>NC_080653.1:0-1200000 GCF_027579445.1 Ammospiza nelsoni
CACTCCCTTTTGGATGCCTTTCACAGCTCCAGTGTGCCTGGAACTCAGGGCTTCCTGCTTTTAAAAATCCTAGCCCTAGGCCGAACCCCAACCCAGACGAGAAAGGCAAATCAGCCAGGAATTAGGCATGTCCCCAAGGAAAAAGCTGTGGAGGCAGGCATGTTGTGGTACTTTTGCACTCTTCTTGGCTAGTCCTTCGCAGCTGCTGTGTTCTTGGAACTCAGGCTTTCTGGTTAATAGACCCTTACCCTAGGCGTAACTCAAACCTTAACCCTAGGAAGGAAAATCAGCCTATGGTTCCGGATGGTCTCATGGAAATATCAGTGGTGGCAGCCAAGTTGCGTCACTTTTGCGCTCCCCTTGGGATGCCTTTCGCAGCTGCAGTGTGCCTGGAGCCCAGGGCTTCCTGGTTTTTAAAAGTCCTAGGCCTAAGCCTAACAGTAACCCTAGGAAGGTAAATCAGCCGGGTATTAGGGTTCTTCCTAAGGGAAAAGCCGTGAAAGCAGCCATGTTGTGGCACTTCTGCACTCCCTTTGGGATGCCTTTGGCAGATGAAGTAAGCCTGGAACTCAGGGCTTCCTGGTTAAAGAAATCCAAGCCCTAGGCTGAACCCTAACCCTAACCCTAGGCAGATAAATCAGCCTAGGTATAGGGATGGTGCCAAGGAAAAAGCTGTGAAAGCTGCCATGTTGTTGCACTTTTGTACTCCCCTTGGGATGCCTTGAACAGCTGCAGTGTGCCTGGAGCTAAGGGCTTCCTAGTTTTTAAAAATCCTAGCCCTAGGCCTAAGCCTAACAGTAACCCTGGGAAGGTAAATCAGCCTGGTGTTAGGCGTCTTGCCAAGGAAAAAGCCGTGAAAGCAGCCATGTTGTGGCACTTTTGCACTCCCTTTTGGATGCCTTTCACAGCTCCAGTGTGCCTGGAACTCAGGGCTTCCTGCTTTTAAAAATCCTAGCCCTAGGCCGAACCCCAACCCTAAGACGAGAAAGGCAAATCAGCCAGGAATTAGGCATGTCCCCAAGGAAAAAGCTGTGGAGGCAGGCATGTTGTGGTACTTTTGCGCTCTTCTTGGGTAGTCCTTCGCAGCTGCTGTGTTCTTGGAACTCAGGGCTTTCTGGTTAATAGACCCTTACCCTAGGCGTAACTCAAACCTTAACCCTAGGAAGGAAAATCAGCCTGTGGTTCGGGATGGTCTCATGGAAATATCAGTGGTGGCAGCCAGTTGCGTCACTTTTGCGCTCCCCTTGGGATGCCTTTCGCAGCTGCAGTGTGCCTGGAGCCCAGGGCTTCCTGGTTTTAAAAGTCCTAGGCCTAAGCCTAACAGTAACCCTAGGAAGGTAAATCAGCCGGGTATTAGGGTTCTTCCTAAGGGAAAAGCCGTGAAACAGCCATGTTGTGGCACTTCTGCACTCCCTTTGGGATGCCTTTGGCAGATGAAGTAAGCCTGGAACTCAGGGCTTCCTGGTTAAAGAAATCCAAGCCCTAGGCTGAACCCTAACCCTAACCCTAGGCAGATAAATCAGCCTAGGTATAGGGATGGTGCCAAGGAAAAAGCTGTGAAAGCTGCCATGTTGTTGCACTTTTGTACTCCCCTTGGGATGCCTTGAACAGCTGCAGTGTGCCTGGAGCTAAGGGCTTCCTAGTTTTAAAAATCCTAGCCCTAGGCCTAAGCCTAACAGTAACCCTGGGAAGGTAAATCAGCCTGGTGTTAGGCGTCTTGCCAAGGAAAAAGCCGTGAAAGCAGCCATGTTGTGTCACTTTTGCACTCCCTTTTGGATGCCTTTCACAGCTGCAGTGTGCCTGGAACTCAGGGCTTCCTGATTTTAAAAATCCTAGCCCTAGGCCGAACCCCAACCCTAAGACGAGAAAGGCAAATCAGCCAGGAATTAGGCATGTCCCCAAGGAAAAAGCTGTGGAGGCAGGCATGTTGTGGTACTTTTGCGCTCTTCTTGGCTAGTCCTTCGCAGCTGCTGTGTTCTTGGAACTCAGGGCTTTCTGGTTAATAGACCCTTACCCTAGGCGTAACTCAAACCTTAACCCTAGGAAGGAAAATCAGCCTATGGTTCGGGATGGTCTCATGGAAATATCAGTGGTGGCAGCCAAGTTGCGTCACTTTTGCGCTCCCCTTGGGATGCCTTTCGCAGCTGCAGTGTGCCTGGAGCCCAGGGCTTCCTGGTTTTAAAAGTCCTAGGCCTAAGCCTAACAGTAACCCTAGGAAGGTAAATCAGCCGGGAGCCGGGTATTAGGGTTCTTCCTAAGGGAAAAGCCGTGAAAGCAGCCATGTTGTGGCACTTCTGCACTCCCTTTGGGATGCCTTTGGCAGATGAAGTAAGCCTGGAACTCAGGGCTTCCTGGTTAAAGAATCCAAGCCCTAGGCTGAACCCTAACCCTAGGCAGATAAATCAGCCTAGGTATAGGGATGGTGGCCAAGGAAAAAGCTGTGAAAGCTGCCATGTTGTTGCACTTTTGTACTCCCCTTGGGATGCCTTGAACAGCTGCAGTGTGCCTGGAGCTAAGGGCTTCCTAGTTTAAAAATCCTAGCCCTAGGCCTAAGCCTAACAGTAACCCTGGGAAGGTAAATCAGCCTGGTGTTAGGCGTCCTTGCCAAGGAAAAAGCCGTGAAAGCAGCCATGTTGTGGCACTTTTGCACTCCCTTTTGGATGCCTTTCACAGCTCCAGTGTGCCTGGAACTCAGGGCTTCTGCTTTTAAAAATCCTAGCCCTAGGCCGAACCCCACCCTAAGACGAGAAAGGCAAATCAGCCAGGAATTAGGCATGTCCCCAAGGAAAAAGCTGTGGAGGCAGGCATGTTGTGGTACTTTTGCGCTCTTCTTGGCTAGTCCTTCGCAGCTGCTGTGTTCTTGGAACTCAGGGCTTTCTGGTTAATAGACCCTTACCCTAGGCGTAACTCAAACCTTAACCCTAGGAAGGAAAATCAGCCTATGGTTCCGGATGGTCTCATGGAAATATCAGTGGTGGCAGCCAAGTTGCGTCACTTTTGCGCTCCCCTTGGGATGCCTTCGCAGCTGCAGTGTGCTGGAGCCCCAGGGCTTCCTGGTTTAAAAGTCCTAGGCCTAAGCCTAACAGTAACCCTAGGAAGGTAAATCAGCCGGGTATTAGGGTTCTTCCTAAGGGAAAAGCCGTGAAAGCAGCCATGTTGTGGCACTTCTGCACTCCCTTTGGGATGCCTTTGGCAGATGAAGTAAGCCTGGAACTCAGGGCTTCCTGTTAAAGAAATCCAAGCCCTAGGCTGAACCCTAACCCTAACCCTAGGCAGATAAATCAGCCTAGGTATAGGGATGGTGCCAAGGAAAAAGCTGTGAAAGCTGCCATGTTGTTGCACTTTTGTACTCCCCTTGGGATGCCTTGAACAGCTGCAGTGTGCCTGGAGCTAAGGGCTTCCTAGTTTTAAAAATCCTAGCCCTAGGCCTAAGCCTAACAGTAACCCTGGGAAGGTAAATCAGCCTGGTGTTAGGCGTCTTGCCAAGGAAAAAGCCGTGAAAGCAGCCATGTTGTGGCACTTTTGCACTCCCTTTTGGATGCCTTTCACAGCTCCAGTGTGCCTGGAACTCAGGGCTTCCTGCTTTTAAAAATCCTAGCCCTAGGCCGAACCCCAACCCTAAGACGAGAAAGGCAAATCAGCCAGGAATTAGGCATGTCCCCAAGGAAAAAGCTGTGGAGGCAGGCATGTTGTGGTACTTTTGCGCTCTTCTTGGGTAGTCCTTCGCAGCTGCTGTGTTCTTGGAACTCAGGGCTTTCTGGTTAATAGACCCTTACCCTAGGCGTAACTCAAACCTTAACCCTAGGAAGGAAAATCAGCCTGTGGTTCGGGATGGTCTCATGGAAATATCAGTGGTGGCAGCCAAGTTGCGTCACTTTTGCACTCCCCTTGGGATGCCTTTCGCAGCTGCAGTGTGCCTGGAGCCCAGGGCTTCCTGGTTTTAAAAGTCCTAGGCCTAAGCCTAACAGTAACCCTAGGAAGGTAAATCAGCCGGGTATTAGGGTTCTTCCTAAGGGAAAAGCCGTGAAAGCAGCCATGTTGTGGCACTTCTGCACTCCCTTTGGGATGCCTTTGGCAGATGAAGTAAGCCTGGAACTCAGGGCTTCCTGGTTAAAAAAATCCAAGCCCTAGGCTGAAGCCTAACCCTAACCCTAGGCAGATAAATCAGCCTAGGTATAGGGATGGTGCCAAGGAAAAAGCTGTGAAAGCTGCCATGTTGTTGCACTTTTGTACTCCCCTTGGGATGCCTTGAACAGCTGCAGTGTGCCTGGAGCCCAGGGCCTCCTAGTTTTAAAAATCCTAGCCCTAGGCCTAAGCCTAACAGTAACCCTGGGAAGGTAAATCAGCCTGGTGTTAGGCGTCTTGCCAAGGAAAAAGCCGTGAAAGCAGCCATGTTGTGGCACTTTTGCACTCCCTTTTGGATGCCTTTCACAGCTCCAGTGTGCCTGGAACTCAGGGCTTCCTGCTTTTAAAAATCCTAGCCCTAGGCCGAACCCCAACCCTAAGACGAGAAAGGCAAATCAGCCAGGAATTAGGCATGTCCCCAAGGAAAAAGCAGTGGAGGCAGGCATGTTGTGGTACTTTTGCGCTCTTCTTGGCTAGTCCTTCGCAGCTGCTGTGTTCTTGGAACTCGGGGCTTTCTGGTTAATAGACCCTTACCCTAGGCGTAACTCAAACCTTAACCCTAGGAAGGAAAATCAGCCTATGGTTCGGGATGGTCTCATGGAAATATCAGTGGTGGCAGCCAAGTTGCGTCACTTTTGCGCTCCCCTTGGGATGCCTTTCGCAGCTGCAGTGTGCCTGGAGCCCAGGGCTTCCTGGTTTTAAAAGTCCTAGGCCTAAGCCTAACAGTAACCCTAGGAAGGTAAATCAGCCGGGTATTAGGGTTCTTCCTAAGGGAAAAGCCGTGAAAGCAGCCATGTTGTGGCACTTCTGCACTCCCTTTGGGATGCCTTTGGCAGATGAAGTAAGCCTGGAACTCAGGGCTTCCTGGTTAAAAAAATCCAAGCCCTAGGCTGAAGCCTAACCCTAACCCTAGGCAGATAAATCAGCCTAGGTATAGGGATGGTGCCAAGGAAAAAGCTGTGAAAGCTGCCATGTTGTTGCACTTTTGTACTCCCCTTGGGATGCCTTGAACAGCTGCAGTGTGCCTGGAGCTAAGGGCTTCCTAGTTTTAAAAATCCTAGCCCTAGGCCTAAGCCTAACAGTAACCCTGGGAAGGTAAATCAGCCTGGTGTTAGGCGTCTTGCCAAGGAAAAAGCCGTGAAAGCAGCCATGTTGTGGCACTTTTGCACTCCCTTTTGGATGCCTTTCACAGCTCCAGTGTGCCTGGAACTCAGGGCTTCCTGATTTTAAAAATCCTAGCCCTAGGCCGAACCCCAACCCTAAGACGAGAAAGGCAAATCAGCCAGGAATTAGGCATGTCCCCAAGGAAAAAGCTGTGGAGGCAGGCATGTTGTGGTACTTTTGCGCTCTTCTTGGGTAGTCCTTCGCAGCTGCTGTGTTCTTGGAACTCAGGGCTTTCTGGTTAATAGACCCTTACCCTAGGCGTAACTCAAACCTTAACCCTAGGAAGGAAAATCAGCCTATGGTTCGGGATGGTCTCATGGAAATATCAGTGGTGGCAGCCAAGTTGCGTCACTTTTGCGCTCCCCTTGGGATGCCTTTCGCAGCTGCAGTGTGCCTGGAGCCCAGGGCTTCCTGGTTTTAAAAGTCCTAGGCCTAAGCCTAACAGTAACCCTAGGAAGGTAAATCAGCCGGGTATTAGGGTTCTTCCTAAGGGAAAAGCCGTGAAAGCAGCCATGTTGTGGCACTTCTGCACTCCCTTTGGGATGCCTTTGGCAGATGAAGTAAGCCTGGAACTCAGGGCTTCCTGGTTAAAGAAATCCAAGCCCTAGGCTGAACCCTAACCCTAGGCAGATAAATCAGCCTAGGTATAGGGATGGTGCCAAGGAAAAAGCTGTGAAAGCTGCCATGTTGTTGCACTTTTGTACTCCCCTTGGGATGCCTTGAACAGCTGCAGTGTGCCTGGAGCTAAGGGCTTCCTAGTTTTAAAAATCCTAGCCCTAGGCCTAAGCCTAACAGTAACCCTGGGAAGGTAAATCAGCCTGGTGTTAGGCGTCTTGCCAAGGAAAAAGCTGTGAAAGCAGCCATGTTGTGGCACTTTTGCACTCCCTTTTGGATGCCTTTCACAGCTGCAGTGTGCCTGGAACTCAGGGCTTCCTGCTTTTAAAAATCCTAGCCCTAGGCCGAACCCCAACCCTAAGACGAGAAAGGCAAATCAGCCAGGAATTAGGCATGTCCCCAAGGAAAAAGCTGTGGAGGCAGGCATGTTGTGGTACTTTTGCGCTCTTCTTGGCTAGTCCTTCGCAGCTGCTGTGTTCTTGGAACTCAGGGCTTTCTGGTTAATAGACCCTTACCCTAGGCGTAACTCAAACCTTAACCCTAGGAAGGAAAATCAACCTATGGTTCGGGATGGTCTCATGGAAATATCAGTGGTGGCAGCCAAGTTGCGTCACTTTTGCGCTCCCCTTGGGATGCCTTTTGCAGCTGCAGTGTGCCTGGAGCCCAGGGCTTCCTGGTTTTAAAAGTCCTAGGCCTAAGCCTAACAGTAACCCTAGGAAGGTAAATCAGCCGGGTATTAGGGTTCTTCCTAAGGGAAAAGCCGTGAAAGCAGCCATGTTGTGGCACTTCTGCACTCCCTTTGGGATGCCTTTGGCAGATGAAGTAAGCCTGGAACTCAGGGCTTCCTGGTTAAAGAAATCACAGCCCTAGGCTGAACCCTAACCCTAGGCAGATAAATCAGCCTAGGTATAGGGATGGTGCCAAGGAAAAAGCTGTGAAAGCTGCCATGTTGTTGCACTTTTGTACTCCCCTTGGGATGCCTTGAACAGCTGCAGTGTGCCTGGAGCCCAGGGCCTCCTAGTTTTAAAAATCCTAGCCCTAGGCCTAAGCCTAACAGTAACCCTGGGAAGGTAAATCAGCCTGGTGTTAGGCGTCTTGCCAAGGAAAAAGCCGTGAAAGCAGCCATGTTGTGGCACTTTTGCACTCCCTTTTGGATGCCTTTCACAGCTCCAGTGTGCCTGGAACTCAGGGCTTCCTGCTTTTAAAAATCCTAGCCCTAGGCCGAACCCCAACCCTAAGACGAGAAAGGCAAATCAGCCAGGAATTAGGCATGTCCCCAAGGAAAAAGCTGTGGAGGCAGGCATGTTGTGCTACTTTTGCGCTCTTCTTGGCTAGTCCTTCGCAGCTGCTGTGTTCTTGGAACTCAGGGCTTTCTGGTTAATAGACCCTTACCCTAGGCGTAACTCAAACCTTAACCCTAGGAAGGAAAATCAGCCTATGGTTCGGGATGGTCTCATGGAAATATCAGTGGTGGCAGCCAAGTTGCGTCACTTTTGCGCTCCCCTTGGGATGCCTTTCGCAGCTGCAGTGTGCCTGGAGCCCAGGGCTTCCTGGTTTTAAAAGTCCTAGGCCTAAGCCTAACAGTAACCCTAGGAAGGTAAATCAGCCGGGTATTAGGGTTCTTCCTAAGGGAAAAGCCGTGAAAGCAGCCATGTTGTGGCACTTCTGCACTCCCTTTGGTATGCCTTTGGCAGATGAAGTAAGCCTGGAACTCAGGGCTTCCTGGTTAAAAAAATCCAAGCCCTAGGCTGAACCCTAACCCTAACCCTAGGCAGATAAATCAGCCTAGGTATAGGGATGGTGCCAAGGAAAAAGCTGTGAAAGCTGCCATGTTGTTGCACTTTTGTACTCCCCTTGGGATGCCTTGAACAGCTGCAGTGTGCCTGGAGCTAAGGGCTTCCTAGTTTTAAAAATCCTAGCCCTAGGCCTAAGCCTAACAGTAACCCTGGGAAGGTAAATCAGCCTGGTGTTAGGCGTCTTGCCAAGGAAAAAGCCGTGAAAGCAGCCATGTTGTGGCACTTTTGCACTCCCTTTTGGATGCCTTTCACAGCTCCAGTGTGCCTGGAACTCAGGGCTTCCTGATTTTAAAAATCCTAGCCCTAGGCCGAACCCCAACCCTAAGACGAGAAAGGCAAATCAGCCAGGAATTAGGCATGTCCCCAAGGAAAAAGCTGTGGAGGCAGGCATGTTGTGGTACTTTTGCGCTCTTCTTGGGTAGTCCTTCGCAGCTGCTGTGTTCTTGGAACTCAGGGCTTTCTGGTTAATAGACCCTTACCCTAGGCGTAACTCAAACCTTAACCCTAGGAAGGAAAATCAGCCTATGGTTCGGGATGGTCTCATGGAAATATCAGTGGTGGCAGCCAAGTTGCGTCACTTTTGCGCTCCCCTTGGGATGCCTTTCGCAGCTGCAGTGTGCCTGGAGCCCAGGGCTTCCTGGTTTTAAAAGTCCTAGGCCTAAGCCTAACAGTAACCCTAGGAAGGTAAATCAGCCGGGTATTAGGGTTCTTCCTAAGGGAAAAGCCGTGAAAGCAGCCATGTTGTGGCACTTCTGCACTCCCTTTGGGATGCCTTTGGCAGATGAAGTAAGCCTGGAACTCAGGGCTTCCTGGTTAAAGAAATCCAAGCCCTAGGCTGAACCCTAACCCTAACCCTAGGCAGATAAATCAGCCTAGGTATAGGGATGGTGCCAAGGAAAAAGCTGTGAAAGCTGCCATGTTGTTGCACTTTTGTACTCCCCTTGGGATGCCTTGAACAGCTGCAGTGTGCCTGGAGCTAAGGGCTTCCTAGTTTTAAAAATCCTAGCCCTAGGCCTAAGCCTAACAGTAACCCTGGGAAGGTAAATCAGCCTGGTGTTAGGCTTCTTGCCAAGGAAAAAGCCGTGAAAGCAGCCATGTTGTGGCACTTTTGCACTCCCTTTTGGATGCCTTTCACAGCTCCAGTGTGCCTGGAACTCAGGGCTTCCTGATTTTAAAAATCCTAGCCCTAGGCCGAACCTCAAACCTAAGACGAGAAAGGCAAATCAGTCAGGAATTAGGCATGTCCCCAAGGAAAAAGCTGTGGAGGCAGGCATGTTGTGCTACTTTTGCGCTCTTCTTGGCTAGTCCTTCGCAGCTGCTGTGTTCTTGGAACTCAGGGCTTTCTGGTTAATAGACCCTTACCCTAGGCGTAACTCAAACCTTAACCCTAGGAAGGAAAATCAGCCTATGGTTCGGGATGGTCTCATGGAAATATCAGTGGTGGCAGCCAAGTTGCGTCACTTTTGCGCTCCCCTTGGGATGCCTTTCGCAGCTGCAGTGTGCCTGGAGCCCAGGGCTTCCTGGTTTTAAAAGTCCTAGGCCTAAGCCTAACAGTAACCCTAGGAAGGTAAATCAGCCGGGTATTAGGGTTCTTCCTAAGGGAAAAGCCGTGAAAGCAGCCATGTTGTGGCACTTCTGCACTCCCTTTGGGATGCCTTTGGCAGATGAAGTAAGCCTGGAACTCAGGGCTTCCTGGTTAAAGAAATCCAAGCCCTAGGCTGAACCCTAACCCTAGGCAGATAAATCAGCCTAGGTATAGGGATGGTGCCAAGGAAAAAGCTGTGAAAGCTGCCATGTTGTTACACTTTTGTACTCCCCTTGGGATGCCTTGAACAGCTGCAGTGTGCCTGGAGCTAAGGGCTTCCTAGTTTTAAAAATCCTAGCCCTAGGCCTAAGCCTAACAGTAACCCTGGGAAGGTAAATCAGCCTGGTGTTAGGCTTCTTGCCAAGGAAAAAGCCGTGAAAGCAGCCATGTTGTGGCACTTTTGCACTCCCTTTTGGATGCCTTTCACAGCTCCAGTGTGCCTGGAACTCAGGGCTTCCTGATTTTAAAAATCCTAGCCCTATGCCGAACCCCAACCCTAATACGAGAAAGGCAAATCAGCCAGGAATTAGGCATGTCCCCAAGGAAAAAGCTGTGGAGGCAGGCATGTTGTGGTACTTTTGCGCTCTTCTTGGGTAGACCTTCGCAGCTGCTGTGTTCTTGGAACTCAGGGCTTTCTGGTTAATAGACCCTTACCCTAGGCGTAACTCAAACCTTAACCCTAGGAAGGAAAATCAGCCTATGGTTCGGGATGGTCTCATGGAAATATCAGTGGTGGCAGCCAAGTTGCGTCACTTTTGCGCTCCCCTTGGGATGCCTTTCGCAGCTGCAGTGTGCCTGGAGCCCAGGGCTTCCTGGTTTTAAAAGTCCTAGGCCTAAGCCTAACAGTAACCCTAGGAAGGTAAATCAGCCGGGTATTAGGGTTCTTCCTAAGGGAAAAGCCGTGAAAGCAGCCATGTTGTGGCACTTCTGCACTCCCTTTGGGATGCCTTTGGCAGATGAAGTAAGCCTGGAACTCAGGGCTTCCTGGTTAAAGAAATCCAAGCCCTAGGCTGAACCCTAACCCTAGGCAGAAAAATCAGCCTAGGTATAGGGATGGTGCCAAGGAAAAAGCTGTGAAAGCTGCCATGTTGTTGCACTTTTGTACTCCCCTTGGGATGCCTTGAACAGCTGCAGTGTGCCTGGAGCTAAGGGCTTCCTAGTTTTAAAAATCCTAGCCCTAGGCCTAAGCCTAACAGTAACCCTGGGAAGGTAAATCAGCCTGGTGTTAGGCGTCTTGCCAAGGAAAAAGCCGTGAAAGCAGCCATGTTGTGGCACTTTTGCACTCCCTTTTGGATGCCTTTCACAGCTCCAGTGTGCCTGGAACTCAGGGCTTCCTGCTTTTAAAAATCCTAGCCCTAGGCCGAACCCCAACCCTAAGACGAGAAAGGCAAATCAGCCAGGAATTAGGCATGTCCCCAAGGAAAAAGCTGTGGAGGCAGGCATGTTGTGGTACTTTTGCGCTCTTCTTGGCTAGTCCTTCGCAGCTGCTGTGTTCTTGGAACTCAGGGCTTTCTGGTTAATAGACCCTTACCCTAGGCGTAACTCAAACCTTAACCCTAGGAAGGAAAATCAGCCTGTGGTTTGGGATGGTCTCATGGAAATATCAGTGGTGGCAGCCAAGTTGCGTCACTTTTGCGCTCCCCATGGGATGCCTTTCGCAGCTGCAGTGTGCCTGGAGCCCAGGGCTTCCTGGTTTTAAAAGTCCTAGGCCTAAGCCTAACAGTAACCCTAGGAAGGTAAATCAGCCGGGTATTAGGGTTCTTCCTAAGGGAAAAGCCGTGAAAGCAGCCATGTTGTGGCACTTCTGCACTCCCTTTGGGATGCCTTTGGCAGATGAAGTAAGCCTGGAACTCAGGGCTTCCTGGTTAAAGAAATCCAAGCCCTAGGCTGAACCCTAACCCTAACCCTAGGCAGATAAATCAGCCTAGGTATAGGGATGGTGCCAAGGAAAAAGCTGCGAAAGCTGCCATGTTGTTGCACTTTTGTACTCCCCTTGGGATGCCTTGAACAGCTGCAGTGTGCCTGGAGCCCAGGGCTTCCTACTTTTAAAAATCCTAGCGCTAGGCCTAAGCCTAACAGTAACCCTGGGAAGGCAAATCAGCCTGGTGTTAGGCGTCTTGCCAAGGAAAAAGCCGTGAAAGCAGCCATGTTGTGGCACTTTTGCACTCCCTTTTGGATGCCTTTCACAGCTGCAGTGTGCCTGGAACTCAGGGCTTCCTGATTTTAAAAATCCTAGCCCTAGGCCGAACCCCAACCCTAAGACGAGAAAGGCAAATCAGCCAGGAATTAGGCATGTCCCCAAGGAAAAAGCAGTGGAGGCAGGCATGTTGTGGTACTTTTGCGCTCTTCTTGGGTAGTCCTTCGCAGCTGCTGTGTTCTTGGAACTCAGGGCTTTCTGGTTAATAGACCCTTACCCTAGGCGTAACTCAAACCTTAACCCTAGGAAGGAAAATCAGCCTATGGTTCGGGATGGTCTCATGGAAATATCAGTGGTGGCAGCCAAGTTGCGTCACTTTTGCGCTCCCCTTGGGATGCCTTTCGCAGCTGCAGTGTGCCTGGAGCCCAGGGCTTCCTGGTTTTAAAAGTCCTAGGCCTAAGCCTAACAGTAACCCTAGGAAGGTAAATCAGCCGGGTATTAGGGTTCTTCCTAAGGGAAAAGCCGTGAAAGCAGCCATGTTGTGGCACTTCTGCACTCCCTTTGGGATGCCTTTGGCAGATGAAGTAAGCCTGGAACTCAGGGCTTCCTGGTTAAAAAAATCCAAGCCCTAGGCTGAACCCTAACCCTAGGCAGATAAATCAGCCTAGGTATAGGGATGGTGCCAAGGAAAAAGCTGTGAAAGCTGCCATGTTGTTGCACTTTTGTACTCCCCTTGGGATGCCTTGAACAGCTGCAGTGTGCCTGGAGCTAAGGGCTTCCTAGTTTTAAAAATCCTAGCCCTAGGCCTAAGCCTAACAGTAACCCTGGGAAGGTAAATCAGCCTGGTGTTAGGCGTCTTGCCAAGGAAAAAGCCGTGAAAGCAGCCATGTTGTGGCACTTTTGCACTCCCTTTTGGATGCCTTTCACAGCTCCAGTGTGCCTGGAACTCAGGGCTTCCTGATTTTAAAAATCCTAGCCCTAGGCCGAACCCCAACCCTAAGACGAGAAAGGCAAATCAGCCAGGAATTAGGCATGTCCCCAAGGAAAAAGCTGTGGAGGCAGGCATGTTGTGGTACTTTTGCGCTCTTCTTGGGTAGTCCTTCGCAGCTGCTGTGTTCTTGGAACTCAGGGGCTTTCTGGTTAATAGACCCTTACCCTAGGCGTAACTCAAACCTTAACCCTAGGAAGGAAAATCAGCCTATGGTTCGGGATGGTCTCATGGAAATATCAGTGGTGGCAGCCAAGTTGCGTCACTTTTGCGCTCCCCTTGGGATGCCTTTCGCAGCTGCAGTGTGCCTGGAGCCCAGGGCTTCCTGGTTTTAAAAGTCCTAGGCCTAAGCCTAACAGTAACCCTAGGAAGGTAAATCAGCCGGGTATTAGGGTTCTTCCTAAGGGAAAAGCCGTGAAAGCAGCCATGTTGTGGCACTTCTGCACTCCCTTTGGGATGCCTTTGGCAGATGAAGTAAGCCTGGAACTCAGGGCTTCCTGGTTAAAAAAATCCAAGCCCTAGGCTGAACCCTAACCCTAGGCAGATAAATCAGCCTAGGTATAGGGATGGTGCCAAGGAAAAAGCTGTGAAAGCTGCCATGTTGTTGCACTTTTGTACTCCCCTTGGGATGCCTTGAACAGCTGCAGTGTGCCTGGAGCTAAGGGCTTCCTAGTTTTAAAAATCCTAGCCCTAGGCCTAAGCCTAACAGTAACCCTGGGAAGGTAAATCAGCCTGGTGTTAGGCTTCTTGCCAAGGAAAAAGCCGTGAAAGCAGCCATGTTGTGGCACTTTTGCACTCCCTTTTGGATGCCTTTCACAGCTCCAGTGTGCCTGGAACTCAGGGCTTCCTGATTTTAAAAATCCTAGCCCTAGGCCGAACCTCAAACCTAAGACGAGAAAGGCAAATCAGTCAGGAATTAGGCATGTCCCCAAGGAAAAAGCTGTGGAGGCAGGCATGTTGTGCTACTTTTGCGCTCTTCTTGGCTAGTCCTTCGCAGCTGCTGTGTTCTTGGAACTCAGGGCTTTCTGGTTAATAGACCCTTACCCTAGGCGTAACTCAAACCTTAACCCTAGGAAGGAAAATCAGCCTATGGTTCGGGATGGTCTCATGGAAATATCAGTGGTGGCAGCCAAGTTGCGTCACTTTTGCGCTCCCCTTGGGATGCCTTTTGCAGCTGCAGTGTGCCTGGAGCCCAGGGCTTCCTGGTTTTAAAAGTCCTAGGCCTAAGCCTAACAGTAACCCTAGGAAGGTAAATCAGCCGGGTATTAGGGTTCTTCCTAAGGGAAAAGCCGTGAAAGCAGCCATGTTGTGGCACTTCTGCACTCCCTTTGGGATGCCTTTGGCAGATGAAGTAAGCCTGGAACTCAGGGCTTCCTGGTTAAAGAAATCCAAGCCCTAGGCTGAACCCTAACCCTAGGCAGATAAATCAGCCTAGGTATAGGGATGGTGCCAAGGAAAAAGCTGTGAAAGCTGCCATGTTGTTACACTTTTGTACTCCCCTTGGGATGCCTTGAACAGCTGCAGTGTGCCTGGATCCCAGGGCCTCCTAGTTTTAAAAATCCTAGCCCTAGGCCTAAGCCTAACAGTAACCCTGGGAAGGTAAATCAGCCTGGTGTTAGGCTTCTTGCCAAGGAAAAAGCCGTGAAAGCAGCCATGTTGTGGCACTTTTGCACTCCCTTTTGGATGCCTTTCACAGCTCCAGTGTGCCTGGAACTCAGGGCTTCCTGATTTTAAAAATCCTAGCCCTATGCCGAACCCCAACCCTAAGACGAGAAAGGCAAATCAGCCAGGAATTAGGCATGTCCCCAAGGAAAAAGCTGTGGAGGCAGGCATGTTGTGGTACTTTTGCGCTCTTCTTGGGTAGACCTTCGCAGCTGCTGTGTTCTTGGAACTCAGGGCTTTCTGGTTAATAGACCCTTACCCTAGGCGTAACTCAAACCTTAACCCTAGGAAGGAAAATCAGCCTATGGTTCGGGATGGTCTCATGGAAATATCAGTGGTGGCAGCCAAGTTGCGTCACTTTTGCGCTCCCCTTGGGATGCCTTTCGCAGCTGCAGTGTGCCTGGAGCCCAGGGCTTCCTGGTTTTAAAAGTCCTAGGCCTAAGCCTAACAGTAACCCTAGGAAGGTAAATCAGCCGGGTATTAGGGTTCTTCCTAAGGGAAAAGCCGTGAAAGCAGCCATGTTGTGGCACTTCTGCACTCCCTTTGGGATGCCTTTGGCAGATGAAGTAAGCCTGGAACTCAGGGCTTCCTGGTTAAAGAAATCCAAGCCCTAGGCTGAACCCTAACCCTAACCCTAGGCAGATAAATCAGCCTAGGTATAGGGATGGTGCCAAGGAAAAAGCTGTGAAAGCTGCCATGTTGTTGCACTTTTGTACTCCCCTTGGGATGCCTTGAACAGCTGCAGTGTGCCTGGAGCTAAGGGCTTCTTTGTTTTAAAAATCCTAGCCCTAGGCCTAAGCCTAACAGTAACCCTGGGAAGGTAAATCAGCCTGGTGTTAGGCGTCTTGCCAAGGAAAAAGCCGTGAAAGCAGCCATGTTGTGGCACTTTTGCACTCCCTTTTGGATGCCTTTCACAGCTCCAGTGTGCCTGGAACTCAGGGCTTCCTGCTTTTAAAAATCCTAGCCCTAGGCCGAACCCCAACCCTAAGACGAGAAAGGCAAATCAGCCAGGAATTAGGCATGTCCCCAAGGAAAAAGCTGTGGAGGCAGGCATGTTGTGGTACTTTTGCGCTCTTCTTGGGTAGTCCTTCGCAGCTGCTGTGTTCTTGGAACTCAGGGCTTTCTGGTTAATAGACCCTTACCCTAGGCGTAACTCAAACCTTAACCCTAGGAAGGAAAATCAGCCTATGGTTCGGGATGGTCTCATGGAAATATCAGTGGTGGCAGCCAAGTTGCGTCACTTTTGCGCTCCCCTTGGGATGCCTTTTGCAGCTGCAGTGTGCCTGGAGCCCAGGGCTTCCTGGTTTTAAAAGTCCTAGGCCTAAGCCTAACAGTAACCCTAGGAAGGTAAATCAGCCGGGTATTAGGGTTCTTCCTAAGGGAAAAGCCGTGAAACAGCCATGTTGTGGCACTTCTGCACTCCCTTTGGGATGCCTTTGGCAGATGAAGTAAGCCTGGAACTCAGGGCTTCCTGGTTAAAGAAATCCAAGCCCTAGGCTGAAGCCTAACCCTAACCCTAGGCAGATAAATCAGCCTAGGTATAGGGATGGTGCCAAGGAAAAAGCTGTGAAAGCTGCCATGTTGTTGCACTTTTGTACTCCCCTTGGGATGCCTTGAACAGCTGCAGTGTGCCTGGAGCCCAGGGCTTCCTACTTTTAAAAATCCTAGCGCTAGGCCTAAGCCTAACAGTAACCCTGGGAAGGCAAATCAGCCTGGTGTTAGGCGTCTTGCCAAGGAAAAAGCCGTGAAAGCAGCCATGTTGTGGCACTTTTGCACTCCCTTTTGGATGCCTTTCACAGCTGCAGTGTGCCTGGAACTCAGGGCTTCCTGATTTTAAAAATCCTAGCCCTAGGCCGAACCCCAACCCTAAGACGAGAAAGGCAAATCAGCCAGGAATTAGGCATGTCCCCAAGGAAAAAGCTGTGGAGGCAGGCATGTTGTGGTACTTTTGCGCTCTTCTTGGGTAGTCCTTCGCAGCTGCTGTGTTCTTGGAACTCAGGGCTTTCTGGTTAATAGACCCTTACCCTAGGCGTAACTCAAACCTTAAGCCTAGGAAGGAAAATCAGCCTATGGTTCGGGATGGTCTCATGGAAATATCAGTGGTGGCAGCCAAGTTGCGTCACTTTTGCGCTCCCCTTGGGATGCCTTTCGCAGCTGCAGTGTGCCTGGAGCCCAGGGCTTCCTGGTTTTAAAAGTCCTAGGCCTAAGCCTAACAGTAACCCTAGGAAGGTAAATCAGCCGGGTATTAGGGTTCTTCCTAAGGGAAAAGCCGTGAAAGCAGCCATGTTGTGGCACTTCTGCACTCCCTTTGGGATGCCTTTGGCAGATGAAGTAAGCCTGGAACTCAGGGCTTCCTGGTTAAAGAAATCACAGCCCTAGGCTGAACCCTAACCCTAACCCTAGGCAGATAAATCAGCCTAGGTATAGGGATGGTGCCAAGGAAAAAGCTGTGAAAGCTGCCATGTTGTTGCACTTTTGTACTCCCCTTGGGATGCCTTGAACAGCTGCAGTGTGCCTGGAGCCCAGGGCTTCCTACTTTTAAAAATCCTAGCCCTAGGCCTAAGCCTAACAGTAACCCTGGGAAGGCAAATCAGCCTGGTGTTAGGCTTCTTGCCAAGGAAAAAGCCGTGAAAGCAGCCATGTTGTGGCACTTTTGCACTCCCTTTTGGATGCCTTTCACAGCTCCAGTGTTCCTGGAACTCAGGGCTTCCTGATTTTAAAAATCCTAGCCCTAGGCCGAACCACAAACCTAAGACGAGAAAGGCAAATCAGCCAGGAATTAGGCATGTCCCCAAGGAAAAAGCTGTGGAGGCAGGCATGTTGTGCTACTTTTGCGCTCTTCTTGGCTAGTCCTTCGCAGCTGCTGTGTTCTTGGAACTCAGGGCTTTCTGGTTAATAGACCCTTACCCTAGGCGTAACTCAAACCTTAACCCTAGGAAGGAAAATCAGCCTATGGTTCGGGATGGTCTCATGGAAATATCAGTGGTGGCAGCCAAGTTGCGTCACTTTTGCGCTCCCCTTGGGATGCCTTTCGCAGCTGCAGTGTGCCTGGAGCCCAGGGCTTCCTGGTTTTAAAAGTCCTAGGCCTAAGCCTAACAGTAACCCTAGGAAGGTAAATCAGCCGGGTATTAGGGTTCTTCCTAAGGGAAAAGCCGTGAAAGCAGCCATGTTGTGGCACTTCTGCACTCCCTTTGGGATGCCTTTGGCAGATGAAGTAAGCCTGGAACTCAGGGCTTCCTGGTTAAAGAAATCCAAGCCCTAGGCTGAACCCTAACCCTAACCCTAGGCAGATAAATCAGCCTAGGTATAGGGATAGTGCCAAGTAAAAAGCTGTTAAAGCTGCCATGTTGTTGCACTTTTGTACTCCCCTTGGGATGCCTTGAACAGCTGCAGTGTGCCTGGAGCCCAGGGCCTCCTAGTTTTAAAAATCCTAGCCCTAGGCCTAGCCTAACAGTAACCCTGGGAAGGTAAATCAGCCTGGTGTTAGGCTTCTTGCCAAGGAAAAAGCCGTGAAAGCAGCCATGTTGTGGCACTTTTGCACTCCCTTTTGGATGCCTTTCACAGCTCCAGTGTGCCTGGAACTCAGGGCTTCCTGATTTTAAAAATCCTAGCCCTAGGCCGAACCCCAACCCTAAGACGAGAAAGGCAAATCAGCCAGGAATTAGGCATGTCCCCAAGGAAAAAGCTGTGGAGGCAGGCATGTTGTGGTACTTTTGCGCTCTTCTTGGGTAGTCCTTCGCAGCTGCTGTGTTCTTGGAACTCAGGGCTTTCTGGTTAATAGACCCTTACCCTAGGCGTAACTCAAACATTAACCCTAGGAAGGAAAATCAGCCTATGGTTCGGGATGGTCTCATGGAAATATCAGTGGTGGCAGCCAAGTTGCGTCACTTTTGCGCTCCCCTTGGGATGCCTTTTGCAGCTGCAGTGTGCCTGGAGCCCAGGGCTTCCTGGTTTTAAAAGTCCTAGGCCTAAGCCTAACAGTAACCCTAGGAAGGTAAATCAGCCGGGTATTAGGGTTCTTCCTAAGGGAAAAGCCGTGAAAGCAGCCATGTTGTGGCACTTCTGCACTCCCTTTGGGATGCCTTTGGCAGATGAAGTAAGCCTGGAACTCAGGGCTTCCTGGTTAAAAAAATCCAAGCCCTAGGCTGAACCCTAACCCTAGGCAGATAAATCAGCCTAGGTATAGGGATGGTGCCAAGGAAAAAGCTGTGAAAGCTGCCATGTTGTTAAACTTTTGTACTCCCCTTGGGATGCCTTGAACAGCTGCAGTGTGCCTGGAGCTAAGGGCTTCCTAGTTTTAAAAATCCTAGCCCTAGGCCTAAGCCTAACAGTAACCCTGGGAAGGTAAATCAGCCTGGTGTTAGGCTTCTTGCCAAGGAAAAAGCCGTGAAAGCAGCCATGTTGTGGTACTTTTGCACTCCCTTTTGGATGCCTTTCACAGCTGCAGTGTGCCTGGAACTCAGGGCTTCCTGATTTTAAAAATCCTAGCCCTAGGCCGAACCCCAACCCTAAGACGAGAAAGGCAAATCAGCCAGGAATTAGGCATGTCCCCAAGGAAAAAGCTGTGGAGGCAGGCATGTTGTGGTACTTTTGCGCTCTTCTTGGCTAGTCCTTCGCAGCTGCTGTGTTCTTGGAACTCAGGGCTTTCTGGTTAATAGACCCTTACCCTAGGCGTAACTCAAACCTTAACCCTAGGAAGGAAAATCAGCCTATGGTTCGGGATGCTCTCATGGAAATATCAGTGGTGGCAGCCAAGTTGCGTCACTTTTGCGCTCCCCTTGGGATGCCTTTCGCAGCTGCAGTGTGCCTGGAGCCCAGGGCTTCCTGGTTTTAAAAGTCCTAGGCCTAAGCCTAACAGTAACCCTAGGAAGGTAAATCAGCCGGGTATTAGGGTTCTTCCTAAGGGAAAAGCCGTGAAACAGCCATGTTGTGGCACTTCTGCACTCCCTTTGGGATGCCTTTGGCAGATGAAGTAAGCCTGGAACTCAGGGCTTCCTGGTTAAAGAAATCCAAGCCCTAGGCTGAACCCTAACCCTAACCCTAGGCAGATAAATCAGCCTAGGTATAGGGATGGTGCCAAGGAAAAAGCTGTGAAAGCTGCCATGTTGTTACACTTTTGTACTCCCCTTGGGATGCCTTGAACAGCTGCAGTGTGCCTGGAGCCTTGGGCCTCCTAGTTTTAAAAATCCTAGCCCTAGGCCTAAGCCTAAGAGTAACCCTGGGAAGGTAAATCAGCCTGGTGTTAGGCTTCTTGCCAAGGAAAAAGCCGTGAAAGCAGCCATGTTGTGGCACTTTTGCACTCCCTTTTGGATGCCTTTCACAGCTGCAGTGTGCCTGGAACTCAGGGCTTCCTGCTTTTAAAAATCCTAGCCCTAGGCCGAACCCCAACCCTAAGACGAGAAAGGCAAATCAGCCAGGAATTAGGCATGTGCCCAAGGAAAAAGCTGTGGAGGCAGGCATGTTGTGCTACTTTTGCGCTCTTCTTGGCTAGTCCTTCGCAGCTGCTGTGTTCTTGGAACTCAGGGCTTTCTGGTTAATAGACCCTTACCCTAGGCGTAACTCAAACCTTAACCCTAGGAAGGAAAATCAGCCTATGGTTCGGGATGGTCTCATGGAAATATCAGTGGTGGCAGCCAAGTTGCGTCACTTTTGCGCTCCCCTTGGGATGCCTTTCGCAGCTGCAGTGTGCCTGGAGCCCAGGGCGTCCTGGTTTTAAAAGTCCTAGGCCTAAGCCTAACAGTAACCCTAGGAAGGTAAATCAGCCGGGTATTAGGGTTCTTCCTAAGGGAAAAGCCGTGAAAGCAGCCATGTTGTGGCACTTCTGCACTCCCTTTGGGATGCCTTTGGCAGATGAAGTAAGCCTGGAACTCAGGGCTTCCTGGTTAAAGAAATCCAAGCCCTAGGCTGAACCCTAACCCTAGGCAGATAAATCAGCCTAGGTATAGGGATGGTGCCAATGAAAAAGCTGTGAAAGCTGCCATGTTGTTGCACTTTTGTACTCCCCTTGGGATGCCTTGAACAGCTGCAGTGTGCCTGGAGCCCAGGGCCTCCTAGTTTTAAAAATCCTAGCCCTAGGCCTAAGCCTAACAGTAACCCTGGGAAGGCAAATGAGCCTGGTGTTAGGCGTCTTGCCAAGGAAAAAGCCGTGAAAGCAGCCATGTTGTGGCACTTTTGCACTCCCTTTTGGATGCCTTTCACAGCTCCAGTGTGCCTGGAACTCAGGGCTTCCTGATTTTAAAAATCCTAGCCCTAGGCCGAACCCCAACCCTAAGACGAGAAAGGCAAATCAGCCAGGAATTAGGCATGTCCCCAAGGAAAAAGCTGTGGAGGCAGGCATGTTGTGGTACTTTTGCGCTCTTCTTGGGTAGTCCTTCGCAGCTGCTGTGTTCTTGGAACTCAGGGCTTTCTGGTTAATAGACCCTTACCCTAGGCGTAACTCAAACCTTAAGCCTAGGAAGGAAAATCAGCCTATGGTTCGGGATGGTCTCATGGAAATATCAGTGGTGGCAGCCAAGTTGCGTCACTTTTGCGCTCCCCTTGGGATGCCTTTCGCAGCTGCAGTGTGCCTGGAGCCCAGGGCTTCCTGGTTTTAAAAGTCCTAGGCCTAAGCCTAACAGTAACCCTAGGAAGGTAAATCAGCCGGGTATTAGGGTTCTTCCTAAGGGAAAAGCCGTGAAAGCAGCCATGTTGTGGCACTTCTGCACTCCCTTTGGGATGCCTTTGGCAGATGAAGTAAGCCTGGAACTCAGGGCTTCCTGGTTAAAGAAATCACAGCCCTAGGCTGAACCCTAACCCTAACCCTAGGCAGATAAATCAGCCTAGGTATAGGGATGGTGCCAAGGAAAAAGCTGTGAAAGCTGCCATGTTGTTGCACTTTTGTACTCCCCTTGGGATGCCTTGAACAGCTGCAGTGTACCTGGAGCCCAGGGCTTCCTAGTTTTAAAAATCCTAGCCCTAGGCCTAAGCCTAACAGTAACCCTGGGAAGGTAAATCAGCCTGGTGTTAGGCTTCTTGCCAAGGAAAAAGCCGTGAAAGCAGCCATGTTGTGGCACTTTTGCACTCCCTTTTGGATGCCTTTCACAGCTCCAGTGTGCCTGGAACTCAGGGCTTCCTGCTTTTAAAAATCCTAGCCCTAGGCCGAACCCCAACCCTAAGACGAGAAAGGCAAATCAGCCAGGAATTAGGCATGTCCCCAAGGAAAAAGCTGTGGAGGCAGGCATGTTGTGGTACTTTTGCGCTCTTCTTGGCTAGTCCTTCGCAGCTGCTGTGTTCTTGGAACTCAGGGCTTTCTGGTTAATAGACCCTTACCCTAGGCGTAACTCAAACATTAACCCTAGGAAGGAAAATCAGCCTATGGTTCGGGATGGTCTCATGGAAATATCAGTGGTGGCAGCCAAGTTGCGTCACTTTTGCGCTCCCCTTGGGATGCCTTTTGCAGCTGCAGTGTGCCTGGAGCCCAGGGCTTCCTGGTTTTAAAAGTCCTAGGCCTAAGCCTAACAGTAACCCTAGGAAGGTAAATCAGCCGGGTATTAGGGTTCTTCCTAAGGGAAAAGCCGTGAAAGCAGCCATGTTGTGGCACTTCTGCACTCCCTTTGGGATGCCTTTGGCAGATGAAGTAAGCCTGGAACTCAGGGCTTCCTGGTTAAAAAAATCCAAGCCCTAGGCTGAACCCTAACCCTAACCCTAGGCAGATAAATCAGCCTAGGTATAGGGATGGTGCCAAGGAAAAAGCTGTGAAAGCTGCCATGTTGTTGCACTTTTGTACTCCCCTTGGGATGCCTTGAACAGCTGCAGTGTGCCTGGAGCCCAGGGCTTCCTAGTTTTAAAAATCCTAGCGCTAGGCCTAAGCCTAACAGTAACCCTGGGAAGGCAAATCAGCCTGGTGTTAGGCGTCTTGCCAAGGAAAAAGCCGTGAAAGCAGCCATGTTGTGGCACTTTTGCACTCCCTTTTGGATGCCTTTCACAGCTCCAGTGTGCCTGGAACTCAGGGCTTCCTGCTTTTAAAAATCCTAGCCCTAGGCCGAACCCCAACCCTAAGACGAGAAAGGCAAATCAGCCAGGAATTAGGCATGTCCCCAAGGAAAAAGCTGTGGAGGCAGGCATGTTGTGGTACTTTTGCGCTCTTCTTGGCTAGTCCTTCGCAGCTGCTGTGTTCTTGGAACTCAGGGCTTTCTGGTTAATAGACCCTTACCCTAGGCGTAACTCAAACCTTAACCCTAGGAAGGAAAATCAGCCTATGGTTCGGGATGGTCTCATGGAAATATCAGTGGTGGCAGCCAAGTTGCGTCACTTTTGCGCTCCCCTTGGGATGCCTTTCGCAGCTGCAGTGTGCCTGGAGCCCAGGGCTTCCTGGTTTTAAAAGTCCTAGGCCTAAGCCTAACAGTACCCTAGGAAGGTAAATCAGCCGGGTATTAGGGTTCTTCCTAAGGGAAAAGCCATGAAAGCAGCCATGTTGTGGCACTTCTGCACTCCCTTTGGGATGCCTTTGGCAGATGAAGTAAGCCTGGAACTCAGGGCTTCCTGGTTAAAGAAATCCAAGCCCTAGGCTGAACCCTAACCCTAACCCTAGGCAGATAAATCAGCCTAGGTATAGGGATGGTGCCAAGGAAAAAGCTGTGAAAGCTGCCATGTTGTTACACTTTTGTACTCCCCTTGGGATGCCTTGAACAGCTGCAGTGTGCCTGGAGCCCAGGGCCTCCTAGTTTTAAAAATCCTAGCCCTAGGCCTAAGCCTAACAGTAACCCTGGGATGGTAAATCAGCCTGGTGTTAGGCTTCTTGCCAAGGAAAAAGCCGTGAAAGCAGCCATGTTGTGTCACTTTTGCACTCCCTTTTGGATGCCTTTCACAGCTGCAGTGTGCCTGGAACTCAGGGCTTCCTGCTTTTAAAAATCCTAGCCCTAGGCCGAACCCCAACCCTAAGACGAGAAAGGCAAATCAGCCAGGAATTAGGCATGTCCCCAAGGAAAAAGCTGTGGAGGCAGGCATGTTGTGCTACTTTTGCGCTCTTCTTGGCTAGTCCTTCGCAGCTGCTGTGTTCTTGGAACTCAGGGCTTTCTGGTTAATAGACCCTTACCCTAGGCGTAACTCAAACCTTAACCCTAGGAAGGAAAATCAGCCTATGGTTCGGGATGCTCTCATGGAAATATCAGTGGTGGCAGCCAAGTTGCGTCACTTTTGCGCTCCCCTTGGGATGCCTTTCGCAGCTGCAGTGTGCCTGGAGCCCAGGGCTTCCTGGTTTTAAAAGTCCTAGGCCTAAGCCTAACAGTAACCCTAGGAAGGTAAATCAGCTGGGTATTAGGGTTCTTCCTAAGGGAAAAGCCGTGAAAGCAGCCATGTTGTGGCACTTCTGCACTCCCTTTGGGATGCCTTTGGCAGATGAAGTAAGCCTGGAACTCAGGGCTTCCTGGTTAAAGAAATCCAAGCCCTAGGCTGAACCCTAACCCTAACCCTAGGCAGATAAATCAGCCTAGGTATAGGGATGGTGCCAAGGAAAAAGCTGTGAAAGCTGCCATGTTGTTACACTTTTGTACTCCCCTTGGGATGCCTTGAACAGCTGCAGTGTGCCTGGAGCTAAGGGCTTCCTAGTTTTAAAAATCCTAGCCCTAGGCCTAAGCCTAACAGTAACCCTGGGAAGGTAAATCAGCCTGGTGTTAGGCTTCTTGCCAAGGAAAAAGCCGTGAAAGCAGCCATGTTGTGGCACTTTTGCACTCCCTTTTGGATGCCTTTCACAGCTCCAGTGTGCCTGGAACTCAGGGCTTCCTGATTTTAAATATCCTAGCCCTAGGCCGAACCCCAACCCTAAGACGAGAAAGGCAAATCAGCCAGGAATTAGGCATGTCCCCAAGGAAAAAGCTGTGGAGGCAGGCATGTTGTGGTACTTTTGCGCTCTTCTTGGGTAGTCCTTCGCAGCTGCTGTGTTCTTGGAACTCAGGGCTTTCTGGTTAATAGACCCTTACCCTAGGCGTAACTCAAACCTTAAGCCTAGGAAGGAAAATCAGCCTATGGTTCCGCATGGTCTCATGGAAATATCAGTGGTGGCAGCCAAGTTGCGTCACTTTTGCGCTCCCCTTGGGATGCCTTTCGCAGCTGCAGTGTGCCTGGAGCCCAGGGCTTCCTGGTTTTAAAAGTCCTAGGCCTAAGCCTAACAGTAACCCTAGGAAGGTAAATCAGCCGGGTATTAGGGTTCTTCCTAAGGGAAAAGCCGTGAAAGCAGCCATGTTGTGGCACTTCTGCACTCCCTTTGGGATGCCTTTGGCAGATGAAGTAAGCCTGGAACTCAGGGCTTCCTGGTTAAAGAAATCCAAGCCCTAGGCGGAACCCTAACCCTAACCCTAGGCAGATAAATCAGCCTAGGTATAGGGATGGTGCCAAGGAAAAAGCTGTGAAAGCTGCCATGTTGTTGCACTTTTGTACTCCCCTTGGGATGCCTTGAACAGCTGCAGTGTGCCTGGAGCCCAGGGCTTCCTAGTTTTAAAAATCCTAGCGCTAGGCCTAAGCCTAACAGTAACCCTGGGAAGGTAAATCAGCCTGGTGTTAGGCGTCTTGCCAAGGAAAAAGCCGTGAAAGCAGCCATGTTGTGGCACTTTTGCACTCCCTTTTGGATGCCTTTCACAGCTCCAGTGTGCCTGGAACTCAGGGCTTCCTGCTTTTAAAAATCCTAGCCCTAGGCCGAACCCCAACCCTAAGACGAGAAAGGCAAATCAGCCAGGAATTAGGCATGTCCCCAAGGAAAAAGCTGTGGAGGCAGGCATGTTGTGGTACTTTTGCGCTCTTCTTGGCTAGTCCTTCGCAGCTGCTGTGTTCTTGGAACTCAGGGCTTTCTGGTTAATAGACCCTTACCCTAGGCGTAACTCAAACCTTAACCCTAGGAAGGAAAATCAGCCTATGGTTCGGGATGGTCTCATGGAAATATCAGTGGTGGCAGCCAAGTTGCGTCACTTTTGCGCTCCCCTTGGGATGCCTTTCGCAGCTGCAGTGTGCCTGGAGCCCAGGGCTTCCTGGTTTTAAAAGTCCTAGGCCTAAGCCTAACAGTAACCCTAGGAAGGTAAATCAGCCGGGTATTAGGGTTCTTCCTAAGGGAAAAGCCGTGAAAGCAGCCATGTTGTGGCACTTCTGCACTCCCTTTGGGATGCCTTTGGCAGATGAAGTAAGCCTGGAACTCAGGGCTTCCTGGTTAAAGAAATCCAAGCCCTAGGCGGAACCCTAACCCTAACCCTAGGCAGATAAATCAGCCTAGGTATAGGGATGGTGCCAAGGAAAAAGCTGTGAAAGCTGCCATGTTGTTGCACTTTTGTACTCCCCTTGGGATGCCTTGAACAGCTGCAGTGTGCCTGGAGCCCAGGGCTTCCTAGTTTTAAAAATCCTAGCCCTAGGCCTAAGCCTAACAGTAACCCTGGGAAGGTAAATCAGCCTGGTGTTAGGCGTCTTGCCAAGGAAAAAGCCGTGAAAGCAGCCATGTTGTGGCACTTTTGCACTCCCTTTTGGATGCCTTTCACAGCTCCAGTGTGCCTGGAACTCAGGGCTTCCTGATTTTAAAAATCCTAGCCCTAGGCCGAACCCCAGCCCTAAGACGAGAAAGGCAAATCAGCCAGGAATTAGGCATGTCCCCAAGGAAAAAGCTGTGGAGGCAGGCATGTTGTGGTACTTTTGCGCTCTTCTTGGCTAGTCCTTCGCAGCTGCTGTGTTCTTGGAACTCAGGGCTTTCTGGTTAATAGACCCTTACCCTAGGCGTAACTCAAACCTTAACCCTAGGAAGGAAAATCAGCCTATGGTTCGGGATGGTCTCATGGAAATATCAGTGGTGGCAGCCAAGTTGCGTCACTTTTGCGCTCCCCTTGGGATGCCTTTCGCAGCTGCAGTGTGCCTGGAGCCCAGGGCTTCCTGGTTTTAAAAGTCCTAGGCCTAAGCCTAACAGTAACCCTAGGAAGGTAAATCAGCCGGGTATTAGGGTTCTTCCTAAGGGAAAAGCCGTGAAAGCAGCCATGTTGTGGCACTTCTGCACTCCCTTTGGGATGCCTTTGGCAGATGAAGTAAGCCTGGAACTCAGGGCTTCCTGGTTAAAGAAATCCAAGCCCTAGGCTGAACCCTAACCCTAACCCTAGGCAGATAAATCAGCCTAGGTATAGGGATGGTGCCAAGGAAAAAGCTGTGAAAGCTGCCATGTTGTTGCACTTTTGTACTCCCCTTGGGATGCCTTGAACAGCTGCAGTGTGCCTGGAGCCTTGGGCCTCCTAGTTTCAAAAATCCTAGCCCTAGGCCTAAGCCTAACAGTAACCCTGGGAAGGCAAATAGGCCTGGTGTTAGGAGTCTTGCCAAGGAAAAAGCCGTGAAAGCAGCCATGTTGTGGCACTTTTGCACTCCCTTTTGGATGCCTTTCACAGCTGCAGTGTGCCTGGAACTAAGGGCTTCCTGATTTTAAAAATCCTAGCCCTAGGCCTAACCCCAACCCTAAGACGAGAAAGGCAAATCAGCCAGGAATTAGGCATGTCCCCAAGGAAAAAGCTGTGGAGGCAGGCATGTTGTGGTACTTTTGCGCTCTTCTTGGGTAGTCCTTCGCAGCTGCTGTGTTCTTGGAACTCAGGGCTTTCTGGTTAATAGAGCCCTTACCCTAGGCGTAACTCAAACCTTAACCCTAGGAAGGAAAATCAGCCTATGGTTCGGGATGGTCTCATGGAAATATCAGTGGTGGCAGCCAAGTTGCGTCACTTTTGCGCTCCCCTTGGGATGCCTTTTGCAGCTGCAGTGTGCCTGGAGCCCAGGGCTTCCTGGTTTTAAAAGTCCTAGGCCTAAGCCTAACAGTAACCCTAGGAAGGTAAATCAGCCGGGTATTAGGGTTCTTCCTAAGGGAAAAGCCGTGAAAGCAGCCATGTTGTGGCACTTCTGCACTCCCTTTGGGATGCCTTTGGCAGATGAAGTAAGCCTGGAACTCAGGGCTTCCTGGTTAAAGAAATCCAAGCCCTAGGCTGAACCCTAACCCTAACCCTAGGCAGATAAATCAGCCTAGGTATAGGGATGGTGCCAAGGAAAAAGCTGTGAAAGCTGCCATGTTGTTGCACTTTTGTACTCCCCTTGGGATGCCTTGAACAGCAGCAGTGTGCCTGGAGCTAAGGGCTTCCTAGTTTTAAAAATCCTAGCCCTAGGCCTAAGCCTAACAGTAACCCTGGGAAGGTAAATCAGCCTGGTGTTAGGCTTCTTGCCAAGGAAAAAGCCGTGAAAGCAGCCATGTTGTGGCACTTTTGCACTCCCTTTTGGATGCCTTTCACAGCTACAGTGTGCCTGGAACTCAGGGCTTCCTGCTTTTAAAAATCCTAGCCCTAGGCCGAACCCCAACCCTAAGACGAGAAAGGCAAATCAGCCAGGAATTAGGCATGTCCCCAAGGAAAAAGCTGTGGAGGCAGGCATGTTGTGGTACTTTTGCGCTCTTCTTGGCTAGTCCTTCGCAGTTGCTGTGTTCTTGGAAGTCAGGGCTTTCTGGTTAATAGAGCCCTTACCCTAGGCGTAACTCAAACCTTAACCCTAGGAAGGAAAATCAGCCTATGGTTCGGGATGGTCTCATGGAAATATCAGTGGTGGCAGCCAAGTTGCGTCACTTTTGCGCTCCCCTTGGGATGCCTTTCGCAGCTGCAGTGTGCCTGGAGCCCAGGGCTTCCTGGTTTTAAAAGTCCTAGGCCTAAGCCTAACAGTAACCCTAGGAAGGTAAATCAGCCGGGTATTAGGGTTCTTCCTAAGGGAAAAGCCGTGAAAGCAGCCATGTTGTGGCACTTCTGCACTCCCTTTGGGATGCCTTTGGCAGATGAAGTAAGCCTGGAACTCAGGGCTTCCTGGTTAAAGAAATCCAAGCCCTAGGCTGAACCCTAACCCTAACCCTAGGCAGATAAATCAGCCTAGGTATAGGGATGGTGCCAAGGAAAAAGCTGTGAAAGCTGCCATGTTGTTGCACTTTTGTACTCCCCTTGGGATGCCTTGAACAGCTGCAGTGTGCCTGGAGCCCAGGGCTTCCTAGTTTTAAAAATCCTAGCCCTAGGCCTAAGCCTAACAGTAACCCTGGGAAGGCAAATCAGCCTGGTGTTAGGCGTCTTGCCAAGGAAAAAGCTGTGAAAGCAGCCATGTTGTGGCACTTTTGCACTCCCTTTTGGATGCCTTTCACAGCTGCAGTGTGCCTGGAACTCAGGGCTTCCTGATTTTAAAAATCCTAGCCCTAGGCCGAACCCCAACCCTAAGACGAGAAAGGCAAATCAGCCAGGAATTAGGCATGTCCCCAAGGAAAAAGCTGTGGAGGCAGGCATGTTGTGGTACTTTTGCGCTCTTCTTGGCTAGTCCTTTGCAGCTGCTGTGTTCTTGGAACTCAGGGCTTTCTGGTAAATAGAGCCATTACCCTAGGCGTAACTCAAACCTTAACCCTAGGAAGGAAAATCAGCCTATGGTTCGGGATGGTCTCATGGAAATATCAGTGGTGGCAGCCAAGTTGCGTCACTTTTGCGCTCCCCTTGGGATGCCTTTTGCAGCTGCAGTGTGCCTGGAGCCCAGGGCTTCCTGGTTTTAAAAGTCCTAGGCCTAAGCCTAACAGTAACCCTAGGAAGGTAAATCAGCCGGGTATTAGGGTTCTTCCTAAGGGAAAAGCCGTGAAAGCAGCCATGTTGTGGCACTTCTGCACTCCCTTTGGGATGCCTTTGGCAGATGAAGTAAGCCTGGAACTCAGGGCTTCCTGGTTAAAGAAATCCAAGCCCTAGGCTGAACCCTAACCCTAGGCAGATAAATCAGCCTAGTTATAGGGATGGTGCCAATGAAAAAGCTGTGAAAGCTGCCATGTTGTTGCACTTTTGTACTCCCCTTGGGATGCCTTGAACAGCTGCAGTGCGCCTGGAGCCCAGGGCTTCCTAGTTTCAAAAATCCTAGCCCTAGGCCTAAGCCTAACAGTAACCCTGGGAAAGTAAGTCAGCCTGGTGTTAGGCTTCTTGCCAAGGAAAAAGCCGTGAAAGCAGCCATGTTGTGGCACTTTTGCACTCCCTTTTGGATGCCTTTCACAGCTGCAGTGTGCCTGGAACTCAGGGCTTCCTGATTTTAAAAATCCTAGCCCAAGGCCGAACCCCAACCCTAAGACGAGAAAGGCAAATCAGCCAGGAATTAGGCATGTCCCCAAGGAAAAAGCTGTGGAGGCAGGCATGTTGTGGTACTTTTGCGCTCTTCTTGGGTAGTCCTTCGCAGCTGCTGTGTTCTTGGAACTCAGGGCTTTCTGGTTAATAGACCCTTACCCTAGGCGTAACTCAAACCTTAACCCTAGGAAGGAAAATCAGCCTATGGTTCGGGATGGTCTCATGGAAATATCAGTGGTGGCAGCCAAGTTGCGTCACTTTTGCGCTCCCCTTGGGATGCCTTTCGCAGCTGCAGTGTGCCTGGAGCCCAGGGCTTCCTGGTTTTAAAAGTCCTAGGCCTAAGCCTAACAGTAACCCTAGGAAGGTAAATCAGCCGGGTATTAGGGTTCTTCCTAAGGGAAAAGCCGTGAAAGCAGCCATGTTGTGGCACTTCTGCACTCCCTTTGGGATGCCTTTGGCAGATGAAGTAAGCCTGGAACTCAGGGCTTCCTGGTTAAAGAAATCCAAGCCCTAGGCTGAACCCTAACCCTAACCCTAGGCAGATAAATCAGCCTAGGTATAGGGATGGTGCCAAGGAAAAAGCTGTGAAAGCTGCCATGTTGTTGCACTTTTGTACTCCCCTTGGGATGCCTTGAACAGCTGCAGTGTGCCTGGAGCTAAGGGCTTCCTAGTTTTAAAAATCCTAGCCCTAGGCCTAAGCCTAACAGTAACCCTGGGAAGGTAAATCAGCCTGGTGTTAGGCTTCTTGCCAAGGAAAAAGCCGTGAAAGCAGCCATGTTGTGGCACTTTTGCACTCCCTTTTGGATGCCTTTCACAGCTGCAGTGTGCCTGGAACTCAGGGCTTCCTGCTTTTAAAAATCCTAGCCCTAGGCCGAACCCCAACCCTAAGACGAGAAAGGCAAATCAGCCAGGAATTAGGCATGTGCCCAAGGAAAAAGCTGTGGAGGCAGGCATGTTGTGGTACTTTTGCGCTCTTCTTGGCTAGTCCTTCGCAGCTGCTGTGATCTTGGAACTCAGGGCTTTCTGGTTAATAGACCCTTACCCTAGGCGTAACTCAAACCTTAACCCTAGGAAGGAAAATCAGCCTATGGTTCGGGATGGTCTCATAAAAATATCAGTGGTGGCAGCCAAGTTGCGTCACTTTTGCGCTCCCCTTGGCATGTCTTTTGCAGCTGCAGTGTGCCTGGAGCCCAGGGCTTCCTGGTTTTAAAAGTCCTAGGCCTAAGCCTAACAGTAACCCTAGGAAGGTAAATCAGCCGGGTATTAGGGTTCTTCCTAAGGGAAAAGCCGTGAAAGCAGCCATGTTGTGGCACTTCTGCACTCCCTTTGGGATGCCTTTGGCAGATGAAGTAAGCCTGGAACTCAGGGCTTCCTGGTTAAAGAAATCCAAGCCCTAGGCTGAACCCTAACCCTAACCCTAGGCAGATAAATCAGCCTAGGTATAGGGATGGTGCCAATGAAAAAGCTGTGAAAGCTGCCATGTTGTTGCACTTTTGTACTCCCCTTGGGATGCCTTGAACAGCTGCAGTGCGCCTGGAGCCCAGGGCTTCCTAGTTTCAAAAATCCTAGCCCTAGGCCTAAGCCTAACAGTAACCCTGGGAAAGTAAGTCAGCCTGGTGTTAGGCTTCTTGCCAAGGAAAAAGCCGTGAAAGCAGCCATGTTGTGGCACTTTTGCACTCCCTTTTGGATGCCTTTCACAGCTGCAGTGTGCCTGGAACTCAGGGCTTCCTGATTTTAAAAATCCTAGCCCAAGGCCGAACCCCAACCCTAAGACGAGAAAGGCAAATCAGCCAGGAATTAGGCATGTCCCCAAGGAAAAAGCTGTGGAGGCAGGCATGTTGTGGTACTTTTGCGCTCTTCTTGGGTAGTCCTTCGCAGCTGCTGTGTTCTTGGAACTCAGGGCTTTCTGGTTAATAGACCCTTACCCTAGGCGTAACTCAAACCTTAACCCTAGGAAGGAAAATCAGCCTATGGTTCGGGATGGTCTCATGGAAATATCAGTGGTGGCAGCCAAGTTGCGTCACTTTTGCGCTCCCCTTGGGATGCCTTTCGCAGCTGCAGTGTGCCTGGAGCCCAGGGCTTCCTGGTTTTAAAAGTCCTAGGCCTAAGCCTAACAGTAACCCTAGGAAGGTAAATCAGCCGGGTATTAGGGTTCTTCCTAAGGGAAAAGCCGTGAAAGCAGCCATGTTGTGGCACTTCTGCACTCCCTTTGGGATGCCTTTGGCAGATGAAGTAAGCCTGGAACTCAGGGCTTCCTGGTTAAAGAAATCCAAGCCCTAGGCTGAACCCTAACCCTAGGCAGATAAATCAGCCTAGGTATAGGGATGGTGCCAAGGAAAAAGCTGTGAAAGCTGCCATGTTGTTGCACTTTTGTACTCCCCTTGGGATGCCTTGAACAGCTGCAGTGTGCCTGGAGCCCAGGGCTTCCTAGTTTCAAAAATCCTAGCCCTAGGCCTAAGCCTAACAGTAACCCTGGGAAGGTAAATCAGCCTGGTGTTAGGCTTCTTGCCAAGGAAAAAGCCGTGAAAGCAGCCATGTTGTGGCACTTTTGCACTCCCTTTTGGATGCCTTCCACAGCTGCAGTGTGCCTGGGACTCAGGGCTTCCTGATTTTAAAAATCCAAGCCCTAGGCCGAACCCCAACCCTAAGACGAGAAAGGCAAATCAGCCAGGAATTAGGCATGTCCCCAAGGAAAAAGCTGTGGAGGCAGGCATGTTGTGGTACTTTTGCGCTCTTCTTGGCTAGTCCTTCGCAGCTGCTGTGTTCTTGGAACTCAGGGCTTTCTGGTTAATAGAGCCCTTACCCTAGGCGTAACTCAAACCTTAACCCTAGGAAGGAAAATCAACCTATGGTTCGGGATGGTCTCATGGAAATATCAGTGGTGGCAGCCAAGTTGCGTCACTTTTGCGCTCCCCTTGGGATGCCTTTCGCAGCTGCAGTGTGCCTGGAGCCCAGGGCTTCCTGGTTTTAAAAGTCCTAGGCCTAAGCCTAACAGTAACCCTAGGAAGGTAAATCAGCCGGGTATTAGGGTTCTTCCTAAGGGAAAAGCCGTGAAAGCAGCCATGTTGTGGCACTTCTGCACTCCCTTTGGGATGCCTTTGGCAGATGAAGTAAGCCTGGAACTCAGGGCTTCCTGGTTAAAGAAATCACAGCCCTAGGCTGAACCCTAACCCTAACCCTAGGCAGATAAATCAGCCTAGGTATAGGGATGGTGCCAAGGAAAAAGCTGTGAAAGCTGCCATGTTGTTGCACTTTTGTACTCCCCTTGGGATGCCTTGAACAGCAGCAGTGTGCCTGGAGCTAAGGGCTTCCTAGTTTTAAAAATCCTAGCCCTAGGCCTAAGCCTAACAGTAACCCTGGGAAGGTAAATCAGCCTGGTGTTAGGCTTCTTGCCAAGGAAAAAGCCGTGAAAGCAGCCATGTTGTGGCACTTTTGCACTCCCTTTTGGATGCCTTTCACAGCTACAGTGTGCCTGGAACTCAGGGCTTCCTGCTTTTAAAAATCCTAGCCCTAGGCCGAACCCCAACCCTAAGACGAGAAAGGCAAATCAGCCAGGAATTAGGCATGTCCCCAAGGAAAAAGCTGTGGAGGCAGGCATGTTGTGGTACTTTTGCGCTCTTCTTGGCTAGTCCTTCGCAGTTGCTGTGTTCTTGGAAGTCAGGGCTTTCTGGTTAATAGAGCCCTTACCCTAGGCGTAACTCAAACCTTAACCCTAGGAAGGAAAATCAGCCTATGGTTCGGGATGGTCTCATGGAAATATCAGTGGTGGCAGCCAAGTTGCGTCACTTTTGCGCTCCCCTTGGGATGCCTTTCGCAGCTGCAGTGTGCCTGGAGCCCAGGGCTTCCTGGTTTTAAAAGTCCTAGGCCTAAGCCTAACAGTAACCCTAGGAAGGTAAATCAGCCGGGTATTAGGGTTCTTCCTAAGGGAAAAGCCGTGAAAGCAGCCATGTTGTGGCACTTCTGCACTCCCTTTGGGATGCCTTTGGCAGATGAAGTAAGCCTGGAACTCAGGGCTTCCTGGTTAAAGAAATCCAAGCCCTAGGCTGAACCCTAACCCTAACCCTAGGCAGATAAATCAGCCTAGGTATAGGGATGGTGCCAAGGAAAAAGCTGTGAAAGCTGCCATGTTGTTGCACTTTTGTACTCCCCTTGGGATGCCTTGAACAGCTGCAGTGTGCCTGGAGCCCAGGGCTTCCTAGTTTTAAAAATCCTAGCCCTAGGCCTAAGCCTAACAGTAACCCTGGGAAGGCAAATCAGCCTGGTGTTAGGCGTCTTGCCAAGGAAAAAGCTGTGAAAGCAGCCATGTTGTGGCACTTTTGCACTCCCTTTTGGATGCCTTTCACAGCTGCAGTGTGCCTGGAACTCAGGGCTTCCTGATTTTAAAAATCCTAGCCCTAGGCCGAACCCCAACCCTAAGACGAGAAAGGCAAATCAGCCAGGAATTAGGCATGTCCCCAAGGAAAAAGCTGTGGAGGCAGGCATGTTGTGGTACTTTTGCGCTCTTCTTGGCTAGTCCTTTGCAGCTGCTGTGTTCTTGGAACTCAGGGCTTTCTGGTAAATAGAGCCATTACCCTAGGCGTAACTCAAACCTTAACCCTAGGAAGGAAAATCAGCCTATGGTTCGGGATGGTCTCATGGAAATATCAGTGGTGGCAGCCAAGTTGCGTCACTTTTGCGCTCCCCTTGGGATGCCTTTTGCAGCTGCAGTGTGCCTGGAGCCCAGGGCTTCCTGGTTTTAAAAGTCCTAGGCCTAAGCCTAACAGTAACCCTAGGAAGGTAAATCAGCCGGGTATTAGGGTTCTTCCTAAGGGAAAAGCCGTGAAAGCAGCCATGTTGTGGCACTTCTGCACTCCCTTTGGGATGCCTTTGGCAGATGAAGTAAGCCTGGAACTCAGGGCTTCCTGGTTAAAGAAATCCAAGCCCTAGGCTGAACCCTAACCCTAACCCTAGGCAGATAAATCAGCCTAGGTATAGGGATGGTGCCAAGGAAAAAGCTGCGAAAGCTGCCATGTTGTTGCACTTTTGTACTCCCCTTGGGATGCCTTGAACAGCTGCAGTGTGCCTGGAGCCCAGGGCTTCCTAGTTTCAAAAATCCTAGCCCTAGGCCTAAGCCTAACAGTAACCCTGGGAAGGTAAATCAGCCTGGTGTTAGGCTTCTTGCCAAGGAAAAAGCCGTGAAAGCAGCCATGTTGTGGCACTTTTGCACTCCCTTTTGGATGCCTTTCACAGCTGCAGTGGCCTGGAACTCAGGGCTTCCTGCTTTTAAAAATCCTAGCCCTAGGCCGAACCCCAACCCTAAGATGAGAAAGGCAAATCAGCCAGGAATTAGGCATGTCCCCAAGGAAAAAGCTGTGGAGGCAGGCATGTTGTGGTACTTTTGCGCTCTTCTTGGCTAGTCCTTCGCAGCTGCTGTGTTCTTGGAACTCAGGGCTTTCTGGTTAATAGAGCCCTTACCCTAGGCGTAACTCAAACATTAACCCTAGGAAGGAAAATCAGCCTATGGTTCGGGATGGTCTCATGGAAATATCAGTGGTGGCAGCCATGTTGCGTCACTTTTGCGCTCCCCTTGGGATGCCTTTCGCAGCTGCAGTGTGCCTGGAGCCCAGGGCTTCCTGGTTTTAAAAGTCCTAGGCCTAAGCCTAACAGTAACCCTAGGAAGGTAAATCAGCCGGGTATTAGGGTTCTTCCTAAGGGAAAAGCCGTGAAAGCAGCCATGTTGTGGCACTTCTGCACTCCCTTTGGGATGCCTTTGGCAGATGAAGTAAGCCTGGAACTCAGGGCTTCCTGGTTAAAAAAATCCAAGCCCTAGGCTGAACCCTAACCCTAACCCTAGGCAGGTAAATCAGCCTAGGTATAGGGATGGTGCCAAGGAAAAAGCTGTGAAAGCTGCCATGTTGTTGCACTTTTGTACTCCCCTTGGGATGCCTTGAACAGCTGCAGTGTGCCTGGAGCCCAGGGCTTCCTAGTTTCAAAAATCCTAGCCCTAGGCCTAAGCCTAACAGTAACCCTGGGAAAGTAAGTCAGCCTGGTGTTAGGCTTCTTGCCAAGGAAAAAGCCGTGAAAGCAGCCATGTTGTGGCACTTTTGCACTCCCTTTTGGATGCCTTTCACAGCTCCAGTGTGCCTGGAACTCAGGGCTTCCTGATTTTAAAAATCCTAGCCCTAGGCCGAACCCCAACCCTAAGACGAGAAAGGCAAATCAGCCAGGAATTAGGCATGTCCCCAAGGAAAAAGCTGTGGAGGCAGGCATGTTGTGGTACTTTTGCGCTCTTCTTGGCTAGTCCTTCGCAGCTGCTGTGTTCTTGGAACTCAGGGCTTTCTGGTTAATAGAGCCCTTACCCTAGGCGTAACTCAAACCTTAACCCTAGGAAGGAAAATCAGCCTATGGTTCGGGATGGTCTCATGGAAATATCAGTGGTGGCAGCCAAGTTGCGTCACTTTTGCGCTCCCCTTGGGATGCCTTTTGCAGCTGCAGTGTGCCTGGAGCCCAGGGCTTCCTGGTTTTAAAAGTCCTAGGCCTAAGCCTAACAGTAACCCTAGGAAGGTAAATCAGCCGGGTATTAGGGTTCTTCCTAAGGGAAAAGCCGTGAAAGCAGCCATGTTGTGGCACTTCTGCACTCCCTTTGGGATGCCTTTGGCAGATGAAGTAAGCCTGGAACTCAGGGCTTCCTGGTTAAAGAAATCCAAGCCCTAGGCTGAACCCTAACCCTAACCCTAGGCAGATAAATCAGCCTAGGTATAGGGATGGTGCCAAGGAAAAAGCTGTGAAAGCTGCCATGTTGTTGCACTTTTGTACTCCCCTTGGGATGCCTTGAACAGCTGCAGTGTGCCTGGAGCTAAGGGCTTCCTAGTTTTAAAAATCCTAGCCCTAGGCCTAAGCCTAACAGTAACCCTGGGAAGGTAAATCAGCCTGGTGTTAGGCTTCTTGCCAAGGAAAAAGCCGTGAAAGCAGCCATGTTGTGGCACTTTTGCACTCCCTTTTGGATGCCTTTCACAGCTCCAGTGTGCCTGGAACTCAGGGCTTCCTGATTTTAAAAATCCTAGCCCTAGGCCGAACCCCAACCCTAAGACGAGAAAGGCAAATCAGCCAGGAATTAGGCATGTCCCCAAGGAAAAAGCTGTGGAGGCAGGCACGTTGTGCTACTTTTGCGCTCTTCTTGGGTAGTCCTTCGCAGCTGCTGTGTTCTTGGAACTCAGGGCTTTCTGGTTAATAGAGCCCTTACCATAGGCGTAACTCAAACATTAACCCTAGGAAGGAAAATCAGCCTATGGTTCGGGATGGTCTCATGGAAATATCAGTGGTGGCAGCCAAGTTGCGTCACTTTTGCGCTCCCCTTGGGATGCCTTTTGCAGCTGCAGTGTGCCTGGAGCCCAGGGCTTCCTGGTTTTAAAAGTCCTAGGCCTAAGCCTAACAGTAACCCTAGGAAGGTAAATCAGCCGGGTATTAGGGTTCTTCCTAAGGGAAAAGCCGTGAAAGCAGCCATGTTGTGGCACTTCTGCACTCCCTTTGGGATGCCTTTGGCAGATGAAGTAAGCCTGGAACTCAGGGCTTCCTGGTTAAAAAAATCCAAGCCCTAGGCTGAAGCCTAACCCTAACCCTAGGCAGATAAATCAGCCTAGGTATAGGGATGGTGCCAAGGAAAAAGCTGTGAAAGCTGCCATCTTGTTGCACTTTTGTACTCCCCTTGGGATGCCTTGAACAGCTGCAGTGTGCCTGGAGCTAAGGGCTTCCTAGTTTTAAAAATCCTAGCCCTAGGCCTAAGCCTAACAGTAACCCTGGGAAGGTAAATCAGCCTGGTGTTAGGCTTCTTGCCAAGGAAAAAGCCGTGAAAGCAGCCATGTTGTGGCACTTTTGCACTCCCTTTTGGATGCCTTTCACAGCTCCAGTGTGCCTGGAACTCAGGGCTTCCTGATTTTAAAAATCCTAGCCCTAGGCTGAACCCCAACCCTAAGACGAGAAAGGCAAATCAGCCAGGAATTAGGCATGTCCCCAAGGAAAAAGCTGTGGAGGCAGGCATGTTGTGGTACTTTTGCGCTCTTCTTGGCTAGTCCTTCGCAGCTGCTGTGTTCTTGGAACTCAGGGCTTTCTGGTTAATAGAGCCCTTACCCTAGGCGTAACTCAAACATTAACCCTAGGAAGGAAAATCAGCCTATGATTCGGGATGCTCTCATGGAAATATCAGTGGTGGCAGCCAAGTTGCGTCACTTTTGCGCTCCCCTTGGGATGCCTTTCGCAGCTGCAGTGTGCCTGGAGCCCAGGGCTTCCTGGTTTTAAAAGTCCTAGGCCTAAGCCTAACAGTAACCCTAGGAAGGTAAATCAGCCGGGTATTAGGGTTCTTCCTAAGGGAAAAGCCGTGAAAGCAGCCATGTTGTGGCACTTCTGCACTCCCTTTGGGATGCCTTTGGCAGATGAAGTAAGCCTGGAACTCAGGGCTTCCTGGTTAAAAAAATCCAAGCCCTAGGCTGAACCCTAACCCTAACCCTAGGCAGATAAATCAGCCTAGGTATAGGGATGGTGCCAAGGAAAAAGCTGTGAAAGCTGCCATGTTGTTGCACTTTTGTACTCCCCTTGGGATGCCTTGAACAGCTGCAGTGTGCCTGGAGCCCAGGGCTTCCTAGTTTCAAAAATCCTAGCCCTAGGCCTAAGCCTAACAGTAACCCTGGGAAAGTAAATCAGCCTGGTGTTAGGCTTCTTGCCAAGGAAAAAGCCGTGAAAGCAGCCATGTTGTGGCACTTTTGCACTCCCTTTTGGATGCCTTTCACAGCTCCAGTGTGCCTGGAACTCAGGGCTTCCTGCTTTTAAAAATCCTAGCCCTAGGCCGAACCCCAACCCTAAGACGAGAAAGGCAAATCAGCCAGGAATTAGGCATGTCCCCAAGGAAAAAGCTGTGGAGGCAGGCATGTTGTGGTACTTTTGCGCTCTTCTTGGCTAGTCCCTCACAGCTGCTGTGTTCTTGGAACTCAGGGCTTTCTGGTTAATAGAGCCCTTACCCTAGGCGTAACTCAAACCTTAACCCTAGGAAGGAAAATCAGCCTATGGTTCGGGATGGTCTCATGGAAATATCAGTGGTGGCAGCCAAGTTGCGTCACTTTTGCGCTCCCCTTGGGATGCCTTTCGCAGCTGCAGTGTGCCTGGAGCCCAGGGCTTCCTGGTTTTAAAAGTCCTAGGCCTAAGCCTAACAGTAACCCTAGGAAGGTAAATCAGCCGGGTATTAGGGTTCTTCCTAAGGGAAAAGCCGTGAAAGCAGCCATGTTGTGGCACTTCTGCACTCCCTTTGGGATGCCTTTGGCAGATGAAGTAAGCCTGGAACTCAGGGCTTCCTGGTTAAAGAAATCCAAGCCCTAGGCTGAACCCTAACCCTAACCCTAGGCAGATAAATCAGCCTAGGTATAGGGATGGTGCCAAGGAAAAAGCTGTGAAAGCTGCCATGTTGTTGCACTTTTGTACTCCCCTTGGGATGCCTTGAACAGCTGCAGTGTGCCTGGAGCTAAGGGCTTCCTAGTTTTAAAAATCCTAGCCCTAGGCCTAAGCCTAACAGTAACCCTGGGAAGGTAAATCAGCCTGGTGTTAGGCTTCTTGCCAAGGAAAAAGCCGTGAAAGCAGCCATGTTGTGGCACTTTTGCACTCCCTTTTGGATGCCTTTCACAGCTCCAGTGTGCCTGGAACTCAGGGCTTCCTGATTTTAAAAATCCTAGCCCTAGGCTGAGTCCCAACCCTAAGACGAGAAAGGCAAATCAGCCAGGAATTAGGCATGTCCCCAAGGAAAAAGCTGTGGAGGCAGGCATGTTGTGGTACTTTTGCGCTCTTCTTGGCTAGTCCTTCGCAGCTGCTGTGTTCTTGGAACTCAGGGCTTTCTGGTTAATAGAGCCCTTACCCTAGGCGTAACTCAAACCTTAACCCTAGGAAGGAAAATCAGCCTATGGTTCGGGATGGTCTCATGGAAATATCAGTGGTGGCAGCCAAGTTGCGTCACTTTTGCGCTCCCCTTGGGATGCCTTTTGCAGCTGCAGTGTGCCTGGAGCCCAGGGCTTCCTGGTTTTAAAAGTCCTAGGCCTAAGCCTAACAGTAACCCTAGGAAGGTAAATCAGCCGGGTATTAGGGTTCTTCCTAAGGGAAAAGCCGTGAAAGCAGCCATGTTGTGGCACTTCTGCACTCCCTTTGGGATGCCTTTGGCAGATGAAGTAAGCCTGGAACTCAGGGCTTCCTGGTTAAAGAAATCCAAGCCCTAGGCTGAACCCTAACCCTAACCCTAGGCAGATAAATCAGCCTAGGTATAGGGATGGTGCCAAGGAAAAAGCTGTGAAAGCTGCCATGTTGTTGCACTTTTGTACTCCCCTTGGGATGCCTTGAACAGCTGCAGTGTGCCTGGAGCTAAGGGCTTCCTAGTTTTAAAAATCCTAGCCCTAGGCCTAAGCCTAACAGTAACCCTGGGAAGGTAAATCAGCCTGGTGTTAGGCTTCTTGCCAAGGAAAAAGCCGTGAAAGCAGCCATGTTGTGGCACTTTTGCACTCCCTTTTGGATGCCTTTCACAGCTCCAGTGTGCCTGGAACTCAGGGCTTCCTGATTTTAAAAATCCTAGCCCTAGGCCGAACCCCAACCCTAAGACGAGAAAGGCAAATCAGCCAGGAATTAGGCATGTCCCCAAGGAAAAAGCTGTGGAGGCAGGCACGTTGTGCTACTTTTGCGCTCTTCTTGGGTAGTCCTTCGCAGCTGCTGTGTTCTTGGAACTCAGGGCTTTCTGGTTAATAGAGCCCTTACCATAGGCGTAACTCAAACATTAACCCTAGGAAGGAAAATCAGCCTATGGTTCGGGATGGTCTCATGGAAATATCAGTGGTGGCAGCCAAGTTGCGTCACTTTTGCGCTCCCCTTGGGATGCCTTTTGCAGCTGCAGTGTGCCTGGAGCCCAGGGCTTCCTGGTTTTAAAAGTCCTAGGCCTAAGCCTAACAGTAACCCTAGGAAGGTAAATCAGCCGGGTATTAGGGTTCTTCCTAAGGGAAAAGCCGTGAAAGCAGCCATGTTGTGGCACTTCTGCACTCCCTTTGGGATGCCTTTGGCAGATGAAGTAAGCCTGGAACTCAGGGCTTCCTGGTTAAAGAAATCCAAGCCCTAGGCTGAAGCCTAACCCTAACCCTAGGCAGATAAATCAGCCTAGGTATAGGGATGGTGCCAAGGAAAAAGCTGTGAAAGCTGCCATCTTGTTGCACTTTTGTACTCCCCTTGGGATGCCTTGAACAGCTGCAGTGTGCCTGGAGCTAAGGGCTTTCTAGTTTTAAAAATCCTAGCCCTAGGCCTAAGCCTAACAGTAACCCTGGGAAGGTAAATCAGCCTGGTGTTAGGCTTCTTGCCAAGGAAAAAGCCGTGAAAGCAGCCATGTTGTGGCACTTTTGCACTCCCTTTTGGATGCCTTTCACAGCTCCAGTGTGCCTGGAACTCAGGGCTTCCTGATTTTAAAAATCCTAGCCCTAGGCTGAACCCCAACCCTAAGACGAGAAAGGCAAATCAGCCAGGAATTAGGCATGTCCCCAAGGAAAAAGCTGTGGAGGCAGGCATGTTGTGGTACTTTTGCGCTCTTCTTGGCTAGTCCTTCGCAGCTGCTGTGTTCTTGGAACTCAGGGCTTTCTGGTTAATAGACCCTTACCCTAGGCGTAACTCAAACCTTAACCCTAGGAAGGAAAATCAGCCTATGATTCGGGATGCTCTCATGGAAATATCAGTGGTGGCAGCCAAGTTGCGTCACTTTTGCGCTCCCCTTGGGATGCCTTTCGCAGCTGCAGTGTGCCTGGAGCCCAGGGCTTCCTGGTTTTAAAAGTCCTAGGCCTAAGCCTAACAGTAACCCTAGGAAGGTAAATCAGCCGGGTATTAGGGTTCTTCCTAAGGGAAAAGCCGTGAAAGCAGCCATGTTGTGGCACTTCTGCACTCCCTTTGGGATGCCTTTGGCAGATGAAGTAAGCCTGGAACTCAGGGCTTCCTGGTTAAAAAAATCCAAGCCCTAGGCTGAACCCTAACCCTAACCCTAGGCAGATAAATCAGCCTAGGTATAGGGATGGTGCCAAGGAAAAAGCTGTGAAAGCTGCCATGTTGTTGCACTTTTGTACTCCCCTTGGGATGCCTTGAACAGCTGCAGTGTGCCTGGAGCCCAGGGCTTCCTAGTTTCAAAAATCCTAGCCCTAGGCCTAAGCCTAACAGTAACCCTGGGAAAGTAAATCAGCCTGATGTTAGGCTTCTTGCCAAGGAAAAAGCCGTGAAAGCAGCCATGTTGTGGCACTTTTGCACTCCCTTTTGGATGCCTTTCACAGCTCCAGTGTGCCTGGAACTCAGGGCTTCCTGCTTTTAAAAATCCTAGCCCTAGGCCGAACCCCAACCCTAAGACGAGAAAGGCAAATCAGCCAGGAATTAGGCATGTCCCCAAGGAAAAAGCTGTGGAGGCAGGCATGTTGTGGTACTTTTGCGCTCTTCTTGGCTAGTCCCTCACAGCTGCTGTGTTCTTGGAACTCAGGGCTTTCTGGTTAATAGAGCCCTTACCCTAGGCGTAACTCAAACCTTAACCCTAGGAAGGAAAATCAGCCTATGGTTCGGGATGGTCTCATGGAAATATCAGTGGTGGCAGCCAAGTTGCGTCACTTTTGCGCTCCCCTTGGGATGCCTTTCGCAGCTGCAGTGTGCCTGGAGCCCAGGGCTTCCTGGTTTTAAAAGTCCTAGGCCTAAGCCTAACAGTAACCCTAGGAAGGTAAATCAGCCGGGTATTAGGGTTCTTCCTAAGGGAAAAGCCGTGAAAGCAGCCATGTTGTGGCACTTCTGCACTCCCTTTGGGATGCCTTTGGCAGATGAAGTAAGCCTGGAACTCAGGGCTTCCTGGTTAAAGAAATCCAAGCCCTAGGCTGAACCCTAACCCTAACCCTAGGCAGATAAATCAGCCTAGGTATAGGGATGGTGCCAAGGAAAAAGCTGTGAAAGCTGCCATGTTGTTGCACTTTTGTACTCCCCTTGGGATGCCTTGAACAGCTGCAGTGTGCCTGGAGCTAAGGGCTTCCTAGTTTTAAAAATCCTAGCCCTAGGCCTAAGCCTAACAGTAACCCTGGGAAGGTAAATCAGCCTGGTGTTAGGCTTCTTGCCAAGGAAAAAGCCGTGAAAGCAGCCATGTTGTGGCACTTTTGCACTCCCTTTTGGATGCCTTTCACAGCTCCAGTGTGCCTGGAACTCAGGGCTTCCTGATTTTAAAAATCCTAGCCCTAGGCTGAGTCCCAACCCTAAGACGAGAAAGGCAAATCAGCCAGGAATTAGGCATGTCCCCAAGGAAAAAGCTGTGGAGGCAGGCATGTTGTGGTACTTTTGCGCTCTTCTTGGCTAGTCCTTCGCAGCTGCTGTGTTCTTGGAACTCAGGGCTTTCTGGTTAATAGACCCTTACCCTAGGCGTAACTCAAACCTTAACCCTAGGAAGGAAAATCAGCCTATGGTTCGGGATGGTCTCATGGAAATATCAGTGGTGGCAGCCAAGTTGCGTCACTTTTGCGCTCCCCTTGGGATGCCTTTCGCAGCTGCAGTGTGCCTGGAGCCCAGGGCTTCCTGGTTTTAAAAGTCCTAGGCCTAAGCCTAACAGTAACCCTAGGAAGGTAAATCAGCCGGGTATTAGGGTTCTTCCTAAGGGAAAAGCCGTGAAAGCAGCCATGTTGTGGCACTTCTGCACTCCCTTTGGGATGCCTTTGGCAGATGAAGTAAGCCTGGAACTCAGGGCTTCCTGGTTAAAAAAATCCAAGCCCTAGGCTGAAGCCTAACCCTAACCCTAGGCAGATAAATCAGCCTAGGTAAAGGGATGGTGCCAAGGAAAAAGCTGTGAAAGCTGCCATCTTGTTGCACTTTTGTACTCCCCTTGGGATGCCTTGAACAGCTGCAGTGTGCCTGGAGCTAAGGGCTTTCTAGTTTTAAAAATCCTAGCCCTAGGCCTAAGCCTAACAGTAACCCTGGGAAGGTAAATCAGCCTGGTGTTAGGCTTCTTGCCAAGGAAAAAGCCGTGAAAGCAGCCATGTTGTGGCACTTTTGCACTCCCTTTTGGATGCCTTTCACAGCTCCAGTGTGCCTGGAACTCAGGGCTTCCTGATTTTAAAAATCCTAGCCCTAGGCTGAACCCCAACCCTAAGACGAGAAAGGCAAATCAGCCAGGAATTAGGCATGTCCCCAAGGAAAAAGCTGTGGAGGCAGGCATGTTGTGGTACTTTTGCGCTCTTCTTGGCTAGTCCTTCGCAGCTGCTGTGTTCTTGGAACTCAGGGCTTTCTGGTTAATAGACCCTTACCCTAGGCGTAACTCAAACCTTAACCCTAGGAAGGAAAATCAGCCTATGATTCGGGATGCTCTCATGGAAATATCAGTGGTGGCAGCCAAGTTGCGTCACTTTTGCGCTCCCCTTGGGATGCCTTTCGCAGCTGCAGTGTGCCTGGAGCCCAGGGCTTCCTGGTTTTAAAAGTCCTAGGCCTAAGCCTAACAGTAACCCTAGGAAGGTAAATCAGCCGGGTATTAGGGTTCTTCCTAAGGGAAAAGCCGTGAAAGCAGCCATGTTGTGGCACTTCTGCACTCCCTTTGGGATGCCTTTGGCAGATGAAGTAAGCCTGGAACTCAGGGCTTCCTGGTTAAAAAAATCCAAGCCCTAGGCTGAACCCTAACCCTAACCCTAGGCAGATAAATCAGCCTAGGTATAGGGATGGTGCCAAGGAAAAAGCTGTGAAAGCTGCCATGTTGTTGCACTTTTGTACTCCCCTTGGGATGCCTTGAACAGCTGCAGTGTGCCTGGAGCCCAGGGCTTCCTAGTTTCAAAAATCCTAGCCCTAGGCCTAAGCCTAACAGTAACCCTGGGAAAGTAAATCAGCCTGGTGTTAGGCTTCTTGCCAAGGAAAAAGCCGTGAAAGCAGCCATGTTGTGGCACTTTTGCACTCCCTTTTGGATGCCTTTCACAGCTCCAGTGTGCCTGGAACTCAGGGCTTCCTGCTTTTAAAAATCCTAGCCCTAGGCCGAACCCCAACCCTAAGACGAGAAAGGCAAATCAGCCAGGAATTAGGCATGTCCCCAAGGAAAAAGCTGTGGAGGCAGGCATGTTGTGGTACTTTTGCGCTCTTCTTGGCTAGTCCTTCGCAGCTGCTGTGTTCTTGGAACTCAGGGCTTTCTGGTTAATAGAGCCCTTACCCTAGGCGTAACTCAAACCTTAACCCTAGGAAGGAAAATCAGCCTATGGTTCGGGATGGTCTCATGGAAATATCAGTGGTGGCAGCCAAGTTGCGTCACTTTTGCGCTCCCCTTGGGATGCCTTTCGCAGCTGCAGTGTGCCTGGAGCCCAGGGCTTCCTGGTTTTAAAAGTCCTAGGCCTAAGCCTAACAGTAACCCTAGGAAGGTAAATCAGCCGGGTATTAGGGTTCTTCCTAAGGGAAAAGCCGTGAAAGCAGCCATGTTGTGGCACTTCTGCACTCCCTTTGGGATGCCTTTGGCAGATGAAGTAAGCCTGGAACTCAGGGCTTCCTGGTTAAAGAAATCCAAGCCCTAGGCTGAACCCTAACCCTAACCCTAGGCAGATAAATCAGCCTAGGTATAGGGATGGTGCCAAGGAAAAAGCTGTGAAAGCTGCCATGTTGTTGCACTTTTGTACTCCCCTTGGGATGCCTTGAACAGCTGCAGTGTGCCTGGAGCTAAGGGCTTCCTAGTTTTAAAAATCCTAGCCCTAGGCCTAAGCCTAACAGTAACCCTGGGAAGGTAAATCAGCCTGGTGTTAGGCTTCTTGCCAAGGAAAAAGCCGTGAAAGCAGCCATGTTGTGGCACTTTTGCACTCCCTTTTGGATGCCTTTCACAGCTCCAGTGTGCCTGGAACTCAGGGCTTCCTGATTTTAAAAATCCAAGCCCTAGGCTGAGTCCCAACCCTAAGACGAGAAAGGCAAATCAGCCAGGAATTAGGCATGTCCCCAAGGAAAAAGCTGTGGAGGCAGGCATGTTGTGGTACTTTTGCGCTCTTCTTGGCTAGTCCTTCGCAGCTGCTGTGTTCTTGGAACTCAGGGCTTTCTGGTTAATAGACCCTTACCCTAGGCGTAACTCAAACCTTAACCCTAGGAAGGAAAATCAGCCTATGGTTCGGGATGGTCTCATGGAAATATCAGTGGTGGCAGCCAAGTTGCGTCACTTTTGCGCTCCCCTTGGGATGCCTTTCGCAGCTGCAGTGTGCCTGGAGCCCAGGGCTTCCTGGTTTTAAAAGTCCTAGGCCTAAGCCTAACAGTAACCCTAGGAAGGTAAATCAGCCGGGTATTAGGGTTCTTCCTAAGGGAAAAGCCGTGAAAGCAGCCATGTTGTGGCACTTCTGCACTCCCTTTGGGATGCCTTTGGCAGATGAAGTAAGCCTGGAACTCAGGGCTTCCTGGTTAAAAAAATCCAAGCCCTAGGCTGAACCCTAACCCTAACCCTAGGCAGATAAATCAGCCTAGGTATAGGGATGGTGCCAAGGAAAAAGCTGTGAAAGCTGCCATGTTGTTGCACTTTTGTACTCCCCTTGGGATGCCTTGAACAGCTGCAGTGTGCCTGGAGCTAAGGGCTTCCTAGTTTTAAAAATCCTAGCCCTAGGCCTAAGCCTAACAGTAACCCTGGGAAGGTAAATCAGCCTGGTGTTAGGCTTCTTGCCAAGGAAAAAGCCGTGAAAGCAGCCATGTTGTGGCACTTTTGCACTCCCTTTTGGATGCCTTTCACAGCTGCAGTGTGCCTGGAACTCAGGGCTTCCTGCTTTTAAAAATCCTAGCCCTAGGCCGAACCCCAACCCTAAGACGAGAAAGGCAAATCAGCCAGGAATTAGGCATGTCCCCAAGGAAAAAGCTGTGGAGGCAGGCATGTTGTGGTACTTTTGCGCTCTTCTTGGCTAGTCCTTCGCAGCTGCTGTGTTCTTGGAACTCAGGGCTTTCTGGTTAATAGAGCCATTACCCTAGGCGTAACTCAAACCTTAACCCTAGGAAGGAAAATCAGCCTATGGTTTGGGATGGTCTCATGGAAATATCAGTGGTGGCAGCCAAGTTGCGTCACTTTTGCGCTCCCCTTGGGATGCCTTTCGCAGCTGCAGTGTGCCTGGAGCCCAGGGCTTCCTGGTTTTAAAAGTCCTAGGCCTAAGCCTAACAGTAACCCTAGGAAGGTAAATCAGCCGGGTATTAGGGTTCTTCCTAAGGGAAAAGCCGTGAAAGCAGGCATGTTGTGGCACTTCTGCACTCCCTTTTGGATGCCTTTCACAGCTACAGTGTGCCTGGAACTCAGGGCTTCCTGATTTTAAAAATCCTAGCCCTAGGCCGAACCCCAACCCTAAGACGAGAAAGGCAAATCAGCCAGGAATTAGGCATGTCCCCAAGGAAAAAGCTGTGGAGGCAGGCATGTTGTGGTACTTTTGCGCTCTTCTTGGCTAGTCCTTCGCAGCTGCTGTGTTCTTGGAACTCAGGGCTTTCTGTTTAATAGAGCCCTTACCCTAGGCGTAACTCAAACCTTAACCCTAGGAAGGAAAATCAGCCTATGGTTCGGGATGCTCTCATGGAAATATCAGTGGTGGCAGCCAAGTTGCGTCACTTTTGCGCTCCCCTTGGGATGCCTTTCGCAGCTGCAGTGTGCCTGGAGCCCAGGGCTTCCTGGTTTTAAAAGTCCTAGGCCTAAGCCTAACAGTAACTCTAGGAAGGTAAATCAGCCGGGTATTAGGGTTCTTCCTAAGGGAAAAGCCGTGAAAGCAGCCATGTTGTGGCACTTCTGCACTCCCTTTGGGATGCCTTTGGCAGATGAAGTAAGCCTGGAACTCAGGGCTTCCTGGTTAAAGAAATCCAAGCCCTAGGCTGAACCCTAACCCTAACCCTAGGCAGATAAATCAGCCTAGGTATAGGGATGGTGCCAAGGAAAAAGCTGTGAAAGCTGCCATGTTGTTGCACTTTTGTACTCCCCTTGGGATGCCTTGAACAGCTGCAGTGTGCCTGGAGCCCAGGGCTTCCTAGTTTTAAAAATCCTAGCCCTAGGCCTAAGCCTAACAGTAACCCTGGGAAGGCAAATCAGCCTGGTGTTAGGCGTCTTGCCAAGGAAAAAGCTGTGAAAGCAGCCATGTTGTGGCACTTTTGCACTCCCTTTTGGATGCCTTTCACAGCTGCAGTGTGCCTGGAACTCAGGGCTTCCTGCTTTTAAAAATCCTAGCCCTAGGCCGAACCCCAACCCTAAGACGAGAAAGGCAAATCAGCCAGGAATTAGGCATGTCCCCAAGGAAAAAGCTGTCGAGACAGGCATGTTGTGGTACTTTTGCGCTCTTCTTGGCTAGTCCTTCGCAGCTGCTGTGTTCTTGGAACTCAGGGCTTTCTGGTTAATAGAACCCTTACCCTAGGCGTAACTCAAACCTTAACGCTAGGAAGGAAAATCAGCCTATGGTTCGGGATGGTCTCATGGAAATATCAGTGGTGGCAGCCAAGTTGCGTCACTTTTGCGCTCCCCTTGGGATGCCTTTTGCAGCTGCAGTGTGCCTGGAGCCCAGGGCTTCCTGGTTTTAAAAGTCCTAGGCCTAAGCCTAACAGTAACCCTAGGAAGGTAAATCAGCCGGGTATTAGGGTTCTTCCTAAGGGAAAAGCCGTGAAAGCAGCCATGTTGTGGCACTTCTGCACTCCCTTTGGGATGCCTTTGGCAGATGAAGTAAGCCTGGAACTCAGGGCTTCCTGGTTAAAGAAATCCAAGCCCTAGGCTGAACCCTAACCCTAACCCTAGGCAGATAAATCAGCCTAGGTATAGGGATGGTGCCAAGGAAAAAGCTGTGAAAGCTGCCATGTTGTTGCACTTTTGTACTCCCCTTGGGATGCCTTGAACAGCTGCAGTGTGCCTGGAGCCCAGGGCTTCCTAGTTTCAAAAATCCTAGCCCTAGGCCTAAGCCTAACAGTAACCCTGGGAAAGTAAGTCAGCCTGGTGTTAGGCTTCTTGCCAAGGAAAAAGCCGTGAAAGCAGCCATGTTGTGGCACTTTTGCACTCCCTTTTGGATGCCTTTCACAGCTCCAGTGTGCCTGGAACTCAGGGCTTCCTGATTTTAAAAATCCTAGCCCTAGGCCGAACCCCAACCCTAAGACGAGAAAGGCAAATCAACCAGGAATTAGGCATGTCCCCAAGGAAAAAGCTGTGGAGGCAGGCATGTTGTGGTACTTTTGCGCTCTTCTTGGCTAGTCCTTCGCAGCTGCTGTGTTCTTGGAACTCAGGGCTTTCTGGTTAATAGAGCCCTTACCCTAGGCGTAACTCAAACCTTAACCGTAGGAAGGAAAATCAACCTATGGTTCGGGATGGTCTCATGGAAATATCAGTGGTGGCAGCCAAGTTGCGTCACTTTTGCGCTCCCCTTGGGATGCCTTTCGCAGCTGCAGTGTGCCTGGAGCCCAGGGCTTCCTGGTTTTAAAAGTCCTAGGCCTAAGCCTAACAGTAACCCTAGGAAGGTAAATCAGCCGGGTATTAGGGTTCTTCCTAAGGGAAAAGCCGTGAAAGCAGGCATGTTGTGGCACTTCTGCACTCCCTTTTGGATGCCTTTCACAGCTCCAGTGTGCCTGGAACTCAGGGCTTCCTGATTTTAAAAATCCTAGCCCTAGGCCGAACCCCAACCCTAAGACGAGAAAGGCAAATCAGCCAGGAATTAGGCATGTCCCCAAGGAAAAAGCTGTGGAGGCAGGCATGTTGTGGTACTTTTGCGCTCTTCTTGGCTAGTCCTTCGCAGCTGCTGTGTTCTTGGAACTCAGGGCTTTCTGGTTAATAGAACCCTTACCCTAGGCGTAACTCAAACCTTAACCCTAGGAAGGAAAATCAGCCTATGGTTCGGGATGGTCTCATGGAAATATCAGTGGTGGCAGCCAAGTTGCGTCACTTTTGCGCTCCCCTTGGGATGCCTTTCGCAGCTGCAGTGTGCCTGGAGCCCAGGGCTTCCTGGTTTTAAAAGTCCTAGGCCTAAGCCTAACAGTAACCCTAGGAAGGTAAATCAGCCGGGTATTAGGGTTCTTCCTAAGGGAAAAGCCGTGAAAGCAGCCATGTTGTGGCACTTCTGCACTCCCTTTGGGATGCCTTTGGCAGATGAAGTAAGCCTGGAACTCAGGGCTTCCTGGTTAAAAAAATCCAAGCCCTAGGCTGAACCCTAACCCTAACCCTAGGCAGATAAATCAGCCTAGGTATAGGGATGGTGCCAAGGAAAAAGCTGTGAAAGCTGCCATGTTGTTGCACTTTTGTACTCCCCTTGGGATGCCTTGAACAGCTGCAGTGTGCCTGGAGCTAAGGGCTTCCTAGTTTTAAAAATCCTAGCCCTAGGCCTAAGCCTAACAGTAACCCTGGGAAGGTAAATCAGCCTGGTGTTAGGCTTCTTGCCAAGGAAAAAGCCGTGAAAGCAGCCATGTTGTGGCACTTTTGCACTCCCTTTTGGATGCCTTTCACAGCTGCAGTGTGCCTGGAACTCAGGGCTTCCTGCTTTTAAAAATCCTAGCCCTAGGCCGAACCCCAACCCTAAGACGAGAAAGGCAAATCAGCCAGGAATTAGGCATGTCCCCAAGGAAAAAGCTGTGGAGGCAGGCATGTTGTGGTACTTTTGCGCTCTTCTTGGCTAGTCCTTCGCAGCTGCTGTGTTCTTGGAACTCAGGGCTTTCTGGTTAATAGAGCCATTACCCTAGGCGTAACTCAAACCTTAACCCTAGGAAGGAAAATCAGCCTATGGTTTGGGATGGTCTCATGGAAATATCAGTGGTGGCAGCCAAGTTGCGTCACTTTTGCGCTCCCCTTGGGATGCCTTTCGCAGCTGCAGTGTGCCTGGAGCCCAGGGCTTCCTGGTTTTAAAAGTCCTAGGCCTAAGCCTAACAGTAACCCTAGGAAGGTAAATCAGCCGGGTATTAGGGTTCTTCCTAAGGGAAAAGCCGTGAAAGCAGGCATGTTGTGGCACTTCTGCACTCCCTTTTGTATGCCTTTCACAGCTACAGTGTGCCTGGAACTCAGGGCTTCCTGATTTTAAAAATCCTAGCCCTAGGCCGAACCCCAACCCTAAGACGAGAAAGGCAAATCAGCCAGGAATTAGGCATGTCCCCAAGGAAAAAGCTGTGGAGGCAGGCATGTTGTGGTACTTTTGCGCTCTTCTTGGCTAGTCCTTCGCAGCTGCTGTGTTCTTGGAACTCAGGGCTTTCTGTTTAATAGAGCCCTTACCCTAGGCGTAACTCAAACCTTAACCCTAGGAAGGAAAATCAGCCTATGGTTCGGGATGCTCTCATGGAAATATCAGTGGTGGCAGCCAAGTTGCGTCACTTTTGCGCTCCCCTTGGGATGCCTTTCGCAGCTGCAGTGTGCCTGGAGCCCAGGGCTTCCTGGTTTTAAAAGTCCTAGGCCTAAGCCTAACAGTAACTCTAGGAAGGTAAATCAGCCGGGTATTAGGGTTCTTCCTAAGGGAAAAGCCGTGAAAGCAGCCATGTTGTGGCACTTCTGCACTCCCTTTGGGATGCCTTTGGCAGATGAAGTAAGCCTGGAACTCAGGGCTTCCTGGTTAAAGAAATCCAAGCCCTAGGCTGAACCCTAACCCTAACCCTAGGCAGATAAATCAGCCTAGGTATAGGGATGGTGCCAAGGAAAAAGCTGTGAAAGCTGCCATGTTGTTGCACTTTTGTACTCCCCTTGGGATGCCTTGAACAGCTGCAGTGTGCCTGGAGCCCAGGGCTTCCTAGTTTTAAAAATCCTAGCCCTAGGCCTAAGCCTAACAGTAACCCTGGGAAGGCAAATCAGCCTGGTGTTAGGCGTCTTGCCAAGGAAAAAGCTGTGAAAGCAGCCATGTTGTGGCACTTTTGCACTCCCTTTTGGATGCCTTTCACAGCTGCAGTGTGCCTGGAACTCAGGGCTTCCTGCTTTTAAAAATCCTAGCCCTAGGCCGAACCCCAACCCTAAGACGAGAAAGGCAAATCAGCCAGGAATTAGGCATGTCCCCAAGGAAAAAGCTGTCGAGACAGGCATGTTGTGGTACTTTTGCGCTCTTCTTGGCTAGTCCTTCGCAGCTGCTGTGTTCTTGGAACTCAGGGCTTTCTGGTTAATAGAACCCTTACCCTAGGCGTAACTCAAACCTTAACGCTAGGAAGGAAAATCAGCCTATGGTTCGGGATGGTCTCATGGAAATATCAGTGGTGGCAGCCAAGTTGCGTCACTTTTGCGCTCCCCTTGGGATGCCTTTTGCAGCTGCAGTGTGCCTGGAGCCCAGGGCTTCCTGGTTTTAAAAGTCCTAGGCCTAAGCCTAACAGTAACCCTAGGAAGGTAAATCAGCCGGGTATTAGGGTTCTTCCTAAGGGAAAAGCCGTGAAAGCAGCCATGTTGTGGCACTTCTGCACTCCCTTTGGGATGCCTTTGGCAGATGAAGTAAGCCTGGAACTCAGGGCTTCCTGGTTAAAGAAATCCAAGCCCTAGGCTGAACCCTAACCCTAACCCTAGGCAGATAAATCAGCCTAGGTATAGGGATGGTGCCAAGGAAAAAGCTGTGAAAGCTGCCATGTTGTTGCACTTTTGTACTCCCCTTGGGATGCCTTGAACAGCTGCAGTGTGCCTGGAGCCCAGGGCTTCCTAGTTTCAAAAATCCTAGCCCTAGGCCTAAGCCTAACAGTAACCCTGGGAAAGTAAGTCAGCCTGGTGTTAGGCTTCTTGCCAAGGAAAAAGCCGTGAAAGCAGCCATGTTGTGGCACTTTTGCACTCCCTTTTGGATGCCTTTCACAGCTCCAGTGTGCCTGGAACTCAGGGCTTCCTGATTTTAAAAATCCTAGCCCTAGGCCGAACCCCAACCCTAAGACGAGAAAGGCAAATCAACCAGGAATTAGGCATGTCCCCAAGGAAAAAGCTGTGGAGGCAGGCATGTTGTGGTACTTTTGCGCTCTTCTTGGCTAGTCCTTCGCAGCTGCTGTGTTCTTGGAACTCAGGGCTTTCTGGTTAATAGAGCCCTTACCCTAGGCGTAACTCAAACCTTAACCGTAGGAAGGAAAATCAACCTATGGTTCGGGATGGTCTCATGGAAATATCAGTGGTGGCAGCCAAGTTGCGTCACTTTTGCGCTCCCCTTGGGATGCCTTTCGCAGCTGCAGTGTGCCTGGAGCCCAGGGCTTCCTGGTTTTAAAAGTCCTAGGCCTAAGCCTAACAGTAACCCTAGGAAGGTAAATCAGCCGGGTATTAGGGTTCTTCCTAAGGGAAAAGCCGTGAAAGCAGGCATGTTGTGGCACTTCTGCACTCCCTTTTGGATGCCTTTCACAGCTACAGTGTGCCTGGAACTCAGGGCTTCCTGATTTTAAAAATCCTAGCCCTAGGCCGAACCCCAACCCTAAGACGAGAAAGGCAAATCAGCCAGGAATTAGGCATGTCCCCAAGGAAAAAGCTGTGGAGGCAGGCATGTTGTGGTACTTTTGCGCTCTTCTTGGCTAGTCCTTCGCAGCTGCTGTGTTCTTGGAACTCAGGGCTTTCTGGTTAATAGAACCCTTACCCTAGGCGTAACTCAAACCTTAACCCTAGGAAGGAAAATCAGCCTATGGTTCGGGATGGTCTCATGGAAATATCAGTGGTGGCAGCCAAGTTGCGTCACTTTTGCGCTCCCCTTGGGATGCCTTTCGCAGCTGCAGTGTGCCTGGAGCCCAGGGCTTCCTGGTTTTAAAAGTCCTAGGCCTAAGCCTAACAGTAACCCTAGGAAGGTAAATCAGCCGGGTATTAGGGTTCTTCCTAAGGGAAAAGCCGTGAAAGCAGCCATGTTGTGGCACATCTGCACTCCCTTTGGGATGCCTTTGGCAGATGAAGTAAGCCTGGAACTCAGGGCTTCCTGGTTAAAGAAATCCAAGCCCTAGGCTGAACCCTAACCCTAGGCAGATAAATCAGCCTAGGTATAGGGATGGTGCCAAGGAAAAAGCTGTGAAAGCTGCCATGTTGTTGCACTTTTGTACTCCCCTTGGGATGCCTTGAACAGCTGCAGTGTGCCTGGAGCTAAGGGCTTCCTAGTTTTAAAAATCCTAGCCCTAGGCCTAAGCCTAACAGTAACCCTGGGAAAGTAAGTCAGCCTGGTGTTAGGCTTCTTGCCAAGGAAAAAGCCGTGAAAGCAGCCATGTTGTGGCACTTTTGCACTCCCTTTTGGATGCCTTTCACAGCTCCAGTGTGCCTGGAACTCAGGGCTTCCTGATTTTAAAAATCCAAGCCCTAGGCCGAACCCCAACCCTAAGACGAGAAAGGCAAATCAGCCAGGTATTAGGCATGTCCCCAAGGAAAAAGCTGTGGAGGCAGGCATGTTGTGGTACTTTTGCGCTCTTCTTGGCTAGTCCTTCGCAGCTGCTGTGTTCTTGGAACTCAGGGCTTTCTGGTTAATAGAGCCCTTACCCTAGGCGTAACTCAAACCTTAACCCTAGGAAGGAAAATCAGCCTATGGTTCGGGATGGTCTCATGGAAATATCAGTGGTGGCAGCCAAGTTGCGTCACTTTTGCGCTCCCCTTGGGATGCCTTTTGCAGCTGCAGTGTGCCTGGAGCCCAGGGCTTCCTGGTTTTAAAAGTCCTAGGCCTAAGCCTAACAGTAACCCTAGGAAGGTAAATCAGCCGGGTATTAGGGTTCTTCCTAAGGGAAAAGCCGTGAAAGCAGCCATGTTGTGGCACTTCTGCACTCCCTTTGGGATGCCTTTGGCAGATGAAGTAAGCCTGGAACTCAGGGCTTCCTGGTTAAAAAAATCCAAGCCCTAGGCTGAACCCTAACCCTAACCCTAGGCAGATAAATCAGCCTAGGTATAGGGATGGTGCCAAGGAAAAAGCTGTGAAAGCCGCCATGTTGTTGCACTTTTGTACTCCCCTTGGGATGCCTTGAACAGCTGCAGTGTGCCTGGAGCCCAGGGCTTCCTAGTTTCAAAAATCCTAGCCCTAGGCCTAAGCCTAACTGTAACCCTGGGAAAGTAAGTCAGCCTGGTGTTAGGCTTCTTGCCAAGGAAAAAGCCGTGAAAGCAGCCATGTTGTGGCACTTTTGCACTCCCTTTTGGATGCCTTTCACAGCTCCAGTGTGCCTGGAACTCAGGGCTTCCTGATTTTAGAAATCCAAGCCCTAGGCCGAACCCCAACCCTAAGACGAGAAAGGCAAATCAGCCAGGAATTAGGCATGTCCCCAAGGAAAAAGCTGTGGAGGCAGGCATGTTGTGGTACTTTTGCGCTCTTCTTGGCTAGTCCTTCGCAGCTGCTGTGTTCTTGGAACTCAGGGCTTTCTGGTTAATAGAGCCCTTACCCTAGGCGTAACTCAAACCTTAACCCTAGGAAGGAAAATCAACCTATGGTTCGGGATGGTCTCATGGAAATATCAGTGGTGGCAGCCAAGTTGCGTCACTTTTGCGCTCCCCTTGGGATGCCTTTCGCAGCTGCAGTGTGCCTGGAGCCCAGGGCTTCCTGGTTTTAAAAGTCCTAGGCCTAAGCCTAACAGTAACCCTAGGAAGGTAAATCAGCCGGGTATTAGGGTTCTTCCTAAGGGAAAAGCCGTGAAAGCAGCCATGTTGTGGCACTTCTGCACTCCCTTTGGGATGCCTTTGGCAGATGAAGTAAGCCTGGAACTCAGGGCTTCCTGGTTAAAGAAATCCAAGCCCTAGGCTGAACCCTAACCCTAACCCTAGGCAGATAAATCAGCCTAGGTATAGGGATGGTGCCAAGGAAAAAGCTGTGAAAGCTGCCATGTTGTTGCACTTTTGTACTCCCCTTGGGATGCCTTGAACAGCTGCAGTGTGCCTGGAGCTAAGGGCTTCCTAGTTTTAAAAATCCTAGCCCTAGGCCTAAGCCTAACAGTAACCCTGGGAAGGTAAATCAGCCTGGTGTTAGGCTTCTTGCCAAGGAAAAAGCCGTGAAAGCAGCCATGTTGTGGCACTTTTGCACTCCCTTTTGGATGCCTTTCACAGCTGCAGTGTGCCTGGAACTCAGGGCTTCCTGCTTTTAAAAATCCTAGCCCTAGGCCGAACCCCAACCCTAAGACGAGAAAGGCAAATCAGCCAGGAATTAGGCATGTCCCCAAGGAAAAAGCTGTGGAGGCAGGCATGTTGTGGTACTTTTGCGCTCTTCTTGGCTAGTCCTTCGCAGCTGCTGTGTTCTTGGAACTCAGGGCTTTCTGGTTAATAGAGCCATTACCCTAGGCGTAACTCAAAACTTAACCCTAGGAAGGAAAATCAGCCTATGGTTCGGGATGGTCTCATGGAAATATCAGTGGTGGCAGCCAAGTTGCGTCACTTTTGTGCTCCCCTTGGGATGCCTTTCGCAGCTGCAGTGTGCCTGGAGCCCAGGGCTTCCTGGTTTTAAAAGTCCTAGGCCTAAGCCTAACAGTAACCCTAGGAAGGTAAATCAGCCGGGTATTAGGGTTCTTCCTAAGGGAAAAGCTGTGAAAGCAGCCATGTTGTGGCACTTCTGCACTCCCTTTTGGATGCCTTTCACAGCTACAGTGTGTCTGGAACTCAGGGCTTCCTGATTTTAAAAATCCTAGCCCTAGGTCGAACCCCAACCCTAAGACGAGAAAGGCAAATCAGCCAGGAATTAGGCATGTCCCCAAGGAAAAAGCTGTGGAGGCAGGCATGTTGTGGTACTTTTGCGCTCTTCTTGGCTAGTCCTTCGCAGCTGCTGTGTTCTTGGAACTCAGGGCTTTCTGGTTAATAGAGCCCTTACCCTAGGCGTAACTCAAACTTAACCCTAGGAAGGAAAATCAGCCTATGGTTCGGGATGGTCTCATGGAAATATCAGTGGTGGCAGCCAAGTTGCGTCACTTTTGCGCTCCCCTTGGGATGCCTTTCGCAGCTGCAGTGTGCCTGGAGCCCAGGGCTTCCTGGTTTTAAAAGTCCTAGGCCTAAGCCTAACAGTAACCCTAGGAAGGTAAATCAGCCGGGTATTAGGGTTCTTCCTAAGGGAAAAGCCGTGAAAGCAGCCATGTTGTGGCACTTCTGCACTCCCTTTGGGATGCCTTTGGCAGATGAAGTAAGCCTGGAACTCAGGGCTTCCTGGTTAAAAAAATCCAAGCCCTAGGCTGAACCCTAACCCTAACCCTAGGCAGATAAATCAGCCTAGGTATAGGGATGGTGCCAAGGAAAAAGCTGTGAAAGCTGCCATGTTGTTGCACTTTTGTACTCCCCTTGGGATGCCTTGAACAGCTGCAGTGTGCCTGGAGCTAAGGGCTTCCTAGTTTTAAAAATCCTAGCCCTAGGCCTAAGCCTAACAGTAACCCTGGGAAGGTAAATCAGCCTGGTGTTAGGCTTCTTGCCAAGGAAAAAGCCGTGAAAGCAGCCATGTTGTGGCACTTTTGCACTCCCTTTTGGATGCCTTTCACAGCTCCAGTGTGCCTGGATCTCAGGGCTTCCTGATTTTAAAAATCCTAGCCCTAGGCTGAACCCCAACCCTAAGACGAGAAAGGCAAATCAGCCAGGAATTAGGCATGTCCCCAAGGAAAAAGCTGTGGAGGCAGGCATGTTGTGGTACTTTTGCGCTCTTCTTGGCTAGTCCTTCGCAGCTGCTGTGTTCTTGGAACTCAGGGCTTTCTGGTTAATAGACCCTTACCCTAGGCGTAACTCAAACCTTAACCCTAGGAAGGAAAATCAGCCTATGGTTCGGGATGCTCTCATGGAAATATCAGTGGTGGCAGCCAAGTTGCGTCACTTTTGCGCTCCCCTTGGGATGCCTTTCGCAGCTGCAGTGTGCCTGGAGCCCAGGGCTTCCTGGTTTTAAAAGTCCTAGGCCTAAGCCTAACAGTAACCCTAGGAAGGTAAATCAGCCGGGTATTAGGGTTCTTCCTAAGGGAAAAGCCGTGAAAGCAGCCATGTTGTGGCACTTCTGCACTCCCTTTGGGATGCCTTTGGCAGATGAAGTAAGCCTGGAACTCAGGGCTTCCTGGTTAAAAAAATCCAAGCCCTAGGCTGAACCCTAACCCTAACCCTAGGCAGATAAATCAGCCTAGGTATAGGGATGGTGCCAAGGAAAAAGCTGTGAAAGCCACCATGTTGTTGCACTTTTGTACTCCCCTTGGGATGCCTTGAACAGCTGCAGTGTGCCTGGAGCCCAGGGCTTCCTAGTTTCAAAAATCCTAGCCCTAGGCCTAAGCCTAACTGTAACCCTGGGAAAGTAAGTCAGCCTGGTGTTAGGCTTCTTGCCAAGGAAAAAGCCGTGAAAGCAGCCATGTTGTGGCACTTTTGCACTCCCTTTTGGATGCCTTTCACAGCTCCAGTGTGCCTGGAACTCAGGGCTTCCTGATTTTAGAAATCCAAGCCCTAGGCCGAACCCCAACCCTAAGACGAGAAAGGCAAATCAGCCAGGAATTAGGCATGTCCCCAAGGAAAAAGCTGTGGAGGCAGGCATGTTGTGGTACTTTTGCGCTCTTCTTGGCTAGTCCTTCGCAGCTGCTGTGTTCTTGGAACTCAGGGCTTTCTGGTTAATAGAGCCCTTACCCTAGGCGTAACTCAAACCTTAACCCTAGGAAGGAAAATCAACCTATGGTTCGGGATGGTCTCATGGAAATATCAGTGGTGGCAGCCAAGTTGCGTCACTTTTGCGCTCCCCTTGGGATGCCTTTCGCAGCTGCAGTGTGCCTGGAGCCCAGGGCTTCCTGGTTTTAAAAGTCCTAGGCCTAAGCCTAACAGTAACCCTAGGAAGGTAAATCAGCCGGGTATTAGGGTTCTTCCTAAGGGAAAAGCCGTGAAAGCAGCCATGTTGTGGCACTTCTGCACTCCCTTTGGGATGCCTTTGGCAGATGAAGTAAGCCTGGAACTCAGGGCTTCCTGGTTAAAGAAATCCAAGCCCTAGGCTGAACCCTAACCCTAACCCTAGGCAGATAAATCAGCCTAGGTATAGGGATGGTGCCAAGGAAAAAGCTGTGAAAGCTGCCATGTTGTTGCACTTTTGTACTCCCCTTGGGATGCCTTGAACAGCTGCAGTGTGCCTGGAGCTAAGGGCTTCCTAGTTTTAAAAATCCTAGCCCTAGGCCTAAGCCTAACAGTAACCCTGGGAAGGTAAATCAGCCTGGTGTTAGGCTTCTTGCCAAGGAAAAAGCCGTGAAAGCAGCCATGTTGTGGCACTTTTGCACTCCCTTTTGGATGCCTTTCACAGCTGCAGTGTGCCTGGAACTCAGGGCTTCCTGCTTTTAAAAATCCTAGCCCTAGGCCGAACCCCAACCCTAAGACGAGAAAGGCAAATCAGCCAGGAATTAGGCATGTCCCCAAGGAAAAAGCTGTGGAGGCAGGCATGTTGTGGTACTTTTGCGCTCTTCTTGGCTAGTCCTTCGCAGCTGCTGTGTTCTTGGAACTCAGGGCTTTCTGGTTAATAGAGCCATTACCCTAGGCGTAACTCAAACCTTAACCCTAGGAAGGAAAATCAGCCTATGGTTCGGGATGGTCTCATGGAAATATCAGTGGTGGCAGCCAAGTTGCGTCACTTTTGTGCTCCCCTTGGGATGCCTTTCGCAGCTGCAGTGTGCCTGGAGCCCAGGGCTTCCTGGTTTTAAAAGTCCTAGGCCTAAGCCTAACAGTAACCCTAGGAAGGTAAATCAGCCGGGTATTAGGGTTCTTCCTAAGGGAAAAGCTGTGAAAGCAGCCATGTTGTGGCACTTCTGCACTCCCTTTTGGATGCCTTTCACAGCTACAGTGTGTCTGGAACTCAGGGCTTCCTGATTTTAAAAATCCTAGCCCTAGGTCGAACCCCAACCCTAAGACGAGAAAGGCAAATCAGCCAGGAATTAGGCATGTCCCCAAGGAAAAAGCTGTGGAGGCAGGCATGTTGTGGTACTTTTGCGCTCTTCTTGGCTAGTCCTTCGCAGCTGCTGTGTTCTTGGAACTCAGGGCTTTCTGGTTAATAGAGCCCTTACCCTAGGCGTAACTCAAACTTAACCCTAGGAAGGAAAATCAGCCTATGGTTCGGGATGGTCTCATGGAAATATCAGTGGTGGCAGCCAAGTTGCGTCACTTTTGCGCTCCCCTTGGGATGCCTTTCGCAGCTGCAGTGTGCCTGGAGCCCAGGGCTTCCTGGTTTTAAAAGTCCTAGGCCTAAGCCTAACAGTAACCCTAGGAAGGTAAATCAGCCGGGTATTAGGGTTCTTCCTAAGGGAAAAGCCGTGAAAGCAGCCATGTTGTGGCACTTCTGCACTCCCTTTGGGATGCCTTTGGCAGATGAAGTAAGCCTGGAACTCAGGGCTTCCTGGTTAAAAAAATCAAAGCCCTAGGCTGAACCCTAACCCTAACCCTAGGCAGATAAATCAGCCTAGGTATAGGGATGGTGCCAAGGAAAAAGCTGTGAAAGCTGCCATGTTGTTGCACTTTTGTACTCCCCTTGGGATGCCTTGAACAGCTGCAGTGTGCCTGGAGCCCAGGGCTTCCTAGTTTCAAAAATCCTAGCCCTAGGCCTAAGCCTAACAGTAACCCTTGGAAGGGAAATCAGCCTGGTGTTAGGCTTCTTGCCAAGGAAAAAGCCGTGAAAGCAGCCATGTTGTGGCACTTTTGCACTCCCTTTTGGATGCCTTTCACAGCTCCAGTGTGCCTGGAACTCAGGGCTTCCTGATTTTAGAAATCCAAGCCCTAGGCCGAACCCCAACCCTAAGACAAGAAAGGCAAATCAGCCAGGAATTAGGCATGTCCCCAAGGAAAAAGCTGTGGAGGCAGGCATGTTGTGGTACTTTTGCGCTCTTCTTGGCTAGTCCTTCGCAGCTGCTGTGTTCTTGGAACTCAGGGCTTTCTGGTTAATAGACCCTTACCCTAGGCGTAACTCAAACCTTAACCCTAGGAAGGAAAATCAGCCTATGGTTCGGGATGGTCTCATGGAAATATCAGTGGTGGCAGCCAAGTTGCGTCACTTTTGCGCTCCCCTTGGGATGCCTTTCGCAGCTGCAGTGTGCCTGGAGCCCAGGGCTTCCTGGTTTTAAAAGTCCTAGGCCTAAGCCTAACAGTAACCCTAGGAAGGTAAATCAGCCGGGTATTAGGGTTCTTCCTAAGGGAAAAGCCGTGAAAGCAGCCATGTTGTGGCACTTCTGCACTCCCTTTGGGATGCCTTTGGCAGATGAAGTAAGCCTGGAACTCAGGGCTTCCTGGTTAAAGAAATCCAAGCCCTAGGCTGAACCCTAACCCTAGGCAGATAAATCAGCCTAGGTATAGGGATGGTGCCAAGGAAAAAGCTGTGAAAGCTGCCATGTTGTTGCACTTTTGTACTCCCCTTGGGATGCCTTGAACAGCTGCAGTGTGCCTGGAGCCCAGGGCTTCCTAGTTTCAAAAATCCTAGCCCTAGGCCTAAGCCTAACAGTAACCCTGGGAAGGTAAATCAGCCTGGTGTTAGGCTTCTTGCCAAGGAAAAAGCCGTGAAAGCAGCCATGTTGTGGCACTTTTGCACTCCCTTTTGGATGCCTTTCACAGCTCCAGTGTGCCTGGAACTCAGGGCTTCCTGATTTTAAAAATCCTAGCCCTAGGCCGAACCCCAACCCTAAGACGAGAAAGGCAAATCAGCCAGGAATTAGGCATGTCCCCAAGGAAAAAGCTGTGGAGGCAGGCATGTTGTGGTACTTTTGCGCTCTTCTTGGCTAGTCCTTCGCAGCTGCTGTGTTCTTGGAACTCAGGGCTTTCTCGTTAATAGAGCCCTTACCCTAGGCGTAACTCAAACCTTAACCCTAGGAAGGAAAATCAGCCTATGGTTCGGGATGGTCTCATGGAAATATCAGTGGTGGCAGCCAAGTTGCGTCACTTTTGCGCTCCCCTTGGGATGCCTTTCGCAGCTGCAGTGTGCCTGGAGCCCAGGGCTTCCTGGTTTTAAAAGTCCTAGGCCTAAGCCTAACAGTAACCCTAGGAAGGTAAATCAGCCGGGTATTAGGGTTCTTCCTAAGGGAAAAGCCGTGAAAGCAGCCATGTTGTGGCACTTCTGCACTCCCTTTGGGATGCCTTTGGCAGATGAAGTAAGCCTGGAACTCAGGGCTTCCTGGTTAAAGAAATCCAAGCCCTAGGCTGAACCCTAACCCTAACCCTAGGCAGATAAATCAGCCTAGGTATAGGGATGGTGCCAAGGAAAAAGCTGTGAAAGCTGCCATGTTGTTGCACTTTTGTACTCCCCTTGGGATGCCTTGAACAGCTGCAGTGTGCCTGGAGCTAAGGGCTTCCTAGTTTTAAAAATCCTAGCCCTAGGCCTAAGCCTAACAGTAACCCTGGGAAGGTAAATCAGCCTGGTGTTAGGCTTCTTGCCAAGGAAAAAGCCGTGAAAGCAGCCATGTTGTGGCACTTTTGCACTCCCTTTTGGATGCCTTTCACAGCTGCAGTGTGCCTGGAACTCAGGGCTTCCTGCTTTTAAAAATCCTAGCCCTAGGCCGAACCCCAACCCTAAGACGAGAAAGGCAAATCAGCCAGGAATTAGGCATGTCCCCAAGGAAAAAGCTGTGGAGGCAGGCATGTTGTGGTACTTTTGCGCTCTTCTTGGCTAGTCCTTCGCAGCTGCTGTGTTCTTGGAACTCAGGGCTTTCTGGTTAATAGAGCCATTACCCTAGGCGTAACTCAAACCTTAACCCTAGGAAGGAAAATCAGCCTATGGTTCGGGATGCTCTCATGGAAATATCAGTGGTGGCAGCCAAGTTGCGTCACTTTTGTGCTCCCCTTGGGATGCCTTTCGCAGCTGCAGTGTGCCTGGAGCCCAGGGCTTCCTGGTTTTAAAAGTCCTAGGCCTAAGCCTAACAGTAACCCTAGGAAGGTAAATCAGCCGGGTATTAGGGTTCTTCCTAAGGGAAAAGCTGTGAAAGCAGCCATGTTGTGGCACTTCTGCACTCCCTTTTGGATGCCTTTCACAGCTACAGTGTGTCTGGAACTCAGGGCTTCCTGATTTTAAAAATCCTAGCCCTAGGTCGAACCCCAACCCTAAGACGAGAAAGGCAAATCAGCCAGGAATTAGGCATGTCCCCAAGGAAAAAGCTGTGGAGGCAGGCATGTTGTGGTACTTTTGCGCTCTTCTTGGCTAGTCCTTCGCAGCTGCTGTGTTCTTGGAACTCAGGGCTTTCTGGTTAATAGAGCCCTTACCCTAGGCGTAACTCAAACCTTAACCCTAGGAAGGAAAATCAGCCTATGGTTCGGGATGGTCTCATGGAAATATCAGTGGTGGCAGCCAAGCTGCGTCACTTTTGCGCTCCCCTTGGGATGCCTTTCGCAGCTGCAGTGTGCCTGGAGCCCAGGGCTTCCTGGTTTTAAAAGTCCTAGGCCTAAGCCTAACAGTAACCCTAGGAAGGTAAATCAGCCGGGTATTAGGGTTCTTCCTAAGGGAAAAGCCGTGAAAGCAGCCATGTTGTGGCACTTCTGCACTCCCTTTGGGATGCCTTTGGCAGATGAAGTAAGCCTGGAACTCAGGGCTTCCTGGTTAAAGAAATCACAGCCCTAGGCTGAACCCTAACCCTAACCCTAGGCAGATAAATCAGCCTAGGTATAGGGATGGTGCCAAGGAAAAAGCTGTGAAAGCTGCCATGTTGTTGCACTTTTGTACTCCCCTTGGGATGCCTTGAACAGCTGCAGTGTGCCTGGAGCTAAGGGCTTCCTAGTTTTAAAAATCCTAGCCCTAGGCCTAAGCCTAACAGTAACCCTGGGAAGGGAAATCAGCCTGGTGTTAGGCTTCTTGCCAAGGAAAAAGCCGTGAAAGCAGCCATGTTGTGGCACTTTTGCACTCCCTTTTGGATGCCTTTCACAGCTGCAGTGTGCCTGGAACTCAGGGCTTCCTGCTTTTAAAAATCCTAGCCCTAGGCCGAACCCCAACCCTAAGACGAGAAAGGCAAATCAGCCAGGAATTAGGCATGTCCCCAAGGAAAAAGCTGTGGAGGCAGGCATGTTGTGGTACTTTTGCGCTCTTCTTGGCTAGTCCTTCGCAGCTGCTGTGTTCTTGGAACTCAGGGCTTTCTGGTTAATAGAGCCCTTACCCTAGGCGTAACTCAAACCTTAACCCTAGGAAGGAAAATCAGCCTATGGTTCGGGATGGTCTCATGGAAATATCAGTGGTGGCAGCCAAGTTGCGTCACTTTTGCGCTCCCCTTGGGATCCCTTTCGCAGCTGCAGTGTGCCTGGAGCCCAGGGCTTCCTGGTTTTAAAAGTCCTAGGCCTAAGCCTAACAGTAACCCTAGGAAGGTAAATCAGCCGGGTATTAGGGTTCTTCCTAAGGGAAAAGCAGTGAAAGCAGGCATGTTGTGGCACTTCTGCACTCCCTTTTGGATGACTTTCACAGCTACAGTGTGCCTGGAACTCAGGGCTTCCTGATTTTAAAAATCCTAGCCCTAGGCCGAACCCCAACCCTAAGACGAGAAAGGCAAATCAGCCAGGAATTAGGCATGTCCCCAAGGAAAAAGCTGTGGAGGCAGGCATGTTGTGGTACTTTTGCGCTCTTCTTGGCTAGTCCTTCGCAGCTGCTGTGTTCTTGGAACTCAGGGCTTTCTGGTTAATAGAGCCCTTACCCTAGGCGTAACTCAAACCTTAACCCTAGGAAGGAAAATCAACCTATGGTTCGGGATGGTCTCATGGAAATATCAGTGGTGGCAGCCAAGTTGCGTCACTTTTGCGCTCCCCTTGGGATGCCTTTCGCAGCTGCAGTGTGCCTGGAGCCCAGGGCTTCCTGGTTTTAAAAGTCCTAGGCCTAAGCCTAACAGTAACCCTAGGAAGGTAAATCAGCCGGGTATTAGGGTTCTTCCTAAGGGAAAAGCCGTGAAAGCAGCCATGTTGTGGCACTTCTGCACTCCCTTTGGGATGCCTTTGGCAGATGAAGTAAGCCTGGAACTCAGGGCTTCCTGGTTAAAGAAATCCAAGCCCTAGGCTGAACCCTAACCCTAACCCTAGGCAGATAAATCAGCCTAGGTATAGGGATGGTGCCAAGGAAAAAGCTGTGAAAGCTGCCATGTTGTTGCACTTTTGTACTCCCCTTGGGATGCCTTGAACAGCTGCAGTGTGCCTGGAGCCCAGGGCTTCCTAGTTTTAAAAATCCTAGCCCTAGGCCTAAGCCTAACAGTAACCCTGGGAAGGCAAATCAGCCTGGTGTTAGGCGTCTTGCCAAGGAAAAAGCCGTGAAAGCAGCCATGTTGTGGCACTTTTGCACTCCCTTTTGGATGCCTTTCACAGCTCCAGTGTGCCTGGAACTCAGGGCTTCCTGATTTTAAAAATCCTAGCCCTAGGCCGAACCCCAACCCTAAGACGAGAAAGGCAAATCAGCCAGGAATTAGGCATGTCCCCAAGGAAAAAGCTGTGGAGGCAGGCATGTTGTGGTACTTTTGCGCTCTTCTTGGCTAGTCCTTCGCAGCTGCTGTGTTCTTGGAACTCAGGGCTTTCTGGTTAATAGAACCCTTACCCTAGGCGTAACTCAAACCTTAACCCTAGGAAGGAAAATCAGCCTATGGTTCGGGATGGTCTCATGGAAATATCAGTGGTGGCAGCCAAGTTGCGTCACTTTTGCGCTCCCCTTGGGATGCCTTTTGCAGCTGCAGTGTGCCTGGAGCCCAGGGCTTCCTGGTTTTAAAAGTCCTAGGCCTAAGCCTAACAGTAACCCTAGGAAGGTAAATCAGCCGGGTATTAGGGTTCTTCCTAAGGGAAAAGCCGTGAAAGCAGCCATGTTGTGGCACTTCTGCACTCCCTTTGGGATGCCTTTGGCAGATGAAATAAGCCTGGAACTCAGGGCTTCCTGGTTAAAGAAATCACAGCCCTAGGCTGAACCCTAACCCTAACCCTAGGCAGATAAATCAGCCTAGGTATAGGGATGGTGCCAAGGAAAAAGCTGTGAAAGCTGCCATGTTGTTGCACTTTTGTACTCCCCTTGGGATGCCTTGAACAGCTGCAGTGTGCCTGGAGCTAAGGGCTTCCTAGTTTTAAAAATCCTAGCCCTAGGCCTAAGCCTAACAGTAACCCTGGGAAGGTAAATCAGCCTGGTGTTAGGCTTCTTGCCAAGGAAAAAGCCGTGAAAGCAGCCATGTTGTGGCACTTTTGCACTCCCTTTTGGATGCCTTTCACAGCTCCAGTGTGCCTGGAACTCAGGGCTTCCTGCTTTTAAAAATCCTAGCCCTAGGCCGAACCCCAACCCTAAGACGAGAAAGGCAAATCAACCAGGAATTAGGCATGTCCCCAAGGAAAAAGCTGTGGAGGCAGGCATGTTGTGGTACTTTTGCGCTCTTCTTGGCTAGTCCTTCGCAGCTGCTGTGTTCTTGGAACTCAGGGCTTTCTGGTTAATAGAGCCATTACCCTAGGCGTAACTCAAACCTTAACCCTAGGAAGGAAAATCAGCCTATGGTTCGGGATGGTCTCATGGAAATATCAGTGGTGGCAGCCAAGTTGCGTCGCTTTTGTGCTCCCCTTGGGATGCCTTTCGCAGCTGCAGTGTGCCTGGAGCCCAGGGCTTCCTGGTTTTAAAAGTCCTAGGCCTAAGCCTAACAGTAACCCTAGGAAGGTAAATCAGCCGGGTATTAGGGTTCTTCCTAAGGGAAAAGCTGTGAAAGCAGGCATGTTGTGGCACTTCTGCACTCCCTTTTGGATGCCTTTCACAGCTCCAGTGTGCCTGGAACTCAGGGCTTCCTGATTTTAAAAATCCTAGCCCTAGGCCGAACCCCAACCCTAAGACGAGAAAGGCAAATCAGCCAGGAATTAGGCATGTCCCCAAGGAAAAAGCTGTGGAGGCAGGCATGTTGTGGTACTTTTGCGCTCTTCTTGGCTAGTCCTTCGCAGCTGCTGTGTTCTTGGAACTCAGGGCTTTCTCGTTAATAGAGCCCTTACCCTAGGCGTAACTCAAACCTTAACCCTAGGAAGGAAAATCAGCCTATGGTTCGGGATGGTCTCATGGAAATATCAGTGGTGGCAGCCAAGTTGCGTCACTTTTGCGCTCCCCTTGGGATGCCTTTCGCAGCTGCAGTGTGCCTGGAGCCCAGGGCTTCCTGGTTTTAAAAGTCCTAGGCCTAAGCCTAACAGTAACCCTAGGAAGGTAAATCAGCCGGGTATTAGGGTTCTTCCTAAGGGAAAAGCCGTGAAAGCAGCCATGTTGTGGCACTTCTGCACTCCCTTTGGGATGCCTTTGGCAGATGAAGTAAGCCTGGAACTCAGGGCTTCCTGGTTAAAGAAATCCAAGCCCTAGGCTGAAGCCTAACCCTAACCCTAGGCAGATAAATCAGCCTAGGTATAGGGATGGTGCCAAGGAAAAAGCTGTGAAAGCTGCCATGTTGTTGCACTTTTGTACTCCCCTTGGGATGCCTTGAACAGCTGCAGTGTGCCTGGAGCCCAGGGCTTCCTAGTTTTAAAAATCCTAGCCCTAGGCCTAAGCCTAACAGTAACCCTGGGAAGGCAAATCAGCCTGGTGTTAGGCGTCTTGCCAAGGAAAAAGCTGTGAAAGCAGCCATGTTGTGGCACTTTTGCACTCCCTTTTGGATGCCTTTCACAGCTGCAGTGTGCCTGGAACTCAGGGCTTCCTGCTTTTAAAAATCCTAGCCCTAGGCCGAACCCCAACCCTAAGACGAGAAAGGCAAATCAGCCAGGAATTAGGCATGTCCCCAAGGAAAAAGCTGTCGAGACAGGCATGTTGTGCTACTTTTGCGCTCTTCTTGGCTAGTCCTTCGCAGCTGCTGTGTTCTTGGAACTCAGGGCTTTCTGGTTAATAGAACCCTTACCCTAGGCGTAACTCAAACCTTAACGCTAGGAAGGAAAATCAGCCTATGGTTCGGGATGGTCTCATGGAAATATCAGTGGTGGCAGCCAAGTTGCGTCACTTTTGCGCTCCCCTTGGGATGCCTTTTGCAGCTGCAGTGTGCCTGGAGCCCAGGGCTTCCTGGTTTTAAAAGTCCTAGGCCTAAGCCTAACAGTAACCCTAGGAAGGTAAATCAGCCGGGTATTAGGGTTCTTCCTAAGGGAAAAGCCGTGAAAGCAGCCATGTTGTGGCACTTCTGCACTCCCTTTGGGATGCCTTTGGCAGATGAAGTAAGCCTGGAACTCAGGGCTTCCTGGTTAAAGAAATCCAAGCCCTAGGCTGAACCCTAACCCTAACCCTAGGCAGATAAATCAGCCTAGGTATAGGGATGGTGCCAAGGAAAAAGCTGTGAAAGCTGCCATGTTGTTGCACTTTTGTACTCCCCTTGGGATGCCTTGAACAGCTGCAGTGTACCTGGAGCCCAGGGCTTCCTAGTTTCAAAAATCCTAGCCCTAGGCCTAAGCCTAACAGTAACCCTGGGAAAGTAAGTCAGCCTGGTGTTAGGCTTCTTGCCAAGGAAAAAGCCGTGAAAGCAGCCATGTTGTGGCACTTTTGCACTCCCTTTTGGATGCCTTTCACAGCTCCAGTGTGCCTGGAACTCAGGGCTTCCTGATTTTAAAAATCCTAGCCCTAGGCCGAACCCCAACCCTAAGACGAGAAAGGCAAATCAACCAGGAATTAGGCATGTCCCCAAGGAAAAAGCTGTGGAGGCAGGCATGTTGTGGTACTTTTGCGCTCTTCTTGGCTAGTCCTTCGCAGCTGCTGTGTTCTTGGAACTCAGGGCTTTCTGGTTAATAGAGCCCTTACCCTAGGCGTAACTCAAACCTTAACCCTAGGAAGGAAAATCAGCCTATGGTTCGGGATGGTCTCATGGAAATATCAGTGGTGGCAGCCAAGTTGCGTCACTTTTGCGCTCCCCTTGGGATGCCTTTTGCAGCTGCAGTGTGCCTGGAGCCCAGGGCTTCCTGGTTTTAAAAGTCCTAGGCCTAAGCCTAACAGTAACCCTAGGAAGGTAAATCAGCCGGGTATTAGGGTTCTTCCTAAGGGAAAAGCCGTGAAAGCAGCCATGTTGTGGCACTTCTGCACTCCCTTTGGGATGCCTTTGGCAGATGAAGTAAGCCTGGAACTCAGGGCTTCCTGGTTAAAGAAATCCAAGCCCTAGGCTGAACCCTAACCCTAACCCTAGGCAGATAAATCAGCCTAGGTATAGGGATGGTGCCAAGGAAAAAGCTGTGAAAGCTGCCATGTTGTTGCACTTTTGTACTCCCCTTGGGATGCCTTGAACAGCTGCAGTGTGCCTGGAGCTAAGGGCTTCCTAGTTATAAAAATCCTAGCCCTAGGCCTAAGCCTAACAGTAACCCTGGGAAGGCAAATCAGCCTGGTGTTAGGCGTCTTGCCAAGGAAAAAGCTGTGAAAGCAGCCATGTTGTGGCACTTTTGCACTCCCTTTTGGATGCCTTTCACAGCTGCAGTGTGCCTGGAACTCAGGGCTTCCTGATTTTAAAAATCCTAGCCCTAGGCCGAACCCCAACCCTAAGACGAGAAAGGCAAATCAGCCAGGAATTAGGCATGTCCCCAAGGAAAACGCTGTGGAGGCAGGCATGTTGTGGTACTTTTGCGCTCTTCTTGGCTAGTCCTTTGCAGCTGCTGTGTTCTTGGAACTCAGGGCTTTCTGGTAAATAGAGCCTTACCCTAGGCGTAACTCAAACCTTAACCCTAGGAAGGAAAATCAATCTATGGTTCGGGATGGTCTCATGGAAATATCAGTGGTGGCAGCCAAGTTGCGTCACTTTTGCGCTCCCCTTGGGATGCCTTTCGCAGCTGCAGTGTGCCTGGAGCCCAGGGCTTCCTGGTTTTAAAAGTCCTAGGCCTAAGCCTAACAGTAACCCTAGGAAGGTAAATCAGCCGGGTATTAGGGTTCTTCCTAAGGGAAAAGCCGTGAAAGCAGCCATGTTGTGGCACTTCTGCACTCCCTTTGGGATGCCTTTGGCAGATGAAGTAAGCCTGGAACTCAGGGCTTCCTGGCTAAAAAAATCCAAGCCCTAGGCTGAACCCTAACCCTAACCCTAGGCAGATAAATCAGCCTAGGTATAGGGATGGTGCCAAGGAAAAAGCTGTGAAAGCTGCCATGTTGTTGCACTTTTGTACTCCCCTTGGGATGCCTTGAACAGCTGCAGTGTGCCTGGAGCCCAGGGCTTCCTAGTTTCAAAAATCCTAGCCCTAGGCCTAAGCCTAACAGTAACCCTGGGAAGGTAAATCAGCCTGGTGTTAGGCTTCTTGCCAAGGAAAAAGCCGTGAAAGCAGCCATGTTGTGGCACTTTTGCACTCCCTTTTGGATGCCTTTCACAGCTGCAGTGGCCTGGAACTCAGGGCTTCCTGCTTTTAAAAATCCTAGCCCTAGGCCGAACCCCAACCCTAAGACGAGAAAGGCAAATCAGCCAGGAATTAGGCATGTCCCCAAGGAAAAAGCTGTGGAGGCAGGCATGTTGTGGTACTTTTGCGCTCTTCTTGGCTAGTCCTTCGCAGCTGCTGTGTTCTTGGAACTCAGGGCTTTCTGGTTAATAGAGCCCTTACCCTAGGCGTAACTCAAACCTTAACGCTAGGAAGGAAAATCAGCCTATGGTTCGGGATGGTCTCATGGAAATATCAGTGGTGGCAGCCAAGTTGCGTCACTTTTGCGCTCCCCTTGGGATGCCTTTTGCAGCTGCAGTGTGCCTGGAGCCCAGGGCTTCCTGGTTTTAAAAGTCCTAGGCCTAAGCCTAACAGTAACCCTAGGAAGGTAAATCAGCCGGGTATTAGGGTTCTTCCTAAGGGAAAAGCCGTGAAAGCAGCCATGTTGTGGCACTTCTGCACTCCCTTTGGGATGCCTTTGGCAGATGAAGTAAGCCTGGAACTCAGGGCTTCCTGGTTAAAGAAATCCAAGCCCTAGGCTGAACCCTAACCCTAACCCTAGGCAGATAAATCAGCCTAGGTATAGGGATGGTGCCAAGGAAAAAGCTGTGAAAGCTGCCATGTTGTTGCACTTTTGTACTCCCCTTGGGATGCCTTGAACAGCTGCAGTGTGCCTGGAGCCCAGGGCTTCCTAGTTTCAAAAATCCTAGCCCTAGGCCTAAGCCTAACTGTAACCCTGGGAAAGTAAGTCAGCCTGGTGTTAGGCTTCTTGCCAAGGAAAAAGCCGTGAAAGCAGCCATGTTGTGGCACTTTTGCACTCCCTTTTGGATGCCTTTCACAGCTCCAGTGTGCCTGGAACTCAGGGCTTCCTGATTTTAAAAATCCTAGCCCTAGGCCGAACCCCAACCCTAAGACGAGAAAGGCAAATCAGCCAGGAATTAGGCATGTCCCCAAGGAAAAAGCTGTGGAGGCAGGCATGTTGTGGTACTTTTGCGCTCTTCTTGGCTAGTCCTTCGCAGCTGCTGTGTTCTTGGAACTCAGGGCTTTCTGGTTAATAGAGCCCTTACCCTAGGCGTAACTCAAACATTAACCCTAAGAAGGAAAATCAGCCTATGGTTCGGGATGGTCTCATGGAAATATCAGTGGTGGCAGCCAAGTTGCGTCACTTTTGCGCTCCCCTTGGGATGCCTTTTGCAGCTGCAGTGTGCCTGGAGCCCAGGGCTTCCTGGTTTTAAAAGTCCTAGGCCTAAGCCTAACAGTAACCCTAGGAAGGTAAATCAGCCGGGTATTAGGGTTCTTCCTAAGGGAAAAGCCGTGAAAGCAGCCATGTTGTGGCACTTCTGCACTCCCTTTGGGATGCCTTTGGCAGATGAAGTAAGCCTGGAACTCAGGGCTTCCTGGTTAAAGAAATCCAAGCCCTAGGCTGAAGCCTAACCCTAACCCTAGGCAGATAAATCAGCCTAGGTATAGGGATGGTGCCAAGGAAAAAGCTGTGAAAGCTGCCATGTTGTTGCACTTTTGTACTCCCCTTGGGATGCCTTGAACAGCTGCAGTGTGCCTGGAGCCCAGGGCTTCCTAGTTTTAAAAATCCTAGCCCTAGGCCTAAGCCTAACAGTAACCCTGGGAAGGCAAATCAGCCTGGTGTTAGGCGTCTTGCCAAGGAAAAAGCTGTGAAAGCAGCCATGTTGTGGCACTTTTGCACTCCCTTTTGGATGCCTTTCACAGCTGCAGTGTGCCTGGAACTCAGGGCTTCCTGCTTTTAAAAATCCTAGCCCTAGGCCGAACCCCAACCCTAAGACGAGAAAGGCAAATCAGCCAGGAATTAGGCATGTCCCCAAGGAAAAAGCTGTCGAGACAGGCATGTTGTGCTACTTTTGCGCTCTTCTTGGCTAGTCCTTCGCAGCTGCTGTGTTCTTGGAACTCAGGGCTTTCTGGTTAATAGAACCCTTACCCTAGGCGTAACTCAAACCTTAACGCTAGGAAGGAAAATCAGCCTATGGTTCGGGATGGTCTCATGGAAATATCAGTGGTGGCAGCCAAGTTGCGTCACTTTTGCGCTCCCCTTGGGATGCCTTTTGCAGCTGCAGTGTGCCTGGAGCCCAGGGCTTCCTGGTTTTAAAAGTCCTAGGCCTAAGCCTAACAGTAACCCTAGGAAGGTAAATCAGCCGGGTATTAGGGTTCTTCCTAAGGGAAAAGCCGTGAAAGCAGCCATGTTGTGGCACTTCTGCACTCCCTTTGGGATGCCTTTGGCAGATGAAGTAAGCCTGGAACTCAGGGCTTCCTGGTTAAAGAAATCCAAGCCCTAGGCTGAACCCTAACCCTAACCCTAGGCAGATAAATCAGCCTAGGTATAGGGATGGTGCCAAGGAAAAAGCTGTGAAAGCTGCCATGTTGTTGCACTTTTGTACTCCCCTTGGGATGCCTTGAACAGCTGCAGTGTGCCTGGAGCTAAGGGCTTCCTAGTTATAAAAATCCTAGCCCTAGGCCTAAGCCTAACAGTAACCCTGGGAAGGCAAATCAGCCTGGTGTTAGGCGTCTTGCCAAGGAAAAAGCTGTGAAAGCAGCCATGTTGTGGCACTTTTGCACTCCCTTTTGGATGCCTTTCACAGCTGCAGTGTGCCTGGAACTCAGGGCTTCCTGATTTTAAAAATCCTAGCCCTAGGCCGAACCCCAACCCTAAGACGAGAAAGGCAAATCAGCCAGGAATTAGGCATGTCCCCAAGGAAAACGCTGTGGAGGCAGGCATGTTGTGGTACTTTTGCGCTCTTCTTGGCTAGTCCTTTGCAGCTGCTGTGTTCTTGGAACTCAGGGCTTTCTGGTAAATAGAGCCTTACCCTAGGCGTAACTCAAACCTTAACCCTAGGAAGGAAAATCAATCTATGGTTCGGGATGGTCTCATGGAAATATCAGTGGTGGCAGCCAAGTTGCGTCACTTTTGCGCTCCCCTTGGGATGCCTTTCGCAGCTGCAGTGTGCCTGGAGCCCAGGGCTTCCTGGTTTTAAAAGTCCTAGGCCTAAGCCTAACAGTAACCCTAGGAAGGTAAATCAGCCGGGTATTAGGGTTCTTCCTAAGGGAAAAGCCGTGAAAGCAGCCATGTTGTGGCACTTCTGCACTCCCTTTGGGATGCCTTTGGCAGATGAAGTAAGCCTGGAACTCAGGGCTTCCTGGCTAAAAAAATCCAAGCCCTAGGCTGAACCCTAACCCTAACCCTAGGCAGATAAATCAGCCTAGGTATAGGGATGGTGCCAAGGAAAAAGCTGTGAAAGCTGCCATGTTGTTGCACTTTTGTACTCCCCTTGGGATGCCTTGAACAGCTGCAGTGTGCCTGGAGCCCAGGGCTTCCTAGTTTCAAAAATCCTAGCCCTAGGCCTAAGCCTAACAGTAACCCTGGGAAGGTAAATCAGCCTGGTGTTAGGCTTCTTGCCAAGGAAAAAGCCGTGAAAGCAGCCATGTTGTGGCACTTTTGCACTCCCTTTTGGATGCCTTTCACAGCTGCAGTGGCCTGGAACTCAGGGCTTCCTGCTTTTAAAAATCCTAGCCCTAGGCCGAACCCCAACCCTAAGACGAGAAAGGCAAATCAGCCAGGAATTAGGCATGTCCCCAAGGAAAAAGCTGTGGAGGCAGGCATGTTGTGGTACTTTTGCGCTCTTCTTGGCTAGTCCTTCGCAGCTGCTGTGTTCTTGGAACTCAGGGCTTTCTGGTTAATAGAGCCCTTACCCTAGGCGTAACTCAAACCTTAACGCTAGGAAGGAAAATCAGCCTATGGTTCGGGATGGTCTCATGGAAATATCAGTGGTGGCAGCCAAGTTGCGTCACTTTTGCGCTCCCCTTGGGATGCCTTTTGCAGCTGCAGTGTGCCTGGAGCCCAGGGCTTCCTGGTTTTAAAAGTCCTAGGCCTAAGCCTAACAGTAACCCTAGGAAGGTAAATCAGCCGGGTATTAGGGTTCTTCCTAAGGGAAAAGCCGTGAAAGCAGCCATGTTGTGGCACTTCTGCACTCCCTTTGGGATGCCTTTGGCAGATGAAGTAAGCCTGGAACTCAGGGCTTCCTGGTTAAAGAAATCCAAGCCCTAGGCTGAACCCTAACCCTAACCCTAGGCAGATAAATCAGCCTAGGTATAGGGATGGTGCCAAGGAAAAAGCTGTGAAAGCTGCCATGTTGTTGCACTTTTGTACTCCCCTTGGGATGCCTTGAACAGCTGCAGTGTGCCTGGAGCCCAGGGCTTCCTAGTTTCAAAAATCCTAGCCCTAGGCCTAAGCCTAACTGTAACCCTGGGAAAGTAAGTCAGCCTGGTGTTAGGCTTCTTGCCAAGGAAAAAGCCGTGAAAGCAGCCATGTTGTGGCACTTTTGCACTCCCTTTTGGATGCCTTTCACAGCTCCAGTGTGCCTGGAACTCAGGGCTTCCTGATTTTAAAAATCCTAGCCCTAGGCCGAACCCCAACCCTAAGACGAGAAAGGCAAATCAGCCAGGAATTAGGCATGTCCCCAAGGAAAAAGCTGTGGAGGCAGGCATGTTGTGGTACTTTTGCGCTCTTCTTGGCTAGTCCTTCGCAGCTGCTGTGTTCTTGGAACTCAGGGCTTTCTGGTTAATAGAGCCCTTACCCTAGGCGTAACTCAAACATTAACCCTAAGAAGGAAAATCAGCCTATGGTTCGGGATGGTCTCATGGAAATATCAGTGGTGGCAGCCAAGTTGCGTCACTTTTGCGCTCCCCTTGGGATGCCTTTTGCAGCTGCAGTGTGCCTGGAGCCCAGGGCTTCCTGGTTTTAAAAGTCCTAGGCCTAAGCCTAACAGTAACCCTAGGAAGGTAAATCAGCCGGGTATTAGGGTTCTTCCTAAGGGAAAAGCCGTGAAAGCAGCCATGTTGTGGCACTTCTGCACTCCCTTTGGGATGCCTTTGGCAGATGAAGTAAGCCTGGAACTCAGGGCTTCCTGGCTAAAAAAATCCAAGCCCTAGGCTGAAGCCTAACCCTAACCCTAGGCAGATAAATCAGCCTAGGTATAGGGATGGTGCCAAGGAAAAAGCTGTGAAAGCTGCCATGTTGTTGCACTTTTGTACTCCCCTTGGGATGCCTTGAACAGCTGCAGTGTGCCTGGAGCCCAGGGCTTCCTAGTTTCAAAAATCCTAGCCCTAGGCCTAAGCCTAACAGTAACCCTGGGAAAGTAAGTCAGCCTGGTGTTAGGCTTCTTGCCAAGGAAAAAGCCGTGAAAGCAGCCATGTTGTGGCACTTTTGCACTCCCTTTTGGATGCCTTTCACAGCTCCAGTGTGCCTGGAACTCAGGGCTTCCTGATTTTAAAAATCCTAGCCCTAGGCCGAACCCCAACCCTAAGACGAGAAAGGCAAATCAGCCAGGAATTAGGCATGTCCCCAAGGAAAAAGCTGTGGAGGCAGGCATGTTGTGGTACTTTTGCGCTCTTCTTGGGTAGTCCTTCGCAGCTGCTGTGTTCTTGGAACTCAGGGCTTTCTGGTTAATAGAGCCCTTACCCTAGGCGTAACTCAAACCTTAACCCTAGGAAGGAAAATCAATCTATGGTTCGGGATGGTCTCATGGAAATATCAGTGGTGGCAGCCAAGTTGCGTCACTTTTGTGCTCCCCTTGGGATGCCTTTCGCAGCTGCAGTGTGCCTGGAGCCCAGGGCTTCCTGTTTTTAAAAGTCCTAGGCCTAAGCCTAACAGTAACCCTAGGAAGGTAAATCAGCCGGGTATTAGGGTTCTTCCTAAGGGAAAAGCCGTGAAAGCAGGCATGTTGTGGCACTTCTGCACTCCCTTTTGGATGCCTTTCACAGCTCCAGTGTGCCTGGAACTCAGGGCTTCCTGATTTTAAAAATCCTAGCCCTAGGCCGAACCCCAACCCTAAGACGAGAAAGGCAAATCAGCCAGGAATTAGGCATGTCCCCAAGGAAAAAGCTGTGGAGGCAGGCATGTTGTGGTACTTTTGCGCTCTTCTTGGGTAGTCCTTCGCAGCTGCTGTGTTCTTGGAACTCAGGGCTTTCTGGTTAATAGAACCCTTACCCTAGGCGTAACTCAAACCTTAACCCTAGGAAGGAAAATCAGCCTATGGTTCGGGATGGTCTCATGGAAATATCAGTGGTGGCAGCCAAGTTGCGTCACTTTTGCGCTCCCCTTGGGATGCCTTTCGCAGCTGCAGTGTGCCTGGAGCCCAGGGCTTCCTGGTTTTAAAAGTCCTAGGCCTAAGCCTAACAGTAACCCTAGGAAGGTAAATCAGCCGGGTATTAGGGTTCTTCCTAAGGGAAAAGCCGTGAAAGCAGCCATGTTGTGGCACTTCTGCACTCCCTTTGGGATGCCTTTGGCAGATGAAGTAAGCCTGGAACTCAGGGCTTCCTGGTTAAAGAAATCCAAGCCCTAGGCTGAACCCTAACCCTAGGCAGATAAATCAGCCTAGGTATAGGGATGGTGCCAAGGAAAAAGCTGTGAAAGCTGCCATGTTGTTGCACTTTTGTACTCCCCTTGGGATGCCTTGAACAGCTGCAGTGTGCCTGGAGCTAAGGGCTTCCTAGTTTTAAAAATCCTAGCCCTAGGCCTAAGCCTAACAGTAACCCTGGGAAAGTAAGTCAGCCTGGTGTTAGGCTTCTTGCCAAGGAAAAAGCCGTGAAAGCAGCCATGTTGTGGCACTTTTGCACTCCCTTTTGGATGCCTTTCACAGCTGCAGTGTGCCTGGAACTCAGGGCTTCCTGATTTTAAAAATCCAAGCCCTAGGCCGAACCCCAACCCTAAGACGAGAAAGGCAAATCAGCCAGGTATTAGGCATGTCCCCAAGGAAAAAGCTGTGGAGGCAGGCATGTTGTGGTACTTTTGCGCTCTTCTTGGCTAGTCCTTCGCAGCTGCTGTGTTCTTGGAACTCAGGGCTTTCTGGTTAATAGAACCCTTACCCTAGGCGTAACTCAAACCTTAACCCTAGGAAGGAAAATCAGCCTATGGTTCGGGATGGTCTCATGGAAATATCAGTGGTGGCAGCCAAGTTGCGTCACTTTTGCGCTCCCCTTGGGATGCCTTTTGCAGCTGCAGTGTGCCTGGAGCCCAGGGCTTCCTGGTTTTAAAAGTCCTAGGCCTAAGCCTAACAGTAACCCTAGGAAGGTAAATCAGCCGGGTATTAGGGTTCTTCCTAAGGGAAAAGCCGTGAAAGCAGCCATGTTGTGGCACTTCTGCACTCGCTTTGGGATGCCTTTGGCAGATGAAGTAAGCCTGGAACTCAGGGCTTCCTGGTTAAAGAAACCACAGCCCTAGGCTGAACCCTAACCCTAACCCTAGGCAGATAAATCAGCCTAGGTATAGGGATGGTGCCAAGGAAAAAGCTGTGAAAGCTGCCATGTTGTTGCACTTTTGTACTCCCCTTGGGATGCCTTGAACAGCTGCAGTGTGCCTGGAGCTAAGGGCTTCCTAGTTTTAAAAATCCTAGCCCTAGGCCTAAGCCTAACAGTAACCCTGGGAAGGTAAATCAGCCTGGTGTTAGGCTTCTTGCCAAGGAAAAAGCCGTGAAAGCAGCCATGTTGTGGCACTTCTGCACTCCCTTTTGGATGCCTTTCACAGCTCCAGTGTGCCTGGAACTCAGGGCTTCCTGATTTTAAAAATCCTAGCCCTAGGCCGAACCCCAACCCTAAGACGAGAAAGGCAAATCAGCCAGGAATTAGGCATGTCCCCAAGGAAAAAGCTGTGGAGGCAGGCACGTTGTGCTACTTTTGCGCTCTTCTTGGCTAGTCCTTCGCAGCTGCTGTGTTCTTGGAACTCAGGGCTTTCTGGTTAATAGACCCTTACCCTAGGCGTAACTCAAACCTTAACCCTAGGAAGGAAAATCAGCCTATGGTTCGGGATGGTCTCATGGAAATATCAGTGGTGGCAGCCAAGTTGCGTCACTTTTGCGCTCCCCTTGGGATGCCTTTTGCAGCTGCAGTGTGCCTGGAGCCCAGGGCTTCCTGGTTTTAAAAGTCCTAGGCCTAAGCCTAACAGTAACCCTAGGAAGGTAAATCAGCCGGGTATTAGGGTTCTTCCTAAGGGAAAAGCCGTGAAAGCAGCCATGTTGTGGCACTTCTGCACTCCCTTTGGGATGCCTTTGGCAGATGAAGTAAGCCTGGAACTCAGGGCTTCCTGGTTAAAGAAATCCAAGCCCTAGGCTGAAGCCTAACCCTAACCCTAGGCAGATAAATCAGCCTAGGTATAGGGATGGTGCCAAGGAAAAAGCTGTGAAAGCTGCCATGTTGTTGCACTTTTGTACTCCCCTTGGGATGCCTTGAACAGCTGCAGTGTGCCTGGAGCCCAGGGCTTCCTAGTTTTAAAAATCCTAGCCCTAGGCCTAAGCCTAACAGTAACCCTGGGAAGGTAAATCAGCCTGGTGTTAGGCTTCTTGCCAAGGAAAAAGCCGTGAAAGCAGCCATGTTGTGGCACTTTTGCACTCCCTTTTGGATGCCTTTCACAGCTCCAGTGTGCCTGGAACTCAGGGCTTCCTGATTTTAAAAATCCTAGCCCTAGGCTGAACCCCAACCCTAAGACGAGAAAGGCAAATCAGCCAGGAATTAGGCATGTCCCCAAGGAAAAAGCTGTGGTGGCAGGCATGTTGTGGTACTTTAGCGCTCTTCTTGGCTAGTCCTTCGCAGCTGCTGTGTTCTTGGAACTCAGGGCTTTCTGGTTAATAGACCCTTACCCTAGGCGTAACTCAAACCTTAACCCTAGGAAGGAAAATCAGCCTATGGTTCGGGATGGTCTCATGGAAATATCAGTGGTGGCAGCCAAGTTGCGTCACTTTTGCGCTCCCCTTGGGATGCCTTTCGCAGCTGCAGTGTGCCTGGAGCCCAGGGCTTCCTGGTTTTAAAAGTCCTAGGCCTAAGCCTAACAGTAACCCTAGGAAGGTAAATCAGCCGGGTATTAGGGTTCTTCCTAAGGGAAAAGCCGTGAAAGCAGCCATGTTGTGGCACTTCTGCACTCCCTTTGGGATGCCTTTGGCAGATGAAGTAAGCCTGGAACTCAGGGCTTCCTGGTTAAAAAAATCCAAGCCCTAGGCTGAACCCTAACCCTAACCCTAGGCAGATAAATCAGCCTAGGTATAGGGATGGTGCCAAGGAAAAAGCTGTGAAAGCTGCCATGTTGTTGCACTTTTGTACTCCCCTTGGGATGCCTTGAACAGCTGCAGTGTGCCTGGAGCTAAGGGCTTCCTAGTTTTAAAAATCCTAGCCCTAGGCCTAAGCCTAACAGTAACCCTGGGAAGGTAAATCAGCCTGGTGTTAGGCTTCTTGCCAAGGAAAAAGCCGTGAAAGCAGCCATGTTGTGGCACTTTTGCACTCCCTTTTGGATGCCTTTCACAGCTCCAGTGTGCCTGGAACTCAGGGCTTCCTGATTTTAAAAATCCTAGCCCTAGGCCGAACCCCAACCCTAAGACGAGAAAGGCAAATCAGCCAGGAATTAGGCATGTCCCCAAGGAAAAAGCTGTGGAGGCAGGCACGTTGTGCTACTTTTGCGCTCTTCTTGGCTAGTCCTTCGCAGCTGCTGTGTTCTTGGAACTCAGGGCTTTCTGGTTAATAGACCCTTACCCTAGGCGTAACTCAAACCTTAACCCTAGGAAGGAAAATCAGCCTATGGTTCGGGATGGTCTCATGGAAATATCAGTGGTGGCAGCCAAGTTGCGTCACTTTTGCGCTCCCCTTGGGATGCCTTTCGCAGCTGCAGTGTGCCTGGAGCCCAGGGCTTCCTGGTTTTAAAAGTCCTAGGCCTAAGCCTAACAGTAACCCTAGGAAGGTAAATCAGCCGGGTATTAGGGTTCTTCCTAAGGGAAAAGCCGTGAAAGCAGCCATGTTGTGGCACTTCTGCACTCCCTTTGGGATGCCTTTGGCAGATGAAGTAAGCCTGGAACTCAGGGCTTCCTGGTTAAAGAAATCCAAGCCCTAGGCTGAACCCTAACCCTAACCCTAGGCAGATAAATCAGCCTAGGTATAGGGATGGTGCCAAGGAAAAAGCTGTGAAAGCTGCCATGTTGTTGCACTTTTGTACTCCCCTTGGGATGCCTTGAACAGCTGCAGTGTGCCTGGAGCCCAGGGCTTCCTAGTTTTAAAAATCCTAGCGCTAGGCCTAAGCCTAACTGTAACCCTGGGAAAGTAAGTCAGCCTGGTGTTAGGCTTCTTGCCAAGGAAAAAGCCGTGAAAGCAGCCATGTTGTGGCACTTTTGCACTCCCTTTTGGATGCCTTTCACAGCTGCAGTGTGCCTGGAACTCAGGGCTTCCTGCTTTTAAAAATCCAAGCCCTAGGCCGAACCCCAACCCTAAGACGAGAAAGGCAAATCAGCCAGGTATTAGGCATGTCCCCAAGGAAAAAGCTGTGGAGGCAGGCATGTTGTGGTACTTTTGCGCTCTTCTTGGCTAGTCCTTCGCAGCTGCTGTGTTCTTGGAACTCAGGGCTTTCTGGTTAATAGAGCCCTTACCCTAGGCGTAACTCAAACATTAACCCTAAGAAGGAAAATCAGCCTATGGTTCGGGATGGTCTCATGGAAATATCAGTGGTGGCAGCCAAGTTGCGTCACTTTTGCGCTCCCCTTGGGATGCCTTTTGCAGCTGCAGTGTGCCTGGAGCCCAGGGCTTCCTGGTTTTAAAAGTCCTAGGCCTAAGCCTAACAGTAACCCTAGGAAGGTAAATCAGCCGGGTATTAGGGTTCTTCCTAAGGGAAAAGCCGTGAAAGCAGCCATGTTGTGGCACTTCTGCACTCCCTTTGGGATGCCTTTGGCAGATGAAGTAAGCCTGGAACTCAGGGCTTCCTGGTTAAAAAAATCCAAGCCCTAGGCTGAACCCTAACCCTAACCCTAGGCAGATAAATCAGCCTAGGTATAGGGATGGTGCCAAGGAAAAAGCTGTGAAAGCTGCCATGTTGTTGCACTTTTGTACTCCCCTTGGGATGCCTTGAACAGCTGCAGTGTGCTTGGAGCTAAGGGCTTCCTAGTTTTAAAAATCCTAGCCCTAGGCCTAAGCCTAACAGTAACCCTGGGAAGGTAAATCAGCCTGGTGTTAGGCTTCTTGCCAAGGAAAAAGCCGTGAAAGCAGCCATGTTGTGGCACTTTTGCACTCCCTTTTGGATGCCTTTCACAGCTGCAGTGGCCTGGAACTCAGGGCTTCCTGCTTTTAAAAATCCTAGCCCTAGGCCGAACCCCAACCCTAAGACGAGAAAGGCAAATCAGCCAGGAATTAGGCATGTCCCCAAGGAAAAAGCTGTGGAGGCAGGCATGTTGTGCTACTTTTGCGCTCTTCTTGGGTAGTCCTTCGCAGCTGCTGTGTTCTTGGAACTCAGGGCTTTCTGGTTAATAGAGCCCTTACCCTAGGCGTAACTCAAACCTTAACCCTAGGAAGGAAAATCAGCCTATGGTTCGGGATGGTCTCATGGAAATATCAGTGGTGGCAGCCAAGTTGCGTCACTTTTGCGCTCCCCTTGGGATGCCTTTTGCAGCTGCAGTGTGCCTGGAGCCCAGGGCTTCCTGGTTTTAAAAGTCCTAGGCCTAAGCCTAACAGTAACCCTAGGAAGGTAAATCAGCCGGGTATTAGGGTTCTTCCTAAGGGAAAAGCCGTGAAAGCAGCCATGTTGTGGCACTTCTGCACTCCCTTTGGGATGCCTTTGGCAGATGAAGTAAGCCTGGAACTCAGGGCTTCCTGGTTAAAAAAATCCAAGCCCTAGGCTGAAGCCTAACCCTAACCCTAGGCAGATAAATCAGCCTAGGTATAGGGATGGTGCCAAGGAAAAAGCTGTGAAAGCTGCCATGTTGTTGCACTTTTGTACTCCCCTTGGGATGCCTTGAACAGCTGCAGTGTGCCTGGAGCTAAGGGCTTCCTAGTTTCAAAAATCCTAGCCCTAGGCCTAAGCCTAACAGTAACCCTGGGAAAGTAAGTCAGCCTGGTGTTAGGCTTCTTGCCAAGGAAAAAGCCGTGAAAGCAGCCATGTTGTGGCACTTTTGCACTCCCTTTTGGATGCCTTTCACAGCTCCAGTGTGCCTGGAACTCAGGGCTTCCTGATTTTAAAAATCCTAGCCCTAGGCCGAACCCCAACCCTAAGACGAGAAAGGCAAATCAACCAGGAATTAGGCATGTCCCCAAGGAAAAAGCTGTGGAGGCAGGCATGTTGTGGTACTTTTGCACTCTTCTTGGCTAGTCCTTCGCAGCTGCTGTGTTCTTGGAACTCAGGGCTTTCTGGTTAATAGAGCCCTTACCCTAGGCGTAACTCAAACATTAACCCTAAGAAGGAAAATCAGCCTATGGTTCGGGATGGTCTCATGGAAATATCAGTGGTGGCAGCCAAGTTGCGTCACTTTTGCGCTCCCCTTGGGATGCCTTTTGCAGCTGCAGTGTGCCTGGAGCCCAGGGCTTCCTGGTTTTAAAAGTCCTAGGCCTAAGCCTAACAGTAACCCTAGGAAGGTAAATCAGCCGGGTATTAGGGTTCTTCCTAAGGGAAAAGCCGTGAAAGCAGCCATGTTGTGGCACTTCTGCACTCCCTTTGGGATGCCTTTGGCAGATGAAGTAAGCCTGGAACTCAGGGCTTCCTGGCTAAAAAAATCCAAGCCCTAGGCTGAAGCCTAACCCTAACCCTAGGCAGATAAATCAGCCTAGGTATAGGGATGGTGCCAAGGAAAAAGCTGTGAAAGCTGCCATGTTGTTGCACTTTTGTACTCCCCTTGGGATGCCTTGAACAGCTGCAGTGTGCCTGGAGCCCAGGGCTTCCTAGTTTCAAAAATCCTAGCCCTAGGCCTAAGCCTAACAGTAACCCTGGGAAAGTAAGTCAGCCTGGTGTTAGGCTTCTTGCCAAGGAAAAAGCCGTGAAAGCAGCCATGTTGTGGCACTTTTGCACTCCCTTTTGGATGCCTTTCACAGCTCCAGTGTGCCTGGAACTCAGGGCTTCCTGCTTTTAAAAATCCTAGCCCTAGGCCGAACCCCAACCCTAAGACGAGAAAGGCAAATCAGCCAGGAATTAGGCATGTCCCCAAGGAAAAAGCTGTGGAGGCAGGCATGTTGTGGTACTTTTGCGCTCTTCTTGGCTAGTCCTTCGCAGCTGCTGTGTTCTTGGAACTCAGGGCTTTCTGGTTAATAGAGCCCTTACCCTAGGCGTAACTCAAACCTTAACCCTAGGAAGGAAAATCAATCTATGGTTCGGGATGGTCTCATGGAAATATCAGTGGTGGCAGCCAAGTTGCGTCAGTTTTGTGCTCCCCTTGGGATGCCTTTCGCAGCTGCAGTGTGCCTGGAGCCCAGGGCTTCCTGGTTTTAAAAGTCCTAGGCCTAAGCCTAACAGTAACCCTAGGAAGGTAAATCAGCCGGGTATTAGGGTTCTTCCTAAGGGAAAAGCCGTGAAAGCAGGCATGTTGTGGCACTTCTGCACTCCCTTTTGGATGCCTTTCACAGCTCCAGTGTGCCTGGAACTCAGGGCTTCCTGATTTTAAAAATCCTAGCCCTAGGCCGAACCCCAACCCTAAGACGAGAAAGGCAAATCAGCCAGGAATTAGGCATGTCCCCAAGGAAAAAGCTGTGGAGGCAGGCATGTTGTGGTACTTTTGCGCTCTTCTTGGGTAGTCCTTCGCAGCTGCTGTGTTCTTGGAACTCAGGGCTTTCTGGTTAATAGAACCCTTACCCTAGGCGTAACTCAAACCTTAACCCTAGGAAGGAAAATCAGCCTATGGTTCGGGATGGTCTCATGGAAATATCAGTGGTGGCAGCCAAGTTGCGTCACTTTTGCGCTCCCCTTGGGATGCCTTTCGCAGCTGCAGTGTGCCTGGAGCCCAGGGCTTCCTGGTTTTAAAAGTCCTAGGCCTAAGCCTAACAGTAACCCTAGGAAGGTAAATCAGCCGGGTATTAGGGTTCTTCCTAAGGGAAAAGCCGTGAAAGCAGCCATGTTGTGGCACTTCTGCACTCCCTTTGGGATGCCTTTGGCAGATGAAGTAAGCCTGGAACTCAGGGCTTCCTGGTTAAAGAAATCCAAGCCCTAGGCTGAACCCTAACCCTAGGCAGATAAATCAGCCTAGGTATAGGGATGGTGCCAAGGAAAAAGCTGAGAAAGCTGCCATGTTGTTGCACTTTTGTACTCCCCTTGGGATGCCTTGAACAGCTGCAGTGTGCCTGGAGCTAAGGGCTTCCTAGTTTTAAAAATCCTAGCCCTAGGCCTAAGCCTAACAGTAACCCTGGGAAAGTAAGTCAGCCTGGTGTTAGGCTTCTTGCCAAGGAAAAAGCCGTGAAAGCAGCCATGTTGTGGCACTTTTGCACTCCCTTTTGGATGCCTTTCACAGCTGCAGTGGCCTGGAACTCAGGGCTTCCTGATTTTAAAAATCCAAGCCCTAGGCCGAACCCCAACCCTAAGACGAGAAAGGCAAATCAGCCAGGTATTAGGCATGTCCCCAAGGAAAAAGCTGTGGAGGCAGGCATGTTGTGGTACTTTTGCGCTCTTCTTGGCTAGTCCTTCGCAGCTGCTGTGTTCTTGGAACTCAGGGCTTTCTGGTTAATAGAACCCTTACCCTAGGCGTAACTCAAACCTTAACCCTAGGAAGGAAAATCAGCCTATGGTTCGGGATGGTCTCATGGAAATATCAGTGGTGGCAGCCAAGTTGCGTCACTTTTGCGCTCCCCTTGGGATGCCTTTTGCAGCTGCAGTGTGCCTGGAGCCCAGGGCTTCCTGGTTTTAAAAGTCCTAGGCCTAAGCCTAACAGTAACCCTAGGAAGGTAAATCAGCCGGGTATTAGGGTTCTTCCTAAGGGAAAAGCCGTGAAAGCAGCCATGTTGTGGCACTTCTGCACTCCCTTTGGGATGCCTTTGGCAGATGAAGTAAGCCTGGAACTCAGGGCTTCCTGGTTAAAGAAACCACAGCCCTAGGCTGAACCCTAACCCTAACCCTAGGCAGATAAATCAGCCTAGGTATAGGGATGGTGCCAAGGAAAAAGCTGTGAAAGCTGCCATGTTGTTGCACTTTTGTACTCCCCTTGGGATGCCTTGAACAGCTGCAGTGTGCCTGGAGCTAAGGGCTTCCTAGTTTTAAAAATCCTAGCCCTAGGCCTAAGCCTAACAGTAACCCTGGGAAGGTAAATCAGCCTGGTGTTAGGCTTCTTGCCAAGGAAAAAGCCGTGAAAGCAGCCATGTTGTGGCACTTTTGCACTCCCTTTTGGATGCCTTTCACAGCTCCAGTGTGCCTGGAACTCAGGGCTTCCTGATTTTAAAAATCCTAGCCCTAGGCCGAACCCTAACCCTAAGATGAGAAAGGCAAATCAGCCAGGAATTAGGCATGTCCCCAAGGAAAAAGCTGTGGAGGCAGGCACGTTGTGCTACTTTTGCGCTCTTCTTGGGTAGTCCTTCGCAGCTGCTGTGTTCTTGGAACTCAGGGCTTTCTGGTTAATAGAGCCCTTACCCTATGCGTAACTCAAACATTAACCCTAGGAAGGAAAATCAGCCTATGGTTCGGGATGGTCTCATGGAAATATCAGTGGTGGCAGCCAAGTTGCGTCACTTTTGCGCTCCCCTTGGGATGCCTTTTGCAGCTGCAGTGTGCCTGGAGCCCAGGGCTTCCTGGTTTTAAAAGTCCTAGGCCTAAGCCTAACAGTAACCCTAGGAAGGTAAATCAGCCGGGTATTAGGGTTCTTCCTAAGGGAAAAGCCGTGAAAGCAGCCATGTTGTGGCACTTCTGCACTCCCTTTGGGATGCCTTTGGCAGATGAAGTAAGCCTGGAACTCAGGGCTTCCTGGTTAAAAAAATCCAAGCCCTAGGCTGAACCCTAACCCTAACCCTAGGCAGATAAATCAGCCTAGGTATAGGGATGGTGCCAAGGAAAAAGCTGTGAAAGCTGCCATGTTGTTGCACTTTTGTACTCCCCTTGGGATGCCTTGAACAGCTGCAGTGTGCTTGGAGCTAAGGGCTTCCTAGTTTTAAAAATCCTAGCCCTAGGCCTAAGCCTAACAGTAACCCTGGGAAGGTAAATCAGCCTGGTGTTAGGCTTCTTGCCAAGGAAAAAGCCGTGAAAGCAGCCATGTTGTGGCACTTTTGCACTCCCTTTTGGATGCCTTTCACAGCTGCAGTGGCCTGGAACTCAGGGCTTCCTGCTTTTAAAAATCCTAGCCCTAGGCCGAACCCCAACCCTAAGACGAGAAAGGCAAATCAGCCAGGAATTAGGCATGTCCCCAAGGAAAAAGCTGTGGAGGCAGGCATGTTGTGCTACTTTTGCGCTCTTCTTGGCTAGTCCTTCGCAGCTGCTGTGTTCTTGGAACTCAGGGCTTTCTGGTTAATAGACCCTTACCCTAGGCGTAACTCAAACCTTAACCCTAGGAAGGAAAATCAGCCTATGGTTCGGGATGGTCTCATGGAAATATCAGTGGTGGCAGCCAAGTTGCGTCACTTTTGCGCTCCCCTTGGGATGCCTTTTGCAGCTGCAGTGTGCCTGGAGCCCAGGGCTTCCTGGTTTTAAAAGTCCTAGGCCTAAGCCTAACAGTAACCCTAGGAAGGTAAATCAGCCGGGTATTAGGGTTCTTCCTAAGGGAAAAGCCGTGAAAGCAGCCATGTTGTGGCACTTCTGCACTCCCTTTGGGATGCCTTTGGCAGATGAAGTAAGCCTGGAACTCAGGGCTTCCTGGTTAAAAAAATCCAAGCCCTAGGCTGAACCCTAACCCTAACCCTAGGCAGATAAATCAGCCTAGGTATAGGGATGGTGCCAAGGAAAAAGCTGTGAAAGCTGCCATGTTGTTGCACTTTTGTACTCCCCTTGGGATGCCTTGAACAGCTGCAGTGTGCTTGGAGCTAAGGGCTTCCTAGTTTTAAAAATCCTAGCCCTAGGCCTAAGCCTAACAGTAACCCTGGGAAGGTAAATCAGCCTGGTGTTAGGCTTCTTGCCAAGGAAAAAGCCGTGAAAGCAGCCATGTTGTGGCACTTTTGCACTCCCTTTTGGATGCCTTTCACAGCTGCAGTGGCCTGGAACTCAGGGCTTCCTGCTTTTAAAAATCCTAGCCCTAGGCCGAACCCCAACCCTAAGACGAGAAAGGCAAATCAGCCAGGAATTAGGCATGTCCCCAAGGAAAAAGCTGTGGAGGCAGGCATGTTGTGCTACTTTTGCGCTCTTCTTGGGTAGTCCTTCGCAGCTGCTGTGTTCTTGGAACTCAGGGCTTTCTGGTTAATAGAGCCCTTACCCTAGGCGTAACTCAAACCTTAACCCTAGGAAGGAAAATCAGCCTATGGTTCGGGATGGTCTCATGGAAATATCAGTGGTGGCAGCCAAGTTGCGTCACTTTTGCGCTCCCCTTGGGATGCCTTTTGCAGCTGCAGTGTGCCTGGAGCCCAGGGCTTCCTGGTTTTAAAAGTCCTAGGCCTAAGCCTAACAGTAACCCTAGGAAGGTAAATCAGCCGGGTATTAGGGTTCTTCCTAAGGGAAAAGCCGTGAAAGCAGCCATGTTGTGGCACTTCTGCACTCCCTTTGGGATGCCTTTGGCAGATGAAGTAAGCCTGGAACTCAGGGCTTCCTGGTTAAAAAAATCCAAGCCCTAGGCTGAAGCCTAACCCTAACCCTAGGCAGATAAATCAGCCTAGGTATAGGGATGGTGCCAAGGAAAAAGCTGTGAAAGCTGCCATGTTGTTGCACTTTTGTACTCCCCTTGGGATGCCTTGAACAGCTGCAGTGTGCCTGGAGCTAAGGGCTTCCTAGTTTCAAAAATCCTAGCCCTAGGCCTAAGCCTAACAGTAACCCTGGGAAAGTAAGTCAGCCTGGTGTTAGGCTTCTTGCCAAGGAAAAAGCCGTGAAAGCAGCCATGTTGTGGCACTTTTGCACTCCCTTTTGGATGCCTTTCACAGCTCCAGTGTGCCTGGAACTCAGGGCTTCCTGATTTTAAAAATCCTAGCCCTAGGCCGAACCCCAACCCTAAGACGAGAAAGGCAAATCAACCAGGAATTAGGCATGTCCCCAAGGAAAAAGCTGTGGAGGCAGGCATGTTGTGGTACTTTTGCGCTCTTCTTGGCTAGTCCTTCGCAGCTGCTGTGTTCTTGGAACTCAGGGCTTTCTGGTTAATAGAGCCCTTACCCTAGGCGTAACTCAAACATTAACCCTAAGAAGGAAAATCAGCCTATGGTTCGGGATGGTCTCATGGAAATATCAGTGGTGGCAGCCAAGTTGCGTCACTTTTGCGCTCCCCTTGGGATGCCTTTTGCAGCTGCAGTGTGCCTGGAGCCCAGGGCTTCCTGGTTTTAAAAGTCCTAGGCCTAAGCCTAACAGTAACCCTAGGAAGGTAAATCAGCCGGGTATTAGGGTTCTTCCTAAGGGAAAAGCCGTGAAAGCAGCCATGTTGTGGCACTTCTGCACTCCCTTTGGGATGCCTTTGGCAGATGAAGTAAGCCTGGAACTCAGGGCTTCCTGGCTAAAAAAATCCAAGCCCTAGGCTGAAGCCTAACCCTAACCCTAGGCAGATAAATCAGCCTAGGTATAGGGATGGTGCCAAGGAAAAAGCTGTGAAAGCTGCCATGTTGTTGCACTTTTGTACTCCCCTTGGGATGCCTTGAACAGCTGCAGTGTGCCTGGAGCCCAGGGCTTCCTAGTTTCAAAAATCCTAGCCCTAGGCCTAAGCCTAACAGTAACCCTGGGAAAGTAAGTCAGCCTGGTGTTAGGCTTCTTGCCAAGGAAAAAGCCGTGAAAGCAGCCATGTTGTGGCACTTTTGCACTCCCTTTTGGATGCCTTTCACAGCTCCAGTGTGCCTGGAACTCAGGGCTTCCTGCTTTTAAAAATCCTAGCCCTAGGCCGAACCCCAACCCTAAGACGAGAAAGGCAAATCAGCCAGGAATTAGGCATGTCCCCAAGGAAAAAGCTGTGGAGGCAGGCATGTTGTGGTACTTTTGCGCTCTTCTTGGCTAGTCCTTCGCAGCTGCTGTGTTCTTGGAACTCAGGGCTTTCTGGTTAATAGAGCCCTTACCCTAGGCGTAACTCAAACCTTAACCCTAGGAAGGAAAATCAATCTATGGTTCGGGATGGTCTCATGGAAATATCAGTGGTGGCAGCCAAGTTGCGTCAGTTTTGTGCTCCCCTTGGGATGCCTTTCGCAGCTGCAGTGTGCCTGGAGCCCAGGGCTTCCTGGTTTTAAAAGTCCTAGGCCTAAGCCTAACAGTAACCCTAGGAAGGTAAATCAGCCGGGTATTAGGGTTCTTCCTAAGGGAAAAGCCGTGAAAGCAGGCATGTTGTGGCACTTCTGCACTCCCTTTTGGATGCCTTTCACAGCTCCAGTGTGCCTGGAACTCAGGGCTTCCTGATTTTAAAAATCCTAGCCCTAGGCCGAACCCCAACCCTAAGACGAGAAAGGCAAATCAGCCAGGAATTAGGCATGTCCCCAAGGAAAAAGCTGTGGAGGCAGGCATGTTGTGGTACTTTTGCGCTCTTCTTGGGTAGTCCTTCGCAGCTGCTGTGTTCTTGGAACTCAGGGCTTTCTGGTTAATAGAACCCTTACCCTAGGCGTAACTCAAACCTTAACCCTAGGAAGGAAAATCAGCCTATGGTTCGGGATGGTCTCATGGAAATATCAGTGGTGGCAGCCAAGTTGCGTCACTTTTGCGCTCCCCTTGGGATGCCTTTCGCAGCTGCAGTGTGCCTGGAGCCCAGGGCTTCCTGGTTTTAAAAGTCCTAGGCCTAAGCCTAACAGTAACCCTAGGAAGGTAAATCAGCCGGGTATTAGGGTTCTTCCTAAGGGAAAAGCCGTGAAAGCAGCCATGTTGTGGCACTTCTGCACTCCCTTTGGGATGCCTTTGGCAGATGAAGTAAGCCTGGAACTCAGGGCTTCCTGGTTAAAGAAATCCAAGCCCTAGGCTGAACCCTAACCCTAGGCAGATAAATCAGCCTAGGTATAGGGATGGTGCCAAGGAAAAAGCTGAGAAAGCTGCCATGTTGTTGCACTTTTGTACTCCCCTTGGGATGCCTTGAACAGCTGCAGTGTGCCTGGAGCTAAGGGCTTCCTAGTTTTAAAAATCCTAGCCCTAGGCCTAAGCCTAACAGTAACCCTGGGAAAGTAAGTCAGCCTGGTGTTAGGCTTCTTGCCAAGGAAAAAGCCGTGAAAGCAGCCATGTTGTGGCACTTTTGCACTCCCTTTTGGATGCCTTTCACAGCTGCAGTGTGCCTGGAACTCAGGGCTTCCTGATTTTAAAAATCCAAGCCCTAGGCCGAACCCCAACCCTAAGACGAGAAAGGCAAATCAGCCAGGTATTAGGCATGTCCCCAAGGAAAAAGCTGTGGAGGCAGGCATGTTGTGGTACTTTTGCGCTCTTCTTGGCTAGTCCTTCGCAGCTGCTGTGTTCTTGGAACTCAGGGCTTTCTGGTTAATAGAACCCTTACCCTAGGCGTAACTCAAACCTTAACCCTAGGAAGGAAAATCAGCCTATGGTTCGGGATGGTCTCATGGAAATATCAGTGGTGGCAGCCAAGTTGCGTCACTTTTGCGCTCCCCTTGGGATGCCTTTTGCAGCTGCAGTGTGCCTGGAGCCCAGGGCTTCCTGGTTTTAAAAGTCCTAGGCCTAAGCCTAACAGTAACCCTAGGAAGGTAAATCAGCCGGGTATTAGGGTTCTTCCTAAGGGAAAAGCCGTGAAAGCAGCCATGTTGTGGCACTTCTGCACTCCCTTTGGGATGCCTTTGGCAGATGAAGTAAGCCTGGAACTCAGGGCTTCCTGGTTAAAGAAACCACAGCCCTAGGCTGAACCCTAACCCTAACCCTAGGCAGATAAATCAGCCTAGGTATAGGGATGGTGCCAAGGAAAAAGCTGTGAAAGCTGCCATGTTGTTGCACTTTTGTACTCCCCTTGGGATGCCTTGAACAGCTGCAGTGTGCCTGGAGCTAAGGGCTTCCTAGTTTTAAAAATCCTAGCCCTAGGCCTAAGCCTAACAGTAACCCTGGGAAGGTAAATCAGCCTGGTGTTAGGCTTCTTGCCAAGGAAAAAGCCGTGAAAGCAGCCATGTTGTGGCACTTTTGCACTCCCTTTTGGATGCCTTTCACAGCTCCAGTGTGCCTGGAACTCAGGGCTTCCTGATTTTAAAAATCCTAGCCCTAGGCCGAACCCCAACCCTAAGACGAGAAAGGCAAATCAGCCAGGAATTAGGCATGTCCCCAAGGAAAAAGCTGTGGAGGCAGGCACGTTGTGCTACTTTTGCGCTCTTCTTGGGTAGTCCTTCGCAGCTGCTGTGTTCTTGGAACTCAGGGCTTTCTGGTTAATAGAGCCCTTACCCTATGCGTAACTCAAACATTAACCCTAGGAAGGAAAATCACCCTATGGTTCGGGATGGTCTCATGGAAATATCAGTGGTGGCAGCCAAGTTGCGTCACTTTTGCGCTCCCCTTGGGATGCCTTTCGCAGCTGCAGTGTGCCTGGAGCCCAGGGCTTCCTGGTTTTAAAAGTCCTAGGCCTAAGCCTAACAGTAACCCTAGGAAGGTAAATCAGCCGGGTATTAGGGTTCTTCCTAAGGGAAAAGCCGTGAAAGCAGCCATGTTGTGGCACTTCTGCACTCCCTTTGGGATGCCTTTGGCAGATGAAGTAAGCCTGGAACTCAGGGCTTCCTGGTTAAAAAAATCAAAGCCCTAGGCTGAACCCTAACCCTAACCCTAGGCAGATAAATCAGCCTAGGTATAGGGATGGTGCCAAGGAAAAAGCTGTGAAAGCTGCCATGTTGTTGCACTTTTGTACTCCCCTTGGGATGCCTTGAACAGCTGCAGTGTGCTTGGAGCTAAGGGCTTCCTAGTTTTAAAAATCCTAGCCCTAGGCCTAAGCCTAACAGTAACCCTGGGAAGGTAAATCAGCCTGGTGTTAGGCTTCTTGCCAAGGAAAAAGCCGTGAAAGCAGCCATGTTGTGGCACTTTTGCACTCCCTTTTGGATGCCTTTCACAGCTGCAGTGGCCTGGAACTCAGGGCTTCCTGCTTTTAAAAATCCTAGCCCTAGGCCGAACCCCAACCCTAAGACGAGAAAGGCAAATCAGCCAGGAATTAGGCATGTCCCCAAGGAAAAAGCTGTGGAGGCAGGCATGTTGTGCTACTTTTGCGCTCTTCTTGGGTAGTCCTTCGCAGCTGCTGTGTTCTTGGAACTCAGGGCTTTCTGGTTAATAGACCCTTACCCTAGGCGTAACTCAAACCTTAACCCTAGGAAGGAAAATCAGCCTATGGTTCGGGATGGTCTCATGGAAATATCAGTGGTGGCAGCCAAGTTGCGTCACTTTTGCGCTCCCCTTGGGATGCCTTTTGCAGCTGCAGTGTGCCTGGAGCCCAGGGCTTCCTGGTTTTAAAAGTCCTAGGCCTAAGCCTAACAGTAACCCTAGGAAGGTAAATCAGCCGGGTATTAGGGTTCTTCCTAAGGGAAAAGCCGTGAAAGCAGCCATGTTGTGGCACTTCTGCACTCCCTTTGGGATGCCTTTGGCAGATGAAGTAAGCCTGGAACTCAGGGCTTCCTGGTTAAAAAAATCCAAGCCCTAGGCTGAAGCCTAACCCTAACCCTAGGCAGATAAATCAGCCTAGGTATAGGGATGGTGCCAAGGAAAAAGCTGTGAAAGCTGCCATGTTGTTGCACTTTTGTACTCCCCTTGGGATGCCTTGAACAGCTGCAGTGTGCCTGGAGCTAAGGGCTTCCTAGTTTTAAAAATCCTAGCCCTAGGCCTAAGCCTAACAGTAACCCTGGGAAGGTAAATCAGCCTGGTGTTAGGCTTCTTGCCAAGGAAAAAGCCGTGAAAGCAGCCATGTTGTGGCACTTTTGCACTCCCTTTTGGATGCCTTTCACAGCTCCAGTGTGCCTGGAACTCAGGGCTTCCTGATTTTAAAAATCCTAGCCCTAGGCTGAACCCCAACCCTAAGACGAGAAAGGCAAATCAGCCAGGAATTAGGCATGTCCCCAAGGAAAAAGCTGTGGAGGCAGGCATGTTGTGGTACTTTAGCGCTCTTCTTGGCTAGTCCTTCGCAGCTGCTGTGTTCTTGGAACTCAGGGCTTTCTGGTTAATAGAACCCTTACCCTAGGCGTAACTCAAACCTTAACCCTAGGAAGGAAAATCAGCCTATGGTTCGGGATGGTCTCATGGAAATATCAGTGGTGGCAGCCAAGTTGCGTCACTTTTGCGCTCCCCTTGGGATGCCTTTCGCAGCTGCAGTGTGCCTGGAGCCCAGGGCTTCCTGGTTTTAAAAGTCCTAGGCCTAAGCCTAACAGTAACCCTAGGAAGGTAAATCAGCCGGGTATTAGGGTTCTTCCTAAGGGAAAAGCCGTGAAAGCAGCCATGTTGTGGCACTTCTGCACTCCCTTTGGGATGCCTTTGGCAGATGAAGTAAGCCTGGAACTCAGGGCTTCCTGGTTAAAAAAATCCAAGCCCTAGGCTGAACCCTAACCCTAACCCTAGGCAGATAAATCAGCCTAGGTATAGGGATGGTGCCAAGGAAAAAGCTGTGAAAGCTGCCATGTTGTTGCACTTTTGTACTCCCCTTGGGATGCCTTGAACAGCTGCAGTGTGCCTGGAGCTAAGGGCTTCCTAGTTTTAAAAATCCTAGCCCTAGGCCTAAGCCTAACAGTAACCCTGGGAAGGTAAATCAGCCTGGTGTTAGGCGTCTTGCCATGGAAAAAGCTGTGGAGGCAGGCATGTTGTGGTACTTTTGCACTCCCTTTTGGATGCCTTTCACAGCTGCAGTGTGCCTGGAACTCAGGGCTTCCTGATTTAAAAAATCCTAGCCCTAGGCCGAACCCCAACCCTAAGACGAGAAAGGCAAATCAGCCAGGAATTAGGCATGTCCCCAAGGAAAAAGCTGTGGAGGGTGGCATGTTGTGGTACTTTTGCGCTCTTCTTGGGTAGTCCTTCGCAGCTGCTGTGTTCTTGGAACTCAGGGCTTTCTGGTTAATAGAACCCTTACCCTAGGCGCAACTCAAACCTTAACCCTAGGAAGGAAAATCAGCCTATGGTTCGGGATGGTCTCATGGAAATATCAGTGGTGGCAGCCAAGTTGCGTCACTTTTGCGCTCCCCTTGGGATGCCTTTTGCAGCTGCAGTGTGCCTGGAGCCCAGGGCTTCCTGGTTTTAAAAGTCCTAGGCCTAAGCCTAACAGTAACCCTAGGAAGGTAAATCAGCCGGGTATTAGGGTTCTTCCTAAGGGAAAAGCCGTGAAAGCAGCCATGTTGTGGCACTTCTGCACTCCCTTTGGGATGCCTTTGGCAGATGAAGTAAGCCTGGAACTCAGGGCTTCCTGGTTAAAGAAATCCAAGCCCTAGGCTGAACCCTAACCCTAACCCTAGGCAGATAAATCAGCCTAGGTATAGGGATGGTGCCAAGGAAAAAGCTGTGAAAGCTGCCATGTTGTTGCACTTTTGTACTCCCCTTGGGATGCCTTGAACAGCTGCAGTGTGCCTGGAGCCCAGGGCTTCCTAGTTTCAAAAATCCTAGCCCTAGGCCTAAGCCTAACAGTAACCCTGGGAAAGTAAATCAGCCTGATGTTAGGCTTCTTGCCAAGGAAAAAGCCGTGAAAGCAGCCATGTTGTGGCACTTTTGCACTCCCTTTTGGATGCCTTTCACAGCTCCAGTGTGCCTGGAACTCAGGGCTTCCTGCTTTTAAAAATCCTAGCCCTAGGCCGAACCCCAACCCTAAGACGAGAAAGGCAAATCAGCCAGGAATTAGGCATGTCCCCAAGGAAAAAGCTGTGGAGGCAGGCATGTTGTGGTACTTTTGCGCTCTTCTTGGCTAGTCCCTCGCAGCTGCTGTGTTCTTGGAACTCAGGGCTTTCTGGTTAATAGAGCCCTTACCCTAGGCGTAACTCAAACCTTAACCCTAAGAAGGAAAATCAGCCTATGGTTCGGGATGGTCTCATGGAAATATCAGTGGTGGCAGCCAAGTTGCGTCACTTTTGCGCTCCCCTTGGGATGCCTTTCGCAGCTGCAGTGTGCCTGGAGCCCAGGGCTTCCTGGTTTTAAAAGTCCTAGGCCTAAGCCTAACAGTAACCCTAGGAAGGTAAATCAGCCGGGTATTAGGGTTCTTCCTAAGGGAAAAGCCGTGAAAGCAGCCATGTTGTGGCACTTCTGCACTCCCTTTGGGATGCCTTTGGCAGATGAAGTAAGCCTGGAACTCAGGGCTTCCTGGTTAAAGAAATCCAAGCCCTAGGCTGAACCCTAACCCTAACCCTAGGCAGATAAATCAGCCTAGGTATAGGGATGGTGCCAAGGAAAAAGCTGTGAAAGCTGCCATGTTGTTGCACTTTTGTACTCCCCTTGGGATGCCTTGAACAGCTGCAGTGTGCCTGGAGCTAAGGGCTTCCTAGTTTTAAAAATCCTAGCCCTAGGCCTAAGCCTAACACTAACCCTGGGAAGGTAAATCAGCCTGATGTTAGGCTTCTTGCCAAGGAAAAAGCCGTGAAAGCAGCCATGTTGTGGCACTTTTGCACTCCCTTTTGGATGCCTTTCACAGCTCCAGTGTGCCTGGAACTCAGGGCTTCCTGATTTTAAAAATCCTAGCCCAAGGCCGAACCCCAACCCTAAGACGAGAAAGGCAAATCAGCCAGGAATTAGGCATGTCCCCAAGGAAAAAGCTGTGGAGGCAGGCATGTTGTGGTACTTTTGCGCTCTTCTTGGCTAGTCCTTCGCAGCTGCTGTGTTCTTGGAACTCAGGGCTTTCTGGTTAATAGACCCTTACCCTAGGCGTAACTCAAACCTTAACCCTAGGAAGGAAAATCAGCCTATGGTTCGGGATGGTCTCATGGAAATATCAGTGGTGGCAGCCAAGTTGCGTCACTTTTGCGCTCCCCTTGGGATGCCTTTCGCAGCTGCAGTGTGCCTGGGGCCCAGGGCTTCCTGGTTTTAAAAGTCCTAGGCCTAAGCCTAACAGTAACCCTAGGAAGGTAAATCAGCCGGGTATTAGGGTTCTTCCTAAGGGAAAAGCCGTGAAAGCAGCCATGTTGTGGCACTTCTGCACTCCCTTTGGGATGCCTTTGGCAGATGAAGTAAGCCTGGAACTCAGGGCTTCCTGGTTAAAGAAATCCAAGCCCTAGGCTGAAGCCTAACCCTAACCCTAGGCAGATAAATCAGCCTAGGTATAGGGATGGTGCCAAGGAAAAAGCTGTGAAAGCTGCCATGTTGTTGCACTTTTGTACTCCCCTTGGGATGCCTTGAACAGCTGCAGTGTGCCTGGAGCTAAGGGCTTCCTAGTTTTAAAAATCCTAGCCCTAGGCCTAAGCCTAACAGTAACCCTGGGAAGGTAAATCAGCCTGGTGTTAGGCTTCTTGCCAAGGAAAAAGCCGTGAAAGCAGCCATGTTGTGGCACTTTTGCACTCCCTTTTGGATGCCTTTCACAGCTCCAGTGTGCCTGGAACTCAGGGCTTCCTGATTTTAAAAATCCTAGCCCTAGGCTGAACCCCAACCCTAAGACGAGAAAGGCAAATCAGCCAGGAATTAGGCATGTCCCCAAGGAAAAAGCTGTGGAGGCAGGCATGTTGTGCTACTTTTGCGCTCTTCTTGGGTAGTCCTTCGCAGCTGCTGTGTTCTTGGAGCTCAGGGCTTTCTGGTAAATAGAGCCCTTACCCTAGGCGTAACTCAAACCTTAACCCTAGGATGGAAAATCAACCTATGGTTCGGGATGGTCTCATGGAAATATCAGTGGTGGCAGCCAAGTTGCGTCACTTTTGCGCTCCCCTTGGGATGCCTTTCGCAGCTGCAGTGTGCCTGGAGCCCAGGGCTTCCTGGTTTTAAAAGTCCTAGGCCTAAGCCTAACAGTAACCCTAGGAAGGTAAATCAGCCGGGTATTAGGGTTCTTCCTAAGGGAAAAGCCGTGAAAGCAGCCATGTTGTGGCACTTCTGCACTCCCTTTGGGATGCCTTTGGCAGATGAAGTAAGCCTGGAACTCAGGGCTTCCTGGTTAAAGAAATCCAAGCCCTAGGCTGAACCCTAACCCTAACCCTAGGCAGATAAATCAGCCTAGGTATAGGGATGGTGCCAAGGAAAAAGCTGTGAAAGCTGCCATGTTGTTGCACTTTTGTACTCCCCTTGGGATGCCTTGAACAGCTGCAGTGTGCCTGGAGCCCAGGGCTTCCTAGTTTCAAAAATCCTAGCCCTAGGCCTAAGCCTAACAGTAACCCTGGGAAAGTAAATCAGCCTGATGTTAGGCTTCTTGCCAAGGAAAAAGCCGTGAAAGCAGCCATGTTGTGGCACTTTTGCACTCCCTTTTGGATGCCTTTCACTGCTCCAGTGTGCCTGGAACTCAGGGCTTCCTGATTTTAAAAATCCTAGCCCTAGGCCGAACCCCAACCCTAAGACGAGAAAGGCAAATCAGCCAGGAATTAGGCATGTCCCCAAGGAAAAAGCTGTGGAGGCAGGCATGTTGTGGTACTTTTGCGCTCTTCTTGGCTAGTCCCTCGCAGCTGCTGTGTTCTTGGAACTCAGGGCTTTCTGGTTAATAGAGCCCTTACCCTAGGCGTAACTCAAACCTTAACCCTAGGAAGGAAAATCAGCCTATGGTTCGGGATGGTCTCATGGAAATATCAGTGGTGGCAGCCAAGTTGCGTCACTTTTGCGCTCCCCTTGGGATGCCTTTCGCAGCTGCAGTGTGCCTGGAGCCCAGGGCTTCCTGGTTTTAAAAGTCCTAGGCCTAAGCCTAACAGTAACCCTAGGAAGGTAAATCAGCCGGGTATTAGGGTTCTTCCTAAGGGAAAAGCCGTGAAAGCAGCCATGTTGTGGCACTTCTGCACTCCCTTTGGGATGCCTTTGGCAGATGAAGTAAGCCTGGAACTCAGGGCTTCCTGGTTAAAAAAATCCAAGCCCTAGGCTGAAGCCTAACCCTAACCCTAGGCAGATAAATCAGCCTAGGTATAGGGATGGTGCCAAGGAAAAAGCTGTGAAAGCTGCCATGTTGTTGCACTTTTGTACTCCCCTTGGGATGCCTTGAACAGCTGCAGTGTGCCTGGAGCCCAGGGCTTCCTAGTTTTAAAAATCCTAGCCCTAGGCCTAAGCCTAACAGTAACCCTGGGAAGGTAAATCAGCCTGGTGTTAGGCGTCTTGCCAAGGAAAAAGCCGTGAAAGCAGCCATGTTGTGGCACTTTTGCACTCCCTTTTGGATGCCTTTCACAGCTCCAGTGTGCCTGGAACTCAGGGCTTCCTGATTTTAAAAATCCTAGCCCTAGGCCGAACCCCAACCCTAAGACGAGAAAGGCAAATCAGCCAGGAATTAGGCATGTCCACAAGGAAAAAGCTGTGGAGGCAGGCATGTTGTGGTACTTTTGCGCTCTTCTTGGGTAGTCCTTCGCAGCTGCTGTGTTCTTGGAACTCAGGGCTTTCTGGTAAATAGAGCCCTTACCCTAGGCGTAACTCAAACCTTAACCCTAGGAAGGAAAATCAACCTATGGTTCGGGATGGTCTCATGGAAATATCAGTGGTGGCAGCCAAGTTGCGTCACTTTTGCGCTCCCCTTGGGATGCCTTTTGCAGCTGCAGTGTGCCTGGAGCCCAGGGCTTCCTGGTTTTAAAAGTCCTAGGCCTAAGCCTAACAGTAACCCTAGGAAGGTAAATCAGCCGGGTATTAGGGTTCTTCCTAAGGGAAAAGCCGTGAAAGCAGCCATGTTGTGGCACTTCTGCACTCCCTTTGGGATGCCTTTGGCAGATGAAGTAAGCCTGGAACTCAGGGCTTCCTGGTTAAAAAAATCCAAGCCCTAGGCTGAACCCTAACCCTAACCCTAGGCAGATAAATCAGCCTAGGTATAGGGATGGTGCCAAGGAAAAAGCTGTGAAAGCTGCCATGTTGTTGCACTTTTGTACTCCCCTTGGGATGCCTTGAACAGCTGCAGTGTGCTTGGAGCTAAGGGCTTCCTAGTTTTAAAAATCCTAGCCCTAGGCCTAAGCCTAACAGTAACCCTGGGAAGGTAAATCAGCCTGGTGTTAGGCTTCTTGCCAAGGAAAAAGACGTGAAAGCAGCCATGTTGTGGCACTTTTGCACTCCCTTTTGGATGCCTTTCACAGCTGCAGTGGCCTGGAACTCAGGGCTTCCTGCTTTTAAAAATCCTAGCCCTAGGCCGAACCCCAACCCTAAGACGAGAAAGGCAAATCAGCCAGGAATTAGGCATGTCCCCAAGGAAAAAGCTGTGGAGGCAGGCATGTTGTGCTACTTTTGCGCTCTTCTTGGGTAGTCCTTCGCAGCTGCTGTGTTCTTGGAACTCAGGGCTTTCTGGTAAATAGAGCCCTTACCCTAGGCGTAACTCAAACCTTAACCCTAGGAAGGAAAATCAACCTATGGTTCGGGATGGTCTCATGGAAATATCAGTGGTGGCAGCCAAGTTGCGTCACTTTTGCGCTCCCCTTGGGATGCCTTTTGCAGCTGCAGTGTGCCTGGAGCCCAGGGCTTCCTGGTTTTAAAAGTCCTAGGCCTAAGCCTAACAGTAACCCTAGGAAGGTAAATCAGCCGGGTATTAGGGTTCTTCCTAAGGGAAAAGCCGTGAAAGCAGCCATGTTGTGGCACTTCTGCACTCCCTTTGGGATGCCTTTGGCAGATGAAGTAAGCCTGGAACTCAGGGCTTCCTGGTTAAAAAAATCCAAGCCCTAGGCTGAACCCTAACCCTAACCCTAGGCAGATAAATCAGCCTAGGTATAGGGATGGTGCCAAGGAAAAAGCTGTGAAAGCTGCCATGTTGTTGCACTTTTGTACTCCCCTTGGGATGCCTTGAACAGCTGCAGTGTGCTTGGAGCTAAGGGCTTCCTAGTTTTAAAAATCCTAGCCCTAGGCCTAAGCCTAACAGTAACCCTGGGAAGGTAAATCAGCCTGGTGTTAGGCTTCTTGCCAAGGAAAAAGACGTGAAAGCAGCCATGTTGTGGCACTTTTGCACTCCCTTTTGGATGCCTTTCACAGCTGCAGTGGCCTGGAACTCAGGGCTTCCTGCTTTTAAAAATCCTAGCCCTAGGCCGAACCCCAACCCTAAGACGAGAAAGGCAAATCAGCCAGGAATTAGGCATGTCCCCAAGGAAAAAGCTGTGGAGGCAGGCATGTTGTGCTACTTTTGCGCTCTTCTTGGGTAGTCCTTCGCAGCTGCTGTGTTCTTGGAACTCAGGGCTTTCTGGTTAATAGACCCTTACCCTAGGCGTAACTCAAACCTTAACCCTAGGAAGGAAAATCAGCCTATGGTTCGGGATGGTCTCATGGAAATATCAGTGGTGGCAGCCAAGTTGCGTCACTTTTGCGCTCCCCTTGGGATGCCTTTTGCAGCTGCAGTGTGCCTGGAGCCCAGGGCTTCCTGGTTTTAAAAGTCCTAGGCCTAAGCCTAACAGTAACCCTAGGAAGGTAAATCAGCCGGGTATTAGGGTTCTTCCTAAGGGAAAAGCCGTGAAAGCAGCCATGTTGTGGCACTTCTGCACTCCCTTTGGGATGCCTTTGGCAGATGAAGTAAGCCTGGAACTCAGGGCTTCCTGGTTAAAAAAATCCAAGCCCTAGGCTGAAGCCTAACCCTAACCCTAGGCAGATAAATCAGCCTAGGTATAGGGATGGTGCCAAGGAAAAAGCTGTGAAAGCTGCCATGTTGTTGCACTTTTGTACTCCCCTTGGGATGCCTTGAACAGCTGCAGTGTGCCTGGAGCTAAGGGCTTCCTAGTTTTAAAAATCCTAGCCCTAGGCCTAAGCCTAACAGTAACCCTGGGAAGGTAAATCAGCCTGGTGTTAGGCTTCTTGCCAAGGAAAAAGCCGTGAAAGCAGCCATGTTGTGGCACTTTTGCACTCCCTTTTGGATGCCTTTCACAGCTCCAGTGTGCCTGGAACTCAGGGCTTCCTGATTTTAAAAATCCTAGCCCTAGGCTGAACCCCAACCCTAAGACGAGAAAGGCAAATCAGCCAGGAATTAGGCATGTCCCCAAGGAAAAAGCTGTGGAGGCAGGCATGTTGTGGTACTTTAGCGCTCTTCTTGGCTAGTCCTTCGCAGCTGCTGTGTTCTTGGAACTCAGGGCTTTCTGGTTAATAGGGCCCTTACCCTAGGCGTAACTCAAACCTTAACCCTAGGAAGGAAAATCAGCCTATGGTTCGGGATGGTCTCATGGAAATATCAGTGGTGGCAGCCAAGTTGCGTCACTTTTGCGCTCCCCTTGGGATGCCTTTCGCAGCTGCAGTGTGCCTGGAGCCCAGGGCTTCCTGGTTTTAAAAGTCCTAGGCCTAAGCCTAACAGTAACCCTAGGAAGGTAAATCAGCCGGGTATTAGGGTTCTTCCTAAGGGAAAAGCCGTGAAAGCAGCCATGTTGTGGCACTTCTGCACTCCCTTTGGGATGCCTTTGGCAGATGAAGTAAGCCTGGAACTCAGGGCTTCCTGGTTAAAAAAATCCAAGCCCTAGGCTGAACCCTAACCCTAACCCTAGGCAGATAAATCAGCCTAGGTATAGGGATGGTGCCAAGGAAAAAGCTGTGAAAGCTGCCATGTTGTTGCACTTTTGTACTCCCCTTGGGATGCCTTGAACAGCTGCAGTGTGCCTGGAGCTAAGGGCTTCCTAGTTTTAAAAATCCTAGCCCTAGGCCTAAGCCTAACAGTAACCCTGGGAAGGTAAATCAGCCTGGTGTTAGGCGTCTTGCCAAGGAAAAAGCTGTGGAGGCAGGCATGTTGTGGTACTTTTGCACTCCCTTTTGGATGCCTTTCACAGCTGCAGTGTGCCTGGAACTCAGGGCTTCCTGATTTAAAAAATCCTAGCCCTAGGCCGAACCCCAACCCTAAGACGAGAAAGGCAAATCAGCCAGGAATTAGGCATGTCCCCAAGGAAAAAGCTGTGGAGGGTGGCATGTTGTGCTACTTTTGCGCTCTTCTTGGGTAGTCCTTCGCAGCTGCTGTGTTCTTGGAACTCAGGGCTTTCTGGTTAATAGAGCCCTTACCCTAGGCGTAACTCAAACCTTAACCCTAAGAAGGAAAATCAGCCTATGGTTCGGGATGGTCTCATGGAAATATCAGTGGTGGCAGCCAAGTTGTGTCACTTTTGCGCTCCCCTTGGGATGCCTTTCGCAGCTGCAGTGTGCCTGGAGCCCAGGGCTTCCTGGTTTTAAAAGTCCTAGGCCTAAGCCTAACAGTAACCCTAGGAAGGTAAATCAGCCGGGTATTAGGGTTCTTCCTAAGGGAAAAGCCGTGAAAGCAGCCATGTTGTGGCACTTCTGCACTCCCTTTGGGATGCCTTTGGCAGATGAAGTAAGCCTGGAACTCAGGGCTTCCTGGTTAAAGAAATCCAAGCCCTAGGCTGAACCCTAACCCTAACCCTAGGCAGATAAATCAGCCTAGGTATAGGGATGGTGCCAAGGAAAAAGCTGTGAAAGCTGCCATGTTGTTGCACTTTTGTACTCCCCTTGGGATGCCTTGAACAGCTGCAGTGTGCCTGGAGCTAAGGGCTTCCTAGTTTTAAAAATCCTAGCCCTAGGCCTAAGCCTAACACTAACCCTGGGAAGGTAAATCAGCCTGGTGTTAGGCTTCTTGCCAAGGAAAAAGCCGTGAAAGCAGCCATGTTGTGGCACTTTTGCACTCCCTTTTGGATGCCTTTCACAGCTCCAGTGTGCCTGGAACTCAGGGCTTCCTGATTTTAAAAATCCTAGCCCAAGGCCGAACCCCAACCCTAAGACGAGAAAGGCAAATCAGCCAGGAATTAGGCATGTCCCCAAGGAAAAAGCTGTGGAGGCAGGCATGTTGTGGTACTTTTGCGCTCTTCTTGGCTAGTCCTTCGCAGCTGCTGTGTTCTTGGAACTCAGGGCTTTCTGGTTAATAGACCCTTACCCTAGGCGTAACTCAAACCTTAACCCTAGGAAGGAAAATCAGCCTATGGTTCGGGATGGTCTCATGGAAATATCAGTGGTGGCAGCCAAGTTGCGTCACTTTTGCGCTCCCCTTGGGATGCCTTTCGCAGCTGCAGTGTGCCTGGGGCCCAGGGCTTCCTGGTTTTAAAAGTCCTAGGCCTAAGCCTAACAGTAACCCTAGGAAGGTAAATCAGCCGGGTATTAGGGTTCTTCCTAAGGGAAAAGCCGTGAAAGCAGCCATGTTGTGGCACTTCTGCACTCCCTTTGGGATGCCTTTGGCAGATGAAGTAAGCCTGGAACTCAGGGCTTCCTGGTTAAAGAAATCCAAGCCCTAGGCTGAAGCCTAACCCTAACCCTAGGCAGATAAATCAGCCTAGGTATAGGGATGGTGCCAAGGAAAAAGCTGTGAAAGCTGCCATGTTGTTGCACTTTTGTACTCCCCTTGGGATGCCTTGAACAGCTGCAGTGTGCCTGGAGCTAAGGGCTTCCTAGTTTTAAAAATCCTAGCCCTAGGCCTAAGCCTAACAGTAACCCTGGGAAGGTAAATCAGCCTGGTGTTAGGCTTCTTGCCAAGGAAAAAGCCGTGAAAGCAGCCATGTTGTGGCACTTTTGCACTCCCTTTTGGATGCCTTTCACAGCTCCAGTGTGCCTGGAACTCAGGGCTTCCTGCTTTTAAAAATCCTAGCCCTAGGCTGAACCCCAACCCTAAGACGAGAAAGGCAAATCAGCCAGGAATTAGGCATGTCCCCAAGGAAAAAGCTGTGGAGGCAGGCATGTTGTGCTACTTTTGCGCTCTTCTTGGGTAGTCCTTCGCAGCTGCTGTGTTCTTGGAGCTCAGGGCTTTCTGGTAAATAGAACCCTTACCCTAGGCGTAACTCAAACCTTAACCCTAGGATGGAAAATCAACCTATGGTTCGGGATGGTCTCATGGAAATATCAGTGGTGGCAGCCAAGTTGCGTCACTTTTGCGCTCCCCTTGGGATGCCTTTCGCAGCTGCAGTGTGCCTGGAGCCCAGGGCTTCCTGGTTTTAAAAGTCCTAGGCCTAAGCCTAACAGTAACCCTAGGAAGGTAAATCAGCCGGGTATTAGGGTTCTTCCTAAGGGAAAAGCCGTGAAAGCAGCCATGTTGTGGCACTTCTGCACTCCCTTTGGGATGCCTTTGGCAGATGAAGTAAGCCTGGAACTCAGGGCTTCCTGGTTAAAGAAATCCAAGCCCTAGGCTGAACCCTAACCCTAACCCTAGGCAGATAAATCACCCTAGGTATAGGGATGGTGCCAAGGAAAAAGCTGTGAAAGCTGCCATGTTGTTGCACTTTTGTACTCCCCTTGGGATGCCTTGAACAGCTGCAGTGTGCCTGGAGCCCAGGGCTTCCTAGTTTCAAAAATCCTAGCCCTAGGCCTAAGCCTAACAGTAACCCTGGGAAAGTAAATCAGCCTGATATTTGGCTTCTTGCCAAGGAAAAAGCCGTGAAAGCAGCCATGTTGTGGCACTTTTGCACTCCCTTTTGGATGCCTTTCACAGCTCCAGTGTGCCTGGAACTCAGGGCTTCCTGATTTTAAAAATCCTAGCCCTAGGCCGAACCCCAACCCTAAGACGAGAAAGGCAAATCAGCCAGGAATTAGGCATGTCCCCAAGGAAAAAGCTGTGGAGGCAGGCATGTTGTGGTACTTTTGCGCTCTTCTTGGCTAGTCCCTCGCAGCTGCTGTGTTCTTGGAACTCAGGGCTTTCTGGTAAATAGAGCCCTTACCCTAGGCGTAACTCAAACCTTAACCCTAGGAAGGAAAATCAGCCTATGGTTCGGGATGGTCTCATGGAAATATCAGTGGTGGCAGCCAAGTTGCGTCACTTTTGCGCTCCCCTTGGGATGCCTTTTGCAGCTGCAGTGTGCCTGGAGCCCAGGGCTTCCTGGTTTTAAAAGTCCTAGGCCTAAGCCTAACAGTAACCCTAGGAAGGTAAATCAGCCGGGTATTAGGGTTCTTCCTAAGGGAAAAGCCGTGAAAGCAGCCATGTTGTGGCACTTCTGCACTCCCTTTGGGATGCCTTTGGCAGATGAAGTAAGCCTGGAACTCAGGGCTTCCTGGTTAAAAAAATCCAAGCCCTAGGCTGAACCCTAACCCTAACCCTAGGCAGATAAATCAGCCTAGGTATAGGGATGGTGCCAAGGAAAAAGCTGTGAAAGCTGCCATGTTGTTGCACTTTTGTACTCCCCTTGGGATGCCTTGAACAGCTGCAGTGTGCTTGGAGCTAAGGGCTTCCTAGTTTTAAAAATCCTAGCCCTAGGCCTAAGCCTAACAGTAACCCTGGGAAGGTAAATCAGCCTGGTGTTAGGCTTCTTGCCAAGGAAAAAGACGTGAAAGCAGCCATGTTGTGGCACTTTTGCACTCCCTTTTGGATGCCTTTCACAGCTGCAGTGGCCTGGAACTCAGGGCTTCCTGCTTTTAAAAATCCTAGCCCTAGGCCGAACCCCAACCCTAAGACGAGAAAGGCAAATCAGCCAGGAATTAGGCATGTCCCCAAGGAAAAAGCTGTGGAGGCAGGCATGTTGTGCTACTTTTGCGCTCTTCTTGGGTAGTCCTTCGCAGCTGCTGTGTTCTTGGAACTCAGGGCTTTCTGGTTAATAGACCCTTACCCTAGGCGTAACTCAAACCTTAACCCTAGGAAGGAAAATCAGCCTATGGTTCGGGATGGTCTCATGGAAATATCAGTGGTGGCAGCCAAGTTGCGTCACTTTTGCGCTCCCCTTGGGATGCCTTTTGCAGCTGCAGTGTGCCTGGAGCCCAGGGCTTCCTGGTTTTAAAAGTCCTAGGCCTAAGCCTAACAGTAACCCTAGGAAGGTAAATCAGCCGGGTATTAGGGTTCTTCCTAAGGGAAAAGCCGTGAAAGCAGCCATGTTGTGGCACTTCTGCACTCCCTTTGGGATGCCTTTGGCAGATGAAGTAAGCCTGGAACTCAGGGCTTCCTGGTTAAAAAAATCCAAGCCCTAGGCTGAAGCCTAACCCTAACCCTAGGCAGATAAATCAGCCTAGGTATAGGGATGGTGCCAAGGAAAAAGCTGTGAAAGCTGCCATGTTGTTGCACTTTTGTACTCCCCTTGGGATGCCTTGAACAGCTGCAGTGTGCCTGGAGCTAAGGGCTTCCTAGTTTTAAAAATCCTAGCCCTAGGCCTAAGCCTAACAGTAACCCTGGGAAGGTAAATCAGCCTGGTGTTAGGCTTCTTGCCAAGGAAAAAGCCGTGAAAGCAGCCATGTTGTGGCACTTTTGCACTCCCTTTTGGATGCCTTTCACAGCTCCAGTGTGCCTGGAACTCAGGGCTTCCTGATTTTAAAAATCCTAGCCCTAGGCTGAACCCCAACCCTAAGACGAGAAAGGCAAATCAGCCAGGAATTAGGCATGTCCCCAAGGAAAAAGCTGTGGAGGCAGGCATGTTGTGGTACTTTAGCGCTCTTCTTGGCTAGTCCTTCGCAGCTGCTGTGTTCTTGGAACTCAGGGCTTTCTGGTTAATAGAGCCCTTACCCTAGGCGTAACTCAAACCTTAACCCTAGGAAGGAAAATCAGCCTATGGTTCGGGATGGTCTCATGGAAATATCAGTGGTGGCAGCCAAGTTGCGTCACTTTTGCGCTCCCCTTGGGATGCCTTTCGCAGCTGCAGTGTGCCTGGAGCCCAGGGCTTCCTGGTTTTAAAAGTCCTAGGCCTAAGCCTAACAGTAACCCTAGGAAGGTAAATCAGCCGGGTATTAGGGTTCTTCCTAAGGGAAAAGCCGTGAAAGCAGCCATGTTGTGGCACTTCTGCACTCCCTTTGGGATGCCTTTGGCAGATGAAGTAAGCCTGGAACTCAGGGCTTCCTGGTTAAAAAAATCCAAGCCCTAGGCTGAACCCTAACCCTAACCCTAGGCAGATAAATCAGCCTAGGTATAGGGATGGTGCCAAGGAAAAAGCTGTGAAAGCTGCCATGTTGTTGCACTTTTGTACTCCCCTTGGGATGCCTTGAACAGCTGCAGTGTGCCTGGAGCTAAGGGCTTCCTAGTTTTAAAAATCCTAGCCCTAGGCCTAAGCCTAACAGTAACCCTGGGAAGGTAAATCAGCCTGGTGTTAGGCGTCTTGCCAAGGAAAAAGCTGTGGAGGCAGGCATGTTGTGGTACTTTTGCACTCCCTTTTGGATGCCTTTCACAGCTGCAGTGTGCCTGGAACTCAGGGCTTCCTGATTTAAAAAATCCTAGCCCTAGGCCGAACCCCAACCCTAAGACGAGAAAGGCAAATCAGCCAGGAATTAGGCATGTCCCCAAGGAAAAAGCTGTGGAGGGTGGCATGTTGTGCTACTTTTGCGCTCTTCTTGGGTAGTCCTTCGCAGCTGCTGTGTTCTTGGAACTCAGGGCTTTCTGGTTAATAGAACCCTTACCCTAGGCGTAACTCAAACCTTAACCCTAGGAAGGAAAATCAGCCTGTGGTTCGGGATGGTCTCATGGAAATATCAGTGGTGGCAGCCAAGTTGCGTCACTTTTGCGCTCCCCTTGGGATGCCTTTTGCAGCTGCAGTGTGCCTGGAGCCCAGGGCTTCCTGGTTTTAAAAGTCCTAGGCCTAAGCCTAACAGTAACCCTAGGAAGGTAAATCAGCCGGGTATTAGGGTTCTTCCTAAGGGAAAAGCCGTGAAAGCAGCCATGTTGTGGCACTTCTGCACTCCCTTTGGGATGCCTTTGGCAGATGAAGTAAGCCTGGAACTCAGGGCTTCCTGGTTAAAGAAATCCAAGCCCTAGGCTGAACCCTAACCCTAACCCTAGGCAGATAAATCAGCCTAGGTATAGGGATGGTGCCAAGGAAAAAGCTGTGAAAGCTGCCATGTTGTTGCACTTTTGTACTCCCCTTGGGATGCCTTGAACAGCTGCAGTGTGCCTGGAGCCCAGGGCTTCCTAGTTTCAAAAATCCTAGCCCTAGGCCTAAGCCTAACAGTAACCCTGGGAAAGTAAATCAGCCTGATGTTAGGCTTCTTGCCAAGGAAAAAGCCGTGAAAGCAGCCATGTTGTGGCACTTTTGCACTCCCTTTTGGATGCCTTTCACAGCTCCAGTGTGCCTGGAACTCAGGGCTTCCTGATTTTAAAAATCCTAGCCCTAGGCCGAACCCCAACCCTAAGACGAGAAAGGCAAATCAGCCAGGAATTAGGCATGTCCCCAAGGAAAAAGCTGTGGAGGCAGGCATGTTGTGGTACTTTTGCGCTCTTCTTGGCTAGTCCCTCGCAGCTGCTGTGTTCTTGGAACTCAGGGCTTTCTGGTTAATAGAGCCCTTACCCTAGGCGTAACTCAAACCTTAACCCTAAGAAGGAAAATCAGCCTATGGTTCGGGATGGTCTCATGGAAATATCAGTGGTGGCAGCCAAGTTGCGTCACTTTTGCGCTCCCCTTGGGATGCCTTTCGCAGCTGCAGTGTGCCTGGAGCCCAGGGCTTCCTGGTTTTAAAAGTCCTAGGCCTAAGCCTAACAGTAACCCTAGGAAGGTAAATCAGCCGGGTATTAGGGTTCTTCCTAAGGGAAAAGCCGTGAAAGCAGCCATGTTGTGGCACTTCTGCACTCCCTTTGGGATGCCTTTGGCAGATGAAGTAAGCCTGGAACTCAGGGCTTCCTGGTTAAAGAAATCCAAGCCCTAGGCTGAACCCTAACCCTAACCCTAGGCAGATAAATCAGCCTAGGTATAGGGATGGTGCCAAGGAAAAAGCTGTGAAAGCTGCCATGTTGTTGCACTTTTGTACTCCCCTTGGGATGCCTTGAACAGCTGCAGTGTGCCTGGAGCTAAGGGCTTCCTAGTTTTAAAAATCCTAGCCCTAGGCCTAAGCCTAACACTAACCCTGGGAAGGTAAATCAGCCTGGTGTTAGGCTTCTTGCCAAGGAAAAAGCCGTGAAAGCAGCCATGTTGTGGCACTTTTGCACTCCCTTTTGGATGCCTTTCACAGCTCCAGTGTGCCTGGAACTCAGGGCTTCCTGATTTTAAAAATCCTAGCCCAAGGCCGAACCCCAACCCTAAGACGAGAAAGGCAAATCAGCCAGGAATTAGGCATGTCCCCAAGGAAAAAGCTGTGGAGGCAGGCATGTTGTGGTACTTTTGCGCTCTTCTTGGCTAGTCCTTCGCAGCTGCTGTGTTCTTGGAACTCAGGGCTTTCTGGTTAATAGAGCCCTTACCCTAGGCGTAACTCAAACCTTAACCCTAGGAAGGAAAATCAGCCTATGGTTCGGGATGGTCTCATGGAAATATCAGTGGTGGCAGCCAAGTTGCGTCACTTTTGCGCTCCCCTTGGGATGCCTTTCGCAGCTGCAGTGTGCCTGGAGCCCAGGGCTTCCTGGTTTTAAAAGTCCTAGGCCTAAGCCTAACAGTAACCCTAGGAAGGTAAATCAGCCGGGTATTAGGGTTCTTCCTAAGGGAAAAGCCGTGAAAGCAGCCATGTTGTGGCACTTCTGCACTGCCTTTGGGATGCCTTTGGCAGATGAAGTAAGCCTGGAACTCAGGGCTTCCTGGTTAAAGAAATCCAAGCCCTAGGCTGAAGCCTAACCCTAACCCTAGGCAGATAAATCAGCCTAGGTATAGGGATGGTGCCAAGGAAAAAGCTGTGAAAGCTGCCATGTTGTTGCACTTTTGTACTCCCCTTGGGATGCCTTGAACAGCTGCAGTGTGCCTGGAGCTAAGGGCTTCCTAGTTTTAAAAATCCTAGCCCTAGGCCTAAGCCTAACAGTAACCCTGGGAAGGTAAATCAGCCTGGTGTTAGGCTTCTTGCCAAGGAAAAAGCCGTGAAAGCAGCCATGTTGTGGCACTTTTGCACTCCCTTTTGGATGCCTTTCACAGCTCCAGTGTGCCTGGAACTCAGGGCTTCCTGATTTTAAAAATCCTAGCCCCAGGCTGAACCCCAACCCTAAGACGAGAAAGGCAAATCAGCCAGGAATTAGGCATGTCCCCAAGGAAAAAGCTGTGTAGGCAGGCATGTTGTGGTACTTTTGCGCTCTTCTTGGCTAGTCCTTCGCAGCTGCTGTGTTCTTGGAACTCAGGGCTTTCTGGTTAATAGACCCTTACCCTAGGCGTAACTCAAACCTTAACCCTAGGAAGGAAAATCAGCCTATGGTTCGGGATGGTCTCATGGAAATATCAGTGGTGGCAGCCAAGTTGCGTCACTTTTGCGCTCCCCTTGGGATGCCTTTCGCAGCTGCAGTGTGCCTGGAGCCCAGGGCTTCCTGGTTTTAAAAGTCCTAGGCCTAAGCCTAACAGTAACCCTAGGAAGGTAAATCAGCCGGGTATTAGGGTTCTTCCTAAGGGAAAAGCCGTGAAAGCAGCCATGTTGTGGCACTTCTGCACTCCCTTTGGGATGCCTTTGGCAGATGAAGTAAGCCTGGAACTCAGGGCTTCCTGGTTAAAAAAATCCAAGCCCTAGGCTGAACCCTAACCCTAACCCTAGGCAGATAAATCACCCTAGGTATAGGGATGGTGCCAAGGAAAAAGCTGTGAAAGCTGCCATGTTGTTGCACTTTTGTACTCCCCTTGGGATGCCTTGAACAGCTGCAGTGTGCCTGGAGCCCAGGGCTTCCTAGTTTCAAAAATCCTAGCCCTAGGCCTAAGCCTAACAGTAACCCTGGGAAAGTAAATCAGCCTGATGTTAGGCTTCTTGCCAAGGAAAAAGCCGTGAAAGCAGCCATGTTGTGGCACTTTTGCACTCCCTTTTGGATGCCTTTCACTGCTCCAGTGTGCCTGGAACTCAGGGCTTCCTGATTTTAAAAATCCTAGCCCTAGGCCGAACCCCAACCCTAAGACGAGAAAGGCAAATCAGCCAGGAATTAGGCATGTCCCCAAGGAAAAAGCTGTGGAGGCAGGCATGTTGTGGTACTTTTGCGCTCTTCTTGGCTAGTCCCTCGCAGCTGCTGTGTTCTTGGAACTCAGGGCTTTCTGGTTAATAGAGCCCTTACCCTAGGCGTAACTCAAACCTTAACCCTAGGAAGGAAAATCAGCCTATGGTTCGGGATGGTCTCATGGAAATATCAGTGGTGGCAGCCAAGTTGCGTCACTTTTGCGCTCCCCTTGGGATGCCTTTCGCAGCTGCAGTGTGCCTGGAGCCCAGGGCTTCCTGGTTTTAAAAGTCCTAGGCCTAAGCCTAACAGTAACCCTAGGAAGGTAAATCAGCCGGGTATTAGGGTTCTTCCTAAGGGAAAAGCCGTGAAAGCAGCCATGTTGTGGCACTTCTGCACTCCCTTTGGGATGCCTTTGGCAGATGAAGTAAGCCTGGAACTCAGGGCTTCCTGGTTAAAAAAATCCAAGCCCTAGGCTGAAGCCTAACCCTAACCCTAGGCAGATAAATCAGCCTAGGTATAGGGATGGTGCCAAGGAAAAAGCTGTGAAAGCTGCCATGTTGTTGCACTTTTGTACTCCCCTTGGGATGCCTTGAACAGCTGCAGTGTGCCTGGAGCCCAGGGCTTCCTAGTTTTAAAAATCCTAGCCCTAGGCCTAAGCCTAACAGTAACCCTGGGAAGGTAAATCAGCCTGGTGTTAGGCTTCTTGCCAAGGAAAAAGCCGTGAAAGCAGCCATGTTGTGGCACTTTTGCACTCCCTTTTGGATGCCTTTCACAGCTGCAGTGTGCCTGGAACTCAGGGCTTCCTGATTTTAAAAATCCTAGCCCTAGGCCGAACCCCAACCCTAAGACGAGAAAGGCAAATCAGCCAGGAATTAGGCATGTCCACAAGGAAAAAGCTGTGGAGGCAGGCATGTTGTGGTACTTTTGCGCTCTTCTTGGCTAGTCCTTCGCAGCTGCTGTGTTCTTGGAACTCAGGGCTTTCTGGTAAATAGAGCCCTTACCCTAGGCGTAACTCAAAACTTAACCCTAGGAAGGAAAATCAACCTATGGTTCGGGATGGTCTCATGGAAATATCAGTGGTGGCAGCCAAGTTGCGTCACTTTTGTGCTCCCCTTGGGATGCCTTTTGCAGCTGCAGTGTGCCTGGAGCCCAGGGCTTCCTGGTTTTAAAAGTCCTAGGCCTAAGCCTAACAGTAACCCTAGGAAGGTAAATCAGCCGGGTATTAGGGTTCTTCCTAAGGGAAAAGCCGTGAAAGCAGCCATGTTGTGGCACTTCTGCACTCCCTTTGGGATGCCTTTGGCAGATGAAGTAAGCCTGGAACTCAGGGCTTCCTGGTAAAAAAAATTCAAGCCCTAGGCTGAACCCTAACCCTAACCCTAGGCAGATAAATCAGCCTAGGTATAGGGATGGTGCCAAGGAAAAAGCTGTGAAAGCTGCCATGTTGTTGCACTTTTGTACTCCCCTTGGGATGCCTTGAACAGCTGCAGTGTGCCTGGAGCTAAGGGCTTCCTAGTTTTAAAAATCCTAGCCCTAGGCCTAAGCCTAACAGTAACCCTGGGAAGGTAAATCAGCCTGGTGTTAGGCTTCTTGCCAAGGAAAAAGCCGTGAAAGCAGCCATGTTGTGGCACTTTTGCACTCCCTTTTGGATGCCTTTCACAGCTCCAGTGTGCCTGGAACTCAGGGCTTCCTGATTTTAAAAATCCTAGCCCTAGGCTGAACCCCAACCCTAAGACGAGAAAGGCAAATCAGCCAGGAATTAGGCATGTCCCCAAGGAAAAAGCTGTGGAGGCAGGCATGTTGTGCTACTTTTGCGCTCTTCTTGGGTAGTCCTTCGCAGCTGCTGTGTTCTTGGAGCTCAGGGCTTTCTGGTAAATAGAGCCCTTACCCTAGGCGTAACTCAAACCTTAACCCTAGGATGGAAAATCAACCTATGGTTCGGGATGGTCTCATGGAAATATCAGTGGTGGCAGCCAAGTTGCGTCACTTTTGCGCTCCCCTTGGGATGCCTTTCGCAGCTGCAGTGTGCCTGGAGCCCAGGGCTTCCTGGTTTTAAAAGTCCTAGGCCTAAGCCTAACAGTAACCCTAGGAAGGTAAATCAGCCGGGTATTAGGGTTCTTCCTAAGGGAAAAGCCGTGAAAGCAGCCATGTTGTGGCACTTCTGCACTCCCTTTGGGATGCCTTTGGCAGATGAAGTAAGCCTGGAACTCAGGGCTTCCTGGTTAAAAAAATCCAAGCCCTAGGCTGAACCCTAACCCTAACCCTAGGCAGATAAATCAGCCTAGGTATAGGGATGGTGCCAAGGAAAAAGCTGTGAAAGCTGCCATGTTGTTGCACTTTTGTACTCCCCTTGGGATGCCTTGAACAGCTGCAGTGTGCCTGGAGCCCAGGGCTTCCTAGTTTCAAAAATCCTAGCCCTAGGCCTACGCCTAACAGTAACCCTGGGAAAGTAAATCAGCCTGATGTTAGGCTTCTTGCCAAGGAAAAAGCCGTGAAAGCAGCCATGTTGTGGCACTTTTGCACTCCCTTTTGGATGCCTTTCACAGCTCCAGTGTGCCTGGAACTCAGGGCTTCCTGATTTTAAAAATCCTAGCCCTAGGCCGAACCCCAACCCTAAGACGAGAAAGGCAAATCAGCCAGGAATTAGGCATGTCCCCAAGGAAAAAGCTGTGGAGGCAGGCATGTTGTGGTACTTTTGCGCTCTTCTTGGCTAGCCCCTCGCAGCTGCTGTGTTCTTGGAACTCAGGGCTTTCTGGTTAATAGAGCCCTTACCCTAGGCGTAACTCAAACCTTAACCCTAGGAAGGAAAATCAGCCTATGGTTCGGGATGGTCTCATGGAAATATCAGTGGTGGCAGCCAAGTTGCGTCACTTTTGCGCTCCCCTTGGGATGCCTTTCGCAGCTGCAGTGTGCCTGGAGCCCAGGGCTTCCTGGTTTTAAAAGTCCTAGGCCTAAGCCTAACAGTAACCCTAGGAAGGTAAATCAGCCGGGTATTAGGGTTCTTCCTAAGGGAAAAGCCGTGAAAGCAGCCATGTTGTGGCACTTCTGCACTCCCTTTGGGATGCCTTTGGCAGATGAAGTAAGCCTGGAACTCAGGGCTTCCTGGTTAAAGAAATCCAAGCCCTAGGCTGAACCCTAACCCTAACCCTAGGCAGATAAATCACCCTAGGTATAGGGATGGTGCCAAGGAAAAAGCTGTGAAAGCTGCCATGTTGTTGCACTTTTGTACTCCCCTTGGGATGCCTTGAACAGCTGCAGTGTGCCTGGAGCCCAGGGCTTCCTAGTTTTAAAAATCCTAGCCCTAGGCCTAAGCCTAACAGTAACCCTGGGAAGGTAAATCAGCCTGGTGTTAGGCTTCTTGCCAAGGAAAAAGCCGTGAAAGCAGCCATGTTGTGGCACTTTTGCACTCCCTTTTGGATGCCTTTCACAGCTGCAGTGTGCCTGGAACTCAGGGCTTCCTGATTTTAAAAATCCTAGCCCTAGGCCGAACCCCAACCCTAAGACGAGAAAGGCAAATCAGCCAGGAATTAGGCATGTCCACAAGGAAAAAGCTGTGGAGGCAGGCATGTTGTGGTACTTTTGCGCTCTTCTTGGGTAGTCCTTCGCAGCTGCTGTGTTCTTGGAACTCAGGGCTTTCTGGTAAATAGAGCCCTTACCCTAGGCGTAACTCAAACCTTAACCCTAGGAAGGAAAATCAACCTATGGTTCGGGATGGTCTCATGGAAATATCAGTGGTGGCAGCCAAGTTGCGTCACTTTTGCGCTCCCCTTGGGATGCCTTTTGCAGCTGCAGTGTGCCTGGAGCCCAGGGTTTCCTGGTTTTAAAAGTCCTAGGCCTAAGCCTAACAGTAACCCTAGGAAGGTAAATCAGCCGGGTATTAGGGTTCTTCCTAAGGGAAAAGCCGTGAAAGCAGCCATGTTGTGGCACTTCTGCACTCCCTTTGGGATGCCTTTGGCAGATGAAGTAAGCCTGGAACTCAGGGCTTCCTGGTAAAAAAAATTCAAGCCCTAGGCTGAACCCTAACCCTAACCCTAGGCAGATAAATCAGCCTAGGTATAGGGATGGTGCCAAGGAAAAAGCTGTGAAAGCTGCCATGTTGTTGCACTTTTGTACTCCCCTTGGGATGCCTTGAACAGCTGCAGTGTGCCTGGAGCTAAGGGCTTCCTAGTTTTAAAAATCCTAGCCCTAGGCCTAAGCCTAACAGTAACCCTGGGAAGGTAAATCAGCCTGGTGTTAGGATTCTTGCCAAGGAAAAAGCCGTGAAAGCAGCCATGTTGTGGCACTTTTGCACTCCCTTTTGGATGCCTTTCACAGCTCCAGTGTGCCTGGAACTCAGGGCTTCCTGATTTTAAAAATCCTAGCCCTAGGCTGAACCCCAACCCTAAGACGAGAAAGGCAAATCAGCCAGGAATTAGGCATGTCCCCAAGGAAAAAGCTGTGGAGGCAGGCACGTTGTGCTACTTTTGCGCTCTTCTTGGGTAGTCCTTCGCAGCTGCTGTGTTCTTGGAACTCAGGGCTTTCTGGTAAATAGAGCCCTTACCCTAGGCGTAACTCAAACCTTAACCCTAGGAAGGAAAATCAACCTATGGTTCGGGATGGTCTCATGGAAATATCAGTGGTGGCAGCCAAGTTGCGTCACTTTTGCGCTCCCCTTGGGATGCCTTTCGCAGCTGCAGTGTGCCTGGAGCCCAGGGCTTCCTGGTTTTAAAAGTCCTAGGCCTAAGCCTAACAGTAACCCTAGGAAGGTAAATCAGCCGGGTATTAGGGTTCTTCCTAAGGGAAAAGCCGTGAAAGCAGCCATGTTGTGGCACTTCTGCACTCCCTTTGGGATGCCTTTGGCAGATGAAGTAAGCCTGGAACTCAGGGCTTCCTGGTTAAAGAAATCCAAGCCCTAGGCTGAACCCTAACCCTAACCCTAGGCAGATAAATCAGCCTAGGTATAGGGATGGTGCCAAGGAAAAAGCTGTGAAAGCTGCCATGTTGTTGCACTTTTGTACTCCCCTTGGGATGCCTTGAACAGCTGCAGTGTGCCTGGAGCCAAGGGCTTCCTAGTTTTAAAAATCCTAGCCCTAGGCCTAAGCCTAACAGTAACCCTGGGAAGGTAAATCAGCCTGGTGTTAGGCTTCTTGCCAAGGAAAAAGCCGTGAAAGCAGCCATGTTGTGGCACTTTTGCACTCCCTTTTGGATGCCTTTCACAGCTCCAGTGTGCCTGGAACTCAGGGCTTCCTGATTTTAAAAATCCTAGCCCTAGGCCGAACCCCAACCCTAAGACGAGAAAGGCAAATCAGCCAGGAATTAGGCATGTCCACAAGGAAAAAGCTGTGGAGGCAGGCATGTTGTGGTACTTTTGCGCTCTTCTTGGCTAGTCCTTCGCAGCTGCTGTGTTCTTGGAACTCAGGGCTTTCTGGTTAATAGAGCCCTTACCCTAGGCGTAACTCAAACCTTAACCCTAGGAAGGAAAATCAACATATGGTTTGGGATGGTCTCATGGAAATATCAGTGGTGGCAGCCAAGTTGCGTCACTTTTGCGCTCCCCTTGGGATGCCTTTCGCAGCTGCAGTGTGCCTGGAGCCCAGGGCTTCCTGGTTTTAAAAGTCCTAGGCCTAAGCCTAACAGTAACCCTAGGAAGGTAAATCAGCCGGGTATTAGGGTTCTTCCTAAGGGAAAAGCCGTGAAAGCAGCCATGTTGTGGCACTTCTGCACTCCCTTTGGGATGCCTTTGGCAGATGAAGTAAGCCTGGAACTCAGGGCTTCCTGGTTAAAGAAATCCAAGCCCTAGGCTGAACCCTAACCCTAACCCTAGGCAGATAAATCAGCCTAGGTATAGGGATGGTGCCAAGGAAAAAGCTGTGAAAGCTGCCATGTTGTTGCACTTTTGTACTCCCCTTGGGATGCCTTGAACAGCTGCAGTGTGCCTGGAGCCCAGGGCTTCCTAGTTTCAAAAATCCTAGCCCTAGGCCTAAGCCTAACAGTAACCCTGGGAAGGTAAATCAGCCTGGTGTTAGGCTTCTTGCCAAGGAAAAAGCCGTGAAAGCAGCCATGTTGTGGCACTTTTGCACTCCCTTTTGGATGCCTTTCACAGCTGCAGTGTGCCTGGAACTCAGGGCTTCCTGATTTTAAAAATCCTAGCCCTAGGCCGAACCCCAACCCTAAGACGAGAAAGGCAAATCAGCCAGGAATTAGGCATGTCCACAAGGAAAAAGCTGTGGAGGCAGGCACGTTGTGCTACTTTTGCGCTCTTCTTGGGTAGTCCTTCGCAGCTGCTGTGTTCTTGGAACTCAGGGCTTTCTGGTTAATTGAGCCCTTACCCTAGGCGTAACTCAAACTTTAACCCTAGGAAGGAAAATCAGCCTATGGTTCGGGATGGTCTCATGGAAATATCAGTGGTGGCAGCCAAGTTGCGTCACTTTTGCGCTCCCCTTGGGATGCCTTTCGCAGCTGCAGTGTGCCTGGAGCCCAGGGCTTCCTGGTTTTAAAAGTCCTAGGCCTAAGCCTAACAGTAACCCTAGGAAGGTAAATCAGCCGGGTATTAGGGTTCTTCCTAAGGGAAAAGCCGTGAAAGCAGCCATGTTGTGGCACTTCTGCACTCCCTTTGGGATGCCTTTGGCAGATGAAGTAAGCCTGGAACTCAGGGCTTCCTGGTTAAAGAAATCCAAGCCCTAGGCTGAACCCTTACCTTAACCCTAGGCAGATAAATCAGCCTAGGTATAGGGATGGTGCCAAGGAAAAAGCTGTGAAAGCTGCCATGTTGTTGCACTTTTGTACTCCCCTTGGGATGCCTTGAACAGCTGCAGTGTGCCTGGAGCCCAGGGCTTCCTAGTTTTAAAAATCCTAGCCCTAGGCCTAAGCCTAACAGTAACCCTGGGAAGGTAAATCAGCCTGGTGTTAGGCTTCTTGCCAAGGAAAAAGCCGTGAAAGCAGCCATGTTGTGGCACTTTTGCACTCCCTTTTGGATGCCTTTCACAGCTCCAGTGTGCCTGGAACTCAGGGCTTCCTGATTTTAAAAATCCTAGCCCTAGGCCGAACCCCAACCCTAAGATGAGAAAGGCAAATCAGCCAGGAATTAGGCATGTCCCCAAGGAAAAAGCTGTGGAGGCAGGCATGTTGTGGTACTTTAGCGCTCTTCTTGGCTAGTCCTTCGCAGCTGCTGTGTTCTTGGAACTCATGGTTTTGTGGTTAATAGAACCCTTACCCTAGGCGTAACTCAAACCTTAAGCCTAGGAAGGAAAATCAGCCTATGGTTCGGGATGGTCTCATGGAAATATCAGTGGTGGCAGCCAAGTTGCGTCACTTTTGCGCTCCCCTTGGGATGCCTTTCGCAGCTGCAGTGTGCCTGGAGCCCAGGGCTTCCTGGTTTTAAAAGTCCTAGGCCTAAGCCTAACAGTAACCCTAGGAAGGTAAATCAGCCGGGTATTAGGGTTCTTCCTAAGGGAAAAGCCGTGAAAGCAGCCATGTTGTGGCACTTCTGCACTCCCTTTGGGATGCCTTTGGCAGATGAAGTAAGCCTGGAACTCAGGGCTTCCTGGTTAAAAAAATCCAAGCCCTAGGCTGAACCCTAACCCTAACCCTAGGCAGATAAATCAGCCTAGGTATAGGGATGGTGCCAAGGAAAAAGCTGTGAAAGCTGCCATGTTGTTGCACTTTTGTACTCCCCTTGGGATGCCTTGAACAGCTGCAGTGTGCCTGGAGCTAAGGGCTTCCTAGTTTTAAAAATCCTACCCTAGGCCTAAGCCTAACAGTAACCCTGGGAAGGTAAATCAGCCTGGTGTTAGGCGTCTTGCCAAGGAAAAAGCCGTGAAAGCAGCCATGTTGTGGCACTTTTGCACTCCCTTTTGGATGCCTTTCACAGCTCCAGTGTGCCTGGAACTCAGGGCTTCCTGCTTTTAAAAATCCTAGCCCTAGGCCGAACCCCAACCCTAAGACGAGAATGGCAAATCAGCCAGGAATTAGGCATGTCCCCAAGGAAAAAGCTGTGGAGGCAGGCATGTTGTGGTACTTTTGCGCTCTTCTTGGCTAGTCCTTCGCAGCTGCTGTGTTCTTGGAACTCAGGGCTTTCTGGTTAATAGAACCCTTACCCTAGGCGTAACTCAAACCTTAACCCTAGGAAGGAAAATCAGCCTATGGTTCGGGATGGTCTCATGGAAATATCAGTGGTGGCAGCCAAGTTGCGTCACTTTTGCGCTCCCCTTGGGATGCCTTTCGCAGCTGCAGTGTGCCTGGAGCCCAGGGCTTCCTGGTTTTAAAAGTCCTAGGCCTAAGCCTAACAGTAACCCTAGGAAGGTAAATCAGCCGGGTATTAGGGTTCTTCCTAAGGGAAAAGCCGTGAAAGCAGCCATGTTGTGGCACTTTTGCACTCCCTTTGGGATGCCTTTGGCAGATGAAGTAAGCCTGGAACTCAGGGCTTCCTGGTTAAAGAAATCCAAGCCCTAGGCTGAACCCTAACCCTAACCCTAGGCAGATAAATCAGCCTAGGTATAGGGATGGTGCCAAGGAAAAAGCTGTGAAAGCTGCCATGTTGTTGCACTTTTGTACTCCCCTTGGGATGCCTTGAACAGCTGCAGTGTGCCTGGAGCTAAGGGCTTCCTAGTTTTAAAAATCCTACCCTAGGCCTAAGCCTAACAGTAACCCTGGGAAGGTAAATCAGCCTGGTGTTAGGCGTCTTGCCAAGGAAAAAGCCGTGAAAGCAGCCATGTTGTGGCACTTTTGCACTCCCTTTTGGATGCCTTTCACAGCTCCAGTGTGCCTGGAACTCAGGGCTTCCTGCTTTTAAAAATCCTAGCCCTAGGCCGAACCCCAACCCTAAGACGAGAAAGGCAAATCAGCCAGGAATTAGGCATGTCCCCAAGGAAAAAGCTGTGGAGGCAGGCATGTTGTGGTACTTTTGCGCTCTTCTTGGCTAGTCCTTCGCAGCTGCTGTGTTCTTGGAACTCAGGGCTTTCTGGTTAATAGAACCCTTACCCTAGGCGTAACTCAAACCTTAACCCTAGGAAGGAAAATCAGCCTATGGTTCGGGATGGTCTCATGGAAATATCAGTGGTGGCAGCCAAGTTGCGTCACTTTTGCGCTCCCCTTGGGATGCCTTTCGCAGCTGCAGTGTGCCTGGAGCCCAGGGCTTCCTGGTTTTAAAAGTCCTAGGCCTAAGCCTAACAGTAACCCTAGGAAGGTAAATCAGCCGGGTATTAGGGTTCTTCCTAAGGGAAAAGCCGTGAAAGCAGCCATGTTGTGGCACTTCTGCACTCCCTTTGGGATGCCTTTGGCAGATGAAGTAAGCCTGGAACTCAGGGCTTCCTGGTTAAAGAAATCCAAGCCCTAGGCTGAACCCTAACCCTAACCCTAGGCAGATAAATCAGCCTAGGTATAGGGATGGTGCCAAGGAAAAAGCTGTGAAAGCTGCCATGTTGTTGCACTTTTGTACTCCCCTTGGGATGCCTTGAACAGCTGCAGTGTGCCTGGAGCCCAGGGCTTCCTAGTTTCAAAAATCCTAGCCCTAGGCCTAAGCCTAACAGTAACCCTGGGAAGGTAAATCAGCCTGGTGTTAGGCTTCTTGCCAAGGAAAAAGCCGTGAAAGCAGCCATGTTGTGGCACTTTTGCACTCCCTTTTGGATGCCTTTCACAGCTCCAGTGTGCCTGGAACTCAGGGCTTCCTGATTTTAAAAATCCTAGCCCTAGGCCGAACCCCAACCCTAAGACGAGAAAGGCAAATCAGCCAGGAATTAGGCATGTCCACAAGGAAAAAGCTGTGGAGGCAGGCACGTTGTGCTACTTTTGCGCTCTTCTTGGGTAGTCCTTCGCAGCTGCTGTGTTCTTGGAACTCAGGGCTTTCTGGTTAATTGAGCCCTTACCCTAGGCGTAACTCAAACTTTAACCCTAGGAAGGAAAATCAGCCTATGGTTCGGGATGGTCTCATGGAAATATCAGTGGTGGCAGCCAAGTTGCGTCACTTTTGCGCTCCCCTTGGGATGCCTTTCGCAGCTGCAGTGTGCCTGGAGCCCAGGGCTTCCTGGTTTTAAAAGTCCTAGGCCTAAGCCTAACAGTAACCCTAGGAAGGTAAATCAGCCGGGTATTAGGGTTCTTCCTAAGGGAAAAGCCGTGAAAGCAGCCATGTTGTGGCACTTCTGCACTCCCTTTGGGATGCCTTTGGCAGATGAAGTAAGCCTGGAACTCAGGGCTTCCTGGTTAAAGAAATCCAAGCCCTAGGCTGAACCCTTACCTTAACCCTAGGCAGATAAATCAGCCTAGGTATAGGGATGGTGCCAAGGAAAAAGCTGTGAAAGCTGCCATGTTGTTGCACTTTTGTACTCCCCTTGGGATGCCTTGAACAGCTGCAGTGTGCCTGGAGCCCAGGGCTTCCTAGTTTTAAAAATCCTAGCCCTAGGCCTAAGCCTAACAGTAACCCTGGGAAGGTAAATCAGCCTGGTGTTAGGCTTCTTGCCAAGGAAAAAGCCGTGAAAGCAGCCATGTTGTGGCACTTTTGCACTCCCTTTTGGATGCCTTTCACAGCTCCAGTGTGCCTGGAACTCAGGGCTTCCTGATTTTAAAAATCCTAGCCCTAGGCCGAACCCCAACCCTAAGACGAGAAAGGCAAATCAGCCAGGAATTAGGCATGTCCCCAAGGAAAAAGCTGTGGAGGCAGGCATGTTGTGGTACTTTTGCGCTCTTCTTGGCTAGTCCTTCGCAGCTGCTGTGTTCTTGGAACTCATGGTTTTGTGGTTAATAGAACCCTTACCCTAGGCGTAACTCAAACCTTAACCCTAGGAAGGAAAATCAGCCTATGGTTCGGGATGGTCTCATGGAAATATCAGTGGTGGCAGCCAAGTTGCGTCACTTTTGCGCTCCCCTTGGGATGCCTTTCGCAGCTGCAGTGTGCCTGGAGCCCAGGGCTTCCTGGTTTTAAAAGTCCTAGGCCTAAGCCTAACAGTAACCCTAGGAAGGTAAATCAGCCGGGTATTAGGGTTCTTCCTAAGGGAAAAGCCGTGAAAGCAGCCATGTTGTGGCACTTCTGCACTCCCTTTGGGATGCCTTTGGCAGATGAAGTAAGCCTGGAACTCAGGGCTTCCTGGTTAAAGAAATCCAAGCCCTAGGCTGAACCCTAACCCTAACCCTAGGCAGATAAATCAGCCTAGGTATAGGGATGGTGCCAAGGAAAAAGCTGTGAAAGCTGCCATGTTGTTGCACTTTTGTACTCCCCTTGGGATGCCTTGAACAGCTGCAGTGTGCCTGGAGCTAAGGGCTTCCTAGTTTTAAAAATCCTAGCCCTAGGCCTAAGCCTAACAGTAACCCTGGGAAGGGAAATCAGCCTGGTGTTAGGCTTCTTGCCAAGGAAAAAGCCGTGAAAGCAGCCATGTTGTGGCACTTTTGCACTCCCTTTTGGATGCCTTTCACAGCTCCAGTGTGCCTGGAACTCAGGGCTTCCTGATTTTAAAAATCCTAGCCCTAGGCCGAACCCCAACCCTAAGACGAGAAAGGCAAATCAGCCAGGAATTAGGCATGTCCCCAAGGAAAAAGCTGTGGAGGCAGGCATGTTGTGCTACTTTTGCACTCTTCTTGGGTAGTCCTTCGCAGCTGCTGTGTTCTTGGAACTCAGGGCTTTCTGGTTAATAGAACCCTTACCCTAGGCGTAACTCAAACCTTAACCCTAGGAAGGAAAATCAGCCTATGGTTCGGGATGGTCTCATGGAAATATCAGTGGTGGCAGCCAAGTTGCGTCACTTTTGCGCTCCCCTTGGGATGCCTTTCGCAGCTGCAGTGTGCCTGGAGCCCAGGGCTTCCTGGTTTTAAAAGTCCTAGGCCTAAGCCTAACAGTAACCCTAGGAAGGTAAATCAGCCGGGTATTAGGGTTCTTCCTAAGGGAAAAGCCGTGAAAGCAGCCATGTTGTGGCACTTCTGCACTCCCTTTGGGATGCCTTTGGCAGATGAAGTAAGCCTGGAACTCAGGGCTTCCTGGTTAAAGAAATCCAAGCCCTAGGCTGAACCCTAACCCTAACCCTAGGCAGATAAATCAGCCTAGGTATAGGGATGGTGCTAAGGAAAAAGCTGTGAAAGCTGCCATGTTGTTGCACTTTTGTACTCCCCTTGGGATGCCTTGAACAGCTGCAGTGTGCCTGGAGCTAAGGGCTTCCTAGTTTTAAAAATCCTACCCTAGGCCTAAGCCTAACAGTAACCCTGGGAAGGTAAATCAGCCTGGTGTTAGGCGTCTTGCCAAGGAAAAAGCCGTGAAAGCAGCCATGTTGTGGCACTTTTGCACTCCCTTTTGGATGCCTTTCACAGCTCCAGTGTGCCTGGAACTCAGGGCTTCCTGCTTTTAAAAATCCTAGCCCTAGGCCGAACCCCAACCCTAAGACGAGAATGGCAAATCAGCCAGGAATTAGGCATGTCCCCAAGGAAAAAGCTGTGGAGGCAGGCATGTTGTGGTACTTTTGCGCTCTTCTTGGCTAGTCCTTCGCAGCTGCTGTGTTCTTGGAACTCAGGGCTTTCTGGTTAATAGAACCCTTACCCTAGGCGTAACTCAAACCTTAACCCTAGGAAGGAAAATCAGCCTATGGTTCGGGATGGTCTCATGGAAATATCAGTGGTGGCAGCCAAGTTGCGTCACTTTTGCGCTCCCCTTGGGATGCCTTTCGCAGCTGCAGTGTGCCTGGAGCCCAGGGCTTCCTGGTTTTAAAAGTCCTAGGCCTAAGCCTAACAGTAACCCTAGGAAGGTAAATCAGCCGGGTATTAGGGTTCTTCCTAAGGGAAAAGCCGTGAAAGCAGCCATGTTGTGGCACTTCTGCACTCCCTTTGGGATGCCTTTGGCAGATGAAGTAAGCCTGGAACTCAGGGCTTCCTGGTTAAAGAAATCCAAGCCCTAGGCTGAAGCCTAACCCTAACCCTAGGCAGATAAATCAGCCTAGGTATAGGGATGGTGCCAAGGAAAAAGCTGTGAAAGCTGCCATGTTGTTGCACTTTTGTACTCCCCTTGGGATGCCTTGAACAGCTGCAGTGTGCCTGGAGCTAAGGGCTTCCTAGTTTTAAAAATCCTAGCCCTAGGCCTAAGCCTAACAGTAACCCTGGGAAGGTAAATCAGCCTGGTGTTAGGCTTCTTGCCAAGGAAAAAGCCGTGAAAGCAGCCATGTTGTGGCACTTTTGCACTCCCTTTTGGATGCCTTTCACAGCTCCAGTGTGCCTGGAACTCAGGGCTTCCTGATTTTAAAAATCCTAGCCCTAGGCCGAACCCCAACCCTAAGACGAGAAAGGCAAATCAGCCAGGAATTAGGCATGTCCCCAAGGAAAAAGCTGTGGAGGCAGGCATGTTGTGGTACTTTTGCGCTCTTCTTGGCTAGTCCTTCGCAGCTGCTGTGTTCTTGGAACTCATGGTTTTGTGGTTAATAGAACCCTTACCCTAGGCGTAACTCAAACCTTAACCCTAGGAAGGAAAATCAGCCTATGGTTCGGGATGGTCTCATGGAAATATCAGTGGTGGCAGCCAAGTTGCGTCACTTTTGCGCTCCCCTTGGGATGCCTTTCGCAGCTGCAGTGTGCCTGGAGCCCAGGGCTTCCTGGTTTTAAAAGTCCTAGGCCTAAGCCTAACAGTAACCCTAGGAAGGTAAATCAGCCGGGTATTAGGGTTCTTCCTAAGGGAAAAGCCGTGAAAGCAGCCATGTTGTGGCACTTCTGCACTCCCTTTGGGATGCCTTTGGCAGATGAAGTAAGCCTGGAACTCAGGGCTTCCTGGTTAAAGAAATCCAAGCCCTAGGCTGAACCCTAACCCTAACCCTAGGCAGATAAATCAGCCTAGGTATAGGGATGGTGCCAAGGAAAAAGCTGTGAAAGCTGCCATGTTGTTGCACTTTTGTACTCCCCTTGGGATGCCTTGAACAGCTGCAGTGTGCCTGGAGCTAAGGGCTTCCTAGTTTTAAAAATCCTAGCCCTAGGCCTAAGCCTAACAGTAACCCTGGGAAGGGAAATCAGCCTGGTGTTAGGCTTCTTGCCAAGGAAAAAGCCGTGAAAGCAGCCATGTTGTGGCACTTTTGCACTCCCTTTTGGATGCCTTTCACAGCTCCAGTGTGCCTGGAACTCAGGGCTTCCTGATTTTAAAAATCCTAGCCCTAGGCCGAACCCCAACCCTAAGACGAGAAAGGCAAATCAGCCAGGAATTAGGCATGTCCCCAAGGAAAAAGCTGTGGAGGCAGGCATGTTGTGCTACTTTTGCACTCTTCTTGGGTAGTCCTTCGCAGCTGCTGTGTTCTTGGAACTCAGGGCTTTCTGGTTAATAGAACCCTTACCCTAGGCGTAACTCAAACCTTAACCCTAGGAAGGAAAATCAGCCTATGGTTCGGGATGGTCTCATGGAAATATCAGTGGTGGCAGCCAAGTTGCGTCACTTTTGCGCTCCCCTTGGGATGCCTTTCGCAGCTGCAGTGTGCCTGGAGCCCAGGGCTTCCTGGTTTTAAAAGTCCTAGGCCTAAGCCTAACAGTAACCCTAGGAAGGTAAATCAGCCGGGTATTAGGGTTCTTCCTAAGGGAAAAGCCGTGAAAGCAGCCATGTTGTGGCACTTCTGCACTCCCTTTGGGATGCCTTTGGCAGATGAAGTAAGCCTGGAACTCAGGGCTTCCTGGTTAAAGAAATCCAAGCCCTAGGCTGAACCCTAACCCTAACCCTAGGCAGATAAATCAGCCTAGGTATAGGGATGGTGCCAAGGAAAAAGCTGTGAAAGCTGCCATGTTGTTGCACTTTTGTACTCCCCTTGGGATGCCTTGAACAGCTGCAGTGTGCCTGGAGCTAAGGGCTTCCTAGTTTTAAAAATCCTACCCTAGGCCTAAGCCTAACAGTAACCCTGGGAAGGTAAATCAGCCTGGTGTTAGGCGTCTTGCCAAGGAAAAAGCCGTGAAAGCAGCCATGTTGTGGCACTTTTGCACTCCCTTTTGGATGCCTTTCACAGCTCCAGTGTGCCTGGAACTCAGGGCTTCCTGCTTTTAAAAATCCTAGCCCTAGGCCGAACCCCAACCCTAAGACGAGAATGGCAAATCAGCCAGGAATTAGGCATGTCCCCAAGGAAAAAGCTGTGGAGGCAGGCATGTTGTGGTACTTTTGCGCTCTTCTTGGCTAGTCCTTCGCAGCTGCTGTGTTCTTGGAACTCAGGGCTTTCTGGTTAATAGAACCCTTACCCTAGGCGTAACTCAAACCTTAACCCTAGGAAGGAAAATCAGCCTATGGTTCGGGATGGTCTCATGGAAATATCAGTGGTGGCAGCCAAGTTGCGTCACTTTTGCGCTCCCCTTGGGATGCCTTTCGCAGCTGCAGTGTGCCTGGAGCCCAGGGCTTCCTGGTTTTAAAAGTCCTAGGCCTAAGCCTAACAGTAACCCTAGGAAGGTAAATCAGCCGGGTATTAGGGTTCTTCCTAAGGGAAAAGCCGTGAAAGCAGCCATGTTGTGGCACTTCTGCACTCCCTTTGGGATGCCTTTGGCAGATGAAGTAAGCCTGGAACTCAGGGCTTCCTGGTTAAAGAAATCCAAGCCCTAGGCTGAAGCCTAACCCTAACCCTAGGCAGATAAATCAGCCTAGGTATAGGGATGGTGCCAAGGAAAAAGCTGTGAAAGCTGCCATGTTGTTGCACTTTTGTACTCCCCTTGGGATGCCTTGAACAGCTGCAGTGTGCCTGGAGCTAAGGGCTTCCTAGTTTTAAAAATCCTAGCCCTAGGCCTAAGCCTAACAGTAACCCTGGGAAGGTAAATCAGCCTGGTGTTAGGCGTCTTGCCAAGGAAAAAGCCGTGAAAGCAGCCATGTTGTGGCACTTTTGCACTCCCTTTTGGATGCCTTTCACAGTTCCAGTGTGCCTGGAACTCAGGGCTTCCTGATTTTAAAAATCCTAGCCCTAGGCCGAACCCCAACCCTAAGACGAGAAAGGCAAATCAGCCAGGAATTAGGCATGTCCCCAAGGAAAAAGCTGTGGAGGCAGGCATGTTGTGGTACTTTTGCGCTCTTCTTGGCTAGTCCTTCGCAGCTGCTGTGTTCTTGGAACTCAGGGCTTTCTGGTTAATAGAACCCTTACCCTAGGCGTAACTCAAACCTTAACCCTAGGAAGGAAAATCAGCCTATGGTTCGGGATGGTCTCATGGAAATATCAGTGGTGGCAGCCAAGTTGCGTCACTTTTGCGCTCCCCTTGGGATGCCTTTCGCAGCTGCAGTGTGCCTGGAGCCCAGGGCTTCCTGGTTTTAAAAGTCCTAGGCCTAAGCCTAACAGTAACCCTAGGAAGGTAAATCAGCCGGGTATTAGGGTTCTTCCTAAGGGAAAAGCCGTGAAAGCAGCCATGTTGTGGCACTTCTGCACTCCCTTTGGGATGCCTTTGGCAGATGAAGTAAGCCTGGAACTCAGGGCTTCCTGGTTAAAGAAATCCAAGCCCTAGGCTGAACCCTAACCCTAACCCTAGGCAGATAAATCAGCCTAGGTATAGGGATGGTGCCAAGGAAAAAGCTGTGAAAGCTGCCATGTTGTTGCACTTTTGTACTCCCCTTGGGATGCCTTGAACAGCTGCAGTGTGCCTGGAGCCCAGGGCTTCCTAGTTTCAAAAATCCTAGCCCTAGGCCTAAGCCTAACAGTAACCCTGGGAAGGTAAATCAGCCTGGTGTTAGGCTTCTTGCCAAGGAAAAAGCCGTGAAAGCAGCCATGTTGTGGCACTTTTGCACTCCCTTTTGGATGCCTTTCACAGCTCCAGTGTGCCTGGAACTCAGGGCTTCCTGATTTTAAAAATCCTAGCCCTAGGCCGAACCCCAACCCTAAGACGAGAAAGGCAAATCAGCCAGGAATTAGGCATGTCCCCAAGGAAAAAGCTGTGGAGGCAGGCACGTTGTGCTACTTTTGCGCTCTTCTTGGGTAGTCCTTCGCAGCTGCTGTGTTCTTGGAACTCAGGGCTTTCTGGTTAATAGAGCCCTTACCCTAGGCGTAACTCAAACTTTAACCCTAGGAAGGAAAATCAGCCTATGGTTCGGGATGGTCTCATGGAAATATCAGTGGTGGCAGCCAAGTTGCGTCACTTTTGCGCTCCCCTTGGGATGCCTTTCGCAGCTGCAGTGTGCCTGGAGCCCAGGGCTTCCTGGTTTTAAAAGTCCTAGGCCTAAGCCTAACAGTAACCCTAGGAAGGTAAATCAGCCGGGTATTAGGGTTCTTCCTAAGGGAAAAGCCGTGAAAGCAGCCATGTTGTGGCACTTCTGCACTCCCTTTGGGATGCCTTTGGCAGATGAAGTAAGCCTGGAACTCAGGGCTTCCTGGTTAAAGAAATCCAAGCCCTAGGCTGAACCCTAACCTTAACCCTAGGCAGATAAATCAGCCTAGGTATAGGGATGGTGCCAAGGAAAAAGCTGTGAAAGCTGCCATGTTGTTGCACTTTTGTACTCCCCTTGGGATGCCTTGAACAGCTTCAGTGTGCCTGGAGCTAAGGGCTTCCTAGTTTTAAAAATCCTAGCCCTAGGCCTAAGCCTAACAGTAACCCTGGGAAGGTAAATCAGCCTGGTGTTAGGCGTCTTGCCAAGGAAAAAGCCGTGAAAGCAGCCATGTTGTGGCACTTTTGCACTCCCTTTTGGATGCCTTTCACAGCTCCAGTGTGCCTGGAACTCAGGGCTTCCTGCTTTTAAAAATCCTAGCCCTAGGCCGAACCCCAACCCTAAGACGAGAAAGGCAAATCAGCCAGGAATTAGGCATGTCCCCAAGGAAAAAGCTGTGGAGGCAGGCATGTTGTGGTACTTTTGCGCTCTTCTTGGCTAGTCCTTCGCAGCTGCTGTGTTCTTGGAACTCAGGGCTTTCTGGTTAATAGAGCCCTTACCCTAGGCGTAACTCAAACCTTAACCCTAGGAAGGAAAATCAGCCTATGGTTCGGGATGCTCTCATGGAAATATCAGTGGTGGCAGCCAAGTTGCGTCACTTTTGCGCTCCCCTTGGGATGCCTTTCGCAGCTGCAGTGTGCCTGGAGCCCAGGGCTTCCTGGTTTTAAAAGTCCTAGGCCTAAGCCTAACAGTAACCCTAGGAAGGTAAATCAGCCGGGTATTAGGGTTCTTCCTAAGGGAAAAGCCGTGAAAGCAGCCATGTTGTGGCACTTCTGCACTCCCTTTGGGATGCCTTTGGCAGATGAAGTAAGCCTGGAACTCAGGGCTTCCTGGTTAAAGAAATCCAAGCCCTAGGCTGAACCCTAACCCTAACCCTAGGCAGATAAATCAGCCTAGGTATAGGGATGGTGCCAAGGAAAAAGCTGTGAAAGCTGCCATGTTGTTGCACTTTTGTACTCCCCTTGGGATGCCTTGAACAGCTGCAGTGTGCCTGGAGCCCAGGGCTTCCTAGTTTTAAAAATCCTAGCCCTAGGCCTAAGCCTAACAGTAACCCTGGGAAGGTAAATCAGCCTGGTGTTAGGCTTCTTGCCAAGGAAAAAGCCGTGAAAGCAGCCATGTTGTGGCACTTTTGCACTCCCTTTTGGATGCCTTTCACAGCTCCAGTGTGCCTGGAACTCAGGGCTTCCTGCTTTTAAAAATCCTAGCCCTAGGCCGAACCCCAACCCTAAGACGAGAAAGGCAAATCAGCCAGGAATTAGGCATGTCCCCAAGGAAAAAGCTGTGGAGGCAGGCACGTTGTGCTACTTTTGCGCTCTTCTTGGGTAGTCCTTCGCAGCTGCTGTGTTCTTGGAACTCAGGGCTTTCTGGTTAATAGAGCCCTTACCCTAGGCGTAACTCAAACTTTAACCCTAGGAAGGAAAATCAGCCTATGGTTCGGGATGGTCTCATGGAAATATCAGTGGTGGCAGCCAAGTTGCGTCACTTTTGCGCTCCCCTTGGGATGCCTTTCGCAGCTGCAGTGTGCCTGGAGCCCAGGGCTTCCTGGTTTTAAAAGTCCTAGGCCTAAGCCTAACAGTAACCCTAGGAAGGTAAATCAGCCGGGTATTAGGGTTCTTCCTAAGGGAAAAGCCGTGAAAGCAGCCATGTTGTGGCACTTCTGCACTCCCTTTGGGATGCCTTTGGCAGATGAAGTAAGCCTGGAACTCAGGGCTTCCTGGTTAAAGAAATCCAAGCCCTAGGCTGAACCCTAACCTTAACCCTAGGCAGATAAATCAGCCTAGGTATAGGGATGGTGCCAAGGAAAAAGCTGTGAAAGCTGCCATGTTGTTGCACTTTTGTACTCCCCTTGGGATGCCTTGAACAGCTGCAGTGTGCCTGGAGCCCAGGGCTTCCTAGTTTTAAAAATCCTAGCCCTAGGCCTAAGCCTAACAGTAACCCTGGGAAGGTAAATCAGCCTGGTGTTAGGCTTCTTGCCAAGGAAAAAGCCGTGAAAGCAGCCATGTTGTGGCACTTTTGCACTCCCTTTTGGATGCCTTTCACAGCTCCAGTGTGCCTGGAACTCAGGGCTTCCTGATTTTAAAAATCCTAGCCCTAGGCCGAACCCCAACCCTAAGACGAGAAAGGCAAATCAGCCAGGAATTAGGCATGTCCCCAAGGAAAAAGCTGTGGAGGCAGGCATGTTGTGGTACTTTTGCGCTCTTCTTGGCTAGTCCTTCGCAGCTGCTGTGTTCTTGGAACTCAAGGTTTTGTGGTTAATAGAACCCTTACCCTAGGCGTAACTCAAACCTTAAGCCTAGGAAGGAAAATCAGCCTATGGTTCGGGATGGTCTCATGGAAATATCAGTGGTGGCAGCCAAGTTGCGTCACTTTTGCGCTCCCCTTGGGATGCCTTTCGCAGCTGCAGTGTGCCTGGAGCCCAGGGCTTCCTGGTTTTAAAAGTCCTAGGCCTAAGCCTAACAGTAACCCTAGGAAGGTAAATCAGCCGGGTATTAGGGTTCTTCCTAAGGGAAAAGCCGTGAAAGCAGCCATGTTGTGGCACTTCTGCACTCCCTTTGGGATGCCTTTGGCAGATGAAGTAAGCCTGGAACTCAGGGCTTCCTGGTTAAAGAAATCCAAGCCCTAGGCTGAACCCTAACCCTAGGCAGATAAATCAGCCTAGGTATAGGGATGGTGCCAAGGAAAAAGCTGAGAAAGCTGCCATGTTGTTGCACTTTTGTACTCCCCTTGGGATGCCTTGAACAGCTGCAGTGTGCCTGGAGCTAAGGGCTTCCTAGTTTTAAAAATCCTAGCCCTAGGCCTAAGCCTAACAGTAACCCTGGGAAAGTAAGTCAGCCTGGTGTTAGGCTTCTTGCCAAGGAAAAAGCCGTGAAAGCAGCCATGTTGTGGCACTTTTGCACTCCCTTTTGGATGCCTTTCACAGCTGCAGTGTGCCTGGAACTCAGGGCTTCCTGATTTTAAAAATCCAAGCCCTAGGCCGAACCCCAACCCTAAGACGAGAAAGGCAAATCAGCCAGGTATTAGGCATGTCCCCAAGGAAAAAGCTGTGGAGGCAGGCATGTTGTGGTACTTTTGCGCTCTTCTTGGCTAGTCCTTCGCAGCTGCTGTGTTCTTGGAACTCAGGGCTTTCTGGTTAATAGAACCCTTACCCTAGGCGTAACTCAAACCTTAACCCTAGGAAGGAAAATCAGCCTATGGTTCGGGATGGTCTCATGGAAATATCAGTGGTGGCAGCCAAGTTGCGTCACTTTTGCGCTCCCCTTGGGATGCCTTTTGCAGCTGCAGTGTGCCTGGAGCCCAGGGCTTCCTGGTTTTAAAAGTCCTAGGCCTAAGCCTAACAGTAACCCTAGGAAGGTAAATCAGCCGGGTATTAGGGTTCTTCCTAAGGGAAAAGCCGTGAAAGCAGCCATGTTGTGGCACTTCTGCACTCCCTTTGGGATGCCTTTGGCAGATGAAGTAAGCCTGGAACTCAGGGCTTCCTGGTTAAAGAAACCACAGCCCTAGGCTGAACCCTAACCCTAACCCTAGGCAGATAAATCAGCCTAGGTATAGGGATGGTGCCAAGGAAAAAGCTGTGAAAGCTGCCATGTTGTTGCACTTTTGTACTCCCCTTGGGATGCCTTGAACAGCTGCAGTGTGCCTGGAGCTAAGGGCTTCCTAGTTTTAAAAATCCTAGCCCTAGGCCTAAGCCTAACAGTAACCCTGGGAAGGTAAATCAGCCTGGTGTTAGGCTTCTTGCCAAGGAAAAAGCCGTGAAAGCAGCCATGTTGTGGCACTTTTGCACTCCCTTTTGGATGCCTTTCACAGCTCCAGTGTGCCTGGAACTCAGGGCTTCCTGATTTTAAAAATCCTAGCCCTAGGCCGAACCCCAACCCTAAGACGAGAAAGGCAAATCAGCCAGGAATTAGGCATGTCCCCAAGGAAAAAGCTGTGGAGGCAGGCACGTTGTGCTACTTTTGCGCTCTTCTTGGCTAGTCCTTCGCAGCTGCTGTGTTCTTGGAACTCAGGGCTTTCTGGTTAATAGAGCCCTTACCCTATGCGTAACTCAAACATTAACCCTAGGAAGGAAAATCAGCCTATGGTTCGGGATGGTCTCATGGAAATATCAGTGGTGGCAGCCAAGTTGCGTCACTTTTGCGCTCCCCTTGGGATGCCTTTCGCAGCTGCAGTGTGCCTGGAGCCCAGGGCTTCCTGGTTTTAAAAGTCCTAGGCCTAAGCCTAACAGTAACCCTAGGAAGGTAAATCAGCCGGGTATTAGGGTTCTTCCTAAGGGAAAAGCCGTGAAAGCAGCCATGTTGTGGCACTTCTGCACTCCCTTTGGGATGCCTTTGGCAGATGAAGTAAGCCTGGAACTCAGGGCTTCCTGGTTAAAAAAATCCAAGCCCTAGGCTGAACCGTAACCCTAACCCTAGGCAGATAAATCAGCCTAGGTATAGGGATGGTGCCAAGGAAAAAGCTGTGAAAGCTGCCATGTTGTTGCACTTTTGTACTCCCCTTGGGATGCCTTGAACAGCTGCAGTGTGCTTGGAGCTAAGGGCTTCCTAGTTTTAAAAATCCTAGCCCTAGGCCTAAGCCTAACAGTAACCCTGGGAAGGTAAATCAGCCTGGTGTTAGGCTTCTTGCCAAGGAAAAAGCCGTGAAAGCAGCCATGTTGTGGCACTTTTGCACTCCCTTTTGGATGCCTTTCACAGCTGCAGTGGCCTGGAACTCAGGGCTTCCTGCTTTTAAAAATCCTAGCCCTAGGCCGAACCCCAACCCTAAGACGAGAAAGGCAAATCAGCCAGGAATTAGGCATGTCCCCAAGGAAAAAGCTGTGGAGGCAGGCATGTTGTGCTACTTTTGCGCTCTTCTTGGGTAGTCCTTCGCAGCTGCTGTGTTCTTGGAACTCAGGGCTTTCTGGTTAATAGACCCTTACCCTAGGCGTAACTCAAACCTTAACCCTAGGAAGGAAAATCAGCCTATGGTTCGGGATGGTCTCATGGAAATATCAGTGGTGGCAGCCAAGTTGCGTCACTTTTGCGCTCCCCTTGGGATGCCTTTTGCAGCTGCAGTGTGCCTGGAGCCCAGGGCTTCCTGGTTTTAAAAGTCCTAGGCCTAAGCCTAACAGTAACCCTAGGAAGGTAAATCAGCCGGGTATTAGGGTTCTTCCTAAGGGAAAAGCCGTGAAAGCAGCCATGTTGTGGCACTTCTGCACTCCCTTTGGGATGCCTTTGGCAGATGAAGTAAGCCTGGAACTCAGGGCTTCCTGGTTAAAAAAATCCAAGCCCTAGGCTGAAGCCTAACCCTAACCCTAGGCAGATAAATCAGCCTAGGTATAGGGATGGTGCCAAGGAAAAAGCTGTGAAAGCTGCCATGTTGTTGCACTTTTGTACTCCCCTTGGGATGCCTTGAACAGCTGCAGTGTGCCTGGAGCTAAGGGCTTCCTAGTTTTAAAAATCCTAGCCCTAGGCCTAAGCCTAACAGTAACCCTGGGAAGGTAAATCAGCCTGGTGTTAGGCTTCTTGCCAAGGAAAAAGCCGTGAAAGCAGCCATGTTGTGGCACTTTTGCACTCCCTTTTGGATGCCTTTCACAGCTCCAGTGTGCCTGGAACTCAGGGCTTCCTGATTTTAAAAATCCTAGCCCTAGGCTGAACCCCAACCCTAAGACGAGAAAGGCAAATCAGCCAGGAATTAGGCATGTCCCCAAGGAAAAAGCTGTGGAGGCAGGCATGTTGTGCTACTTTTGCGCTCTTCTTGGCTAGTCCTTCGCAGCTGCTGTGTTCTTGGAACTCAGGGCTTTCTGGTTAATAGAGCCCTTACCCTAGGCGTAACTCAAACTTTAACCCTAGGAAGGAAAATCAGCCTATGGTTCGGGATGCTCTCATGGAAATATCAGTGGTGGCAGCCAAGTTGCGTCACTTTTGCGCTCCCCTTGGGATGCCTTTCGCAGCTGCAGTGTGCCTGGAGCCCAGGGCTTCCTGGTTTTAAAAGTCCTAGGCCTAAGCCTAACAGTAACCCTAGGAAGGTAAATCAGCCGGGTATTAGGGTTCTTCCTAAGGGAAAAGCCGTGAAAGCAGCCATGTTGTGGCACTTCTGCACTCCCTTTGGGATGCCTTTGGCAGATGAAGTAAGCCTGGAACTCAGGGCTTCCTGGTTAAAGAAATCCAAGCCCTAGGCTGAACCCTAACCCTAACCCTAGGCAGATAAATCAGCCTAGGTATAGGGATGGTGCCAAGGAAAAAGCTGTGAAAGCTGCCATGTTGTTGCACTTTTGTACTCCCCTTGGGATGCCTTGAACAGCTGCAGTGTGCCTGGAGCCCAGGGCTTCCTAGTTTTAAAAATCCTAGCCCTAGGCCTAAGCCTAACAGTAACCCTGGGAAGGTAAATCAGCCTGGTGTTAGGCTTCTTGCCAAGGAAAAAGCCGTGAAAGCAGCCATGTTGTGGCACTTTTGCACTCCCTTTTGGATGCCTTTCACAGCTCCAGTGTGCCTGGAACTCAGGGCTTCCTGCTTTTAAAAATCCTAGCCCTAGGCCGAACCCCAACCCTAAGACGAGAAAGGCAAATCAGCCAGGAATTAGGCATGTCCCCAAGGAAAAAGCTGTGGAGGCAGGCACGTTGTGCTACTTTTGCGCTCTTCTTGGGTAGTCCTTCGCAGCTGCTGTGTTCTTGGAACTCAGGGCTTTCTGGTTAATAGAGCCCTTACCCTAGGCGTAACTCAAACTTTAACCCTAGGAAGGAAAATCAGCCTATGGTTCGGGATGGTCTCATGGAAATATCAGTGGTGGCAGCCAAGTTGCGTCACTTTTGCGCTCCCCTTGGGATGCCTTTCGCAGCTGCAGTGTGCCTGGAGCCCAGGGCTTCCTGGTTTTAAAAGTCCTAGGCCTAAGCCTAACAGTAACCCTAGGAAGGTAAATCAGCCGGGTATTAGGGTTCTTCCTAAGGGAAAAGCCGTGAAAGCAGCCATGTTGTGGCACTTCTGCACTCCCTTTGGGATGCCTTTGGCAGATGAAGTAAGCCTGGAACTCAGGGCTTCCTGGTTAAAGAAATCCAAGCCCTAGGCTGAACCCTAACCTTAACCCTAGGCAGATAAATCAGCCTAGGTATAGGGATGGTGCCAAGGAAAAAGCTGTGAAAGCTGCCATGTTGTTGCACTTTTGTACTCCCCTTGGGATGCCTTGAACAGCTGCAGTGTGCCTGGAGCCCAGGGCTTCCTAGTTTTAAAAATCCTAGCCCTAGGCCTAAGCCTAACAGTAACCCTGGGAAGGTAAATCAGCCTGGTGTTAGGCTTCTTGCCAAGGAAAAAGCCGTGAAAGCAGCCATGTTGTGGCACTTTTGCACTCCCTTTTGGATGCCTTTCACAGCTCCAGTGGCCTGGAACTCAGGGCTTCCTGCTTTTAAAAATCCTAGCCCTAGGCCGAACCCCAACCCTAAGACGAGAAAGGCAAATCAGCCAGGAATTAGGCATGTCCCCAAGGAAAAAGCTGTGGAGGCAGGCATGTTGTGCTACTTTTGCGCTCTTCTTGGGTAGTCCTTCGCAGCTGCTGTGTTCTTGGAACTCAGGGCTTTCTGGTTAATAGACCCTTACCCTAGGCGTAACTCAAACCTTAACCCTAGGAAGGAAAATCAGCCTATGGTTCGGGATGGTCTCATGGAAATATCAGTGGTGGCAGCCAAGTTGCGTCACTTTTGCGCTCCCCTTGGGATGCCTTTTGCAGCTGCAGTGTGCCTGGAGCCCAGGGCTTCCTGGTTTTAAAAGTCCTAGGCCTAAGCCTAACAGTAACCCTAGGAAGGTAAATCAGCCGGGTATTAGGGTTCTTCCTAAGGGAAAAGCCGTGAAAGCAGCCATGTTGTGGCACTTCTGCACTCCCTTTGGGATGCCTTTGGCAGATGAAGTAAGCCTGGAACTCAGGGCTTCCTGGTTAAAAAAATCCAAGCCCTAGGCTGAAGCCTAACCCTAACCCTAGGCAGATAAATCAGCCTAGGTATAGGGATGGTGCCAAGGAAAAAGCTGTGAAAGCTGCCATGTTGTTGCACTTTTGTACTCCCCTTGGGATGCCTTGAACAGCTGCAGTGTGCCTGGAGCTAAGGGCTTCCTAGTTTTAAAAATCCTAGCCCTAGGCCTAAGCCTAACAGTAACCCTGGGAAGGTAAATCAGCCTGGTGTTAGGCTTCTTGCCAAGGAAAAAGCCGTGAAAGCAGCCATGTTGTGGCACTTTTGCACTCCCTTTTGGATGCCTTTCACAGCTCCAGTGTGCCTGGAACTCAGGGCTTCCTGATTTTAAAAATCCTAGCCCTAGGCTGAACCCCAACCCTAAGACGAGAAAGGCAAATCAGCCAGGAATTAGGCATGTCCCCAAGGAAAAAGCTGTGGAGGCAGGCATGTTGTGGTACTTTAGCGCTCTTCTTGGCTAGTCCTTCGCAGCTGCTGTGTTCTTGGAACTCAGGGCTTTCTGGTTAATAGACCCTTACCCTAGGCGTAACTCAAACCTTAACCCTAGGAAGGAAAATCAGCCTATGGTTCGGGATGGTCTCATGGAAATATCAGTGGTGGCAGCCAAGTTGCGTCACTTTTGCGCTCCCCTTGGGATGCCTTTCGCAGCTGCAGTGTGCCTGGAGCCCAGGGCTTCCTGGTTTTAAAAGTCCTAGGCCTAAGCCTAACAGTAACCCTAGGAAGGTAAATCAGCCGGGTATTAGGGTTCTTCCTAAGGGAAAAGCCGTGAAAGCAGCCATGTTGTGGCACTTCTGCACTCCCTTTGGGATGCCTTTGGCAGATGAAGTAAGCCTGGAACTCAGGGCTTCCTGGTTAAAAAAATCCAAGCCCTAGGCTGAACCCTAACCCTAACCCTAGGCAGATAAATCAGCCTAGGTATAGGGATGGTGCCAAGGAAAAAGCTGTGAAAGCTGCCATGTTGTTGCACTTTTGTACTCCCCTTGGGATGCCTTGAACAGCTGCAGTGTGCCTGGAGCTAAGGGCTTCCTAGTTTTAAAAATCCTAGCCCTAGGCCTAAGCCTAACAGTAACCCTGGGAAGGTAAATCAGCCTGGTGTTAGGCGTCTTGCCAAGGAAAAAGCTGTGGAGGCAGGCATGTTGTGGTACTTTTGCACTCCCTTTTGGATGCCTTTCACAGCTGCAGTGTGCCTGGAACTCAGGGCTTCCTGATTTAAAAAATCCTAGCCCTAGGCCGAACCCCAACCCTAAGACGAGAAAGGCAAATCAGCCAGGAATTAGGCATGTCCCCAAGGAAAAAGCTGTGGAGGCAGGCATGTTGTGGTACTTTTGCGCTCTTCTTGGGTAGTCCTTCGCAGCTGCTGTGTTCTTGGAACTCAGGGCTTTCTGGTTAATAGAACCCTTACCCTAGGCGTAACTCAAACCTTAACCCTAGGAAGGAAAATCAGCCTATGGTTCGGGATGGTCTCATGGAAATATCAGTGGTGGCAGCCAAGTTGCGTCACTTTTGCGCTCCCCTTGGGATGCCTTTTGCAGCTGCAGTGTGCCTGGAGCCCAGGGCTTCCTGGTTTTAAAAGTCCTAGGCCTAAGCCTAACAGTAACCCTAGGAAGGTAAATCAGCCGGGTATTAGGGTTCTTCCTAAGGGAAAAGCCGTGAAAGCAGCCATGTTGTGGCACTTCTGCACTCCCTTTGGGATGCCTTTGGCAGATGAAGTAAGCCTGGAACTCAGGGCTTCCTGGTTAAAGAAATCCAAGCCCTAGGCTGAACCCTAACCCTAACCCTAGGCAGATAAATCAGCCTAGGTATAGGGATGGTGCCAAGGAAAAAGCTGTGAAAGCTGCCATGTTGTTGCACTTTTGTACTCCCCTTGGGATGCCTTGAACAGCTGCAGTGTGCCTGGAGCCCAGGGCTTCCTAGTTTCAAAAATCCTAGCCCTAGGCCTAAGCCTAACAGTAACCCTGGGAAAGTAAATCAGCCTGATGTTAGGCTTCTTGCCAAGGAAAAAGCCGTGAAAGCAGCCATGTTGTGGCACTTTTGCACTCCCTTTTGGATGCCTTTCACAGCTCCAGTGTGCCTGGAACTCAGGGCTTCCTGATTTTAAAAATCCTAGCCCTAGGCCGAACCCCAACCCTAAGACGAGAAAGGCAAATCAGCCAGGAATTAGGCATGTCCCCAAGGAAAAAGCTGTGGAGGCAGGCATGTTGTGGTACTTTTGCGCTCTTCTTGGCTAGTCCCTCGCAGCTGCTGTGTTCTTGGAACTCAGGGCTTTCTGGTTAATAGAGCCCTTACCCTAGGCGTAACTCAAACCTTAACCCTAAGAAGGAAAATCAGCCTATGGTTCGGGATGGTCTCATGGAAATATCAGTGGTGGCAGCCAAGTTGCGTCACTTTTGCGCTCCCCTTGGGATGCCTTTCGCAGCTGCAGTGTGCCTGGAGCCCAGGGCTTCCTGGTTTTAAAAGTCCTAGGCCTAAGCCTAACAGTAAGCCTAGGAAGGTAAATCAGCCGGGTATTAGGGTTCTTCCTAAGGGAAAAGCCGTGAAAGCAGCCATGTTGTGGCACTTCTGCACTCCCTTTGGGATGCCTTTGGCAGATGAAGTAAGCCTGGAACTCAGGGCTTCCTGGTTAAAGAAATCCAAGCCCTAGGCTGAACCCTAACCCTAACCCTAGGCAGATAAATCAGCCTAGGTATAGGGATGGTGCCAAGGAAAAAGCTGTGAAAGCTGCCATGTTGTTGCACTTTTGTACTCCCCTTGGGATGCCTTGAACAGCTGCAGTGTGCCTGGAGCCCAGGGCTTCCTAGTTTTAAAAATCCTAGCCCTAGGCCTAAGCCTAACACTAACCCTGGGAAGGTAAATCAGCCTGGTGTTAGGCTTCTTGCCAAGGAAAAAGCCGTGAAAGCAGCCATGTTGTGGCACTTTTGCACTCCCTTTTGGATGCCTTTCACAGCTCCAGTGTGCCTGGAACTCAGGGCTTCCTGATTTTAAAAATCCTAGCCCAAGGCCGAACCCCAACCCTAAGACGAGAAAGGCAAATCAGCCAGGAATTAGGCATGTCCCCAAGGAAAAAGCTGTGGAGGCAGGCATGTTGTGGTACTTTTGCGCTCTTCTTGGCTAGTCCTTCGCAGCTGCTGTGTTCTTGGAACTCAGGGCTTTCTGGTTAATAGACCCTTACCCTAGGCGTAACTCAAACCTTAACCCTAGGAAGGAAAATCAGCCTATGGTTCGGGATGGTCTCATGGAAATATCAGTGGTGGCAGCCAAGTTGCGTCACTTTTGCGCTCCCCTTGGGATGCCTTTCGCAGCTGCAGTGTGCCTGGGGCCCAGGGCTTCCTGGTTTTAAAAGTCCTAGGCCTAAGCCTAACAGTAACCCTAGGAAGGTAAATCAGCCGGGTATTAGGGTTCTTCCTAAGGGAAAAGCCGTGAAAGCAGCCATGTTGTGGCACTTCTGCACTCCCTTTGGGATGCCTTTGGCAGATGAAGTAAGCCTGGAACTCAGGGCTTCCTGGTTAAAGAAATCCAAGCCCTAGGCTGAAGCCTAACCCTAACCCTAGGCAGATAAATCAGCCTAGGTATAGGGATGGTGCCAAGGAAAAAGCTGTGAAAGCTGCCATGTTGTTGCACTTTTGTACTCCCCTTGGGATGCCTTGAACAGCTGCAGTGTGCCTGGAGCTAAGGGCTTCCTAGTTTTAAAAATCCTAGCCCTAGGCCTAAGCCTAACAGTAACCCTGGGAAGGTAAATCAGCCTGGTGTTAGGCTTCTTGCCAAGGAAAAAGCCGTGAAAGCAGCCATGTTGTGGCACTTTTGCACTCCCTTTTGGATGCCTTTCACAGCTCCAGTGTGCCTGGAACTCAGGGCTTCCTGATTTTAAAAATCCTAGCCCTAGGCTGAACCCCAACCCTAAGACGAGAAAGGCAAATCAGCCAGGAATGAGGCATGTCCCCAAGGAAAAAGCTGTGGAGGCAGGCATGTTGTGCTACTTTTGCGCTCTTCTTGGGTAGTCCTTCGCAGCTGCTGTGTTCTTGGAGCTCAGGGCTTTCTGGTAAATAGAGCCCTTACCCTAGGCGTAACTCAAACCTTAACCCTAGGATGGAAAATCAACCTATGGTTCGGGATGGTCTCATGGAAATATCAGTGGTGGCAGCCAAGTTGCGTCACTTTTGCGCTCCCCTTGGGATGCCTTTCGCAGCTGCAGTGTGCCTGGAGCCCAGGGCTTCCTGGTTTTAAAAGTCCTAGGCCTAAGCCTAACAGTAACCCTAGGAAGGTAAATCAGCCGGGTATTAGGGTTCTTCCTAAGGGAAAAGCCGTGAAAGCAGCCATGTTGTGGCACTTCTGCACTCCCTTTGGGATGCCTTTGGCAGATGAAGTAAGCCTGGAACTCAGGGCTTCCTGGTTAAAGAAATCCAAGCCCTAGGCTGAACCCTAACCCTAACCCTAGGCAGATAAATCAGCCTAGGTATAGGGATGGTGCCAAGGAAAAAGCTGTGAAAGCTGCCATGTTGTTGCACTTTTGTACTCCCCTTGGGATGCCTTGAACAGCTGCAGTGTGCCTGGAGCCCAGGGCTTCCTAGTTTCAAAAATCCTAGCCCTAGGCCTAAGCCTAACAGTAACCCTGGGAAAGTAAATCAGCCTGATATTTGGCTTCTTGCCAAGGAAAAAGCCGTGAAAGCAGCCATGTTGTGGCACTTTTGCACTCCCTTTTGGATGCCTTTCACAGCTCCAGTGTGCCTGGAACTCAGGGCTTCCTGATTTTAAAAATCCTAGCCCTAGGCCGAACCCCAACCCTAAGACGAGAAAGGCAAATCAGCCAGGAATTAGGCATGTCCCCAAGGAAAAAGCTGTGGAGGCAGGCATGTTGTGGTACTTTTGCGCTCTTCTTGGCTAGTCCCTCGCAGCTGCTGTGTTCTTGGAACTCAGGGCTTTCTGGTAAATAGAGCCCTTACCCTAGGCGTAACTCAAACCTTAACCCTAGGAAGGAAAATCAGCCTATGGTTCGGGATGGTCTCATGGAAATATCAGTGGTGGCAGCCAAGTTGCGTCACTTTTGCGCTCCCCTTGGGATGCCTTTCGCAGCTGCAGTGTGCCTGGAGCCCAGGGCTTCCTGGTTTTAAAAGTCCTAGGCCTAAGCCTAACAGTAACCCTAGGAAGGTAAATCAGCCGGGTATTAGGGTTCTTCCTAAGGGAAAAGCCGTGAAAGCAGCCATGTTGTGGCACTTCTGCACTCCCTTTGGGATGCCTTTGGCAGATGAAGTAAGCCTGGAACTCAGGGCTTCCTGGTTAAAGAAATCCAAGCCCTAGGCTGAAGCCTAACCCTAACCCTAGGCAGATAAATCAGCCTAGGTATAGGGATGGTGCCAAGGAAAAAGCTGTGAAAGCTGCCATGTTGTTGCACTTTTGTACTCCCCTTGGGATGCCTTGAACAGCTGCAGTGTGCCTGGAGCTAAGGGCTTCCTAGTTTTAAAAATCCTAGCCCTAGGCCTAAGCCTAACAGTAACCCTGGGAAGGTAAATCAGCCTGGTGTTAGGCTTCTTGCCAAGGAAAAAGCCGTGAAAGCAGCCATGTTGTGGCACTTTTGCACTCCCTTTTGGATGCCTTTCACAGCTCCAGTGTGCCTGGAACTCAGGGCTTCCTGATTTTAAAAATCCTAGCCCTAGGCTGAACCCCAACCCTAAGACGAGAAAGGCAAATCAGCCAGGAATTAGGCATGTCCCCAAGGAAAAAGCTGTGGAGGCAGGCATGTTGTGCTACTTTTGCGCTCTTCTTGGGTAGTCCTTCGCAGCTGCTGTGTTCTTGGAACTCAGGGCTTTCTGGTTAATAGACCCTTACCCTAGGCGTAACTCAAACCTTAACCCTAGGAAGGAAAATCAGCCTATGGTTCGGGATGGTCTCATGGAAATATCAGTGGTGGCAGCCAAGTTGCGTCACTTTTGCGCTCTCCTTGGGATGCCTTTCGCAGCTGCAGTGTGCCTGGAGCCCAGGGCTTCCTGGTTTTAAAAGTCCTAGGCCTAAGCCTAACAGTAACCCTAGGAAGGTAAATCAGCCGGGTATTAGGGTTCTTCCTAAGGGAAAAGCCGTGAAAGCAGCCATGTTGTGGCACTTCTGCACTCCCTTTGGGATGCCTTTGGCAGATGAAGTAAGCCTGGAACTCAGGGCTTCCTGGTTAAAAAAATCCAAGCCCTAGGCTGAACCCTAACCCTAACCCTAGGCAGATAAATCAGCCTAGGTATAGGGATGGTGCCAAGGAAAAAGCTGTGAAAGCTGCCATGTTGTTGCACTTTTGTACTCCCCTTGGGATGCCTTGAACAGCTGCAGTGTGCCTGGAGCCCAGGGCTTCCTAGTTTCAAAAATCCTAGCCCTAGGCCTAAGCCTAACAGTAACCCTGGGAAAGTAAATCAGCCTGATGTTAGGCTTCTTGCCAAGGAAAAAGCCGTGAAAGCAGCCATGTTGTGGCACTTTTGCACTCCCTTTTGGATGCCTTTCACAGCTCCAGTGTGCCTGGAACTCAGGGCTTCCTGATTTTAAAAATCCTAGCCCTAGGCCGAACCCCAACCCTAAGACGAGAAAGGCAAATCAGCCAGGAATTAGGCATGTCCCCAAGGAAAAAGCTGTGGAGGCAGGCATGTTGTGGTACTTTTGCGCTCTTCTTGGCTAGTCCCTCGCAGCTGCTGTGTTCTTGGAACTCAGGGCTTTCTGGTTAATAGAGCCCTTACCCTAGGCGTAACTCAAACCTTAACCCTAGGAAGGAAAATCAGCCTATGGTTCGGGATGGTCTCATGGAAATATCAGTGGTGGCAGCCAAGTTGCGTCACTTTTGCGCTCCCCTTGGGATGCCTTTCGCAGCTGCAGTGTGCCTGGAGCCCAGGGCTTCCTGGTTTTAAAAGTCCTAGGCCTAAGCCTAACAGTAACCCTAGGAAGGTAAATCAGCCGGGTATTAGGGTTCTTCCTAAGGGAAAAGCCGTGAAAGCAGCCATGTTGTGGCACTTCTGCACTCCCTTTGGGATGCCTTTGGCAGATGAAGTAAGCCTGGAACTCAGGGCTTCCTGGTTAAAAAAATCCAAGCCCTAGGCTGAACCCTAACCCTAACCCTAGGCAGATAAATCAGCCTAGGTATAGGGATGGTGCCAAGGAAAAAGCTGTGAAAGCTGCCATGTTGTTGCACTTTTGTACTCCACTTGGGATGCCTTGAACAGCTGCAGTGTGCCTGGAGCCCAGGGCTTCCTAGTTTTAAAAATCCTAGCCCTAGGCCTAAGCCTAACAGTAACCCTGGGAAGGTAAATCAGCCTGGTGTTAGGCTTCTTGCCAAGGAAAAAGCCGTGAAAGCAGCCATGTTGTGGCACTTTTGCACTCCCTTTTGGATGCCTTTCACAGCTGCAGTGTGCCTGGAACTCAGGGCTTCCTGATTTTAAAAATCCTAGCCCTAGGCCGAACCCCAACCCTAAGACGAGAAAGGCAAATCAGCCAGGAATTAGGCATGTCCACAAGGAAAAAGCTGTGGAGGCAGGCATGTTGTGGTACTTTTGCGCTCTTCTTGGGTAGTCCTTCGCAGCTGCTGTGTTCTTGGAACTCAGGGCTTTCTGGTAAATAGAGCCCTTACCCTAGGCGTAACTCAAACCTTAACCCTAGGAAGGAAAATCAACCTATGGTTCGGGATGGTCTCATGGAAATATCAGTGGTGGCAGCCAAGTTGCGTCACTTTTGCGCTCCCCTTGGGATGCCTTTTGCAGCTGCAGTGTGCCTGGAGCCCAGGGCTTCCTGGTTTTAAAAGTCCTAGGCCTAAGCCTAACAGTAACCCTAGGAAGGTAAATCAGCCGGGTATTAGGGTTCTTCCTAAGGGAAAAGCCGTGAAAGCAGCCATGTTGTGGCACTTCTGCACTCCCTTTGGGATGCCTTTGGCAGATGAAGTAAGCCTGGAACTCAGGGCTTCCTGGTTAAAAAAATCCAAGCCCTAGGCTGAACCCTAACCCTAACCCTAGGCAGATAAATCAGCCTAGGTATAGGGATGGTGCCAAGGAAAAAGCTGTGAAAGCTGCCATGTTGTTGCACTTTTGTACTCCCCTTGGGATGCCTTGAACAGCTGCAGTGTGCTTGGAGCTAAGGGCTTCCTAGTTTTAAAAATCCTAGCCCTAGGCCAAAGCCTAACAGTAACCCTGGGAAGGTAAATCAGCCTGGTGTTAGGCTTCTTGCCAAGGAAAAAGCCGTGAAAGCAGCCATGTTGTGGCACTTTTGCACTCCCTTTTGGATGCCTTTCACAGCTGCAGTGGCCTGGAACTCAGGGCTTCCTGCTTTTAAAAATCCTAGCCCTAGGCCGAACCCCAACCCTAAGACGAGAAAGGCAAATCAGCCAGGAATTAGGCATGTCCCCAAGGAAAAAGCTGTGGAGGCAGGCATGTTGTGCTACTTTTGCGCTCTTCTTGGGTAGTCCTTCGCAGCTGCTGTGTTCTTGGAACTCAGGGCTTTCTGGTTAATAGACCCTTACCCTAGGCGTAACTCAAACCTTAACCCTAGGAAGGAAAATCAGCCTATGGTTCGGGATGGTCTCATGGAAATATCAGTGGTGGCAGCCAAGTTGCGTCACTTTTGCGCTCCCCTTGGGATGCCTTTTGCAGCTGCAGTGTGCCTGGAGCCCAGGGCTTCCTGGTTTTAAAAGTCCTAGGCCTAAGCCTAACAGTAACCCTAGGAAGGTAAATCAGCCGGGTATTAGGGTTCTTCCTAAGGGAAAAGCCGTGAAAGCAGCCATGTTGTGGCACTTCTGCACTCCCTTTGGGATGCCTTTGGCAGATGAAGTAAGCCTGGAACTCAGGGCTTCCTGGTTAAAAAAATCCAAGCCCTAGGCTGAAGCCTAACCCTAACCCTAGGCAGATAAATCAGCCTAGGTATAGGGATGGTGCCAAGGAAAAAGCTGTGAAAGCTGCCATGTTGTTGCACTTTTGTACTCCCCTTGGGATGCCTTGAACAGCTGCAGTGTGCCTGGAGCTAAGGGCTTCCTAGTTTTAAAAATCCTAGCCCTAGGCCTAAGCCTAACAGTAACCCTGGGAAGGTAAATCAGCCTGGTGTTAGGCTTCTTGCCAAGGAAAAAGCCGTGAAAGCAGCCATGTTGTGGCACTTTTGCACTCCCTTTTGGATGCCTTTCACAGCTCCAGTGTGCCTGGAACTCAGGGCTTCCTGATTTTAAAAATCCTAGCCCTAGGCTGAACCCCAACCCTAAGACGAGAAAGGCAAATCAGCCAGGAATTAGGCATGTCCCCAAGGAAAAAGCTGTGGAGGCAGGCATGTTGTGGTACTTTAGCGCTCTTCTTGGCTAGTCCTTCGCAGCTGCTGTGTTCTTGGAACTCAGGGCTTTCTGGTTAATAGACCCTTACCCTAGGCGTAACTCAAACCTTAACCCTAGGAAGGAAAATCAGCCTATGGTTCGGGATGGTCTCATGGAAATATCAGTGGTGGCAGCCAAGTTGCGTCACTTTTGCGCTCCCCTTGGGATGCCTTTCGCAGCTGCAGTGTGCCTGGAGCCCAGGGCTTCCTGGTTTTAAAAGTCCTAGGCCTAAGCCTAACAGTAACCCTAGGAAGGTAAATCAGCCGGGTATTAGGGTTCTTCCTAAGGGAAAAGCCGTGAAAGCAGCCATGTTGTGGCACTTCTGCACTCCCTTTGGGATGCCTTTGGCAGATGAAGTAAGCCTGGAACTCAGGGCTTCCTGGTTAAAAAAATCCAAGCCCTAGGCTGAACCCTAACCCTAACCCTAGGCAGATAAATCAGCCTAGGTATAGGGATGGTGCCAAGGAAAAAGCTGTGAAAGCTGCCATGTTGTTGCACTTTTGTACTCCCCTTGGGATGCCTTGAACAGCTGCAGTGTGCCTGGAGCTAAGGGCTTCCTAGTTTTAAAAATCCTAGCCCTAGGCCTAAGCCTAACAGTAACCCTGGGAAGGTAAATCAGCCTGGTGTTAGGCGTCTTGCCAAGGAAAAAGCTGTGGAGGCAGGCATGTTGTGGTACTTTTGCACTCCCTTTTGGATGCCTTTCACAGCTGCAGTGTGCCTGGAACTCAGGGCTTCCTGATTTAAAAAATCCTAGCCCTAGGCCGAACCCCAACCCTAAGACGAGAAAGGCAAATCAGCCAGGAATTAGGCATGTCCCCAAGGAAAAAGCTGTGGAGGGTGGCATGTTGTGCTACTTTTGCGCTCTTCTTGGGTAGTCCTTCGCAGCTGCTGTGTTCTTGGAACTCAGGGCTTTCTGGTTAATAGAACCCTTACCCTAGGCGTAACTCAAACCTTAACCCTAGGAAGGAAAATCAGCCTATGGTTCGGGATGGTCTCATGGAAATATCAGTGGTGGCAGCCAAGTTGCGTCACTTTTGCGCTCCCCTTGGGATGCCTTTTGCAGCTGCAGTGTGCCTGGAGCCCAGGGCTTCCTGGTTTTAAAAGTCCTAGGCCTAAGCCTAACAGTAACCCTAGGAAGGTAAATCAGCCGGGTATTAGGGTTCTTCCTAAGGGAAAAGCCGTGAAAGCAGCCATGTTGTGGCACTTCTGCACTCCCTTTGGGATGCCTTTGGCAGATGAAGTAAGCCTGGAACTCAGGGCTTCCTGGTTAAAGAAATCCAAGCCCTAGGCTGAACCCTAACCCTAACCCTAGGCAGATAAATCAGCCTAGGTATAGGGATGGTGCCAAGGAAAAAGCTGTGAAAGCTGCCATGTTGTTGCACTTTTGTACTCCCCTTGGGATGCCTTGAACAGCTGCAGTGTGCCTGGAGCCCAGGGCTTCCTAGTTTCAAAAATCCTAGCCCTAGGCCTAAGCCTAACAGTAACCCTGGGAAAGTAAATCAGCCTGATGTTAGGCTTCTTGCCAAGGAAAAAGCCGTGAAAGCAGCCATGTTGTGGCACTTTTGCACTCCCTTTTGGATGCCTTTCACAGCTCCAGTGTGCCTGGAACTCAGGGCTTCCTGATTTTAAAAATCCTAGCCCTAGGCCGAACCCCAACCCTAAGACGAGAAAGGCAAATCAGCCAGGAATTAGGCATGTCCCCAAGGAAAAAGCTGTGGAGGCAGGCATGTTGTGGTACTTTTGCGCTCTTCTTGGCTAGTCCCTCGCAGCTGCTGTGTTCTTGGAACTCAGGGCTTTCTGGTTAATAGAGCCCTTACCCTAGGCGTAACTCAAACCTTAACCCTAAGAAGGAAAATCAGCCTATGGTTCGGGATGGTCTCATGGAAATATCAGTGGTGGCAGCCAAGTTGCGTCACTTTTGCGCTCCCCTTGGGATGCCTTTCGCAGCTGCAGTGTGCCTGGAGCCCAGGGCTTCCTGGTTTTAAAAGTCCTAGGCCTAAGCCTAACAGTAACCCTAGGAAGGTAAATCAGCCGGGTATTAGGGTTCTTCCTAAGGGAAAAGCCGTGAAAGCAGCCATGTTGTGGCACTTCTGCACTCCCTTTGGGATGCCTTTGGCAGATGAAGTAAGCCTGGAACTCAGGGCTTCCTGGTTAAAGAAATCCAAGCCCTAGGCTGAACCCTAACCCTAACCCTAGGCAGATAAATCAGCCTAGGTATAGGGATGGTGCCAAGGAAAAAGCTGTGAAAGCTGCCATGTTGTTGCACTTTTGTACTCCCCTTGGGATGCCTTGAACAGCTGCAGTGTGCCTGGAGCTAAGGGCTTCCTAGTTTTAAAAATCCTAGCCCTAGGCCTAAGCCTAACACTAACCCTGGGAAGGTAAATCAGCCTGGTGTTAGGCTTCTTGCCAAGGAAAAAGCCGTGAAAGCAGCCATGTTGTGGCACTTTTGCACTCCCTTTTGGATGCCTTTCACAGCTCCAGTGTGCCTGGAACTCAGGGCTTCCTGATTTTAAAAATCCTAGCCCAAGGCCGAACCCCAACCCTAAGACGAGAAAGGCAAATCAGCCAGGAATTAGGCATGTCCCCAAGGAAAAAGCTGTGGAGGCAGGCATGTTGTGGTACTTTTGCGCTCTTCTTGGCTAGTCCTTCGCAGCTGCTGTGTTCTTGGAACTCAGGGCTTTCTGGTTAATAGACCCTTACCCTAGGCGTAACTCAAACCTTAACCCTAGGAAGGAAAATCAGCCTATGGTTCGGGATGGTCTCATGGAAATATCAGTGGTGGCAGCCAAGTTGCGTCACTTTTGCGCTCCCCTTGGGATGCCTTTCGCAGCTGCAGTGTGCCTGGGGCCCAGGGCTTCCTGGTTTTAAAAGTCCTAGGCCTAAGCCTAACAGTAACCCTAGGAAGGTAAATCAGCCGGGTATTAGGGTTCTTCCTAAGGGAAAAGCCGTGAAAGCAGCCATGTTGTGGCACTTCTGCACTCCCTTTGGGATGCCTTTGGCAGATGAAGTAAGCCTGGAACTCAGGGCTTCCTGGTTAAAGAAATCCAAGCCCTAGGCTGAAGCCTAACCCTAACCCTAGGCAGATAAATCAGCCTAGGTATAGGGATGGTGCCAAGGAAAAAGCTGTGAAAGCTGCCATGTTGTTGCACTTTTGTACTCCCCTTGGGATGCCTTGAACAGCTGCAGTGTGCCTGGAGCTAAGGGCTTCCTAGTTTTAAAAATCCTAGCCCTAGGCCTAAGCCTAACAGTAACCCTGGGAAGGTAAATCAGCCTGGTGTTAGGCTTCTTGCCAAGGAAAAAGCCGTGAAAGCAGCCATGTTGTGGCACTTTTGCACTCCCTTTTGGATGCCTTTCACAGCTCCAGTGTGCCTGGAACTCAGGGCTTCCTGATTTTAAAAATCCTAGCCCTAGGCTGAACCCCAACCCTAAGACGAGAAAGGCAAATCAGCCAGGAATTAGGCATGTCCCCAAGGAAAAAGCTGTGGAGGCAGGCATGTTGTGCTACTTTTGCGCTCTTCTTGGGTAGTCCTTCGCAGCTGCTGTGTTCTTGGAGCTCAGGGCTTTCTGGTAAATAGAGCCCTTACCCTAGGCGTAACTCAAACCTTAACCCTAGGATGGAAAATCAACCTATGGTTCGGGATGGTCTCATGGAAATATCAGTGGTGGCAGCCAAGTTGCGTCACTTTTGCGCTCCCCTTGGGATGCCTTTCGCAGCTGCAGTGTGCCTGGAGCCCAGGGCTTCCTGGTTTTAAAAGTCCTAGGCCTAAGCCTAACAGTAACCCTAGGAAGGTAAATCAGCCGGGTATTAGGGTTCTTCCTAAGGGAAAAGCCGTGAAAGCAGCCATGTTGTGGCACTTCTGCACTCCCTTTGGGATGCCTTTGGCAGATGAAGTAAGCCTGGAACTCAGGGCTTCCTGGTTAAAGAAATCCAAGCCCTAGGCTGAACCCTAACCCTAACCCTAGGCAGATAAATCACCCTAGGTATAGGGATGGTGCCAAGGAAAAAGCTGTGAAAGCTGCCATGTTGTTGCACTTTTGTACTCCCCTTGGGATGCCTTGAACAGCTGCAGTGTGCCTGGAGCCCAGGGCTTCCTAGTTTCAAAAATCCTAGCCCTAGGCCTAAGCCTAACAGTAACCCTGGGAAAGTAAATCAGCCTGATATTTGGCTTCTTGCCAAGGAAAAAGCCGTGAAAGCAGCCATGTTGTGGCACTTTTGCACTCCCTTTTGGATGCCTTTCACAGCTCCAGTGTGCCTGGAACTCAGGGCTTCCTGATTTTAAAAATCCTAGCCCTAGGCCGAACCCCAACCCTAAGACGAGAAAGGCAAATCAGCCAGGAATTAGGCATGTCCCCAAGGAAAAAGCTGTGGAGGCAGGCATGTTGTGGTACTTTTGCGCTCTTCTTGGCTAGTCCCTCGCAGCTGCTGTGTTCTTGGAACTCAGGGCTTTCTGGTAAATAGAGCCCTTACCCTAGGCGTAACTCAAACCTTAACCCTAGGAAGGAAAATCAGCCTATGGTTCGGGATGGTCTCATGGAAATATCAGTGGTGGCAGCCAAGTTGCGTCACTTTTGCGCTCCCCTTGGGATGCCTTTCGCAGCTGCAGTGTGCCTGGAGCCCAGGGCTTCCTGGTTTTAAAAGTCCTAGGCCTAAGCCTAACAGTAACCCTAGGAAGGTAAATCAGCCGGGTATTAGGGTTCTTCCTAAGGGAAAAGCCGTGAAAGCAGCCATGTTGTGGCACTTCTGCACTGCCTTTGGGATGCCTTTGGCAGATGAAGTAAGCCTGGAACTCAGGGCTTCCTGGTTAAAGAAATCCAAGCCCTAGGCTGAAGCCTAACCCTAACCCTAGGCAGATAAATCAGCCTAGGTATAGGGATGGTGCCAAGGAAAAAGCTGTGAAAGCTGCCATGTTGTTGCACTTTTGTACTCCCCTTGGGATGCCTTGAACAGCTGCAGTGTGCCTGGAGCTAAGGGCTTCCTAGTTTTAAAAATCCTAGCCCTAGGCCTAAGCCTAACAGTAACCCTGGGAAGGTAAATCAGCCTGGTGTTAGGCTTCTTGCCAAGGAAAAAGCCGTGAAAGCAGCCATGTTGTGGCACTTTTGCACTCCCTTTTGGATGCCTTTCACAGCTGCAGTGTGCCTGGAACTCAGGGCTTCCTGATTTTAAAAATCCTAGCCCTAGGCTGAACCCCAACCCTAAGACGAGAAAGGCAAATCAGCCAGGAATTAGGCATGTCCCCAAGGAAAAAGCTGTGTAGGCAGGCATGTTGTGGTACTTTTGCGCTCTTCTTGGCTAGTCCTTCGCAGCTGCTGTGTTCTTGGAACTCAGGGCTTTCTGGTTAATAGACCCTTACCCTAGGCGTAACTCAAACCTTAACCCTAGGAAGGAAAATCAGCCTATGGTTCGGGATGGTCTCATGGAAATATCAGTGGTGGCAGCCAAGTTGCGTCACTTTTGCGCTCCCCTTGGGATGCCTTTCGCAGCTGCAGTGTGCCTGGAGCCCAGGGCTTCCTGGTTTTAAAAGTCCTAGGCCTAAGCCTAACAGTAACCCTAGGAAGGTAAATCAGCCGGGTATTAGGGTTCTTCCTAAGGGAAAAGCCGTGAAAGCAGCCATGTTGTGGCACTTCTGCACTCCCTTTGGGATGCCTTTGGCAGATGAAGTAAGCCTGGAACTCAGGGCTTCCTGGTTAAAAAAATCCAAGCCCTAGGCTGAACCCTAACCCTAACCCTAGGCAGATAAATCAGCCTAGGTATAGGGATGGTGCCAAGGAAAAAGCTGTGAAAGCTGCCATGTTGTTGCACTTTTGTACTCCCCTTGGGATGCCTTGAACAGCTGCAGTGTGCCTGGAGCCCAGGGCTTCCTAGTTTCAAAAATCCTAGCCCTAGGCCTAAGCCTAACAGTAACCCTGGGAAAGTAAATCAGCCTGATGTTAGGCTTCTTGCCAAGGAAAAAGCCGTGAAAGCAGCCATGTTGTGGCACTTTTGCACTCCCTTTTGGATGCCTTTCACTGCTCCAGTGTGCCTGGAACTCAGGGCTTCCTGATTTTAAAAATCCTAGCCCTAGGCCGAACCCCAACCCTAAGACGAGAAAGGCAAATCAGCCAGGAATTAGGCATGTCCCCAAGGAAAAAGCTGTGGAGGCAGGCATGTTGTGGTACTTTTGCGCTCTTCTTGGCTAGTCCCTCGCAGCTGCTGTGTTCTTGGAACTCAGGGCTTTCTGGTTAATAGAGCCCTTACCCTAGGCGTAACTCAAACCTTAACCCTAGGAAGGAAAATCAGCCTATGGTTCGGGATGGTCTCATGGAAATATCAGTGGTGGCAGCCAAGTTGCGTCACTTTTGCGCTCCCCTTGGGATGCCTTTCGCAGCTGCAGTGTGCCTGGAGCCCAGGGCTTCCTGGTTTTAAAAGTCCTAGGCCTAAGCCTAACAGTAACCCTAGGAAGGTAAATCAGCCGGGTATTAGGGTTCTTCCTAAGGGAAAAGCCGTGAAAGCAGCCATGTTGTGGCACTTCTGCACTCCCTTTGGGATGCCTTTGGCAGATGAAGTAAGCCTGGAACTCAGGGCTTCCTGGTTAAAAAAATCCAAGCCCTAGGCTGAACCCTAACCCTAACCCTAGGCAGATAAATCAGCCTAGGTATAGGGATGGTGCCAAGGAAAAAGCTGTGAAAGCTGCCATGTTGTTGCACTTTTGTACTCCACTTGGGATGCCTTGAACAGCTGCAGTGTGCCTGGAGCCCAGGGCTTCCTAGTTTTAAAAATCCTAGCCCTAGGCCTAAGCCTAACAGTAACCCTGGGAAGGTAAATCAGCCTGGTGTTAGGCTTCTTGCCAAGGAAAAAGCCGTGAAAGCAGCCATGTTGTGGCACTTTTGCACTCCCTTTTGGATGCCTTTCACAGCTGCAGTGTGCCTGGAACTCAGGGCTTCCTGATTTTAAAAATCCTAGCCCTAGGCCGAACCCCAACCCTAAGACGAGAAAGGCAAATCAGCCAGAAATTAGGCATGTCCACAAGGAAAAAGCTGTGGAGGCAGGCATGTTGTGGTACTTTTGCGCTCTTCTTGGGTAGTCCTTCGCAGCTGCTGTGTTCTTGGAACTCAGGGCTTTCTGGTAAATAGAGCCCTTACCCTAGGCGTAACTCAAACCTTAACCCTAGGAAGGAAAATCAACCTATGGTTCGGGATGGTCTCATGGAAATATCAGTGGTGGCAGCCAAGTTGCGTCACTTTTGCGCTCCCCTTGGGATGCCTTTTGCAGCTGCAGTGTGCCTGGAGCCCAGGGCTTCCTGGTTTTAAAAGTCCTAGGCCTAAGCCTAACAGTAACCCTAGGAAGGTAAATCAGCCGGGTATTAGGGTTCTTCCTAAGGGAAAAGCCGTGAAAGCAGCCATGTTGTGGCACTTCTGCACTCCCTTTGGGATGCCTTTGGCAGATGAAGTAAGCCTGGAACTCAGGGCTTCCTGGTAAAAAAAATTCAAGCCCTAGGCTGAACCCTAACCCTAACCCTAGGCAGATAAATCAGCCTAGGTATAGGGATGGTGCCAAGGAAAAAGCTGTGAAAGCTGCCATGTTGTTGCACTTTTGTACTCCCCTTGGGATGCCTTGAACAGCTGCAGTGTGCCTGGAGCTAAGGGCTTCCTAGTTTTAAAAATCCTAGCCCTAGGCCTAAGCCTAACAGTAACCCTGGGAAGGTAAATCAGCCTGGTGTTAGGCTTCTTGCCAAGGAAAAAGCCGTGAAAGCAGCCATGTTGTGGCACTTTTGCACTCCCTTTTGGATGCCTTTCACAGCTCCAGTGTGCCTGGAACTCAGGGCTTCCTGATTTTAAAAATCCTAGCCCTAGGCTGAACCCCAACCCTAAGACGAGAAAGGCAAATCAGCCAGGAATTAGGCATGTCCCCAAGGAAAAAGCTGTGGAGGCAGGCATGTTGTGCTACTTTTGCGCTCTTCTTGGGTAGTCCTTCGCAGCTGCTGTGTTCTTGGAGCTCAGGGCTTTCTGGTAAATAGAGCCCTTACCCTAGGCGTAACTCAAACCTTAACCCTAGGATGGAAAATCAACCTATGGTTCGGGATGGTCTCATGGAAATATCAGTGGTGGCAGCCAAGTTGCGTCACTTTTGCGCTCCCCTTGGGATGCCTTTCGCAGCTGCAGTGTGCCTGGAGCCCAGGGCTTCCTGGTTTTAAAAGTCCTAGGCCTAAGCCTAACAGTAACCCTAGGAAGGTAAATCAGCCGGGTATTAGGGTTCTTCCTAAGGGAAAAGCCGTGAAAGCAGCCATGTTGTGGCACTTCTGCACTCCCTTTGGGATGCCTTTGGCAGATGAAGTAAGCCTGGAACTCAGGGCTTCCTGGTTAAAAAAATCCAAGCCCTAGGCTGAACCCTAACCCTAACCCTAGGCAGATAAATCAGCCTAGGTATAGGGATGGTGCCAAGGAAAAAGCTGTGAAAGCTGCCATGTTGTTGCACTTTTGTACTCCCCTTGGGATGCCTTGAACAGCTGCAGTGTGCCTGGAGCCCAGGGCTTCCTAGTTTCAAAAATCCTAGCCCTAGGCCTAAGCCTAACAGTAACCCTGGGAAAGTAAATCAGCCTGATGTTAGGCTTCTTGCCAAGGAAAAAGCCGTGAAAGCAGCCATGTTGTGGCACTTTTGCACTCCCTTTTGGATGCCTTTCACAGCTCCAGTGTGCCTGGAACTCAGGGCTTCCTGATTTTAAAAATCCTAGCCCTAGGCCGAACCCCAACCCTAAGACGAGAAAGGCAAATCAGCCAGGAATTAGGCATGTCCCCAAGGAAAAAGCTGTGGAGGCAGGCATGTTGTGGTACTTTTGCGCTCTTCTTGGCTAGCCCCTCGCAGCTGCTGTGTTCTTGGAACTCAGGGCTTTCTGGTTAATAGAGCCCTTACCCTAGGCGTAACTCAAACCTTAACCCTAGGAAGGAAAATCAGCCTATGGTTCGGGATGGTCTCATGGAAATATCAGTGGTGGCAGCCAAGTTGCGTCACTTTTGCGCTCCCCTTGGGATGCCTTTCGCAGCTGCAGTGTGCCTGGAGCCCAGGGCTTCCTGGTTTTAAAAGTCCTAGGCCTAAGCCTAACAGTAACCCTAGGAAGGTAAATCAGCCGGGTATTAGGGTTCTTCCTAAGGGAAAAGCCGTGAAAGCAGCCATGTTGTGGCACTTCTGCACTCCCTTTGGGATGCCTTTGGCAGATGAAGTAAGCCTGGAACTCAGGGCTTCCTGGTTAAAGAAATCCAAGCCCTAGGCTGAACCCTAACCCTAACCCTAGGCAGATAAATCAGCCTAGGTATAGGGATGGTGCCAAGGAAAAAGCTGTGAAAGCTGCCATGTTGTTGCACTTTTGTACTCCCCTTGGGATGCCTTGAACAGCTGCAGTGTGCCTGGAGCCCAGGGCTTCCTAGTTTTAAAAATCCTAGCCCTAGGCCTAAGCCTAACAGTAACCCTGGCAAGGGAAATCAGCCTGGTGTTAGGCTTCTTGCCAAGGAAAAAGCCGTGAAAGCAGCCATGTTGTGGCACTTTTGCACTCCCTTTTGGATGCCTTTCACAGCTGCAGTGTGCCTGGAACTCAGGGCTTCCTGATTTTAAAAATCCTAGCCCTAGGCCGAACCCCAACCCTAAGACGAGAAAGGCAAATCAGCCAGGAATTAGGCATGTCCACAAGGAAAAAGCTGTGGAGGCAGGCATGTTGTGGTACTTTTGCGCTCTTCTTGGGTAGTCCTTCGCAGCTGCTGTGTTCTTGGAACTCAGGGCTTTCTGGTAAATAGAGCCCTTACCCTAGGCGTAACTCAAACCTTAACCCTAGGAAGGAAAATCAACCTATGGTTCGGGATGGTCTCATGGAAATATCAGTGGTGGCAGCCAAGTTGCGTCACTTTTGCGCTCCCCTTGGGATGCCTTTTGCAGCTGCAGTGTGCCTGGAGCCCAGGGCTTCCTGGTTTTAAAAGTCCTAGGCCTAAGCCTAACAGTAACCCTAGGAAGGTAAATCAGCCGGGTATTAGGGTTCTTCCTAAGGGAAAAGCCGTGAAAGCAGCCATGTTGTGGCACTTCTGCACTCCCTTTGGGATGCCTTTGGCAGATGAAGTAAGCCTGGAACTCAGGGCTTCCTGGTAAAAAAAATTCAAGCCCTAGGCTGAACCCTAACCCTAACCCTAGGCAGATAAATCAGCCTAGGTATAGGGATGGTGCCAAGGAAAAAGCTGTGAAAGCTGCCATGTTGTTGCACTTTTGTACTCCCCTTGGGATGCCTTGAACAGCTGCAGTGTGCCTGGAGCTAAGGGCTTCCTAGTTTTAAAAATCCTAGCCCTAGGCCTAAGCCTAACAGTAACCCTGGGAAGGTAAATCAGCCTGGTGTTAGGATTCTTGCCAAGGAAAAAGCCGTGAAAGCAGCCATGTTGTGGCACTTTTGCACTCCCTTTTGGATGCCTTTCACAGCTCCAGTGTGCCTGGAACTCAGGGCTTCCTGATTTTAAAAATCCTAGCCCTAGGCTGAACCCCAACCCTAAGACGAGAAAGGCAAATCAGCCAGGAATTAGGCATGTCCCCAAGGAAAAAGCTGTGGAGGCAGGCACGTTGTGCTACTTTTGCGCTCTTCTTGGGTAGTCCTTCGCAGCTGCTGTGTTCTTGGAGCTCAGGGCTTTCTGGTAAATAGAGCCCTTACCCTAGGCGTAACTCAAACCTTAACCCTAGGAAGGAAAATCAACCTATGGTTCGGGATGGTCTCATGGAAATATCAGTGGTGGCAGCCAAGTTGCGTCACTTTTGCGCTCCCCTTGGGATGCCTTTCGCAGCTGCAGTGTGCCTGGAGCCCAGGGCTTCCTGGTTTTAAAAGTCCTAGGCCTAAGCCTAACAGTAACCCTAGGAAGGTAAATCAGCCGGGTATTAGGGTTCTTCCTAAGGGAAAAGCCGTGAAAGCAGCCATGTTGTGGCACTTCTGCACTCCCTTTGGGATGCCTTTGGCAGATGAAGTAAGCCTGGAACTCAGGGCTTCCTGGTTAAAGAAATCCAAGCCCTAGGCTGAACCCTAACCCTAACCCTAGGCAGATAAATCAGCCTAGGTATAGGGATGGTGCCAAGGAAAAAGCTGTGAAAGCTGCCATGTTGTTGCACTTTTGTACTCCCCTTGGGATGCCTTGAACAGCTGCAGTGTGCCTGGAGCCAAGGGCTTCCTAGTTTTAAAAATCCTAGCCCTAGGCCTAAGCCTAACAGTAACCCTGGGAAGGTAAATCAGCCTGGTGTTAGGCTTCTTGCCAAGGAAAAAGCCGTGAAAGCAGCCATGTTGTGGCACTTTTGCACTCCCTTTTGGATGCCTTTCACAGCTCCAGTGTGCCTGGAACTCAGGGCTTCCTGATTTTAAAAATCCTAGCCCTAGGCCGAACCCCAACCCTAAGACGAGAAAGGCAAATCAGCCAGGAATTAGGCATGTCCACAAGGAAAAAGCTGTGGAGGCAGGCATGTTGTGGTACTTTTGCGCTCTTCTTGGCTAGTCCTTCGCAGCTGCTGTGTTCTTGGAACTCAGGGCTTTCTGGTTAATAGAGCCCTTACCCTAGGCGTAACTCAAACCTTAACCCTAGGAAGGAAAATCAACATATGGTTTGGGATGGTCTCATGGAAATATCAGTGGTGGCAGCCAAGTTGCGTCACTTTTGCGCTCCCCTTGGGATGCCTTTCGCAGCTGCAGTGTGCCTGGAGCCCAGGGCTTCCTGGTTTTAAAAGTCCTAGGCCTAAGCCTAACAGTAACCCTAGGAAGGTAAATCAGCCGGGTATTAGGGTTCTTCCTAAGGGAAAAGCCGTGAAAGCAGCCATGTTGTGGCACTTCTGCACTCCCTTTGGGATGCCTTTGGCAGATGAAGTAAGCCTGGAACTCAGGGCTTCCTGGTTAAAGAAATCCAAGCCCTAGGCTGAACCCTAACCCTAACCCTAGGCAGATAAATCAGCCTAGGTATAGGGATGGTGCCAAGGAAAAAGCTGTGAAAGCTGCCATGTTGTTGCACTTTTGTACTCCCCTTGGGATGCCTTGAACAGCTGCAGTGTGCCTGGAGCCCAGGGCTTCCTAGTTTCAAAAATCCTAGCCCTAGGCCTAAGCCTAACAGTAACCCTGGGAAGGTAAATCAGCCTGGTGTTAGGCTTCTTGCCAAGGAAAAAGCCGTGAAAGCAGCCATGTTGTGGCACTTTTGCACTCCCTTTTGGATGCCTTTCACAGCTGCAGTGTGCCTGGAACTCAGGGCTTCCTGATTTTAAAAATCCTAGCCCTAGGCCGAACCCCAACCCTAAGACGAGAAAGGCAAATCAGCCAGGAATTAGGCATGTCCACAAGGAAAAAGCTGTGGAGGCAGGCACGTTGTGCTACTTTTGCGCTCTTCTTGGGTAGTCCTTCGCAGCTGCTGTGTTCTTGGAACTCAGGGCTTTCTGGTTAATTGAGCCCTTACCCTAGGCGTAACTCAAACTTTAACCCTAGGAAGGAAAATCAGCCTATGGTTCGGGATGGTCTCATGGAAATATCAGTGGTGGCAGCCAAGTTGCGTCACTTTTGCGCTCCCCTTGGGATGCCTTTCGCAGCTGCAGTGTGCCTGGAGCCCAGGGCTTCCTGGTTTTAAAAGTCCTAGGCCTAAGCCTAACAGTAACCCTAGGAAGGTAAATCAGCCGGGTATTAGGGTTCTTCTTAAGGGAAAAGCCGTGAAAGCAGCCATGTTGTGGCACTTCTGCACTCCCTTTGGGATGCCTTTGGCAGATGAAGTAAGCCTGGAACTCAGGGCTTCCTGGTTAAAGAAATCCAAGCCCTAGGCTGAACCCTTACCTTAACCCTAGGCAGATAAATCAGCCTAGGTATAGGGATGGTGCCAAGGAAAAAGCTGTGAAAGCTGCCATGTTGTTGCACTTTTGTACTCCCCTTGGGATGCCTTGAACAGCTGCAGTGTGCCTGGAGCCCAGGGCTTCCTAGTTTTAAAAATCCTAGCCCTAGGCCTAAGCCTAACAGTAACCCTGGGAAGGTAAATCAGCCTGGTGTTAGGCTTCTTGCCAAGGAAAAAGCCGTGAAAGCAGCCATGTTGTGGCACTTTTGCACTCCCTTTTGGATGCCTTTCACAGCTCCAGTGTGCCTGGAACTCAGGGCTTCCTGATTTTAAAAATCCTAGCCCTAGGCCGAACCCCAACCCTAAGACGAGAAAGGCAAATCAGCCAGGAATTAGGCATGTCCCCAAGGAAAAAGCTGTGGAGGCAGGCATGTTGTGGTACTTTTGCGCTCTTCTTGGCTAGTCCTTCGCAGCTGCTGTGTTCTTGGAACTCATGGTTTTGTGGTTAATAGAACCCTTACCCTAGGCGTAACTCAAACCTTAAGCCTAGGAAGGAAAATCAGCCTATGGTTCGGGATGGTCTCATGGAAATATCAGTGGTGGCAGCCAAGTTGCGTCACTTTTGCGCTCCCCTTGGGATGCCTTTCGCAGCTGCAGTGTGCCTGGAGCCCAGGGCTTCCTGGTTTTAAAAGTCCTAGGCCTAAGCCTAACAGTAACCCTAGGAAGGTAAATCAGCCGGGTATTAGGGTTCTTCCTAAGGGAAAAGCCGTGAAAGCAGCCATGTTGTGGCACTTCTGCACTCCCTTTGGGATGCCTTTGGCAGATGAAGTAAGCCTGGAACTCAGGGCTTCCTGGTTAAAGAAATCCAAGCCCTAGGCTGAACCCTAACCCTAACCCTAGGCAGATAAATCAGCCTAGGTATAGGGATGGTGCCAAGGAAAAAGCTGTGAAAGCTGCCATGTTGTTGCACTTTTGTACTACCCTTGGGATGCCTTGAACAGCTGCAGTGTGCCTGGAGCTAAGGGCTTCCTAGTTTTAAAAATCCTAGCCCTAGGCCTAAGCCTAACAGTAACCCTGGGAAGGGAAATCAGCCTGGTGTTAGGCTTCTTGCCAAGGAAAAAGCCGTGAAAGCAGCCATGTTGTGGCACTTTTGCACTCCCTTTTGGATGCCTTTCACAGCTCCAGTGTGCCTAGAACTCAGGGCTTCCTGATTTTAAAAATCCTAGCCCTAGGCCGAACCCCAACCCTAAGACGAGAAAGGCAAATCAGCCAGGAATTAGGCATGTCCCCAAGGAAAAAGCTGTGGAGGCAGGCATGTTGTGCTACTTTTGCACTCTTCTTGGGTAGTCCTTCGCAGCTGCTGTGTTCTTGGAACTCAGGGCTTTCTGGTTAATAGAACCCTTACCCTAGGCGTAACTCAAACCTTAACCCTAGGAAGGAAAATCAGCCTATGGTTCGGGATGGTCTCATGGAAATATCAGTGGTGGCAGCCAAGTTGCGTCACTTTTGCGCTCCCCTTGGGATGCCTTTCGCAGCTGCAGTGTGCCTGGAGCCCAGGGCTTCCTGGTTTTAAAAGTCCTAGGCCTAAGCCTAACAGTAACCCTAGGAAGGTAAATCAGCCGGGTATTAGGGTTCTTCCTAAGGGAAAAGCCGTGAAAGCAGCCATGTTGTGGCACTTCTGCACTCCCTTTGGGATGCCTTTGGCAGATGAAGTAAGCCTGGAACTCAGGGCTTCCTGGTTAAAGAAATCCAAGCCCTAGGCTGAACCCTAACCCTAACCCTAGGCAGATAAATCAGCCTAGGTATAGGGATGGTGCCAAGGAAAAAGCTGTGAAAGCTGCCATGTTGTTGCACTTTTGTACTCCCCTTGGGATGCCTTGAACAGCTGCAGTGTGCCTGGAGCCCAGGGCTTCCTAGTTTCAAAAATCCTAGCCCTAGGCCTAAGCCTAACAGTAACCCTGGGAAGGTAAATCAGCCTGGTGTTAGGCTTCTTGCCAAGGAAAAAGCCGTGAAAGCAGCCATGTTGTGGCACTTTTGCACTCCCTTTTGGATGCCTTTCACAGCTCCAGTGTGCCTGGAACTCAGGGCTTCCTGATTTTAAAAATCCTAGCCCTAGGCCGAACCCCAACCCTAAGACGAGAAAGGCAAATCAGCCAGGAATTAGGCATGTCCACAAGGAAAAAGCTGTGGAGGCAGGCACGTTGTGCTACTTTTGCGCTCTTCTTGGGTAGTCCTTCGCAGCTGCTGTGTTCTTGGAACTCAGGGCTTTCTGGTTAATTGAGCCCTTACCCTAGGCGTAACTCAAACTTTAACCCTAGGAAGGAAAATCAGCCTATGGTTCGGGATGGTCTCATGGAAATATCAGTGGTGGCAGCCAAGTTGCGTCACTTTTGCGCTCCCCTTGGGATGCCTTTCGCAGCTGCAGTGTGCCTGGAGCCCAGGGCTTCCTGGTTTTAAAAGTCCTAGGCCTAAGCCTAACAGTAACCCTAGGAAGGTAAATCAGCCGGGTATTAGGGTTCTTCCTAAGGGAAAAGCCGTGAAAGCAGCCATGTTGTGGCACTTCTGCACTCCCTTTGGGATGCCTTTGGCAGATGAAGTAAGCCTGGAACTCAGGGCTTCCTGGTTAAAGAAATCCAAGCCCTAGGCTGAACCCTTACCTTAACCCTAGGCAGATAAATCAGCCTAGGTATAGGGATGGTGCCAAGGAAAAAGCTGTGAAAGCTGCCATGTTGTTGCACTTTTGTACTCCCCTTGGGATGCCTTGAACAGCTGCAGTGTGCCTGGAGCCCAGGGCTTCCTAGTTTTAAAAATCCTAGCCCTAGGCCTAAGCCTAACAGTAACCCTGGGAAGGTAAATCAGCCTGGTGTTAGGCTTCTTGCCAAGGAAAAAGCCGTGAAAGCAGCCATGTTGTGGCACTTTTGCACTCCCTTTTGGATGCCTTTCACAGCTCCAGTGTGCCTGGAACTCAGGGCTTCCTGATTTTAAAAATCCTAGCCCTAGGCCGAACCCCAACCCTAAGACGAGAAAGGCAAATCAGCCAGGAATTAGGCATGTCCCCAAGGAAAAAGCTGTGGAGGCAGGCATGTTGTGGTACTTTTGCGCTCTTCTTGGCTAGTCCTTCGCAGCTGCTGTGTTCTTGGAACTCATGGTTTTGTGGTTAATAGAACCCTTACCCTAGGCGTAACTCAAACCTTAACCCTAGGAAGGAAAATCAGCCTATGGTTCGGGATGGTCTCATGGAAATATCAGTGGTGGCAGCCAAGTTGCGTCACTTTTGCGCTCCCCTTGGGATGCCTTTCGCAGCTGCAGTGTGCCTGGAGCCCAGGGCTTCCTGGTTTTAAAAGTCCTAGGCCTAAGCCTAACAGTAACCCTAGGAAGGTAAATCAGCCGGGTATTAGGGTTCTTCCTAAGGGAAAAGCCGTGAAAGCAGCCATGTTGTGGCACTTCTGCACTCCCTTTGGGATGCCTTTGGCAGATGAAGTAAGCCTGGAACTCAGGGCTTCCTGGTTAAAGAAATCCAAGCCCTAGGCTGAACCCTAACCCTAACCCTAGGCAGATAAATCAGCCTAGGTATAGGGATGGTGCCAAGGAAAAAGCTGTGAAAGCTGCCATGTTGTTGCACTTTTGTACTCCCCTTGGGATGCCTTGAACAGCTGCAGTGTGCCTGGAGCTAAGGGCTTCCTAGTTTTAAAAATCCTACCCTAGGCCTAAGCCTAACAGTAACCCTGGGAAGGTAAATCAGCCTGGTGTTAGGCGTCTTGCCAAGGAAAAAGCCGTGAAAGCAGCCATGTTGTGGCACTTTTGCACTCCCTTTTGGATGCCTTTCACAGCTCCAGTGTGCCTGGAACTCAGGGCTTCCTGCTTTTAAAAATCCTAGCCCTAGGCCGAACCCCAACCCTAAGACGAGAATGGCAAATCAGCCAGGAATTAGGCATGTCCCCAAGGAAAAAGCTGTGGAGGCAGGCATGTTGTGGTACTTTTGCGCTCTTCTTGGCTAGTCCTTCGCAGCTGCTGTGTTCTTGGAACTCAGGGCTTTCTGGTTAATAGAACCCTTACCCTAGGCGTAACTCAAACCTTAACCCTAGGAAGGAAAATCAGCCTATGGTTCGGGATGGTCTCATGGAAATATCAGTGGTGGCAGCCAAGTTGCGTCACTTTTGCGCTCCCCTTGGGATGCCTTTCGCAGCTGCAGTGTGCCTGGAGCCCAGGGCTTCCTGGTTTTAAAAGTCCTAGGCCTAAGCCTAACAGTAACCCTAGGAAGGTAAATCAGCCGGGTATTAGGGTTCTTCCTAAGGGAAAAGCCGTGAAAGCAGCCATGTTGTGGCACTTCTGCACTCCCTTTGGGATGCCTTTGGCAGATGAAGTAAGCCTGGAACTCAGGGCTTCCTGGTTAAAGAAATCCAAGCCCTAGGCTGAAGCCTAACCCTAACCCTAGGCAGATAAATCAGCCTAGGTATAGGGATGGTGCCAAGGAAAAAGCTGTGAAAGCTGCCATGTTGTTGCACTTTTGTACTCCCCTTGGGATGCCTTGAACAGCTTCAGTGTGCCTGGAGCTAAGGGCTTCCTAGTTTTAAAAATCCTAGCCCTAGGCCTAAGCCTAACAGTAACCCTGGGAAGGTAAATCAGCCTGGTGTTAGGCGTCTTGCCAAGGAAAAAGCCGTGAAAGCAGCCATGTTGTGGCACTTTTGCACTCCCTTTTGGATGCCTTTCACAGTTCCAGTGTGCCTGGAACTCAGGGCTTCCTGATTTTAAAAATCCTAGCCCTAGGCCGAACCCCAACCCTAAGACGAGAAAGGCAAATCAGCCAGGAATTAGGCATGTCCCCAAGGAAAAAGCTGTGGAGGCAGGCATGTTGTGGTACTTTTGCGCTCTTCTTGGCTAGTCCTTCGCAGCTGCTGTGTTCTTGGAACTCAGGGCTTTCTGGTTAATAGAACCCTTACCCTAGGCGTAACTCAAACCTTAACCCTAGGAAGGAAAATCAGCCTATGGTTCGGGATGCTCTCATGGAAATATCAGTGGTGGCAGCCAAGTTGCGTCACTTTTGCGCTCCCCTTGGGATGCCTTTCGCAGCTGCAGTGTGCCTGGAGCCCAGGGCTTCCTGGTTTTAAAAGTCCTAGGCCTAAGCCTAACAGTAACCCTAGGAAGGTAAATCAGCCGGGTATTAGGGTTCTTCCTAAGGGAAAAGCCGTGAAAGCAGCCATGTTGTGGCACTTCTGCACTCCCTTTGGGATGCCTTTGGCAGATGAAGTAAGCCTGGAACTCAGGGCTTCCTGGTTAAAGAAATCCAAGCCCTAGGCTGAACCCTAACCCTAACCCTAGGCAGATAAATCAGCCTAGGTATAGGGATGGTGCCAAGGAAAAAGCTGTGAAAGCTGCCATGTTGTTGCACTTTTGTACTCCCCTTGGGATGCCTTGAACAGCTGCAGTGTGCCTGGAGCCCAGGGCTTCCTAGTTTCAAAAATCCTAGCCCTAGGCCTAAGCCTAACAGTAACCCTGGGAAGGTAAATCAGCCTGGTGTTAGGCTTCTTGCCAAGGAAAAAGCCGTGAAAGCAGCCATGTTGTGGCACTTTTGCACTCCCTTTTGGATGCCTTTCACAGCTCCAGTGTGCCTGGAACTCAGGGCTTCCTGCTTTTAAAAATCCTAGCCCTAGGCCGAACCCCAACCCTAAGACGAGAAAGGCAAATCAGCCAGGAATTAGGCATGTCCCCAAGGAAAAAGCTGTGGAGGCAGGCACGTTGTGCTACTTTTGCGCTCTTCTTGGGTAGTCCTTCGCAGCTGCTGTGTTCTTGGAACTCAGGGCTTTCTGGTTAATAGAGCCCTTACCCTAGGCGTAACTCAAACTTTAACCCTAGGAAGGAAAATCAGCCTATGGTTCGGGATGGTCTCATGGAAATATCAGTGGTGGCAGCCAAGTTGCGTCACTTTTGCGCTCCCCTTGGGATGCCTTTCGCAGCTGCAGTGTGCCTGGAGCCCAGGGCTTCCTGGTTTTAAAAGTCCTAGGCCTAAGCCTAACAGTAACCCTAGGAAGGTAAATCAGCCGGGTATTAGGGTTCTTCCTAAGGGAAAAGCCGTGAAAGCAGCCATGTTGTGGCACTTCTGCACTCCCTTTGGGATGCCTTTGGCAGATGAAGTAAGCCTGGAACTCAGGGCTTCCTGGTTAAAGAAATCCAAGCCCTAGGCTGAAGCCTAACCTTAACCCTAGGCAGATAAATCAGCCTAGGTATAGGGATGGTGCCAAGGAAAAAGCTGTGAAAGCTGCCATGTTGTTGCACTTTTGTACTCCCCTTGGGATGCCTTGAACAGCTTCAGTGTGCCTGGAGCTAAGGGCTTCCTAGTTTTAAAAATCCTAGCCCTAGGCCTAAGCCTAACAGTAACCCTGGGAAGGTAAATCAGCCTGGTGTTAGGCGTCTTGCCAAGGAAAAAGCCGTGAAAGCAGCCATGTTGTGGCACTTTTGCACTCCCTTTTGGATGCCTTTCACAGCTGCAGTGTGCCTGGAACTCAGGGCTTCCTGCTTTTAAAAATCCTAGCCCTAGGCCGAACCCCAACCCTAAGACGAGAAAGGCAAATCAGCCAGGAATTAGGCATGTCCCCAAGGAAAAAGCTGTGGAGGCAGGCATGTTGTGGTACTTTTGCGCTCTTCTTGGCTAGTCCTTCGCAGCTGCTGTGTTCTTGGAACTCAGGGCTTTCTGGTTAATAGAGCCCTTACCCTAGGCGTAACTCAAACCTTAACCCTAGGAAGGAAAATCAGCCTATGGTTCGGGATGCTCTCATGGAAATATCAGTGGTGGCAGCCAAGTTGCGTCACTTTTGCGCTCCCCTTGGGATGCCTTTCGCAGCTGCAGTGTGCCTGGAGCCCAGGGCTTCCTGGTTTTAAAAGTCCTAGGCCTAAGCCTAACAGTAACCCTAGGAAGGTAAATCAGCCGGGTATTAGGGTTCTTCCTAAGGGAAAAGCCGTGAAAGCAGCCATGTTGTGGCACTTCTGCACTCCCTTTGGGATGCCTTTGGCAGATGAAGTAAGCCTGGAACTCAGGGCTTCCTGGTTAAAGAAATCCAAGCCCTAGGCTGAACCCTAACCCTAACCCTAGGCAGATAAATCAGCCTAGGTATAGGGATGGTGCCAAGGAAAAAGCTGTGAAAGCTGCCATGTTGTTGCACTTTTGTACTCCCCTTGGGATGCCTTGAACAGCTGCAGTGTGCCTGGAGCCCAGGGCTTCCTAGTTTTAAAAATCCTAGCCCTAGGCCTAAGCCTAACAGTAACCCTGGGAAGGTAAATCAGCCTGGTGTTAGGCTTCTTGCCAAGGAAAAAGCCGTGAAAGCAGCCATGTTGTGGCACTTTTGCACTCCCTTTTGGATGCCTTTCACAGCTCCAGTGTGCCTGGAACTCAGGGCTTCCTGCTTTTAAAAATCCTAGCCCTAGGCCGAACCCCAACCCTAAGACGAGAAAGGCAAATCAGCCAGGAATTAGGCATGTCCCCAAGGAAAAAGCTGTGGAGGCAGGCACGTTGTGCTACTTTTGCGCTCTTCTTGGGTAGTCCTTCGCAGCTGCTGTGTTCTTGGAACTCAGGGCTTTCTGGTTAATAGAGCCCTTACCCTAGGCGTAACTCAAACTTTAACCCTAGGAAGGAAAATCAGCCTATGGTTCGGGATGGTCTCATGGAAATATCAGTGGTGGCAGCCAAGTTGCGTCACTTTTGCGCTCCCCTTGGGATGCCTTTCGCAGCTGCAGTGTGCCTGGAGCCCAGGGCTTCCTGGTTTTAAAAGTCCTAGGCCTAAGCCTAACAGTAACCCTAGGAAGGTAAATCAGCCGGGTATTAGGGTTCTTCCTAAGGGAAAAGCCGTGAAAGCAGCCATGTTGTGGCACTTCTGCACTCCCTTTGGGATGCCTTTGGCAGATGAAGTAAGCCTGGAACTCAGGGCTTCCTGGTTAAAGAAATCCAAGCCCTAGGCTGAACCCTAACCTTAACCCTAGGCAGATAAATCAGCCTAGGTATAGGGATGGTGCCAAGGAAAAAGCTGTGAAAGCTGCCATGTTGTTGCACTTTTGTACTCCCCTTGGGATGCCTTGAACAGCTGCAGTGTGCCTGGAGCCCAGGGCTTCCTAGTTTTAAAAATCCTAGCCCTAGGCCTAAGCCTAACAGTAACCCTGGGAAGGTAAATCAGCCTGGTGTTAGGCTTCTTGCCAAGGAAAAAGCCGTGAAAGCAGCCATGTTGTGGCACTTTTGCACTCCCTTTTGGATGCCTTTCACAGCTCCAGTGTGCCTGGAACTCAGGGCTTCCTGATTTTAAAAATCCTAGCCCTAGGCCGAACCCCAACCCTAAGACGAGAAAGGCAAATCAGCCAGGAATTAGGCATGTCCCCAAGGAAAAAGCTGTGGAGGCAGGCATGTTGTGGTACTTTTGCGCTCTTCTTGGCTAGTCCTTCGCAGCTGCTGTGTTCTTGGAACTCAAGGTTTTGTGGTTAATAGAACCCTTACCCTAGGCGTAACTCAAACCTTAACCCTAGGAAGGAAAATCAGCCTATGGTTCGGGATGGTCTCATGGAAATATCAGTGGTGGCAGCCAAGTTGCGTCACTTTTGCGCTCCCCTTGGGATGCCTTTCGCAGCTGCAGTGTGCCTGGAGCCCAGGGCTTCCTGGTTTTAAAAGTCCTAGGCCTAAGCCTAACAGTAACCCTAGGAAGGTAAATCAGCCGGGTATTAGGGTTCTTCCTAAGGGAAAAGCCGTGAAAGCAGCCATGTTGTGGCACTTCTGCACTCCCTTTGGGATGCCTTTGGCAGATGAAGTAAGCCTGGAACTCAGGGCTTCCTGGTTAAAGAAATCCAAGCCCTAGGCTGAACCCTAACCCTAACCCTAGGCAGATAAATCAGCCTAGGTATAGGGATGGTGCCAAGGAAAAAGCTGTGAAAGCTGCCATGTTGTTGCACTTTTGTACTCCCCTTGGGATGCCTTGAACAGCTGCAGTGTGCCTGGAGCTAAGGGCTTCCTAGTTTTAAAAATCCTAGCCCTAGGCCTAAGCCTAACAGTAACCCTGGGAAGGTAAATCAGCCTGGTGTTAGGCGTCTTGCCAAGGAAAAAGCCGTGAAAGCAGCCATGTTGTGGCACTTTTGCACTCCCTTTTGGATGCCTTTCACAGCTCCAGTGTGCCTGGAACTCAGGGCTTCCTGATTTTAAAAATCCTAGCCCTAGGCCGAACCCCAACCCTAAGACGAGAAAGGCAAATCAGCCAGGAATTAGGCATGTCCCCAAGGAAAAAGCTGTGGAGGCAGGCATGTTGTGGTACTTTTGCGCTCTTCTTGGCTAGTCCTTCGCAGCTGCTGTGTTCTTGGAACTCAGGGCTTTCTGGTTAATAGAACCCTTACCCTAGGCGTAACTCAAACCTTAACCCTAGGAAGGAAAATCAGCCTATGGTTCGGGATGGTCTCATGGAAATATCAGTGGTGGCAGCCAAGTTGCGTCACTTTTGCGCTCCCCTTGGGATGCCTTTCGCAGCTGCAGTGTGCCTGGAGCCCAGGGCTTCCTGGTTTTAAAAGTCCTAGGCCTAAGCCTAACAGTAACCCTAGGAAGGTAAATCAGCCGGGTATTAGGGTTCTTCCTAAGGGAAAAGCCGTGAAAGCAGCCATGTTGTGGCACTTCTGCACTCCCTTTGGGATGCCTTTGGCAGATGAAGTAAGCCTGGAACTCAGGGCTTCCTGGTTAAAGAAATCCAAGCCCTAGGCTGAAGCCTAACCCTAACCCTAGGCAGATAAATCAGCCTAGGTATAGGGATGGTGCCAAGGAAAAAGCTGTGAAAGCTGCCATGTTGTTGCACTTTTGTACTCCCCTTGGGATGCCTTGAACAGCTTCAGTGTGCCTGGAGCTAAGGGCTTCCTAGTTTTAAAAATCCTAGCCCTAGGCCTAAGCCTAACAGTAACCCTGGGAAGGTAAATCAGCCTGGTGTTAGGCTTCTTGCCAAGGAAAAAGCCGTGAAAGCAGCCATGTTGTGGCACTTTTGCACTCCCTTTTGGATGCCTTTCACAGCTCCAGTGTGCCTGGAACTCAGGGCTTCCTGATTTTAAAAATCCTAGCCCTAGGCCGAACCCCAACCCTAAGACGAGAAAGGCAAATCAGCCAGGAATTAGGCATGTCCCCAAGGAAAAAGCTGTGGAGGCAGGCATGTTGTGGTACTTTTGCGCTCTTCTTGGCTAGTCCTTCGCAGCTGCTGTGTTCTTGGAACTCAAGGTTTTGTGGTTAATAGAACCCTTACCCTAGGCGTAGCTCAAACCTTAACCCTAGGAAGGAAAATCAGCCTATGGTTCGGGATGGTCTCATGGAAATATCAGTGGTGGCAGCCAAGTTGCGTCACTTTTGCGCTCCCCTTGGGATGCCTTTTGCAGCTGCAGTGTGCCTGGAGCCCAGGGCTTCCTGGTTTTAAAAGTCCTAGGCCTAAGCCTAACAGTAACCCTAGGAAGGTAAATCAGCCGGGTATTAGGGTTCTTCCTAAGGGAAAAGCCGTGAAAGCAGCCATGTTGTGGCACTTCTGCACTCCCTTTGGGATGCCTTTGGCAGATGAAGTAAGCCTGGAACTCAGGGCTTCCTGGTTAAAGAAATCCAAGCCCTAGGCTGAACCCTAACCCTAACCCTAGGCAGATAAATCAGCCTAGGTATAGGGATGGTGCCAAGGAAAAAGCTGTGAAAGCTGCCATGTTGTTGCACTTTTGTACTCCCCTTGGGATGCCTTGAACAGCTGCAGTGTGCCTGGAGCTAAGGGCTTCCTAGTTTTAAAAATCCTACCCTAGGCCTAAGCCTAACAGTAACCCTGGGAAGGTAAATCAGCCTGGTGTTAGGCGTCTTGCCAAGGAAAAAGCCGTGAAAGCAGCCATGTTGTGGCACTTTTGCACTCCCTTTTGGATGCCTTTCACAGCTCCAGTGTGCCTGGAACTCAGGGCTTCCTGCTTTTAAAAATCCTAGCCCTAGGCCGAACCCCAACCCTAAGACGAGAAAGGCAAATCAGCCAGGAATTAGGCATGTCCCCAAGGAAAAAGCTGTGGAGGCAGGCATGTTGTGGTACTTTTGCGCTCTTCTTGGCTAGTCCTTCGCAGCTGCTGTGTTCTTGGAACTCAGGGCTTTCTGGTTAATAGAACCCTTACCCTAGGCGTAACTCAAACCTTAACCCTAGGAAGGAAAATCAGCCTATGGTTCGGGATGGTCTCATGGAAATATCAGTGGTGGCAGCCAAGTTGCGTCACTTTTGCGCTCCCCTTGGGATGCCTTTCGCAGCTGCAGTGTGCCTGGAGCCCAGGGCTTCCTGGTTTTAAAAGTCCTAGGCCTAAGCCTAACAGTAACCCTAGGAAGGTAAATCAGCCGGGTATTAGGGTTCTTCCTAAGGGAAAAGCCGTGAAAGCAGCCATGTTGTGGCACTTCTGCACTCCCTTTGGGATGCCTTTGGCAGATGAAGTAAGCCTGGAACTCAGGGCTTCCTGGTTAAAGAAATCCAAGCCCTAGGCTGAACCCTAACCCTAACCCTAGGCAGATAAATCAGCCTAGGTATAGGGATGGTGCCAAGGAAAAAGCTGTGAAAGCTGCCATGTTGTTGCACTTTTGTACTCCCCTTGGGATGCCTTGAACAGCTTCAGTGTGCCTGGAGCTAAGGGCTTCCTAGTTTTAAAAATCCTAGCCCTAGGCCTAAGCCTAACAGTAACCCTGGGAAGGTAAATCAGCCTGGTGTTAGGCGTCTTGCCAAGGAAAAAGCCGTGAAAGCAGCCATGTTGTGGCACTTTTGCACTCCCTTTTGGATGCCTTTCACAGCTGCAGTGTGCCTGGAACTCAGGGCTTCCTGATTTTAAAAATCCTAGCCCTAGGCCGAACCCCAACCCTAAGACGAGAAAGGCAAATCAGCCAGGAATTAGGCATGTCCCCAAGGAAAAAGCTGTGGAGGCAGGCATGTTGTGGTACTTTTGCGCTCTTCTTGGCTAGTCCTTCGCAGCTGCTGTGTTCTTGGAACTCAGGGCTTTCTGGTTAATAGAACCCTTACCCTAGGCGTAACTCAAACCTTAACCCTAGGAAGGAAAATCAGCCTATGGTTCGGGATGGTCTCATGGAAATATCAGTGGTGGCAGCCAAGTTGCGTCACTTTTGCGCTCCCCTTGGGATGCCTTTCGCAGCTGCAGTGTGCCTGGAGCCCAGGGCTTCCTGGTTTTAAAAGTCCTAGGCCTAAGCCTAACAGTAACCCTAGGAAGGTAAATCAGCCGGGTATTAGGGTTCTTCCTAAGGGAAAAGCCGTGAAAGCAGCCATGTTGTGGCACTTCTGCACTCCCTTTGGGATGCCTTTGGCAGATGAAGTAAGCCTGGAACTCAGGGCTTCCTGGTTAAAGAAATCCAAGCCCTAGGCTGAACCCTAACCCTAACCCTAGGCAGATAAATCAGCCTAGGTATAGGGATGGTGCCAAGGAAAAAGCTGTGAAAGCTGCCATGTTGTTGCACTTTTGTACTCCCCTTGGGATGCCTTGAACAGCTGCAGTGTGCCTAGAGCTAAGGGCTTCCTAGTTTTAAAAATCCTAGCCCTAGGCCTAAGCCTAACAGTAACCCTGGGAAGGTAAATCAGCCTGGTGTTAGGCGTCTTGCCAAGGAAAAAGCCGTGAAAGCAGCCATGTTGTGGCACTTTTGCACTCCCTTTTGGATGCCTTTCACAGCTGCAGTGTGCCTGGAACTCAGGGCTTCCTGATTTTAAAAATCCTAGCCCTAGGCCGAACCCCAACCCTAAGACGAGAAAGGCAAATCAGCCAGGAATTAGGCATGTCCCCAAGGAAAAAGCTGTGGAGGCAGGCATGTTGTGGTACTTTTGCGCTCTTCTTGGCTAGTCCTTCGCAGCTGCTGTGTTCTTGGAACTCAGGGCTTTCTGGTTAATAGACCCTTACCCTAGGCGTAACTCAAACCTTAACCCTAGGAAGGAAAATCAGCCTATGGTTCGGGATGGTCTCATGGAAATATCAGTGGTGGCAGCCAAGTTGCGTCACTTTTGCGCTCCCCTTGGGATGCCTTTCGCAGCTGCAGTGTGCCTGGAGCCCAGGGCTTCCTGGTTTTAAAAGTCCTAGGCCTAAGCCTAACAGTAACCCTAGGAAGGTAAATCAGCCGGGTATTAGGGTTCTTCCTAAGGGAAAAGCCGTGAAAGCAGCCATGTTGTGGCACTTCTGCACTCCCTTTGGGATGCCTTTGGCAGATGAAGTAAGCCTGGAACTCAGGGCTTCCTGGTTAAAGAAATCCAAGCCCTAGGCTGAACCCTAACCCTAACCCTAGGCAGATAAATCAGCCTAGGTATAGGGATGGTGCCAAGGAAAAAGCTGTGAAAGCTGCCATGTTGTTGCACTTTTGTACTCCCCTTGGGATGCCTTGAACAGCTGCAGTGTGCCTGGAGCTAAGGGCTTCCTAGTTTTAAAAATCCTAGCCCTAGGCCTAAGCCTAACAGTAACCCTGGGAAGGTAAATCAGCCTGGTGTTAGGCTTCTTGCCAAGGAAAAAGCCGTGAAAGCAGCCATGTTGTGGCACTTTTGCACTCCCTTTTGGATGCCTTTCACAGCTCCAGTGTGCCTGGAACTCAGGGCTTCCTGCTTTTAAAAATCCTAGCCCTAGGCCGAACCCCAACCCTAAGACGAGAAAGGCAAATCAGCCAGGAATTAGGCATGTCCCCAAGGAAAAAGCTGTGGAGGCAGGCATGTTGTGGTACTTTTGCGCTCTTCTTGGGTAGTCCTTCGCAGCTGCTGTGTTCTTGGAACTCAGGGCTTTCTGGTTAATAGAACCCTTACCCTAGGCGTAACTCAAACCTTAACCCTAGGAAGGAAAATCAGCCTATGGTTCGGGATGCTCTCATGGAAATATCAGTGGTGGCAGCCAAGTTGCGTCACTTTTGCGCTCCCCTTGGGATGCCTTTCGCAGCTGCAGTGTGCCTGGAGCCCAGGGCTTCCTGGTTTTAAAAGTCCTAGGCCTAAGCCTAACAGTAACCCTAGGAAGGTAAATCAGCCGGGTATTAGGGTTCTTCCTAAGGGAAAAGCCGTGAAAGCAGCCATGTTGTGGCACTTCTGCACTCCCTTTGGGATGCCTTTGGCAGATGAAGTAAGCCTGGAACTCAGGGCTTCCTGGTTAAAGAAATCCAAGCCCTAGGCTGAACCCTAACCCTAACCCTAGGCAGATAAATCAGCCTAGGTATAGGGATGGTGCCAAGGAAAAAGCTGTGAAAGCTGCCATGTTGTTGCACTTTTGTACTCCCCTTGGGATGCCTTGAGCAGCTGCAGTGTGCCTGGAGCCCAGGGCTTCCTAGTTTCAAAAATCCTAGCCCTAGGCCTAAGCCTAACAGTAACCCTGGGAAAGTAAGTCAGCCTGGTGTTAGGCTTCTTGCCAAGGAAAAAGCCGTGAAAGCAGCCATGTTGTGGCACTTTTGCACTCCCTTTTGGATGCCTTTCACAGCTCTAGTGTGCCTGGAACTCAGGGCTTCCTGATTTTAAAAATCCTAGCCTTAGGCCGAACCCCAACCCTAAGACGAGAAAGGCAAATCAGCCAGGAATTAGGCATGTCCCCAAGGAAAAAGCTGTGGAGGCAGGCATGTTGTGGTACTTTTGCGCTCTTCTTGGGTAGTCCTTCGCAGCTGCTGTGTTCTTGGAACTCAGGGCTTTCTGGTTAATAGACCCTTACCCTAGGCGTAACTCAAACCTTAACCCTAGGAAGGAAAATCAGCCTATGGTTCGGGATGGTCTCATGGAAATATCAGTGGTGGCAGCCAAGTTGCGTCACTTTTGCGCTCCCCTTGGGATGCCTTTCGCAGCTGCAGTGTGCCTGGAGCCCAGGGCTTCCTGGTTTTAAAAGTCCTAGGCCTAAGCCTAACAGTAACCCTAGGAAGGTAAATCAGCCGGGTATTAGGGTTCTTCCTAAGGGAAAAGCCGTGAAAGCAGCCATGTTGTGGCACTTCTGCACTCCCTTTGGGATGCCTTTGGCAGATGAAGTAAGCCTGGAACTCAGGGCTTCCTGGTTAAAGAAATCCAAGCCCTAGGCTGAACCCTAACCCTAACCCTAGGCAGATAAATCAGCCTAGGTATAGGGATGGTGCCAAGGAAAAAGCTGTGAAAGCTGCCATGTTGTTGCACTTTTGTACTCCCCTTGGGATGCCTTGAACAGCTGCAGTGTGCCTGGAGCTAAGGGCTTCCTAGTTTTAAAAATCCTAGCCCTAGGCCTAAGCCTAACAGTAACCCTGGGAAGGTAAATCAGCCTGGTGTTAGGCTTCTTGCCAAGGAAAAAGCCGTGAAAGCAGCCATGTTGTGGCACTTTTGCACTCCCTTTTGGATGCCTTTCACAGCTCCAGTGTGCCTGGAACTCAGGGCTTCCTGATTTTAAAAATCCTAGCCCTAGGCCGAACCCCAACCCTAAGACGAGAAAGGCAAATCAGCCAGGAATTAGGCATGTCCCCAAGGAAAAAGCTGTGGAGGCAGGCATGTTGTGGTACTTTTGCGCTCTTCTTGGCTAGTCCTTCGCAGCTGCTGTGTTCTTGGAACTCAGGGCTTTCTGGTTAATAGAACCCTTACCCTAGGCGTAACTCAAACCTTAACCCTAGGAAGGAAAATCAGCCTATGGTTCGGGATGGTCTCATGGAAATATCAGTGGTGGCAGCCAAGTTGCGTCACTTTTGCGCTCCCCTTGGGATGCCTTTCGCAGCTGCAGTGTGCCTGGAGCCCAGGGCTTCCTGGTTTTAAAAGTCCTAGGCCTAAGCCTAACAGTAACCCTAGGAAGGTAAATCAGCCGGGTATTAGGGTTCTTCCTAAGGGAAAAGCCGTGAAAGCAGCCATGTTGTGGCACTTCTGCACTCCCTTTGGGATGCCTTTGGCAGATGAAGTAAGCCTGGAACTCAGGGCTTCCTGGTTAAAGAAATCCAAGCCCTAGGCTGAACCCTAACCCTAACCCTAGGCAGATAAATCAGCCTAGGTATAGGGATGGTGCCAAGGAAAAAGCTGTGAAAGCTGCCATGTTGTTGCACTTTTGTACTCCCCTTGGGATGCCTTGAACAGCTGCAGTGTGCCTGGAGCCCAGGGCTTCCTAGTTTCAAAAATCCTAGCCCTAGGCCTAAGCCTAACAGTAACCCTGGGAAAGTAAGTCAGCCTGGTGTTAGGCTTCTTGCCAAGGAAAAAGCCGTGAAAGCAGCCATGTTGTGGCACTTTTGCACTCCCTTTTGGATGCCTTTCACAGCTCCAGTGTGCCTGGAACTCAGGGCTTCCTGATTTTAAAAATCCTAGCCCTAGGCCGAACCCCAACCCTAAGACGAGAAAGGCAAATCAGCCAGGAATTAGGCATGTCCCCAAGGAAAAAGCTGTGGAGGCAGGCATGTTGTGGTACTTTTGCGCTCTTCTTGGCTAGTCCTTCGCAGCTGCTGTGTTCTTGGAACTCAGGGCTTTCTGGTTAATAGAGCCCTTACCCTAGGCGTAACTCAAACCTTAACCCTAGGAAGGAAAATCAGCCTATGGTTCGGGATGGTCTCATGGAAATATCAGTGGTGGCAGCCAAGTTGCGTCACTTTTGCGCTCCCCTTGGGATGCCTTTCGCAGCTGCAGTGTGCCTGGAGCCCAGGGCTTCCTGGTTTTAAAAGTCCTAGGCCTAAGCCTAACAGTAACCCTAGGAAGGTAAATCAGCCGGGTATTAGGGTTCTTCCTAAGGGAAAAGCCGTGAAAGCAGCCATGTTGTGGCACTTCTGCACTCCCTTTGGGATGCCTTTGGCAGATGAAGTAAGCCTGGAACTCAGGGCTTCCTGGTTAAAGAAATCCAAGCCCTAGGCTGAACCCTAACCCTAACCCTAGGCAGATAAATCAGCCTAGGTATAGGGATGGTGCCAAGGAAAAAGCTGTGAAAGCTGCCATGTTGTTGCACTTTTGTACTCCCCTTGGGATGCCTTGAACAGCTGCAGTGTGCCTGGAGCCCAGGGCTTCCTAGTTTCAAAAATCCTAGCCCTAGGCCTAAGCCTAACAGTAACCCTGGGAAAGTAAGTCAGCCTGGTGTTAGGCGTCTTGCCAAGGAAAAAGCCGTGAAAGCAGCCATGTTGTGGCACTTTTGCACTCCCTTTTGGATGCCTTTCACAGCTGCAGTGTGCCTGGAACTCAGGGCTTCCTGATTTTAAAAATCCTAGCCCTAGGCCGAACCCCAACCCTAAGACGAGAAAGGCAAATCAGCCAGGAATTAGGCATGTCCCCAAGGAAAAAGCTGTGGAGGCAGGCATGTTGTGGTACTTTTGCGCTCTTCTTGGCTAGTCCTTCGCAGCTGCTGTGTTCTTGGAACTCAGGGCTTTCTGGTTAATAGACCCTTACCCTAGGCGTAACTCAAACCTTAACCCTAGGAAGGAAAATCAGCCTATGGTTCGGGATGGTCTCATGGAAATATCAGTGGTGGCAGCCAAGTTGCGTCACTTTTGCGCTCCCCTTGGGATGCCTTTCGCAGCTGCAGTGTGCCTGGAGCCCAGGGCTTCCTGGTTTTAAAAGTCCTAGGCCTAAGCCTAACAGTAACCCTAGGAAGGTAAATCAGCCGGGTATTAGGGTTCTTCCTAAGGGAAAAGCCGTGAAAGCAGCCATGTTGTGGCACTTCTGCACTCCCTTTGGGATGCCTTTGGCAGATGAAGTAAGCCTGGAACTCAGGGCTTCCTGGTTAAAGAAATCCAAGCCCTAGGCTGAACCCTAACCCTAACCCTAGGCAGATAAATCAGCCTAGGTATAGGGATGGTGCCAAGGAAAAAGCTGTGAAAGCTGCCATGTTGTTGCACTTTTGTACTCCCCTTGGGATGCCTTGAACAGCTGCAGTGTGCCTGGAGCTAAGGGCTTCCTAGTTTTAAAAATCCTAGCCCTAGGCCTAAGCCTAACAGTAACCCTGGGAAGGTAAATCAGCCTGGTGTTAGGCGTCTTGCCAAGGAAAAAGCCGTGAAAGCAGCCATGTTGTGGCACTTTTGCACTCCCTTTTGGATGCCTTTCACAGCTCCAGTGTGCCTGGAACTCAGGGCTTCCTGATTTTAAAAATCCTAGCCCTAGGCCGAACCCCAACCCTAAGACGAGAAAGGCAAATCAGCCAGGAATTAGGCATGTCCCCAAGGAAAAAGCTGTGGAGGCAGGCATGTTGTGGTACTTTTGCACTCCCTTTTGGATGCCTTTCACCGCTGCAGTGTGCCTGGAACTCAGGGCTTCCTGATTTTAAAAATCCTAGCCCTAGGCCGAACCCCAACCCTAAGACGAGAAAGGCAAATCAGCCAGGAATTAGGCATGTCCCCAAGGAAAAAGCTGTGGAGGCAGGCATGTTGTGGTACTTTTGCGCTCTTCTTGGCTAGTCCTTCGCAGCTGCTGTGTTCTTGGAACTCAGGGCTTTCTGGTTAATAGAACCCTTACCCTAGGCGTAGCTCAAACCTTAACCCTAGGAAGGAAAATCAGCCTATGGTTCGGGATGGTCTCATGGAAATATCAGTGGTGGCAGCCAAGTTGCGTCACTTTTGCGCTCCCCTTGGGATGCCTTTCGCAGCTGCAGTGTGCCTGGAGCCTAGGGCTTCCTGGTTTTAAAAGTCCTAGGCCTAAGCCTAACAGTAACCCTAGGAAGGTAAATCAGCCGGGTATTAGGGTTCTTCCTAAGGGAAAAGCCGTGAAAGCAGCCATGTTGTGGCACTTCTGCACTCCCTTTGGGATGCCTTTGGCAGATGAAGTAAGCCTGGAACTCAGGGCTTCCTGGTTAAAGAAATCCAAGCCCTAGGCTGAACCCTAACCCTAACCCTAGGCAGATAAATCAGCCTAGGTATAGGGATGGTGCCAAGGAAAAAGCTGTGAAAGCTGCCATGTTGTTGCACTTTTGTACTCCCCTTGGGATGCCTTGAACAGCTGCAGTGTGCCTGGAGCCCAGGGCTTCCTAGTTTCAAAAATCCTAGCCCTAGGCCTAAGCCTAACAGTAACCCTGGGAAAGTAAGTCAGCCTGGTGTTAGGCGTCTTGCCAAGGAAAAAGCCGTGAAAGCAGCCATGTTGTGGCACTTTTGCACTCCCTTTTGGATGCCTTTCACAGCTCCAGTGTGCCTGGAACTCAGGGCTTCCTGATTTTAAAAATCCTAGCCCTAGGCCGAACCCCAACCCTAAGACGAGAAAGGCAAATCAGCCAGGAATTAGGCATGTCCCCAAGGAAAAAGCTGTGGAGGCAGGCATGTTGTGGTACTTTTGCGCTCTTCTTGGCTAGTCCTTCGCAGCTGCTGTGTTCTTGGAACTCAGGGCTTTCTGGTAAATAGAGCCCTTACCCTAGGCGTAACTCAAACCTTAACCCTAGGAAGGAAAATCAGCCTATGGTTCGGGATGGTCTCATGGAAATATCAGTGGTGGCAGCCAAGTTGCGTCACTTTTGCGCTCCCCTTGGGATGCCTTTCGCAGCTGCAGTGTGCCTGGAGCCCAGGGCTTCCTGGTTTTAAAAGTCCTAGGCCTAAGCCTAACAGTAACCCTAGGAAGGTAAATCAGCCGGGTATTAGGGTTCTTCCTAAGGGAAAAGCCGTGAAAGCAGCCATGTTGTGGCACTTCTGCACTCCCTTTGGGATGCCTTTGGCAGATGAAGTAAGCCTGGAACTCAGGGCTTCCTGGTTAAAGAAATCCAAGCCCTAGGCTGAACCCTAACCCTAGGCAGATAAATCAGCCTAGGTATAGGGATGGTGCCAAGGAAAAAGCTGTGAAAGCTGCCATGTTGTTGCACTTTTGTACTCCCCCTGGGATGCCTTGAACAGCTGCAGTGTGCCTGGAGCCCAGGGCTTCCTAGTTTCAAAAATCCTAGCCCTAGGCCTAAGCCTAACAGTAACCCTGGGAAAGTAAGTCAGCCATGAATTAGGCATGTCCCCAAGGAAAAAGCTGTGGAGGCAGGCATGTTGTGGTACTTTTGCACTCCCTTTTGGATGCCTTTCACAGCTCCAGTGTGCCTGGAACTCAGGGCTTCCTGATTTTAAAAATCCTAGCCCTAGGCCGAACCCCAACCCTAAGACGAGAAAGGCAAATCATCCAGGAATTAGGCATGTCCCCAAGGAAAAAGCTGTGGAGGCAGGCATGTTGTGCTACTTTTGCGCTCTTCTTGGCTAGTCCTTCGCAGCTGCTGTGTTCTTGGAACTCAGGGCTTTCTGGTTAATAGAACCCTTACCCTAGGCGTAACTCAAACCTTAACCCTAGGAAGGAAAATCAGCCTATGATTCGGGATGCTCTCATGGAAATATCAGGGGTGGAAGCCAAGTTGTGTCACTTTTGCGCTCCCCTTGGGATGCCTTTCGCAGCTGCAGTGTGCCTGGAGCCCAGGGCTTCCTGGTTTTAAAAGTCCTAGGCCTAAGCCTAACAGTAACCCTAGGAAGGTAAATCAGCCGGGTATTAGGGTTCTTCCTAAGGGAAAAGCCGTGAAAGCAGCCATGTTGTGGCACTTCTGCACTCCCTTTGGGATGCCTTTGGCAGATGAAGTAAGCCTGGAACTCAGGGCTTCCTGGTTAAAGAAATCCAAGCCCTAGGCTGAAGCCTAACCCTAACCCTAGGCAGATAAATCAGCCTAGGTATAGGGATGGTGCCAAGGAAAAAGCTGTGAAAGCTGCCATGTTGTTGCACTTTTGTACTCCCCTTGGGATGCCTTGAACAGCTGCAGTGTGCCTGGAGCCCAGGGCTTCCTAGTTTTAAAAATCCTAGCCCTAGGCCTAAGCCTAACAGTAACCCTGGGAAGGTAAATCAGCCTGGTGTTAGGCGTCTTGCCAAGGAAAAAGCCGTGAAAGCAGCCATGTTGTGGCACTTTTGCACTCCCTTTTGGATGCCTTTCACAGCTCCAGTGTGCCTGGAACTCAGGGCTTCCTGATTTTAAAAATCCTAGCCCAAGGCCGAACCCCAACCCTAAGACGAGAAAGGCAAATCAGCCAGGAATTAGGCATGTCCCCAAGGAAAAAGCTGTGGAGGCAGGCATGTTGTGGCACTTTTGCACTCCCTTTTGGATGCCTTTCACAGCTCCAGTGTGCCTGGAACTCAGGGCTTCCTGATTTAAAAAATCCTAGCCCTAGGCCGAACCCCAACCCTAAGACGAGAAAGGCAAATCAGCCAGGAATTAGGCATGTCCCCAAGGAAAAAGCTGTGGAGGCAGGCATGTTGTGGTACTTTTGCGCTCTTCTTGGCTAGTCCTTCGCAGCTGCTGTGTTCTTGGAACTCAGGGCTTTCTGGTTAATAGAACCCTTACCCTAGGCGTAACTCAAACCTTAACCCTAGGAAGGAAAATCAACCTATGGTTCGGGATGCTCTCATGGAAATATCAGTGGTGGCAGCCAAGTTGCGTCACTTTTGCGCTCCCCTTGGGATGCCTTTCGCAGCTCCAATGTGCCTGGAGCCCAGGGCTTCCTGGTTTTAAAAGTCCTAGGCCTAAGCCTAACAGTAACCCTAGGAAGGTAAATCAGCCGGGTATTAGGGTTCTTCCTAAGGGAAAAGCCGTGAAAGCAGCCATGTTGTGGCACTTCTGCACTCCCTTTGGGATGCCTTTGGCAGATGAAGTAAGCCTGGAACTCAGGGCTTCCTGGTTAAAGAAATTCAAGCCCTAGGCTGAACCCTAACCCTAACCCTAGGCAGATAAATCAGCCTAGGTATAGGGATGGTGCCAAGGAAAAAGCTGTGAAAGCTGCCATGTTGTTGCACTTTTGTACTCCCCTTGGGATGCCTTGAACAGCTGCAGTGTGCCTGGAGCTAAGGGCTTCCTAGTTTTAAAAATCCTAGCCCTAGGCCTAAGCCTAACAGTAACCCTGGGAAGGTAAATCAGCCTGGTGTTAGGCGTCTTGCCAAGGAAAAAGCCGTGAAAGTAGCCATGTTGTGGCACTTTTGCACTCCCTTTTGGATGCCTTTCACAGCTCCAGTGTGCCTGGAACTCAGGGCTTCCTGATTTAAAAAATCCTAGCCCTAGGCCGAACCCCAACCCTAAGACGAGAAAGGCAAATCAGCCAGGAATTAGGCATGTCCCCAAGGAAAAAGCTGTGGAGGCAGGCATGTTGTGGTACTTTTGCTCTCTTCTTGGGTAGTCCTTCGCAGCTGCTGTGTTCTTGGAACTCAGGGCTTTCTGGTTAATAGAACCCTTACCCTAGGCGTAACTCAAACCTTAACCCTAGGAAGGAAAATCAGCCTATGGTTCGGGATGGTCTCATGGAAATATCAGTGGTGGCAGCCAAGTTGCGTCACTTTTGCGCTCCCCTTGGGATGCCTTTCGCAGCTGCAGTGTGCCTGGAGCCCAGGGCTTCCTGGTTTTAAAAGTCCTAGGCCTAAGCCTAACAGTAACCCTAGGAAGGTAAATCAGCCGGGTATTAGGGTTCTTCCTAAGGGAAAAGCCGTGAAAGCAGCCATGTTGTGGCACTTCTGCACTCCCTTTGGGATGCCTTTGGCAGATGAAGTAAGCCTGGAACTCAGGGCTTCCTGGTTAAAGAAATCCAAGCCCTAGGCTGAACCCTAACCCTAACCCTAGGCAGATAAATCAGCCTAGGTATAGGGATGGTGCCAAGGAAAAAGCTGTGAAAGCTGCCATGTTGTTGCACTTTTGTACTCCCCTTGGGATGCCTTGAACAGCTGCAGTGTGCCTGGAGCCCAGGGCTTCCTAGTTTCAAAAATCCTAGCCCTAGGCCTAAGCCTAACAGTAACCCTGGGAAAGTAAGTCAGCCAGGAATTAGGCATGTCCCCAAGGAAAAAGCTGTGGAGGCAGGCATGTTGTGGTACTTTTGCACTCCCTTTTGGATGCCTTTCACAGCTCCAGTGTGCCTGGAACTCAGGGCTTCCTGATTTTAAAAATCCTAGCCCTAGGCCGAACCCCAACCCTAAGACGAGAAAGGCAAATCAGCCAGGAATTAGGCATGTCCCCAAGGAAAAAACAGTGGAGGCAGGCATGTTGTGGTACTTTTGCGCTCTTCTTGGCTAGTCCTTCGCAGCTGCTGTGTTCTTGGAACTCAGGGCTTTCTGGTTAATAGAACCCTTACCCTAGGCGTAACTCAAACCTTAACCCTAGGAAGGAAAATCAGCCTATGGTTCGGGATGGTCTCATGGAAATATCAGTGGTGGCAGCCAAGTTGCGTCACTTTTGCGCTCCCCTTGGGATGCCTTTCGCAGCTGCAGTGTGCCTGGAGCCCAGGGCTTCCTGGTTTTAAAAGTCCTAGGCCTAAGCCTAACAGTAACCCTAGGAAGGTAAATCAGCCGGGTATTAGGGTTCTTCCTAAGGGAAAAGCCGTGAAAGCAGCCATGTTGTGGCACTTCTGCACTCCCTTTGGGATGCCTTTGGCAGATGAAGTAAGCCTGGAACTCAGGGCTTCCTGGTTAAAGAAATCCAAGCCCTAGGCTGAACCCTAACCCTAACCCTAGGCAGATAAATCAGCCTAGGTATAGGGATGGTGCCAAGGAAAAAGCTGTGAAAGCTGCCATGTTGTTGCACTTTTGTACTCCCCTTGGGATGCCTTGAACAGCTGCAGTGTGCCTGGAGCCCAGGGCTTCCTAGTTTCAAAAATCCTAGCCCTAGGCCTAAGCCTAACAGTAACCCTGGGAAAGTAAGTCAGCCTGGTGTTAGGCTTCTTGCCAAGGAAAAAGCCGTGAAAGCAGCCATGTTGTGGCACTTTTGCACTCCCTTTTGGATGCCTTTCACAGCTCCAGTGTGCCTGGAACTCAGGGCTTCCTGATTTTAAAAATCCTACCCCTAGGCCGAACCCCAACCCTAAGACGAGAAAGGCAAATCAGCCAGGAATTAGGCACGTCCCCAAGGAAAAAGCTGTGGAGGCAGGCATGTTGTGGTACTTTTGCACTCCCTTTTGGATGCCTTTCACAGCTGCAGTGTGCCTGGAACTCAGGGCTTCCTGATTTAAAAAATCCTAGCCCTAGGCCGAACCCCAACCCTAAGACGAGAAAGGCAAATCAGCCAGGAATTAGGCATGTCCCCAAGGAAAAAGCTGTGGAGGGTGGCATGTTGTGCTACTTTTGCGCTCTTCTTGGGTAGTCCTTCGCAGCTGTTGTGTTCTTGGAACTCAGGGCTTTCTGGTTAATAGAACCCTTACCCTAGGCGTAACTCAAACCTTAACCCTAGGAAGGAAAATCAGCCTATGGTTTGGGATGGTCTCATGGAAATATCAGTGGTGGCAGCCAAGTTGCGTCACTTTTGCGCTCCCCTTGGGATGCCTTTCGCAGCTGCAGTGTGCCTGGAGCCCAGGGCTTCCTGGTTTTAAAAGTCCTAGGCCTAAGCCTAACAGTAACCCTAGGAAGGTAAATCAGCCGGGTATTAGGGTTCTTCCTAAGGGAAAAGCCGTGAAAGCAGCCATGTTGTGGCACTTCTGCACTCCCTTTGGGATGCCTTTGGCAGATGAAGTAAGCCTGGAACTCAGGGCTTCCTGGTTAAAGAAATCCAAGCCCTAGGCTGAACCCTAACCCTAACCCTAGGCAGATAAATCAGCCTAGGTATAGGGATGGTGCCAAGGAAAAAGCTGTGAAAGCTGCCATGTTGTTGCACTTTTGTACTCCCCTTGGGATGCCTTGAACAGCTGCAGTGTGCCTGGAGCCCAGGGCTTCCTAGTTTCAAAAATCCTAGCCCTAGGCCTAAGCCTAACAGTAACCCTGGGAAAGTAAGTCAGCCTGGTGTTAGGCTTCTTGCCAAGGAAAAAGCCATGAAAGCAGCCATGTTGTGGCACTTTTGCACTCCCTTTTGGATGCCTTTCACAGCTCCAGTGTGCCTGGAACTCAGGGCTTCCTGATTTTAAAAATCCTAGCCCTAGGCCGAACCCCAACCCTAAGACGAGAAAGGCAAATCAGCCAGGAATTAGGCATGTCCCCAAGGAAAAAGCTGTGGAGGCAGGCATGTTGTGCTACTTTTGCGCTCTTCTTGGCTAGTCCTTCGCAGCTGCTGTGTTCTTGGAACTCAGGGCTTTCTGGTTAATAGACCCTTACCCTAGGCGTAACTCAAACCTTAACCCTAGGAAGGAAAATCAGCCTATGGTTCGGGATGGTCTCATGGAAATATCAGTGGTGGCAGCCAAGTTGCGTCACTTTTGCGCTCCCCTTGAGATGCCTTTCGCAGCTGCAGTGTGCCTGGAGCCCAGGGCTTCCTGGTTTTAAAAGTCCTAGGCCTAAGCCTAACAGTAACCCTAGGAAGGTAAATCAGCCGGGTATTAGGGTTCTTCCTAAGGGAAAAGCCGTGAAAGCAGCCATGTTGTGGCACTTCTGCACTCCCTTTGGGATGCCTTTGGCAGATGAAGTAAGCCTGGAACTCAGGGCTTCCTGGTTAAAAAAATCCAAGCCCTAGGCTGAACCCTAACCCTAACCCTAGGCAGATAAATCAGCCTAGGTATAGGGATGGTGCCAAGGAAAAAGCTGTGAAAGCTGCCATGTTGTTGCACTTTTGTACTCCCCTTGGGATGCCTTGAGCAGCTGCAGTGTGCCTGGAGCCCAGGGCTTCCTAGTTTCAAAAATCCTAGCCCTAGGCCTAAGCCTAACAGTAACCCTGGGAAAGTAAGTCAGCCTGGTGTTAGGCTTCTTGCCAAGGAAAAAGCCATGAAAGCAGCCATGTTGTGGCACTTTTGCACTCCCTTTTGGATGCCTTTCACAGCTGCAGTGTGCCTGGAACTCAGGGCTTCCTGATTTTAAAAATCCTAGCCCTAGGCCGAACCCCAACCCTAAGACGAGAAAGGCAAATCAGCCAGGAATTAGGCATGTCCCCAAGGAAAAAGCTGTGGAGGCAGGCATGTTTTGGTACTTTTGCACTCCCTTTTGGATGCCTTTCACAGCTGCAGTGTGCCTGGAACTCAGGGCTTCCTGATTTTAAAAATCCTAGCCCTAGGCCGAACCCCAACCCTAAGACGAGAAAGGCAAATCAGCCAGGAATTAGGCATGTCCCCAAGGAAAAAGCTGTGGAGGCAGGCATGTTGTGGTACTTTTGCGCTCTTCTTGGGTAGTCCTTCGCAGCTGCTGTGTTCTTGGAACTCAGGGCTTTCTGGTTAATAGAACCCTTACCCTAGGCGTAACTCAAACCTTAACCCTAGGAAGGAAAATCAACCTATGGTTCGGGATGGTCTCATGGAAATATCAGTTGTGGCAGCCAAGTTGCGTCACTTTTGCGCTCCCCTTGGGATGCCTTTTGCAGCTGCAGTGTGCCTGGAGCCCAGGGCTTCCTGGTTTTAAAAGTCCTAGGCCTAAGCCTAACAGTAACCCTAGGAAGGTAAATCAGCCGGGTATTAGGGTTCTTCCTAAGGGAAAAGCCGTGAAAGCAGCCATGTTGTGGCACTTCTGCACTCCCTTTGGGATGCCTTTGGCAGATGAAGTAAGCCTGGAACTCAGGGCTTCCTGGTTAAAGAAATTCAAGCCCTAGGCTGAACCCTAACCCTAACCCTAGGCAGATAAATCAGCCTAGGTATAGGGATGGTGCCAAGGAAAAAGCTGTGAAAGCTGCCATGTTGTTGCACTTTTGTACTCCCCTTGGGATGCCTTGAACAGCTGCAGTGTGCCTGGAGCTAAGGGCTTCCTAGTTTCAAAAATCCTAGCCCTAGGCCTAAGCCTAACAGTAACCCTGGGAAGGTAAATCAGCCTGGTGTTAGGCGTCTTGCCAAGGAAAAAGCCGTGAAAGCAGCCATGTTGTGGCACTTTTGCACTCCCTTTTGGATGCCTTTCACAGCTCCAGTGTGCCTGGAACTCAGGGCTTCCTGATTTTAAAAATCCTAGCCCTAGGCCGAACCCCAACCCTAAGACGAGAAAGGCAAATCATCCAGGAATTAGGCATGTCCCCAAGGAAAAAGCTGTGGAGGCAGGCATATTGTGGTGCTTTTGCTCTCTTCTTGGGTAGTCCTTCGCAGCTGCTGTGTTCTTGGAACTCAGGGCTTTCTGGTTAATAGACCCTTACCCTAGGCGTAACTCAAACCTTAACCCTAGGAAGGAAAATCAGCCTATGGTTCGGGATGGTCTCATGGAAATATCAGTGGTGGCAGCCAAGTTGCGTCACTTTTGCGCTCCCCTTCAGATGCCTTTCGCAGCTGCAGTGTGCCTGGAGCCCAGGGCTTCCTGGTTTTAAAAGTCCTAGGCCTAAGCCTAACAGTAACCCTAGGAAGGTAAATCAGCCGGGTATTAGGGTTCTTCCTAAGGGAAAAGCCGTGAAAGCAGCCATGTTGTGGCACTTCTGCACTCCCTTTGGGATGCCTTTGGCAGATGAAGTAAGCCTGGAACTCAGGGCTTCCTGGTTAAAGAAATCCAAGCCCTAGGCTGAACCCTAACCCTAACCCTAGGCAGATAAATCAGCCTAGGTATAGGGATGGTGCCAAGGAAAAAGCTGTGAAAGCTGCCATGTTGTTGCACTTTTGTACTCCCCTTGGGATGCCTTGAACAGCTGCAGTGTGCCTGGAGCTAAGGGCTTCCTAGTTTTAAAAATCCTAGCCCTAGGCCTAAGCCTAACAGTAACCCTGGGAAGGTAAATCAGCCTGGTGTTAGGCTTCTTGCCAAGGAAAAAGCCGTGAAAGCAGCCATGTTGTGGCACTTTTGCACTCCCTTTTGGATGCCTTTCACAGTTCCAGTGTGCCTGGAACTCAGGGCTTCCTGATTTTAAAAATCCTAGCCCTAGGCCGAACCCCAACCCTAAGACGAGAAAGGCAAATCAGCCAGGAATTAGGCATGTCCCCAAGGAAAAAGCTGTGGAGGCAGGCATGTTGTGGTGCTTTTGCTCTCTTCTTGGGTAGTCCTTCGCAGCTGCTGTGTTCTTGGAACTCAGGGCTTTCTGGTTAATAGAACCCTTACCCTAGGCGTAACTCAAACCTTAACCCTAGGAAGGAAAATCAGCCTATGGTTCGGGATGGTCTCATGGAAATATCAGTGGTGGCAGCCAAGTTGCGTCACTTTTGCGCTCCCCTTGGGATGCCTTTCGCAGCTGCAGTGTGCCTGGAGCCCAGGGCTTCCTGGTTTTAAAAGTCCTAGGCCTAAGCCTAACAGTAACCCTAGGAAGGTAAATCAGCCGGGTATTAGGGTTCTTCCTAAGGGAAAAGCCGTGAAAGCAGCCATGTTGTGGCACTTCTGCACTCCCTTTGGGATGCCTTTGGCAGATGAAGTAAGCCTGGAACTCAGGGCTTCCTGGTTAAAGAAATCCAAGCCCTAGGCTGAAGCCTAACCCTAACCCTAGGCAGATAAATCAGCCTAGGTATAGGGATGGTGCCAAGGAAAAAGCTGTGAAAGCTGCCATGTTGTTGCACTTTTGTACTCCCCTTGGGATGCCTTGAACAGCTGCAGTGTGCCTGGAGCCCAGGGCTTCCTAGTTTCAAAAATCCTAGCCCTAGGCCTAAGCCTAACAGTAACCCTGGGAAAGTAAGTCAGCCAGGAATTAGGCATGTCCCCAAGGAAAAAGCTGTGGAGGCAGCCATGTTGTGGTACTTTTGCACTCCCTTTTGGATGCCTTTCACCGCTGCAGTGTGCCTGGAACTCAGGGCTTCCTGATTTTAAAAATCCTAGCCCTAGGCCGAACCCCAACCCTAAGACGAGAAAGGCAAATCAGCCAGGAATTAGGCATGTCCACAAGGAAAAAGCTGTGGAGGCAGGCATGTTGTGGTACTTTTGCGCTCTTCTTGGCTAGTCCTTCGCAGCTGCTGTGTTCTTGGAACTCAGGGCTTTCTGGTTAATAGAACCCTTACCCTAGGCGTAGCTCAAACCTTAACCCTAGGAAGGAAAATCAGCCTATGGTTCGGGATGCCCTCATGGAAATATCAGTGGTGGCAGCCAAGTTGCGTCACTTTTGCGCTCCCCTTGGGATGCCTTTCGCAGCTGCAGTGTGCCTGGAGCCCAGGGCTTCCTGGTTTTAAAAGTCCTAGGCCTAAGCCTAACAGTAACCCTAGGAAGGTAAATCAGCCGGGTATTAGGGTTCTTCCTAAGGGAAAAGCCGTGAAAGCAGCCATGTTGTGGCACTTCTGCACTCCCTTTGGGATGCCTTTGGCAGATGAAGTAAGCCTGGAACTCAGGGCTTCCTGGTTAAAGAAATCCAAGCCCTAGGCTGAACCCTAACCCTAACCCTAGGCAGATAAATCAGCCTAGGTATAGGGATGGTGCCAAGGAAAAAGCTGTGAAAGCTGCCATGTTGTTGCACTTTTGTACTCCCCTTGGGATGCCTTGAACAGCTGCAGTGTGCCTGGAGCTAAGGGCTTCCTAGTTTCAAAAATCCTAGCCCTAGGCCTAAGCCTAACAGTAACCCTGGGAAAGTAAGTCAGCCTGGTGTTAGGCTTCTTGCCAAGGAAAAAGCCGTGAAAGCAGCCATGTTGTGTCACTTTTGCACTCCCTTTTGGATGCCTTTCACAGCTCCAGTGTGCCTGGAACTCAGGGCTTCCTGATTTTAAAAATCCTAGCCCTAGGCCGAACCCCAACCCTAAGACGAGAAAGGCAAATCAGCCAGGAATTAGGCATGTCCCCAAGGAAAAAGCTGTGGAGGCAGGCATGTTGTGCTACTTTTGCGCTCTTCTTGGCTAGTCCTTCGCAGCTGCTGTGTTCTTGGAACTCAGGGCTTTCTGGTTAATAGAACCCTTACCCTAGGCGTAATTCAAACCTTAACCCTAGGAAGGAAAATCAGCCTATGGTTCGGGATGGTCTCATGGAAATATCAGTGGTGGCAGCCAAGTTGCGTCACTTTTGCGCTCCCCTTGGGATGCCTTTCGCAGCTGCAGTGTGCCTGGAGCCCAGGGCTTCCTGGTTTTAAAAGTCCTAGGCCTAAGCCTAACAGTAACCCTAGGAAGGTAAATCAGCCGGGTATTAGGGTTCTTCCTAAGGGAAAAGCCGTGAAAGCAGCCATGTTGTGGCACTTCTGCACTCCCTTTGGGATGCCTTTGGCAGATGAAGTAAGCCTGGAACTCAGGGCTTCCTGGTTAAAGAAATTCAAGCCCTAGGCTGAACCCTAACCCTAACCCTAGGCAGATAAATCAGCCTAGGTATAGGGATGGTGCCAAGGAAAAAGCTGTGAAAGCTGCCATGTTGTTGCACTTTTGTACTCCCCTTGGGATGCCTTGAACAGCTGCAGTGTGCCTGGAGCTAAGGGCTTCCTAGTTTCAAAAATCCTAGCCCTAGGCCTAAGCCTAACAGTAACCCTGGGAAGGTAAATCAGCCTGGTGTTAGGCGTCTTGCCAAGGAAAAAGCCGTGAAAGCAGCCATGTTGTGGCACTTTTGCACTCCCTTTTGGATGCCTTTCACAGCTCCAGTGTGCCTGGAACTCAGGGCTTCCTGATTTTAAAAATCCTAGCCCTAGGCCGAACCCCAACCCTAAGACGAGAAAGGCAAATCATCCAGGAATTAGGCATGTCCCCAAGGAAAAAGCTGTGGAGGCAGGCATGTTGTGGTGCTTTTGCTCTCTTCTTGGGTAGTCCTTCGCAGCTGCTGTGTTCTTGGAACTCAGGACTTTCTGGTTAATAGAACCCTTACCCTAGGCGTAACTCAAACCTTAACCCTAGGAAGGAAAATCAGCCTATGGTTCGGGATGGTCTCATGGAAATATCAGTGGTGGCAGCCAAGTTGCGTCACTTTTGCGCTCCCCTTGGGATGCCTTTTGCAGCTGCAGTGTGCCTGGAGCCCAGGGCTTCCTGGTTTTAAAAGTCCTAGGCCTAAGCCTAACAGTAACCCTAGGAAGGTAAATCAGCCGGGTATTAGGGTTCTTCCTAAGGGAAAAGCCGTGAAAGCAGCCATGTTGTGGCACTTCTGCACTCCCTTTGGGATGCCTTTGGCAGATGAAGTAAGCCTGGAACTCAGGGCTTCCTGGTTAAAGAAATCCAAGCCCTAGGCTGAACCCTAACCCTAACCCTAGGCAGATAAATCAGCCTAGGTATAGGGATGGTGCCAAGGAAAAAGCTGTGAAAGCTGCCATGTTGTTGCACTTTTGTACTCCCCTTGGGATGCCTTGAACAGCTGCAGTGTGCCTGGAGCCCAGGGCTTCCTGGTTTTAAAAGTCCTAGGCCTAAGCCTAACAGTAACCCTAGGAAGGTAAATCAGCCGGGTATTAGGGTTCTTCCTAAGGGAAAAGCCGTGAAAGCAGCCATGTTGTGGCACTTCTGCACTCCCTTTGGGATGCCTTTGGCAGATGAAGTAAGCCTGGAACTCAGGGCTTCCTGGTTAAAGAAATCCAAGCCCTAGGCTGAACCCTAACCCTAACCCTAGGCAGATAAATCAGCCTAGGTATAGGGATGGTGCCAAGGAAAAAGCTGTGAAAGCTGCCATGTTGTTGCACTTTTGTACTCCCCTTGGGATGCCTTGAACAGCTGCAGTGTGCCTGGAGCCCAGGGCTTCCTAGTTTCAAAAATCCTAGCCCTAGGCCTAAGCCTAACAGTAACCCTGGGAAAGTAAGTCAGCCTGGTGTTAGGCTTCTTGCCAAGGAAAAAGCCGTGAAAGCAGCCATGTTGTGGCACTTTTGCACTCCCTTTTGGATGCCTTTCACAGCTGCAGTGTGCCTGGAACTCAGGGCTTCCTGATTTTAAAAATCCTAGCCCTAGGCCGAACCCCAACCCTAAGACGAGAAAGGCAAATCAGCCAGGAATTAGGCATGTCCCCAAGGAAAAAGCTGTGGAGGCAGGCATGTTGTGGTACTTTTGCGCTCTTCTTGGCTAGTCCTTCGCAGCTGCTGTGTTCTTGGAACTCAGGGCTTTCTGGTAAATAGAGCCCTTACCCTAGGCGTAACTCAAACCTTAACCCTAGGAAGGAAAATCAGCCTATGGTTCGGGATGGTCTCATGGAAATATCAGTGGTGGCAGCCAAGTTGCGTCACTTTTGCGCTCCCCTTGGGATGCCTTTTGCAGCTGCAGTGTGCCTGGAGCCCAGGGCTTCCTGGTTTTAAAAGTCCTAGGCCTAAGCCTAACAGTAACCCTAGGAAGGTAAATCAGCCGGGTATTAGGGTTCTTCCTAAGGGAAAAGCCGTGAAAGCAGCCATGTTGTGGCACTTCTGCACTCCCTTTGGGATGCCTTTGGCAGATGAAGTAAGCCTGGAACTCAGGGCTTCCTGGTTAAAGAAATCCAAGCCCTAGGCTGAACCCTAACCCTAACCCTAGGCAGATAAATCAGCCTAGGTATAGGGATGGTGCCAAGGAAAAAGCTGTGAAAGCTGCCATGTTGTTGCACTTTTGTACTCCCCTTGGGATGCCTTGAACAGCTGCAGTGTGCCTGGAGCTAAGGGCTTCCTAGTTTTAAAAATCCTAGCCCTAGGCCTAAGCCTAACAGTAACCCTGGGAAGGTAAATCAGCCTGGTGTTAGGCTTCTTGCCAAGGAAAAAGCCGTGAAAGCAGCCATGTTGTGGCACTTTTGCACTCCCTTTTGGATGCCTTTCACAGCTCCAGTGTGCCTGGAACTCAGGGCTTCCTGATTTTAAAAATCCTAGCCCTAGGCCGAACCCCAACCCTAAGACGAGAAAGGCAAATCAGCCAGGAATTAGGCATGTCCCCAAGGAAAAAGCTGTGGAGGCAGGCATGTTGTGGTACTTTTGCGCTCTTCTTGGCTAGTCCTTCGCAGCTGCTGTGTTCTTGGAACTCAGGGCTTTCTGGTTAATAGAACCCTTACCCTAGGCGTAACTCAAACCTTAACCCTAGGAAGGAAAATCAACCTATGGTTCGGGATGGTCTCATGGAAATATCAGTGGTGGCAGCCAAGTTGCGTCACTTTTGCGCTCCCCTTGGGATGCCTTTCGCAGCTGCAGTGTGCCTGGAGCCCAGGGCTTCCTGGTTTTAAAAGTCCTAGGCCTAAGCCTAACAGTAACCCTAGGAAGGTAAATCAGCCGGGTATTAGGGTTCTTCCTAAGGGAAAAGCCGTGAAAGCAGCCATGTTGTGGCACTTCTGCACTCCCTTTGGGATGCCTTTGGCAGATGAAGTAAGCCTGGAACTCAGGGCTTCCTGGTTAAAGAAATCCAAGCCCTAGGCTGAACCCTAACCCTAACCCTAGGCAGATAAATCAGCCTAGGTATAGGGATGGTGCCAAGGAAAAAGCTGGGAAAGCTGCCATGTTGTTGCACTTTTGTACTCCCCTTGGGATGCCTTGAACAGCTGCAGTGTGCCTGGAGCCCAGGGCTTCCTAGTTTCAAAAATCCTAGCCCTAGGCCTAAGCCTAACAGTAACCCTGGGAAAGTAAGTCATCCTGGTGTTAGGCTTCTTGCCAAGGAAAAAGCCATGAAAGCAGCCATGTTGTGGCACTTTTGCACTCCCTTTTGGATGCCTTTCACAGCTCCAGTGTGCCTGGAACTCAGGGCTTCCTGATTTTAAAAATCCTAGCCCTAGGCCGAACCCCAACCCTAAGACGAGAAAGGCAAATCAGCCAGGAATTAGGCATGTCCCCAAGGAAAAAGCTGTGGAGGCAGGCACGTTGTGGTGCTTTTGCTCTCTTCTTGGGTAGTCCTTCGCAGCTGCTGTGTTCTTGGAACTCAGGGCTTTCTGGTTAATAGACCCTTACCCTAGGCGTAACTCAAACCTTAACCCTAGGAATGAAAATCAGCCTATGATTCGGGATGCTCTCATGGAAATATCAGGGGTGGAAGCCAAGTTGTGTCACTTTTGCGCTCCCCTTGGGATGCCTTTCGCAGCTGCAGTGTGCCTGGAGCCCAGGGCTTCCTGGTTTTAAAAGTCCTAGGCCTAAGCCTAACAGTAACCCTAGGAAGGTAAATCAGCCGGGTATTAGGGTTCTTCCTAAGGGAAAAGCCGTGAAAGCAGCCATGTTGTGGCACTTCTGCACTCCCTTTGGGATGCCTTTGGCAGATGAAGTAAGCCTGGAACTCAGGGCTTCCTGGTTAAAGAAATCCAAGCCCTAGGCTGAACCCTAACCCTAACCCTAGGCAGATAAATCAGCCTAGGTATAGGGATGGTGCCAAGGAAAAAGCTGTGAAAGCTGCCATGTTGTTGCACTTTTGTACTCCCCTTGGGATGCCTTGAACAGCTGCAGTGTGCCTGGAGCCCAGGGCTTCCTAGTTTCAAAAATCCTAGCCCTAGGCCTAAGCCTAACAGTAACCCTGGGAAGGTAAATCAGCCTGGTGTTAGGCGTCTTGCCAAGGAAAAAGCCGTGAAAGCAGCCATGTTGTGGCACTTTTGCACTCCCTTTTGGATGCCTTTCACAGCTCCAGTGTGCCTGGAACTCAGGGCTTCCTGATTTTAAAAATCCTAGCCCTAGGCCGAACCCCAACCCTAAGACGAGAAAGGCAAATCAGCCAGGAATTAGGCATGTCCCCAAGGAAAAAGCTGTGGAGGCAGGCATGTTGTGCTACTTTTGCGCTCTTCTTGGGTAGTCCTTCGCAGCTGCTGTGTTCTTGGAACTCAGGGCTTTCTGGTTAATAGAACCCTTACCCTAGGCGTAACTCAAACCTTAACCCTAGGAAGGAAAATCAGCCTATGGTTCGGGATGGTCTCATGGAAATATCAGTGGTGGCAGCCAAGTTGCGTCACTTTTGCGCTCCCCTTGGGATGCCTTTCGCAGCTGCAGTGTGCCTGGAGCCCAGGGCTTCCTGGTTTTAAAAGTCCTAGGCCTAAGCCTAACAGTAACCCTAGGAAGGTAAATCAGCCGGGTATTAGGGTTCTTCCTAAGGGAAAAGCCGTGAAAGCAGCCATGTTGTGGCACTTCTGCACTCCCTTTGGGATGCCTTTGGCAGATGAAGTAAGCCTGGAACTCAGGGCTTCCTGGTTAAAGAAATCCAAGCCCTAGGCTGAACCCTAACCCTAACCCTAGGCAGATAAATCAGCCTAGGTATAGGGATGGTGCCAAGGAAAAAGCTGTGAAAGCTGCCATGTTGTTGCACTTTTGTACTCCCCTTGGGATGCCTTGAACAGCTGCAGTGTGCCTGGAGCCCAGGGCTTCCTAGTTTCAAAAATCCTAGCCCTAGGCCTAAGCCTAACAGTAACCCTGGGAAAGTAAGTCAGCCTGGTGTTAGGCTTCTTGCCAAGGAAAAAGCCGTGAAAGCAGCCATGTTGTGGCACTTTTGCACTCCCTTTTGGATGCCTTTCACAGCTCCAGTGTGCCTGGAACTCAGGGCTTCCTGATTTTAAAAATCCTAGCCCTAGGCCGAACCCCAACCCTAAGACGAGAAAGGCAAATCAGCCAGGAATTAGGCATGTCCCCAAGGAAAAAGCTGTGGAGGCAGGCATGTTGTGGTACTTTTGCGCTCTTCTTGGCTAGTCCTTCGCAGCTGCTGTGTTCTTGGAACTCAGGGCTTTCTGGTTAATAGACCCTTACCCTAGGCGTAACTCAAACCTTAACCCTAGGAAGGAAAATCAGCCTATGGTTCGGGATGGTCTCATGGAAATATCAGTGGTGGCAGCCAAGTTGCGTCACTTTTGCGCTCCCCTTGGGATGCCTTTCGCAGCTGCAGTGTGCCTGGAGCCCAGGGCTTCCTGGTTTTAAAAGTCCTAGGCCTAAGCCTAACAGTAACCCTAGGAAGGTAAATCAGCCGGGTATTAGGGTTCTTCCTAAGGGAAAAGCCGTGAAAGCAGCCATGTTGTGGCACTTCTGCACTCCCTTTGGGATGCCTTTGGCAGATGAAGTAAGCCTGGAACTCAGGGCTTCCTGGTTAAAGAAATCCAAGCCCTAGGCTGAACCCTAACCCTAACCCTAGGCAGATAAATCAGCCTAGGTATAGGGATGGTGCCAAGGAAAAAGCTGTGAAAGCTGCCATGTTGTTGCACTTTTGTACTCCCCTTGGGATGCCTTGAACAGCTGCAGTGTGCCTGGAGCCCAGGGCTTCCTAGTTTCAAAAATCCTAGCCCTAGGCCTAAGCCTAACAGTAACCCTGGGAAAGTAAGTCAGCCTGGTGTTAGGCTTCTTGCCAAGGAAAAAGCCGTGAAAGCAGCCATGTTGTGGCACTTTTGCACTCCCTTTTGGATGCCTTTCACAGCTCCAGTGTGCCTGGAACTCAGGGCTTCCTGATTTTAAAAATCCTAGCCCTAGGCCGAACCCCAACCCTAAGACGAGAAAGGCAAATCAGCCAGGAATTAGGCATGTCCCCAAGGAAAAAGCTGTGGAGGCAGGCATGTTGTGGTACTTTTGCGCTCTTCTTGGCTAGTCCTTCGCAGCTGCTGTGTTCTTGGAACTCAGGGCTTTCTGGTTAATAGACCCTTACCCTAGGCGTAACTCAAACCTTAACCCTAGGAAGGAAAATCAGCCTATGGTTCGGGATGCTCTCATGGAAATATCAGTGGTGGCAGCCAAGTTGTGTCACTTTTGCGCTCCCCTTGGGATGCCTTTCGCAGCTGCAGTGTGCCTGGAGCCCAGGGCTTCCTGGTTTTAAAAGTCCTAGGCCTAAGCCTAACAGTAACCCTAGGAAGGTAAATCAGCCGGGTATTAGGGTTCTTCCTAAGGGAAAAGCCGTGAAAGCAGCCATGTTGTGGCACTTCTGCACTCCCTTTGGGATGCCTTTGGCAGATGAAGTAAGCCTGGAACTCAGGGCTTCCTGGTTAAAGAAATCCAAGCCCTAGGCTGAACCCTAACCCTAACCCTAGGCAGATAAATCAGCCTAGGTATAGGGATGGTGCCAAGGAAAAAGCTGTGAAAGCTGCCATGTTGTTGCACTTTTGTACTCCCCTTGGGATGCCTTGAACAGCTGCAGTGTGCCTGGAGCTAAGGGCTTCCTAGTTTTAAAAATCCTAGCCCTAGGCCTAAGCCTAACAGTAACCCTGGGAAGGTAAATCAGCCTGGTGTTAGGCGTCTTGCCAAGGAAAAAGCCGTGAAAGCAGCCATGTTGTGGCACTTTTGCACTCCCTTTTGGATGCCTTTCACAGCTCCAGTGTGCCTGGAACTCAGGGCTTCCTGATTTTAAAAATCCTAGCCCTAGGCCGAACCCCAACCCTAAGACGAGAAAGGCAAATCAGCCAGGAATTAGGCATGTCCCCAAGGAAAAAGCTGTGGAGGCAGGCACGTTGTGGTGCTTTTGCTCTCTTCTTGGGTAGTCCTTCGCAGCTGCTGTGTTCTTGGAACTCAGGGCTTTCTGGTTAATAGACCCTTACCCTAGGCGTAACTCAAACCTTAACCCTAGGAATGAAAATCAGCCTATGATTCGGGATGCTCTCATGGAAATATCAGGGGTGGAAGCCAAGTTGTGTCACTTTTGCGCTCCCCTTGGGATGCCTTTCGCAGCTGCAGTGTGCCTGGAGCCCAGGGCTTCCTGGTTTTAAAAGTCCTAGGCCTAAGCCTAACAGTAACCCTAGGAAGGTAAATCAGCCGGGTATTAGGGTTCTTCCTAAGGGAAAAGCCGTGAAAGCAGCCATGTTGTGGCACTTCTGCACTCCCTTTGGGATGCCTTTGGCAGATGAAGTAAGCCTGGAACTCAGGGCTTCCTGGTTAAAGAAATCCAAGCCCTAGGCTGAACCCTAACCCTAACCCTAGGCAGATAAATCAGCCTAGGTATAGGGATGGTGCCAAGGAAAAAGCTGTGAAAGCTGCCATGTTGTTGCACTTTTGTACTCCCCTTGGGATGCCTTGAACAGCTGCAGTGTGCCTGGAGCCCAGGGCTTCCTAGTTTTAAAAATCCTAGCCCTAGGCCTAAGCCTAACAGTAACCCTGGGAAGGTAAATCAGCCTGGTGTTAGGCGTCTTGCCAAGGAAAAAGCCGTGAAAGCAGCCATGTTGTGGCACTTTTGCACTCCCTTTTGGATGCCTTTCACAGCTCCAGTGTGCCTGGAACTCAGGGCTTCCTGATTTTAAAAATCCTAGCCCTAGGCCGAACCCCAACCCTAAGACGAGAAAGGCAAATCAGCCAGGAATTAGGCATGTCCCCAAGGAAAAAGCTGTGGAGGCAGGCATGTTGTGCTACTTTTGCGCTCTTCTTGGCTAGTCCTTCGCAGCTGCTGTGTTCTTGGAACTCAGGGCTTTCTGGTTAATAGAACCCTTACCCTAGGCGTAACTCAAACCTTAACCCTAGGAAGGAAAATCAGCCTATGGTTCGGGATGCTCTCATGGAAATATCAGTGGTGGCAGCCAAGTTGTGTCACTTTTGCGCTCCCCTTGGGATGCCTTTCGCAGCTGCAGTGTGCCTGGAGCCCAGGGCTTCCTGGTTTTAAAAGTCCTAGGCCTAAGCCTAACAGTAACCCTAGGAAGGTAAATCAGCCGGGTATTAGGGTTCTTCCTAAGGGAAAAGCCGTGAAAGCAGCCATGTTGTGGCACTTCTGCACTCCCTTTGGGATGCCTTTGGCAGATGAAGTAAGCCTGGAACTCAGGGCTTCCTGGTTAAAGAAATCCAAGCCCTAGGCTGAAGCCTAACCCTAACCCTAGGCAGATAAATCAGCCTAGGTATAGGGATGGTGCCAAGGAAAAAGCTGTGAAAGCTGCCATGTTGTTGCACTTTTGTACTCCCCTTGGGATGCCTTGAACAGCTGCAGTGTGCCTGGAGCTAAGGGCTTCCTAGTTTTAAAAATCCTAGCCCTAGGCCTAAGCCTAACAGTAACCCTGGGAAGGTAAATCAGCCTGGTGTTAGGCGTCTTGCCAAGGAAAAAGCCGTGAAAGCAGCCATGTTGTGGCACTTTTGCACTCCCTTTTGGATGCCTTTCACAGCTCCAGTGTGCCTGGAACTCAGGGCTTCCTGATTTTAAAAATCCTAGCCCTAGGCCGAACCCCAACCCTAAGACGAGAAAGGCAAATCAGCCAGGAATTAGGCATGTCCCCAAGGAAAAAGCTGTGGAGGCAGGCACGTTGTGGTGCTTTTGCTCTCTTCTTGGGTAGTCCTTCGCAGCTGCTGTGTTCTTGGAACTCAGGGCTTTCTGGTTAATAGACCCTTACCCTAGGCGTAACTCAAACCTTAACCCTAGGAATGAAAATCAGCCTATGATTCGGGATGCTCTCATGGAAATATCAGGGGTGGAAGCCAAGTTGTGTCACTTTTGCGCTCCCCTTGGGATGCCTTTCGCAGCTGCAGTGTGCCTGGAGCCCAGGGCTTCCTGGTTTTAAAAGTCCTAGGCCTAAGCCTAACAGTAACCCTAGGAAGGTAAATCAGCCGGGTATTAGGGTTCTTCCTAAGGGAAAAGCCGTGAAAGCAGCCATGTTGTGGCACTTCTGCACTCCCTTTGGGATGCCTTTGGCAGATGAAGTAAGCCTGGAACTCAGGGCTTCCTGGTTAAAGAAATCCAAGCCCTAGGCTGAACCCTAACCCTAACCCTAGGCAGATAAATCAGCCTAGGTATAGGGATGGTGCCAAGGAAAAAGCTGTGAAAGCTGCCATGTTGTTGCACTTTTGTACTCCCCTTGGGATGCCTTGAACAGCTGCAGTGTGCCTGGAGCCCAGGGCTTCCTAGTTTTAAAAATCCTAGCCCTAGGCCTAAGCCTAACAGTAACCCTGGGAAGGTAAATCAGCCTGGTGTTAGGCGTCTTGCCAAGGAAAAAGCCGTGAAAGCAGCCATGTTGTGGCACTTTTGCACTCCCTTTTGGATGCCTTTCACAGCTCCAGTGTGCCTGGAACTCAGGGCTTCCTGATTTTAAAAATCCTAGCCCTAGGCCGAACCCCAACCCTAAGACGAGAAAGGCAAATCAGCCAGGAATTAGGCATGTCCCCAAGGAAAAAGCTGTGGAGGCAGGCATGTTGTGGTACTTTTGCACTCCCTTTTGGATGCCTTTCACAGCTGCAGTGTGCCTGGAACTCAGGGCATCCTGATTTAAAAAATCCTAGCCCTAGGCCGAACCCCAACCCTAAGACGAGAAAGGCAAATCAGCCAGGAATTAGGCATGTCCCCAAGGAAAAAGCTGTGGAGGCAGGCATGTTGTGGTACTTTTGCGCTCTTCTTGGCTAGTCCTTCGCAGCTGCTGTGTTCTTGGAACTCAGGGCTTTCTGGTTAATAGACCCTTACCCTAGGCGTAACTCAAACCTTAACCCTAGGAAGGAAAATCAGCCTATGGTTCGGGATGGTCTCATGGAAATATCAGTGGTGGCAGCCAAGTTGCGTCACTTTTGCGCTCCCCTTGAGATGCCTTTCGCAGCTGCAGTGTGCCTGGAGCCCAGGGCTTCCTGGTTTTAAAAGTCCTAGGCCTAAGCCTAACAGTAACCCTAGGAAGGTAAATCAGCCGGGTATTAGGGTTCTTCCTAAGGGAAAAGCCGTGAAAGCAGCCATGTTGTGGCACTTCTGCACTCCCTTTGGGATGCCTTTGGCAGATGAAGTAAGCCTGGAACTCAGGGCTTCCTGGTTAAAAAAATCCAAGCCCTAGGCTGAACCCTAACCCTAACCCTAGGCAGATAAATCAGCCTAGGTATAGGGATGGTGCCAAGGAAAAAGCTGTGAAAGCTGCCATGTTGTTGCACTTTTGTACTCCCCTTGGGATGCCTTGAACAGCTGCAGTGTGCCTGGAGCTAAGGGCTTCCTAGTTTTAAAAATCCTAGCCCTAGGCCTAAGCCTAACAGTAACCCTGGGAAAGTAAGTCAGCCTGGTGTTAGGCTTCTTGCCAAGGAAAAAGCCGTGAAAGCAGCCATGTTGTGGCACTTTTGCACTCCCTTTTGGATGCCTTTCACAGCTCCAGTGTGCCTGGAACTCAGGGCTTCCTGATTTTAAAAATCCTAGCCCTAGGCCGAACCCCAACCCTAAGACGAGAAAGGCAAATCAGCCAGGAATTAGGCATGTCCCCAAGGAAAAAGCTGTGGAGGCAGGCATGTTGTGCTACTTTTGCGCTCTTCTTGGGTAGTCCTTCGCAGCTGCTGTGTTCTTGGAACTCAGGGCTTTCTGGTTAATAGAACCCTTACCCTAGGCGTAACTCAAACCTTAACCCTAGGAAGGAAAATCAGCCTATGGTTCGGGATGGTCTCATGGAAATATCAGTGGTGGCAGCCAAGTTGCGTCACTTTTGCGCTCCCCTTGGGATGCCTTTCGCAGCTGCAGTGTGCCTGGAGCCCAGGGCTTCCTGGTTTTAAAAGTCCTAGGCCTAAGCCTAACAGTAACCCTAGGAAGGTAAATCAGCCGGGTATTAGGGTTCTTCCTAAGGGAAAAGCCGTGAAAGCAGCCATGTTGTGGCACTTCTGCACTCCCTTTGGGATGCCTTTGGCAGATGAAGTAAGCCTGGAACTCAGGGCTTCCTGGTTAAAGAAATCCAAGCCCTAGGCTGAACCCTAACCCTAACCCTAGGCAGATAAATCAGCCTAGGTATAGGGATGGTGCCAAGGAAAAAGCTGTGAAAGCTGCCATGTTGTTGCACTTTTGTACTCCCCTTGGGATGCCTTGAACAGCTGCAGTGTGCCTGGAGCCCAGGGCTTCCTAGTTTCAAAAATCCTAGCCCTAGGCCTAAGCCTAACAGTAACCCTGGGAAAGTAAGTCAGCCTGGTGTTAGGCTTCTTGCCAAGGAAAAAGCCGTGAAAGCAGCCATGTTGTGGCACTTTTGCACTCCCTTTTGGATGCCTTTCACAGCTCCAGTGTGCCTGGAACTCAGGGCTTCCTGATTTTAAAAATCCTAGCCCTAGGCCGAACCCCAACCCTAAGACGAGAAAGGCAAATCAGCCAGGAATTAGGCATGTCCCCAAGGAAAAAGCTGTGGAGGCAGGCATGTTGTGGTACTTTTGCGCTCTTCTTGGCTAGTCCTTCGCAGCTGCTGTGTTCTTGGAACTCAGGGCTTTCTGGTTAATAGACCCTTACCCTAGGCGTAACTCAAACCTTAACCCTAGGAAGGAAAATCAGCCTATGGTTCGGGATGCTCTCATGGAAATATCAGTGGTGGCAGCCAAGTTGTGTCACTTTTGCGCTCCCCTTGGGATGCCTTTCGCAGCTGCAGTGTGCCTGGAGCCCAGGGCTTCCTGGTTTTAAAAGTCCTAGGCCTAAGCCTAACAGTAACCCTAGGAAGGTAAATCAGCCGGGTATTAGGGTTCTTCCTAAGGGAAAAGCCGTGAAAGCAGCCATGTTGTGGCACTTCTGCACTCCCTTTGGGATGCCTTTGGCAGATGAAGTAAGCCTGGAACTCAGGGCTTCCTGGTTAAAGAAATCCAAGCCCTAGGCTGAACCCTAACCCTAACCCTAGGCAGATAAATCAGCCTAGGTATAGGGATGGTGCCAAGGAAAAAGCTGTGAAAGCTGCCATGTTGTTGCACTTTTGTACTCCCCTTGGGATGCCTTGAACAGCTGCAGTGTGCCTGGAGCTAAGGGCTTCCTAGTTTTAAAAATCCTAGCCCTAGGCCTAAGCCTAACAGTAACCCTGGGAAGGTAAATCAGCCTGGTGTTAGGCGTCTTGCCAAGGAAAAAGCCGTGAAAGCAGCCATGTTGTGGCACTTTTGCACTCCCTTTTGGATGCCTTTCACAGCTCCAGTGTGCCTGGAACTCAGGGCTTCCTGATTTTAAAAATCCTAGCCCTAGGCCGAACCCCAACCCTAAGACGAGAAAGGCAAATCAGCCAGGAATTAGGCATGTCCCCAAGGAAAAAGCTGTGGAGGCAGGCATGTTGTGGTACTTTTGCACTCCCTTTTGGATGCCTTTCACAGCTCCAGTGTGCCTGGAACTCAGGGCTTCCTGATTTTAAAAATCCTAGCCCTAGGCCGAACCCCAACCCTAAGACGAGAAAGGCAAATCAGCCAGGAATTAGGCATGTCCCCAAGGAAAAAGCTGTGGAGGCAGGCATGTTGTGGTACTTTTGCGCTCTTCTTGGCTAGTCCTTCGCAGCTGCTGTGTTCTTGGAACTCAGGGCTTTCTGGTTAATAGACCCTTACCCTAGGCGTAACTCAAACCTTAACCCTAGGAAGGAAAATCAGCCTATGGTTCGGGATGGTCTCATGGAAATATCAGTGGTGGCAGCCAAGTTGCGTCACTTTTGCGCTCCCCTTGAGATGCCTTTCGCAGCTGCAGTGTGCCTGGAGCCCAGGGCTTCCTGGTTTTAAAAGTCCTAGGCCTAAGCCTAACAGTAACCCTAGGAAGGTAAATCAGCCGGGTATTAGGGTTCTTCCTAAGGGAAAAGCCGTGAAAGCAGCCATGTTGTGGCACTTCTGCACTCCCTTTGGGATGCCTTTGGCAGATGAAGTAAGCCTGGAACTCAGGGCTTCCTGGTTAAAAAAATCCAAGCCCTAGGCTGAACCCTAACCCTAACCCTAGGCAGATAAATCAGCCTAGGTATAGGGATGGTGCCAAGGAAAAAGCTGTGAAAGCTGCCATGTTGTTGCACTTTTGTACTCCCCTTGGGATGCCTTGAACAGCTGCAGTGTGCCTGGAGCTAAGGGCTTCCTAGTTTTAAAAATCCTAGCCGTAGGCCTAAGCCTAACAGTAACCCTGGGAAAGTAAGTCAGCCTGGTGTTAGGCTTCTTGCCAAGGAAAAAGCCGTGAAAGCAGCCATGTTGTGGCACTTTTGCACTCCCTTTTGGATGCCTTTCACAGCTCCAGTGTGCCTGGAACTCAGGGCTTCCTGATTTTAAAAATCCTAGCCCTAGCCCGAACCCCAACCCTAAGACGAGAAAGGCAAATCAGCCAGGAATTAGGCATGTCCCCAAGGAAAAAGCTGTGGAGGCAGGCATGTTGTGGTACTTTTGCGCTCTTCTTGGCTAGTCCTTCGCAGCTGCTGTGTTCTTGGAACTCAGGGCTTTCTGGTAAATAGACCCTTACCCTAGGCGTAACTCAAACCTTAACCCTAGGAAGGAAAATCAACCTATGGTTCGGGATGGTCTCATGGAAATATCAGTGGTGGCAGCCAAGTTGCGTCACTTTTGCGCTCCCCTTGGGATGCCTTTCGCAGCTGCAGTGTGCCTGGAGCCCAGGGCTTCCTGGTTTTAAAAGTCCTAGGCCTAAGCCTAACAGTAACCCTAGGAAGGTAAATCAGCCGGGTATTAGGGTTCTTCCTAAGGGAAAAGCCGTGAAAGCAGCCATGTTGTGGCACTTCTGCACTCCCTTTGGGATGCCTTTGGCAGATGAAGTAAGCCTGGAACTCAGGGCTTCCTGGTTAAAGAAATCCAAGCCCTAGGCTGAAGCCTAACCCTAACCCTAGGCAGATAAATCAGCCTAGGTATAGGGATGGTGCCAAGGAAAAAGCTGTGAAAGCTGCCATGTTGTTGCACTTTTGTACTCCCCTTGGGATGCCTTGAACAGCTGCAGTGTGCCTGGAGCTAAGGGCTTCCTAGTTTTAAAAATCCTAGCCCTAGGCCTAAGCCTAACTGTAACCCTGGGAAGGTAAATCAGACTGGTGTTAGGCATCTTGCCAAGGAAAAAGCCGTGAAAGCAGCCATGTTGTGGCACTTTTGCACTCCCTTTTGGATGCCTTTCACAGCTCCAGTGTGCCTGGAACTCAGGGCTTCCTGATTTTAAAAATCCTAGCCCTAGGCCGAACCTCAACCCTAAGACGCGAAAGGCAAATCAGCCAGGAATTAGGCATGTCCCCAAGGAAAAAGCTGTGGAGGCAGGCATGTTGTGCTACTTTTGCGCTCTTCTTGGGTAGTCCTTCGCAGCTGCTGTGTTCTTGGAACTCAGGGCTTTCTGGTTAATAGAACCCTTACCCTAGGCGTAACTCAAACCTTAACCCTAGGAAGGAAAATCAGCCTATGGTTCGGGATGGTCTCATGGAAATATCAGTGGTGGCAGCCAAGTTGCGTCACTTTTGCGCTCCCCTTGGGATGCCTTTCGCAGCTGCAGTGTGCCTGGAGCCCAGGGCTTCCTGGTTTTAAAAGTCCTAGGCCTAAGCCTAACAGTAACCCTAGGAAGGTAAATCAGCCGGGTATTAGGGTTCTTCCTAAGGGAAAAGCCGTGAAAGCAGCCATGTTGTGGCACTTCTGCACTCCCTTTGGGATGCCTTTGGCAGATGAAGTAAGCCTGGAACTCAGGGCTTCCTGGTTAAAGAAATCCAAGCCCTAGGCTGAACCCTAACCCTAACCCTAGGCAGATAAATCAGCCTAGGTATAGGGATGGTGCCAAGGAAAAAGCTGTGAAAGCTGCCATGTTGTTGCACTTTTGTACTCCCCTTGGGATGCCTTGAACAGCTGCAGTGTGCCTGGAGCTAAGGGCTTCCTAGTTTTAAAAATCCTAGCCCTAGGCCTAAGCCTAACAGTAACCCTGGGAAGGCAAATCAGCCTGGTGTTAGGCTTCTTGCCAAGGAAAAAGCCGTGAAAGCAGCCATGTTGTGGCACTTTTGCACTCCCTTTTGGATGCCTTTCACAGCTGCAGTGTGCCTGGAACTCAGGGCTTCCTGATTTTAAAAATCCTAGCCCTAGGCCGAACCCCAACCCTAAGACGAGAAAGGCAAATCAGCCAGGAATTAGGCATGTCCCCAAGGAAAAAGCTGTGGAGGCAGGCATGTTGTGGTACTTTTGCACTCCCTTTTGGATGCCTTTCACAGCTGCAGTGTGCCTGGAACTCAGGGCTTCCTGATTTTAAAAATCCTAGCCCTAGGCCGAACCCCAACCCTAAGACGAGAAAGGCAAATCAGCCAGGAATTAGGCATGTCCCCAAGGAAAAAGCTGTGGAGGCAGGCATGTTGTGGTACTTTTGCGCTCTTCTTGGCTAGTCCTTCGCAGCTGCTGTGTTCTTGGAACTCAGGGCTTTCTGGTTAATAGAGCCCTTACCCTAGGCGTAACTCAAACCTTAACCCTAGGAAGGAAAATCAACCTATGGTTCGGGATGGTCTCATGGAAATATCAGTGGTGGCAGCCAAGTTGCGTCACTTTTGCGCTCCCCTTGGGATGCCTTTCGCAGCTGCAGTGTGCCTGGAGCCCAGGGCTTCCTGGTTTTAAAAGTCCTAGGCCTAAGCCTAACAGTAACCCTAGGAAGGTAAATCAGCCGGGTATTAGGGTTCTTCCTAAGGGAAAAGCCGTGAAAGCAGCCATGTTGTGGCACTTCTGCACTCCCTTTGGGATGCCTTTGGCAGATGAAGTAAGCCTGGAACTCAGGGCTTCCTGGTTAAAGAAATCCAAGCCCTAGGCTGAACCCTAACCCTAGGCAGATAAATCAGCCTAGGTATAGGGATGGTGCCAAGGAAAAAGCTGTGAAAGCTGCCATGTTGTTGCACTTTTGTACTCCCCTTGGGATGCCTTGAACAGCTGCAGTGTGCCTGGAGCTAAGGGCTTCCTAGTTTTAAAAATCCTAGCCCTAGGCCTAAGCCTAACAGTAACCCTGGGAAGGTAAATCAGCCTGGTGTTAGGCGTCTTGCCAAGGAAAAAGCCGTGAAAGCAGCCATGTTGTGGCACTTTTGCACTCCCTTTTGGATGCCTTTCACAGCTCCAGTGTGCCTGGAACTCAGGGCTTCCTGATTTTAAAAATCCTAGCCCTAGGCCGAACCCCAACCCTAAGACGAGAAAGGCAAATCAGCCAGGAATTAGGCATGTCCCCAAGGAAAAAGCTGTGGAGGCAGGCATGTTGTGGTACTTTTGCGCTCTTCTTGGCTAGTCCTTCGCAGCTGCTGTGTTCTTGGAACTCAGGGCTTTCTGGTTAATAGAGCCCTTACCCTAGGCGTAACTCAAACCTTAACCCTAGGAAGGAAAATCAGCCTATGGTTCGGGATGGTCTCATGGAAATATCAGTGGTGGCAGCCAAGTTGCGTCACTTTTGCGCTCCCCTTGGGATGCCTTTCGCAGCTGCAGTGTGCCTGGAGCCCAGGGCTTCCTGGTTTTAAAAGTCCTAGGCCTAAGCCTAACAGTAACCCTAGGAAGGTAAATCAGCCGGGTATTAGGGTTCTTCCTAAGGGAAAAGCCGTGAAAGCAGCCATGTTGTGGCACTTCTGCACTCCCTTTGGGATGCCTTTGGCAGATGAAGTAAGCCTGGAACTCAGGGCTTCCTGGTTAAAGAAATCCAAGCCCTAGGCTGAACCCTAACCCTAACCCTAGGCAGATAAATCAGCCTAGGTATAGGGATGGTGCCAAGGAAAAAGCTGTGAAAGCTGCCATGTTGTTGCACTTTTGTACTCCCCTTGGGATGCCTTGAACAGCTGCAGTGTGCCTGGAGCTAAGGGCTTCCTAGTTTCAAAAATCCTAGCCCTAGGCCTAAGCCTAACAGTAACCCTGGGAAGGTAAATCAGCCTGGTGTTAGGCTTCTTGCCAAGGAAAAAGCCGTGAAAGCAGCCATGTTGTGGCACTTTTGCACTCCCTTTTGGATGCCTTTCACAGCTCCAGTGTGCCTGGAACTCAGGGCTTCCTGATTTTAAAAATCCTAGCCCTAGGCCGAACCCCAACCCTAAGACGAGAAAGGCAAATCAGCCAGGAATTAGGCATGTCCCCAAGGAAAAAGCTGTGGAGGCAGGCATGTTGTGGTACTTTTGCGCTCTTCTTGGCTAGTCCTTCGCAGCTGCTGTGTTCTTGGAACTCAGGGCTTTCTGGTTAATAGAACCCTTACCCTAGGCGTAACTCAAACCTTAACCCTAGGAAGGAAAATCAGCCTATGGTTCGGGATGGTCTCATGGAAATATCAGTGGTGGCAGCCAAGTTGCGTCACTTTTGCGCTCCCCTTGGGATGCCTTTCGCAGCTGCAGTGTGCCTGGAGCCCAGGGCTTCCTGGTTTTAAAAGTCCTAGGCCTAAGCCTAACAGTAACCCTAGGAAGGTAAATCAGCCGGGTATTAGGGTTCTTCCTAAGGGAAAAGCCGTGAAAGCAGCCATGTTGTGGCACTTCTGCACTCCCTTTGGGATGCCTTTGGCAGATGAAGTAAGCCTGGAACTCAGGGCTTCCTGGTTAAAGAAATCCAAGCCCTAGGCTGAACCCTAACCCTAACCCTAGGCAGATAAATCAGCCTAGGTATAGGGATGGTGCCAAGGAAAAAGCTGTGAAAGCTGCCATGTTGTTGCACTTTTGTACTCCCCTTGGGATGCCTTGAACAGCTGCAGTGTGCCTGGAGCTAAGGGCTTCCTAGTTTTAAAAATCCTAGCCCTAGGCCTAAGCCTAACAGTAACCCTGGGAAGGCAAATCAGCCTGGTGTTAGGCTTCTTGCCAAGGAAAAAGCCGTGAAAGCAGCCATGTTGTGGCACTTTTGCACTCCCTTTTGGATGCCTTTCACAGCTGCAGTGTGCCTGGAACTCAGGGCTTCCTGATTTTAAAAATCCTAGCCCTAGGCCTAAGCCCAACCCTAAGACGAGAAAGGCAAATCAGCCAGGAATTAGGCATGTCCCCAAGGAAAAAGCTGTGGAGGCAGGCATGTTGTGGTACTTTTGCACTCCCTTTTGGATGCCTTTCACAGCTGCAGTGTGCCTGGAACTCAGGGCTTCCTGATTTTAAAAATCCTAGCCCTAGGCCGAACCCCAACCCTAAGACGAGAAAGGCAAATCAGCCAGGAATTAGGCATGTCCCCAAGGAAAAAGCTGTGGAGGCAGGCATGTTGTGGTACTTTTGCGCTCTTCTTGGCTAGTCCTTCGCAGCTGCTGTGTTCTTGGAACTCAGGGCTTTCTGGTTAATAGAGCCCTTACCCTAGGCGTAACTCAAACCTTAACCCTAGGAAGGAAAATCAACCTATGGTTCGGGATGGTCTCATGGAAATATCAGTGGTGGCAGCCAAGTTGCGTCACTTTTGCGCTCCCCTTGGGATGCCTTTCGCAGCTGCAGTGTGCCTGGAGCCCAGGGCTTCCTGGTTTTAAAAGTCCTAGGCCTAAGCCTAACAGTAACCCTAGGAAGGTAAATCAGCCGGGTATTAGGGTTCTTCCTAAGGGAAAAGCCGTGAAAGCAGCCATGTTGTGGCACTTCTGCACTCCCTTTGGGATGCCTTTGGCAGATGAAGTAAGCCTGGAACTCAGGGCTTCCTGGTTAAAGAAATCCAAGCCCTAGGCTGAACCCTAACCCTAACCCTAGGCAGATAAATCAGCCTAGGTATAGGGATGGTGCCAAGGAAAAAGCTGTGAAAGCTGCCATGTTGTTGCACTTTTGTACTCCCCTTGGGATGCCTTGAACAGCTGCAGTGTGCCTGGAGCTAAGGGCTTCCTAGTTTTAAAAATCCTAGCCCTAGGCCTAAGCCTAACAGTAACCCTGGGAAGGTAAATCAGCCTGGTGTTAGGATTCTTGCCAAGGAAAAAGCCGTGAAAGCAGCCATGTTGTGGCACTTTTGCACTCCCTTTTGGATGCCTTTCACAGCTCCAGTGTGCCTGGAACTCAGGGCTTCCTGATTTTAAAAATCCTAGCCCTAGGCTGAACCCCAACCCTAAGACGAGAAAGGCAAATCAGCCAGGAATTAGGCATGTCCCCAAGGAAAAAGCTGTGGAGGCAGGCACGTTGTGCTACTTTTGCGCTCTTCTTGGGTAGTCCTTCGCAGCTGCTGTGTTCTTGGAGCTCAGGGCTTTCTGGTAAATAGAGCCCTTACCCTAGGCGTAACTCAAACCTTAACCCTAGGAAGGAAAATCAACCTATGGTTCGGGATGGTCTCATGGAAATATCAGTGGTGGCAGCCAAGTTGCGTCACTTTTGCGCTCCCCTTGGGATGCCTTTCGCAGCTGCAGTGTGCCTGGAGCCCAGGGCTTCCTGGTTTTAAAAGTCCTAGGCCTAAGCCTAACAGTAACCCTAGGAAGGTAAATCAGCCGGGTATTAGGGTTCTTCCTAAGGGAAAAGCCGTGAAAGCAGCCATGTTGTGGCACTTCTGCACTCCCTTTGGGATGCCTTTGGCAGATGAAGTAAGCCTGGAACTCAGGGCTTCCTGGTTAAAGAAATCCAAGCCCTAGGCTGAACCCTAACCCTAACCCTAGGCAGATAAATCAGCCTAGGTATAGGGATGGTGCCAAGGAAAAAGCTGTGAAAGCTGCCATGTTGTTGCACTTTTGTACTCCCCTTGGGATGCCTTGAACAGCTGCAGTGTGCCTGGAGCCCAGGGCTTCCTAGTTTCAAAACTCCTAGCCCTAGGCCTAAGCCTAACAGTAACCCTGGGAAGGTAAATCAGCCTGGTGTTAGGCTTCTTGCCAAGGAAAAAGCCGTGAAAGCAGCCATGTTGTGGCACTTTTGCACTCCCTTTTGGATGCCTTTCACAGCTCCAGTGTGCCTGGAACTCAGGGCTTCCTGATTTTAAAAATCCTAGCCCTAGGCCGAACCCCAACCCTAAGACGAGAAAGGCAAATCAGCCAGGAATTAGGCATGTCCCCAAGGAAAAAGCTGTGGAGGCAGGCATGTTGTGGTACTTTTGCGCTCTTCTTGGCTAGTCCTTCGCAGCTGCTGTGTTCTTGGAACTCAGGGCTTTCTGGTAAATAGAGCCCTTACCCTAGGCGTAACTCAAACCTTAACCCTAGGAAGGAAAATCAGCCTATGGTTCGGGATGGTCTCATGGAAATATCAGTGGTGGCAGCCAAGTTGCGTCACTTTTGCGCTCCCCTTGGGATGCCTTTCGCAGCTGCAGTGTGCCTGGAGCCCAGGGCTTCCTGGTTTTAAAAGTCCTAGGCCTAAGCCTAACAGTAACCCTAGGAAGGTAAATCAGCCGGGTATTAGGGTTCTTCCTAAGGGAAAAGCCGTGAAAGCAGCCATGTTGTGGCACTTCTGCACTCCCTTTGGGATGCCTTTGGCAGATGAAGTAAGCCTGGAACTCAGGGCTTCCTGGTTAAAGAAATCTAAGCCCTAGGCTGAACCCTAACCCTAACCCTAGGCAGATAAATCAGCCTAGGTATAGGGATGGTGCCAAGGAAAAAGCTGTGAAAGCTGCCATGTTGTTGCACTTTTGTACTCCCCTTGGGATGCCTTGAACAGCTGCATTGTGCCTGGAGCCCAGGGCTTCCTAGTTTCAAAAATCCTAGCCCTAGGCCTAAGCCTAACAGTAACCCTGGGAAAGTAAGTCAGCCTGGTGTTAGGCTTCTTGCCAAGGAAAAAGCCGTGAAAGCAGCCATGTTGTGGCACTTTTGCACTCCCTTTTGGATGCCTTTCACAGCTCCAGTGTGCCTGGAACTCAGGGCTTCCTGATTTTAAAAATCCTAGCCCTAGGCCGAACCCCAACCCTAAGACGAGAAAGGCAAATCAGCCAGGAATTAGGCATGTCCCCAAGGAAAAAGCTGTGGAGGCAGGCATGTTGTGGTACTTTTGCACTCCCTTTTGGATGCCTTTCACAGCTGCAGTGTGCCTGGAACTCAGGGCTTCCTGATTTTAAAAATCCTAGCCCTAGGCCGAACCCCAACCCTAAGACGAGAAAGGCAAATCAGCCAGGAATTAGGCATGTCCCCAAGGAAAAAGCTGTGGAGGCAGGCATGTTGTGGTACTTTTGCGCTCTTCTTGGCTAGTCCTTCGCAGCTGCTGTGTTCTTGGAACTCAGGGCTTTCTGGTTAATAGAGCCCTTACCCTAGGCGTAACTCAAACCTTAACCCTAGGAAGGAAAATCAACCTATGGTTCGGGATGGTCTCATGGAAATATCAGTGGTGGCAGCCAAGTTGCGTCACTTTTGCGCTCCCCTTGGGATGCCTTTCGCAGCTGCAGTGTGCCTGGAGCCCAGGGCTTCCTGGTTTTAAAAGTCCTAGGCCTAAGCCTAACAGTAACCCTAGGAAGGTAAATCAGCCGGGTATTAGGGTTCTTCCTAAGGGAAAAGCCGTGAAAGCAGCCATGTTGTGGCACTTCTGCACTCCCTTTGGGATGCCTTTGGCAGATGAAGTAAGCCTGGAACTCAGGGCTTCCTGGTTAAAGAAATCACAGCCCTAGGCTGAACCCTAACCCTAACCCTAGGCAGATAAATCAGCCTAGGTATAGGGATGGTGCCAAGGAAAAAGCTGTGAAAGCTGCCATGTTGTTGCACTTTTGTACTCCCCTTGGGATGCCTTGAACAGCTGCAGTGTGCCTGGAGCTAAGGGCTTCCTAGTTTTAAAAATCCTAGCCCTAGGCCTAAGCCTAACAGTAACCCTGGGAAGGTAAATCAGCCTGGTGTTAGGCTTCTTGCCAAGGAAAAAGCCGTGAAAGCAGCCATGTTGTGGCACTTTTGCACTCCCTTTTGGATGCCTTTCACAGCTGCAGTGTGCCTGGAACTCAGGGCTTCCTGATTTTAAAAATCCTAGCCCTAGGCCGAACCCCAACCCTAAGACGAGAAAGGCAAATCAGCCAGGAATTAGGCATGTCCCCAAGGAAAAAGCTGTGGAGGCAGGCATGTTGTGGTACTTTTGCGCTCTTCTTGGCTAGTCCTTCGCAGCTGCTGTGTTCTTGGAACTCAGGGCTTTCTGGTAAATAGAGCCCTTACCCTAGGCGTAACTCAAACCTTAACCCTAGGAAGGAAAATCAGCCTATGGTTCGGGATGGTCTCATGGAAATATCAGTGGTGGCAGCCAAGTTGCGTCACTTTTGCGCTCCCCTTGGGATGCCTTTCGCAGCTGCAGTGTGCCTGGAGCCCAGGGCTTCCTGGTTTTAAAAGTCCTAGGCCTAAGCCTAACAGTAACCCTAGGAAGGTAAATCAGCCGGGTATTAGGGTTCTTCCTAAGGGAAAAGCTGTGAAAGCAGCCATGTTGTGGCACTTCTGCACTCCCTTTGGGATGCCTTTGGCAGATGAAGTAAGCCTGGAACTCAGGGCTTCCTGGTTAAAGAAATCCAAGCCCTAGGCTGAACCCTAACCCTAACCCTAGGCAGATAAATCAGCCTAGGTATAGGGATGGTGCCAAGGAAAAAGCTGTGAAAGCTGCCATGTTGTTGCACTTTTGTACTCCCCTTGGGATGCCTTGAACAGCTGCAGTGTGCCTGGAGCCCAGGGCTTCCTAGTTTCAAAAATCCTAGCCCTAGGCCTAAGCCTAACAGTAACCCTGGTAAAGTAAGTCAGCCTGGTGTTAGGCTTCTTGCCAACGAAAAAAGCCGTGAAAGCAGCCATGTTGTGGAACTTTTGCACTCCCTTTTGGATGCCTTTCACAGCTGCAGTGTGCCTGGAACTCAGGGCTTCCTGATTTTAAAAATCCTAGCCCTAGGCCGAACCCCAACCCTAAGACGAGAAAGGCAAATCAGCCAGGAATTAGGCATGTCCCCAAGGAAAAAGCTGTGGAGGCAGGCATGTTGTGCTACTTTTGCGCTCTTCTTGGCTAGTCCTTCGCAGCTGCTGTGTTCTTGGAACTCAGGGCTTTCTGGTTAATAGAGCCCTTACCCTAGGCGTAACTCAAACCTTAAGCCTAGGAAGGAAAATCAGCCTATGGTTCGGGATGGTCTCATGGAAATATCAGTGGTGGCAGCCAAGTTGCGTCACTTTTGCGCTCCCCTTGGGATGCCTTTCGCAGCTGCAGTGTGCCTGGAGCCCAGGGCTTCCTGGTTTTAAAAGTCCTAGGCCTAAGCCTAACAGTAACCCTAGGAAGGTAAATCAGCCGGGTATTAGGGTTCTTCCTAAGGGAAAAGCCGTGAAAGCAGCCATGTTGTGGCACTTCTGCACTCCCTTTGGGATGCCTTTGGCAGATGAAGTAAGCCTGGAACTCAGGGCTTCCTGGTTAAAGAAATCCAAGCCCTAGGCTGAACCCTAACCCTAACCCTAGGCAGATAAATCAGCCTAGGTATAGGGATGGTGCCAAGGAAAAAGCTGTGAAAGCTGCCATGTTGTTGCACTTTTGTACTCCCCTTGGGATGCCTTGAACAGCTGCAGTGTGCCTGGAGCCCAGGGCTTCCTAGTTTCAAAACTCCTAGCCCTAGGCCTAAGCCTAACAGTAACCCTGGGAAGGTAAATCAGCCTGGTGTTAGGCTTCTTGCCAAGGAAAAAGCCGTGAAAGCAGCCATGTTGTGGCACTTTTGCACTCCCTTTTGGATGCCTTTCACAGCTCCAGTGTGCCTGGAACTCAGGGCTTCCTGATTTTAAAAATCCTAGCCCTAGGCCGAACCCCAACCCTAAGACGAGAAAGGCAAATCAGCCAGGAATTAGGCATGTCCCCAAGGAAAAAGCTGTGGAGGCAGGCATGTTGTGGTACTTTTGCGCTCTTCTTGGGTAGTCCTTCGCAGCTGCTGTGTTCTTGGAACTCAGGGCTTTCTGGTAAATAGAGCCCTTACCCTAGGCGTAACTCAAACCTTAACCCTAGGAAGGAAAATCAGCCTATGGTTCGGGATGGTCTCATGGAAATATCAGTGGTGGCAGCCAAGTTACGTCACTTTTGCACTCCCCTTGGGATGCCTTTCGCAGCTGCAGTGTGCCTGGAGCCCAGGGCTTCCTGGTTTTAAAAGTCCTAGGCCTAAGCCTAACAGTAACCCTAGGAAGGTAAATCAGCCGGGTATTAGGGTTCTTCCTAAGGGAAAAGCCGTGAAAGCAGCCATGTTGTGGCACTTCTGCACTCCCTTTGGGATGCCTTTGGCAGATGAAGTAAGCCTGGAACTCAGGGCTTCCTGGTTAAAGAAATCCAAGCCCTAGGCTGAACCCTAACCCTAACCCTAGGCAGATAAATCAGCCTAGGTATAGGGATGGTGCCAAGGAAAAAGCTGTGAAAGCTGCCATGTTGTTGCACTTTTGTACTCCCCTTGGGATGCCTTGAACAGCTGCAGTGTGCCTGGAGCTAAGGGCTTCCTAGTTTCAAAAATCCTAGCCCTAGGCCTAAGCCTAACAGTAACCCTGGGAAGGTAAATCAGCCTGGTGTTAGGCTTCTTGCCAAGGAAAAAGCCGTGAAAGCAGCCATGTTGTGGCACTTTTGCACTCCCTTTTGGATGCCTTTCACAGCTCCAGTGTGCCTGGAACTCAGGGCTTCCTGATTTTAAAAATCCTAGCCCTAGGCCGAACCCCAACCCTAAGACGAGAAAGGCAAATCAGCCAGGAATTAGGCATGTCCCCAAGGAAAAAGCTGTGGAGGCAGGCATGTTGTGGTACTTTTGCGCTCTTCTTGGCTAGTCCTTCGCAGCTGCTGTGTTCTTGGAACTCAGGGCTTTCTGGTAAATAGAGCCCTTACCCTAGGCGTAACTCAAACCTTAACCCTAGGAAGGAAAATCAGCCTATGGTTCGGGATGGTCTCATGGAAATATCAGTGGTGGCAGCCAAGTTGCGTCACTTTTGCGCTCCCCTTGGGATGCCTTTTGCAGCTGCAGTGTGCCTGGAGCCCAGGGCTTCCTGGTTTTAAAAGTCCTAGGCCTAAGCCTAACAGTAACCCTAGGAAGGTAAATCAGCCGGGTATTAGGGTTCTTCCTAAGGGAAAAGCCGTGAAAGCAGCCATGTTGTGGCACTTCTGCACTCCCTTTGGGATGCCTTTGGCAGATGAAGTAAGCCTGGAACTCAGGGCTTCCTGGTTAAAGAAATCCAAGCCCTAGGCTGAACCCTAACCCTAACCCTAGGCAGATAAATCAGCCTAGGTATAGGGATGGTGCCAAGGAAAAAGCTGTGAAAGCTGCCATGTTGTTGCACTTTTGTACTCCCCTTGGGATGCCTTGAACAGCTGCAGTGTGCCTGGAGCCCAGGGCTTCCTAGTTTCAAAAATCCTAGCCCTAGGCCTAAGCCTAACAGTAACCCTGGGAAAGTAAGTCAGCCTGGTGTTAGGCTTCTTGCCAAGGAAAAAGCCGTGAAAGCAGCCATGTTGTGGCACTTTTGCACTCCCTTTTGGATGCCTTTCACAGCTGCAGTGTGCCTGGAACTCAGGGCTTCCTGATTTTAAAAATCCTAGCCCTAGGCCGAACCCCAACCCTAAGACGAGAAAGGCAAATCAGCCAGGAATTAGGCATGTCCCCAAGGAAAAAGCTGTGGAGGCAGGCATGTTGTGCTACTTTTGCGCTCTTCTTGGCTAGTCCTTCGCAGCTGCTGTGTTCTTGGAACTCAGGGCTTTCTGGTTAATAGACCCTTACCCTAGGCGTAACTCAAACCTTAACCCTAGGAAGGAAAATCAGCCTATGGTTCGGGATGGTCTCATGGAAATATCAGTGGTGGCAGCCAAGTTGCGTCACTTTTGCGCTCCCCTTGGGATGCCTTTCGCAGCTGCAGTGTGCCTGGAGCCCAGGGCTTCCTGGTTTTAAAAGTCCTAGGCCTAAGCCTAACAGTAACCCTAGGAAGGTAAATCAGCCGGGTATTAGGGTTCTTCCTAAGGGAAAAGCCGTGAAAGCAGCCATGTTGTGGCACTTCTGCACTCCCTTTGGGATGCCTTTGGCAGATGAAGTAAGCCTGGAACTCAGGGCTTCCTGGTTAAAGAAATCCAAGCCCTAGGCTGAACCCTAACCCTAACCCTAGGCAGATAAATCAGCCTAGGTATAGGGATGGTGCCAAGGAAAAAGCTGTGAAAGCTGCCATGTTGTTGCACTTTTGTACTCCCCTTGGGATGCCTTGAACAGCTGCAGTGTGCCTGGAGCTAAGGGCTTCCTAGTTTCAAAAATCCTAGCCCTAGGCCTAAGCCTAACAGTAACCCTGGGAAGGTAAATCAGCCTGGTGTTAGGCTTCTTGCCAAGGAAAAAGCCGTGAAAGCAGCCATGTTGTGGCACTTTTGCACTCCCTTTTGGATGCCTTTCACAGCTCCAGTGTGCCTGGAACTCAGGGCTTCCTGATTTTAAAAATCCTAGCCCTAGGCCGAACCCCAACCCTAAGACGAGAAAGGCAAATCAGCCAGGAATTAGGCATGTCCCCAAGGAAAAAGCTGTGGAGGCAGGCATGTTGTGGTACTTTTGCACTCCCGTTTTGGATGCCTTTCACAGCTCCAGTGTGCCTGGAACTCAGGGCTTCCTGATTTTAAAAATCCTAGCCCTAGGCTGAACCCCAACCCTAAGACGAGAAAGGCAAATCAGCCAGGAATTAGGCATGTCCCCAAGGAAAAAGCTGTGGAGGCAGGCATGTTGGGTACTTTTGCGCTCTTCTTGGGTAGTCCTTCGCAGCTGCTGTGTTCTTGGAACTCAGGGCTTTCTGGTTAATAGACCCTTACCCTAGGCGTAACTCAAACCTTAAGCCTAGGAAGGAAAATCAGCCTATGGTTCGGGATGGTCTCATGGAAATATCAGTGGTGGCAGCCAAGTTGCGTCACTTTTGCGCTCCCCTTGGGATGCCTTTCGCAGCTGCAGTGTGCCTGGAGCCCAGGGCTTCCTGGTTTTAAAAGTCCTAGGCTTAAGCCTAACAGTAACCCTAGGAAGGTAAATCAGCCGGGTATTAGGGTTCTTCCTAAGGGAAAAGCCGTGAAAGCAGCCATGTTGTGGCACTTCTGCACTCCCTTTGGGATGCCTTTGGCAGATGAAGTAAGCCTGGAACTCAGGGCTTCCTGGTTAAAGAAATCCAAGCCCTAGGCTGAACCCTAACCCTAACCCTAGGCAGATAAATCAGCCTAGGTATAGGGATGGTGCCAAGGAAAAAGCTGTGAAAGCTGCCATGTTGTTGCACTTCTGTACTCCCCTTGGGATGCCTTGAACAGCTGCAGTGTGCCTGGAGCTAAGGGCTTCCTAGTTTTAAAAATCCTAGCCCTAGGCCTAAGCCTAACAGTAACCCTGGGAAGGCAAATCAGCCTGGTGTTAGGCATCTTGCCAAGGAAAAAGCCGTGAAAGCAGCCATGTTGTGGCACTTTTGCACTCCCTTTTGGATGCCTTTCACAGCTCCAGTGTGCCTGGAACTCAGGGCTTCCTGATTTTAAAAATCCTAGCCCTAGGCCGAACCTCAACCCTAAGACGAGAAAGGCAAATCAGCCAGGAATTAGGCATGTCCCCAAGGAAAAAGCTGTGGAGGCAGGCATGTTGTGGTACTTTTGCGCTCTTCTTGGCTAGTCCTTCGCAGCTGCTGTGTTCTTGGAACTCAGGGCTTTCTGGTTAATAGAGCCCTTACCCTAGGCGTAACTCAAACCTTAACCCTAGGAAGGAAAATCAGCCTATGGTTCGGGATGGTCTCATGGAAATATCAGTGGTGGCAGCCAAGTTGCGTCACTTTTGCGCTCCCCTTGGGATGCCTTTCGCAGCTGCAGTGTGCCTGGAGCCCAGGGCTTCCTGGTTTTAAAAGTCCTAGGCCTAAGCCTAACAGTAACCCTAGGAAGGTAAATCAGCCGGGTATTAGGGTTCTTCCTAAGGGAAAAGCCGTGAAAGCAGCCATGTTGTGGCACTTCTGCACTCCCTTTGGGATGCCTTTGGCAGATGAAGTAAGCCTGGAACTCAGGGCTTCCTGGTTAAAGAAATCCAAGCCCTAGGCTGAACCCTAACCCTAACCCTAGGCAGATAAATCAGCCTAGGTATAGGGATGGTGCCAAGGAAAAAGCTGTGAAAGCTGCCATGTTGTTGCACTTTTGTACTCCCCTTGGGATGCCTTGAACAGCTGCAGTGTGCCTGGAGCTAAGGGCTTCCTAGTTTTAAAAATCCTAGCCCTAGGCCTAAGCCTAACAGTAACCCTGGGAAGGTAAATCAGCCTGGTGTTAGGCTTCTTGCCAAGGAAAAAGCCGTGAAAGCAGCCATGTTGTGGCACTTTTGCACTCCCTTTTGGATGCCTTTCACAGCTCCAGTGTGCCTGGAACTCAGGGCTTCCTGATTTTAAAAATCCTAGCCCTAGGCCGAACCCCAACCCTAAGACGAGAAAGGCAAATCAGCCAGGAATTAGGCATGTCCCCAAGGAAAAAGCTGTGGAGGCAGGCATGTTGTGGTACTTTTGCACTCCCTTTTGGATGCCTTTCACAGCTCCAGTGTGCCTGGAACTCAGGGCTTCCTGATTTTAAAAATCCTAGCCCTAGGCTGAACCCCAACCCTAAGACGAGAAAGGCAAATCAGCCAGGAATTAGGCATGTCCCCAAGGAAAAAGCTGTGGAGGCAGGCATGTTGGGTACTTTTGCGCTCTTCTTGGGTAGTCCTTCGCAGCTGCTGTGTTCTTGGAACTCAGGGCTTTCTGGTTAATAGACCCTTACCCTAGGCGTAACTCAAACCTTAAGCCTAGGAAGGAAAATCAGCCTATGGTTCGGGATGGTCTCATGGAAATATCAGTGGTGGCAGCCAAGTTGCGTCACTTTTGCGCTCCCCTTGGGATGCCTTTCGCAGCTGCAGTGTGCCTGGAGCCCAGGGCTTCCTGGTTTTAAAAGTCCTAGGCTTAAGCCTAACAGTAACCCTAGGAAGGTAAATCAGCCGGGTATTAGGGTTCTTCCTAAGGGAAAAGCCGTGAAAGCAGCCATGTTGTGGCACTTCTGCACTCCCTTTGGGATGCCTTTGGCAGATGAAGTAAGCCTGGAACTCAGGGCTTCCTGGTTAAAGAAATCCAAGCCCTAGGCTGAACCCTAACCCTAACCCTAGGCAGATAAATCAGCCTAGGTATAGGGATGGTGCCAAGGAAAAAGCTGTGAAAGCTGCCATGTTGTTGCACTTTTGTACTCCCCTTGGGATGCCTTGAACAGCTGCAGTGTGCCTGGAGCTAAGGGCTTCCTAGTTTTAAAAATCCTAGCCCTAGGCCTAAGCCTAACAGTAACCCTGGGAAGGTAAATCAGACTGGTGTTAGGCATCTTGCCAAGGAAAAAGCCGTGAAAGCAGCCATGTTGTGGCACTTTTGCACTCCCTTTTGGATGCCTTTCACAGCTCCAGTGTGCCTGGAACTCAGGGCTTCCTGATTTTAAAAATCCTAGCCCTAGGCCGAACCTCAACCCTAAGACGAGAAAGGCAAATCAGCCAGGAATTAGGCATGTCCCCAAGGAAAAAGCTGTGGAGGCAGGCATGTTGTGGTACTTTTGCGCTCTTCTTGGCTAGTCCTTCGCAGCTGCTGTGTTCTTGGAACTCAGGGCTTTCTGGTTAATAGAGCCCTTACCCTAGGCGTAACTCAAACCTTAACCCTAGGAAGGAAAATCAGCCTATGGTTCGGGATGGTCTCATGGAAATATCAGTGGTGGCAGCCAAGTTGCGTCACTTTTGCGCTCCCCTTGGGATGCCTTTCGCAGCTGCAGTGTGCCTGGAGCCCAGGGCTTCCTGGTTTTAAAAGTCCTAGGCCTAAGCCTAACAGTAACCCTAGGAAGGTAAATCAGCCGGGTATTAGGGTTCTTCCTAAGGGAAAAGCCGTGAAAGCAGCCATGTTGTGGCACTTCTGCACTCCCTTTGGGATGCCTTTGGCAGATGAAGTAAGCCTGGAACTCAGGGCTTCCTGGTTAAAGAAATCCAAGCCCTAGGCTGAACCCTAACCCTAACCCTAGGCAGATAAATCAGCCTAGGTATAGGGATGGTGCCAAGGAAAAAGCTGTGAAAGCTGCCATGTTGTTGCACTTTTGTACTCCCCTTGGGATGCCTTGAACAGCTGCAGTGTGCCTGGAGCCCAGGGCTTCCTAGTTTCAAAAATCCTAGCCCTAGGCCTAAGCCTAACAGTAACCCTGGGAAGGCAAATCAACCTGGTGTTAGGCTTCTTGCCAAGGAAAAAGCCGTGAAAGCAGCCATGTTGTGGCACTTTTGCACTCCCTTTTGGATGCCTTTCACAGCTGCAGTGTGCCTGGAACTCAGGGCTTCCTCATTTTAAAAATCCTAGCCCTAGGCCGAACCCCAACCCTAAGACGAGAAAGGCAAATCAGCCAGGAATTAGGCATGTCCCCAAGGAAAAAGCTGTGGAGGCAGGCAATTTGTGCTACTTTTGCGCTCTTCTTGGCTAGTCCTTCGCAGCTGCTGTGTTCTTGGAACTCAGGGCTTTCTGGTTAATAGAGCCCTTACCCTAGGCGTAACTCAAACCTTAACCCTAGGAAGGAAAATCAGCCTATGGTTCGGGATGCTCTCATGGAAATATCAGTGGTGGCAGCCAAGTTGCGTCACTTTTGCGCTCCCCTTGGGATGCCTTTCGCAGCTGCAGTGTGCCTGGAGCCCAGGGCTTCCTGGTTTTAAAAGTCCTAGGCCTAAGCCTAACAGTAACCCTAGGAAGGTAAATCAGCCGGGTATTAGTGTTCTTCCTAAGGGAAAAGCCGTGAAAGCAGCCATGTTGTGGCACTTCTGCACTCCCTTTGGGATGCCTTTGGCAGATGAAGTAAGCCTGGAACTCAGGGCTTCCTGGTTAAAGAAATCCAAGCCCTAGGCTGAACCCTAACCCTAACCCTAGGCAGATAAATCAGCCTAGGTATAGGGATGGTGCCAAGGAAAAAGCTGTGAAAGCTGCCATGTTGTTGCACTTTTGTACTCCCCTTGGGATGCCTTGAACAGCTGCAGTGTGCCTGGAGCTAAGGGCTTCCTAGTTTTAAAAATCCTAGCCCTAGGCCTAAGCCTAACAGTAACCCTAGGAAGGGAAATCAGCCTGGTGTTAGGCGTCTTGCCAAGGAAAAAGCCGTGAAAGCAGCCATGTTGTGGCACTTTTGCACTCCCTTTTGGATGCCTTTCACAGCTGCAGTGTGCCTGGAACTCAGGGCTTCCTGATTTTAAAAATCCTAGCCCTAGGCCGAACCCCAACCCTAAGACGAGAAAGGCAAATCAGCCAGGAATTAGGCATGTCCCCAAGGAAAAAGCTGTGGAGGCAGGCATGTTGTGGTACTTTTGCGCTCTTCTTGGCTAGTCCTTCGCAGCTGCTGTGTTCTTGGAACTCAGGGCTTTCTGGTTAATAGAACCCTTACCCTAGGCGTAACTCAAACCTTAACCCTAGGAAGGAAAATCAGCCTATGGTTCGGGATGGTCTCATGGAAATATCAGTGGTGGCAGCCAAGTTGCGTCACTTTTGCGCTCCCCTTGGGATGCCTTTCGCAGCTGCAGTGTGCCTGGAGCCCAGGGCTTCCTGGTTTTAAAAGTCCTAGGCCTAAGCCTAACAGTAACCCTAGGAAGGTAAATCAGCCGGGTATTAGGGTTCTTCCTAAGGGAAAAGCCGTGAAAGCAGCCATGTTGTGGCACTTCTGCACTCCCTTTGGGATGCCTTTGGCAGATGAAGTAAGCCTGGAACTCAGGGCTTCCTGGTTAAAAAAATCCAAGCCCTAGGCTGAACCCTAACCCTAACCCTAGGCAGATAAATCAGCCTAGGTATAGGGATGGTGCCAAGGAAAAAGCTGTGAAAGCTGCCATGTTGTTGCACTTTTGTACTCCCCTTGGGATGCCTTGAACAGCTGCAGTGTGCCTGGAGCTAAGGGCTTCCTAGTTTTAAAAATCCTAGCCCTAGGCCTAAGCCTAACAGTAACCCTGGGAAGGCAAATCAGCCTGGTGTTAGGCTTCTTGCCAAGGAAAAAGCCGTGAAAGCAGCCATGTTGTGGCACTTTTGCACTCCCTTTTGGATGCCTTTCACAGCTGCAGTGTGCCTGGAACTCAGGGCTTCCTGATTTTAAAAATCCTAGCCCTAGGCCGAACCCCAACCCTAAGACGAGAAAGGCAAATCAGCCAGGAATTAGGCATGTCCCCAAGGAAAAAGCTGTGGAGGCAGGCATGTTGTGCTACTTTTGCGCTCTTCTTGGCTAGTCCTTCGCAGCTGCTGTGTTCTTGGAACTCAGGGCTTTCTGGTTAATAGAGCCCTTACCCTAGGCGTAACTCAAACCTTAACCCTAGGAAGGAAAATCAGCCTATGGTTCGGGATGCTCTCATGGAAATATCAGTGGTGGCAGCCAAGTTGCGTCACTTTTGCGCTCCCCTTGGGATGCCTTTCGCAGCTGCAGTGTGCCTGGAGCCCAGGGCTTCCTGGTTTTAAAAGTCCTAGGCCTAAGCCTAACAGTAACCCTAGGAAGGTAAATCAGCCGGGTATTAGTGTTCTTCCTAAGGGAAAAGCCGTGAAAGCAGCCATGTTGTGGCACTTCTGCACTCCCTTTGGGATGCCTTTGGCAGATGAAGTAAGCCTGGAACTCAGGGCTTCCTGGTTAAAGAAATCCAAGCCCTAGGCTGAAGCCTAACCCTAACCCTAGGCAGATAAATCAGCCTAGGTATAGGGATGGTGCCAAGGAAAAAGCTGTGAAAGCTGCCATGTTGTTGCACTTTTGTACTCCCCTTGGGATGCCTTGAACAGCTGCAGTGTGCCTGGAGCTAAGGGCTTCCTAGTTTTAAAAATCCTAGCCCTAGGCCTAAGCCTAACAGTAACCCTGGGAAGGCAAATCAGCCTGGTGTTAGGCTTCTTGCCAAGGAAAAAGCCGTGAAAGCAGCCATGTTGTGGCACTTTTGCACTCCCTTTTGGATGCCTTTCACAGCTCCAGTGTGCCTGGAACTCAGGGCTTCCTGATTTTAAAAATCCTAGCCCTAGGCCGAACCCCAACCCTAAGACGAGAAAGGCAAATCAGCCAGGAATTAGGCATGTCCACAAGGAAAAAGCTGTGGAGGCAGGCATGTTGTGGTACTTTTGCGCTCTTCTTGGCTAGTCCTTCGCAGCTGCTGTGTTCTTGGAACTCAGGGCTTTCTGGTTAATAGACCCTTACCCTAGGCGTAACTCAAACCTTAACCCTAGGAAGGAAAATCAGCCTATGGTTCGGGATGGTCTCATGGAAATATCAGTGGTGGCAGCCAAGTTGCATCACTTTTGCGCTCCCCTTGGGATGCCTTTTGCAGCTGCAGTGTGCCTGGAGCCCAGGGCTTCCTGGTTTTAAAAGTCCTAGGCCTAAGCCTAACAGTAACCCTAGGAAGATAAATCAGCCGGGTGTTAGGGTTCTTCCTAAGGGAAAAGCCGTGAAAGCAGCCATGTTGTGGCACTTCTGCACTCCCTTTGGGATGCCTTTGGCAGATGAAGTAAGCCTGGAACTCAGGGCTTCCTGGTTAAAGAAATCCAAGCCCTAGGCTGAACCCTAACCCTAACTCTAGGCAGATAAATCAGCCTAGGTATAGGGATGGTGCCAAGGAAAAAGCTGTGAAAGCTGCCATGTTGTTGCACTTTTGTACTCCCCTTGGGATGCCTTGAACAGCTGCAGTGTGCCTGGAGCTAAGGGCTTCCTAGTTTTAAAAATCCTAGCCCTAGGCCTAAGCCTAACAGTAACCCTGGGAAGGCAAATCAGCCTGGTGTTAGGCTTCTTGCCAAGGAAAAAGCCGTGAAAGCAGCCATGTTGTGGCACTTTTGCACTCCCTTTTGGATGCCTTTCACAGCTCCAGTGTGCCTGGAACTCAGGGCTTCCTGATTTTAAAAATCCTAGCCCTAGCCCGAACCCCAACCCTAAGACGAGAAAGGCAAATCAGCCAGGAATTAGGCATGTCCCCAAGGAAAAAGCTGTGGAGGCAGGCATGTTGTGGTACTTTTGCGCTCTTCTTGGCTAGTCCTTCGCAGCTGCTGTGTTCTTGGAACTCAGGGCTTTCTGGTTAATAGAACACTTACCCTAGGCGTAACTCAAACCTTAACCCTAGGAAGGAAAATCAGCCTATGGTTCGGGATGGTCTCATGGAAATATCAGTGGTGGCAGCCAAGTTGCGTCACTTTTGCGCTCCCCTTGGGATGCCTTTCGCAGCTGCAGTGTGCCTGGAGCCCAGGGCTTCCTGGTTTTAAAAGTCCTAGGCCTAAGCCTAACAGTAACCCTAGGAAGGTAAATCAGCCGGGTATTAGGGTTCTTCCTAAGGGAAAAGCCGTGAAAGCAGCCATGTTGTGGCACTTCTGCACTCCCTTTGGGATGCCTTTGGCAGATGAAGTAAGCCTGGAACTCAGGGCTTCCTGGTTAAAGAAATCCAAGCCCTAGGCTGAAGCCTAACCCTAACCCTAGGCAGATAAATCAGCCTAGGTATAGGGATGGTGCCAAGGAAAAAGCTGTGAAAGCTGCCATGTTGTTGCACTTTTGTACTCCCCTTGGGATGCCTTGAACAGCTTCAGTGTGCCTGGAGCCCAGGGCTTCCTAGTTTCAAAAATCCTAGCCCTAGGCCTAAGCCTATCAGTAACCCTGGGAAAGTAAGTCAGCCTGGTGTTAAGCTTCTTGCCAAGGAAAAAGCCATGAAAGCAGCCATGTTGTGGCACTTTTGCACTCCCTTTTGGATGCCTTTCACAGCTCTAGTGTGCCTGGAACTCAGGGCTTCCTGATTTTAAAAATCCTAGCCCTAGGCCGAACCCCAACCCTAAGACGAGAAAGGCAAATCAGCCAGGAATTAGGCATGTCCCCAAGGAAAAAGCTGTGGAGGCAGGCATGTTGTGGTACTTTTGCGCTCTTCTTGGCTAGTCCTTCGCAGCTGCTGTGTTCTTGGAACTCAGGGCTTTCTGGTTAATAGAACCCTTACCCTAGGCGTAACTCAAACCTTAACCCTAGGAAGGAAAATCAGCCTATGGTTCGGGATGGTCTCATGGAAATATCAGTGGTGGCAGCCAAGTTGCGTCACTTTTGCGCTCCCCTTGGGATGCCTTTCGCAGCTGCAGTGTGCCTGGAGCCCAGGGCTTCCTGGTTTTAAAAGTCCTAGGCCTAAGCCTAACAGTAACCCTAGGAAGGTAAATCAGCCGGGTATTAGGGTTCTTCCTAAGGGAAAAGCCGTGAAAGCAGCCATTTTGTGGCACTTCTGCACTCCCTTTGGGATGCCTTTGCCAGATGAAGTAAGCCTGGAACTCAGGGCTTCCTGGTTAAAGAAATCCAAGCCCTAGGCTGAACCCTAACCCTAACCCTAGGCAGATAAATCAGCCTAGGTATAGGGATGGTGCCAAGGAAAAAGCTGTGAAAGCTGCCATGTTGTTGCACTTTTGTACTCCCCTTGGGATGCCTTGAACAGCTGCAGTGTGCCTGGAGCCCAGGGCTTCCTAGTTTTAAAAATCCTAGCCCTAGGCCTAAGCCTAACAGTAACCCTGGGAAAGTAAGTCAGCCTGGTGTTAAGCTTCTTGCCAAGGAAAAAGCCATGAAAGCAGCCATGTTGTGGCACTTTTGCACTCCCTTTTGGATGCCTTTCACAGCTCCAGTGTGCCTGGAACTCAGGGCTTCCTGATTTTAAAAATCCTAGCCCTAGGCTGAACCCCAACCCTAAGACGAGAAAGGCAAATCAGCCAGGAATTAGGCATGTCCCCAAGGAAAAAGCTGTGGAGGCAGGCATGTTGTGGTACTTTTGCGCTCTTCTTGGCTAGTCCTTCGCAGCTGCTGTGTTCTTGGAACTCAGGGCTTTCTGGTAAATAGAGCCCTTACCCTAGGCGTAACTCAAACCTTAACCCTAGGAAGGAAAATCAGCCTATGGTTCGGGATGGTCTCATGGAAATATCAGTGGTGGCAGCCAAGTTGCGTCACTTTTGCGCTCCCCTTGGGATGCCTTTCGCAGCTGCAGTGTGCCTGGAGCCCAGGGCTTCCTGGTTTTAAAAGTCCTAGGCCTAAGCCTAACAGTAACCCTAGGAAGGTAAATCAGCCGGGTATTAGGGTTCTTCCTAAGGGAAAAGCCGTGAAAGCAGCCATGTTGTGGCACTTCTGCACTCCCTTTGGGATGCCTTTGGCAGATGAAGTAAGCCTGGAACTCAGGGCTTCCTGGTTAAAGAAATCCAAGCCCTAGGCTGAACCCTAACCCTAACCCTAGGCAGATAAATCAGCCTAGGTATAGGGATGGTGCCAAGGAAAAAGCTGTGAAAGCTGCCATGTTGTTGCACTTTTGTACTCCCCTTGGGATGCCTTGAACAGCTGCAGTGTGCCTGGAGCCCAGGGCTTCCTAGTTTCAAAAATCCTAGCCCTAGGCCTAAGCCTAACAGTAACCCTGGGAAAGTAAGTCAGCCTGGTGTTAGGCTTCTTGCCAAGGAAAAAGCCGTGAAAGCAGCCATGTTGTGGCACTTTTGCACTCCCTTTTGGATGCCTTTCACAGCTCCAGTGTGCCTGGAACTCAGGGCTTCCTGATTTTAAAAATCCTAGCCCTAGGCCGAACCCCAACCCTAAGACGAGAAAGGCAAATCAGCCAGGAATTAGGCATGTCCCCAAGGAAAAAGCTGTGGAGGCAGGCATGTTGTGCTACTTTTGCGCTCTTCTTGGCTAGTCCTTCGCAGCTGCTGTGTTCTTGGAACTCAGGGCTTTCTGGTTAATAGAACCCTTACCCTAGGCGTAACTCAAACCTTAACCCTAGGAAGGAAAATCAGCCTATGGTTCGGGATGCTCTCATGGAAATATCAGTGGTGGCAGCCAAGTTGCGTCACTTTTGCGCTCCCCTTGGGATGCCTTTCGCAGCTGCAGTGTGCCTGGAGCCCAGGGCTTCCTGGTTTTAAAAGTCCTAGTGCTAAGCCTAACAGTAACCCTAGGAAGGTAAATCAGCCGGGTGTTAGGGTTCTTCCTAAGGGAAAAGCCGTGAAAGCAGCCATGTTGTGGCACTTCTGCACTCCCTTTGGGATGCCTTTGGCAGATGAAGTAAGCCTGGAACTCAGGGCTTCCTGGTTAAAGAAATCCAAGCCCTAGGCTGAACCCTAACCCTAACCCTAGGCAGATAAATCAGCCTAGGTATAGGGATGGTGCCAAGGAAAAAGCTGTGAAAGCTGCCATGTTGTTGCACTTTTGTACTCCCCTTGGGATGCCTTGAACAGCTGCAGTGTGCCTGGAGCCCAGGGCTTCCTAGTTTCAAAAATCCTAGCCCTAGGCCTAAGCCTAACAGTAACCCTGGGAAAGTAAGTCAGCCTGGTGTTAGGCTTCTTGCCAAGGAAAAAGCCGTGAAAGCAGCCATGTTGTGGCACTTTTGCACTCCCTTTTGGATGCCTTTCACAGCTGCAGTGTGCCTGGAACTCAGGGCTTCCTGATTTTAAAAATCCTAGCCCTAGGCCGAACCCCAACCCAAAGACGAGAAAGGCAAATCAGCCAGGATATAGGCATGTCCCCAAGGAAAAAGCTGTGGAGGCAGGCATGTTGTGGTACTTTTGCGCTCTTCTTGGGTAGTCCTTCGCAGCTGCTGTGTTCTTGGAACTCAGGGCTTTCTGGTAAATAGAGCCCTTACCCTAGGCGTAACTCAAACCTTAACCCTAGGAAGGAAAATCAGCCTATGGTTCGGGATGGTCTCATGGAAATATCAGTGGTGGCAGCCAAGTTGCGTCACTTTTGCGCTCCCCTTGGGATGCCTTTCGCAGCTGCAGTGTGCCTGGAGCCCAGGGCTTCCTGGTTTTAAAAGTCCTAGGCCTAAGCCTAACAGTAACCCTAGGAAGGTAAATCAGCCGGGTATTAGGGTTCTTCCTAAGGGAAAAGCCGTGAAAGCAGCCATGTTGTGGCACTTCTGCACTCCCTTTGGGATGCCTTTGGCAGATGAAGTAAGCCTGGAACTCAGGGCTTCCTGGTTAAAGAAATCCAAGCCCTAGGCTGAACCCTAACCCTAACCCTAGGCAGATAAATCAGCCTAGGTATAGGGATGGTGCCAAGGAAAAAGCTGTGAAAGCTGCCATGTTGTTGCACTTTTGTACTCCCCTTGGGATGCCTTGAACAGCTGCAGTGTGCCTGGAGCTCAGGGCTTCCTAGTTATAAAAATCCTAGCCCTAGGCCTAAGCCTAACAGTAACCCTGGGAAGGTAAATCAGCCTGGTGTTAGGCGTCTTGCCAAGGAAAAAGCCGTGAAAGCAGCCATGTTGTGGCACTTTTGCACACCCTTTTGGATGCCTTTCACATCTCCAGTGTGCCTGGAACTCAGGGCTTCCTGATTTTAAAAATCCTAGCCCTAGGCCGAACCCCAACCCTAAGACGAGAAAGGCAAATCAGCCAGGAATTAGGCATGTCCCCAAGGAAAAAGCTGTGGAGGCAAGCATGTTGTGGTACTTTTGCACTCCCTTTTGGATGCCTTTCACCGCTGCAGTGTGCCTGGAACTCAGGGCTTCCTGATTTTAAAAATCCTAGCCCTAGGCCGAACCCCAACCCTAAGACGAGAAAGGCAAATCAGCCAGGAATTAGGCATGTCCCCAAGGAAAAAGCTGTGGAGGCAGGCATGTTGTGGTACTTTTGCGCTCTTCTTGGCTAGTCCTTCGCAGCTGCTGTGTTCTTGGAACTCAGGGCTTTCTGGTTAATAGAACCCTTACCCTAGGCGTAACTCAAACCTTAACCCTAGGAAGGAAAATCAGCCTATGGTTCGGGATGGTCTCATGGAAATATCAGTGGTGGCAGCCAAGTTGCGTCACTTTTGCGCTCCCCTTGGGATGCCTTTCGCAGCTGCAGTGTGCCTGGAGCCCAGGGCTTCCTGGTTTTAAAAGTCCTAGGCCTAAGCCTAACAGTAACCCTAGGAAGGTAAATCAGCCGGGTATTAGGGTTCTTCCTAAGGGAAAAGCCGTGAAAGCAGCCATGTTGTGGCACTTCTGCACTCCCTTTGGGATGCCTTTGGCAGATGAAGTAAGCCTGGAACTCAGGGCTTCCTGGTTAAAGAAATCCAAGCCCTAGGCTGAACCCTAACCCTAACCCTAGGCAGATAAATCAGCCTAGGTATAGGGATGGTGCCAAGGAAAAAGCTGTGAAAGCTGCCATGTTGTTGCACTTTTGTACTCCCCTTGGGATGCCTTGAACAGCTGCAGTGTGCCTGGAGCTCAGGGCTTCCTAGTTTTAAAAATCCTAGCCCTAGGCCTAAGCCTAACAGTAACCCTGGGAAGGTAAATCAGCCTGGTGTTAGGCGTCTTGCCAAGGAAAAAGCCGTGAAAGCAGCCATGTTGTGGCACTTTTGCACTCCCTTTTGGATGCCTTTCACAGCTGCAGTGTGCCTGGAACTCAGGGCTTCCTGATTTTAAAAATCCTAGCCCTAGGCCGAACCCCAACCCTAAGACGAGAAAGGCAAATCAGCCAAGAATTAGGCATGTCCCCAAGGAAAAAGCTGTGGAGGCAAGCATGTTGTGGTACTTTTGCACTCCCTTTTGGATGCCTTTCACCGCTGCAGTGTGCCTGGAACTCAGGGCTTCCTGATTTTAAAAATCCTAGCCCTAGGCCGAACCCCAACCCTAAGACGAGAAAGGCAAATCAGCCAGGAATTAGGCATGTCCCCAAGGAAAAAGCTGTGGAGGCAGGCATGTTGTGGTACTTTTGCGCTCTTCTTGGCTAGTCCTTCGCAGCTGCTGTGTTCTTGGAACTCAGGGCTTTCTGGTTAATAGACCCTTACCCTAGGCGTAATTCAAACCTTAAGCCTAGGAAGGAAAATCAGCCTATGGTTCGGGATGGTCTCATGGAAATATCAGTGGTGGCAGCCAAGTTGTGTCACTTTTGCGCTCCCCTTGGGATGCCTTTCGCAGCTGCAGTGTGCCTGGAGCCCAGGGCTTCCTGGTTTTAAAAGTCCTAGGCCTAAGCCTAACAGTAACCCTAGGAAGGTAAATCAGCCGGGTATTAGGGTTCTTCCTAAGGGAAAAGCCGTGAAAGCAGCCATGGTGTGGCACTTCTGCACTCCCTTTGGGATGCCTTTGGCAGATGAAGTAAGCCTGGAACTCAGGGCTTCCTGGTTAAAGAAATCCAAGCCCTAGGCTGAACCCTAACCCTAACCCTAGGCAGATAAATCAGCCTAGGTATAGGGATGGTGCCAAGGAAAAAGCTGTGAAAGCTGCCATGTTGTTGCACTTTTGTACTCCCCTTGGGATGCCTTGAACAGCTGCAGTGTGCCTGGTGCCCAGGGCTTCCTAGTTTCAAAAATCCTAGCCCTAGGCCTAAGCCTAACAGTAACCCTGGGAAAGTAAGTCAGCCTGGTGTTAGGCTTCTTGCCAAGGAAAAAGCCGTGAAAGCAGCCATGTTGTGGCACTTTTGCACTCCCTTTTGGATGCCTTTCACAGCTGCAGTGTGCCTGGAACTCAGGGCTTCCTGCTTTTAAAAATCCTAGCCCTAGGCCGAACCCCAACCCTAAGACGAGAAAGGCAAATCAGCCAGGAATTAGGCATGTCCCCAAGGAAAAAGCTGTGGAGGCAGGCATGTTGTGGTACTTTTGAGCTCTTCTTGGCTAGTCCTTCGCAGCTGCTGTGTTCTTGGAACTCAGGGCTTTCTGGTTAATAGAGCCCTTACCCTAGGCGTAACTCAAACCTTAACCCTAGGAAGGAAAATCAACCTATGGTTCGGGATGCTCTCATGGAAATATCAGTGGTGGCAGCCAAGTTGCGTCACTTTTGCGCTCCCCTTGGGATGCCTTTCGCAGCTGCAGTGTGCCTGGAGCCCAGGGCTTCCTGGTTTTAAAAGTCCTAGGCCTAAGCCTAACAGTAACCCTAGGAAGGTAAATCAGCCGGGTATTAGGGTTCTTCCTAAGGGAAAAGCCGTGAAAGCAGCCATGTTGTGGCACTTCTGCACTCCCTTTGGGATGCCTTTGGCAGATGAAGTAAGCCTGGAACTCAGGGCTTCCTGGTTAAAGAAATCCAAGCCCTAGGCTGAACCCTAACCCTAACCCTAGGCAGATAAATCAGCCTAGGTATAGGGATGGTGCCAAGGAAAAAGCTGTGAAAGCTGCCATGTTGTTGCACTTTTGTACTCCCCTTGGGATGCCTTGAACAGCTGCAGTGTGCCTGGAGCTCAGGGCTTCCTAGTTTCAAAAATCCTAGCCCTAGGCCTAAGCCTAACAGTAACCCTGGGAAGGTAAATCAGCCTGGTGTTAGGCGTCTTGCCAAGGAAAAAGCCGTGAAAGCAGCCATGTTGTGGCACTTTTGCACTCCCTTTTGGATGCCTTTCACAGCTCCAGTGTGCCTGGAACTCAGGGCTTCCTGATTTTAAAAATCCTAGCCCTAGGACGAACCTCAACCCTAAGACGAGAAAGGCAAATCAGCCAGGAATTAGGCATGTCCCCAAGGAAAAAGCTGTGGAGGCAGGCATGTTGTGCTACTTTTGCGCTCTTCTTGGGTAGTCCTTCGCAGCTGCTTTGTTCTTGGAACTCAGGGCTTTCTGGTTAATAGAACCCTTACCCTAGGCGTAACTCAAACCTTAAGCCTAGGAAGGAAAATCAGCCTATTGTTCGGGATGGTCTCATGGAAATATCAGTGGTGGCAGCCAAGTTGCGTCACTTTTGCGCGCCCCTTGGGATGCCTTTCGCAGCTGCAGTGTGCCTGGAGCCCAGGGCTTCCTGGTTTTAAAAGTCCTAGGCCTAAGCCTAACAGTAACCCTAGGAAGGTAAATCAGCCGGGTATTAGGGTTCTTCCTAAGGGAAAAGCCGTGAAAGCAGCCATGTTGTGGCACTTCTGCACTCCCTTTGGGATGCCTTTGGCAGATGAAGTAAGCCTGGAACTCAGGGCTTCCTGGTTAAAGAAATCCAAGCCCTAGGCTGAACCCTAACCCTAACCCTAGGCAGATAAATCAGCCTAGGTATAGGGATGGTGCCAAGGAAAAAGCTGTGAAAGCTGCCATGTTGTTGCACTTTTGTACTCCCCTTGGGATGCCTTGAACAGCTGCAGTGTGCCTGGAGCTCAGGGCTTCCTAGTTATAAAAATCCTAGCCCTAGGCCTAAGCCTAACAGTAACCCTGGGAAGGTAAATCAGCCTGGTGTTAGGCGTCTTGCCAAGGAAAAAGCCGTGAAAGCAGCCATGTTGTGGCACTTTTGCACTCCCTTTTGGATGCCTTTCACAGCTCCAGTGTGCCTGGAACTCAGGGCTTCCTGATTTTAAAAATCCTAGCCCTAGGCCGAACCCCAACCCTAAGACGAGAAAGGCAAATCAGCCAGGAATTAGGCATGTCCACAAGGAAAAAGCTGTGGAGGCAAGCATGTTGTGGTACTTTTGCACTCCCTTTTGGATGCCTTTCACCGCTGCAGTGTGCCTGGAACTCAGGGCTTCCTGATTTTAAAAATCCTAGCCCTAGGCCGAACCCCAACCCTAAGACGAGAAAGGCAAATCAGCCAGGAATTAGGCATGTCCACAAGGAAAAAGCTGTGGAGGCAGGCATGTTGTGGTACTTTTGCGCTCTTCTTGGCTAGTCCTTCGCAGCTGCTGTGTTCTTGGAACTCAGGGCTTTCTGGTTAATAGAACCCTTACCCTAGGCGTAACTCAAACCTTAACCCTAGGAAGGAAAATCAGCCTATGGTTCGGGATGGTCTCATGGAAATATCAGTGGTGGCAGCCAAGTTGCGTCACTTTTGCGCTCCCCTTGGGATGCCTTTCGTAGCTGCAGTGTGCCTGGAGCCCAGGGCTTCCTGGTTTTAAAAGTCCTAGGCCTAAGCCTAACAGTAACCCTAGGAAGGTAAATCAGCCGGGTATTAGGGTTCTTCCTAAGGGAAAAGCCGTGAAAGCAGCCATGTTGTGGCACTTCTGCACTCCCTTTGGGATGCCTTTGGCAGATGAAGTAAGCCTGGAACTCAGGGCTTCCTGGTTAAAGAAATCCAAGCCCTAGGCTGAACCCTAACCCTAACCCTAGGCAGATAAATCAGCCTAGGTATAGGGATGGTGCCAAGGAAAAAGCTGTGAAAGCTGCCATGTTGTTGCACTTTTGTACTCCCCTTGGGATGCCTTGAACAGCTGCAGTGTGCCTGGAGCTCAGGGCTTCCTAGTTTTAAAAATCCTAGCCCTAGGCCTAAGCCTAACAGTAACCCTGGGAAGGTAAATCAGCCTGGTGTTAGGCGTCTTGCCAAGGAAAAAGCCGTGAAAGCAGCCATGTTGTGGCACTTTTGCACTCCCTTTTGGATGCCTTTCACAGCTGCAGTGTGCCTGGAACTCAGGGCTTCCTGATTTTAAAAATCCTAGCCCTAGGCCGAACCCCAACCCTAAGACGAGAAAGGCAAATCAGCCAAGAATTAGGCATGTCCCCAAGGAAAAAGCTGTGGAGGCAAGCATGTTGTGGTACTTTTGCACTCCCTTTTGGATGCCTTTCACCGCTGCAGTGTGCCTGGAACTCAGGGCTTCCTGATTTTAAAAATCCTAGCCCTAGGCCGAACCCCAACCCTAAGACGAGAAAGGCAAATCAGCCAGGAATTAGGCATGTCCACAAGGAAAAAGCTGTGGAGGCAGGCATGTTGTGGTACTTTTGCGCTCTTCTTGGCTAGTCCTTCGCAGCTGCTGTGTTCTTGGAACTCAGGGCTTTCTGGTTAATAGAACCCTTACCCTAGGCGTAACTCAAACCTTAACCCTAGGAAGGAAAATCAGCCTATGGTTCGGGATGGTCTCATGGAAATATCAGTGGTGGCAGCCAAGTTGCGTCACTTTTGCGCTCCCCTTGGGATGCCTTTTGCAGCTGCAGTGTGCCTGGAGCCCAGGGCTTCCTGGTTTTAAAAGTCCTAGGCCTAAGCCTAACAGTAACCCTAGGAAGGTAAATCAGCCGGGTATTAGGGTTCTTCCTAAGGGAAAAGCCGTGAAAGCAGCCATGTTGTGGCACTTCTGCACTCCCTTTGGGATGCCTTTGGCAGATGAAGTAAGCCTGGAACTCAGGGCTTCCTGGTTAAAGAAATCCAAGCCCTAGGCTGAACCCTAACCCTAACCCTAGGCAGATAAATCAGCCTAGGTATAGGGATGGTGCCAAGGAAAAAGCTGTGAAAGCTGCCATGTTGTTGCACTTTTGTACTCCCCTTGGGATGCCTTGAACAGCTGCAGTGTGCCTGGAGCCCAGGGCTTCCTAGTTTCAAAAATCCTAGCCCTAGGCCTAAGCCTAACAGTAACCCTGGGAAAGTAGGCCTGGTGTTAGGCTTCTTGCGAAGGAAAAAGCCGTGAAAGCAGCCATGTTGTGGCACTTTTGCACTCCCTTTTGGATGCCTTTCACAGCTCCAGTGTGCCTGGAACTCAGGGCTTCCTGATTTTAAAAATCCTAGCCCTAGGCCGAACCCCAACCCTAAGACGAGAAAGGCAAATCAGCCAGGAATTAGGCATGTCCCCAAGGAAAAAGCTGTGGAGGCAGGCATGTTGTGGTACTTTTGCGCTCTTCTTGGCTAGTCCTTCGCAGCTGCTGTGTTCTTGGAACTCAGGGCTTTCTGGTTAATAGACCCTTACCCTAGGCGTAACTCAAACCTTAACCCTAGGAAGGAAAATCAGCCTATGGTTCGGGATGGTCTCATGGAAATATCAGTGGTGGCAGCCAAGTTGTGTCACTTTTGCGCTCCCCTTGGGATGCCTTTCGCAGCTGCAGTGTGCCTGGAGCCCAGGGCTTCCTGGTTTTAAAAGTCCTAGGCCTAAGCCTAACAGTAACCCTAGGAAGGTAAATCAGCCGGGTATTAGGGTTCTTCCTAAGGGAAAAGCCGTGAAAGCAGCCATGGTGTGGCACTTCTGCACTCCCTTTGGGATGCCTTTGGCAGATGAAGTAAGCCTGGAACTCAGGGCTTCCTGGTTAAAGAAATCCAAGCCCTAGGCTGAACCCTAACCCTAACCCTAGGCAGATAAATCAGCCTAGGTATAGGGATGGTGCCAAGGAAAAAGCTGTGAAAGCTGCCATGTTGTTGCACTTTTGTACTCCCCTTGGGATGCCTTGAACAGCTGCAGTGTGCCTGGTGCCCAGGGCTTCCTAGTTTCAAAAATCCTAGCCCTAGGCCTAAGCCTAAGAGTAACCCTGGGAAAGTAAGTCAGCCTGGTGTTAGGCTTCTTGCCAAGGAAAAAGCCGTGAAAGCAGCCATGTTGTGGCACTTTTGCACTCCCTTTTGGATGCCTTTCACAGCTGCAGTGTGCCTGGAACTCAGGGCTTCCTGCTTTTAAAAATCCTAGCCCTAGGCCGAACCCCAACCCTAAGACGAGAAAGGCAAATCAGCCAGGAATTAGGCATGTCCCCAAGGAAAAAGCTGTGGAGGCAGGCATGTTGTGGTACTTTTGCGCTCTTCTTGGCTAGTCCTTCGCAGCTGCTGTGTTCTTGGAACTCAGGGCTTTCTGGTTAATAGAACCCTTACCCTAGGCGTAACTCAAACCTTAACCCTAGGAAGGAAAATCAGCCTATGGTTCGGGATGGTCTCATGGAAATATCAGTGGTGGCAGCCAAGTTGCGTCACTTTTGCGCTCCCCTTGGGATGCCTTTCGCAGCTGCAGTGTGCCTGGAGCCCAGGGCTTCCTGGTTTTAAAAGTCCTAGGCCTAAGCCTAACAGTAACCCTAGGAAGGTAAATCAGCCGGGTATTAGGGTTCTTCCTAAGGGAAAAGCCCTGAAAGCAGCCATGGTGTGGCACTTCTGCACTCCCTTTGGGATGCCTTTGGCAGATGAAGTAAGCCTGGAACTCAGGGCTTCCTGGTTAAAGAAATCCAAGCCCTAGGCTGAACCCTAACCCTAACCCTAGGCAGATAAATCAGCCTAGGTATAGGGATGGTGCCAAGGAAAAAGCTGTGAAAGCTGCCATGTTGTTGCACTTTTGTACTCCCCTTGGGATGCCTTGAACAGCTGCAGTGTGCCTGGAGCCCAGGACTTCCTAGTTTCAAAAATCCTAGCCCTAGGCCTAAGCCTAACAGTAACCCTGGGAAGGTAAATCAGCCTGGTGTTAGGCATCTTGCCAAGGAAAAAGCCGTGAAAGCAGCCATGTTGTGGCACTTTTGCACTCCCTTTTGGATGCCTTTCACAGCTCCAGTGTGCCTGGAACTCAGGGCTTCCTGATTTTAAAAATCCTAGCCCTAGGCCAAACCTCAACCCAAAGACAAGAAAGGCAAATCAGCCAGGAATTAGGCATGTCCCCAAGGAAAAAGCTGTGGAGGCAGGCATGTTGTGCTACTTTTGCGCTCTTCTTGGGTAGTCCTTCGCAGCTGCTGTGTTCTTGGAACTCAGGGCTTTCTGGTTAATAGAACCCTTACCCTAGGCGTAACTCCAACCTTAACCCTAGGAAGGAAAATCAGCCTATGGTTCGGGATGCTCTCATGGAAATATCAGTGGTGGCAGCCAAGTTGCGTCACTTTTGCGCTCCCCTTGGGATGCCTTTCGCAGCTGCAGTGTGCCTGGAGCCCAGGGCTTCCTGGTTTTAAAAGTCCTAGGCCTAAGCCTAACAGTAACCCTAGGAAGGTAAATCAGCCGGGTATTAGGGTTCTTCCTAAGGGAAAAGCCGTGAAAGCAGCCATGTTGTGGCACTTCTGCACTCCCTTTGGGATGCCTTTGGCAGATGAAGTAAGCCTGGAACTCAGGGCTTCCTGGTTAAAGAAATCCAAGCCCTAGGCTGAAGCCTAACCCTAACCCTAGGCAGATAAATCAGCCTAGGTATAGGGATGGTGCCAAGGAAAAAGCTGTGAAAGCTGCCATGTTGTTGCACTTTTGTACTCCCCTTGGGATGCCTTGAACAGCTGCAGTGTGCCTGGAGCTCAGGGCTTCCTAGTTTTAAAAATCCTAGCCCTAGGCCTAAGACTAACAGTAACCCTGGGCAGGTAAATCAGCCTGGTGTTAGGCGTCTTGCCAAGGAAAAAGCCGTGAAAGCAGCCATGTTGTGGCACTTTTGCACTCCCTTTTGGATGCCTTTCACAGCTGCAGTGTGCCTGGAACTCAGGGCTTCCTGATTTTAAAAATCCTAGCCCTAGGCCGAACCCCAACCCAAAGACGAGAAAGGCAAATCAGCCAGGAATTAGGCATGTCCCCAAGGAAAAAGCTGTGGAGGCAGGCATGTTGTGGCACTTTTGCACTCCCTTTTGGATGCCTTTCACCGCTGCAGTGTGCCTGGAACTCAGGGCTTCCTGATTTTAAAAATCCTAGCCCTAGGCCGAACCCCAACCCTAAGACGAGAAAGGCAAATCAGCCAGGAATTAGGCATGTCCCCAAGGAAAAAGCTGTGGAGGCAGGCATGTTGTGGTACTTTTGCGCTCTTCTTGGCTAGTCCTTCGCAGCTGCTGTGTTCTTGGAACTCAGGGCTTTCTGGTTAATAGAACCCTTACCCTAGGCGCAACTCAAACCTTAACCCTAGGAAGGAAAATCAGCCTATGGTTCGGGATGGTCTCATGGAAATATCAGTGGTGGCAGCCAAGTTGCGTCACTTTTGCGCTCCCCTTGGGATGCCTTTCGCAGCTGCAGTGTGCCTGGAGCCCAGGGCTTCCTGGTTTTAAAAGTCCTAGGCCTAAGCCTAACAGTAACCCTAGGAAGGTAAATCAGCCGGGTATTAGGGTTCTTCCTAAGGGAAAAGCCGTGAAAGCAGCCATGGTGTGGCACTTCTGCACTCCCTTTGGGATGCCTTTTGGCAGATGAAGTAAGCCTGGAACTCAGGGCTTCCTGGTTAAAGAAATCCAAGCCCTAGGCTGAACCCTAACCCTAACCCTAGGCAGATAAATCAGCCTAGGTATAGGGATGGTGCCAAGGAAAAAGCTGTGAAAGCTGCCATGTTGTTGCACTTTTGTACTCCCCTTGGGATGCCTTGAACAGCTGCAGTGTGCCTGGAGCCCAGGGCTTCCTAGTTTCATAAATCCTAGCCCTAGGCCTAAGCCTAACAGTAACCCTGGGAAAGTAAGTCAGCCTGGTGTTAGGCTTCTTGCCAAGGAAAAAGCCGTGAAAGCAGCCATGTTGTGGCACTTTTGCACTCCCTTTTGGATGCCTTTCACAGCTGCAGTGTGCCTGGAACTCAGGGCTTCCTGATTTTAAAAATCCTAGCCCTAGGCCGAACCCCAACCCTAAGACGAGAAAGGCAAATCAGCCAGGAATTAGGCATGTCCCCAAGGAAAAAGCTGTGGAGGCAGGCATGTTGTGGTACTTTTGCGCTCTTCTTGGCTAGTCCTTCGCAGCTGCTGTGTTCTTGGAACTCAGGGCTTTCTGGTTAATAGACCCTTACCCTAGGCGTAACTCAAACCTTAACCCTAGGAAGGAAAATCAGCCTATGGTTCGGGATGCTCTCATGGAAATATCAGTGGTGGCAGCCAAGTTGCGTCACTTTTGCGCTCCCCTTGGGATGCCTTTCGCAGCTGCAGTGTGCCTGGAGCCCAGGGCTTCCTGGTTTTAAAAGTCCTAGGCCTAAGCCTAACAGTAACCCTAGGAAGGTAAATCAGCCGGGTATTAGGGTTCTTCCTAAGGGAAAAGCCGTGAAAGCAGCCATGGTGTGGCACTTCTGCACTCCCTTTGGGATGCCTTTGGCAGATGAAGTAAGCCTGGAACTCAGGGCTTCCTGGTTAAAGAAATCCAAGCCCTAGGCTGAACCCTAACCCTAACCCTAGGCAGATAAATCAGCCTAGGTATAGGGATGGTGCCAAGGAAAAAGCTGTGAAAGCTGCCATGTTGTTGCACTTTTGTACTCCCCTTGGGATGCCTTGAACAGCTGCAGTGTGCCTGGAGCCCAGGGCTTCCTAGTTTTAAAAATCCTAGCCCTAGGCCTAAGCCTAACAGTAACCCTGGGAAGGTAAATCAGCCTGGTGTTAGGCTTCTTGCCAAGGAAAAAGCCGTGAAAGCAGCCATGTTGTGGCACTTTTGCACTCCCTTTTGGATGCCTTTCACAGCTGCAGTGTGCCTGGAACTCAGGGCTTCCTGATTTTAAAAATCCTAGCCCTAGGCCGAAACCCAACCCTAAGACGAGAAAGGCAAATCAGCCAGGAATTAGGCATGTCCCCAAGGAAAAAGCTGTGGAGGCAGGCATGTTGTGGTACTTTTGCGCTCTTCTTGGCTAGTCCTTCGCAGCTGCTGTGTTCTTGGAACTCAGGGCTTTCTGGTAAATAGAGCCCTTACCCTAGGCGTAACTCAAACCTTAACCCTAGGAAGGAAAATCAGCCTATGGTTCGGGATGCTCTCATGGAAATATCAGTGGTGGCAGCCAAGTTGCGTCACTTTTGCGCTCCCCTTGGGATGCCTTTTGCAGCTGCAGTGTGCCTGGAGCCCAGGGCTTCCTGGTTTTAAAAGTCCTAGGCCTAAGCCTAACAGTAACCCTAGGAAGGTAAATCAGCCGGGTATTAGGGTTCTTCCTAAGGGAAAAGCCGTGAAAGCAGCCATGTTGTGGCACTTCTGCACTCCCTTTGGGATGCCTTTGGCAGATGAAGTAAGCCTGGAACTCAGGGCTTCCTGGTTAAAGAAATCCAAGCCCTAGGCTGAACCCTAACCCTAACCCTAGGCAGATAAATCAGCCTAGGTATAGGGATGGTGCCAAGGAAAAAGCTGTGAAAGCTGCCATGTTGTTGCACTTTTGTACTCCCCTTGGGATGCCTTGAACAGCTGCAGTGTGCCTGGAGCCCAGGGCTTCCTAGTTTCAAAAATCCTAGCCCTAGGCCTAAGCCTAACAGTAACCCTGGGAAAGTAAGTCAGCCTGGTGTTAGGCTTCTTGCCAAGGAAAAAGCCGTGAAAGCAGCCATGTTGTGGCACTTTTGCACTCCCTTTTGGATGCCTTTCACAGCTCCAGTGTGCCTGGAACTCAGGGCTTCCTGATTTTAAAAATCCTAGCCCTAGGCCGAACCTCAACCCTAAGACGAGAAAGGCAAATCAGCCAGGAATTAGGCATGTCCCCAAGGAAAAAGCTGTGGAGGCAGGCATGTTGTGGTACTTTTGCGCTCTTCTTGGCTAGTCCTTCGCAGCTGCTGTGTTCTTGGAACTCAGGGCTTTCTGGTTAATAGACCCTTACCCTAGGCGTAACTCAAACCTTAACCCTAGGAAGGAAAATCAGCCTATGGTTCGGGATGCTCTCATGGAAATATCAGTGGTGGCAGCCAAGTTGTGTCACTTTTGCGCTCCCCTTGGGATGCCTTTCGCAGCTGCAGTGTGCCTGGAGCCCAGGGCTTCCTGGTTTTAAAAGTCCTAGGCCTAAGCCTAACAGTAACCCTAGGAAGGTAAATCAGCCGGGTATTAGGGTTCTTCCTAAGGGAAAAGCCGTGAAAGCAGCCATGGTGTGGCACTTCTGCACTCCCTTTGGGATGCCTTTGGCAGATGAAGTAAGCCTGGAACTCAGGGCTTCCTGGTTAAAGAAATCCAAGCCCTAGGCTGAACCCTAACCCTAACCCTAGGCAGATAAATCAGCCTAGGTATAGGGATGGTGCCAAGGAAAAAGCTGTGAAAGCTGCCATGTTGTTGCACTTTTGTACTCCCCTTGGGATGCCTTGAACAGCTGCAGTGTGCCTGGAGCCCAGGGCTTCCTAGTTTTAAAAATCCTAGCCCTAGGCCTAAGCCTAACAGTAACCCTGGGAAGGCAAATCAGCCTGGTGTTAGGCTTCTTGCCAAGGAAAAAGCCGTAAAAGCAGCCATGTTGTGGCACTTTTGCACTCCCTTTTGGATGCCTTTCACAGCTGCAGTGTGCCTGGAACTCAGGGCTTCCTGATTTTAAAAATCCTAGCCCTAGGCCGAACCCCAACCCTAAGACGAGAAAGGCAAATCAGCCAGGAATTAGGCATGTCCCCAAGGAAAAAGCTGTGGAGGCAGGCATGTTGTGGTACTTTTGCGCTCTTCTTGGCTAGTCCTTCGCAGCTGCTGTGTTCTTGGAACTCAGGGCTTTCTGGTTAATAGAGCCCTTACCCTAGGCGTAACTCAAACCTTAACCCTAGGAAGGAAAATCAACCTATGGTTCGGGATGGTCTCATGGAAATATCAGTGGTGGCAGCCAAGTTGCGTCACTTTTGCGCTCCCCTTGGGATGCCTTTCGCAGCTGCAGTGTGCCTGGAGCCCAGGGCTTCCTGGTTTTAAAAGTCCTAGGCCTAAGCCTAACAGTAACCCTAGGAAGGTAAATCAGCCGGGTATTAGGGTTCTTCCTAAGGGAAAAGCCGTGAAAGCAGCCATGTTGTGGCACTTCTGCACTCCCTTTGGGATGCCTTTGGCAGATGAAGTAAGCCTGGAACTCAGGGCTTCCTGGTTAAAGAAATCCAAGCCCTAGGCTGAACCCTAACCCTAACCCTAGGCAGATAAATCAGCCTAGGTATAGGGATGGTGCCAAGGAAAAAGCTGTGAAAGCTGCCATGTTGTTGCACTTTTGTACTCCCCTTGGGATGCCTTGAACAGCTGCAGTGTGCCTGGAGCTCAGGGCTTCCTAGTTTTAAAAATCCTAGCCCTAGGCCTAAGCCTAACAGTAACCCTGGGAAGGTAAATCAGCCTGGTGTTAGGCGTCTTGCCAAGGAAAAAGCCGTGAAAGCAGCCATGTTGTGGCACTTTTGCACTCCCTTTTGGATGCCTTTCACAGCTCCAGTGTGCCTGGAACTCAGGGCTTCCTGATTTTAAAAATCCTAGCCCTAGGCCGAACCCCAACCCTAAGATGAGAAAGGCAAATCAGCCAGGAATTAGGCATGTCCCCAAGGAAAAAGCTGTGGAGGCAGGCATGTTGTGGTAGTTTTGCACTCCCTTTTGGATTCCTTTCACCGCTGCAGTGTGCCTGGAACTCAGGGCTTCCTGATTTTAAAAATCCTAGCCCTAGGCCGAACCCCAGCCCTAAGACGAGAAAGGCAAATCAGCCAGGAATTAGGCATGTCCCCAAGGAAAAAGCTGTGGAGGCAGGCATGTTGTGGTACTTTTGCGCTCTTCTTGGGTAGTCCTTCGCAGCTGCTGTGTTCTTGGAACTCAGGGCTTTCTGGTTAGTAGACCCTTACCCTAGGCGTAACACAAACCTTAACCCTAGGAAGGAAAATCAGCCTATGGTTCGGGATGCTCTCATGGAAATATCAGTGGTGGCAGCCAAGTTGTGTCACTTTTGCGCTCCCCTTGGGATGCCTTTCGCAGCTGCAGTGTGCCTGGAGCCCAGGGCTTCCTGGTTTTAAAAGTCCTAGGCCTAAGCCTAACAGTAACCCTAGGAAGGTAAATCAGCCGGGTATTAGGGTTCTTCCTAAGGGAAAAGCCGTGAAAGCAGCCATGTTGTGGCACTTCTGCACTCCCTTTGGGATGCCTTTGGCAGATGAAGTAAGCCTGGAACTCAGGGCTTCCTGGTTAAAGAAATCCAAGCCCTAGGCTGAACCCTAACCCTAACCCTAGGCAGATAAATCAGCCTAGGTATAGGGATGGTGCCAAGGAAAAAGCTGTGAAAGCTGCCATGTTGTTGCACTTTTGTACTCCCCTTGGGATGCCTTGAACAGCTGCAGTGTGCCTGGAGCCCAGGGCTTCCTAGTTTCAAAAATCCTAGCCCTAGGCCTAAGCCTAACAGTAACCCTGGGAAGGTAAATCAGCCTGGTGTTAGGCGTCTTGCCAAGGAAAAAGCCGTGAAAGCAGCCATGTTGTGGCACTTTTGCACTCCCTTTTGGATGCCTTTCACAGCTGCAGTGTGCCTGGAACTCAGGGCTTCCTGATTTTAAAAATCCTAGCCCTAGGCCGAACCCCAACCCTAAGACGAGAAAGGCAAATCAGCCAGGAATTAGGCATGTCCCCAAGGAAAAAGCTGTGGAGGCAGGCATGTTGTGGTACTTTTGTGCTCTTCTTGGCTAGTCCTTCGCAGCTGCTGTGTTCTTGGAACTCAGGGCTTTCTGGTTAATAGAACCCTTACCCTAGGCGTAACTCAAACCTTAACCCTAGGAAGGAAAATCAGCCTATGGTTCGGGATGGTCTCATGGAAATATCAGTGGTGGCAGCCAAGTTGCGTCACTTTTGCGCTCCCCTTGGGATGCCTTTCGCAGCTGCAGTGTGCCTGGAGCCCAGGGCTTCCTGGTTTTAAAAGTCCTAGGCCTAAGCCTAACAGTAACCCTAGGAAGGTAAATCAGCCGGGTATTAGGGTTGTTCCTAAGGGAAAAGCCGTGAAAGCAGCCATGTTGTGGCACTTCTGCACTCCCTTTGGGATGCCTTTGGCAGATGAAGTAAGCCTGGAACTCAGGGCTTCCTGGTTAAAGAAATCCAAGCCCTAGTCTGAACCCTAACCCTAACCCTAGGCAGATAAATCAGCCTAGGTATAGGGATGGTGCCAAGGAAAAAGCTGTGAAAGCTGCCATGTTGTTGCACTTTTGTACTCCCCTTGGGATGCCTTGAACAGCTGCAGTGTGCCTGGAGCTAAGGGCTTCCTAGTTTTAAAAATCCTAGCCCTAGGCCTAAGCCTAACAGTAACCCTGGGAAGGTAAATCAGCCTGGTGTTAGGCGTCTTGCCAAGGAAAAAGCCGTGAAAGCAGCCATGTTGTGGCACTTTTGCACTCCCTTTTGGATGCCTCACAGCTCCAGTGTGCCTGGAACTCAGGGCTTCCTGATTTTAAAAATCCTAGCCCTAGGCCGAACCCCAACCCTAAGACGAGAAAGGCAAATCAGCCAGGAATTAGGCATGTCCCCAAGGAAAAAGCTGTGGAGGCAGGCATGTTGTGGTACTTTTGCGCTCTTCTTGGCTAGTCCTTCGCAGCTGCTGTGTTCTTGGAACTCAGGGCTTTCTGGTTAATAGAGCCCTTACCCTAGGCGTAACTCAAACCTTAACCCTAGGAAGGAAAATCAACCTATGGTTCGGGATGGTCTCATGGAAATATCAGTGGTGGCAGCCAAGTTGCGTCACTTTTGCGCTCCCCTTGGGATGCCTTTCGCAGCTGCAGTGTGCCTGGAGCCCAGGGCTTCCTGGTTTTAAAAGTCCTAGGCCTAAGCCTAACAGTAACCCTAGGAAGGTAAATCAGCCGGGTATTAGGGTTCTTCCTAAGGGAAAAGCCGTGAAAGCAGCCATGTTGTGGCACTTCTGCACTCCCTTTGGGATGCCTTTGGCAGATGAAGTAAGCCTGGAACTCAGGGCTTCCTGGTTAAAGAAATCCAAGCCCTAGGCTGAACCCTAACCCTAACCCTAGGCAGATAAATCAGCCTAGGTATAGGGATGGTGCCAAGGAAAAAGCTGTGAAAGCTGCCATGTTGTTGCACTTTTGTACTCCCCTTGGGATGCCTTGAACAGCTGCAGTGTGCCTGGAGCTCAGGGCTTCCTAGTTTTAAAAATCCTAGCCCTAGGCCTAAGCCTAACAGTAACCCTGGGAAGGTAAATCAGCCTGGTGTTAGGCGTCTTGCCAAGGAAAAAGCCGTGAAAGCAGCCATGTTGTGGCACTTTTGCACTCCCTTTTGGATGCCTTTCACAGCTCCAGTGTGCCTGGAACTCAGGGCTTCCTGATTTTAAAAATCCTAGCCCTAGGCCGAACCCCAACCCTAAGACGAGAAAGGCAAATCAGCCAGGAATTAGGCATGTCCCCAAGGAAAAAGCTGTGGAGGCAGGCATGTTGTGGTAGTTTTGCACTCCCTTTTGGATGCCTTTCACCGCTGCAGTGTGCCTGGAACTCAGGGCTTCCTGATTTTAAAAATCCTAGCCCTAGGCCGAACCCCAACCCTAAGACGAGAAAGGCAAATCAGCCAGGAATTAGGCATGTCCCCAAGGAAAAAGCTGTGGAGGCAGGCATGTTGTGGTACTTTTGCGCTCTTCTTGGCTAGTCCCTCGCAGCTGCTGTGTTCTTGGAACTCAGGGCTTTCTGGTTAATAGACCCTTACCCTAGGCGTAACTCAAACCTTAACCCTAGGAAGGAAAATCAGCCTATGGTTCGGGATGCTCTCATGGAAATATCAGTGGTGGCAGCCAAGTTGTGTCACTTTTGCGCTCCCCTTGGGATGCCTTTCGCAGCTGCAGTGTGCCTGGAGCCCAGGGCTTCCTGGTTTTAAAAGTCCTAGGCCTAAGCCTAACAGTAACCCTAGGAAGGTAAATCAGCCGGGTATTAGGGTTCTTCCTAAGGGAAAAGCCGTGAAAGCAGCCATGTTGTGGCACTTCTGCACTCCCTTTGGGATGCCTTTGGCAGATGAAGTAAGCCTGGAACTCAGGGCTTCCTGGTTAAAGAAATCCAAGCCCTAGGCTGAACCCTAACCCTAACCCTAGGCATATAAATCAGCCTAGGTATAGGGATGGTGCCAAGGAAAAAGCTGTGAAAGCTGCCATGTTGTTGCACTTTTGTACTCCCCTTGGGATGCCTTGAACAGCTGCAGTGTGCCTGGAGCTAAGGGCTTCCTAGTTTTAAAAATCCTAGCCCTAGGCCTAAGCCTAACAGTAACCCTGGGAAGGTAAATCAGCCTGGTGTTAGGCGTCTTGCCAAGGAAAAAGCCGTGAAAGCAGCCATGTTGTGGCACTTTTGCACTCCCTTTTGGATGCCTTTCACAGCTCCAGTGTGCCTGGAACTCAGGGCTTCCTGATTTTAAAAATCCTAGCCCTAGGCCGAACCCCAACCCTAAGACGAGAAAGGCAAATCAGCCAGGAATTAGGCATGTCCCCAAGGAAAAAGCTGTGGAGGCAGGCATGTTGTGCTACTTTTGCGCTCTTCTTGGGTAGTCCTTCGCAGCTGCTGTGTTCTTGGAACTCAGGGCTTTCTGGTAAATAGAGCCCTTACCCTAGGCGTAACTCAAACCTTAACCCTAGGAAGGAAAATCAGCCTATGGTTCGGGATGGTCTCATGGAAATATCAGTGGTGGCAGCCAAGTTGCGTCACTTTTGCGCTCTCCTTGGGATGCCTTTCGCAGCTGCAGTGTGCCTGGAGCCCAGGGCTTCCTGGTTTTAAAAGTCCTAGGCCTAAGCCTAACAGTAACCCTAGGAAGGTAAATCAGCCGGGTATTAGGGTTCTTCCTAAGGGAAAAGCCGTGAAAGCAGCCATGGTGTGGCACTTCTGCACTCCCTTTGGGATGCCTTTGGCAGATGAAGTAAGCCTGGAACTCAGGGCTTCCTGGTTAAAGAAATTCAAGCCCTAGGCTGAACCCTAACCCTAACCCTAGGCAGATAAATCAGCCTAGGTATAGGGATGCTGCCAAGGAAAAAGCTGTGAAAGCTGCCATGTTGTTGCACTTTTGTACTCCCCTTGGGATGCCTTGAACAGCTGCAGTGTGCCTGGAGCCCAGGGCTTCCTAGTTTTAAAAATCCCAGCCCTAGGCCTAAGCCTAACAGTAACCCTGGGAAGGTAAATCAGCCTGGTGTTAGGCGTCTTGCCAAGGAAAAAGCCGTGAAAGCAGCCATGTTGTGGCACTTTTGCACTCCATTTTGGATGCCTTTCACAGCTCCAGTGTGCCTGGAACTCAGGGCTTCCTGATTTTAAAAATCCTAGCCCTAGGCCGAACCCCAACCCTAAGACGAGAAAGGCAAATCAGCCAGGAATTAGGCATGTCCCCAAGGAAAAAGCTGTGGAGGCAGGCATGTTGTGCTACTTTTGCGCTCTTCTTGGCTAGTCCTTCGCAGCTGCTGTGTTCTTGGAACTCAGGGCTTTCTGGTTAATAGATCCCTTACCCTAGGCGTAACTCAAACCTTAACCCTAGGAAGGAAAATCAGCCTATGGTTCGGGATGGTCTCATGGAAATATCAGTGGTGGCAGCCAAGTTGCGTCACTTTTGCGCTCCCCTTGGGATGCCTTTTGCAGCTGCAGTGTGCCTGGAGCCCAGGGCTTCCTGGTTTTAAAAGTCCTAGGCCTAAGCCTAACAGTAACCCTAGGAAGGTAAATCAGCCGGGTATTAGGGTTGTTCCTAAGGGAAAAGCCGTGAAAGCAGCCATGTTGTGGCACTTCTGCACTCCCTTTGGGATGCCTTTGGCAGATGAAGTAAGCCTGGAACTCAGGGCTTCCTGGTTAAAGAAATCCAAGCCCTAGGCTGAACCCTAACCCTAACCCTAGGCAGATAAATCAGCCTAGGTATAGGGATGGTGCCAAGGAAAAAGCTGTGAAAGCTGCCATGTTGTTGCACTTTTGTACTCCCCTTGGGATGCCTTGAACAGCTGCAGTGTGCCTGGAGCTAAGGGCTTCCTAGTTTTAAAAATCCTAGCCCTAGGCCTAAGCCTAACAGTAACCCTGGGAAGGTAAATCAGCCTGGTGTTAGGCTTCTTGCCAAGGAAAAAGCCGTGAAAGCAGCCATGTTGTGGCACTTTTGCACTCCCTTTTGGATGCCTCACAGCTCCAGTGTGCCTGGAACTCAGGGCTTCCTGCTTTTAAAAATCCTAGCCCTAGGCCGAACCCCAACCCTTAGACGAGAAAGGCAAATCAGCCAGGAATTAGGCATGTCCCCAAGGAAAAAGCTGTGGAGGCAGGCATGTTGTGGTACTTTTGCACTCCCTTTTGGGTGCCTTTCACAGCTCCAGTGTGCCTGGAACTCAGGGCTTCCTGATTTTAAAAATCCTAGCCCTAGGCCGAACCCCAACCCTAAGACGAGAAAGGCAAATCAGCCAGGAATTAGGCATGTCCCCAAGGAAAAAGCTGTGGAGGCAGGCATGTTGTGGTACTTTTGCGCTCTTCTTGGCTAGTCCTTCGCAGCTGCTGTGTTTTGGAACTCAGGGCTTTCTGGTTAATAGAACCCTTACCCTAGGCGTAACTCAAACCTTAACCCTAGGAAGGAAAATCAGCCTATGGTTCGGGATGGTCTCATGGAAATATCAGTGGTGGCAGCCAAGTTGCGTCACTTTTGCGCTCCCCTTGGGATGCCTTTCGCAGCTGCAGTGTGCCTGGAGCCCAGGGCTTCCTGGTTTTAAAAGTCCTAGGCCTAAGCCTAACAGTAACCCTAGGAAGGTAAATCAGCCGGGTATTAGGGTTCTTCCTAAGGGAAAAGCCGTGAAAGCAGCCATGTTGTGGCACTTCTGCACTCCCTTTGGGATGCCTTTGGCAGATGAAGTAAGCCTGGAACTCAGGGCTTCCTGGTTAAAGAAATCCAAGCCCTAGGCTGAACCCTAACCCTAACCCTAGGCAGATAAATCAGCCTAGGTATAGGGATGGTGCCAAGGAAAAAGCTGTGAAAGCTGCCATGTTGTTGCACTTTTGTACTCCCCTTGGGATGCCTTGAACAGCTGCAGTGTGCCTGGAGCCCAGGGCTTCCTAGTTTCAAAAATCCTAGCCCTAGGCCTAAGCCTAACAGTAACCCTGGGAAGGTAAATCAGCCTGGTGTTAGGCTTCTTGCCAAGGAAAAAGCCGTGAAAGCAGCCATGTTGTGGCACTTTTGCACTCCCTTTTGGATGCCTTTCACAGCTCCAGTGTGCCTGGAACTCAGGGCTTCCTGATTTTAAAAATCCTAGCCCTAGGCCGAACCCCAACCCTAAGACGAGAAAGGCAAATCAGCCAGGAATTAGGCATGTCCCCAAGGAAAAAGCTGTGGAGGCAGGCATGTTGTGGTACTTTTGCGCTCTTCTTGGCTAGTCCTTCGCAGCTGCTGTGTTCTTGGAACTCAGGGCTTTCTGGTTAATAGAACCCTTACCCTAGGCGTAACTCAAACCTTAACCCTAGGAAGGAAAATCAGCCTATGGTTCGGGATGGTCTCATGGAAATATCAGTGGTGGCAGCCAAGTTGCGTCACTTTTGCGCTCCCCTTGGGATGCCTTTCGCAGCTGCAGTGTGCCTGGAGCCCAGGGCTTCCTGGTTTTAAAAGTCCTAGGCCTAAGCCTAACAGTAACCCTAGGAAGGTAAATCAGCCGGGTATTAGGGTTCTTCCTAAGGGAAAAGCCGTGAAAGCAGCCATGTTGTGGCACTTCTGCACTCCCTTTGGGATGCCTTTGGCAGGTGAAGTAAGCCAGGAACTCAGGGCTTCCTGGTTAAAGAAATCCAAGCCCTAGGCTGAACCCTAACCCTAACCCTAGGCAGATAAATCAGCCTAGGTATAGGGATGGTGCCAAGGAAAAAGCTGTGAAAGCTGCCATGTTGTTGCACTTTTGTACTCCCCTTGGGATGCCTTGAACAGCTGCAGTGTGCCTGGAGCTAAGGGCTTCCTAGTTTTAAAAATCCTAGCCCTAGGCCTAAGCCTAACAGTAACCCTGGGAAGGTAAATCAGCCTGGTGTTAGGCTTCTTGCCAAGGAAAAAGCCGTGAAAGCAGCCATGTTGTGGCACTTTTGCACTCCCTTTTGGATGCCTCACAGCTCCAGTGTGCCTGGAACTCAGGGCTTCCTGCTTTAAAAATCCTAGCCCTAGGCCGAACCCCAACCCTAAGACGAGAAAGGCAAATCAGCCAGGAATTAGGCATGTCCCCAAGGAAAAAGCTGTGGAGGCAGGCATGTTGTGGTACTTTTGCACTCCCTTTTGGATGCCTTTCACAGCTGCAGTGTGCCTGGAACTCAGGGCTTCCTGATTTTAAAAATCCTAGCCCTAGGCCGAACCCCAACCCTAAGACGAGAAAGGCAAATCAGCCAGGAATTAGGCATGTCCCCAAGCAAAAAGCTGTGGAGGCAGGCATGTTGTGCTACTTTTGCGCTCTTCTTGGCTAGTCCTTCGCAGCTGCTGTGTTCTTGGAACTCAGGGCTTTCTGGTTAATAGAACCCTTACCCTAGGCGTAACTCAAACCTTAACCCTAGGAAGGAAAATCAGCCTATGGTTCGGGATGCTCTCATGGAAATATCAGTGGTGGCAGCCAAGTTGCGTCACTTTTGCGCTCCCCTTGGGATGCCTTTCGCAGCTGCAGTGTGCCTGGAGCCCAGGGCTTCCTGGTTTTAAAAGTCCTAGGCCTAAGCCTAACAGTAACCCTAGGAAGGTAAATCAGCCGGGTATTAGGGTTCTTCCTAAGGGAAAAGCCATGAAAGCAGCCATGTTGTGGCACTTCTGCACTCCCTTTGGGATGCCTTTGGCAGATGAAGTAAGCCTGGAACTCAGGGCTTCCTGGTTAAAAAAATCCAAGCCCTAGGCTGAACCCTAACCCTAACCCTAGGCAGATAAATCAGCCTAGGTATAGGGATGGTGCCAAGGAAAAAGCTGTGAAAGCTGCCATGTTGTTGCACTTTTGTACTCCCCTTGGGATGCCTTGAAAAGCTGCAGTGTGCCTGGAGCCCAGGGCTTCCTAGTTTCAAAAATCCTAGCCCTAGGCCTAAGCCTAACAGTAACCCTGGGAAAGTAAGTCAGCCTGGTGTTAGGCTTCTTGCCAAGGAAAAAGCCGTGAAAGCAGCCATGTTGTGGCACTTTTGCACTCCCTTTTGGATGCCTTTCACAGCTCCAGTGTGCCTGGAACTCAGGGCTTCCTGATTTTAAAAATCCTAGCCCTAGGCCGAACCCCAACCCTAAGACGAGAAAGGCAAATCAGCCAGGAATTAGGCATGTCCCCAAGGAAAAAGCTGTGGAGGCAGGCATGTTGTGGTACTTTTGCGCTCTTCTTGGGTAGTCCTTCGCAGCTGCTGTGTTCTTGGAACTCAGGGCTTTCTGGTTAATAGAACCCTTACCCTAGGCGTAACTCAAACCTTAACCCTAGGAAGGAAAATCAGCCTATGGTTCGGGATGGTCTCATGGAAATATCAGTGGTGGCAGCCAAGTTGCGTCACTTTTGTGCTCCCCTTGGGATGCCTTTCGCAGCTGCAGTGTGCCTGGAGCCCAGGGCTTCCTGGTTTTAAAAGTCCTAGGCCTAAGCCTAACAGTAACCCTAGGAAGGTAAATCAGCCGGGTATTAGGGTTCTTCCTAAGGGAAAAGCCGTGAAAGCAGCCATGTTGTGGCACTTCTGCACTCCCTTTGGGATGCCTTTGGCAGATGAAGTAAGCCTGGAACTCAGGGCTTCCTGGTTAAAGAAATCCAAGCCCTAGGCTGAACCCTAACCCTAACCCTAGGCAGATAAATCAGCCTAGGTATAGGGATGGTGCCAAGGAAAAAGCTGTGAAAGCTGCCATGTTGTTGCACTTTTGTACTCCCCTTGGGATGCCTTGAACAGCTGCAGTGTGCCTGGAGCCCAGGGCTTCCTAGTTTCAAAAATCCTAGCCCTAGGCCTAAGCCTAACAGTAACCCTGGGAAAGTAAGTCAGCCTGGTGTTAGGCTTCTTGCCAAGGAAAAAGCCGTGAAAGCAGCCATGTTGTGGCACTTTTGCACTCCCTTTTGGATGCCTTTCACAGCTCCAGTGTGCCTGGAACTCAGGGCTTCCTGATTTTAAAAATCCTAGCCCTAGGCCGAACCCCAACCCTAAGACGAGAAAGGCAAATCAGCCAGGAATTAGGCATGTCCCCAAGGAAAAAGCTGTGGAGGCAGGCATGTTGTGGTACTTTTGCGCTCTTCTTGGGTAGTCCTTCGCAGCTGCTGTGTTCTTGGAACTCAGGGCTTTCTGGTTAATAGAACCCTTACCCTAGGCGTAACTCAAACCTTAACCCTAGGAAGGAAAATCAGCCTATGGTTCGGGATGGTCTCATGGAAATATCAGTGGTGGCAGCCAAGTTGCGTCACTTTTGTGCTCCCCTTGGGATGCCTTTCGCAGCTGCAGTGTGCCTGGAGCCCAGGGCTTCCTGGTTTTAAAAGTCCTAGGCCTAAGCCTAACAGTAACCCTAGGAAGGTAAATCAGCCGGGTATTAGGGTTCTTCCTAAGGGAAAAGCCGTGAAAGCAGCCATGTTGTGGCACTTCTGCACTCCCTTTGGGATGCCTTTGGCAGATGAAGTAAGCCTGGAACTCAGGGCTTCCTGGTTAAAGAAATCCAAGCCCTAGGCTGAACCCTAACCCTAACCCTAGGCAGATAAATCAGCCTAGGTATAGGGATGGTGCCAAGGAAAAAGCTGTGAAAGCTGCCATGTTGTTGCACTTTTGTACTCCCCTTGGGATGCCTTGAACAGCTGCAGTGTGCCTGGAGCTAAGGGCTTCCTAGTTTTAAAAATCCTAGCCCTAGGCCTAAGCCTAACAGTAACCCTGGGAAGGTAAATCAGCCTGGTGTTAGGTTTCTTGCCAAGGAAAAAGCCGTGAAAGCAGCCATGTTGTGGCACTTTTGCACTCCCTTTTGGATGCCTTTCACAGCTGCAGTGTGCCTGGAACTCAGGGCTTCCTGATTTTAAAAATCCTAGCCCTAGGCCGAACCCCAACCCTAAGACGAGAAAGGCAAATCAGCCAGGAATTAGGCATGTCCCCAAGGAAAAAGCTGTGGAGGCAGGCATGTTGTGGTACTTTTGCACTCCCTTTTGGATGCCTTTCACAGCTGCAGTGTGCCTGGAACTCAGGGCTTCCTGATTTTAAAAATCCTAGCCCTAGGCCGAACCCCAATCCTAAGACGAGAAAGGCAAATCAGCCAGGAATTAGGCATGTCCCCAAGGAAAAAGCTGTGGAGGCAGGCATGTTGTGGTACTTTTGCGCTCTTCTTGGGTAGTCCTTCGCAGCTGCTGTGTTCTTGGAACTCAGGGCTTTCTGGTTTATAGAACCCTTACCCTAGGCGAAACTCAAACCTTAACCCTAGGAAGGAAAATCAGCCTATGGTTCGGGATGCTCTCATGGAAATATCAGTGGTGGCAGCCAAGTTGCGTCACTTTTGCGCTCCCCTTGGGATGCCTTTTGCAGCTGCAGTGTGCCTGGAGCCCAGGGCTTCCTGGTTTTAAAAGTCCTAGGCCTAAGCCTAACAGTAACCCTAGGAAGGTAAATCAGCCGGGTATTAGGGTTCTTCCTAAGGGAAAAGCCGTGAAAGCAGCCATGTTGTGGCACTTCTGCACTCCCTTTGGGATGCCTTTGGCAGATGAAGTAAGCCTGGAACTCAGGGCTTTCTGGTTAATAGAACCCTTACCCTAGGCGTAACTCAAACCTTAACCCTAGGAAGGAAAATCAGCCTATGGTTCGGGATGGTCTCATGGAAATATCAGTGGTGGCAGCCAAGTTGCGTCACTTTTGCGCTCCCCTTGGGATGCCTTTCGCAGCTGCAGTGTGCCTGGAGCCCAGGGCTTCCTGGTTTTAAAAGTCCTAGGCCTAAGCCTAACAGTAACCCTAGGAAGGTAAATCAGCCGGGTATTAGGGTTCTTCCTAAGGGAAAAGCCATGAAAGCAGCCATGTTGTGGCACTTCTGCACTCCCTTTGGGATGCCTTTGGCAGATGAAGTAAGCCTGGAACTCAGGGCTTCCTGGTTAAAGAAATCCAAGCCCTAGGCTGAACCCTAACCCTAACCCTAGGCAGATAAATCAGCCTAGGTATAGGGATGGTGCCAAGGAAAAAGCTGTGAAAGCTGCCATGTTGTTGCACTTTTGTACTCCCCTTGGGATGCCTTGAACAGCTGCAGTGTGCCTGGAGCCCAGGGCTTCCTAGTTTCAAAAATCCTAGCCCTAGGCCTAAGCCTAACAGTAACCCTGGGAAAGTAAGTCAGCCTGGTGTTAGGCTTCTTGCCAAGGAAAAAGCCGTGAAAGCAGCCATGTTGTGGCACTTTTGCACTCCCTTTTGGATGCCTTTCACAGCTCCAGTGTGCCTGGAACTCAGGGCTTCCTGCTTTTAAAAATCCTAGCCCTAGGCCGAACCCCAACCCTAAGACGAGAAAGGCAAATCAGCCAGGAATTAGGCATGTCCCCAAGGAAAAAGCTGTGGAGGCAGGCATGTTGTGGTACTTTTGCGCTCTTCTTGGCTAGTCCTTCGCAGCTGCTGTGTTCTTGGAACTCAGGGCTTTCTGGTAAATAGAGCCCTTACCCTAGGCGTAACTCAAACCTTAACCCTAGAAAGGAAAATCAGCCTATGGTTCGGGATGGTCTCATGGAAATATCAGTGGTGGCAGCCAAGTTGCGTCACTTTTGTGCTCCCCTTGGGATGCCTTTCGCAGCTGCAGTGTGCCTGGAGCCCAGGGCTTCCTGGTTTTAAAAGTCCTAGGCCTAAGCCTAACAGTAACCCTAGGAAGGTAAATCAGCCGGGTATTAGGGTTCTTCCTAAGGGAAAAGCCGTGAAAGCAGCCATGTTGTGGCACTTCTGCACTCCCTTTGGGATGCCTTTGGCAGATGAAGTAAGCCTGGAACTCAGGGCTTCCTGGTTAAAGAAATCCAAGCCCTAGGCTGAACCCTAACCCTAACCCTAGGCAGATAAATCAGCCTAGGTATAGGGATGGTGCCAAGGAAAAAGCTGTGAAAGCTGCCATGTTGTTGCACTTTTGTACTCCCCTTGGGATGCCTTGAACAGCTGCAGTGTGCCTGGAGCTAAGGGCTTCCTAGTTTTAAAAATCCTAGCCCTAGGCCTAAGCCTAACAGTAACCCTGGGAAGGTAAATCAGCCTGGTGTTAGGCTTCTTGCCAAGGAAAAAGCCGTGAAAGCAGCCATGTTGTGGCACTTTTGCACTCCCTTTTGGATGCCTTTCACAGCTGCAGTGTGCCTGGAACTCAGGGCTTCCTGATTTTAAAAATCCTAGCCCTAGGCCGAACCCCAACCCTAAGACGAGAAAGGCAAATCAGCCAGGAATTAGGCATGTCCCCAAGGAAAAAGCTGTGGAGGCAGGCATGTTGTGGTACTTTTGCACTCCCTTTTGGATGCCTTTCACAGCTGCAGTGTGCCTGGAACTCAGGGCTTCCTGATTTTAAAAATCCTAGCCCTAGGCCGAACCCCAACCCTAAGACGAGAAAGGCAAATCAGCCAGGAATTAGGCATGTCCCCAAGGAAAAAGCTGTGGAGGCAGGCATGTTGTGGTACTTTTGCGCTCTTCTTGGCTAGTCCTTCGCAGCTGCTGTGTTCTTGGAACTCAGGGCTTTCTGGTTTATAGAACCCTTACCCTAGGCGTAACTCAAACCTTAACCCTAGGAAGGAAAATCAGCCTATGGTTCGGGATGGTCTCATGGAAATATCAGTGGTGGCAGCCAAGTTGCGTCACTTTTGCGCTCCCCTTGGGATGCCTTTTGCAGCTGCAGTGTGCCTGGAGCCCAGGGCTTCCTGGTTTTAAAAGTCCTAGTGCTAAGCCTAACAGTAACCCTAGGAAGGTAAATCAGCCGGGTATTAGGGTTCTTCCTAAGGGAAAAGCCGTGAAAGCAGCCATGTTGTGGCACTTCTGCACTCCCTTTGGGATGCCTTTGGCAGATGAAGTAAGCCTGGAACTCAGGGCTTCCTGGTTAAAGAAATCACAGCCCTAGGCTGAACCCTAACCCTAACCCTAGGCAGATAAATCAGCCTAGGTATAGGGATGGTGCCAAGGAAAAAGCTGTGAAAGCTGCCATGTTGTTGCACTTTTGTACTCCCCTTGGGATGCCTTGAACAGCTGCAGTGTGCCTGGAGCCCAGGGCTTCCTAGTTTCAAAAATCCTAGCCCTAGGCCTAAGCCTAACAGTAACCCTGGGAAAGTAAGTCAGCCTGGTGTTAGGCTTCTTGCCAAGGAAAAAGCCGTGAAAGCAGCCATGTTGTGGCACTTTTGCACTCCCTTTTGGATGCCTTTCACAGCTCCAGTGTGCCTGGAACTCAGGGCTTCCTGCTTTTAAAAATCCTAGCCCTAGGCCGAACCCCAACCCTAAGACGAGAAAGGCAAATCAGCCAGGAATTAGGCATGTCCCCAAGGAAAAAGCTGTGGAGGCAGGCATGTTGTGCTACTTTTGCGCTCTTCTTGGCTAGTCCTTCGCAGCTGCTGTGTTCTTGGAACTCAGGGCTTTCTGGTAAATAGAGCCCTTACCCTAGGCGTAACTCAAACCTTAACCCTAGGAAGGAAAATCAGCCTATGGTTCGGGATGCTCTCATGGAAATATCAGGGGTGGCAGCCAAGTTGTGTCACTTTTGCGCTCCCCTTGGGATGCCTTTCGCAGCTGCAGTGTGCCTGGAGCCCAGGGCTTCCTGGTTTTAAAAGTCCTAGGCCTAAGCCTAACAGTAACCCTAGGAAGGTAAATCAGCCGGGTATTAGGGTTCTTCCTAAGGGAAAAGCCGTGAAAGCAGCCATGTTGTGGCACTTCTGCACTCCCTTTGGGATGCCTTTGGCAGATGAAGTAAGCCTGGAACTCAGGGCTTCCTGGTTAAAGAAATCCAAGCCCTAGGCTGAACCCTAACCCTAACCCTAGGCAGATAAATCAGCCTAGGTATAGGGATGGTGCCAAGGAAAAAGCTGTGAAAGCTGCCATGTTGTTGCACTTTTGTACTCCCCTTGGGATGCCTTGAACAGCTGCAGTGTGCCTGGAGCTAAGGGCTTCCTAGTTTTAAAAATCCTAGCCCTAGGCCTAAGCCTAACAGTAACCCTGGGAAGGCAAATCAGCCTGGTGTTAGGCGTCTTGCCAAGGAAAAAGCCGTGAAAGCAGCCATGTTGTGGCACTTTTGCACTCCCTTTTGGATGCCTTTCACAGCTCCAGTGTGCCTGGAACTCAGGGCTTCCTGATTTTAAAAATCCTAGCCCTAGGCCGAACCCCAACCCTAAGACGAGAAAGGCAAATCAGCCAGGAATTAGGCATGTCCCCAAGGAAAAAGCTGTGGAGGCAGGCATGTTGTGGTACTTTTGCGCTCTTCTTGGCTAGTCCTTCGCAGCTGCTCTGTTCTTGGAACTCAGGGCTTTCTGGTTAATAGACCCTTACCCTAGGCGTAACTCAAACCTTAACCCTAGGAAGGAAAATCAGCCTATGGTTCGGGATGCTCTCATGGAAATATCAGTGGTGGCAGCCAAGTTGCGTCACTTTTGCGCTCCCCTTGGGATGCCTTTCGCAGCTGCAGTGTGCCTGGAGCCCAGGGCTTCCTGGTTTTAAAAGTCCTAGGCCTAAGCCTAACAGTAACCCTAGGAAGGTAAATCAGCCGGGTATTAGGGTTCTTCCTAAGGGAAAAGCCGTGAAAGCAGCCATGTTGTGGCACTTCTGCACTCCCTTTGGGATGCCTTTGGCAGATGAAGTAAGCCTGGAACTCAGGGCTTCCTGGTTAAAGAAATCCAAGCCCTAGGCTGAACCCTAACCCTAACCCTAGGCAGATAAATCAGCCTAGGTATAGGGATGGTGCCAAGGAAAAAGCTGTGAAAGCTGCCATGTTGTTGCACTTTTGTACTCCCCTTGGGATGCCTTTCGCAGCTGCAGTGTGCCTGGAGCCCAGGGCTTCCTAGTTTCAAAAATCCTAGCCCTAGGCCTAAGCCTAACAGTAACCCTGGGAAAGTAAGTCAGCCTGGTGTTAGGCTTCTTGCGAAGGAAAAAGCCGTGAAAGCAGCCATGTTGTGGCACTTTTGCACTCCCTTTTGGATGCCTTTCACAGCTCCAGTGTGCCTGGAACTCAGGGCTTCCTGATTTTAAAAATCCTAGCCCTAGGCCGAACCCCAGCCCTAAGACGAGAAAGGCAAATCAGCCAGGAATTAGGCATGTCCCCAAGGAAAAAGCTGTGGAGGCAGGCATGTTGTGGTACTTTTGCGCTCTTCTTGGCTAGTCCTTCGCAGCTGCTGTGTTCTTGGAACTCAGGGCTTTCTGGTTAATAGACCCTTACCCTAGGCGTAACTCAAACCTTAACCCTAGGAAGGAAAATCAGCCTATGGTTCGGGATGGTCTCATGGAAATATCAGTGGTGGCAGCCAAGTTGCGTCACTTTTGTGCTCCCCTTGGGATGCCTTTCGCAGCTGCAGTGTGCCTGGAGCCCAGGGCTTCCTGGTTTTAAAAGTCCTAGGCCTAAGCCTAACAGTAACCCTAGGAAGGTAAATCAGCCGGGTATTAGGGTTCTTCCTAAGGGAAAAGCCGTGAAAGCAGCCATGTTGTGGCACTTCTGCACTCCCTTTGGGATGCCTTTGGCAGATGAAGTAAGCCTGGAACTCAGGGCTTCCTGGTTAAAGAAATCCAAGCCCTAGGCTGAACCCTAACCCTAACCCTAGGCAGATAAATCAGCCTAGGTATAGGGATGGTGCCAAGGAAAAAGCTGTGAAAGCTGCCATGTTGTTGCACTTTTGTACTCCCCTTGGGATGCCTTGAACAGCTGCAGTGTGCCTGGAGCCCAGGGCTTCCTAGTTTCAAAAATCCTAGCCCTAGGCCTAAGCCTAACAGTAACCCTGGGAAAGTAAGTCAGCCTGGTGTTAGGCTTCTTGCGAAGGAAAAAGCCGTGAAAGCAGCCATGTTGTGGCACTTTTGCACTCCCTTTTGGATGCCTTTCACAGCTCCAGTGTGCCTGGAACTCAGGGCTTCCTGATTTTAAAAATCCTAGCCCTAGGCCGAACCCCAACCCTAAGACGAGAAAGGCAAATCAGCCAGGAATTAGGCATGTCCCCAAGGAAAAAGCTGTGGAGGCAGGCATGTTGTGGTACTTTTGCGCTCTTCTTGGCTAGTCCTTCGCAGCTGCTGTGTTCTTGGAACTCAGGGCTTTCTGGTTAATAGACCCTTACCCTAGGCGTAACTCAAACCTTAACCCTAGGAAGGAAAATCAGCCTATGGTTCGGGATGGTCTCATGGAAATATCAGTGGTGGCAGCCAAGTTGCGTCACTTTTGTGCTCCCCTTGGGAAGCCTTTCGCAGCTGCAGTGTGCCTGGAGCACAGGGCTTCCTGGTTTTAAAAGTCCTACGCCTAAGCCTAACAGTAACCCTAGGAAGGTAAATCAGCCGGGTATTAGGGTTCTTCCTAAGGGAAAAGCCGTGAAAGCAGCCATGTTGTGGCACTTCTGCACTCCCTTTGGGATGCCTTTGGCAGATGAAGTAAGCCTGGAACTCAGGGCTTCCTGGTTAAAGAAATCCAAGCCCTAGGCTGAACCCTAACCCTAACCCTAGGCAGATAAATCAGCCTAGGTATAGGGATGGTGCCAAGGAAAAAGCTGTGAAAGCTGCCATGTTGTTGCACTTTTGTACTCCCCTTGGGATGCCTTGAACAGCTGCAGTGTGCCTGGAGCTAAGGGCTTCCTAGATTTAAAAATCCTAGCCCTAGGCCTAAGCCTAACAGTAACCCTGGGAAAGTAAGTCAGCCTGGTGTTAGGCGTCTTCCAAGGAAAAAGCCGTGAAAGCAGCCATGTTGTGGCACTTTTGCACTCCCTTTTGGATGCCTTTCACAGCTCCAGTGTGCCTGGAACTCAGGGCTTCCTGATTTTAAAAATCCTAGCCCTAGGCCGAACCCCAGCCCTAAGACGAGAAAGGCAAATCAGCCAGGAATTAGGCATGTCCCCAAGGAAAAAGCTGTGGAGGCAGGCATGTTGTGGTACTTTTGCGCTCTTCTTGGCTAGTCCTTCGCAGCTGCTGTGTTCTTGGAACTCAGGGCTTTCTGGTTAATAGACCCTTACCCTAGGCGTAACTCAAACCTTAACCCTAGGAAGGAAAATCAGCCTATGGTTCGGGATGGTCTCATGGAAATATCAGTGGTGGCAGCCAAGTTGCGTCACTTTTGCGCTCCCCTTGGGATGCCTTTCGCAGCTGCAGTGTGCCTGGAGCCCAGGGCTTCCTGGTTTTAAAAGTCCTAGGCCTAAGCCTAACAGTAACCCTAGGAAGGTAAATCAGCCGGGTATTAGGGTTCTTCCTAAGGGAAAAGCCGTGAAAGCAGCCATGTTGTGGCACTTCTGCACTCCCTTTGGGATGCCTTTGGCAGATGAAGTAAGCCTGGAACTCAGGGCTTCCTGCTTAAAGAAATCCAAGCCCTAGGCTGAAGCCTAACCCTAACCCTAGGCAGATAAATCAGCCTAGGTATAGGGATGGTGCCAAGGAAAAAGCTGTGAAAGCTGCCATGTTGTTGCACTTTTGTACTCCCCTTGGGATGCCTTGAACAGCTGCAGTGTGCCTGGAGCCCAGGGCTTCCTAGTTTCAAAAATCCTAGCCCTAGGCCTAAGCCTAACAGTAACCCTGGGAAAGTAAGTCAGCCTGGTGTTAGGCTTCTTGCCAAGGAAAAAGCCGTGAAAGCAGCCATGTTGTGGCACTTTTGCACTCCCTTTTGGATGCCTTTCACAGCTCCAGTGTGCCTGGAACTCAGGGCTTCCTGATTTTAAAAATCCTAGCCCTAGGCCGAACCCCAACCCTAAGACGAGAAAGGCAAATCAGCCAGGAATTAGGCATGTCCCCAAGGAAAAAGCTGTGGAGGCAGGCATGTTGTGGTACTTTTGCGCTCTTCTTGGCTAGTCCTTCGCAGCTGCTGTGTTCTTGGAACTCAGGGCTTTCTGGTAAATAGACCCTTACCCTAGGCGTAACTCAAACCTTAACCCTAGGAAGGAAAATCAGCCTATGGTTCGGGATGGTCTCATGGAAATATCAGTGGTGGCAGCCAAGTTGCGTCACTTTTGTGCTCCCCTTGGGATGCCTTTCGCAGCTGCAGTGTGCCTGGAGCCCAGGGCTTCCTGGTTTTAAAAGTCCTAGGCCTAAGCCTAACAGTAACCCTAGGAAGGTAAATCAGCCGGGTATTAGGGTTCTTCCTAAGGGAAAAGCCGTGAAAGCAGCCATGTTGTGGCACTTCTGCACTCCCTTTGGGATGCCTTTGGCAGATGAAGTAAGCCTGGAACTCAGGGCTTCCTGGTTAAAGAAATCCAAGCCCTAGGCTGAACCCTAACCCTAACCCTAGGCAGATAAATCAGCCTAGGTATAGGGATGGTGCCAAGGAAAAAGCTGTGAAAGCTGCCATGTTGTTGCACTTTTGTACTCCCCTTGGGATGCCTTGAACAGCTGCAGTGTGCCTGGAGCCCAGGGCTTCCTAGTTTTAAAAATCCTAGCCCTAGGCCTAAGCCTAACAGTAACCCTGGGAAGGTAAATCAGCCTGGTGTTAGGCTTCTTGCCAAGGAAAAAGCCGTGAAAGCAGCCATGTTGTGGCACTTTTGCACTCCCTTTTGGATGCCTTTCACAGCTCCAGTGTGCCTGGAACTCAGGGCTTCCTGATTTTAAAAATCCTAGCCCTAGGCCGAACCCCAACCCTAAGACGAGAAAGGCAAATCAGCCAGGAATTAGGCATGTCCCCAAGGAAAAAGCTGTGGAGGCAGGCATGTTGTGGTACTTTTGCACTCCCTTTTGGATGCCTTTCAGAGCTGCAGTGTGCCTGGAACTCAGGGCTTCCTGATTTTAAATATCCTAGCCCTAGGCCGAACCCCAGCCCTAAGACAAGAAAGGCAAATCAGCCAGGAATTAGGCATGTCCCCAAGGAAAAAGCTGTGGAGGCAGGCATGTTGTGGTACTTTTGCGCTCTTCTTGGCTAGTCCTTCGCAGCTGCTCTGTTCTTGGAACTCAGGGCTTTCTGGTTTATAGAACCCTTACCCTAGGCGTAACTCAAACCTTAACCCTAGGAAGGAAAATCAGCCTATGGTTCGGGATGGTCTCATGGAAATATCAGTGGTGGCAGCCAAGTTGCGTCACTTTTGCGCTCCCCTTGGGATGCCTTTCGCAGCTGCAGTGTGCCTGGAGCCCAGGGCTTCCTGGTTTTAAAAGTCCTAGGCCTAAGCCTAACAGTAACCCTAGGAAGGTAAATCAGCCGGGTATTAGGGTTCTTCCTAAGGGAAAAGCCGTGAAAGCAGCCATGTTGTGGCACTTCTGCACTCCCTTTGGGATGCCTTTGGCAGATGAAGTAAGCCTGGAACTCAGGGCTTCCTGGTTAAAGAAATCACAGCCCTAGGCTGAACCCTAACCCTAACCCTAGGCAGATAAATCAGCCTAGGTATAGGGATGGTGCCAAGGAAAAAGCTGTGAAAGCTGCCATGTTGTTGCACTTTTGTACTCCCCTTGGGATGCCTTGAACAGCTGCAGTGTGCCTGGAGCCCAGGGCTTCCTAGTTTCAAAAATCCTAGCCCTATGCCTAAGCCTAACAGTAACCCTGGGAAAGTAAGTCAGCCTGGTGTTAGGCTTCTTGCCAAGGAAAAAGCCGTGAAAGCAGCCATGTTGTGGCACTTTTGCACTCCCTTTTGGATGCCTTTCACAGCTCCAGTGTGCCTGGAACTCAGGGCTTCCTGCTTTTAAAAATCCTAGCCCTAGGCCGAACCCCAACCCTAAGACGAGAAAGGCAAATCAGCCAGGAATTAGGCATGTCCCCAAGGAAAAAGCTGTGGAGGCAGGCATGTTGTGGTACTTTTGCGCTCTTCTTGGCTAGTCCTTCGCAGCTGCTGTGTTCTTGGAACTCAGGGCTTTCTGGTAAATAGAGCCCTTACCCTAGGCGTAACTCAAACATTAACTCTAGGAAGGAAAATCAGCCTATGGTTCGGGATGGTCTCATGGAAATATCAGTGGTGGCAGCCAAGTTGCGTCACTTTTGCGCTCCCCTTGGGATGCCTTTTGCAGCTGCAGTGTGCCTGGAGCCCAGGGCTTCCTGGTTTTAAAAGTCCTAGGCCTAAGCCTAACAGTAACCCTAGGAAGGTAAATCAGCCGGGTATTAGGGTTCTTCCTAAGGGAAAAGCCGTGAAAGCAGCCATGTTGTGGCACTTCTGCACTCCCTTTGGGATGCCTTTGGCAGATGAAGTAAGCCTGGAACTCAGGGCTTCCTGGTTAAAGAAATCCAAGCCCTAGGCTGAACCCTAACCCTAACCCTAGGCAGATAAATCAGCCTAGGTATAGGGATGGTGCCAAGGAAAAAGCTGTGAAAGCTGCCATGTTGTTGCACTTTTGTACTCCCCTTGGGATGCCTTGAACAGCTGCAGTGTGCCTGGAGCTAAGGGCTTCCTAGTTTTAAAAATCCTAGCCCTAGGCCTAAGCCTAACAGTAACCCTGGGAAGGTAAATCAGCCTGGTGTTAGGCGTCTTGCCAAGGAAAAAGCCGTGAAAGCAGCCATGTTGTGGCACTTTTGCACTCCCTTTTGGATGCCTTTCACAGCTGCAGTGTGCCTGGAACTCAGGGCTTCCTGATTTTAAAAATCCTAGCCCTAGGCCGAACCCCAACCCTAAGACGAGAAAGGCAAATCAGCCAGGAATTAGGCATGTCCCCAAGGAAAAAGCTGTGGAGGCAGGCATGTTGTGGTACTTTTGCGCTCTTCTTGGCTAGTCCTTCGCAGCTGCTGTGTTCTTGGAACTCAGGGCTTTCTGGTTAATAGACCCTTACCCTAGGCGTAACTCAAACCTTAACCCTAGGAAGGAAAATCAGCCTATGGTTCGGGATGGTCTCATGGAAATATCAGTGGTGGCAGCCAAGTTGCGTCACTTTTGCGCTCCCCTTGGGATGCCTTTTGCAGCTGCAGTGTGCCTGGAGCCCAGGGCTTCCTGGTTTTAAAAGTCCTAGGCCTAAGCCTAACAGTAACCCTAGGAAGGTAAATCAGCCGGGTATTAGGGTTCTTCCTAAGGGAAAAGCCGTGAAAGCAGCCATGTTGTGGCACTTCTGCACTCCCTTTGGGATGCCTTTGGCAGATGAAGTAAGCCTGGAACTCAGGGCTTCCTGGTTAAAGAAATTCAAGCCCTAGGCTGAACCCTAACCCTAACCCTAGGCAGATAAATCAGCCTAGGTATAGGGATGGTGCCAAGGAAAAAGCTGTGAAAGCTGCCATGTTGTTGCACTTTTGTACTCCCCTTGGGATGCCTTGAACAGCTGCAGTGTGCCTGGAGCCCAGGGCTTCCTAGTTTCAAAAATCCTAGCCCTAGGCCTAAGCCTAACAGTAACCCTGGGAAAGTAAGTCAGCCTGGTGTTAGGCTTCTTGCCAAGGAAAAAGCCATGAAAGCAGCCATGTTGTGGCACTTTTGCACTCCCTTTTGGATGCCTTTCACAGCTCCAGTGTGCCTGGAACTCAGGGCTTCCTGATTTTAAAAATCCTAGCCCTAGGCCGAACCCCAACCCTAAGACGAGAAAGGCAAATCAGCCAGGAATTAGGCATGTCCCCAAGGAAAAAGCTGTGGAGGCAGGCATGTTGTGGTACTTTTGCACTCCCTTTTGGATGCCTTTCACATCTGCAGTGTGCCTGGAACTCAGGGCTTCCTGATTTTAAAAATCCTAGCCCTAGGCCGAACCCCAGCCCTAAGACGAGAAAGGCAAATCAGCCAGGAATTAGGCATGTCCCCAAGGAAAAAGCCGTGAAAGCAGCCATGTTGTGGCACTTTTGCACTCCCTTTTGGATGCCTTTCACAGCTCCAGTGTGCCTGGAACTCAGGGCTTCCTGATTTTAAAAATCCTAGCCCTAGGCTGAACCCCAACCCTAAGACGAGAAAGGCAAATCAGCCAGGAATTAGGCATGTCCCCAAGGAAAAAGCTGTGGAGGCAGGCATGTTGTGGTACTTTTGCGCTCTTCTTGGGTAGTCCTTCGCAGCTGCTGTGTTCTTGGAACTCAGGGCTTTCTGGTAAATAGACCCTTACCCTAGGCGTAACTCAAACCTTAACCCTAGGAAGGAAAATCAGCCTATGGTTCGGGATGGTCTCATGGAAATATCAGTGGTGGCAGCCAAGTTGCGTCACTTTTGCGCTCCCCTTGGGATGCCTTTCGCAGCTGCAGTGTGCCTGGAGCCCAGGGCTTCCTGGTTTTAAAAGTCCTAGGCCTAAGCCTAACAGTAACCCTAGGAAGGTAAATCAGCCGGGTATTAGGGTTCTTCCTAAGGGAAAAGCCGTGAAAGCAGCCATGTTGTGGCACTTCTGCACTCCCTTTGGGATGCCTTTGGCAGATGAAGTAAGCCTGGAACTCAGGGCTTCCTGGTTAAAGAAATCCAAGCCCTAGGCTGAACCCTAACCCTAACCCTAGGCAGATAAATCAGCCTAGGTATAGGGATGGTGCCAAGGAAAAAGCTGTGAAAGCTGCCATGTTGTTGCACTTTTGTACTCCCCTTGGGATGCCTTGAACAGCTGCAGTGTGCCTGGAGCCCAGGGCTTCCTAGTTTCAAAAATCCTAGCCCTAGGCCTAAGCCTAACAGTAACCCTGGGAAAGTAAGTCAGCCTGGTGTTAGGCTTCTTGCCAAGGAAAAAGCCGTGAAAGCAGCCATGTTGTGGCACTTTTGCACTCCCTTTTGGATGCCTTTCACAGCTCCAGTGTGCCTGGAACTCAGGGCTTCCTGATTTTAAAAATCCTAGCCCTAGGCTGAACCCCAACCCTAAGACGAGAAAGGCAAATCAGCCAGGAATTAGGCATGTCCCCAAGGAAAAAGCTGTGGAGGCAGGCATGTTGTGGTACTTTTGCGCTCTTCTTGGCTAGTCCTTCGCAGCTGCTGTGTTCTTGGAACTCAGGGCTTTCTGGTAAATAGACCCTTACCCTAGGCGTAACTCAAACCTTAACCCTAGGAAGGAAAATCAGCCTATGGTTCGGGATGGTCTCATGGAAATATCAGTGGTGGCAGCCAAGTTGCGTCACTTTTGCGCTCCCCTTGGGATGCCTTTCGCAGCTGCAGTGTGCCTGGAGCCCAGGGCTTCCTGGTTTTAAAAGTCCTAGGCCTAAGCCTAACAGTAACCCTAGGAAGGTAAATCAGCCGGGTATTAGGGTTCTTCCTAAGGGAAAAGCCGTGAAAGCAGCCATGTTGTGGCACTTCTGCACTCCCTTTGGGATGCCTTTGGCAGATGAAGTAAGCCTGGAACTCAGGGCTTCCTGGTTAAAGAAATCCAAGCCCTAGGCTGAACCCTAACCCTAACCCTAGGCAGATAAATCAGCCTAGGTATAGGGATGGTGCCAAGGAAAAAGCTGTGAAAGCTGCCATGTTGTTGCACTTTTGTACTCCCCTTGGGATGCCTTGAACAGCTGCAGTGTGCCTGGAGCTAAGGGCTTCCTAGTTTTAAAAATCCTAGCCCTAGGCCTAAGCCTAACAGTAACCCTGGGAAGGTAAATCAGCCTGGTGTTAGGCTTCTTGCCAAGGAAAAAGCCGTGAAAGCAGCCATGTTGTGGCACTTTTGCACTCCCTTTTGGATGCCTTTCACAGCTCCAGTGTGCCTGGAACTCAGGGCTTCCTGATTTTAAAAATCCTAGCCCTAGGCCGAACCCCAACCCTAAGACGAGAAAGGCAAATCAGCCAGGAATTAGGCATGTCCCCAAGGAAAAAGCTGTGGAGGCAGGCATGTTGTGGTACTTTTGCACTCCCTTTTGGATGCCTTTCACAGCTGCAGTGTGCCTGGAACTCAGGGCTTCCTGATTTTAAAAATCCTAGCCCTAGGCTGAACCCCTGCCCTAAGACAAGAAAGGCAAATCAGCCAGGAATTAGGCATGTCCCCAAGGAAAAAGCTGTGGAGGCAGGCATGTTGTGGTACTTTTGCGCTCTTCTTGGCTAGTCCTTCGCAGCTGCTGTGTTCTTGGAACTCAGGGCTTTCTGGTTTATAGAACCCTTACCCTAGGCGTAACTCAAACCTTAACCCTAGGAAGGAAAATCAACCTATGGTTCGGGATGGTCTCATGGAAATATCAGTGGTGGCAGCCAAGTTGCGTCACTTTTGCGCTCCCCTTGGGATGCCTTTCGCAGCTGCAGTGTGCCTGGAGCCCAGGGCTTCCTGGTTTTAAAAGTCCTAGGCCTAAGCCTAACAGTAACCCTAGGAAGGTAAATCAGCCGGGTATTAGGGTTCTTCCTAAGGGAAAAGCCGTGAAAGCAGCCATGTTGTGGCACTTCTGCACTCCCTTTGGGATGCCTTTGGCAGATGAAGTAAGCCTGGAACTCAGGGCTTCCTGGTTAAAGAAATCCAAGCCCTAGGCTGAACCCTAACCCTAACCCTAGGCAGATAAATCAGCCTAGGTATAGGGATGGTGCCAAGGAAAAAGCTGTGAAAGCTGCCATGTTGTTGCACTTTTGTACTCCCCTTGGGATGCCTTGAACAGCTGCAGTGTGCCTGGAGCCCAGGGCTTCCTAGTTTCAAAAATCCTAGCCCTAGGCCTAAGCCTAACAGTAACCCTGGGAAAGTAAGTCAGCCTGGTGTTAGGCTTCTTGCCAAGGAAAAAGCCGTGAAAGCAGCCATGTTGTGGCACTTTTGCACTCCCTTTTGGATGCCTTTCACAGCTCCAGTGTGCCTGGAACTCAGGGCTTCCTGATTTTAAAAATCCTAGCCCTAGGCTGAACCCCAACCCTAAGACGAGAAAGGCAAATCAGCCAGGAATTAGGCATGTCCCCAAGGAAAAAGCTGTGGAGGCAGGCATGTTGTGGTACTTTTGCGCTCTTCTTGGCTAGTCCTTCGCAGCTGCTGTGTTCTTGGAACTCAGGGCTTTCTGGTAAATAGACCCTTACCCTAGGCGTAACTCAAACCTTAACCCTAGGAAGGAAAATCAGCCTATGGTTCGGGATGGTCTCATGGAAATATCAGTGGTGGCAGCCAAGTTGCGTCACTTTTGCGCTCCCCTTGGGATGCCTTTCGCAGCTGCAGTGTGCCTGGAGCCCAGGGCTTCCTGGTTTTAAAAGTCCTAGGCCTAAGCCTAACAGTAACCCTAGGAAGGTAAATCAGCCGGGTATTAGGGTTCTTCCTAAGGGAAAAGCCGTGAAAGCAGCCATGTTGTGGCACTTCTGCACTCCCTTTGGGATGCCTTTGGCAGATGAAGTAAGCCTGGAACTCAGGGCTTCCTGGTTAAAGAAATCCAAGCCCTAGGCTGAACCCTAACCCTAACCCTAGGCAGATAAATCAGCCTAGGTATAGGGATGGTGCCAAGGAAAAAGCTGTGAAAGCTGCCATGTTGTTGCACTTTTGTACTCCCCTTGGGATGCCTTGAACAGCTGCAGTGTGCCTGGAGCTAAGGGCTTCCTAGTTTTAAAAATCCTAGCCCTAGGCCTAAGCCTAACAGTAACCCTGGGAAGGTAAATCAGCCTGGTGTTAGGCTTCTTGCCAAGGAAAAAGCCGTGAAAGCAGCCATGTTGTGGCACTTTTGCACTCCCTTTTGGATGCCTTTCACAGCTCCAGTGTGCCTGGAACTCAGGGCTTCCTGATTTTAAAAATCCTAGCCCTAGGCCGAACCCCAACCCTAAGACGAGAAAGGCAAATCAGCCAGGAATTAGGCATGTCCCCAAGGAAAAAGCTGTGGAGGCAGGCATGTTGTGGTACTTTTGCACTCCCTTTTGGATGCCTTTCACAGCTGCAGTGTGCCTGGAACTCAGGGCTTCCTGATTTTAAAAATCCTAGCCCTAGGCTGAACCCCTGCCCTAAGACAAGAAAGGCAAATCAGCCAGGAATTAGGCATGTCCCCAAGGAAAAAGCTGTGGAGGCAGGCATGTTGTGGTACTTTTGCGCTCTTCTTGGCTAGTCCTTCGCAGCTGCTGTGTTCTTGGAACTCAGGGCTTTCTGGTTTATAGAACCCTTACCCTAGGCGTAACTCAAACCTTAACCCTAGGAAGGAAAATCAACCTATGGTTCGGGATGGTCTCATGGAAATATCAGTGGTGGCAGCCAAGTTGCGTCACTTTTGCGCTCCCCTTGGGATGCCTTTCGCAGCTGCAGTGTGCCTGGAGCCCAGGGCTTCCTGGTTTTAAAAGTCCTAGGCCTAAGCCTAACAGTAACCCTAGGAAGGTAAATCAGCCGGGTATTAGGGTTGTTCCTAAGGGAAAAGCCGTGAAAGCAGCCATGTTGTGGCACTTCTGCACTCCCTTTGGGATGCCTTTGGCAGATGAAGTAAGCCTGGAACTCAGGGCTTCCTGGTTAAAGAAATCCAAGCCCTAGGCTGAACCCTAACCCTAACCCTAGGCAGATAAATCAGCCTAGGTATAGGGATGGTGCCAAGGAAAAAGCTGTGAAAGCTGCCATGTTGTTGCACTTTTGTACTCCCCTTGGGATGCCTTGAACAGCTGCAGTGTGCCTGGAGCCCAGGGCTTCCTAGTTTCAAAAATCCTAGCCCTAGGCCTAAGCCTAACAGTAACCCTGGGAAAGTAAGTCAGCCTGGTGTTAGGCTTCTTGCCAAGGAAAAAGCCGTGAAAGCAGCCATGTTGTGGCACTTTTGCACTCCCTTTTGGATGCCTTTCACAGCTCCAGTGTGCCTGGAACTCAGGGCTTCCTGATTTTAAAAATCCTAGCCCTAGGCTGAACCCCAACCCTAAGACGAGAAAGGCAAATCAGCCAGGAATTAGGCATGTCCCCAAGGAAAAAGCTGTGGAGGCAGGCATGTTGTGGTACTTTTGCGCTCTTCTTGGCTAGTCCTTCGCAGCTGCTGTGTTCTTGGAACTCAGGGCTTTCTGGTAAATAGACCCTTACCCTAGGCGTAACTCAAACCTTAACCCTAGGAAGGAAAATCAGCCTATGGTTCGGGATGGTCTCATGGAAATATCAGTGGTGGCAGCCAAGTTGCGTCACTTTTGCGCTCCCCTTGGGATGCCTTTCGCAGCTGCAGTGTGCCTGGAGCCCAGGGCTTCCTGGTTTTAAAAGTCCTAGGCCTAAGCCTAACAGTAACCCTAGGAAGGTAAATCAGCCGGGTATTAGGGTTCTTCCTAAGGGAAAAGCCGTGAAAGCAGCCATGTTGTGGCACTTCTGCACTCCCTTTGGGATGCCTTTGGCAGATGAAGTAAGCCTGGAACTCAGGGCTTCCTGGTTAAAGAAATCCAAGCCCTAGGCTGAAGCCTAACCCTAACCCTAGGCAGATAAATCAGCCTAGGTATAGGGATGGTGCCAAGGAAAAAGCTGTGAAAGCTGCCATGTTGTTGCACTTTTGTACTCCCCTTGGGATGCCTTGAACAGCTGCAGTGTGCCTGGAGCTAAGGGCTTCCTAGTTTTAAAAATCCTAGCCCTAGGCCTAAGCCTAACAGTAACCCTGGGAAGGTAAATCAGCCTGGTGTTAGGCTTCTTGCCAAGGAAAAAGCCGTGAAAGCAGCCATGTTGTGGCACTTTTGCACTCCCTTTTGGATGCCTTTCACAGCTCCAGTGTGCCTGGAACTCAGGGCTTCCTGATTTTAAAAATCCTAGCCCTAGGCCGAACCCCAACCCTAAGACGAGAAAGGCAAATCAGCCAGGAATTAGGCATGTCCCCAAGGAAAAAGCTGTGGAGGCAGGCATGTTGTGGTACTTTTGCACTCCCTTTTGGATGCCTTTCACAGCTGCAGTGTGCCTGGAACTCAGGGCTTCCTGATTTTAAAAATCCTAGCCCTAGGCTGAACCCCTACCCTAAGACAAGAAAGGCAAATCAGCCAGGAATTAGGCATGTCCCCAAGGAAAAAGCTGTGGAGGCAGGCATGTTGTGCTACTTTTGCGCTCTTCTTGGCTAGTCCTTCGCAGCTGCTGTGTTCTTGGAACTCAGGGCTTTCTGGTTTATAGAACCCTTACCCTAGGCGTAACTCAAACCTTAACCCTAGGAAGGAAAATCAACCTATGGTTCGGGATGGTCTCATGGAAATATCAGTGGTGGCAGCCAAGTTGCGTCACTTTTGCGCTCCCCTTGGGATGCCTTTCGCAGCTGCAGTGTGCCTGGAGCCCAGGGCTTCCTGGTTTTAAAAGTCCTAGGCCTAAGCCTAACAGTAACCCTAGGAAGGTAAATCAGCCGGGTATTAGGGTTCTTCCTAAGGGAAAAGCCGTGAAAGCAGCCATGTTGTGGCACTTCTGCACTCCCTTTGGGATGCCTTTGGCAGATGAAGTAAGCCTGGAACTCAGGGCTTCCTGGTTAAAGAAATCCAAGCCCTAGGCTGAACCCTAACCCTAACCCTAGGCAGATAAATCAGCCTAGGTATAGGGATGGTGCCAAGGAAAAAGCTGTGAAAGCTGCCATGTTGTTGCACTTTTGTACTCCCCTTGGGATGCCTTGAACAGCTGCAGTGTGCCTGGAGCTAAGGGCTTCCTAGTTTTAAAAATCCTAGCCCTAGGCCTAAGCCTAACAGTAACCCTGGGAAAGTAAGTCAGCCTGGTGTTAGGCTTCTTGCCAAGGAAAAAGCCGTGAAAGCAGCCATGTTGTGGCACTTTTGCACTCCCTTTTGGATGCCTTTCACAGCTCCAGTGTGCCTGGAACTCAGGGCTTCCTGCTTTTAAAAATCCTAGCCCTAGGCCGAACCCCAACCCTAAGACGAGAAAGGCAAATCAGCCAGGAATTAGGCATGTCCCCAAGGAAAAAGCTGTGGAGGCAGGCATGTTGTGGTACTTTTGCGCTCTTCTTGGCTAGTCCTTCGCAGCTGCTGTGTTCTTGGAACTCAGGGCTTTCTGGTAAATAGAGCCCTTACCCTAGGCGTAACTCAAACCTTAACCCTAGGAAGGAAAATCAGCCTATGGTTCGGGATGCTCTCATGGAAATATCAGGGGTGGAAGCCAAGTTGTGTCACTTTTGCGCTCCCCTTGGGATGCCTTTCGCAGCTGCAGTGTGCCTGGAGCCCAGGGCTTCCTGGTTTTAAAAGTCCTAGGCCTAAGCCTAACAGTAACCCTAGGAAGGTAAATCAGCCGGGTATTAGGGTTCTTCCTAAGGGAAAAGCCGTGAAAGCAGCCATGTTGTGGCACTTCTGCACTCCCTTTGGGATGCCTTTGGCAGATGAAGTAAGCCTGGAACTCAGGGCTTCCTGGTTAAAGAAATCCAAGCCCTAGGCTGAACCCTAACCCTAACCCTAGGCAGATAAATCAGCCTAGGTATAGGGATGGTGCCAAGGAAAAAGCTGTGAAAGCTGCCATGTTGTTGCACTTTTGTACTCCCCTTGGGATGCCTTGAACAGCTGCAGTGTGCCTGGAGCTAAGGGCTTCCTAGTTTTAAAAATCCTAGCCCTAGGCCTAAGCCTAACAGTAACCCTGGGAAGGTAAATCAGCCTGGTGTTAGGCGTCTTGCCAAGGAAAAAGCCGTGAAAGCAGCCATGTTGTGGCACTTTTGCACTCCCTTTTGGATGCCTTTCACAGCTCCAGTGTGCCTGGAACTCAGGGCTTCCTGATTTTAAAAATCCTAGCCCTAGGCCGAACCCCAACCCTAAGACGAGAAAGGCAAATCAGCCAGGAATTAGGCATGTCCCCAAGGAAAAAGCTGTGGAGGCAGGCATGTTGTGGTACTTTTGCGCTCTTCTTGGGTAGTCCTTCGCAGCTGCTGTGTTCTTGGAACTCAGGGCTTTCTGGTTAATAGACCCTTACCCTAGGCGTAACTCAAACCTTAACCCTAGGAAGGAAAATCAGCCTATGGTTCGGGATGCTCTCATGGAAATATCAGTGGTGGCAGCCAAGTTGCGTCACTTTTGCGGTCCCCTTGGGATGCCTTTCGCAGCTGCAGTGTGCCTGGAGCCCAGGGCTTCCTGGTTTTAAAAGTCCTAGGCCTAAGCCTAACAGTAACCCTAGGAAGGTAAATCAGCCGGGTATTAGGGTTCTTCCTAAGGGAAAAGCCGTGAAAGCAGCCATGTTGTGGCACTTCTGCACTCCCTTTGGGATGCCTTTGGCAGATGAAGTAAGCCTGGAACTCAGGGCTTCCTGCTTAAAGAAATTCAAGCCCTAGGCTGAACCCTAACCCTAACCCTAGGCAGATAAATCAGCCTAGGTATAGGGATGGTGCCAAGGAAAAAGCTGTGAAAGCTGCCATGTTGTTGCACTTTTGTACTCCCCTTGGGATGCCTTGAACAGCTGCAGTGTGCCTGGAGCCCAGGGCTTCCTAGTTTCAAAAATCCTAGCCCTAGGCCTAAGCCTAACAGTAACCCTGGGAAAGTAAGTCAGCCTGGTGTTAGGCTTCTTGCCAAGGAAAAAGCCGTGAAAGCAGCCATGTTGTGGCACTTTTGCACTCCCTTTTGGATGCCTTTCACAGCTGCAGTGTGCCTGGAACTCAGGGCTTCCTGATTTTAAAAATCCTAGCCCTAGGCCGAACCCCAACCCTAAGACGAGAAAGGCAAATCAGCCAGGAATTAGGCATGTCCCCAAGGAAAAAGCTGTGGAGGCAGGCATGTTGTGCTACTTTTGCGCTCTTCTTGGCTAGTCCTTCGCAGCTGCTGTGTTCTTGGAACTCAGGGCTTTCTGGTTAATAGAACCCTTACCCTAGGCGTAACTCAAACCTTAAGCCTAGGAAGGAAAATCAGCCTATGGTTCGGGATGGTCTCATGGAAATATCAGTGGTGGCAGCCAAGTTGCGTCACTTTTGTGCTCCCCTTGGGATGCCTTTCGCAGCTGCAGTGTGCCTGGAGCCCAGGGCTTCCTGGTTTTAAAAGTCCTAGGCCTAAGCCTAACAGTAACCCTAGGAAGGTAAATCAGCCGGGTATTAGGGTTCTTCCTAAGGGAAAAGCCGTGAAAGCAGCCATGTTGTGGCACTTCTGCACTCCCTTTGGGATGCCTTTGGCAGATGAAGTAAGCCTGGAACTCAGGGCTTCCTGGTTAAAGAAATCCAAGCCCTAGGCTGAACCCTAACCCTAACCCTAGGCAGATAAATCAGCCTAGGTATAGGGATGGTGCCAAGGAAAAAGCTGTGAAAGCTGCCATGTTGTTGCACTTTTGTACTCCCCTTGGGATGCCTTGAACAGCTGCAGTGTGCCTGGAGCTAAGGGCTTCCTAGTTTTAAAAATCCTAGCCCTAGGCCTAAGCCTAACAGTAACCCTGGGAAGGCAAATCAGCCTGGTGTTAGGCTTCTTGCCAAGGAAAAAGCCGTGAAAGCAGCCATGTTGTGGCACTTTTGCACTCCCTTTTGGATGCCTTTCACAGCTCCAGTGTGCCTGGAACTCAGGGCTTCCTGCTTTTAAAAATCCTAGCCCTAGGCCGAACCCCAACCCTAAGACGAGAAAGGCAAATCAGCCAGGAATTAGGCATGTCCCCAAGGAAAAAGCTGTGGAGGCAGGCATGTTGTGCTACTTTTGCGCTCTTCTTGGCTAGTCCTTCGCAGCTGCTGTGTTCTTGGAACTCAGGGCTTTCTGGTAAATAGAGCCCTTACCCTAGGCGTAACTCAAACCTTAACCCTAGGAAGGAAAATCAGCCTATGGTTCGGGATGCTCTCATGGAAATATCAGGGGTGGAAGCCAAGTTGTGTCACTTTTGCGCTCCCCTTGGGATGCCTTTCGCAGCTGCAGTGTGCCTGGAGCCCAGGGCTTCCTGGTTTTAAAAGTCCTAGGCCTAAGCCTAACAGTAACCCTAGGAAGGTAAATCAGCCGGGTATTAGGGTTCTTCCTAAGGGAAAAGCCGTGAAAGCAGCCATGTTGTGGCACTTCTGCACTCCCTTTGGGATGCCTTTGGCAGATGAAGTAAGCCTGGAACTCAGGGCTTCCTGGTTAAAGAAATCCAAGCCCTAGGCTGAACCCTAACCCTAACCCTAGGCAGATAAATCAGCCTAGGTATAGGGATGGTGCCAAGGAAAAAGCTGTGAAAGCTGCCATGTTGTTGCACTTTTGTACTCCCCTTGGGATGCCTTGAACAGCTGCAGTGTGCCTGGAGCTAAGGGCTTCCTAGTTTTAAAAATCCTAGCCCTAGGCCTAAGCCTAACAGTAACCCTGGGAAGGTAAATCAGCCTGGTGTTAGGCGTCTTGCCAAGGAAAAAGCCGTGAAAGCAGCCATGTTGTGGCACTTTTGCACTCCCTTTTGGATGCCTTTCACAGCTCCAGTGTGCCTGGAACTCAGGGCTTCCTGATTTTAAAAATCCTAGCCCTAGGCCGAACCCCAACCCTAAGACGAGAAAGGCAAATCAGCCAGGAATTAGGCATGTCCCCAAGGAAAAAGCTGTGGAGGCAGGCATGTTGTGCTACTTTTGCGCTCTTCTTGGGTAGTCCTTCGCAGCTGCTGTGTTCTTGGAACTCAGGGCTTTCTGGTTAATAGACCCTTACCCTAGGCGTAACTCAAACCTTAACCCTAGGAAGGAAAATCAGCCTATGGTTCGGGATGCTCTCATGGAAATATCAGTGGTGGCAGCCAAGTTGCGTCACTTTTGCGCTCCCCTTGGGATGCCTTTCACAGCTGCAGTGTGCCTGGAGCCCAGGGCTTCCTGGTTTTAAAAGTCCTAGGCCTAAGCCTAACAGTAACCCTAGGAAGGTAAATCAGCCGGGTATTAGGGTTCTTCCTAAGGGAAAAGCCGTGAAAGCAGCCATGTTGTGGCACTTCTGCACTCCCTTTGGGATGCCTTTGGCAGATGAAGTAAGCCTGGAACTCAGGGCTTCCTGGTTAAAGAAATCCAAGCCCTAGGCTGAACCCTAACCCTAACCCTAGGCAGATAAATCAGCCTAGGTATAGGGATGGTGCCAAGGAAAAAGCTGTGAAAGCTGCCATGTTGTTGCACTTTTGTACTCCCCTTGGGATGCCTTGAACAGCTGCAGTGTGCCTGGAGCCCAGGGCTTCCTAGTTTTAAAAATCCTAGCCCTAGGCCTAAGCCTAACAGTAACCCTGGGAAAGTAAGTCAGCCTGGTGTTAGGCTTCTTGCCAAGGAAAAAGCCGTGAAAGCAGCCATGTTGTGGCACTTTTGCACTCCCTTTTGGATGCCTTTCACAGCTCCAGTGTGCCTGGAACTCAGGGCTTCCTGCTTTTAAAAATCCTAGCCCTAGGCCGAACCCCAACCCTAAGACGAGAAAGGCAAATCAGCCAGGAATTAGGCATGTCCCCAAGGAAAAAGCTGTGGAGGCAGGCATGTTGTGGTACTTTTGCGCTCTTCTTGGCTAGTCCTTCGCAGCTGCTGTGTTCTTGGAACTCAGGGCTTTCTGGTAAATAGAGCCCTTACCCTAGGCGTAACTCAAACCTTAACCCTAGGAAGGAAAATCAGCCTATGGTTCGGGATGCTCTCATGGAAATATCAGGGGTGGAAGCCAAGTTGTGTCACTTTTGCGCTCCCCTTGGGATGCCTTTCGCAGCTGCAGTGTGCCTGGAGCCCAGGGCTTCCTGGTTTTAAAAGTCCTAGGCCTAAGCCTAACAGTAACCCTAGGAAGGTAAATCAGCCGGGTATTAGGGTTCTTCCTAAGGGAAAAGCCGTGAAAGCAGCCATGTTGTGGCACTTCTGCACTCCCTTTGGGATGCCTTTGGCAGATGAAGTAAGCCTGGAACTCAGGGCTTCCTGGTTAAAGAAATCCAAGCCCTAGGCTGAACCCTAACCCTAACCCTAGGCAGATAAATCAGCCTAGGTATAGGGATGGTGCCAAGGAAAAAGCTGTGAAAGCTGCCATGTTGTTGCACTTTTGTACTCCCCTTGGGATGCCTTGAACAGCTGCAGTGTGCCTGGAGCTAAGGGCTTCCTAGTTTTAAAAATCCTAGCCCTAGGCCTAAGCCTAACAGTAACCCTGGGAAGGTAAATCAGCCTGGTGTTAGGCGTCTTGCCAAGGAAAAAGCCGTGAAAGCAGCCATGTTGTGGCACTTTTGCACTCCCTTTTGGATGCCTTTCACAGCTCCAGTGTGCCTGGAACTCAGGGCTTCCTGATTTTAAAAATCCTAGCCCTAGGCCGAACCCCAACCCTAAGACGAGAAAGGCAAATCAGCCAGGAATTAGGCATGTCCCCAAGGAAAAAGCTGTGGAGGCAGGCATGTTGTGCTACTTTTGCGCTCTTCTTGGCTAGTCCTTCGCAGCTGCTGTGTTCTTGGAACTCAGGGCTTTCTGGTAAATAGACCCTTACCCTAGGCGTAACTCAAACCTTAACCCTAGGAAGGAAAATCAGCCTATGGTTCGGGATGCTCTCATGGAAATATCAGTGGTGGCAGCCAAGTTGCGTCACTTTTGCGCTCCCCTTGGGATGCCTTTCGCAGCTGCAGTGTGCCTGGAGCCCAGGGCTTCCTGGTTTTAAAAGTCCTAGGCCTAAGCCTAACAGTAACCCTAGGAAGGTAAATCAGCCGGGTATTAGGGTTCTTCCTAAGGGAAAAGCCGTGAAAGCAGCCATGTTGTGGCACTTCTGCACTCCCTTTGGGATGCCTTTGGCAGATGAAGTAAGCCTGGAACTCAGGGCTTCCTGGTTAAAGAAATCCAAGCCCTAGGCTGAACCCTTACCTTAACCCTAGGCAGATAAATCAGCCTAGGTATAGGGATGGTGCCAAGGAAAAAGCTGTGAAAGCTGCCATGTTGTTGCACTTTTGTACTCCCCTTGGGATGCCTTGAACAGCTGCAGTGTGCCTGGAGCCCAGGGCTTCCTAGTTTCAAAAATCCTAGCCCTAGGCCTAAGCCTAACAGTAACCCTGGGAAAGTAAGTCAGCCTGGTGTTAGGCTTCTTGCCAAGGAAAAAGCCGTGAAAGCAGCCATGTTGTGGCACTTTTGCACTCCCTTTTGGATGCCTTTCACAGCTGCAGTGTGCCTGGAACTCAGGGCTTCCTGATTTTAAAAATCCTAGCCCTAGGCCGAACCCCAACCCTAAGACGAGAAAGGCAAATCAGCCAGGAATTAGGCATGTCCCCAAGGAAAAAGCTGTGGAGGCAGGCATGTTGTGCTACTTTTGCGCTCTTCTTGGCTAGTCCTTCGCAGCTGCTGTGTTCTTGGAACTCAGGGCTTTCTGGTTAATAGAACCCTTACCCTAGGCGTAACTCAAACCTTAAGCCTAGGAAGGAAAATCAGCCTATGGTTCGGGATGGTCTCATGGAAATATCAGTGGTGGCAGCCAAGTTGCGTCACTTTTGTGCTCCCCTTGGGATGCCTTTCGCAGCTGCAGTGTGCCTGGAGCCCAGGGCTTCCTGGTTTTAAAAGTCCTAGGCCTAAGCCTAACAGTAACCCTAGGAAGGTAAATCAGCCGGGTATTAGGGTTCTTCCTAAGGGAAAAGCCGTGAAAGCAGCCATGTTGTGGCACTTCTGCACTCCCTTTGGGATGCCTTTGGCAGATGAAGTAAGCCTGGAACTCAGGGCTTCCTGGTTAAAGAAATCCAAGCCCTAGGCTGAAGCCTAACCCTAACCCTAGGCAGATAAATCAGCCTAGGTATAGGGATGGTGCCAAGGAAAAAGCTGTGAAAGCTGCCATGTTGTTGCACTTTTGTACTCCCCTTGGGATGCCTTGAACAGCTGCAGTGTGCCTGGAGCTAAGGGCTTCCTAGTTTTAAAAATCCTAGCCCTAGGCCTAAGCCTAACAGTAACCCTGGGAAGGCAAATCAGCCTGGTGTTAGGCTTCTTGCCAAGGAAAAAGCCGTGAAAGCAGCCATGTTGTGGCACTTTTGCACTCCCTTTTGGATGCCTTTCACAGCTCCAGTGTGCCTGGAACTCAGGGCTTCCTGCTTTTAAAAATCCTAGCCCTAGGCCGAACCCCAACCCTAAGACGAGAAAGGCAAATCAGCCAGGAATTAGGCATGTCCCCAAGGAAAAAGCTGTGGAGGCAGGCATGTTGTGCTACTTTTGCGCTCTTCTTGGCTAGTCCTTCGCAGCTGCTGTGTTCTTGGAACTCAGGGCTTTCTGGTAAATAGAGCCCTTACCCTAGGCGTAACTCAAACCTTAACCCTAGGAAGGAAAATCAGCCTATGGTTCGGGATGCTCTCATGGAAATATCAGGGGTGGAAGCCAAGTTGTGTCACTTTTGCGCTCCCCTTGGGATGCCTTTCGCAGCTGCAGTGTGCCTGGAGCCCAGGGCTTCCTGGTTTTAAAAGTCCTAGGCCTAAGCCTAACAGTAACCCTAGGAAGGTAAATCAGCCGGGTATTAGGGTTCTTCCTAAGGGAAAAGCCGTGAAAGCAGCCATGTTGTGGCACTTCTGCACTCCCTTTGGGATGCCTTTGGCAGATGAAGTAAGCCTGGAACTCAGGGCTTCCTGGTTAAAGAAATCCAAGCCCTAGGCTGAACCCTAACCCTAACCCTAGGCAGATAAATCAGCCTAGGTATAGGGATGGTGCCAAGGAAAAAGCTGTGAAAGCTGCCATGTTGTTGCACTTTTGTACTCCCCTTGGGATGCCTTGAACAGCTGCAGTGTGCCTGGAGCTAAGGGCTTCCTAGTTTTAAAAATCCTAGCCCTAGGCCTAAGCCTAACAGTAACCCTGGGAAGGTAAATCAGCCTGGTGTTAGGCGTCTTGCCAAGGAAAAAGCCGTGAAAGCAGCCATGTTGTGGCACTTTTGCACTCCCTTTTGGATGCCTTTCACAGCTGCAGTGTGCCTGGAACTCAGGGCTTCCTGATTTTAAAAATCCTAGCCCTAGGCCGAACCCCAACCCTAAGACGAGAAAGGCAAATCAGCCAGGAATTAGGCATGTCCCCAAGGAAAAAGCTGTGGAGGCAGGCATGTTGTGCTACTTTTGCGCTCTTCTTGGGTAGTCCTTCGCAGCTGCTGTGTTCTTGGAACTCAGGGCTTTCTGGTTAATAGACCCTTACCCTAGGCGTAACTCAAACCTTAACCCTAGGAAGGAAAATCAGCCTATGGTTCGGGATGCTCTCATGGAAATATCAGTGGTGGCAGCCAAGTTGCGTCACTTTTGCGCTCCCCTTGGGATGCCTTTCACAGCTGCAGTGTGCCTGGAGCCCAGGGCTTCCTGGTTTTAAAAGTCCTAGGCCTAAGCCTAACAGTAACCCTAGGAAGGTAAATCAGCCGGGTATTAGGGTTCTTCCTAAGGGAAAAGCCGTGAAAGCAGCCATGTTGTGGCACTTCTGCACTCCCTTTGGGATGCCTTTGGCAGATGAAGTAAGCCTGGAACTCAGGGCTTCCTGCTTAAAGAAATCCAAGCCCTAGGCTGAACCCTAACCCTAACCCTAGGCAGATAAATCAGCCTAGGTATAGGGATGGTGCCAAGGAAAAAGCTGTGAAAGCTGCCATGTTGTTGCACTTTTGTACTCCCCTTGGGATGCCTTGAACAGCTGCAGTGTGCCTGGAGCCCAGGGCTTCCTAGTTTCAAAAATCCTAGCCCTAGGCCTAAGCCTAACAGTAACCCTGGGAAAGTAAGTCAGCCTGGTGTTAGGCTTCTTGCCAAGGAAAAAGCCGTGAAAGCAGCCATGTTGTGGCACTTTTGCACTCCCTTTTGGATGCCTTTCACAGCTCCAGTGTGCCTGGAACTCAGGGCTTCCTGATTTTAAAAATCCTAGCCCTAGGCCGAACCCCAACCCTAAGACGAGAAAGGCAAATCAGCCAGGAATTAGGCATGTCCCCAAGGAAAAAGCTGTGGAGGCAGGCATGTTGTGGTACTTTTGCGCTCTTCTTGGGTAGTCCTTCGCAGCTGCTGTGTTCTTGGAACTCAGGGCTTTCTGGTTAATAGACCCTTACCCTAGGCGTAACTCAAACCTTAAGCCTAGGAAGGAAAATCAGCCTATGGTTCGGGATGGTCTCATGGAAATATCAGTGGTGGCAGCCAAGTTGCGTCACTTTTGCGCTCCCCTTGGGATGCCTTTCGCAGCTGCAGTGTGCCTGGAGCCCAGGGCTTCCTGGTTTTAAAAGTCCTAGGCCTAAGCCTAACAGTAACCCTAGGAAGGTAAATCAGCCGGGTATTAGGGTTCTTCCTAAGGGAAAAGCCGTGAAAGCAGCCATGTTGTGGCACTTCTGCACTCCCTTTGGGATGCCTTTGGCAGATGAAGTAAGCCTGGAACTCAGGGCTTCCTGGTTAAAGAAATTCAAGCCCTAGGCTGAACCCTAACCCTAACCCTAGGCAGATAAATCAGCCTAGGTATAGGGATGGTGCCAAGGAAAAAGCTGTGAAAGCTGCCATGTTGTTGCACTTTTGTACTCCCCTTGGGATGCCTTGAACAGCTGCAGTGTGCCTGGAGCCCAGGGCTTCCTAGTTTTAAAAATCCTAGCCCTAGGCCTAAGCCTAACAGTAACCCTGGGAAAGTAAGTCAGCCTGGTGTTAGGCTTCTTGCCAAGGAAAAAGCCGTGAAAGCAGCCATGTTGTGGCACTTTTGCACTCCCTTTTGGATGCCTTTCACAGCTCCACTGTGCCTGGAACTCAGGGCTTCCTGATTTTAAAAATCCTAGCCCTAGGCCGAACCCCAACCCTAAGACGAGAAAGGCAAATCAGCCAGGAATTAGGCATGTCCCCAAGGAAAAAGCTGTGGAGGCAGGCATGTTGTGCTACTTTTGCGCTCTTCTTGGGTAGTCCTTCGCAGCTGCTGTGTTCTTGGAACTCAGGGCTTTCTGGTTAATAGAACCCTTACCCTAGGCGTAACTCAAACCTTAAGCCTAGGAAGGAAAATCAGCCTATGGTTCGGGATGGTCTCATGGAAATATCAGTGGTGGCAGCCAAGTTGCGTCACTTTTGTGCTCCCCTTGGGATGCCTTTCGCAGCTGCAGTGTGCCTGGAGCCCAGGGCTTCCTGGTTTTAAAAGTCCTAGGCCTAAGCCTAACAGTAACCCTAGGAAGGTAAATCAGCCGGGTATTAGGGTTCTTCCTAAGGGAAAAGCCGTGAAAGCAGCCATGTTGTGGCACTTCTGCACTCCCTTTGGGATGCCTTTGGCAGATGAAGTAAGCCTGGAACTCAGGGCTTCCTGGTTAAAGAAATCCAAGCCCTAGGCTGAAGCCTAACCCTAACCCTAGGCAGATAAATCAGCCTAGGTATAGGGATGGTGCCAAGGAAAAAGCTGTGAAAGCTGCCATGTTGTTGCACTTTTGTACTCCCCTTGGGATGCCTTGAACAGCTGCAGTGTGCCTGGAGCTAAGGGCTTCCTAGTTTTAAAAATCCTAGCCCTAGGCCTAAGCCTAACAGTAACCCTGGGAAGGCAAATCAGCCTGGTGTTAGGCTTCTTGCCAAGGAAAAAGCCGTGAAAGCAGCCATGTTGTGGCACTTTTGCACTCCCTTTTGGATGCCTTTCACAGCTCCAGTGTGCCTGGAACTCAGGGCTTCCTGATTTTAAAAATCCTAGCCCTAGGCCGAACCCCAACCCTAAGACGAGAAAGGCAAATCAGCCAGGAATTAGGCATGTCCCCAAGGAAAAAGCTGTGGAGGCAGGCATGTTGTGGTACTTTTGCACTCCCTTTTGGATGCCTTTCACATCTGCAGTGTGCCTGGAACTCAGGGCTTCCTGATTTTAAAAATCCTAGCCCTAGGCCGAACCCCAGCCCTAAGACAAGAAAGGCAAATCAGCCAGGAATTAGGCATGTCCCCAAGGAAAAAGCTGTGGAGGCAGGCATGTTGTGGTACTTTTGCGCTCTTCTTGGGTAGTCCTTCGCAGCTGCTGTGTTCTTGGAACTCAGGGCTTTCTGGTTTATAGAACCCTTATCCTAGGCGTAACTCAAACCTTAACCCTAGGAAGGAAAATCAGCCTATGGTTCGGGATGGTCTCATGGAAATATCAGTGGTGGCAGCCAAGTTGCATCACTTTTGCGCTCCCCTTGGGATGCCTTTCGCAGCTGCAGTGTGCCTGGAGCCCAGGGCTTCCTGGTTTTAAAAGTCCTAGGCCTAAGCCTAACAGTAACCCTAGGAAGGTAAATCAGCCGGGTATTAGGGTTCTTCCTAAGGGAAAAGCCGTGAAAGCAGCCATGTTGTGGCACTTCTGCACTCCCTTTGGGATGCCTTTGGCAGATGAAGTAAGCCTGGAACTCAGGGCTTCCTGGTTAAAGAAATCACAGCCCTAGGCTGAACCCTAACCCTAACCCTAGGCAGATAAATCAGCCTAGGTATAGGGATGGTGCCAAGGAAAAAGCTGTGAAAGCTGCCATGTTGTTGCACTTTTGTACTCCCCCTGGGATGCCTTGAACAGCTGCAGTGTGCCTGGAGCCCAGGGCTTCCTAGTTTCATAAATCCTAGCCCTAGGCCTAAGCCTAACAGTAACCCTGGGAAAGTAAGTCAGCCTGGTGTTAGGCTTCTTGCCAAGGAAAAAGCCGTGAAAGCAGCCATGTTGTGGCACTTTTGCACTCCCTTTTGGATGCCTTTCACAGCTGCAGTGTGCCTGGAACTCAGGGCTTCCTGATTTTAAAAATCCTAGCCCTAGGCCGAACCCCAACCCTAAGACGAGAAAGGCAAATCAGCCAGGAATTAGGCATGTCCCCAAGGAAAAAGCTGTGGAGGCAGGCATGTTGTGGTACTTTTGCGCTCTTCTTGGCTAGTCCTTCGCAGCTGCTGTGTTCTTGGAACTCAGGGCTTTCTGGTTAATAGACCCTTACCCTAGGCGTAACTCAAACCTTAACCCTAGGAAGGAAAATCAGCCTATGGTTCGGGATGCTCTCATGGAAATATCAGTGGTGGCAGCCAAGTTGCGTCACTTTTGCGCTCCCCTTGGGATGCCTTTCGCAGCTGCAGTGTGCCTGGAGCCCAGGGATTCCTGGTTTTAAAAGTCCTAGGCCTAAGCCTAACAGTAACCCTAGGAAGGTAAATCAGCCGGGTATTAGGGTTCTTCCTAAGGGAAAAGCCGTGAAAGCAGCCATGGTGTGGCACTTCTGCACTCCCTTTGGGATGCCTTTGGCAGATGAAGTAAGCCTGGAACTCAGGGCTTCCTGGTTAAAGAAATCCAAGCCCTAGGCTGAACCCTAACCCTAACCCTAGGCAGATAAATCAGCCTAGGTATAGGGATGGTGCCAAGGAAAAAGCTGTGAAAGCTGCCATGTTGTTGCACTTTTGTACTCCCCTTGGGATGCCTTGAACAGCTGCAGTGTGCCTGGAGCCCAGGGCTTCCTAGTTTTAAAAATCCTAGCCCTAGGCCTAAGCCTAACAGTAACCCTGGGAAGGTAAATCAGCCTGGTGTTAGGCTTCTTGCCAAGGAAAAAGCCGTGAAAGCAGCCATGTTGTGGCACTTTTGCACTCCCTTTTGGATGCCTTTCACAGCTCCAGTGTGCCTGGAACTCAGGGCTTCCTGATTTTAAAAATCCTAGCCCTAGGCCGAACCCCAACCCTAAGACGAGAAAGGCAAATCAGCCAGGAATTAGGCATGTCCCCAAGGAAAAAGCTGTGGAGGCAGGCATGTTGTGGTACTTTTGCGCTCTTCTTGGGTAGTCCTTCACAGCTGCTGTGTTCTTGGAACTCAGGGCTTTCTGGTAAATAGAGCCCTTACCCTAGGCGTAACTCAAACCTTAACCCTAGGAAGGAAAATCAGCCTATGGTTCGGGATGCTCTCATGGAAATATCAGTGGTGGCAGCCAAGTTGCGTCACTTTTGCGCTCCCCTTGGGATGCCTTTCGCAGCTGCAGTGTGCCTGGAGCCCAGGGCTTCCTGGTTTTAAAAGTCCTAGGCCTAAGCCTAACAGTAACCCTAGGAAGGTAAATCAGCCGGGTATTAGGGTTCTTCCTAAGGGAAAAGCCGTGAAAGCAGCCATGTTGTGGCACTTCTGCACTCCCTTTGGGATGCCTTTGGCAGATGAAGTAAGCCTGGAACTCAGGGCTTCCTGGTTAAAGAAATCCAAGCCCTAGGCTGAACCCTAACCCTAACCCTAGGCAGATAAATCAGCCTAGTTATAGGGATGGTGCCAAGGAAAAAGCTGTGAAAGCTGCCATGTTGTTGCACTTTTGTACTCCCCTTGGGATGCCTTGAACAGCTGCAGTGTGCCTGGAGCTAAGGGCTTCCTAGTTTTAAAAATCCTAGCCCTAGGCCTAAGCCTAACAGTAACCCTGGGAAGGTAAATCAGCCTGGTGTTAGGCTTCTTGCCAAGGAAAAAGCCGTGAAAGCAGCCATGTTGTGGCACTTTTGCACTCCCTTTTGGATGCCTTTCACAGCTCCAGTGTGCCTGGAACTCAGGGCTTCCTGCTTTTAAAAATCCTAGCCCTAGGCCGAACCCCAACCCTAAGACGAGAAAGGCAAATCAGCCAGGAATTAGGCATGTCCCCAAGGAAAAAGCTGTGGAGGCAGGCATGTTGTGCTACTTTTGCGCTCTTCTTGGGTAGTCCTTCGCAGCTGCTGTGTTCTTGGAACTCAGGGCTTTCTGGTAAATAGAGCCCTTACCCTAGGCGTAACTCAAACCTTAACCCTAGGAAGGAAAATCAGCCTATGGTTCGGGATGGTCTCATGGAAATATCAGTGGTGGCAGCCAAGTTGCGTCACTTTTGCGCTCCCCTTGGGATGCCTTTCGCAGCTGCAGTGTGCCTGGAGCCCAGGGCTTCCTGGTTTTAAAAGTCCTAGGCCTAAGCCTAACAGTAACCCTAGGAAGGTAAATCAGCCGGGTATTAGGGTTCTTCCTAAGGGAAAAGCCGTGAAAGCAGCCATGTTGTGGCACTTCTGCACTCCCTTTGGGATGCCTTTGGCAGATGAAGTAAGCCTGGAACTCAGGGCTTCCTGGTTAAAGAAATCCAAGCCCTAGGCTGAACCCTAACCCTAACCCTAGGCAGATAAATCAGCCTAGGTATAGGGATGGTGCCAAGGAAAAAGCTGTGAAAGCTGCCATGTTGTTGCACTTTTGTACTCCCCTTGGGATGCCTTGAACAGCTGCAGTGTGCCTGGAGCTAAGGGCTTCCTAGTTTTAAAAATCCTAGCCCTAGGCCTAAGCCTAACAGTAACCCTGGGAAGGCAAATCAGCCTGGTGTTAGGCTTCTTGCCAAGGAAAAAGCCGTGAAAGCAGCCATGTTGTGGCACTTTTGCACTCCCTTTTGGATGCCTTTCACAGCTCCACTGTGCCTGGAACTCAGGGCTTCCTGATTTTAAAAATCCTAGCCCTAGGCCGAACCCCAACCCTAAGACGAGAAAGGCAAATCAGCCAGGAATTAGGCATGTCCCCAAGGAAAAAGCTGTGGAGGCAGGCATGTTGTGCTACTTTTGCGCTCTTCTTGGCTAGTCCTTCGCAGCTGCTGTGTTCTTGGAACTCAGGGCTTTCTGGTTAATAGACCCTTACCCTAGGCGTAACTCAAACCTTAACCCTAGGAAGGAAAATCAGCCTATGGTTCGGGATGCTCTCATGGAAATATCAGTCGTGGCAGCCAAGTTGCGTCACTTTTGCGCTCCCCTTGGGATGCCTTTCGCAGCTGCAGTGTGCCTGGAGCCCAGGGCTTCCTGGTTTTAAAAGTCCTAGGCCTAAGCCTAACAGTAACCCTAGGAAGGTAAATCAGCCGGGTATTACGGTTCTTCCTAAGGGAAAAGCCATGAAAGCAGCCATGTTGTGGCACTTCTGCACTCCCTTTGGGATGCCTTTGGCAGATGAAGTAAGCCTGGAACTCAGGGCTTCCTGGTTAAAGAAATCCAAGCCCTAGGCTGAACCCTAACCCTAACCCTAGGCAGATAAATCAGCCTAGGTATAGGGATGGTGCCAAGGAAAAAGCTGTGAAAGCTGCCATGTTGTTGCACTTTTGTACTCCCCTTGGGATGCCTTGAACAGCTGCAGTGTGCCTGGAGCTAAGGGCTTCCTAGTTTTAAAATCCTAGCCCTAGGCCTAAGCCTAACAGTAACCCTGGGAAGGCAAATCAGCCTGGTGTTAGGCTTCTTGCCAAGGAAAAAGCCGTGAAAGCAGCCATGTTGTGGCACTTTTGCACTCCCTTTTGGATGCCTTTCACAGCTCCACTGTGCCTGGAACTCAGGGCTTCCTGATTTTAAAAATCCTCGCCCTAGGCCGAACCCCAACCCTAAGACGAGAAAGGCAAATCAGCCAGGAATTAGGCATGTCCCCAAGGAAAAAGCTGTGGAGGCAGGCATGTTGTGGTACTTTTGCGCTCTTCTTGGCTAGTCCTTCGCAGCTGCTGTGTTCTTGGAACTCAGGGCTTTCTGGTTAATAGACCCTTACCCTAGGCGTAACTCAAACCTTAACCCTAGGAAGGAAAATCAGCCTATGGTTCGGGATGGTCTCATGGAAATATCAGTGGTGGCAGCCAAGTTGCGTCACTTTTGCGCTCCCCTTGGGATGCCTTTCGCAGCTGCAGTGTGCCTGGAGCCCAGGGCTTCCTGGTTTTAAAAGTCCTAGGCCTAAGCCTAACAGTAACCCTAGGAAGGTAAATCAGCCGGGTATTAGGGTTCTTCCTAAGGGAAAAGCCATGAAAGCAGCCATGTTGTGGCACTTCTGCACTCCCTTTGGGATGCCTTTGGCAGATGAAGTAAGCTGGAACTCAGGGCTTCCTGGTTAAAGAAATCACAGCCCTAGGCTGAACCCTAACCCTAACCCTAGGCAGATAAATCAGCCTAGGTATAGGGATGGTGCCAAGGAAAAAGCTGTGAAAGCTGCCATGTTGTTGCACTTTTGTACTCCCCTTGGGATGCCTTGAACAGCTGCAGTGTGCCTGGAGCTAAGGGCTTCCTAGTTTTAAAAATCCTAGCCCTAGGCCTAAGCCTAACAGTAACCCTGGGAAGGCCAATCAGCCTGGTGTTAGGCTTCTTGCCAAGGAAAAAGCCGTGAAAGCAGCCATGTTGTGGCACTTTTGCACTCCCTTTTGGATGCCTTTCACAGCTGCAGTGTGCCTGGAACTCAGGGCTTCCTGATTTTAAAAATCCTAGCCCTAGGCCGAACCCCAACCCTAAGACGAGAAAGGCAAATCAGCCAGGAATTAGGCATGTCCCCAAGGAAAAAGCTGTGGAGGCAGGCATGTTGTGCTACTTTTGCGCTCTTCTTGGCTAGTCCTTCGCAGCTGCTGTGTTCTTGGAACTCAGGGCTTTCTGGTAAATAGAGCCCTTACCCTAGGCGTAACTCAAACCTTAACCCTAGGAAGGAAAATCAGCCTATGGTTCGGGATGGTCTCATGGAAATATCAGTGGTGGCAGCCAAGTTGCGTCACTTTTGCGCTCCCCTTGGGATGCCTTTTGCAGCTGCAGTGTGCCTGGAGCCCAGGGCTTCCTGGTTTTAAAAGTCCTAGGCCTAAGCCTAACAGTAACCCTAGGAAGGTAAATCAGCCGGGTATTAGGGTTCTTCCTAAGGGAAAAGCCGTGAAAGCAGCCATGTTGTGGCACTTCTGCACTCCCTTTGGGATGCCTTTGGCAGATGAAGTAAGCCTGGAACTCAGGGCTTCCTGGTTAAAGAAATCACAGCCCTAGGCTGAACCCTAACCCTAACCCTAGGCAGATAAATCAGCCTAGGTATAGGGATGGTGCCAAGGAAAAAGCTGTGAAAGCTGCCATGTTGTTGCACTTTTGTACTCCCCTTGGGATGCCTTGAACAGCTGCAGTGTGCCTGGAGCTAAGGGCTTCCTAGTTTTAAAAATCCTAGCCCTAGGCCTAAGCCTAACAGTAACCCTGGGAAGGCAAATCAGCCTGGTGTTAGGCTTCTTGCCAAGGAAAAAGCCGTGAAAGCAGCCATGTTGTGGCACTTTTGCACTCCCTTTTGGATGCCTTTCACAGCTCCACTGTGCCTGGAACTCAGGGCTTCCTGATTTTAAAAATCCTAGCCCTAGGCCGAACCCCAACCCTAAGACGAGAAAGGCAAATCAGCCAGGAATTAGGCATGTCCCCAAGGAAAAAGCTGTGGAGGCAGGCATGTTGTGGTACTTTTGCGCTCTTCTTGGCTAGTCCTTCGCAGCTGCTGTGTTCTTGGAACTCAGGGCTTTCTGGTTAATAGACCCTTACCCTAGGCGTAACTCAAACCTTAACCCTAGGAAGGAAAATCAGCCTATGGTTCGGGATGGTCTCATGGAAATATCAGTGGTGGCAGCCAAGTTGCGTCACTTTTGCGCTCCCCTTGGGATGCCTTTCGCAGCTGCAGTGTGCCTGGAGCCCAGGGCTTCCTGGTTTTAAAAGTCCTAGGCCTAAGCCTAACAGTAACCCTAGGAAGGTAAATCAGCCGGGTATTAGGGTTCTTCCTAAGGGAAAAGCCATGAAAGCAGCCATGTTGTGGCACTTCTGCACTCCCTTTGGGATGCCTTTGGCAGATGAAGTAAGCCTGGAACTCAGGGCTTCCTGGTTAAAGAAATCCAAGCCCTAGGCTGAACCCTAACCCTAACCCTAGGCAGATAAATCAGCCTAGGTATAGGGATGGTGCCAAGGAAAAAGCTGTGAAAGCTGCCATGTTGTTGCACTTTTGTACTCCCCTTGGGATGCCTTGAACAGCTGCAGTGTGCCTGGAGCTAAGGGCTTCCTAGTTTTAAAAATCCTAGCCCTAGGCCTAAGCCTAGCAGTAACCCTGGGAAGGCAAATCAGCCTGGTGTTAGGCTTCTTGCCAAGGAAAAAGCCGTGAAAGCAGCCATGTTGTGGCACTTTTGCACTCCCTTTTGGATGCCTTTCACAGCTCCAGTGTGCCTGGAACTCAGGGCTTCCTGATTTTAAAAATCCTAGCCCTAGGCCGAACCCCAACCCTAAGACGAGAAAGGCAAATCAGCCAGGAATTAGGCATGTCCCCAAGGAAAAAGCTGTGGAGGCAGGCATGTTGTGGTACTTTTGCGCTCTTCTTGGCTAGTCCTTCGCAGCTGCTGTGTTCTTGGAACTCAGGGCTTTCTGGTAAATAGAGCCCTTACCCTAGGCGTAACTCAAACCTTAACCCTAGGAAGGAAAATCAGCCTATGGTTCGGGATGCTCTCATGGAAATATCAGTGGTGGCAGCCAAGTTGCGTCACTTTTGCGCTCCCCTTGGGATGCCTTTCGCAGCTGCAGTGTGCCTGGAGCCCAGGGCTTCCTGGTTTTAAAAGTCCTAGGCCTAAGCCTAACAGTAACCCTAGGAAGGTAAATCAGCCGGGTATTAGGGTTCTTCCTAAGGGAAAAGCCGTGAAAGCAGCCATGTTGTGGCACTTCTGCACTCCCTTTGGGATGCTTTGGCAGATGAAGTAAGCCTGGAACTCAGGGCTTCCTGGTTAAAGAAATCCAAGCCCTAGGCTGAAGCCTAACCCTAACCCTAGGCAGATAAATCAGCCTAGGTATAGGGATGGTGCCAAGGAAAAAGCTGTGAAAGCTGCCATGTTGTTGCACTTTTGTACTCCCCTTGGGATGCCTTGAACAGCTGCAGTGTGCCTGGAGCTAAGGGCTTCCTAGTTTTAAAAATCCTAGCCCTAGGCCTAAGCCTAACAGTAACCCTGGGAAGGCCAATCAGCCTGGTGTTAGGCTTCTTGCCAAGGAAAAAGCCGTGAAAGCAGCCATGTTGTGGCACTTTTGCACTCCCTTTTGGAAGCCTTTCACAGCTCCACTGTGCCTGGAACTCAGGGCTTCCTGATTTTAAAAATCCTAGCCCTAGGCCGAACCCCAACCCTAAGACGAGAAAGGCAAATCAGCCAGGAATTAGGCATGTCCCCAAGGAAAAAGCTGTGGAGGCAGGCATGTTGTGCTACTTTTGCACTCTTCTTGGCTAGTCCTTCGCAGCTGCTGTGTTCTTGGAACTCAGGGCTTTCTGGTTAATAGACCCTTACCCTAGGCGTAACTCAAACCTTAACCCTAGGAAGGAAAATCAGCCTATGGTTCGGGATGGTCTCATGGAAATATCAGTGGTGGCAGCCAAGTTGCGTCACTTTTGCGCTCCCCTTGGGATGCCTTTCGCAGCTGCAGTGTGCCTGGAGCCCAGGGCTTCCTGGTTTTAAAAGTCCTAGGCCTAAGCCTAACAGTAACCCTAGGAAGGTAAATCAGCCGGGTATTAGGGTTCTTCCTAAGGGAAAAGCCATGAAAGCAGCCATGTTGTGGCACTTCTGCACTCCCTTTGGGATGCCTTTGGCAGATGAAGTAAGCCTGGAACTCAGGGCTTCCTGGTTAAAGAAATCACAGCCCTAGGCTGAACCCTAACCCTAACCCTAGGCAGATAAATCAGCCTAGGTATAGGGATGGTGCCAAGGAAAAAGCTGTGAAAGCTGCCATGTTGTTGCACTTTTGTACTCCCCTTGGGATGCCTTGAACAGCTGCAGTGTGCCTGGAGCTAAGGGCTTCCTAGTTTTAAAAATCCTAGCCCTAGGCCTAAGCCTAGCAGTAACCCTGGGAAGGCAAATCAGCCTGGTGTTAGGCTTCTTGCCAAGGAAAAAGCCGTGAAAGCAGCCATGTTGTGGCACTTTTGCACTCCCTTTTGGATGCCTTTCACAGCTCCACTGTGCCTGGAACTCAGGGCTTCCTGATTTTAAAAATCCTAGCCCTAGGCCGAACCCCAACCCTAAGACGAGAAAGGCAAATCAGCCAGGAATTAGGCATGTCCCCAAGGAAAAAGCTGTGGAGGCAGGCATGTTGTGGTACTTTTGCGCTCTTCTTGGGTAGTCCTTCGCAGCTGCTGTGTTCTTGGAACTCAGGGCTTTCTGGTAAATAGACCCTTACCCTAGGCGTAACTCAAACCTTAACCCTAGGAAGGAAAATCAGCCTATGGTTCGGGATGCTCTCATGGAAATATCAGTGGTGGCAGCCAAGTTGCGTCACTTTTGCGCTCCCCTTGGGATGCCTTTCGCAGCTGCAGTGTGCCTGGAGCCCAGGGCTTCCTGGTTTTAAAAGTCCTAGGCCTAAGCCTAACAGTAACCCTAGGAAGGTAAATCAGCCGGGTATTAGGGTTCTTCCTAAGGGAAAAGCCGTGAAAGCAGCCATGTTGTGGCACTTCTGCACTCCCTTTGGGATGCCTTTGGCAGATGAAGTAAGCCTGGAACTCAGGGCTTCCTGGTTAAAGAAATCCAAGCCCTAGGCTGAACCCTAACCCTAACCCTAGGCAGATAAATCAGCCTAGGTATAGGGATGGTGCCAAGGAAAAAGCTGTGAAAGCTGCCATGTTGTTGCACTTTTGTACTCCCCTTGGGATGCCTTGAACAGCTGCAGTGTGCCTGGAGCTAAGGGCTTCCTAGTTTTAAAAATCCTAGCCCTAGGCCTAAGCCTAACAGTAACCCTGGGAAGGTAAATCAGCCTGGTGTTAGGCTTCTTGCCAAGGAAAAAGCCGTGAAAGCAGCCATGTTGTGGCACTTTTGCACTCCCTTTTGGATGCCTTTCACAGCTCCAGTGTGCCTGGAACTCAGGGCTTCCTGCTTTTAAAAATCCTAGCCCTAGGCCGAACCCCAACCCTAAGACGAGAAAGGCAAATCAGCCAGGAATTAGGCATGTCCCCAAGGAAAAAGCTGTGGAGGCAGGCATGTTGTGCTACTTTTGCGCTCTTCTTGGGTAGTCCTTCGCAGCTGCAGTGTTCTTGGAACTCAGGGCTTTCTGGTAAATAGAGCCCTTACCCTAGGCGTAACTCAAACCTTAACCCTAGGAAGGAAAATCAGCCTATGGTTCGGGATGGTCTCATGGAAATATCAGTGGTGGCAGCCAAGTTGCGTCACTTTTGCGCTCCCCTTGGGATGCCTTTTGCAGCTGCAGTGTGCCTGGAGCCCAGGGCTTCCTGGTTTTAAAAGTCCTAGGCCTAAGCCTAACAGTAACCCTAGGAAGGTAAATCAGCCGGGTATTAGGGTTCTTCCTAAGGGAAAAGCCGTGAAAGCAGCCATGTTGTGGCACTTCTGCACTCCCTTTGGGATGCCTTTGGCAGATGAAGTAAGCCTGGAACTCAGGGCTTCCTGGTTAAAGAAATCCAAGCCCTAGGCTGAACCCTAACCCTAACCCTAGGCAGATAAATCAGCCTAGGTATAGGGATGGTGCCAAGGAAAAAGCTGTGAAAGCTGCCATGTTGTTGCACTTTTGTACTCCCCTTGGGATGCCTTGAACAGCTGCAGTGTGCCTGGAGCTAAGGGCTTCCTAGTTTTAAAAATCCTAGCCCTAGGCCTAAGCCTAACAGTAACCCTGGGAAGGGAAATCAGCCTGGTGTTAGGCTTCTTGCCAAGGAAAAAGCCGTGAAAGCAGCCATGTTGTGGCACTTTTGCACTCCCTTTTGGATGCCTTTCACAGCTCCACTGTGCCTGGAACTCAGGGCTTCCTGATTTTAAAAATCCTAGCCCTAGGCCGAACCCCAACCCTAAGACGAGAAAGGCAAATCAGCCAGGAATTAGGCATGTCCCCAAGGAAAAAGCTGTGGAGGCAGGCATGTTGTGGTACTTTTGCGCTCTTCTTGGGTAGTCCTTCGCAGCTGCTGTGTTCTTGGAACTCAGGGCTTTCTGGTTAATAGACCCTTACCCTAGGCGTAACTCAAACCTTAACCCTAGGAAGGAAAATCAGCCTATGGTTCGGGATGGTCTCATGGAAATATCAGTGGTGGCAGCCAAGTTGCGTCACTTTTGCGCTCCCCTTGGGATGCCTTTTGCAGCTGCAGTGTGCCTGGAGCCCAGGGCTTCCTGGTTTTAAAAGTCCTAGGCCTAAGCCTAACAGTAACCCTAGGAAGGTAAATCAGCCGGGTATTAGGGTTCTTCCTAAGGGAAAAGCCATGAAAGCAGCCATGTTGTGGCACTTCTGCACTCCCTTTGGGATGCCTTTGGCAGATGAAGTAAGCCTGGAACTCAGGGCTTCCTGGTTAAAGAAATCCAAGCCCTAGGCTGAAGCCTAACCCTAACCCTAGGCAGATAAATCAGCCTAGGTATAGGGATGGTGCCAAGGAAAAAGCTGTGAAAGCTGCCATGTTGTTGCACTTTTGTACTCCCCTTGGGATGCCTTGAACAGCTGCAGTGTGCCTGGAGCTAAGGGCTTCCTAGTTTTAAAAATCCTAGCCCTAGGCCTAAGCCTAACAGTAACCCTGGGGAGGCAAATCAGCCTGGTGTTAGGCTTCTTGCCAAGGAAAAAGCCATGAAAGCAGCCATGTTGTGGCACTTTTGCACTCCCTTTTGGATGCCTTTCACAGCTGCAGTGTGCCTGGAACTCAGGGCTTCCTGCTTTTAAAAATCCTAGCCCTAGGCCGAACCCCAACCCTAAGACGAGAAAGGCAAATCAGCCAGGAATTAGGCATGTCCCCAAGGAAAAAGCTGTGGAGGCAGGCATGTTGTGGTACTTTTGCGCTCTTCTTGGCTAGTCCTTCGCAGCTGCTGTGTTCTTGGAACTCAGGGCTTTCTGGTTAATAGAGCCCTTACCCTAGGCGTAACTCAAACCTTAACCCTAGGAAGGAAAATCAACCTATGGTTCGGGATGGTCTCATGGAAATATCAGTGGTGGCAGCCAAGTTGCGTCACTTTTGCGCTCCCCTTGGGATGCCTTTTGCAGCTGCAGTGTGCCTGGAGCCCAGGGCTTCCTGGTTTTAAAAGTCCTAGGCCTAAGCCTAACAGTAACCCTAGGAAGGTAAATCAGCCGGGTATTAGGGTTCTTCCTAAGGGAAAAGCCATGAAAGCAGCCATGTTGTGGCACTTCTGCACTCCCTTTGGGATGCCTTTGGCAGATGAAGTAAGCCTGGAACTCAGGGCTTCCTGGTTAAAGAAATCACAGCCCTAGGCTGAAGCCTAACCCTAACCCTAGGCAGATAAATCAGCCTAGGTATAGGGATGGTGCCAAGGAAAAAGCTGTGAAAGCTGCCATGTTGTTGCACTTTTGTACTCCCCTTGGGATGCCTTGAACAGCTGCAGTGTGCCTGGAGCTAAGGGCTTCCTAGTTTTTAAAATCCTAGCCCTAGGCCTAAGCCTAACAGTAACCCTGGCAAGGGAAATCAGCCTGGTGTTAGGCTTCTTGCCAAGGAAAAAGCCATGAAAGCAGCCATGTTGTGGCACTTTTGCACTCCCTTTTGGATGCCTTTCACAGCTCCAGTGTGCCTGGAACTCAGGGCTTCCTGATTTTAAAAATCCTAGCCCTAGGCCGAACCCCAACCCTAAGACGAGAAAGGCAAATCAGCCAGGAATTAGGCATGTCCCCAAGGAAAAAGCTGTGGAGGCAGGCATGTTGTGGTACTTTTGCGCTCTTCTTGGCTAGTCCTTCGCAGCTGCTGTGTTCTTGGAACTCAGGGCTTTCTGGTTAATAGAGCCCTTACCCTAGGCGTAACTCAAACCTTAACCCTAGGAAGGAAAATCAACCTATGGTTCGGGATGGTCTCATGGAAATATCAGTGGTGGCAGCCAAGTTGCGTCACTTTTGCGCTCCCCTTGGGATGCCTTTCGCAGCTGCAGTGTGCCTGGAGCCCAGGGCTTCCTGGTTTTAAAAGTCCTAGGCCTAAGCCTAACAGTAACCCTAGGAAGGTAAATCAGCCGGGTATTAGGGTTCTTCCTAAGGGAAAAGCCATGAAAGCAGCCATGTTGTGGCACTTCTGCACTCCCTTTGGGATGCCTTTGGCAGATGAAGTAAGCCTGGAACTCAGGGCTTCCTGGTTAAAGAAATCCAAGCCCTAGGCTGAAGCCTAACCCTAACCCTAGGCAGATAAATCAGCCTAGGTATAGGGATGGTGCCAAGGAAAAAGCTGTGAAAGCTGCCATGTTGTTGCACTTTTGTACTCCCCTTGGGATGCCTTGAACAGCTGCAGTGTGCCTGGAGCTAAGGGCTTCCTAGTTTTAAAAATCCTAGCCCTAGGCCTAAGCCTAACAGTAACCCTGGGGAGGCAAATCAGCCTGGTGTTAGGCTTCTTGCCAAGGAAAAAGCCATGAAAGCAGCCATGTTGTGGCACTTTTGCACTCCCTTTTGGATGCCTTTCACAGCTCCAGTGTGCCTGGAACTCAGGGCTTCCTGATTTTAAAAATCCTAGCCCTAGGCCGAACCCCAACCCTAAGACGAGAAAGGCAAATCAGCCAGGAATTAGGCATGTCCCCAAGGAAAAAGCTGTGGAGGCAGGCATGTTGTGCTACTTTTGCGCTCTTCTTGGCTAGTCCTTCGCAGCTGCTGTGTTCTTGGAACTCAGGGCTTTCTGGTTAATAGAGCCCTTACCCTAGGCGTAACTCAAACCTTAACCCTAGGAAGGAAAATCAACCTATGGTTCGGGATGGTCTCATGGAAATATCAGTGGTGGCAGCCAAGTTGCGTCACTTTTGCGCTCCCCTTGGGATGCCTTTTGCAGCTGCAGTGTGCCTGGAGCCCAGGGCTTCCTGGTTTTAAAAGTCCTAGGCCTAAGCCTAACAGTAACCCTAGGAAGGTAAATCAGCCGGGTATTAGGGTTCTTCCTAAGGGAAAAGCCGTGAAAGCAGGCATGTTGTGGCACTTCTGCACTCCCTTTGGGATGCCTTTGGCAGATGAAGTAAGCCTGGAACTCAGGGCTTCCTGGTTAAAGAAATCCAAGCCCTAGGCTGAACCCTAACCCTAACCCTAGGCAGATAAATCAGCCTAGGTATAGGGATGGTGCCAAGGAAAAAGCTGTGAAAGCTGCCATGTGGTTGCACTTTTGTACTCCCCTTGGGATGCCTTGAACAGCTGCAGTGTGCCTGGAGCCCAGGGCTTCCTAGTTTTAAAAATCCTAGCCCTAGGCCTAAGCCTAACAGTAACCCTGGGAAGGTAAATCAGCCTGGTGTTAGGCTTCTTGCCAAGGAAAAAGCCGTGAAAGCAGCCATGTTGTGGCACTTTTGCACTCCCTTTTGGATGCCTTTCACAGCTCCAGTGTGCCTGGAACTCAGGGCTTCCTGATTTTAAAAATCCTAGCCCTAGGCCGAACCCCAACCCTAAGACGAGAAAGGCAAATCAGCCAGGAATTAGGCATGTCCCCAAGGAAAAAGCTGTGGAGGCAGGCATGTTGTGGTACTTTTGCGCTCTTCTTGGCTAGTCCTTCGCAGCTGCTGTGTTCTTGGAACTCAGGGCTTTCTGGTAAATAGAGCCCTTACCCTAGGCGTAACTCAAACCTTAACCCTAGGAAGGAAAATCAGCCTATGGTTCGGGATGGTCTCATGGAAATATCAGTGGTGGCAGCCAAGTTGCGTCACTTTTGCGCTCCCCTTGGGATGCCTTTCGCAGCTGCAGTGTGCCTGGAGCCCAGGGCTTCCTGGTTTTAAAAGTCCTAGGCCTAAGCCTAACAGTAACCCTAGGAAGGTAAATCAGCCGGGTATTAGGGTTCTTCCTAAGGGAAAAGCCGTGAAAGCAGCCATGTTGTGGCACTTCTGCACTCCCTTTGGGATGCCTTTGGCAGATGAAGTAAGCCTGGAACTCAGGGCTTCCTGGTTAAAGAAATCACAGCCCTAGGCTGAACCCTAACCCTAACCCTAGGCAGATAAATCAGCCTAGGTATAGGGATGGTGCCAAGGAAAAAGCTGTGAAAGCTGCCATGTTGTTGCACTTTTGTACTCCCCTTGGGATGCCTTGAACAGCTGCAGTGTGCCTGGAGCTAAGGGCTTCCTAGTTTTAAAAATCCTAGCCCTAGGCCTAAGCCTAACAGTAACCCTGGGAAGGTAAATCAGCCTGGTGTTAGGCTTCTTGCCAAGGAAAAAGCCGTGAAAGCAGCCATGTTGTGGCACTTTTGCACTCCCTTTTGGATGCCTTTCACAGCTCCAGTGTGCCTGGAACTCAGGGCTTCCTGCTTTTAAAAATCCTAGCCCTAGGCCGAACCCCAACCCTAAGACGAGAAAGGCAAATCAGCCAGGAATTAGGCATGTCCCCAAGGAAAAAGCTGTGGAGGCAGGCATGTTGTGCTACTTTTGCGCTCTTCTTGGGTAGTCCTTCGCAGCTGCAGTGTTCTTGGAACTCAGGGCTTTCTGGTAAATAGAGCCCTTACCCTAGGCGTAACTCAAACCTTAACCCTAGGAAGGAAAATCAGCCTATGGTTCGGGATGGTCTCATGGAAATATCAGTGGTGGCAGCCAAGTTGCGTCACTTTTGCGCTCCCCTTGGGATGCCTTTTGCAGCTGCAGTGTGCCTGGAGCCCAGGGCTTCCTGGTTTTAAAAGTCCTAGGCCTAAGCCTAACAGTAACCCTAGGAAGGTAAATCAGCCGGGTATTAGGGTTCTTCCTAAGGGAAAAGCCGTGAAAGCAGCCATGTTGTGGCACTTCTGCACTCCCTTTGGGATGCCTTTGGCAGATGAAGTAAGCCTGGAACTCAGGGCTTCCTGGTTAAAGAAATCCAAGCCCTAGGCTGAACCCTAACCCTAACCCTAGGCAGATAAATCAGCCTAGGTATAGGGATGGTGCCAAGGAAAAAGCTGTGAAAGCTGCCATGTTGTTGCACTTTTGTACTCCCCTTGGGATGCCTTGAACAGCTGCAGTGTGCCTGGAGCTAAGGGCTTCCTAGTTTTAAAAATCCTAGCCCTAGGCCTAAGCCTAACAGTAACCCTGGGAAGGTAAATCAGCCTGGTGTTAGGCTTCTTGCCAAGGAAAAAGCCGTGAAAGCAGCCATGTTGTGGCACTTTTGCACTCCCTTTTGGATGCCTTTCACAGCTCCAGTGTGCCTGGAACTCAGGGCTTCCTGATTTTAAAAATCCTAGCCCTAGGCCGAACCCCAACCCTAAGACGAGAAAGGCAAATCAGCCAGGAATTAGGCATGTCCCCAAGGAAAAAGCTGTGGAGGCAGGCATGTTGTGGTACTTTTGCGCTCTTCTTGGCTAGTCCTTCGCAGCTGCTGTGTTCTTGGAACTCAGGGCTTTCTGGTTAATAGACCCTTACCCTAGGCGTAACTCAAACCTTAACCCTAGGAAGGAAAATCAGCCTATGGTTCGGGATGGTCTCATGGAAATATCAGTGGTGGCAGCCAAGTTGCGTCACTTTTGCGCTCCCCTTGGGATGCCTTTTGCAGCTGCAGTGTGCCTGGAGCCCAGGGCTTCCTGGTTTTAAAAGTCCTAGGCCTAAGCCTAACAGTAACCCTAGGAAGGTAAATCAGCCGGGTATTAGGGTTCTTCCTAAGGGAAAAGCCATGAAAGCAGCCATGTTGTGGCACTTCTGCACTCCCTTTGGGATGCCTTTGGCAGATGAAGTAAGCCTGGAACTCAGGGCTTCCTGGTTAAAGTAATCACAGCCCTAGGCTGAAGCCTAACCCTAACCCTAGGCAGATAAATCAGCCTAGGTATAGGGATGGTGCCAAGGAAAAAGCTGTGAAAGCTGCCATGTTGTTGCACTTTTGTACTCCCCTTGGGATGCCTTGAACAGCTGCAGTGTGCCTGGAGCTAAGGGCTTCCTAGTTTTTAAAGTCCTAGCCCTAGGCCTAAGCCTAACAGTAACCCTGGGGAGGCAAATCAGCCTGGTGTTAGGCTTCTTGCCAAGGAAAAAGCCATGAAAGCAGCCATGTTGTGGAACTTTTGCACTCCCTTTTGGATGCCTTTCACAGCTCCAGTGTGCCTGGAACTCAGGGCTTCCTGATTTTAAAAATCCTAGCCCTAGGCCGAACCCCAACCCTAAGACGAGAAAGGCAAATCAGCCAGGAATTAGGCATGTCCCCAAGGAAAAAGCTGTGGAGGCAGGCATGTTGTGGTACTTTTGCGCTCTTCTTGGCTAGTCCTTCGCAGCTGCTGTGTTCTTGGAACTCAGGGCTTTCTGGTTAATAGAGCCCTTACCCTAGGCGTAACTCAAACCTTAACCCTAGGAAGGAAAATCAACCTATGGTTCGGGATGGTCTCATGGAAATATCAGTGGTGGCAGCCAAGTTGCGTCACTTTTGCGCTCCCCTTGGGATGCCTTTCGCAGCTGCAGTGTGCCTGGAGCCCAGGGCTTCCTGGTTTTAAAAGTCCTAGGCCTAAGCCTAACAGTAACCCTAGGAAGGTAAATCAGCCGGGTATTAGGGTTCTTCCTAAGGGAAAAGCCATGAAAGCAGCCATGTTGTGGCACTTCTGCACTCCCTTTGGGATGCCTTTGGCAGATGAAGTAAGCCTGGAACTCAGGGCTTCCTGGTTAAAGTAATCACAGCCCTAGGCTGAAGCCTAACCCTAACCCTAGGCAGATAAATCAGCCTAGGTATAGGGATGGTGCCAAGGAAAAAGCTGTGAAAGCTGCCATGTTGTTGCACTTTTGTACTCCCCTTGGGATGCCTTGAACAGCTGCAGTGTGCCTGGAGCCCAGGGCTTCCTAGTTTTAAAAATCCTAGCCCTAGGCCTAAGCCTAACAGTAACCCTGGGAAGGTAAATCAGCCTGGTGTTAGGCTTCTTGCCAAGGAAAAAGCCGTGAAAGCAGCCATGTTGTGGCACTTTTGCACTCCCTTTTGGATGCCTTTCACAGCTGCAGTGTGCCTGGAACTCAGGGCTTCCTGATTTTAAAAATCCTATCCCTAGGCCGAACCCCAACCCTAAGACGAGAAAGGCAAATCAGCCAGGAATTAGGCATGTCCCCAAGGAAAAAGCTGTGGAGGCAGGCATGTTGTGGTACTTTTGCGCTCTTCTTGGGTAGTCCTTCGCAGCTGCTGTGTTCTTGGAACTCAGGGCTTTCTGGTAAATAGAGCCCTTACCCTAGGCGTAACTCAAACCTTAACCCTAGGAAGGAAAATCAGCCTATGGTTCGGGATGCTCTCATGGAAATATCAGTGGTGGCAGCCAAGTTGCGTCACTTTTGCGCTCCCCTTGGGATGCCTTTCGCAGCTGCAGTGTGCCTGGAGCCCAGGGCTTCCTGGTTTTAAAAGTCCTAGGCCTAAGCCTAACAGTAACCCTAGGAAGGTAAATCAGCCGGGTATTAGGGTTCTTCCTAAGGGAAAAGCCGTGAAAGCAGCCATGTTGTGGCACTTCTGCACTCCCTTTGGGATGCCTTTGGCAGATGAAGTAAGCCTGGAACTCAGGGCTTCCTGGTTAAAGAAATCCAAGCCCTAGGCTGAAGCCTAACCCTAACCCTAGGCAGATAAATCAGCCTAGGTATAGGGATGGTGCCAAGGAAAAAGCTGTGAAAGCTGCCATGTTGTTGCACTTTTGTACTCCCCTTGGGATGCCTTGAACAGCTGCAGTGTGCCTGGAGCTAAGGGCTTCCTAGTTTTAAAAATCCTAGCCCTAGGCCTAAGCCTAACAGTAACCCTGGGAAGGTAAATCAGCCTGGTGTTAGGCTTCTTGCCAAGGAAAAAGCCGTGAAAGCAGCCATGTTGTGGCACTTTTGCACTCCCTTTTGGATGCCTTTCACAGCTCCAGTGTGCCTGGAACTCAGGGCTTCCTGATTTTAAAAATCCTAGCCCTAGGCCGAACCCCAACCCTAAGACGAGAAAGGCAAATCAGCCAGGAATTAGGCATGTCCCCAAGGAAAAAGCTGTGGAGGCAGGCATGTTGTGCTACTTTTGCGCTCTTCTTGGGTAGTCCTTCGCAGCTGCTGTGTTCTTGGAACTCAGGGCTTTCTGGTAAATAGAGCCCTTACCCTAGGCGTAACTCAAACCTTAACCCTAGGAAGGAAAATCAGCCTATGGTTCGGGATGCTCTCATGGAAATATCAGTGGTGGCAGCCAAGTTGCGTCACTTTTGCGCTCCCCTTGGGATGCCTTTTGCAGCTGCAGTGTGCCTGGAGCCCAGGGCTTCCTGGTTTTAAAAGTCCTAGGCCTAAGCCTAACAGTAACCCTAGGAAGGTAAATCAGCCGGGTATTAGGGTTCTTCCTAAGGGAAAAGCCGTGAAAGCAGCCATGTTGTGGCACTTCTGCACTCCCTTTGGGATGCCTTTGGCAGATGAAGTAAGCCTGGAACTCAGGGCTTCCTGGTTAAAGAAATCCAAGCCCTAGGCTGAACCCTAACCCTAACCCTAGGCAGATAAATCAGCCTAGGTATAGGGATGGTGCCAAGGAAAAAGCTGTGAAAGCTGCCATGTTGTTGCACTTTTGTACTCCCCTTGGGATGCCTTGAACAGCTGCAGTGTGCCTGGAGCTAAGGGCTTCCTAGTTTTAAAAATCCTAGCCCTAGGCCTAAGCCTAACAGTAACCCTGGGAAGGCAAATCAGCCTGGTGTTAGGCTTCTTGCCAAGGAAAAAGCCGTGAAAGCAGCCATGTTGTGGCACTTTTGCACTCCCTTTTGGATGCCTTTCACAGCTCCAGTGTGCCTGGAACTCAGGGCTTCCTGATTTTAAAAATCCTAGCCCTAGGCCGAACCCCAACCCTAAGACGAGAAAGGCAAATCAGCCAGGAATTAGGCATGTCCCCAAGGAAAAGATGTGGAGGCAGGCATGTTGTGGTACTTTTGCGCTCTTCTTGGCTAGTCCTTCGCAGCTGCTGTGTTCTTGGAACTCAGGGCTTTCTGGTTAATAGAGCCCTTACCCTAGGCGTAACTCAAACCTTAACCCTAGGAAGGAAAATCAACCTATGGTTCGGGATGGTCTCATGGAAATATCAGTGGTGGCAGCCAAGTTGCGTCACTTTTGCGCTCCCCTTGGGATGCCTTTCGCAGCTGCAGTGTGCCTGGAGCCCAGGGCTTCCTGGTTTTAAAAGTCCTAGGCCTAAGCCTAACAGTAACCCTAGGAAGGTAAATCAGCCGGGTATTAGGGTTCTTCCTAAGGGAAAAGCCATGAAAGCAGCCATGTTGTGGCACTTCTGCACTCCCTTTGGGATGCCTTTGGCAGATGAAGTAAGCCTGGAACTCAGGGCTTCCTGGTTAAAGTAATCACAGCCCTAGGCTGAAGCCTAACCCTAACCCTAGGCAGATAAATCAGCCTAGGTATAGGGATGGTGCCAAGGAAAAAGCTGTGAAAGCTGCCATGTTGTTGCACTTTTGTACTCCCCTTGGGATGCCTTGAACAGCTGCAGTGTGCCTGGAGCTAAGGGCTTCCTAGTTTTAAAAATCCTAGCCCTAGGCCTAAGCCTAACAGTAACCCTGGGGAGGCAAATCAGCCTGGTGTTAGGCTTCTTGCCAAGGAAAAAGCCGTGAAAGCAGCCATGTTGTGGCACTTTTGCACTCCCTTTTGGATGCCTTTCACAGCTCCAGTGTGCCTGGAACTCAGGGCTTCCTGATTTTAAAAATCCTAGCCCTAGGCCGAACCCCAACCCTAAGACGAGAAAGGCAAATCAGCCAGGAATTAGGCATGTCCCCAAGGAAAAAGCTGTGGAGGCAGGCATGTTGTGCTACTTTTGCGCTCTTCTTGGCTAGTCCTTCGCAGCTGCTGTGTTCTTGGAACTCAGGGCTTTCTGGTAAATAGAGCCCTTACCCTAGGCGTAACTCAAACCTTAACCCTAGGAAGGAAAATCAGCCTATGGTTCGGGATGGTCTCATGGAAATATCAGTGGTGGCAGCCAAGTTGCGTCACTTTTGCGCTCCCCTTGGGATGCCTTTTGCAGCTGCAGTGTGCCTGGAGCCCAGGGCTTCCTGGTTTTAAAAGTCCTAGGCCTAAGCCTAACAGTAACCCTAGGAAGGTAAATCAGCCGGGTATTAGGGTTCTTCCTAAGGGAAAAGCCGTGAAAGCAGCCATGTTGTGGCACTTCTGCACTCCCTTTGGGATGCCTTTGGCAGATGAAGTAAGCCTGGAACTCAGGGCTTCCTGGTTAAAGAAATCCAAGCCCTAGGCTGAACCCTAACCCTAACCCTAGGCAGATAAATCAGCCTAGGTATAGGGATGGTGCCAAGGAAAAAGCTGTGAAAGCTGCCATGTTGTTGCACTTTTGTACTCCCCTTGGGATGCCTTGAACAGCTGCAGTGTGCCTGGAGCTAAGGGCTTCCTAGTTTTAAAAATCCTAGCCCTAGGCCTAAGCCTAACAGTAACCCTGGGAAGGCAAATCAGCCTGGTGTTAGGCTTCTTGCCAAGGAAAAAGCCGTGAAAGCAGCCATGTTGTGGCACTTTTGCACTCCCTTTTGGATGCCTTTCACAGCTCCAGTGTGCCTGGAACTCAGGGCTTCCTGATTTTAAAAATCCTAGCCCTAGGCCGAACCCCAACCCTAAGACGAGAAAGGCAAATCAGCCAGGAATTAGGCATGTCCCCAAGGAAAAAGCTGTGGAGGCAGGCATGTTGTGCTACTTTTGCGCTCTTCTTGGCTAGTCCTTCGCAGCTGCTGTGTTCTTGGAACTCAGGGCTTTCTGGTAAATAGAGCCCTTACCCTAGGCGTAACTCAAACCTTAACCCTAGGAAGGAAAATCAGCCAAAGTTCGGGATGGTCTCATGGAAATATCAGTGGTGGCAGCCAAGTTGCGTCACTTTTGCGCTCCCCTTGGGATGCCTTTTGCAGCTGCAGTGTGCCTGGAGCCCAGGGCTTCCTGGTTTTAAAAGTCCTAGGCCTAAGCCTAACAGTAACCCTAGGAAGGTAAATCAGCCGGGTATTAGGGTTCTTCCTAAGGGAAAAGCCATGAAAGCAGCCATGTTGTGGCACTTCTGCACTCCCTTTGGGATGCCTTTGGCAGATGAAGTAAGCCTGGAACTCAGGGCTTCCTGGTTAAAGAAATCCAAGCCCTAGGCTGAACCCTAACCCTAACCCTAGGCAGATAAATCAGCCTAGGTATAGGGATGGTGCCAAGGAAAAAGCTGTGAAAGCTGCCATGTTGTTGCACTTTTGTACTCCCCTTGGGATGCCTTGAACAGCTGCAGTGTGCCTGGAGCTAAGGGCTTCCTAGTTTTAAAAATCCTAGCCCTAGGCCTAAGCCTAACAGTAACCCTGGGAAGGTAAATCAGCCTGGTGTTAGGCTTCTTGCCAAGGAAAAAGCCGTGAAAGCAGCCATGTTGTGGCACTTTTGCACTCCCTTTTGGATGCCTTTCACAGCTCCAGTGTGCCTGGAACTCAGGGCTTCCTGCTTTTAGAAATCCTAGCCCTAGGCCGAACCTCAACCCTAAGACGAGAAAGGCAAATCAGCCAGGAATTAGGCATGTCCCCAAGGAAAAAGCTGTGGAGGCAGGCATGTTGTGGTACTTTTGCGCTCTTCTTGGCTAGTCCTTCGCAGCTGCTGTGTTCTTGGAACTCAGGGCTTTCTGGTAAATAGAACCCTTACCCTAGGCGTAACTCAAACCTTAACCCTAGGAAGGAAAATCAGCCTATGGTTCGGGATGGTCTCATGGAAATATCAGTGGTGGCAGCCAAGTTGCGTCACTTTTGCGCTCCCCTTGGGATGCCTTTTGCAGCTGCAGTGTGCCTGGAGCCCAGGGCTTCCTGGTTTTAAAAGTCCTAGGCCTAAGCCTAACAGTAACCCTAGGAAGGTAAATCAGCCGGGTATTAGGGTTCTTCCTAAGGGAAAAGCCGTGAAAGCAGCCATGTTGTGGCACTTCTGCACTCCCTTTGGGATGCCTTTGGCAGATGAAGTAAGCCTGGAACTCAGGGCTTCCTGGTTAAAGAAATCACAGCCCTAGGCTGAAGCCTAACCCTAACCCTAGGCAGATAAATCAGCCTAGGTATAGGGATGGTGCCAAGGAAAAAGCTGTGAAAGCTGCCATGTTGTTGCACTTTTGTACTCCCCTTGGGATGCCTTGAACAGCTGCAGTGTGCCTGGAGCTAAGGGCTTCCTAGTTTTAAAAATCCTAGCCCTAGGCCTAAGCCTAACAGTAACCCTGGGAAGGGAAATCAGCCTGGTGTTAGGCTTCTTGCCAAGGAAAAAGCCGTGAAAGCAGCCATGTTGTGGCACTTTTGCACTCCCTTTTGGATGCCTTTCACAGCTCCAGTGTGCCTGGAACTCAGGGCTTCCTGATTTTAAAAATCCTAGCCCTAGGCCGAACCCCAACCCTAAGACGAGAAAGGCAAATCAGCCAGGAATTAGGCATGTCCCCAAGGAAAAAGCTGTGGAGGCAGGCATGTTGTGGTACTTTTGCGCTCTTCTTGGCTAGTCCTTCGCAGCTGCTGTGTTCTTGGAACTCAGGGCTTTCTGGTTAATAGAGCCCTTACCCTAGGCGTAACTCAAACCTTAACCCTAGGAAGGAAAATCAGCCTATGGTTCGGGATGGTCTCATGGAAAGATCAGTGGTGGCAGCCAAGTTGCGTCACTTTTGCGCTCCCCTTGGGATGCCTTTCGCAGCTGCAGTGTGCCTGGAGCCCAGGGCTTCCTGGTTTTAAAAGTCCTAGGCCTAAGCCTAACAGTAACCCTAGGAAGGTAAATCAGCCGGGTATTAGGGTTCTTCCTAAGGGAAAAGCCGTGAAAGCAGGCATGTTGTGGCACTTCTGCACTCCCTTTGGGATGCCTTTGGCAGATGAAGTAAGCCTGGAACTCAGGGCTTCCTGGTTAAAAAAATCCAAGCCCTAGGCTGAACCCTAACCCTAACCCTAGGCAGATAAATCAGCCTAGGTATAGGGATGGTGCCAAGGAAAAAGCTGTGAAAGCTGCCATGTTGTTGCACTTTTGTACTCCCCTTGGGATGCCTTGAACAGCTGCAGTGTGCCTGGAGCCCAGGGCTTCCTAGTTTTAAAAATCATAGCCCTAGGCCTAAGCCTAACAGTAACCCTGGGAAGGCAAATCAGCCTGGTGTTAGGCTTCTTGCCAAGGAAAAAGCCGTGAAAGCAGCCATGTTGTGGCACTTTTGTACTCCCCTTGGGATGCCTTGAACAGCTGCAGTGTGCCTGGAGCTAAGGGCTTCCTAGTTTTAAAAATCCTAGCCCTAGGCCTAAGCCTAACAGTAACCCTGGGAAGGTAAATCAGCCTGGTGTTAGGCTTCTTGCCAAGGAAAAAGCCATGAAAGCAGCCATGTTGTGGCACTTTTGCACTCCCTTTTGGATGCCTTTCACAGCTCCAGTGTGCCTGGAACTCAGGGCTTCCTGATTTTAAAAATCCTAGCCCTAGGCCGAACCCCAACCCTAAGACGAGAAAGGCAAATCAGCCAGGAATTAGGCATGTCCCCAAGGAAAAAGCTGTGGAGGCAGGCATGTTGTGGTACTTTTGCGCTCTTCTTGGCTAGTCCTTCGCAGCTGCTGTGTTCTTGGAACTCAGGGCTTTCTGGTTAATAGAACCCTTACCCTAGGCGTAACTCAAACCTTAACCCTAGGAAGGAAAATCAGCCTATGGTTCGGGATGGTCTCATGGAAATATCAGTGGTGGCAGCCAAGTTGCGTCACTTTTGCGCTCCCCTTGGGATGCCTTTTGCAGCTGCAGTGTGCCTGGAGCCCAGGGCTTCCTGGTTTTAAAAGTCCTAGGCCTAAGCCTAACAGTAACCCTAGGAAGGTAAATCAGCCGGGTATTAGGGTTCTTCCTAAGGGAAAAGCCGTGAAAGCAGCCATGTTGTGGCACTTCTGCACTCCCTTTGGGATGCCTTTGGCAGATGAAGTAAGCCTGGAACTCAGGGCTTCCTGGTTAAAGAAATCCAAGCCCTAGGCTGAAGCCTAACCCTAACCCTAGGCAGATAAATCAGCCTAGGTATAGGGATGGTGCCAAGGAAAAAGCTGTGAAAGCTGCCATGTTGTTGCACTTTTGTACTCCCCTTGGGATGCCTTGAACAGCTGCAGTGTGCCTGGAGCCCAGGGCTTCCTAGTTTTAAAAATCCTAGCCCTAGGCCTAAGCCTAACAGTAACCCTGGGAAGGGAAATCAGCCTGGTGTTAGGCTTCTTGCCAAGGAAAAAGCCGTGAAAGCAGCCATGTTGTGGCACTTTTGCACTCCCTTTTGGATGCCTTTCACAGCTCCAGTGTGCCTGGAACTCAGGGCTTCCTGATTTTAAAAATCCTAGCCCTAGGCCGAACCCCAACCCTAAGACGAGAAAGGCAAATCAGCCAGGAATTAGGCATGTCCACAAGGAAAAAGCTGTGGAGGCAGGCATGTTGTGGTACTTTTGCGCTCTTCTTGGCTAGTCCTTCGCAGCTGCTGTGTTCTTGGAACTCAGGGCTTTCTGGTTAATAGAACCCTTACCCTAGGCGTAACTCAAACCTTAACCCTAGGAAGGAAAATCAGCCTATGGTTCGGGATGCTCTCATGGAAATATCAGTGGTGGCAGCCAAGTTGCGTCACTTTTGCGCTCCCCTTGGGATGCCTTTCGCAGCTGCAGTGTGCCTGGAGCCCAGGGCTTCCTGGTTTTAAAAGTCCTAGGCCTAAGCCTAACAGTAACCCTAGGAAGGTAAATCAGCCGGGTATTAGGGTTCTTCCTAAGGGAAAAGCCGTGAAAGCAGCCATGTTGTGGCACTTCTGCACTCCCTTTGGGATGCCTTTGGCAGATGAAGTAAGCCTGGAACTCAGGGCTTCCTGGTTAAAGAAATCCAAGCCCTAGGCTGAAGCCTAACCCTAACCCTAGGCAGATAAATCAGCCTAGGTATAGGGATGGTGCCAAGGAAAAAGCTGTGAAAGCTGCCATGTTGTTGCACTTTTGTACTCCCCTTGGGATGCCTTGAACAGCTGCAGTGTGCCTGGAGCCCAGGGCTTCCTAGTTTTAAAAATCCTAGCCCTAGGCCTAAGCCTAACAGTAACCCTGGGAAAGTAAGTCAGCCTGGTGTTAGGCTTCTTGCCAAGGAAAAAGCCGTGAAAGCAGCCATGTTGTGGCACTTTTGCACTCCCTTTTGGATGCCTTTCACAGCTCCAGTGTGCCTGGAACTCAGGGCTTCCTGATTTTAAAAATCCTAGCCCTAGGCCGAACCCCAACCCTAAGACGAGAAAGGCAAATCAGCCAGGAATTAGGCATGTCCCCAAGGAAAAAGCTGTGGAGGCAGGCATGTTGTGCTACTTTTGCGCTCTTCTTGGCTAGTCCTTCGCAGCTGCTGTGTTCTTGGAACTCAGGGCTTTCTGGTTAATAGAACCCTTACCCTAGGCGTAACTCAAACCTTAACCCTAGGAAGGAAAATCAGCCAAAGTTCGGGATGGTCTCATGGAAATATCAGTGGTGGCAGCCAAGTTGCGTCACTTTTGCGCTCCCCTTGGGATGCCTTTTGCAGCTGCAGTGTGCCTGGAGCCCAGGGCTTCCTGGTTTTAAAAGTCCTAGGCCTAAGCCTAACAGTAACCCTAGGAAGGTAAATCAGCCGGGTATTAGGGTTCTTCCTAAGGGAAAAGCCGTGAAAGCAGCCATGTTGTGGCACTTCTGCACTCCCTTTGGGATGCCTTTGGCAGATGAAGTAAGCCTGGAACTCAGGGCTTCCTGGTTAAAGAAATCCAAGCCCTAGGCTGAAGCCTAACCCTAACCCTAGGCAGATAAATCAGCCTAGGTATAGGGATGGTGCCAAGGAAAAAGCTGTGAAAGCTGCCATGTTGTTGCACTTTTGTACTCCCCTTGGGATGCCTTGAACAGCTGCAGTGTGCCTGGAGCTAAGGGCTTCCTAGTTTTAAAAATCCTAGCCCTAGGCCTAAGCCTAACAGTAACCCTGGGAAGGGAAATCAGCCTGGTGTTAGGCTTCTTGCCAAGGAAAAAGCCGTGAAAGCAGCCATGTTGTGGCACTTTTGCACTCCCTTTTGGATGCCTTTCACAGCTCCAGTGTGCCTGGAACTCAGGGCTTCCTGATTTTAAAAATCCTAGCCCTAGGCCGAACCCCAACCCTAAGACGAGAAAGGCAAATCAGCCAGGAATTAGGCATGTCCCCAAGGAAAAAGCTGTGGAGGCAGGCATGTTGTGCTACTTTTGCGCTCTTCTTGGCTAGTCCTTCGCAGCTGCTGTGTTCTTGGAACTCAGGGCTTTCTGGTTAATAGACCCTTACCCTAGGCGTAACTCAAACCTTAACCCTAGGAAGGAAAATCAGCCTATGGTTCGGGATGGTCTCATGGAAATATCAGTGGTGGCAGCCAAGTTGCGTCACTTTTGTGCTCCCCTTGGGATGCCTTTTGCAGCTGCAGTGTGCCTGGAGCCCAGGGCTTCCTGGTTTTAAAAGTCCTAGGCCTAAGCCTAACAGTAACCCTAGGAAGGTAAATCAGCCGGGTATTAGGGTTCTTCCTAAGGGAAAAGCCGTGAAAGCAGCCATGTTGTGGCACTTCTGCACTCCCTTTGGGATGCCTTTGGCAGATGAAGTAAGCCTGGAACTCAGGGCTTCCTGGTTAAAGAAATCCAAGCCCTAGGCTGAAGCCTAACCCTAACCCTAGGCAGATAAATCAGCCTAGGTATAGGGATGGTGCCAAGGAAAAAGCTGTGAAAGCTGCCATGTTGTTGCACTTTTGTACTCCCCTTGGGATGCCTTGAACAGCTGCAGTGTGCCTGGAGCCCAGGGCTTCCTAGTTTTAAAAATCCTAGCCCTAGGCCTAAGCCTAACAGTAACCCTGGGAAAGTAAGTCAGCCTGGTGTTAGGCTTCTTGCCAAGGAAAAAGCCGTGAAAGCAGCCATGTTGTGGCACTTTTGCACTCCCTTTTGGATGCCTTTCACAGCTGCAGTGTGCCTGGAACTCAGGGCTTCCTGATTTTAAAAATCCTAGCCCTAGGCCGAACCCCAACCCTAAGACGAGAAAGGCAAATAAGCCAGGAATTAGGCATGTCCACAAGGAAAAAGCTGTGGAGGCAGGCATGTTGTGGTACTTTTGCGCTCTTCTTGGCTAGTCCTTCGCAGCTGCTGTTTTCTTGGAACTCAGGGCTTTCTGGTTAATAGAGCCCTTACCCTAGGCCTAAATCAAACCTTAACCCTAGGAAGGAAAATCAACCTATGGTTCGGGATGGTCTCATGGAAATATCAGTGGTGGCAGCCAAGTTGCGTCACTTTTGCGCTCCCCTTGGGATGCCTTTTGCAGCTGCAGTGTGCCTGGAGCCCAGGGCTTCCTGGTTTTAAAAGTCCTAGGCCTAAGCCTAACAGTAACCCTAGGAAGGTAAATCAGCCGGGTATTAGGGTTCTTCCTAAGGGAAAAGCCGTGAAAGCAGCCATGTTGTGGCACTTCTGCACTCCCTTTGGGATGCCTTTGGCAGATGAAGTAAGCCTGGAACTCAGGGCTTCCTGGTTAAAGAAATCACAGCCCTAGGCTGAAGCCTAACCCTAACCCTAGGCAGATAAATCAGCCTAGGTATAGGGATGGTGCCAAGGAAAAAGCTGTGAAAGCTGCCATGTTGTTGCACTTTTGTACTCCCCTTGGGATGCCTTGAACAGCTGCAGTGTGCCTGGAGCTAAGGGCTTCCTAGTTTTAAAAATCCTAGCCCTAGGCCTAAGCCTAACAGTAACCCTGGGAAGGGAAATCAGCCTGGTGTTAGGCTTCTTGCCAAGGAAAAAGCCGTGAAAGCAGCCATGTTGTGGCACTTTTGCACTCCCTTTTGGATGCCTTTCACAGCTCCAGTGTGCCTGGAACTCAGGGCTTCCTGATTTTAAAAATCCTAGCCCTAGGCCGAACCCCAACCCTAAGACGAGAAAGGCAAATCAGCCAGGAATTAGGCATGTCCCCAAGGAAAAAGCTGTGGAGGCAGGCATGTTGTGGTACTTTTGCGCTCTTCTTGGCTAGTCCTTCGCAGCTGCTGTGTTCTTGGAACTCAGGGCTTTCTGGTAAATAGAGCCCTTACCCTAGGCGTAACTCAAACCTTAACCCTAGGAAGGAAAATCAGCCTATGGTTCGGGATGGTCTCATGGAAATATCAGTGGTGGCAGCCAAGTTGCGTCACTTTTGCGCTCCCCTTGGGATGCCTTTCGCAGCTGCAGTGTGCCTGGAGCCCAGGGCTTCCTGGTTTTAAAAGTCCTAGGCCTAAGCCTAACAGTAACCCTAGGAAGGTAAATCAGCCGGGTATTAGGGTTCTTCCTAAGGGAAAAGCCGTGAAAGCAGCCATGTTGTGGCACTTCTGCACTCCCTTTGGGATGCCTTTGGCAGATGAAGTAAGCCTGGAACTCAGGGCTTCCTGGTTAAAGAAATCCAAGCCCTAGGCTGAACCCTAACCCTAACCCTAGGCAGATAAATCAGCCTAGGTATAGGGATGGTGCCAAGGAAAAAGCTGTGAAAGCTGCCATGTTGTTGCACTTTTGTACTCCCCTTGGGATGCCTTGAACAGCTGCAGTGTGCCTGGAGCTAAGGGCTTCCTAGTTTTAAAAATCCTAGCCCTAGGCCTAAGCCTAACAGTAACCCTGGGAAGGTAAATCAGCCTGGTGTTAGGCTTCTTGCCAAGGAAAAAGCCGTGAAAGCAGCCATGTTGTGGCACTTTTGCACTCCCTTTTGGATGCCTTTCACAGCTCCAGTGTGCCTGGAACTCAGGGCTTCCTGCTTTTAGAAATCCTAGCCCTAGGCCGAACCTCAACCCTAAGACGAGAAAGGCAAATCAGCCAGGAATTAGGCATGTCCCCAAGGAAAAAGCTGTGGAGGCAGGCATGTTGTGGTACTTTTGCGCTCTTCTTGGCTAGTCCTTCGCAGCTGCTGTGTTCTTGGAACTCAGGTCTTTCTGGTTAATAGTGCCCTTACCCTAGGCGTAACTCAAACCTTAACCCTAGGAAGGAAAATCAACCTATGGTTCGGGATGTTCTCATGGAAATATCAGTGGTGGCAGCCAAGTTGCGTCACTTTTGCGCTCCCCTTGGGATGCCTTTCGCAGCTGCAGTGTGCCTGGAGCCCAGGGCTTCCTGGTTTTTAAAGTCCTAGGCCTAAGCCTAACAGTAACCCTAGGAAGGTAAATCAGCCGGGTATTAGGGTTCTTCCTAAGGGAAAAGCCGTGAAAGCAGCCATGTTGTGGCACTTCTGCACTCCCTTTGGGATGCCTTTGGCAGATGAAGTAAGCCTGGAACTCAGGGCTTCCTGGTTAAAGAAATCCAAGCCCTAGGCTGAACCCTAACCCTAACCCTAGGCAGATAAATCAGCCTAGGTATAGGGATGGTGCCAAGGAAAAAGCTGTGAAAGCTGCCATGTTGTTGCACTTTTGTACTCCCCTTGGGATGCCTTGAACAGCTGCAGTGTGCCTGGAGCTAAGGGCTTCCTAGTTTTAAAAATCCTAGCCCTAGGCCTAAGCCTAACAGTAACCCTGGGAAGGGAAATCAGCCTGGTGTTAGGCTTCTTGCCAAGGAAAAAGCCGTGAAAGCAGCCATGTTGTGGCACTTTTGCACTCCCTTTTGGATGCCTTTCACAGCTCCAGTGTGCCTGGAACTCAGGGCTTCCTGATTTTAAAAATCCTAGCCCTAGGCCGAACCCCAACCCTAAGACGAGAAAGGCAAATCAGCCAGGAATTAGGCATGTCCCCAAGGAAAAAGCTGTGGAGGCAGGCATGTTGTGCTACTTTTGCGCTCTTCTTGGCTAGTCCTTCGCAGCTGCTGTGTTCTTGGAACTCAGGGCTTTCTGGTTAATAGAACCCTTACCCTAGGCGTAACTCAAACCTTAACCCTAGGAAGGAAAATCAGCCTATGGTTCGGGATGGTCTCATGGAAATATCAGTGGTGGCAGCCAAGTTGCGTCACTTTTGCGCTCCCCTTGGGATGCCTTTTGCAGCTGCAGTGTGCCTGGAGCCCAGGGCTTCCTGGTTTTAAAAGTCCTAGGCCTAAGCCTAACAGTAACCCTAGGAAGGTAAATCAGCCGGGTATTAGGGTTCTTCCTAAGGGAAAAGCCGTGAAAGCAGCCATGTTGTGGCACTTCTGCACTCCCTTTGGGATGCCTTTGGCAGATGAAGTAAGCCTGGAACTCAGGGCTTCCTGGTTAAAGAAATCCAAGCCCTAGGCTGAAGCCTAACCCTAACCCTAGGCAGATAAATCAGCCTAGGTATAGGGATGGTGCCAAGGAAAAAGCTGTGAAAGCTGCCATGTTGTTGCACTTTTGTACTCCCCTTGGGATGCCTTGAACAGCTGCAGTGTGCCTGGAGCCCAGGGCTTCCTAGTTTTAAAAATCCTAGCCCTAGGCCTAAGCCTAACAGTAACCCTGGGAAGGTAAATCAGCCTGGTGTTAGGCTTCTTGCCAAGGAAAAAGCCGTGAAAGCAGCCATGTTGTGGCACTTTTGCACTCCCTTTTGGATGCCTTTCACAGCTCCAGTGTGCCTGGAACTCAGGGCTTCCTGATTTTAAAAATCCTAGCCCTAGGCCGAACCCCAACCCTAAGACGAGAAAGGCAAATCAGCCAGGAATTAGGCATGTCCCCAAGGAAAAAGCTGTGGAGGCAGGCATGTTGTGGTACTTTTGCGCTCTTCTTGGCTAGTCCTTCGCAGCTGCTGTGTTCTTGGAACTCAGGGCTTTCTGGTTAATAGACCCTTACCCTAGGCGTAACTCAAACCTTAACCCTAGGAAGGAAAATCAGCCTATGGTTCGGGATGCTCTCATGGAAATATCAGTGGTGGCAGCCAAGTTGCGTCACTTTTGCGCTCCCCTTGGCATGCCTTTCGCAGCTGCAGTGTGCCTGGAGCCCAGGGCTTCCTGGTTTTAAAAGTCCTAGGCCTAAGCCTAACAGTAACCCTAGGAAGGTAAATCAGCCGGGTATTAGGGTTCTTCCTAAGGGAAAAGCCGTGAAAGCAGCCATGTTGTGGCACTTCTGCACTCCCTTTGGGATGCCTTTGGCAGATGAAGTAAGCCTGGAACTCAGGGCTTCCTGGTTAAAGAAATCCAAGCCCTAGGCTGAAGCCTAACCCTAACCCTAGGCAGATAAATCAGCCTAGGTATAGGGATGGTGCCAAGGAAAAAGCTGTGAAAGCTGCCATGTTGTTGCACTTTTGTACTCCCCTTGGGATGCCTTGAACAGCTGCAGTGTGCCTGGAGCCCAGGGCTTCCTAGTTTTAAAAATCCTAGCCCTAGGCCTAAGCCTAACAGTAACCCTGGGAAAGTAAGTCAGCCTGGTGTTAGGCTTCTTGCCAAGGAAAAAGCCGTGAAAGCAGCCATGTTGTGGCACTTTTGCACTCCCTTTTGGATGCCTTTCACAGCTCCAGTGTGCCTGGAACTCAGGGCTTCCTGATTTTAAAAATCCTAGCCCTAGGCCGAACCCCAACCCTAAGACGAGAAAGGCAAATCAGCCAGGAATTAGGCATGTCCCCAAGGAAAAAGCTGTGGAGGCAGGCATGTTGTGGTACTTTTGCGCTCTTCTTGGCTAGTCCTTCGCAGCTGCTGTGTTCTTGGAACTCAGGGCTTTCTGGTTAATAGACCCTTACCCTAGGCGTAACTCAAACCTTAACCCTAGGAAGGAAAATCAGCCTATGGTTCGGGATGCTCTCATGGAAATATCAGTGGTGGCAGCCAAGTTGCGTCACTTTTGCGCTCCCCTTGGGATGCCTTTTGCAGCTGCAGTGTGCCTGGAGCCCAGGGCTTCCTGGTTTTAAAAGTCCTAGGCCTAAGCCTAACAGTAACCCTAGGAAGGTAAATCAGCCGGGTATTAGGGTTCTTCCTAAGGGAAAAGCCGTGAAAGCAGCCATGTTGTGGCACTTCTGCACTCCCTTTGGGATGCCTTTGGCAGATGAAGTAAGCCTGGAACTCAGGGCTTCCTGGTTAAAGAAATCCAAGCCCTAGGCTGAAGCCTAACCCTAACCCTAGGCAGATAAATCAGCCTAGGTATAGGGATGGTGCCAAGGAAAAAGCTGTGAAAGCTGCCATGTTGTTGCACTTTTGTACTCCCCTTGGGATGCCTTGAACAGCTGCAGTGTGCCTGTAGCCCAGGGCTTCCTAGTTTTAAAAATCCTAGCCCTAGGCCTAAGCCTAACAGTAACCCTGGGAAAGTAAGTCAGCCTGGTGTTAGGCTTCTTGCCAAGGAAAAAGCCGTGAAAGCAGCCATGTTGTGGCACTTTTGCACTCCCTTTTGGATGCCTTTCACAGCTCCAGTGTGCCTGGAACTCAGGGCTTCCTGATTTTAAAAATCCTAGCCCTAGGCCGAACCCCAACCCTAAGACGAGAAAGGCAAATAAGCCAGGAATTAGGCATGTCCACAAGGAAAAAGCTGTGGAGGCAGGCATGTTGTGGTACTTTTGCGCTCTTCTTGGCTAGTCCTTCGCAGCTGCTGTGTTCTTGGAACTCAGGGCTTTCTGGTTAATAGAGCCCTTACCCTAGGCCTAAATCAAACCTTAACCCTAGGAAGGAAAATCAACCTATGGTTCGGGATGGTCTCATGGAAATATCAGTGGTGGCAGCCAAGTTGCGTCACTTTTGCGCTCCCCTTGGGATGCCTTTTGCAGCTGCAGTGTGCCTGGAGCCCAGGGCTTCCTGGTTTTAAAAGTCCTAGGCCTAAGCCTAACAGTAACCCTAGGAAGGTAAATCAGCCGGGTATTAGGGTTCTTCCTAAGGGAAAAGCCGTGAAAGCAGCCATGTTGTGGCACTTCTGCACTCCCTTTGGGATGCCTTTGGCAGATGAAGTAAGCCTGGAACTCAGGGCTTCCTGGTTAAAGAAATCCAAGCCCTAGGCTGAAGCCTAACCCTAACCCTAGGCAGATAAATCAGCCTAGGTATAGGGATGGTGCCAAGGAAAAAGCTGTGAAAGCTGCCATGTTGTTGCACTTTTGTACTCCCCTTGCGATGCCTTGAACAGCTGCAGTGTGCCTGGAGCTAAGGGCTTCCTAGTTTTAAAAATCCTAGCCCTAGGCCTAAGCCTAACAGTAACCCTGGGAAGGTAAATCAGCCTGGTGTTAGGCTTCTTGCCAAGGAAAAAGCCGTGAAAGCAGCCATGTTGTGGCACTTTTGCACTCCCTTTTGGATGCCTTTCACAGCTCCAGTGTGCCTGGAACTCAGGGCTTCCTGATTTTAAAAATCCTAGCCCTAGGCCGAACCCCAACCCTAAGACGAGAAAGGCAAATCAGCCAGGAATTAGGCATGTCCCCAAGGAAAAAGCTGTGGAGGCAGGCATGTTGTGGTACTTTTGCGCTCTTCTTGGCTAGTCCTTCGCAGCTGCTGTGTTCTTGGAACTCAGGGCTTTCTGGTTAATAGAGCCCTTACCCTAGGCGTAACTCAAACCTTAACCCTAGGAAGGAAAATCAGCCTATGGTTCGGGATGGTCTCATGGAAATATCAGTGGTGGCAGCCAAGTTGCGTCACTTTTGCGCTCCCCTTGGGATGCCTTTCGCAGCTGCAGTGTGCCTGGAGCCCAGGGCTTCCTGGTTTTAAAAGTCCTAGGCCTAAGCCTAACAGTAACCCTAGGAAGGTAAATCAGCCGGGTATTAGGGTTCTTCCTAAGGGAAAAGCCGTGAAAGCAGCCATGTTGTGGCACTTCTGCACTCCCTTTGGGATGCCTTTGGCAGATGAAGTAAGCCTGGAACTCAGGGCTTCCTGGTTAAAGAAATCCAAGCCCTAGGCTGAACCCTAACCCTAACCCTAGGCAGATAAATCAGCCTAGGTATAGGGATGGTGCCAAGGAAAAAGCTGTGAAAGCTGCCATGTTGTTGCACTTTTGTACTCCCCTTGGGATGCCTTGAACAGCTGCAGTGTGCCTGGAGCTAAGGGCTTCCTAGTTTTAAAAATCCTAGCCCTAGGCCTAAGCCTAACAGTAACCCTGGGAAGGTAAATCAGCCTGGTGTTAGGCGTCTTGCCAAGGAAAAAGCCGTGAAAGCAGCCATGTTGTGGCACTTTTGCACTCCCTTTTGGATGCCTTTCACAGCTCCAGTGTGCCTGGAACTCAGGGCTTCCTGATTTTAAAAATCCTAGCCCTAGGCCGAACCCCAACCCTAAGACGAGAAAGGCAAATCAGCCAGGAATTAGGCATGTCCCCAAGGAAAAAGCTGTGGAGGCAGGCATGTTGTGGTACTTTTGCGCTCTTCTTGGCTAGTCCTTCGCAGCTGCTGTGTTCTTGGAACTCAGGGCTTTCTGGTTAATAGACCCTTACCCTAGGCGTAACTCAAACCTTAACCCTAGGAAGGAAAATCAACCTATGGTTCGGGATGGTCTCATGGAAATATCAGTGGTGGCAGCCAAGTTGCGTCACTTTTGCGCTCCCCTTGGGATGCCTTTCGCAGCTGCAGTGTGCCTGGAGCCCAGGGCTTCCTGGTTTTAAAAGTCCTAGGCCTAAGCCTAACAGTAACCCTAGGAAGGTAAATCAGCCGGGTATTAGGGTTCTTCCTAAGGGAAAAGCCGTGAAAGCAGGCATGTTGTGGCACTTCTGCACTCCCTTTGGGATGCCTTTGGCAGATGAAGTAAGCCTGGAACTCAGGGCTTCCTGGTTAAAGAAATTCAAGCCCTAGGCTGAACCCTAACCCTAACCCTAGGCAGATAAATCAGCCTAGGTATAGGGATGGTGCCAAGGAAAAAGCTGTGAAAGCTGCCATGTTGTTGCACTTTTGTACTCCCCTTGGGATGCCTTGAACAGCTGCAGTGTGCCTGGAGCCCAGGGCTTACTAGTTTCAAAAATCCTAGCCCTAGGCCTAAGCCTAACAGTAACCCTGGGAAAGTAAGTCAGCCTGGTGTTAGGCTTCTTGCCAAGGAAAAAGCCGTGAAAGCAGCCATGTTGTGGCACTTTTGCACTCCCTTTTGGATGCCTTTCACAGCTCCAGTGTGCCTGGAACTCAGGGCTTCCTGATTTTAAAAATCCTAGCCCTAGGCCGAACCCCAACCCTAAGACGAGAAAGGCAAATCAGCCAGGAATTAGGCATGTCCCCAAGGAAAAAGCTGTGGAGGCAGGCATGTTGTGGTACTTTTGCGCTCTTCTTGGGTAGTCCTTCGCAGCTGCTGTGTTCTTGGAACTCAGGGCTTTCTGGTTAATAGAACCCTTACCCTAGGCGTAACTCAAACCTTAAGCCTAGGAAGGAAAATCAGCCTATGGTTCGGGATGGTCTCATGGAAATATCAGTGGTGGCAGCCAAGTTGCGTCACTTTTGTGCTCCCCTTGGGATGCCTTTCGCAGCTGCAGTGTGCCTGGAGCCCAGGGCTTCCTGGTTTTAAAAGTCCTAGGCCTAAGCCTAACAGTAACCCTAGGAAGGTAAATCAGCCGGGTATTAGGGTTCTTCCTAAGGGAAAAGCCGTGAAAGCAGCCATGTTGTGGCACTTCTGCACTCCCTTTGGGATGCCTTTGGCAGATGAAGTAAGCCTGGAACTCAGGGCTTCCTGGTTAAAGAAATCCAAGCCCTAGGCTGAACCCTAACCCTAACCCTAGGCAGATAAATCAGCCTAGGTATAGGGATGGTGCCAAGGAAAAAGCTGTGAAAGCTGCCATGTTGTTGCACTTTTGTACTCCCCTTGGGATGCCTTGAACAGCTGCAGTGTGCCTGGAGCTAAGGGCTTCCTAGTTTTAAAAATCCTAGCCCTAGGCCTAAGCCTAACAGTAACCCTGGGAAGGCAAATCAGCCTGGTGTTAGGCTTCTTGCCAAGGAAAAAGCCGTGAAAGCAGCCATGTTGTGGCACTTTTGCACTCCCTTTTGGATGCCTTTCACAGCTCCAGTGTGCCTGGAACTCAGGGCTTCCTGATTTTAAAAATCCTAGCCCTAGGCAGAACCCCAACCCTAAGACGAGAAAGGCAAATCAGCCAGGAATTAGGCATGTCCCCAAGGAAAAAGCTGTGGAGGCAGGCATGTTGTGGTACTTTTGCACTCCCTTTTGGATGCCTTTCACATCTGCAGTGTGCCTGGAACTCAGGGCTTCCTGATTTTAAAAATCCTAGCCCTAGGCCGAACCCCAGCCCTAAGACAAGAAAGGCAAATCAGCCAGGAATTAGGCATGTCCCCAAGGAAAAAGCTGTGGAGGCAGGCATGTTGTGGTACTTTTGCGCTCTTCTTGGGTAGTCCTTCGCAGCTGCTGTGTTCTTGGAACTCAGGGCTTTCTGGTTTATAGAACCCTTACCCTAGGCGTAACTCAAACCTTAACCCTAGGAAGGAAAATCAACCTATGGTTCGGGATGGTCTCATGGAAATATCAGTGGTGGCAGACAAGTTGCATCACTTTTGCGCTCCCCTTGGGATGCCTTTTGCAGCTGCAGTGTGCCTGGAGCCCAGGGCTTCCTGGTTTTAAAAGTCCTAGGCCTAAGCCTAACAGTAACCCTAGGAAGGTAAATCAGCCGGGTATTAGGGTTCTTCCTAAGGGAAAAGCCGTGAAAGCAGCCATGTTGTGGCACTTCTGCACTCCCTTTGGGATGCCTTTGGCAGATGAAGTAAGCCTGGAACTCAGGGCTTCCTGGTTAAAGAAATCCAAGCCCTAGGCTGAAGCCTAACCCTAACCCTAGGCAGATAAATCAGCCTAGGTATAGGGATGGTGCCAAGGAAAAAGCTGTGAAAGCTGCCATGTTGTTGCACTTTTGTACTCCCCCTGGGATGACTTGAACAGCTGCAGTGTGCCTGGAGCCCAGGGCTTCCTAGTTTCAAAAATCCTAGCCCTAGGCCTAAACCTAACAGTAACCCTGGGAAAGTAAGTCAGCCTGGTGTTAGGCTTCTTGCCAAGGAAAAAGCCGTGAAAGCAGCCATGTTGTGGCACTTTTGCACTCCCTTTTGGATGCCTTTCACAGCTCCAGTGTGCCTGGAACTCAGGGCTTCCTGATTTTAAAAATCCTAGCCCTAGGCTGAACCCCAACCCTAAGACGAGAAAGGCAAATCAGCCAGGAATTAGGCATGTCCCCAAGGAAAAAGCTGTGGAGGCAGGCATGTTGTGGTACTTTTGCGCTCTTCTTGGGTAGTCCTTCACAGCTGCTGTGTTCTTGGAACTCAGGGCTTTCTGGTAAATAGACCCTTACCCTAGGCGTAACTCAAACCTTAACCCTAGGAAGGAAAATCAGCCTATGGTTCGGGATGGTCTCATGGAAATATCAGTGGTGGCAGCCAAGTTGCGTCACTTTTGCGCTCCCCTTGGGATGCCTTTCGCAGCTGCAGTGTGCCTGGAGCCCAGGGCTTCCTGGTTTTAAAAGTCCTAGGCCTAAGCCTAACAGTAACCCTAGGAAGGTAAATCAGCCGGGTATTAGGGTTCTTCCTAAGGGAAAAGCCGTGAAAGCAGCCATGTTGTGGCACTTCTGCACTCCCTTTGGGATGCCTTTGGCAGATGAAGTAAGCCTGGAACTCAGGGCTTCCTGGTTAAAGAAATCCAAGCCCTAGGCTGAAGCCTAACCCTAACCCTAGGCAGATAAATCAGCCTAGGTATAGGGATGGTGCCAAGGAAAAAGCTGTGAAAGCTGCCATGTTGTTGCACTTTTGTACTCCCCTTGGGATGCCTTGAACAGCTGCAGTGTGCCTGGAGCCCAGGGCTTCCTAGTTTTAAAAATCCTAGCCCTAGGCCTAAGCCTAACAGTAACCCTGGGAAAGTAAGTCAGCCTGGTGTTAGGCTTCTTGCCAAGGAAAAAGCCGTGAAAGCAGCCATGTTGTGGCACTTTTGCACTCCCTTTTGGATGCCTTTCACAGCTCCAGTGTGCCTGGAACTCAGGGCTTCCTGATTTTAAAAATCCTAGCCCTAGGCCGAACCCCAACCCTAAGACGAGAAAGGCAAATCAGCCAGGAATTAGGCATGTCCCCAAGGAAAAAGCTGTGGAGGCAGGCATGTTGTGGTACTTTTGCGCTCTTCTTGGCTAGTCCTTCGCAGCTGCTGTGTTCTTGGAACTCAGGGCTTTCTGGTTAATAGACCCTTACCCTAGGCGTAACTCAAACCTTAACCCTAGGAAGGAAAATCAGCCTATGGTTCGGGATGCTCTCATGGAAATATCAGTGGTGGCAGCCAAGTTGCGTCACTTTTGCGCTCCCCTTGGGATGCCTTTTGCAGCTGCAGTGTGCCTGGAGCCCAGGGCTTCCTGGTTTTAAAAGTCCTAGGCCTAAGCCTAACAGTAACCCTAGGAAGGTAAATCAGCCGGGTATTAGGGTTCTTCCTAAGGGAAAAGCCGTGAAAGCAGCCATGTTGTGGCACTTCTGCACTCCCTTTGGGATGCCTTTGGCAGATGAAGTAAGCCTGGAACTCAGGGCTTCCTGGTTAAAGAAATCCAAGCCCTAGGCTGAAGCCTAACCCTAACCCTAGGCAGATAAATCAGCCTAGGTATAGGGATGGTGCCAAGGAAAAAGCTGTGAAAGCTGCCATGTTGTTGCACTTTTGTACTCCCCTTGGGATGCCTTGAACAGCTGCAGTGTGCCTGTAGCCCAGGGCTTCCTAGTTTTAAAAATCCTAGCCCTAGGCCTAAGCCTAACAGTAACCCTGGGAAAGTAAGTCAGCCTGGTGTTAGGCTTCTTGCCAAGGAAAAAGCCGTGAAAGCAGCCATGTTGTGGCACTTTTGCACTCCCTTTTGGATGCCTTTCACAGCTCCAGTGTGCCTGGAACTCAGGGCTTCCTGATTTTAAAAATCCTAGCCCTAGGCCGAACCCCAACCCTAAGACGAGAAAGGCAAATAAGCCAGGAATTAGGCATGTCCACAAGGAAAAAGCTGTGGAGGCAGGCATGTTGTGGTACTTTTGCGCTCTTCTTGGCTAGTCCTTCGCAGCTGCTGTGTTCTTGGAACTCAGGGCTTTCTGGTTAATAGAGCCCTTACCCTAGGCCTAAATCAAACCTTAACCCTAGGAAGGAAAATCAACCTATGGTTCGGGATGGTCTCATGGAAATATCAGTGGTGGCAGCCAAGTTGCGTCACTTTTGCGCTCCCCTTGGGATGCCTTTTGCAGCTGCAGTGTGCCTGGAGCCCAGGGCTTCCTGGTTTTAAAAGTCCTAGGCCTAAGCCTAACAGTAACCCTAGGAAGGTAAATCAGCCGGGTATTAGGGTTCTTCCTAAGGGAAAAGCCGTGAAAGCAGCCATGTTGTGGCACTTCTGCACTCCCTTTGGGATGCCTTTGGCAGATGAAGTAAGCCTGGAACTCAGGGCTTCCTGGTTAAAGAAATCCAAGCCCTAGGCTGAAGCCTAACCCTAACCCTAGGCAGATAAATCAGCCTAGGTATAGGGATGGTGCCAAGGAAAAAGCTGTGAAAGCTGCCATGTTGTTGCACTTTTGTACTCCCCTTGCGATGCCTTGAACAGCTGCAGTGTGCCTGGAGCTAAGGGCTTCCTAGTTTTAAAAATCCTAGCCCTAGGCCTAAGCCTAACAGTAACCCTGGGAAGGTAAATCAGCCTGGTGTTAGGCTTCTTGCCAAGGAAAAAGCCGTGAAAGCAGCCATGTTGTGGCACTTTTGCACTCCCTTTTGGATGCCTTTCACAGCTCCAGTGTGCCTGGAACTCAGGGCTTCCTGATTTTAAAAATCCTAGCCCTAGGCCGAACCCCAACCCTAAGACGAGAAAGGCAAATCAGCCAGGAATTAGGCATGTCCCCAAGGAAAAAGCTGTGGAGGCAGGCATGTTGTGGTACTTTTGCGCTCTTCTTGGCTAGTCCTTCGCAGCTGCTGTGTTCTTGGAACTCAGGGCTTTCTGGTTAATAGAGCCCTTACCCTAGGCGTAACTCAAACCTTAACCCTAGGAAGGAAAATCAGCCTATGGTTCGGGATGGTCTCATGGAAATATCAGTGGTGGCAGCCAAGTTGCGTCACTTTTGCGCTCCCCTTGGGATGCCTTTCGCAGCTGCAGTGTGCCTGGAGCCCAGGGCTTCCTGGTTTTAAAAGTCCTAGGCCTAAGCCTAACAGTAACCCTAGGAAGGTAAATCAGCCGGGTATTAGGGTTCTTCCTAAGGGAAAAGCCGTGAAAGCAGCCATGTTGTGGCACTTCTGCACTCCCTTTGGGATGCCTTTGGCAGATGAAGTAAGCCTGGAACTCAGGGCTTCCTGGTTAAAGAAATCCAAGCCCTAGGCTGAACCCTAACCCTAACCCTAGGCAGATAAATCAGCCTAGGTATAGGGATGGTGCCAAGGAAAAAGCTGTGAAAGCTGCCATGTTGTTGCACTTTTGTACTCCCCTTGGGATGCCTTGAACAGCTGCAGTGTGCCTGGAGCTAAGGGCTTCCTAGTTTTAAAAATCCTAGCCCTAGGCCTAAGCCTAACAGTAACCCTGGGAAGGTAAATCAGCCTGGTGTTAGGCGTCTTGCCAAGGAAAAAGCCGTGAAAGCAGCCATGTTGTGGCACTTTTGCACTCCCTTTTGGATGCCTTTCACAGCTCCAGTGTGCCTGGAACTCAGGGCTTCCTGATTTTAAAAATCCTAGCCCTAGGCCGAACCCCAACCCTAAGACGAGAAAGGCAAATCAGCCAGGAATTAGGCATGTCCCCAAGGAAAAAGCTGTGGAGGCAGGCATGTTGTGGTACTTTTGCGCTCTTCTTGGCTAGTCCTTCGCAGCTGCTGTGTTCTTGGAACTCAGGGCTTTCTGGTTAATAGACCCTTACCCTAGGCGTAACTCAAACCTTAACCCTAGGAAGGAAAATCAACCTATGGTTCGGGATGGTCTCATGGAAATATCAGTGGTGGCAGCCAAGTTGCGTCACTTTTGCGCTCCCCTTGGGATGCCTTTCGCAGCTGCAGTGTGCCTGGAGCCCAGGGCTTCCTGGTTTTAAAAGTCCTAGGCCTAAGCCTAACAGTAACCCTAGGAAGGTAAATCAGCCGGGTATTAGGGTTCTTCCTAAGGGAAAAGCCGTGAAAGCAGGCATGTTGTGGCACTTCTGCACTCCCTTTGGGATGCCTTTGGCAGATGAAGTAAGCCTGGAACTCAGGGCTTCCTGGTTAAAGAAATTCAAGCCCTAGGCTGAACCCTAACCCTAACCCTAGGCAGATAAATCAGCCTAGGTATAGGGATGGTGCCAAGGAAAAAGCTGTGAAAGCTGCCATGTTGTTGCACTTTTGTACTCCCCTTGGGATGCCTTGAACAGCTGCAGTGTGCCTGGAGCCCAGGGCTTACTAGTTTCAAAAATCCTAGCCCTAGGCCTAAGCCTAACAGTAACCCTGGGAAAGTAAGTCAGCCTGGTGTTAGGCTTCTTGCCAAGGAAAAAGCCGTGAAAGCAGCCATGTTGTGGCACTTTTGCACTCCCTTTTGGATGCCTTTCACAGCTCCAGTGTGCCTGGAACTCAGGGCTTCCTGATTTTAAAAATCCTAGCCCTAGGCCGAACCCCAACCCTAAGACGAGAAAGGCAAATCAGCCAGGAATTAGGCATGTCCCCAAGGAAAAAGCTGTGGAGGCAGGCATGTTGTGGTACTTTTGCGCTCTTCTTGGGTAGTCCTTCGCAGCTGCTGTGTTCTTGGAACTCAGGGCTTTCTGGTTAATAGAACCCTTACCCTAGGCGTAACTCAAACCTTAAGCCTAGGAAGGAAAATCAGCCTATGGTTCGGGATGGTCTCATGGAAATATCAGTGGTGGCAGCCAAGTTGCGTCACTTTTGTGCTCCCCTTGGGATGCCTTTCGCAGCTGCAGTGTGCCTGGAGCCCAGGGCTTCCTGGTTTTAAAAGTCCTAGGCCTAAGCCTAACAGTAACCCTAGGAAGGTAAATCAGCCGGGTATTAGGGTTCTTCCTAAGGGAAAAGCCGTGAAAGCAGCCATGTTGTGGCACTTCTGCACTCCCTTTGGGATGCCTTTGGCAGATGAAGTAAGCCTGGAACTCAGGGCTTCCTGGTTAAAGAAATCCAAGCCCTAGGCTGAACCCTAACCCTAACCCTAGGCAGATAAATCAGCCTAGGTATAGGGATGGTGCCAAGGAAAAAGCTGTGAAAGCTGCCATGTTGTTGCACTTTTGTACTCCCCTTGGGATGCCTTGAACAGCTGCAGTGTGCCTGGAGCTAAGGGCTTCCTAGTTTTAAAAATCCTAGCCCTAGGCCTAAGCCTAACAGTAACCCTGGGAAGGCAAATCAGCCTGGTGTTAGGCTTCTTGCCAAGGAAAAAGCCGTGAAAGCAGCCATGTTGTGGCACTTTTGCACTCCCTTTTGGATGCCTTTCACAGCTCCAGTGTGCCTGGAACTCAGGGCTTCCTGATTTTAAAAATCCTAGCCCTAGGCAGAACCCCAACCCTAAGACGAGAAAGGCAAATCAGCCAGGAATTAGGCATGTCCCCAAGGAAAAAGCTGTGGAGGCAGGCATGTTCTGGTACTTTTGCACTCCCTTTTGGATGCCTTTCACATCTGCAGTGTGCCTGGAACTCAGGGCTTCCTGATTTTAAAAATCCTAGCCCTAGGCCGAACCCCAGCCCTAAGACAAGAAAGGCAAATCAGCCAGGAATTAGGCATGTCCCCAAGGAAAAAGCTGTGGAGGCAGGCATGTTGTGGTACTTTTGCGCTCTTCTTGGGTAGTCCTTCGCAGCTGCTGTGTTCTTGGAACTCAGGGCTTTCTGGTTTATAGAACCCTTACCCTAGGCGTAACTCAAACCTTAACCCTAGGAAGGAAAATCAACCTATGGTTCGGGATGGTCTCATGGAAATATCAGTGGTGGCAGACAAGTTGCATCACTTTTGCGCTCCCCTTGGGATGCCTTTTGCAGCTGCAGTGTGCCTGGAGCCCAGGGCTTCCTGGTTTTAAAAGTCCTAGGCCTAAGCCTAACAGTAACCCTAGGAAGGTAAATCAGCCGGGTATTAGGGTTCTTCCTAAGGGAAAAGCCGTGAAAGCAGCCATGTTGTGGCACTTCTGCACTCCCTTTGGGATGCCTTTGGCAGATGAAGTAAGCCTGGAACTCAGGGCTTCCTGGTTAAAGAAATCCAAGCCCTAGGCTGAAGCCTAACCCTAACCCTAGGCAGATAAATCAGCCTAGGTATAGGGATGGTGCCAAGGAAAAAGCTGTGAAAGCTGCCATGTTGTTGCACTTTTGTACTCCCCCTGGGATGACTTGAACAGCTGCAGTGTGCCTGGAGCCCAGGGCTTCCTAGTTTCAAAAATCCTAGCCCTAGGCCTAAACCTAACAGTAACCCTGGGAAAGTAAGTCAGCCTGGTGTTAGGCTTCTTGCCAAGGAAAAAGCCGTGAAAGCAGCCATGTTGTGGCACTTTTGCACTCCCTTTTGGATGCCTTTCACAGCTCCAGTGTGCCTGGAACTCAGGGCTTCCTGATTTTAAAAATCCTAGCCCTAGGCTGAACCCCAACCCTAAGACGAGAAAGGCAAATCAGCCAGGAATTAGGCATGTCCCCAAGGAAAAAGCTGTGGAGGCAGGCATGTTGTGGTACTTTTGCGCTCTTCTTGGGTAGTCCTTCACAGCTGCTGTGTTCTTGGAACTCAGGGCTTTCTGGTAAATAGACCCTTACCCTAGGCGTAACTCAAACCTTAACCCTAGGAAGGAAAATCAGCCTATGGTTCGGGATGGTCTCATGGAAATATCAGTGGTGGCAGCCAAGTTGCGTCACTTTTGCGCTCCCCTTGGGATGCCTTTCGCAGCTGCAGTGTGCCTGGAGCCCAGGGCTTCCTGGTTTTAAAAGTCCTAGGCCTAAGCCTAACAGTAACCCTAGGAAGGTAAATCAGCCGGGTATTAGGGTTCTTCCTAAGGGAAAAGCCGTGAAAGCAGCCATGTTGTGGCACTTCTGCACTCCCTTTGGGATGCCTTTGGCAGATGAAGTAAGCCTGGAACTCAGGGCTTCCTGGTTAAAGAAATCCAAGCCCTAGGCTGAAGCCTAACCCTAACCCTAGGCAGATAAATCAGCCTAGGTATAGGGATGGTGCCAAGGAAAAAGCTGTGAAAGCTGCCATGTTGTTGCACTTTTGTACTCCCCTTGGGATGCCTTGAACAGCTGCAGTGTGCCTAGAGCCCAGGGCTTCCTAGTTTCAAAAATCCTAGCCCTAGGCCTAAGCCTAACAGTAACCCTGGGAAAGTAAGTCAGCCTGGTGTTAGGCTTCTTGCCAAGGAAAAAGCCGTGAAAGCAGCCATGTTGTGGCACTTTTGCACTCCCTTTGGGTTGCCTTTCACAGCTCCACTGTGCCTGGAACTCAGGGCTTCCTGATTTTAAAAATCCTAGCCCTAGGCTGAACCCCAACCCTAAGACGAGAAAGGCAAATCAGCCAGGAATTAGGCATGTCCCCAAGGAAAAAGCTGTGGAGGCAGGCATGTTGTGGTACTTTTGCGCTCTTCTTGGGTAGTCCTTCGCAGCTGCTGTGTTCTTGGAACTCAGGGCTTTCTGGTAAATAGAGCCCTTACCCTAGGCGTAACTCAAACCTTAACCCTCGGAAGGAAAATGAGCCAATGGTTCGGGATGCTCTCATGGAAATATCAGTGGTGGCAGCCAAGTTGCGTCACTTTTGCGCTCCCCTTGGGATGCCTTTCGCAGCTGCAGTGTGCCTGGAGCCCAGGGCTTCCTGGTTTTAAAAGTCCTAGGCCTAAGCCTAACAGTAACCCTAGGAAGGTAAATCAGCCGGGTATTAGGGTTCTTCCTAAGGGAAAAGCCGTGAAAGCAGCCATGTTGTGGCACTTCTGCACTCCCTTTGGGATGCCTTTGGCAGATGAAGTAAGCCTGGAACTCAGGGCTTCCTGGTTAAAGAAATCCAAGCCCTAGGCTGAAGCCTAACCCTAACCCTAGGCAGATAAATCAGCCTAGGTATAGGGATGGTGCCAAGGAAAAAGCTGTGAAAGCTGCCATGTTGTTGCACTTTTGTACTCCCCTTGGGATGCCTTGAACAGCTGCAGTGTGCCTGGAGCCCAGGGCTTCCTAGTTTTAAAAATCCTAGCCCTAGGCCTAAGCCTAACAGTAACCCTGGGAAGGCAAATCAGCCTGGTGTTAGGCTTCTTGCCAAGGAAAAAGCCGTGAAAGCAGCCATGTTGTGGCACTTTTGCACTCCCTTTTGGATGCCTTTCACAGCTCCAGTGTGCCTGGAACTCAGGGCTTCCTGATTTTAAAAATCCTAGCCCTAGGCAGAACCCCAACCCTAAGACGAGAAAGGCAAATCAGCCAGGAATTAGGCATGTCCCCAAGGAAAAAGCTGTGGAGGCAGGCATGTTGTGGTACTTTTGCACTCCCTTTTGGATGCCTTTCACATCTGCAGTGTGCCTGGAACTCAGGGCTTCCTGATTTTAAAAATCCTAGCCCTAGGCCGAACCCCAGCCCTAAGACAGGAAAGGCAAATCAGCCAGGAATTAGGCATGTCCCCAAGGAAAAAGCTGTGGAGGCAGGCATGTTGTGGTACTTTTGCGCTCTTCTTGGGTAGTCCTTCACAGCTGCTGTGTTCTTGGAACTCAGGGCTTTCTGGTTTATAGAACCCTTACCCTAGGCGTAACTCAAACCTTAACCCTAGGAAGGAAAATCAACCTATGGTTCGGGATGGTCTCATGGAAATATCAGTGGTGGCAGCCAAGTTGCATCACTTTTGCGCTCCCCTTGGGATGCCTTTTGCAGCTGCAGTGTGCCTGGAGCCCAGGGCTTCCTGGTTTTAAAAGTCCTAGGCCTAAGCCTAACAGTAACCCTAGGAAGGTAAATCAGCCGGGTATTAGGGTTCTTCCTAAGGGAAAAGCCGTGAAAGCAGCCATGTTGTGGCACTTCTGCACTCCCTTTGGGATGCCTTTGGCAGATGAAGTAAGCCTGGAACTCAGGGCTTCCTGGTTAAAGAAATCCAAGCCCTAGGCTGAAGCCTAACCCTAACCCTAGGCAGATAAATCAGCCTAGGTATAGGGATGGTGCCAAGGAAAAAGCTGTGAAAGCTGCCATGTTGTTGCACTTTTGTACTCCCCCTGGGATGCCTTGAACAGCTGCAGTGTGCCTGGAGCCCAGGGCTTCCTAGTTTCAAAAATCCTAGCCCTAGGCCTAAGCCTAACAGTAACCCTGGGAAAGTAAGTCAGCCTGGTGTTAGGCTTCTTGCCAAGGAAAAAGCCGTGAAAGCAGCCATGTTGTGGCACTTTTGCACTCCCTTTTGGATGCCTTTCACAGCTCCAGTGTGCCTGGAACTCAGGGCTTCCTGATTTTAAAAATCCTAGCCCTAGGCTGAACCCCAACCCTAAGACGAGAAAGGCAAATCAGCCAGGAATTAGGCATGTCCCCAAGGAAAAAGCTGTGGAGGCAGGCATGTTGTGGTACTTTTGCGCTCTTCTTGGGTAGTCCTTCGCAGCTGCTGTGTTCTTGGAACTCAGGGCTTTCTGGTAAATAGACCCTTACCCTAGGCGTAACTCAAACCTTAACCCTAGGAAGGAAAATCAGCCTATGGTTCGGGATGGTCTCATGGAAATATCAGTGGTGGCAGCCAAGTTGCGTCACTTTTGCGCTCCCCTTGGGATGCCTTTCGCAGCTGCAGTGTGCCTGGAGCCCAGGGCTTCCTGGTTTTAAAAGTCCTAGGCCTAAGCCTAACAGTAACCCTAGGAAGGTAAATCAGCCGGGTATTAGGGTTCTTCCTAAGGGAAAAGCCGTGAAAGCAGCCATGTTGTGGCACTTCTGCACTCCCTTTGGGATGCCTTTGGCAGATGAAGTAAGCCTGGAACTCAGGGCTTCCTGGTTAAAGAAATCCAAGCCCTAGGCTGAACCCTAACCCTAACCCTAGGCAGATAAATCAGCCTAGGTATAGGGATGGTGCCAAGGAAAAAGCTGTGAAAGCTGCCATGTTGTTGCACTTTTGTACTCCCCTTGGGATGCCTTGAACAGCTGCAGTGTGCCTGGAGCCCAGGGCTTCCTAGTTTCAAAAATCCTAGCCCTAGGCCTAAGCCTAACAGTAACCCTGGGAAAGTAAGTCAGCCTGGTGTTAGGCTTCTTGCCAAGGAAAAAGCCGTGAAAGCAGCCATGTTGTGGCACTTTTGCACTCCCTTTGGGTTGCCTTTCACAGCTCCAGTGTGCCTGGAACTCAGGGCTTCCTGATTTTAAAAATCCTAGCCCTAGGCTGAACCCCAACCCTAAGACGAGAAAGGCAAATCAGCCAGGAATTAGGCATGTCCCCAAGGAAAAAGCTGTGGAGGCAGGCATGTTGTGGTACTTTTGCGCTCTTCTTGGGTAGTCCTTCGCAGCTGCTGTGTTCTTGGAACTCAGGGCTTTCTGGTAAATAGAGCCCTTACCCTAGGCGTAACTCAAACCTTAACCCTCGGAAGGAAAATGAGCCTATGGTTCGGGATGGTCTCATGGAAATATCAGTGGTGGCAGCCAAGTTGCGTCACTTTTGCGCTCCCCTTGGGATGCCTTTCGCAGCTGCAGTGTGCCTGGAGCCCAGGGCTTCCTGGTTTTAAAAGTCCTAGGCCTAAGCCTAACAGTAACCCTAGGAAGGTAAATCAGCCGGGTATTAGGGTTCTTCCTAAGGGAAAAGCCGTGAAAGCAGCCATGTTGTGGCACTTCTGCACTCCCTTTGGGATGCCTTTGGCAGATGAAGTAAGCCTGGAACTCAGGGCTTCCTGGTTAAAGAAATCCAAGCCCTAGGCTGAACCCTAACCCTAACCCTAGGCAGATAAATCAGCCTAGGTATAGGGATGGTGCCAAGGAAAAAGCTGTGAAAGCTGCCATGTTGTTGCACTTTTGTACTCCCCTTGGGATGCCTTGAACAGCTGCAGTGTGCCTGGAGCTAAGGGCTTCCTAGTTTTAAAAATCCTAGCCCTAGGCCTAAGCCTAACAGTAACCCTGGGAAGGCAAATCAGCCTGGTGTTAGGCTTCTTGCCAAGGAAAAAGCCGTGAAAGCAGCCATGTTGTGGCACTTTTGCACTCCCTTTTGGATGCCTTTCACAGCTGCAGTGTGCCTGGAACTCAGGGCTTCCTGATTTTAAAAATCCTAGCCCTAGGCCGAACCCCAACCCTAAGACGAGAAAGGCAAATCAGCCAGGAATTAGGCATGTCCCCAAGGAAAAAGCTGTGGAGGCAGGCATGTTGTGGTACTTTTGCGCTCTTCTTGGGTAGTCCTTCACAGCTGCTGTGTTCTTGGAACTCAGGGCTTTCTGGTAAATAGAGCCCTTACCCTAGGCGTAACTCAAACCTTAACCCTAGGAAGGAAAATCAGCCTATGGTTCGGGATGGTCTCATGGAAATATCAGTGGTGGCAGCCAAGTTGCGTCACTTTTGCGCTCCCCTTGGGATGCCTTTTGCAGCTGCAGTGTGCCTGGAGCCCAGGGCTTCCTGGTTTTAAAAGTCCTAGGCCTAAGCCTAACAGTAACCCTAGGAAGGTAAATCAGCCGGGTATTAGGGTTCTTCCTAAGGGAAAAGCCGTGAAAGCAGCCATGTTGTGGCACTTCTGCACTCCCTTTGGGATGCCTTTGGCAGATGAAGTAAGCCTGGAACTCAGGGCTTCCTGGTTAAAGAAATCCAAGCCCTAGGCTGAAGCCTAACCCTAACCCTAGGCAGATAAATCAGCCTAGGTATAGGGATGGTGCCAAGGAAAAAGCTGTGAAAGCTGCCATGTTGTTGCACTTTTGTACTCCCCTTGGGATGCCTTGAACAGCTGCAGTGTGCCTGGAGCTAAGGGCTTCCTAGTTTTAAAAATCCTAGCCCTAGGCCTAAGCCTAACAGTAACCCTGGGAAGGTAAATCAGCCTGGTGTTAGGCTTCTTGCCAAGGAAAAAGCCGTGAAAGCAGCCATGTTGTGGCACTTTTGCACTCCCTTTTGGATGCCTTTCACAGCTCCAGTGTGCCTGGAACTCAGGGCTTCCTGATTTTAAAAATCCTAGCCCTTGGCCGAACCCCAACCCTAAGACGAGAAAGGCAAATCAGCCAGGAATTAGGCATGTCCCCAAGGAAAAAGCTGTGGAGGCAGGCATGTTGTGCTACTTTTGCGCTCTTCTTGGCTAGTCCTTCGCAGCTGCTGTGTTCTTGGAACTCAGGGCTTTCTGGTAAATAGAGCCCTTACCCTAGGCGTAACTCAAACCTTAACCCTAGGAAGGAAAATCAGCCTATGGTTCGGGATGCTCTCATGGAAATATCAGTGGTGGCAGCCAAGTTGCGTCACTTTTGCGCTCCCCTTGGGATGCCTTTCGCAGCTGCAGTGTGCCTGGAGCCCAGGGCTTCCTGGTTTTAAAAGTCCTAGGCCTAAGCCTAACAGTAACCCTAGGAAGGTAAATCAGCCGGGTATTAGGGTTCTTCCTAAGGGAAAAGCCATGAAAGCAGCCATGTTGTGGCACTTCTGCACTCCCTTTGGGATGCCTTTGGCAGATGAAGTAAGCCTGGAACTCAGGGCTTCCTGGTTAAAGAAATCCAAGCCCTAGGCTGAACCCTAACCCTAACCCTAGGCAGATAAATCAGCCTAGGTATAGGGATGGTGCCAAGGAAAAAGCTGTGAAAGCTGCCATGTTGTTGCACTTTTGTACTCCCCTTGGGATGCCTTGAACAGCTGCAGTGTGCCTGGAGCTAAGGGCTTCCTAGTTTTAAAAATCCTAGCCCTAGGCCTAAGCCTAACAGTAACCCTGGGAAGGCAAATCAGCCTGGTGTTAGGCTTCTTGCCAAGGAAAAAGCCGTGAAAGCAGCCATGTTGTGGCACTTTTGCACTCCCTTTTGGATGCCTTTCACAGCTGCAGTGTGCCTGGAACTCAGGGCTTCCTGATTTTAAAAATCCTAGCCCTAGGCCGAACCCCAACCCTAAGACGAGAAAGGCAAATCAGCCAGGAATTAGGCATGTCCCCAAGGAAAAAGCTGTGGAGGCAGGCATGTTGTGGTACTTTTGCGCTCTTCTTGGCTAGTCCTTCGCAGCTGCTGTGTTCTTGGAACTCAGGGCTTTCTGGTAAATAGAGCCCTTACCCTAGGCGTAACTCAAACCTTAACCCTAGGAAGGAAAATCAGCCTATGGTTCGGGATGCTCTCATGGAAATATCAGTGGTGGCAGCCAAGTTGCGTCACTTTTGCGCTCCCCTTGGGATGCCTTTCGCAGCTGCAGTGTGCCTGGAGCCCAGGGCTTCCTGGTTTTAAAAGTCCTAGGCCTAAGCCTAACAGTAACCCTAGGAAGGTAAATCAGCCGGTTATTAGGGTTCTTCCTAAGGGAAAAGCCGTGAAAGCAGCCATGTTGTGGCACTTCTGCACTCCCTTTGGGATGCCTTTGGCAGATGAAGTAAGCCTGGAACTCAGGGCTTCCTGGTTAAAGAAATCCAAGCCCTAGGCTGAACCCTAACCCTAACCCTAGGCAGATAAATCAGCCTAGGTATAGGGATGGTGCCAAGGAAAAAGCTGTGAAAGCTGCCATGTTGTTGCACTTTTGTACTCCCCTTGGGATGCCTTGAACAGCTGCAGTGTGCCTGGAGCTAAGGGCTTCCTAGTTTTAAAAATCCTAGCCCTAGGCCTAAGCCTAACAGTAACCCTGGGAAGGTAAATCAGCCTGGTGTTAGGCTTCTTGCCAAGGAAAAAGCCGTGAAAGCAGCCATGTTGTGGCACTTTTGCACTCCCTTTTGGATGCCTTTCACAGCTCCAGTGTGCCTGGAACTCAGGGCTTCCTGCTTTTAAAAATCCTAGCCCTAGGCCGAACCCCAACCCTAAGACGAGAAAGGCAAATCAGCCAGGAATTAGGCATGTCCCCAAGGAAAAAGCTGTGGAGGCAGGCATGTTGTGCTACTTTTGCGCTCTTCTTGGGTAGTCCTTCGCAGCTGCAGTGTTCTTTAAACTCAGTGCTTTCTGGTAAATAGAGCCCTTACCCTAGGCGTAACTCAAACCTTAACCCTAGGAAGGAAAATCAGCCTATGGTTCGGGATGGTCTCATGGAAATATCAGTGGTGGCAGCCAAGTTGCGTCACTTTTGCGCTCCCCTTGGGATGCCTTTTGCAGCTGCAGTGTGCCTGGAGCCCAGGGCTTCCTGGTTTTAAAAGTCCTAGGCCTAAGCCTAACAGTAACCCTAGGAAGGTAAATCAGCCGGGTATTAGGGTTCTTCCTAAGGGAAAAGCCGTGAAAGCAGCCATGTTGTGGCACTTCTGCACTCCCTTTGGGATGCCTTTGGCAGATGAAGTAAGCCTGGAACTCAGGGCTTCCTGGTTAAAGAAATCCAAGCCCTAGGCTGAACCCTAACCCTAACCCTAGGCAGATAAATCAGCCTAGGTATAGGGATGGTGCCAAGGAAAAAGCTGTGAAAGCTGCCATGTTGTTGCACTTTTGTACTCCCCTTGGGATGCCTTGAACAGCTGCAGTGTGCCTGGAGCTAAGGGCTTCCTAGTTTTAAAAATCCTAGCCCTAGGCCTAAGCCTAACAGTAACCCTGGGAAGGCAAATCAGCCTGGTGTTAGGCTTCTTGCCAAGGAAAAAGCCGTGAAAGCAGCCATGTTGTGGCACTTTTGCACTCCCTTTTGGATGCCTTTCACAGCTCCAGTGTGCCTGGAACTCAGGGCTTCCTGATTTTAAAAATCCTAGCCCTAGGCCGAACCCCAACCCTAAGACGAGAAAGGCAAATCAGCCAGGAATTAGGCATGTCCCCAAGGAAAAAGCTGTGGAGGCAGGCATGTTGTGCTACTTTTGCGCTCTTCTTGGCTAGTCCTTCGCAGCTGCTGTGTTCTTGGAACTCAGGGCTTTCTGGTTAATAGACCCTTACCCTAGGCGTAACTCAAACCTTAACCCTAGGAAGGAAAATCAGCCTATGGTTCGGGATGGTCTCATGGAAATATCAGTGGTGGCAGCCAAGTTGCGTCACTTTTGCGCTCCCCTTGGGATGCCTTTTGCAGCTGCAGTGTGCCTGGAGCCCAGGGCTTCCTGGTTTTAAAAGTCCTAGGCCTAAGCCTAACAGTAACCCTAGGAAGGTAAATCAGCCGGGTATTAGGGTTCTTCCTAAGGGAAAAGCCGTGAAAGCAGCCATGTTGTGGCACTTCTGCACTCCCTTTGGGATGCCTTTGGCAGATGAAGTAAGCCTGGAACTCAGGGCTTCCTGGTTAAAGAAATCCAAGCCCTAGGCTGAACCCTAACCCTAACCCTAGGCAGATAAATCAGCCTAGGTATAGGGATGGTGCCAAGGAAAAAGCTGTGAAAGCTGCCATGTTGTTGCACTTTTGTACTCCCCCTGGGATGCCTTGAACAGCTGCAGTGTGCCAGGAGCCCAGGGCTTCCTAGTTTCAAAAATCCTAGCCCTAGGCCTAAGCCTAACAGTAACCCTGGGAAAGTAAGTCAGCCTGGTGTTAGGCTTCTTGCCAAGGAAAAAGCCGTGAAAGCAGCCATGTTGTGGCACTTTTGCACTCCCTTTTGGATGCCTTTTACAGCTTCAGTGTGCCTGGAACTCAGGGCTTCCTGATTTTAAAAATCCTAGCCCTAGGCTGAACCCCAACCCTAAGACGAGAAAGGCAAATCAGCCAGGAATTAGGCATGTCCCCAAGGAAAAAGCTGTGGAGGCAGGCATGTTGTGGTACTTTTGCGCTCTTCTTGGGTAGTCCTTCGCAGCTGCTGTGTTCTTGGAACTCAGGGCTTTCTGGTAAATAGACCCTTACCCTAGGCGTAACTCAAACCTTAACCCTAGGAAGGAAAATCAGCCTATGGTTCGGGATGGTCTCATGGAAATATCAGTGGTGGCAGCCAAGTTGCGTCACTTTTGCGCTCCCCTTGGGATGCCTTTTGCAGCTGCAGTGTGCCTGGAGCCCAGGGCTTCCTGGTTTTAAAAGTCCTAGGCCTAAGCCTAACAGTAACCCTAGGAAGGTAAATCAGCCGGGTATTAGGGTTCTTCCTAAGGGAAAAGCCGTGAAAGCAGCCATGTTGTGGCACTTCTGCACTCCCTTTGGGATGCCTTTGGCAGATGAAGTAAGCCTGGAACTCAGGGCTTCCTGGTTAAAGAAATCCAAGCCCTAGGCTGAACCCTAACCCTAACCCTAGGCAGATAAATCAGCCTAGGTATAGGGATGGTGCCAAGGAAAAAGCTGTGAAAGCTGCCATGTTGTTGCACTTTTGTACTCCCCTTGGGATGCCTTGAACAGCTGCAGTGTGCCTGGAGCCCAGGGCTTCCTAGTTTCAAAAATCCTAGCCCTAGGCCTAAGCCTAACAGTAACCCTGGGAAAGTAAGTCAGCCTGGTGTTAGGCGTCTTGCCAAGGAAAAAGCCGTGAAAGCAGCCATGTTGTGGCACTTTTGCACTCCCTTTTGGATGCCTTTCACAGCTCCAGTGTGCCTGGAACTCAGGGCTTCCTGATTTTAAAAATCCTAGCCCTAGGCTGAACCCCAACCCTAAGACGAGAAAGGCAAATCAGCCAGGAATTAGGCATGTCCCCAAGGAAAAAGCTGTGGAGGCAGGCATGTTGTGGTACTTTTGCGCTCTTCTTGGGTAGTCCTTCGCAGCTGCTGTGTTCTTGGAACTCAGGGCTTTCTGGTAAATAGACCCTTACCCTAGGCGTAACTCAAACCTTAACCCTCGGAAGGAAAATGAGCCTATGGTTCGGGATGCTCTCATGGAAATATCAGTGGTGGCAGCCAAGTTGCGTCACTTTTGCGCTCCCCTTGGGATGCCTTTCGCAGCTGCAGTGTGCCTGGAGCCCAGGGCTTCCTGGTTTTAAAAGTCCTAGGCCTAAGCCTAACAGTAACCCTAGGAAGGTAAATCAGCCGGGTATTAGGGTTCTTCCTAAGGGAAAAGCCGTGAAAGCAGCCATGTTGTGGCACTTCTGCACTCCCTTTGGGATGCCTTTGGCAGATGAAGTAAGCCTGGAACTCAGGGCTTCCTGGTTAAAGAAATCCAAGCCCTAGGCTGAAGCCTAACCCTAACCCTAGGCAGATAAATCAGCCTAGGTATAGGGATGGTGCCAAGGAAAAAGCTGTGAAAGCTGCCATGTTGTTGCACTTTTGTACTCCCCTTGGGATGCCTTGAACAGCTGCAGTGTGCCTGGAGCCCAGGGCTTCCTAGTTTCAAAAATCCTAGCCCTAGGCCTAAGCCTAACAGTAACCCTGGGAAAGTAAGTCAGCCTGGTGTTAGGCGTCTTGCCAAGGAAAAAGCCGTGAAAGCAGCCATGTTGTGGCACTTTTGCACTCCCTTTTGGATGCCTTTCACAGCTCCAGTGTGCCTGGAACTCAGGGCTTCCTGATTTTAAAAATCCTAGCCCTAGGCTGAACCCCAACCCTAAGACGAGAAAGGCAAATCAGCCAGGAATTAGGCATGTCCCCAAGGAAAAAGCTGTGGAGGCAGGCATGTTGTGGTACTTTTGCGCTCTTCTTGGGTAGTCCTTCGCAGCTGCTGTGTTCTTGGAACTCAGGGCTTTCTGGTAAATAGACCCTTACCCTAGGCGTAACTCAAACCTTAACCCTCGGAAGGAAAATGAGCCTATGGTTCGGGATGCTCTCATGGAAATATCAGTGGTGGCAGCCAAGTTGCGTCACTTTTGCGCTCCCCTTGGGATGCCTTTCGCAGCTGCAGTGTGCCTGGAGCCCAGGGCTTCCTGGTTTTAAAAGTCCTAGGCCTAAGCCTAACAGTAACCCTAGGAAGGTAAATCAGCCGGGTATTAGGGTTCTTCCTAAGGGAAAAGCCGTGAAAGCAGCCATGTTGTGGCACTTCTGCACTCCCTTTGGGATGCCTTTGGCAGATGAAGTAAGCCTGGAACTCAGGGCTTCCTGGTTAAAGAAATCCAAGCCCTAGGCTGAAGCCTAACCCTAACCCTAGGCAGATAAATCAGCCTAGGTATAGGGATGGTGCCAAGGAAAAAGCTGTGAAAGCTGCCATGTTGTTGCACTTTTGTACTCCCCTTGGGATGCCTTGAACAGCTGCAGTGTGCCTGGAGCTAAGGGCTTCCTAGTTTTAAAAATCCTAGCCCTAGGCCTAAGCCTAACAGTAACCCTGGGAAGGGAAATCAGCCTGGTGTTAGGCTTCTTGCCAAGGAAAAAGCCGTGAAAGCAGCCATGTTGTGGCACTTTTGCACTCCCTTTTGGATGCCTTTCACAGCTGCAGTGTGCCTGGAACTCAGGGCTTCCTGATTTTAAAAATCCTAGCCCTAGGCTGAACCCCAACCCTAAGACGAGAAAGGAAAATCAGCCAGGAATTAGGCATGTCCCCAAGGAAAAAGCTGTGGAGGCAGGCATGTTGTGGTACTTTTGCGCTCTTCTTGGGTAGTCCTTCACAGCTGCTGTGTTCTTGGAACTCAGGGCTTTCTGGTAAATAGAGCCCTTACCCTAGGCGTAACTCAAACCTTAACCCTAGGAAGGAAAATCAGCCTATGGTTCGGGATGCTCTCATGGAAATATCAGTGGTGGCAGCCAAGTTGCGTCACTTTTGCGCTCCCCTTGGGATGCCTTTCGCAGCTGCAGTGTGCCTGGAGCCCAGGGCTTCCTGGTTTTAAAAGTCCTAGGCCTAAGCCTAACAGTAACCCTAGGAAGGTAAATCAGCCGGGTATTAGGGTTCTTCCTAAGGGAAAAGCCGTGAAAGCAGCCATGTTGTGGCACTTCTGCACTCCCTTTGGGATGCCTTTGGCAGATGAAGTAAGCCTGGAACTCAGGGCTTCCTGGTTAAAGAAATCCAAGCCCTAGGCTGAACCCTAACCCTAACCCTAGGCAGATAAATCAGCCTAGGTATAGGGATGGTGCCAAGGAAAAAGCTGTGAAAGCTGCCATGTTGTTGCACTTTTGTACTCCCCTTGGGATGCCTTGAACAGCTGCAGTGTGCCTGGAGCTAAGGGCTTCCTAGTTTTAAAAATCCTAGCCCTAGGCCTAAGCCTAACAGTAACCCTGGGAAGGTAAATCAGCCTGGTGTTAGGCTTCTTGCCAAGGAAAAAGCCGTGAAAGCAGCCATGTTGTGGCACTTTTGCACTCCCTTTTGGATGCCTTTCACAGCTCCAGTGTGCCTGGAACTCAGGGCTTCCTGCTTTTAAAAATCCTAGCCCTAGGCCGAACCCCAACCCTAAGACGAGAAAGGCAAATCAGCCAGGAATTAGGCATGTCCCCAAGGAAAAAGCTGTGGAGGCAGGCATGTTGTGGTACTTTTGCGCTCTTCTTGGCTAGTCCTTCGCAGCTGCTGTGTTCTTGGAACTCAGGGCTTTCTGGTAAATAGAGCCCTTACCCTAGGCGTAACTCAAACCTTAACCCTAGGAAGGAAAATCAGCCTATGGTTCGGGATGCTCTCATGGAAATATCAGTGGTGGCAGCCAAGTTGCGTCACTTTTGCGCTCCCCTTGGGATGCCTTTCGCAGCTGCAGTGTGCCTGGAGCCCAGGGCTTCCTGGTTTTAAAAGTCCTAGGCCTAAGCCTAACAGTAACCCTAGGAAGGTAAATCAGCCGGGTATTAGGGTTCTTCCTAAGGGAAAATCCGTGAAAGCAGCCATGTTGTGGCACTTCTGCACTCCCTTTGGGATGCCTTTGGCAGATGAAGTAAGCCTGGAACTCAGGGCTTCCTGGTTAAAGAAATCCAAGCCCTAGGCTGAACCCTAACCCTAACCCTAGGCAGATAAATCAGCCTAGGTATAGGGATGGTGCCAAGGAAAAAGCTGTGAAAGCTGCCATGTTGTTGCACTTTTGTACTCCCCTTGGGATGCCTTGAACAGCTGCAGTGTGCCTGGAGCTAAGGGCTTCCTAGTTTTAAAAATCCTAGCCCTAGGCCTAAGCCTAACAGTAACCCTGGGAGTGCAAATCAGCCTGGTGTTAGGCTTCTTGCCAAGGAAAAAGCCGTGAAAGCAGCCATGTTGTGGCACTTTTGCACTCCCTTTGGGTTGCCTTTCACAGCTCCAGTGTGCCTGGAACTCAGGGCTTCCTGATTTTAAAAATCCTAGCCCTAGGCCGAACCCCAACCCTAAGACGAGAAAGGCAAATCAGCCAGGAATTAGGCATGTCCCCAAGGAAAAAGCTGTGGAGGCAGGCATGTTGTGCTACTTTTGCGCTCTTCTTGGCTAGTCCTTCGCAGCTGCTGTGTTCTTGGAACTCAGGGCTTTCTGGTTAATAGACCCTTACCCTAGGCGTAACTCAAACCTTAACCCTAGGAAGGAAAATCAGCCTATGGTTCGGGATGGTCTCATGGAAATATCAGTGGTGGCAGCCAAGTTGCGTCACTTTTGCGCTCCCCTTGGGATGCCTTTTGCAGCTGCAGTGTGCCTGGAGCCCAGGGCTTCCTGGTTTTAAAAGTCCTAGGCCTAAGCCTAACAGTAACCCTAGGAAGGTAAATCAGCCGGGTATTAGGGTTCTTCCTAAGGGAAAAGCCATGAAAGCAGCCATGTTGTGGCACTTCTGCACTCCCTTTGGGATGCCTTTGGCAGATGAAGTAAGCCTGGAACTCAGGGCTTCCTGGTTAAAGAAATCCAAGCCCTAGGCTGAACCCTAACCCTAACCCTAGGCAGATAAATCAGCCTAGGTATAGGGATGGTGCCAAGGAAAAAGCTGTGAAAGCTGCCATGTTGTTGCACTTTTGTACTCCCCTTGGGATGCCTTGAACAGCTGCAGTGTGCCTGGAGCTAAGGGCTTCCTAGTTTTAAAAATCCTAGCCCTAGGCCTAAGCCTAACAGTAACCCTGGGAAGGCAAATCAGCCTGGTGTTAGGCTTCTTGCCAAGGAAAAAGCCGTGAAAGCAGCCATGTTGTGGCACTTTTGCACTCCCTTTTGGATGCCTTTCACAGCTGCAGTGTGCCTGGAACTCAGGGCTTCCTGATTTTAAAAATCCTAGCCCTAGGCCGAACCCCAACCCTAAGACGAGAAAGGCAAATCAGCCAGGAATTAGGCATGTCCCCAAGGAAAAAGCTGTGGAGGCAGGCATGTTGTGGTACTTTTGCGCTCTTCTTGGCTAGTCCTTCGCAGCTGCTGTGTTCTTGGAACTCAGGGCTTTCTGGTAAATAGAGCCCTTACCCTAGGCGTAACTCAAACCTTAACCCTAGGAAGGAAAATCAGCCTATGGTTCGGGATGGTCTCATGGAAATATCAGTGGTGGCAGCCAAGTTGCGTCACTTTTGCGCTCCCCTTGGGATGCCTTTCGCAGCTGCAGTGTGCCTGGAGCCCAGGGCTTCCTGGTTTTAAAAGTCCTAGGCCTAAGCCTAACAGTAACCCTAGGAAGGTAAATCAGCCGGGTATTAGGGTTCTTCCTAAGGGAAAAGCCGTGAAAGCAGCCATGTTGTGGCACTTCTGCACTCCCTTTGGGATGCCTTTGGCAGATGAAGTAAGCCTGGAACTCAGGGCTTCCTGGTTAAAGAAATCCAAGCCCTAGGCTGAACCCTAACCCTAACCCTAGGCAGATAAATCAGCCTAGGTATAGGGATGGTGCCAAGGAAAAAGCTGTGAAAGCTGCCATGTTGTTGCACTTTTGTACTCCCCTTGGGATGCCTTGAACAGCTGCAGTGTGCCTGGAGCTAAGGGCTTCCTAGTTTTAAAAATCCTAGCCCTAGGCCTAAGCCTAACAGTAACCCTGGGAAGGTAAATCAGCCTGGTGTTAGGCTTCTTGCCAAGGAAAAAGCCGTGAAAGCAGCCATGTTGTGGCACTTTTGCACTCCCTTTTGGATGCCTTTCACAGCTCCAGTGTGCCTGGAACTCAGGGCTTCCTGCTTTTAAAAATCCTAGCCCTAGGCCGAACCCCAACCCTAAGACGAGAAAGGCAAATCAGCCAGGAATTAGGCATGTCCCCAAGGAAAAAGCTGTGGAGGCAGGCATGTTGTGGTACTTTTGCGCTCTTCTTGGCTAGTCCTTCGCAGCTGCAGTGTTCTTTAAACTCAGTGCTTTCTGGTAAATAGAGCCCTTACCCTAGGCGTAACTCAAACCTTAACCCTAGGAAGGAAAATCAGCCTATGGTTCGGGATGGTCTCATGGAAATATCAGTGGTGGCAGCCAAGTTGCGTCACTTTTGCGCTCCCCTTGGGATGCCTTTTGCAGCTGCAGTGTGCCTGGAGCCCAGGGCTTCCTGGTTTTAAAAGTCCTAGGCCTAAGCCTAACAGTAACCCTAGGAAGGTAAATCAGCCGGGTATTAGGGTTCTTCCTAAGGGAAAAGCCGTGAAAGCAGCCATGTTGTGGCACTTCTGCACTCCCTTTGGGATGCCTTTGGCAGATGAAGTAAGCCTGGAACTCAGGGCTTCCTGGTTAAAGAAATCCAAGCCCTAGGCTGAACCCTAACCCTAACCCTAGGCAGATAAATCAGCCTAGGTATAGGGATGGTGCCAAGGAAAAAGCTGTGAAAGCTGCCATGTTGTTGCACTTTTGTACTCCCCTTGGGATGCCTTGAACAGCTGCAGTGTGCCTGGAGCTAAGGGCTTCCTAGTTTTAAAAATCCTAGCCCTAGGCCTAAGCCTAACAGTAACCCTGGGAAGGCAAATCAGCCTGGTGTTAGGCTTCTTGCCAAGGAAAAAGCCGTGAAAGCAGCCATGTTGTGGCACTTTTGCACTCCCTTTTGGATGCCTTTCACAGCTCCAGTGTGCCTGGAACTCAGGGCTTCCTGATTTTAAAAATCCTAGCCCTAGGCCGAACCCCAACCCTAAGACGAGAAAGGCAAATCAGCCAGGAATTAGGCATGTCCCCAAGGAAAAAGCTGTGGAGGCAGGCATGTTGTGGTACTTTTGCGCTCTTCTTGGCTAGTCCTTCGCAGCTGCTGTGTTCTTGGAACTCAGGGCTTTCTGGTTAATAGACCCTTACCCTAGGCGTAACTCAAACCTTAACCCTAGGAAGGAAAATCAGCCTATGGTTCGGGATGCTCTCATGGAAATATCAGTGGTGGCAGCCAAGTTGCGTCACTTTTGCGCTCCCCTTGGGATGCCTTTTGCAGCTGCAGTGTGCCTGGAGCCCAGGGCTTCCTGGTTTTAAAAGTCCTAGGCCTAAGCCTAACAGTAACCCTAGGAAGGTAAATCAGCCGGGTATTAGGGTTCTTCCTAAGGGAAAAGCCATGAAAGCAGCCATGTTGTGGCACTTCTGCACTCCCTTTGGGATGCCTTTGGCAGATGAAGTAAGCCTGGAACTCAGGGCTTCCTGGTTAAAGAAATCACAGCCCTAGGCTGAAGCCTAACCCTAACCCTAGGCAGATAAATCAGCCTAGGTATAGGGATGGTGCCAAGGAAAAAGCTGTGAAAGCTGCCATGTTGTTGCACTTTTGTACTCCCCTTGGGATGCCTTGAACAGCTGCAGTGTGCCTGGAGCTAAGGGCTTCCTAGTTTTAAAAATCCTAGCCCTAGGCCTAAGCCTAACAGTAACCCTGGGGAGGCAAATCAGCCTGGTGTTAGGCTTCTTGCCAAGGAAAAAGCCATGAAAGCAGCCATGTTGTGGCACTTTTGCACTCCCTTTTGGATGCCTTTCACAGCTGCAGTGTGCCTGGAACTCAGGGCTTCCTGATTTTAAAAATCCTAGCCCTAGGCCGAACCCCAACCCTAAGACGAGAAAGGCAAATCAGCCAGGAATTAGGCATGTCCCCAAGGAAAAAGCTGTGGAGGCAGGCATTTTGTGGTACTTTTGCGCTCTTCTTGGGTAGTCCTTCGCAGCTGCTGTGTTCTTGGAACTCAGGGCTTTCTGGTAAATAGAGCCCTTACCCTAGGCGTAACTCAAACCTTAACCCTAGGAAGGAAAATCAGCCTATGGTTCGGGATGGTCTCATGGAAATATCAGTGGTGGCAGCCAAGTTGCGTCACTTTTGCGCTCCCCTTGGGATGCCTTTCGCAGCTGCAGTGTGCCTGGAGCCCAGGGCTTCCTGGTTTTAAAAGTCCTAGGCCTAAGCCTAACAGTAACCCTAGGAAGGTAAATCAGCCGGGTATTAGGGTTCTTCCTAAGGGAAAAGCCGTGAAAGCAGGCATGTTGTGGCACTTCTGCACTCCCTTTGGGATGCCTTTGGCAGATGAAGTAAGCCTGGAACTCAGGGCTTCCTGGTTAAAGAAATCCAAGCCCTAGGCTGAACCCTAACCCTAACCCTAGGCAGATAAATCAGCCTAGGTATAGGGATGGTGCCAAGGAAAAAGCTGTGAAAGCTGCCATGTTGTTGCACTTTTGTACTCCCCTTGGGATGCCTTGAACAGCTGCAGTGTGCCTGGAGCTAAGGGCTTCCTAGTTTTAAAAATCCTAGCCCTAGGCCTAAGCCTAACAGTAACCCTGGGAAGGTAAATCAGCCTGGTGTTAGGCTTCTTGCCAAGGAAAAAGCCGTGAAAGCAGCCATGTTGTGGCACTTTTGCACTCCCTTTTGGATGCCTTTCACAGCTGCAGTGTGCCTGGAACTCAGGGCTTCCTGATTTTAAAAATCCTAGCCCTAGGCCGAACCCCAACCCTAAGACGAGAAAGGCAAATCAGCCAGGAATTAGGCATGTCCCCAAGGAAAAAGCTGTGGAGGCAGGCATGTTGTGGTACTTTTGCGCTCTTCTTGGCTAGTCCTTCGCAGCTGCTGTGTTCTTAGAACTCAGGGCTTTCTGGTAAATAGAGCCCTTACCCTAGGCGTAACTCAAACCTTAACCCTAGGAAGGAAAATCAGCCTATGGTTCGGGATGGTCTCATGGAAATATCAGTGGTGGCAGCCAAGTTGCGTCACTTTTGCGCTCCCCTTGGGATGCCTTTCGCAGCTGCAGTGTGCCTGGAGCCCAGGGCTTCCTGGTTTTAAAAGTCCTAGGCCTAAGCCTAACAGTAACCCTAGGAAGGTAAATCAGCCGGGTATTAGGGTTCTTCCTAAGGGAAAAGCCGTGAAAGCAGCCATGTTGTGGCACTTCTGCACTCCCTTTGGGATGCCTTTGGCAGATGAAGTAAGCCTGGAACTCAGGGCTTCCTGGTTAAAGAAATCCAAGCCCTAGGCTGAACCCTAACCCTAACCCTAGGCAGATAAATCAGCCTAGGTATAGGGATGGTGCCAAGGAAAAAGCTGTGAAAGCTGCCATGTTGTTGCACTTTTGTACTCCCCTTGGGATGCCTTGAACAGCTGCAGTGTGCCTGGAGCTAAGGGCTTCCTAGTTTTAAAAATCCTAGCCCTAGGCCTAAGCCTAACAGTAACCCTGGGAAGGTAAATCAGCCTGGTGTTAGGCTTCTTGCCAAGGAAAAAGCCGTGAAAGCAGCCATGTTGTGGCACTTTTGCACTCCCTTTTGGATGCCTTTCACAGCTCCAGTGTGCCTGGAACTCAGGGCTTCCTGATTTTAAAAATCCTAGCCCTAGGCCGAACCCCAACCCTAAGACGAGAAAGGCAAATCAGCCAGGAATTAGGCATGTCCCCAAGGAAAAAGCTGTGGAGGCAGGCATGTTGTGGTACTTTTGCGATCTTCTTGGCTAGTCCTTCGCAGCTGCTGTGTTCTTGGAACTCAGGGCTTTCTGGTTAATAGAGCCCTTACCCTAGGCGTAACTCAAACCTTAACCCTAGGAAGGAAAATCAACCTATGGTTCGGGATGGTCTCATGGAAATATCAGTGGTGGCAGCCAAGTTGCGTCACTTTTGCGCTCCCCTTGGGATGCCTTTTGCAGCTGCAGTGTGCCTGGAGCCCAGGGCTTCCTGGTTTTAAAAGTCCTAGGCCTAAGCCTAACAGTAACCCTAGGAAGGTAAATCAGCCGGGTATTAGGGTTCTTCCTAAGGGAAAAGCCGTGAAAGCAGCCATGTTGTGGCACTTCTGCACTCCCTTTGGGATGCCTTTGGCAGATGAAGTAAGCCTGGAACTCAGGGCTTCCTGGTTAAAGAAATCCAAGCCCTAGGCTGAACCCTAACCCTAACCCTAGGCAGATAAATCAGCCTAGGTATAGGGATGGTGCCAAGGAAAAAGCTGTGAAAGCTGCCATGTTGTTGCACTTTTGTACTCCCCTTGGGATGCCTTGAACAGCTGCAGTGTGCCTGGAGCCCAGGGCTTCCTAGTTTTAAAAATCCTAGCCCTAGGCCTAAGCCTAACAGTAACCCTGGGAAGGTAAATCAGCCTGGTGTTAGGCTTCTTGCCAAGGAAAAAGCCGTGAAAGCAGCCATGTTGTGGCACTTTTGCACTCCCTTTTGGATGCCTTTCACAGCTCCAGTGTGCCTGGAACTCAGGGCTTCCTGATTTTAAAAATCCTAGCCCTAGGCTGAACCCCAACCCTAAGACGAGAAAGGCAAATCAGCCAGGAATTAGGCATGTCCCCAAGGAAAAAGCTGTGGAGGCAGGCATGTTGTGCTACTTTTGCGCTCTTCTTGGCTAGTCCTTCGCAGCTGCTGTGTTCTTGGAACTCAGGGCTTTCTGGTAAATAGAGCCCTTACCCTAGGCGTAACTCAAACCTTAACCCTAGGAAGGAAAATCAGCCTATGGTTCGGGATGCTCTCATGGAAATATCAGTGGTGGCAGCCAAGTTGCGTCACTTTTGCGCTCCCCTTGGGATGCCTTTCGCAGCTGCAGTGTGCCTGGAGCCCAGGGCTTCCTGGTTTTAAAAGTCCTAGGCCTAAGCCTAACAGTAACCCTAGGAAGGTAAATCAGCCGGGTATTAGGGTTCTTCCTAAGGGAAAAGCCGTGAAAGCAGCCATGTTGTGGCACTTCTGCACTCCCTTTGGGATGCCTTTGGCAGATGAAGTAAGCCTGGAACTCAGGGCTTCCTGGTTAAAGAAATCCAAGCCCTAGGCTGAACCCTAACCCTAACCCTAGGCAGATAAATCAGCCTAGGTATAGGGATGGTGCCAAGGAAAAAGCTGTGAAAGCTGCCATGTTGTTGCACTTTTGTACTCCCCTTGGGATGCCTTGAACAGCTGCAGTGTGCCTGGAGCTAAGGGCTTCCTAGTTTTAAAAATCCTAGCCCTAGGCCTAAGCCTAACAGTAACCCTGGGAAGGTAAATCAGCCTGGTGTTAGGCTTCTTGCCAAGGAAAAAGCCGTGAAAGCAGCCATGTTGTGGCACTTTTGCACTCCCTTTTGGATGCCTTTCACAGCTCCAGTGTGCCTGGAACTCAGGGCTTCCTGCTTTTAAAAATCCTAGCCCTAGGCCGAACCCCAACCCTAAGACGAGAAAGGCAAATCAGCCAGGAATTAGGCATGTCCCCAAGGAAAAAGCTGTGGAGGCAGGCATGTTGTGGTACTTTTGCGCTCTTCTTGGCTAGTCCTTCGCAGCTGCTGTGTTCTTGGAACTCAGGGCTTTCTGGTAAATAGAGCCCTTACCCTAGGCGTAACTCAAACCTTAACCCTAGGAAGGAAAATCAGCCTATGGTTCGGGATGCTCTCATGGAAATATCAGTGGTGGCAGCCAAGTTGCGTCACTTTTGCGCTCCCCTTGGGATGCCTTTCGCAGCTGCAGTGTGCCTGGAGCCCAGGGCTTCCTGGTTTTAAAAGTCCTAGGCCTAAGCCTAACAGTAACCCTAGGAAGGTAAATCAGCCGGGTATTAGGGTTCTTCCTAAGGGAAAATCCGTGAAAGCAGCCATGTTGTGGCACTTCTGCACTCCCTTTGGGATGCCTTTGGCAGATGAAGTAAGCCTGGAACTCAGGGCTTCCTGGTTAAAGAAATCCAAGCCCTAGGCTGAACCCTAACCCTAACCCTAGGCAGATAAATCAGCCTAGGTATAGGGATGGTGCCAAGGAAAAAGCTGTGAAAGCTGCCATGTTGTTGCACTTTTGTACTCCCCTTGGGATGCCTTGAACAGCTGCAGTGTGCCTGGAGCTAAGGGCTTCCTAGTTTTAAAAATCCTAGCCCTAGGCCTAAGCCTAACAGTAACCCTGGGAGTGCAAATCAGCCTGGTGTTAGGCTTCTTGCCAAGGAAAAAGCCGTGAAAGCAGCCATGTTGTGGCACTTTTGCACTCCCTTTGGGTTGCCTTTCACAGCTCCAGTGTGCCTGGAACTCAGGGCTTCCTGATTTTAAAAATCCTAGCCCTAGGCCGAACCCCAACCCTAAGACGAGAAAGGCAAATCAGCCAGGAATTAGGCATGTCCCCAAGGAAAAAGCTGTGGAGGCAGGCATGTTGTGCTACTTTTGCGCTCTTCTTGGCTAGTCCTTCGCAGCTGCTGTGTTCTTGGAACTCAGGGCTTTCTGGTTAATAGACCCTTACCCTAGGCGTAACTCAAACCTTAACCCTAGGAAGGAAAATCAGCCTATGGTTCGGGATGGTCTCATGGAAATATCAGTGGTGGCAGCCAAGTTGCGTCACTTTTGCGCTCCCCTTGGGATGCCTTTTGCAGCTGCAGTGTGCCTGGAGCCCAGGGCTTCCTGGTTTTAAAAGTCCTAGGCCTAAGCCTAACAGTAACCCTAGGAAGGTAAATCAGCCGGGTATTAGGGTTCTTCCTAAGGGAAAAGCCATGAAAGCAGCCATGTTGTGGCACTTCTGCACTCCCTTTGGGATGCCTTTGGCAGATGAAGTAAGCCTGGAACTCAGGGCTTCCTGGTTAAAGAAATCCAAGCCCTAGGCTGAACCCTAACCCTAACCCTAGGCAGATAAATCAGCCTAGGTATAGGGATGGTGCCAAGGAAAAAGCTGTGAAAGCTGCCATGTTGTTGCACTTTTGTACTCCCCTTGGGATGCCTTGAACAGCTGCAGTGTGCCTGGAGCTAAGGGCTTCCTAGTTTTAAAAATCCTAGCCCTAGGCCTAAGCCTAACAGTAACCCTGGGAAGGCAAATCAGCCTGGTGTTAGGCTTCTTGCCAAGGAAAAAGCCGTGAAAGCAGCCATGTTGTGGCACTTTTGCACTCCCTTTTGGATGCCTTTCACAGCTGCAGTGTGCCTGGAACTCAGGGCTTCCTGATTTTAAAAATCCTAGCCCTAGGCCGAACCCCAACCCTAAGACGAGAAAGGCAAATCAGCCAGGAATTAGGCATGTCCCCAAGGAAAAAGCTGTGGAGGCAGGCATGTTGTGGTACTTTTGCGCTCTTCTTGGCTAGTCCTTCGCAGCTGCTGTGTTCTTGGAACTCAGGGCTTTCTGGTAAATAGAGCCCTTACCCTAGGCGTAACTCAAACCTTAACCCTAGGAAGGAAAATCAGCCTATGGTTCGGGATGGTCTCATGGAAATATCAGTGGTGGCAGCCAAGTTGCGTCACTTTTGCGCTCCCCTTGGGATGCCTTTCGCAGCTGCAGTGTGCCTGGAGCCCAGGGCTTCCTGGTTTTAAAAGTCCTAGGCCTAAGCCTAACAGTAACCCTAGGAAGGTAAATCAGCCGGGTATTAGGGTTCTTCCTAAGGGAAAAGCCGTGAAAGCAGCCATGTTGTGGCACTTCTGCACTCCCTTTGGGATGCCTTTGGCAGATGAAGTAAGCCTGGAACTCAGGGCTTCCTGGTTAAAGAAATCCAAGCCCTAGGCTGAACCCTAACCCTAACCCTAGGCAGATAAATCAGCCTAGGTATAGGGATGGTGCCAAGGAAAAAGCTGTGAAAGCTGCCATGTTGTTGCACTTTTGTACTCCCCTTGGGATGCCTTGAACAGCTGCAGTGTGCCTGGAGCTAAGGGCTTCCTAGTTTTAAAAATCCTAGCCCTAGGCCTAAGCCTAACAGTAACCCTGGGAAGGTAAATCAGCCTGGTGTTAGGCTTCTTGCCAAGGAAAAAGCCGTGAAAGCAGCCATGTTGTGGCACTTTTGCACTCCCTTTTGGATGCCTTTCACAGCTCCAGTGTGCCTGGAACTCAGGGCTTCCTGCTTTTAAAAATCCTAGCCCTAGGCCGAACCCCAACCCTAAGACGAGAAAGGCAAATCAGCCAGGAATTAGGCATGTCCCCAAGGAAAAAGCTGTGGAGGCAGGCATGTTGTGGTACTTTTGCGCTCTTCTTGGCTAGTCCTTCGCAGCTGCAGTGTTCTTTAAACTCAGTGCTTTCTGGTAAATAGAGCCCTTACCCTAGGCGTAACTCAAACCTTAACCCTAGGAAGGAAAATCAGCCTATGGTTCGGGATGGTCTCATGGAAATATCAGTGGTGGCAGCCAAGTTGCGTCACTTTTGCGCTCCCCTTGGGATGCCTTTTGCAGCTGCAGTGTGCCTGGAGCCCAGGGCTTCCTGGTTTTAAAAGTCCTAGGCCTAAGCCTAACAGTAACCCTAGGAAGGTAAATCAGCCGGGTATTAGGGTTCTTCCTAAGGGAAAAGCCGTGAAAGCAGCCATGTTGTGGCACTTCTGCACTCCCTTTGGGATGCCTTTGGCAGATGAAGTAAGCCTGGAACTCAGGGCTTCCTGGTTAAAGAAATCCAAGCCCTAGGCTGAACCCTAACCCTAACCCTAGGCAGATAAATCAGCCTAGGTATAGGGATGGTGCCAAGGAAAAAGCTGTGAAAGCTGCCATGTTGTTGCACTTTTGTACTCCCCTTGGGATGCCTTGAACAGCTGCAGTGTGCCTGGAGCTAAGGGCTTCCTAGTTTTAAAAATCCTAGCCCTAGGCCTAAGCCTAACAGTAACCCTGGGAAGGCAAATCAGCCTGGTGTTAGGCTTCTTGCCAAGGAAAAAGCCGTGAAAGCAGCCATGTTGTGGCACTTTTGCACTCCCTTTTGGATGCCTTTCACAGCTCCAGTGTGCCTGGAACTCAGGGCTTCCTGATTTTAAAAATCCTAGCCCTAGGCCGAACCCCAACCCTAAGACGAGAAAGGCAAATCAGCCAGGAATTAGGCATGTCCCCAAGGAAAAAGCTGTGGAGGCAGGCATGTTGTGGTACTTTTGCGCTCTTCTTGGCTAGTCCTTCGCAGCTGCTGTGTTCTTGGAACTCAGGGCTTTCTGGTTAATAGACCCTTACCCTAGGCGTAACTCAAACCTTAACCCTAGGAAGGAAAATCAGCCTATGGTTCGGGATGCTCTCATGGAAATATCAGTGGTGGCAGCCAAGTTGCGTCACTTTTGCGCTCCCCTTGGGATGCCTTTTGCAGCTGCAGTGTGCCTGGAGCCCAGGGCTTCCTGGTTTTAAAAGTCCTAGGCCTAAGCCTAACAGTAACCCTAGGAAGGTAAATCAGCCGGGTATTAGGGTTCTTCCTAAGGGAAAAGCCATGAAAGCAGCCATGTTGTGGCACTTCTGCACTCCCTTTGGGATGCCTTTGGCAGATGAAGTAAGCCTGGAACTCAGGGCTTCCTGGTTAAAGAAATCACAGCCCTAGGCTGAACCCTAACCCTAACCCTAGGCAGATAAATCAGCCTAGGTATAGGGATGGTGCCAAGGAAAAAGCTGTGAAAGCTGCCATGTTGTTGCACTTTTGTACTCCCCTTGGGATGCCTTGAACAGCTGCAGTGTGCCTGGAGCTAAGGGCTTCCTAGTTTTAAAAATCCTAGCCCTAGGCCTAAGCCTAACAGTAACCCTGGGAAGGTAAATCAGCCTGGTGTTAGGCTTCTTGCCAAGGAAAAAGCCGTGAAAGCAGCCATGTTGTGGCACTTTTGCACTCCCTTTTGGATGCCTTTCACAGCTCCAGTGTGCCTGGAACTCAGGGCTTCCTGCTTTTAAAAATCCTAGCCCTAGGCCGAACCCCAACCCTAAGACGAGAAAGGCAAATCAGCCAGGAATTAGGCATGTCCCCAAGGAAAAAGCTGTGGAGGCAGGCATGTTGTGGTACTTTTGCGCTCTTCTTGGCTAGTCCTTCGCAGCTGCTGTGTTCTTTAAACTCAGTGCTTTCTGGTAAATAGAGCCCTTACCCTAGGCGTAACTCAAACCTTAACCCTAGGAAGGAAAATCAGCCTATGGTTCGGGATGGTCTCATGGAAATATCAGTGGTGGCAGCCAAGTTGCGTCACTTTTGCGCTCCCCTTGGGATGCCTTTTGCAGCTGCAGTGTGCCTGGAGCCCAGGGCTTCCTGGTTTTAAAAGTCCTAGGCCTAAGCCTAACAGTAACCCTAGGAAGGTAAATCAGCCGGGTATTAGGGTTCTTCCTAAGGGAAAAGCCGTGAAAGCAGCCATGTTGTGGCACTTCTGCACTCCCTTTGGGATGCCTTTGGCAGATGAAGTAAGCCTGGAACTCAGGGCTTCCTGGTTAAAGAAATCCAAGCCCTAGGCTGAACCCTAACCCTAACCCTAGGCAGATAAATCAGCCTAGGTATAGGGATGGTGCCAAGGAAAAAGCTGTGAAAGCTGCCATGTTGTTGCACTTTTGTACTCCCCTTGGGATGCCTTGAACAGCTGCAGTGTGCCTGGAGCTAAGGGCTTCCTAGTTTTAAAAATCCTAGCCCTAGGCCTAAGCCTAACAGTAACCCTGGGAAGGCAAATCAGCCTGGTGTTAGGCTTCTTGCCAAGGAAAAAGCCGTGAAAGCAGCCATGTTGTGGCACTTTTGCACTCCCTTTTGGATGCCTTTCACAGCTCCAGTGTGCCTGGAACTCAGGGCTTCCTGATTTTAAAAATCCTAGCCCTAGGCCGAACCCCAACCCTAAGACGAGAAAGGCAAATCAGCCAGGAATTAGGCATGTCCCCAAGGAAAAAGCTGTGGAGGCAGGCATGTTGTGGTACTTTTGCGCTCTTCTTGGCTAGTCCTTCGCAGCTGCTGTGTTCTTGGAACTCAGGGCTTTCTGGTTAATAGACCCTTACCCTAGGCGTAACTCAAACCTTAACCCTAGGAAGGAAAATCAGCCTATGGTTCGGGATGCTCTCATGGAAATATCAGTGGTGGCAGCCAAGTTGCGTCACTTTTGCGCTCCCCTTGGGATGCCTTTTGCAGCTGCAGTGTGCCTGGAGCCCAGGGCTTCCTGGTTTTAAAAGTCCTAGGCCTAAGCCTAACAGTAACCCTAGGAAGGTAAATCAGCCGGGTATTAGGGTTCTTCCTAAGGGAAAAGCCATGAAAGCAGCCATGTTGTGGCACTTCTGCACTCCCTTTGGGATGCCTTTGGCAGATGAAGTAAGCCTGGAACTCAGGGCTTCCTGGTTAAAGAAATCACAGCCCTAGGCTGAAGCCTAACCCTAACCCTAGGCAGATAAATCAGCCTAGGTATAGGGATGGTGCCAAGGAAAAAGCTGTGAAAGCTGCCATGTTGTTGCACTTTTGTACTCCCCTTGGGATGCCTTGAACAGCTGCAGTGTGCCTGGAGCTAAGGGCTTCCTAGTTTTAAAAATCCTAGCCCTAGGCCTAAGCCTAACAGTAACCCTGGGGAGGCAAATCAGCCTGGTGTTAGGCTTCTTGCCAAGGAAAAAGCCATGAAAGCAGCCATGTTGTGGCACTTTTGCACTCCCTTTTGGATGCCTTTCACAGCTGCAGTGTGCCTGGAACTCAGGGCTTCCTGATTTTAAAAATCCTAGCCCTAGGCCGAACCCCAACCCTAAGACGAGAAAGGCAAATCAGCCAGGAATTAGGCATGTCCCCAAGGAAAAAGCTGTGGAGGCAGGCATTTTGTGGTACTTTTGCGCTCTTCTTGGGTAGTCCTTCGCAGCTGCTGTGTTCTTGGAACTCAGGGCTTTCTGGTAAATAGAGCCCTTACCCTAGGCGTAACTCAAACCTTAACCCTAGGAAGGAAAATCAGCCTATGGTTCGGGATGGTCTCATGGAAATATCAGTGGTGGCAGCCAAGTTGCGTCACTTTTGCGCTCCCCTTGGGATGCCTTTCGCAGCTGCAGTGTGCCTGGAGCCCAGGGCTTCCTGGTTTTAAAAGTCCTAGGCCTAAGCCTAACAGTAACCCTAGGAAGGTAAATCAGCCGGGTATTAGGGTTCTTCCTAAGGGAAAAGCCGTGAAAGCAGGCATGTTGTGGCACTTCTGCACTCCCTTTGGGATGCCTTTGGCAGATGAAGTAAGCCTGGAACTCAGGGCTTCCTGGTTAAAGAAATCCAAGCCCTAGGCTGAACCCTAACCCTAACCCTAGGCAGATAAATCAGCCTAGGTATAGGGATGGTGCCAAGGAAAAAGCTGTGAAAGCTGCCATGTTGTTGCACTTTTGTACTCCCCTTGGGATGCCTTGAACAGCTGCAGTGTGCCTGGAGCTAAGGGCTTCCTAGTTTTAAAAATCCTAGCCCTAGGCCTAAGCCTAACAGTAACCCTGGGAAGGTAAATCAGCCTGGTGTTAGGCTTCTTGCCAAGGAAAAAGCCGTGAAAGCAGCCATGTTGTGGCACTTTTGCACTCCCTTTTGGATGCCTTTCACAGCTGCAGTGTGCCTGGAACTCAGGGCTTCCTGATTTTAAAAATCCTAGCCCTAGGCCGAACCCCAACCCTAAGACGAGAAAGGCAAATCAGCCAGGAATTAGGCATGTCCCCAAGGAAAAAGCTGTGGAGGCAGGCATGTTGTGGTACTTTTGCGCTCTTCTTGGCTAGTCCTTCGCAGCTGCTGTGTTCTTAGAACTCAGGGCTTTCTGGTAAATAGAGCCCTTACCCTAGGCGTAACTCAAACCTTAACCCTAGGAAGGAAAATCAGCCTATGGTTCGGGATGGTCTCATGGAAATATCAGTGGTGGCAGCCAAGTTGCGTCACTTTTGCGCTCCCCTTGGGATGCCTTTCGCAGCTGCAGTGTGCCTGGAGCCCAGGGCTTCCTGGTTTTAAAAGTCCTAGGCCTAAGCCTAACAGTAACCCTAGGAAGGTAAATCAGCCGGGTATTAGGGTTCTTCCTAAGGGAAAAGCCGTGAAAGCAGCCATGTTGTGGCACTTCTGCACTCCCTTTGGGATGCCTTTGGCAGATGAAGTAAGCCTGGAACTCAGGGCTTCCTGGTTAAAGAAATCCAAGCCCTAGGCTGAACCCTAACCCTAACCCTAGGCAGATAAATCAGCCTAGGTATAGGGATGGTGCCAAGGAAAAAGCTGTGAAAGCTGCCATGTTGTTGCACTTTTGTACTCCCCTTGGGATGCCTTGAACAGCTGCAGTGTGCCTGGAGCTAAGGGCTTCCTAGTTTTAAAAATCCTAGCCCTAGGCCTAAGCCTAACAGTAACCCTGGGAAGGTAAATCAGCCTGGTGTTAGGCTTCTTGCCAAGGAAAAAGCCGTGAAAGCAGCCATGTTGTGGCACTTTTGCACTCCCTTTTGGATGCCTTTCACAGCTCCAGTGTGCCTGGAACTCAGGGCTTCCTGATTTTAAAAATCCTAGCCCTAGGCCGAACCCCAACCCTAAGACGAGAAAGGCAAATCAGCCAGGAATTAGGCATGTCCCCAAGGAAAAAGCTGTGGAGGCAGGCATGTTGTGGTACTTTTGCGATCTTCTTGGCTAGTCCTTCGCAGCTGCTGTGTTCTTGGAACTCAGGGCTTTCTGGTTAATAGAGCCCTTACCCTAGGCGTAACTCAAACCTTAACCCTAGGAAGGAAAATCAACCTATGGTTCGGGATGGTCTCATGGAAATATCAGTGGTGGCAGCCAAGTTGCGTCACTTTTGCGCTCCCCTTGGGATGCCTTTTGCAGCTGCAGTGTGCCTGGAGCCCAGGGCTTCCTGGTTTTAAAAGTCCTAGGCCTAAGCCTAACAGTAACCCTAGGAAGGTAAATCAGCCGGGTATTAGGGTTCTTCCTAAGGGAAAAGCCGTGAAAGCAGCCATGTTGTGGCACTTCTGCACTCCCTTTGGGATGCCTTTGGCAGATGAAGTAAGCCTGGAACTCAGGGCTTCCTGGTTAAAGAAATCCAAGCCCTAGGCTGAACCCTAACCCTAACCCTAGGCAGATAAATCAGCCTAGGTATAGGGATGGTGCCAAGGAAAAAGCTGTGAAAGCTGCCATGTTGTTGCACTTTTGTACTCCCCTTGGGATGCCTTGAACAGCTGCAGTGTGCCTGGAGCCCAGGGCTTCCTAGTTTTAAAAATCCTAGCCCTAGGCCTAAGCCTAACAGTAACCCTGGGAAGGTAAATCAGCCTGGTGTTAGGCTTCTTGCCAAGGAAAAAGCCGTGAAAGCAGCCATGTTGTGGCACTTTTGCACTCCCTTTTGGATGCCTTTCACAGCTCCAGTGTGCCTGGAACTCAGGGCTTCCTGATTTTAAAAATCCTAGCCCTAGGCTGAACCCCAACCCTAAGACGAGAAAGGCAAATCAGCCAGGAATTAGGCATGTCCCCAAGGAAAAAGCTGTGGAGGCAGGCATGTTGTGCTACTTTTGCGCTCTTCTTGGCTAGTCCTTCGCAGCTGCTGTGTTCTTGGAACTCAGGGCTTTCTGGTAAATAGAGCCCTTACCCTAGGCGTAACTCAAACCTTAACCCTAGGAAGGAAAATCAGCCTATGGTTCGGGATGGTCTCATGGAAATATCAGTGGTGGCAGCCAAGTTGCGTCACTTTTGCGCTCCCCTTGGGATGCCTTTCGCAGCTGCAGTGTGCCTGGAGCCCAGGGCTTCCTGGTTTTAAAAGTCCTAGGCCTAAGCCTAACAGTAACCCTAGGAAGGTAAATCAGCCGGGTATTAGGGTTCTTCCTAAGGGAAAAGCCGTGAAAGCAGCCATGTTGTGGCACTTCTGCACTCCCTTTGGGATGCCTTTGGCAGATGAAGTAAGCCTGGAACTCAGGGCTTCCTGGTTAAAGAAATCCAAGCCCTAGGCTGAACCCTAACCCTAACCCTAGGCAGATAAATCAGCCTAGGTATAGGGATGGTGCCAAGGAAAAAGCTGTGAAAGCTGCCATGTTGTTGCACTTTTGTACTCCCCTTGGGATGCCTTGAACAGCTGCAGTGTGCCTGGAGCTAAGGGCTTCCTAGTTTTAAAAATCCTAGCCCTAGGCCTAAGCCTAACAGTAACCCTGGGAAGGCAAATCAGCCTGGTGTTAGGCTTCTTGCCAAGGAAAAAGCCGTGAAAGCAGCCATGTTGTGGCACTTTTGCACTCCCTTTTGGATGCCTTTCACAGCTCCAGTGTGCCTGGAACTCAGGGCTTCCTGATTTTAAAAATCCTAGCCCTAGGCCGAACCCCAACCCTAAGACGAGAAAGGCAAATCAGCCAGGAATTAGGCATGTCCCCAAGGAAAAAGCTGTGGAGGCAGGCATGTTGTGGTACTTTTGCGCTCTTCTTGGCTAGTCCTTCGCAGCTGCTGTGTTCTTGGAACTCAGGGCTTTCTGGTAAATAGACCCTTACCCTAGGCGTAACTCAAACCTTAACCCTAGGAAGGAAAATCAGCCTATGGTTCGGGATGCTCTCATGGAAATATCAGTGGTGGCAGCCAAGTTGCGTCACTTTTGCGCTCCCCTTGGGATGCCTTTCGCAGCTGCAGTGTGCCTGGAGCCCAGGGCTTCCTGGTTTTAAAAGTCCTAGGCCAAAGCCTAACAGTAACCCTAGGAAGGTAAATCAGCCGGGTATTAGGGTTCTTCCTAAGGGAAAAGCCGTGAAAGCAGCCATGTTGTGGCACTTCTGCACTCCCTTTGGGATGCCTTTGGCAGATGAAGTAAGCCTGGAACTCAGGGCTTCCTGGTTAAAGAAATCCAAGCCCTAGGCTGAACCCTAACCCTAACCCTAGGCAGATAAATCAGCCTAGGTATAGGGATGGTGCCAAGGAAAAAGCTGTGAAAGCTGCCATGTTGTTGCACTTTTGTACTCCCCTTGGGATGCCTTGAACAGCTGCAGTGTGCCTGGAGCTAAGGGCTTCCTATTTTTAAAAATCCTAGCCCTAGGCCTAAGCCTAACAGTAACCCTGGGAAGGTAAATCAGCCTGGTGTTAGGCTTCTTGCCAAGGAAAAAGCCGTGAAAGCAGCCATGTTGTGGCACTTTTGCACTCCCTTTTGGATGCCTTTCACAGCTCCAGTGTGCCTGGAACTCAGGGCTTCCTGATTTTAAAAATCCTAGCCCTAGGCTGAACCCCAACCCTAAGACGAGAAAGGCAAATCAGCCAGGAATTAGGCATGTCCCCAAGGAAAAAGCTGTGGAGGCAGGCATGTTGTGGTACTTTTCCGCTCTTCTTGGCTAGTCCTTCGCAGCTGCTGTGTTCTTGGAACTCAGGGCTTTCTGGTTAATAGAACCCTTACCCTAGGCGTAACTCAAACCTTAACCCTAGGAAGGAAAATCAGCCTATGGTTCGGGATGGTCTCATGGAAATATCAGTGGTGGCAGCCAAGTTGCGTCACTTTTGCGCTCCCCTTGGGATGCCTTTCGCAGCTGCAGTGTGCCTGGAGCCCAGGGCTTCCTGGTTTTAAAAGTCCTAGGCCTAAGCCTAACAGTAACCCTAGGAAGGTAAATCAGCCGGGTATTAGGGTTCTTCCTAAGGGAAAAGCCGTGAAAGCAGCCATGTTGTGGCACTTCTGCACTCCCTTTGGGATGCCTTTGGCAGATGAAGTAAGCCTGGAACTCAGGGCTTCCTGGTTAAAGAAATCCAAGCCCTAGGCTGAAGCCTAACCCTAACCCTAGGCAGATAAATCAGCCTAGGTATAGGGATGGTGCCAAGGAAAAAGCTGTGAAAGCTGCCATGTTGTTGCACTTTTGTACTCCCCTTGGGATGCCTTGAACAGCTGCAGTGTGCCTGGAGCTAAGGGCTTCCTAGTTTTAAAAATCCTAGCCCTAGGCCTAAGCCTAACAGTAACCCTGGGAAGGTAAATCAGCCTGGTGTTAGGCTTCTTGCCAAGGAAAAAGCCGTGAAAGCAGCCATGTTGTGGCACTTTTGCACTCCCTTTTGGATGCCTTTCACAGCTCCAGTGTGCCTGGAACTCAGGGCTTCCTGATTATAAAAATCCTAGCCCTAGGCCGAACCCCAACCCTAAGACGAGAAAGGCAAATCAGCCAGGAATTAGGCATGTCCCCAAGGAAAAAGCTGTGGAGGCAGGCATGTTGTGGTACTTTTGCGCTCTTCTTGGCTAGTCCTTCGCAGCTGCTGTGTTCTTGGAACTCAGGGCTTTCTGGTAAATAGAGCCCTTACCCTAGGCGTAACTCAAACCTTAACCCAAGGAAGGAAAATCAGCCTATGGTTCGGGATGGTCTCATGGAAATATCAGTGGTGGCAGCCAAGTTGCGTCACTTTTGCGCTCCCCTTGGGATGCCTTTCGCAGCTGCAGTGTGCCTGGAGCCCAGGGCTTCCTGGTTTTAAAAGTCCTAGGCCTAAGCCTAACAGTAACCCTAGGAAGGTAAATCAGCCGGGTATTAGGGTTCTTCCTAAGGGAAAAGCCGTGAAAGCAGCCATGTTGTGGCACTTCTGCACTCCCTTTGGGATGCCTTTGGCAGATGAAGTAAGCCTGGAACTCAGGGCTTCCTGGTTAAAGAAATCCAAGCCCTAGGCTGAACCCTAACCCTAACCCTAGGCAGATAAATCAGCCTAGGTATAGGGATGGTGCCAAGGAAAAAGCTGTGAAAGCTGCCATGTTGTTGCACTTTTGTACTCCCCTTGGGATGCCTTGAACAGCTGCAGTGTGCCTGGAGCCCAGGGCTTCCTAGTTTTAAAAATCCTAGCCCTAGGCCTAAGCCTAACAGTAACCCTGGGAAGGTAAATCAGCCTGGTGTTAGGCTTCTTGCCAAGGAAAAAGCCGTGAAAGCAGCCATGTTGTGGCACTTTTGCACTCCCTTTTGGATGCCTTTCACAGCTCCAGTGTGCCTGGAACTCAGGGCTTCCTGATTTTAAAAATCCTAGCCCTAGGCCGAACCCCAACCCTAAGACGAGAAAGGCAAATCAGCCAGGAATTAGGCATGTCCCCAAGGAAAAAGCTGTGGAGGCAGGCATGTTGTGGTACTTTTGCGCTCTTCTTGGCTAGTCCTTCGCAGCTGCTGTGTTCTTGGAACTCAGGGCTTTCTGGTAAATAGAGCCCTTACCCTAGGCGTAACTCAAACCTTAACCCTAGGAAGGAAAATCAGCCTATGGTTCGGGATGGTCTCATGGAAATATCAGTGGTGGCAGCCAAGTTGCGTCACTTTTGCGCTCCCCTTGGGATGCCTTTCGCAGCTGCAGTGTGCCTGGAGCCCAGGGCTTCCTGGTTTTAAAAGTCCTAGGCCTAAGCCTAACAGTAACCCTAGGAAGGTAAATCAGCCGGGTATTAGGGTTCTTCCTAAGGGAAAAGCCGTGAAAGCAGCCATGTTGTGGCACTTCTGCACTCCCTTTGGGATGCCTTTGGCAGATGAAGTAAGCCTGGAACTCAGGGCTTCCTGGTTAAAGAAATCCAAGCCCTAGGCTGAAGCCTAACCCTAACCCTAGGCAGATAAATCAGCCTAGGTATAGGGATGGTGCCAAGGAAAAAGCTGTGAAAGCTGCCATGTTGTTGCACTTTTGTACTCCCCTTGGGATGCCTTGAACAGCTGCAGTGTGCCTGGAGCTAAGGGCTTCCTAGTTTTAAAAATCCTAGCCCTAGGCCTAAGCCTAACAGTAACCCTGGGAAGGCAAATCAGCCTGGTGTTAGGCTTCTTGCCAAGGAAAAAGCCGTGAAAGCAGCCATGTTGTGGCACTTTTGCACTCCCTTTTGGATGCCTTTTACAGCTTCAGTGTGCCTGGAACTCAGGGCTTCCTGATTTTAAAAATCCTAGCCCTAGGCTGAACCCCAACCCTAAGACGAGAAAGGCAAATCAGCCAGGAATTAGGCATGTCCCCAAGGAAAAAGCTGTGGAGGCAGGCATGTTGTGGTACTTTTGCGCTCTTCTTGGCTAGTCCTTCGCAGCTGCTGTGTTCTTGGAACTCAGGGCTTTCTGGTAAATAGACCCTTACCCTAGGCGTAACTCAAACCTTAACCCTAGGAAGGAAAATCAGCCTATGGTTCGGGATGGTCTCATGGAAATATCAGTGGTGGCAGCCAAGTTGCGTCACTTTTGCGCTCCCCTTGGGATGCCTTTTGCAGCTGCAGTGTGCCTGGAGCCCAGGGCTTCCTGGTTTTAAAAGTCCTAGGCCTAAGCCTAACAGTAACCCTAGGAAGGTAAATCAGCCGGGTATTAGGGTTCTTCCTAAGGGAAAAGCCGTGAAAGCAGCCATGTTGTGGCACTTCTGCACTCCCTTTGGGATGCCTTTGGCAGATGAAGTAAGCCTGGAACTCAGGGCTTCCTGGTTAAAGAAATCCAAGCCCTAGGCTGAACCCTAACCCTAACCCTAGGCAGATAAATCAGCCTAGGTATAGGGATGGTGCCAAGGAAAAAGCTGTGAAAGCTGCCATGTTGTTGCACTTTTGTACTCCCCTTGGGATGCCTTGAACAGCTGCAGTGTGCCTGGAGCCCAGGGCTTCCTAGTTTCAAAAATCCTAGCCCTAGGCCTAAGCCTAACAGTAACCCTGGGAAAGTAAGTCAGCCTGGTGTTAGGCGTCTTGCCAAGGAAAAAGCCGTGAAAGCAGCCATGTTGTGGCACTTTTGCACTCCCTTTTGGATGCCTTTCACAGCTCCAGTGTGCCTGGAACTCAGGGCTTCCTGATTTTAAAAATCCTAGCCCTAGGCTGAACCCCAACCCTAAGACGAGAAAGGCAAATCAGCCAGGAATTAGGCATGTCCCCAAGGAAAAAGCTGTGGAGGCAGGCATGTTGTGGTACTTTTGCGCTCTTCTTGGGTAGTCCTTCGCAGCTGCTGTGTTCTTGGAACTCAGGGCTTTCTGGTAAATAGACCCTTACCCTAGGCGTAACTCAAACCTTAACCCTCGGAAGGAAAATGAGCCTATGGTTCGGGATGCTCTCATGGAAATATCAGTGGTGGCAGCCAAGTTGCGTCACTTTTGCGCTCCCCTTGGGATGCCTTTCGCAGCTGCAGTGTGCCTGGAGCCCAGGGCTTCCTGGTTTTAAAAGTCCTAGGCCTAAGCCTAACAGTAACCCTAGGAAGGTAAATCAGCCGGGTATTAGGGTTCTTCCTAAGGGAAAAGCCGTGAAAGCAGCCATGTTGTGGCACTTCTGCACTCCCTTTGGGATGCCTTTGGCAGATGAAGTAAGCCTGGAACTCAGGGCTTCCTGGTTAAAGAAATCCAAGCCCTAGGCTGAACCCTAACCCTAACCCTAGGCAGATAAATCAGCCTAGGTATAGGGATGGTGCCAAGGAAAAAGCTGTGAAAGCTGCCATGTTGTTGCACTTTTGTACTCCCCTTGGGATGCCTTGAACAGCTGCAGTGTGCCTGGAGCTAAGGGCTTCCTAGTTTTAAAAATCCTAGCCCTAGGCCTAAGCCTAACAGTAACCCTGGCAAGGGAAATCAGCCTGGTGTTAGGCTTCTTGCCAAGGAAAAAGCCGTGAAAGCAGCCATGTTGTGGCACTTTTGCACTCCCTTTTGGATGCCTTTCACAGCTGCAGTGTGCCTGGAACTCAGGGCTTCCTGATTTTAAAAATCCTAGCCCTAGGCCGAACCCCAACCCTAAGACGAGAAAGGCAAATCAGCCAGGAATTAGGCATGTCCCCAAGGAAAAAGCTGTGGAGGCAGGCATGTTGTGGTACTTTTGCGCTCTTCTTGGGTAGTCCTTCACAGCTGCTGTGTTCTTGGAACTCAGGGCTTTCTGGTAAATAGAGCCCTTACCCTAGGCGTAACTCAAACCTTAACCCTAGGAAGGAAAATCAGCCTATGGTTCGGGATGCTCTCATGGAAATATCAGTGGTGGCAGCCAAGTTGCGTCACTTTTGCGCTCCCCTTGGGATGCCTTTCGCAGCTGCAGTGTGCCTGGAGCCCAGGGCTTCCTGGTTTTAAAAGTCCTAGGCCTAAGCCTAACAGTAACCCTAGGAAGGTAAATCAGCCGGGTATTAGGGTTCTTCCTAAGGGAAAAGCCGTGAAAGCAGCCATGTTGTGGCACTTCTGCACTCCCTTTGGGATGCCTTTGGCAGATGAAGTAAGCCTGGAACTCAGGGCTTCCTGGTTAAAGAAATCCAAGCCCTAGGCTGAACCCTAACCCTAACCCTAGGCAGATAAATCAGCCTAGGTATAGGGATGGTGCCAAGGAAAAAGCTGTGAAAGCTGCCATGTTGTTGCACTTTTGTACTCCCCTTGGGATGCCTTGAACAGCTGCAGTGTGCCTGGAGCTAAGGGCTTCCTAGTTTTAAAAATCCTAGCCCTAGGCCTAAGCCTAACAGTAACCCTGGGAAGGTAAATCAGCCTGGTGTTAGGCTTCTTGCCAAGGAAAAAGCCGTGAAAGCAGCCATGTTGTGGCACTTTTGCACTCCCTTTTGGATGCCTTTCACAGCTCCAGTGTGCCTGGAACTCAGGGCTTCCTGCTTTTAAAAATCCTAGCCCTAGGCCGAACCCCAACCCTAAGACGAGAAAGGCAAATCAGCCAGGAATTAGGCATGTCCCCAAGGAAAAAGCTGTGGAGGCAGGCATGTTGTGGTACTTTTGCGCTCTTCTTGGCTAGTCCTTCGCAGCTGCTGTGTTCTTGGAACTCAGGGCTTTCTGGTAAATAGAGCCCTTACCCTAGGCGTAACTCAAACCTTAACCCTAGGAAGGAAAATCAGCCTATGGTTCGGGATGCTCTCATGGAAATATCAGTGGTGGCAGCCAAGTTGCATCACTTTTGCGCTCCCCTTGGGATGCCTTTCGCAGCTGCAGTGTGCCTGGAGCCCAGGGCTTCCTGGTTTTAAAAGTCCTAGGCCTAAGCCTAACAGTAACCCTAGGAAGGTAAATCAGCCGGGTATTAGGGTTCTTCCTAAGGGAAAATCCGTGAAAGCAGCCATGTTGTGGCACTTCTGCACTCCCTTTGGGATGCCTTTGGCAGATGAAGTAAGCCTGGAACTCAGGGCTTCCTGGTTAAAGAAATCCAAGCCCTAGGCTGAACCCTAACCCTAACCCTAGGCAGATAAATCAGCCTAGGTATAGGGATGGTGCCAAGGAAAAAGCTGTGAAAGCTGCCATGTTGTTGCACTTTTGTACTCCCCTTGGGATGCCTTGAACAGCTGCAGTGTGCCTGGAGCTAAGGGCTTCCTAGTTTTAAAAATCCTAGCCCTAGGCCTAAGCCTAACAGTAACCCTGGGAAGGCAAATCAGCCTGGTGTTAGGCTTCTTGCCAAGGAAAAAGCCGTGAAAGCAGCCATGTTGTGGCACTTTTGCACTCCCTTTGGGTTGCCTTTCACAGCTCCAGTGTGCCTGGAACTCAGGGCTTCCTGATTTTAAAAATCCTAGCCCTAGGCCGAACCCCAACCCTAAGACGAGAAAGGCAAATCAGCCAGGAATTAGGCATGTCCCCAAGGAAAAAGCTGTGGAGGCAGGCATGTTGTGGTACTTTTGCGATCTTCTTGGCTAGTCCTTCGCAGCTGCTGTGTTCTTGGAACTCAGGGCTTTCTGGTTAATAGAGCCCTTACCCTAGGCGTAACTCAAACCTTAACCCTAGGAAGGAAAATCAACCTATGGTTCGGGATGGTCTCATGGAAATATCAGTGGTGGCAGCCAAGTTGCGTCACTTTTGCGCTCCCCTTGGGATGCCTTTTGCAGCTGCAGTGTGCCTGGAGCCCAGGGCTTCCTGGTTTTAAAAGTCCTAGGCCTAAGCCTAACAGTAACCCTAGGAAGGTAAATCAGCCGGGTATTAGGGTTCTTCCTAAGGGAAAAGCCATGAAAGCAGCCATGTTGTGGCACTTCTGCACTCCCTTTGGGATGCCTTTGGCAGATGAAGTAAGCCTGGAACTCAGGGCTTCCTGGTTAAAGAAATCCAAGCCCTAGGCTGAACCCTAACCCTAACCCTAGGCAGATAAATCAGCCTAGGTATAGGGATGGTGCCAAGGAAAAAGCTGTGAAAGCTGCCATGTTGTTGCACTTTTGTACTCCCCTTGGGATGCCTTGAACAGCTGCAGTGTGCCTGGAGCTAAGGGCTTCCTAGTTTTAAAAATCCTAGCCCTAGGCCTAAGCCTAACAGTAACCCTGGGAAGGCAAATCAGCCTGGTGTTAGGCTTCTTGCCAAGGAAAAAGCCGTGAAAGCAGCCATGTTGTGGCACTTTTGCACTCCCTTTTGGATGCCTTTCACAGCTGCAGTGTGCCTGGAACTCAGGGCTTCCTGATTTTAAAAATCCTAGCCCTAGGCCGAACCCCAACCCTAAGACGAGAAAGGCAAATCAGCCAGGAATTAGGCATGTCCCCAAGGAAAAAGCTGTGGAGGCAGGCATGTTGTGCTACTTTTGCGCTCTTCTTGGGTAGTCCTTCGCAGCTGCTGTGTTCTTGGAACTCAGGGCTTTCTGGTAAATAGAGCCCTTACCCTAGGCGTAACTCAAACCTTAACCCTAGGAAGGAAAATCAGCCTATGGTTCGGGATGCTCTCATGGAAATATCAGTGGTGGCAGCCAAGTTGCGTCACTTTTGCGCTCCCCTTGGGATGCCTTTCGCAGCTGCAGTGTGCCTGGAGCCCAGGGCTTCCTGGTTTTAAAAGTCCTAGGCCTAAGCCTAACAGTAACCCTAGGAAGGTAAATCAGCCGGGTATTAGGGTTCTTCCTAAGGGAAAAGCCGTGAAAGCAGCCATGTTGTGGCACTTCTGCACTCCCTTTGGGATGCCTTTGGCAGATGAAGTAAGCCTGGAACTCAGGGCTTCCTGGTTAAAGAAATCCAAGCCCTAGGCTGAACCCTAACCCTAACCCTAGGCAGATAAATCAGCCTAGGTATAGGGATGGTGCCAAGGAAAAAGCTGTGAAAGCTGCCATGTTGTTGCACTTTTGTACTCCCCTTGGGATGCCTTGAACAGCTGCAGTGTGCCTGGAGCTAAGGGCTTCCTAGTTTTAAAAATCCTAGCCCTAGGCCTAAGCCTAACAGTAACCCTGGGAAGGTAAATCAGCCTGGTGTTAGGCTTCTTGCCAAGGAAAAAGCCGTGAAAGCAGCCATGTTGTGGCACTTTTGCACTCCCTTTTGGATGCCTTTCACAGCTCCAGTGTGCCTGGAACTCAGGGCTTCCTGATTTTAAAAATCCTAGCCCTAGGCCGAACCCCAACCCTAAGACGAGAAAGGCAAATCAGCCAGGAATTAGGCATGTCCCCAAGGAAAAAGCTGTGGAGGCAGGCATGTTGTGGTACTTTTGCGCTCTTCTTGGCTAGTCCTTCGCAGCTGCAGTGTTCTTTAAACTCAGTGCTTTCTGGTACATAGAGCCCTTACCCTAGGCGTAACTCAAACCTTAACCCTAGGAAGGAAAATCAGCCTATGGTTCGGGATGCTCTCATGGAAATATCAGTGGTGGCAGCCAAGTTGCGTCACTTTTGCGCTCCCCTTGGGATGCCTTTTGCAGCTGCAGTGTGCCTGGAGCCCAGGGCTTCCTGGTTTTAAAAGTCCTAGGCCTAAGCCTAACAGTAACCCTAGGAAGGTAAATCAGCCGGGTATTAGGGTTCTTCCTAAGGGAAAAGCCGTGAAAGCAGCCATGTTGTGGCACTTCTGCACTCCCTTTGGGATGCCTTTGGCAGATGAAGTAAGCCTGGAACTCAGGGCTTCCTGGTTAAAGAAATCCAAGCCCTAGGCTGAACCCTAACCCTAACCCTAGGCAGATAAATCAGCCTAGGTATAGGGATGGTGCCAAGGAAAAAGCTGTGAAAGCTGCCATGTTGTTGCACTTTTGTACTCCCCTTGGGATGCCTTGAACAGCTGCAGTGTGCCTGGAGCTAAGGGCTTCCTAGTTTTAAAAATCCTAGCCCTAGGCCTAAGCCTAACAGTAACCCTGGGAAGGCAAATCAGCCTGGTGTTAGGCTTCTTGCCAAGGAAAAAGCCGTGAAAGCAGCCATGTTGTGGCACTTTTGCACTCCCTTTTGGATGCCTTTCACAGCTCCAGTGTGCCTGGAACTCAGGGCTTCCTGATTTTAAAAATCCTAGCCCTAGGCCGAACCCCAACCCTAAGACGAGAAAGGCAAATCAGCCAGGAATTAGGCATGTCCCCAAGGAAAAAGCTGTGGAGGCAGGCATGTTGTGGTACTTTTGCGCTCTTCTTGGCTAGTCCTTCGCAGCTGCTGTGTTCTTGGAACTCAGGGCTTTCTGGTTAATAGACCCTTACCCTAGGCGTAACTCAAACCTTAACCCTAGGAAGGAAAATCAGCCTATGGTTCGGGATGCTCTCATGGAAATATCAGTGGTGGCAGCCAAGTTGCGTCACTTTTGCGCTCCCCTTGGGATGCCTTTTGCAGCTGCAGTGTGCCTGGAGCCCAGGGCTTCCTGGTTTTAAAAGTCCTAGGCCTAAGCCTAACAGTAACCCTAGGAAGGTAAATCAGCCGGGTATTAGGGTTCTTCCTAAGGGAAAAGCCATGAAAGCAGCCATGTTGTGGCACTTCTGCACTCCCTTTGGGATGCCTTTGGCAGATGAAGTAAGCCTGGAACTCAGGGCTTCCTGGTTAAAGAAATCACAGCCCTAGGCTGAAGCCTAACCCTAACCCTAGGCAGATAAATCAGCCTAGGTATAGGGATGGTGCCAAGGAAAAAGCTGTGAAAGCTGCCATGTTGTTGCACTTTTGTACTCCCCTTGGGATGCCTTGAACAGCTGCAGTGTGCCTGGAGCTAAGGGCTTCCTAGTTTTAAAAATCCTAGCCCTAGGCCTAAGCCTAACAGTAACCCTGGGGAGGCAAATCAGCCTGCTGTTAGGCTTCTTGCCAAGGAAAAAGCCATGAAAGCAGCCATGTTGTGGCACTTTTGCACTCCCTTTTGGATGCCTTTCACAGCTCCAGTGTGCCTGGAACTCAGGGCTTCCTGATTTTAAAAATCCTAGCCCTAGGCCGAACCCCAACCCTAAGACGAGAAAGGCAAATCAGCCAGGAATTAGGCATGTCCCCAAGGAAAAAGCTGTGGAGGCAGGCATGTTGTGGTACTTTTGCGCTCTTCTTGGGTAGTCCTTCGCAGCTGCTGTGTTCTTGGAACTCAGGGCTTTCTGGTAAATAGAGCCCTTACCCTAGGCGTAACTCAAACCTTAACCCTAGGAAGGAAAATCAGCCTATGGTTCGGGATGGTCTCATGGAAATATCAGTGGTGGCAGCCAAGTTGCGTCACTTTTGCGCTCCCCTTGGGATGCCTTTCGCAGCTGCAGTGTGCCTGGAGCCCAGGGCTTCCTGGTTTTAAAAGTCCTAGGCCTAAGCCTAACAGTAACCCTAGGAAGGTAAATCAGCCGGGTATTAGGGTTCTTCCTAAGGGAAAAGCCGTGAAAGCAGGCATGTTGTGGCACTTCTGCACTCCCTTTGGGATGCCTTTGGCAGATGAAGTAAGCCTGGAACTCAGGGCTTCCTGGTTAAAGAAATCCAAGCCCTAGGCTGAACCCTAACCCTAACCCTAGGCAGATAAATCAGCCTAGGTATAGGGATGGTGCCAAGGAAAAAGCTGTGAAAGCTGCCATGTTGTTGCACTTTTGTACTCCCCTTGGGATGCCTTGAACAGCTGCAGTGTGCCTGGAGCTAAGGGCTTCCTAGTTTTAAAAATCCTAGCCCTAGGCCTAAGCCTAACAGTAACCCTGGGAAGGTAAATCAGCCTGGTGTTAGGCTTCTTGCCAAGGAAAAAGCCGTGAAAGCAGCCATGTTGTGGCACTTTTGCACTCCCTTTTGGATGCCTTTCACAGCTCCAGTGTGCCTGGAACTCAGGGCTTCCTGATTTTAAAAATCCTAGCCCTAGGCCGAACCCCAACCCTAAGACGAGAAAGGCAAATCAGCCAGGAATTAGGCATGTCCCCAAGGAAAAAGCTGTGGAGGCAGGCATGTTGTGGTACTTTTGCGCTCTTCTTGGCTAGTCCTTCGCAGCTGCTGTGTTCTTGGAACTCAGGGCTTTCTGGTTAATAGAACCCTTACCCTAGGCGTAACTCAAACCTTAACCCTAGGAAGGAAAATCAACCTATGGTTCGGGATGGTCTCATGGAAATATCAGTGGTGGCAGCCAAGTTGCGTCACTTTTGCGCTCCCCTTGGGATGCCTTTTGCAGCTGCAGTGTGCCTGGAGCCCAGGGCTTCCTGGTTTTAAAAGTCCTAGGCCTAAGCCTAACAGTAACCCTAGGAAGGTAAATCAGCCGGGTATTAGGGTTCTTCCTAAGGGAAAAGCCGTGAAAGCAGCCATGTTGTGGCACTTCTGCACTCCCTTTGGGATGCCTTTGGCAGATGAAGTAAGCCTGGAACTCAGGGCTTCCTGGTTAAAGAAATCCAAGCCCTAGGCTGAAGCCTAACCCTAACCCTAGGCAGATAAATCAGCCTAGGTATAGGGATGGTGCCAAGGAAAAAGCTGTGAAAGCTGCCATGTTGTTGCACTTTTGTACTCCCCTTGGGATGCCTTGAACAGCTGCAGTGTGCCTGGAGCTAAGGGCTTCCTAGTTTTAAAAATCCTAGCCCTAGGCCTAAGCCTAACAGTAACCCTGGCAAGGGAAATCAGCCTGGTGTTAGGCTTCTTGCCAAGGAAAAAGCCGTGAAAGCAGCCATGTTGTGGCACTTTTGCACTCCCTTTTGGATGCCTTTCACAGCTCCAGTGTGCCTGGAACTCAGGGCTTCCTGATTTTAAAAATCCTAGCCCTAGGCCGAACCCCAACCCTAAGACGAGAAAGGCAAATCAGCCAGGAATTAGGCATGTCCCCAAGGAAAAAGCTGTGGAGGCAGGCATGTTGTGGTACTTTTGCGCTCTTCTTGGCTAGTCCTTCGCAGCTGCTGTGTTCTTGGAACTCAGGGCTTTCTGGTTAATAGAGCCCTTACCCTAGGCGTAACTCAAACCTTAACCCTAGGAAGGAAAATCAACCTATGGTTCGGGATGGTCTCATGGAAATATCAGTGGTGGCAGCCAAGTTGCGTCACTTTTGCGCTCCCCTTGGGATGCCTTTTGCAGCTGCAGTGTGCCTGGAGCCCAGGGCTTCCTGGTTTTAAAAGTCCTAGGCCTAAGCCTAACAGTAACCCTAGGAAGGTAAATCAGCCGGGTATTAGGGTTCTTCCTAAGGGAAAAGCCGTGAAAGCAGCCATGTTGTGGCACTTCTGCACTCCCTTTGGGATGCCTTTGGCAGATGAAGTAAGCCTGGAACTCAGGGCTTCCTGGTTAAAGAAATCCAAGCCCTAGGCTGAACCCTAACCCTAACCCTAGGCAGATAAATCAGCCTAGGTATAGGGATGGTGCCAAGGAAAAAGCTGTGAAAGCTGCCATGTTGTTGCACTTTTGTACTCCCCTTGGGATGCCTTGAACAGCTGCAGTGTGCCTGGAGCCCAGGGCTTCCTAGTTTTAAAAATCCTAGCCCTAGGCCTAAGCCTAACAGTAACCCTGGGAAGGTAAATCAGCCTGGTGTTAGGCTTCTTGCCAAGGAAAAAGCCGTGAAAGCAGCCATGTTGTGGCACTTTTGCACTCCCTTTTGGATGCCTTTCACAGCTCCAGTGTGCCTGGAACTCAGGGCTTCCTGATTTTAAAAATCCTAGCCCTAGGCTGAACCCCAACCCTAAGACGAGAAAGGCAAATCAGCCAGGAATTAGGCATGTCCCCAAGGAAAAAGCTGTGGAGGCAGGCATGTTGTGGTACTTTTGCGCTCTTCTTGGCTAGTCCTTCGCAGCTGCTGTGTTCTTGGAACTCAGGGCTTTCTGGTAAATAGAGCCCTTACCCTAGGCGTAACTCAAACCTTAACCCTAGGAAGGAAAATCAGCCTATGGTTCGGGATGGTCTCATGGAAATATCAGTGGTGGCAGCCAAGTTGCGTCACTTTTGCGCTCCCCTTGGCATGCCTTTCGCAGCTGCAGTGTGCCTGGAGCCCAGGGCTTCCTGGTTTTAAAGTCCTAGGCCTAAGCCTAACAGTAACCCTAGGAAGGTAAATCAGCCGGGTATTAGGGTTCTTCCTAAGGGAAAAGCCGTGAAAGCAGCCATGTTGTGGCACTTCTGCACTCCCTTTGGGATGCCTTTGGCAGATGAAGTAAGCCTGGAACTCAGGGCTTCCTGGTTAAAGAAATCCAAGCCCTAGGCTGAACCCTAACCCTAACCCTAGGCAGATAAATCAGCCTAGGTATAGGGATGGTGCCAAGGAAAAAGCTGTGAAAGCTGCCATGTTGTTGCACTTTTGTACTCCCCTTGGGATGCCTTGAACAGCTGCAGTGTGCCTGGAGCTAAGGGCTTCCTAGTTTTAAAAATCCTAGCCCTAGGCCTAAGCCTAACAGTAACCCTGGGAAGGTAAATCAGCCTGGTGTTAGGCTTCTTGCCAAGGAAAAAGCCGTGAAAGCAGCCATGTTGTGGCACTTTTGCACTCCCTTTTGGATGCCTTTCACAGCTCCAGTGTGCCTGGAACTCAGGGCTTCCTGATTTTAAAAATCCTAGCCCTAGGCCGAACCCCAACCCTAAGACGAGAAAGGCAAATCAGCCAGGAATTAGGCATGTCCCCAAGGAAAAAGCTGTGGAGGCAGGCATGTTGTGCTACTTTTGCGCTCTTCTTGGCTAGTCCTTCGCAGCTGCTGTGTTCTTGGAACTCAGGGCTTTCTGGTAAATAGACCCTTACCCTAGGCGTAACTCAAACCTTAACCCTAGGAAGGAAAATCAGCCTATGGTTCGGGATGCTCTCATGGAAATATCAGTGGTGGCAGCCAAGTTGCGTCACTTTTGCGCTCCCCTTGGGATGCCTTTCGCAGCTGCAGTGTGCCTGGAGCCCAGGGCTTCCTGGTTTTAAAAGTCCTAGGCCTAAGCCTAACAGTAACCCTAGGAAGGTAAATCAGCCGGGTATTAGGGTTCTTCCTAAGGGAAAAGCCGTGAAAGCAGCCATGTTGTGGCACTTCTGCACTCCCTTTGGGATGCCTTTGGCAGATGAAGTAAGCCTGGAACTCAGGGCTTCCTGGTTAAAGAAATCCAAGCCCTAGGCTGAAGCCTAACCCTAACCCTAGGCAGATAAATCAGCCTAGGTATAGGGATGGTGCCAAGGAAAAAGCTGTGAAAGCTGCCATGTTGTTGCACTTTTGTACTCCCCTTGGGATGCCTTGAACAGCTGCAGTGTGCCTGGAGCTAAGGGCTTCCTAGTTTTAAAAATCCTAGCCCTAGGCCTAAGCCTAACAGTAACCCTGGGAAGGTAAATCAGCCTGGTGTTAGGCTTCTTGCCAAGGAAAAAGCCGTGAAAGCAGCCATGTTGTGGCACTTTTGCACTCCCTTTTGGATGCCTTTCACAGCTCCAGTGTGCCTGGAACTCAGGGCTTCCTGATTTTAAAAATCCTAGCCCTAGGCTGAACCCCAACCCTAAGACGAGAAAGGCAAATCAGCCAGGAATTAGGCATGTCCCCAAGGAAAAAGCTGTGGAGGCAGGCATGTTGTGGTACTTTTCCGCTCTTCTTGGCTAGTCCTTCGCAGCTGCTGTGTTCTTGGAACTCAGGGCTTTCTGGTTAATAGAACCCTTACCCTAGGCGTAACTCAAACCTTAACCCTAGGAAGGAAAATCAGCCTATGGTTCGGGATGCTCTCATGGAAATATCAGTGGTGGCAGCCAAGTTGCGTCACTTTTGCGCTCCCCTTGGGATGCCTTTCGCAGCTGCAGTGTGCCTGGAGCCCAGGGCTTCCTGGTTTTAAAAGTCCTAGGCCTAAGCCTAACAGTAACCCTAGGAAGGTAAATCAGCCGGGTATTAGGGTTCTTCCTAAGGGAAAAGCCGTGAAAGCAGCCATGTTGTGGCACTTCTGCACTCCCTTTGGGATGCCTTTGGCAGATGAAGTAAGCCTGGAACTCAGGGCTTCCTGGTTAAAGAAATCCAAGCCCTAGGCTGAAGCCTAACCCTAACCCTAGGCAGATAAATCAGCCTAGGTATAGGGATGGTGCCAAGGAAAAAGCTGTGAAAGCTGCCATGTTGTTGCACTTTTGTACTCCCCTTGGGATGCCTTGAACAGCTGCAGTGTGCCTGGAGCTAAGGGCTTCCTAGTTTTAAAAATCCTAGCCCTAGGCCTAAGCCTAACAGTAACCCTGGGAAGGTAAATCAGCCTGGTGTTAGGCTTCTTGCCAAGGAAAAAGCCGTGAAAGCAGCCATGTTGTGGCACTTTTGCACTCCCTTTTGGATGCCTTTCACAGCTCCAGTGTGCCTGGAACTCAGGGCTTCCTGATTTTAAAAATCCTAGCCCTAGGCCGAACCCCAGCCCTAAGACGAGAAAGGCAAATCAGCCAGGAATTAGGCATGTCCCCAAGGAAAAAGCTGTGGAGGCAGGCATGTTGTGGTACTTTTGCGCTCTTCTTGGCTAGTCCTTCGCAGCTGCTGTGTTCTTGGAACTCAGGGCTTTCTGGTAAATAGAGCCCTTACCCTAGGCGTAACTCAAACCTTAACCCTAGGAAGGAAAATCAGCCTATGGTTCGGGATGGTCTCATGGAAATATCAGTGGTGGCAGCCAAGTTGCGTCACTTTTGCGCTCCCCTTGGGATGCCTTTCGCAGCTGCAGTGTGCCTGGAGCCCAGGGCTTCCTGGTTTTAAAAGTCCTAGGCCTAAGCCTAACAGTAACCCTAGGAAGGTAAATCAGCCGGGTATTAGGGTTCTTCCTAAGGGAAAAGCCGTGAAAGCAGCCATGTTGTGGCACTTCTGCACTCCCTTTGGGATGCCTTTGGCAGATGAAGTAAGCCTGGAACTCAGGGCTTCCTGGTTAAAGAAATCCAAGCCCTAGGCTGAACCCTAACCCTAACCCTAGGCAGATAAATCAGCCTAGGTATAGGGATGGTGCCAAGGAAAAAGCTGTGAAAGCTGCCATGTTGTTGCACTTTTGTACTCCCCTTGGGATGCCTTGAACAGCTACAGTGTGCCTGGAGCCCAGGGCTTCCTAGTTTTAAAAATCCTAGCCCTAGGCCTAAGCCTAACAGTAACCCTGGGAAGGTAAATCAGCCTGGTGTTAGGCTTCTTGCCAAGGAAAAAGCCGTGAAAGCAGCCATGTTGTGGCACTTTTGCACTCCCTTTTGGATGCCTTTCACAGCTCCAGTGTGCCTGGAACTCAGGGCTTCCTGATTTTAAAAATCCTAGCCCTAGGCCGAACCCCAACCCTAAGACGAGAAAGGCAAATCAGCCAGGAATTAGGCATGTCCCCAAGGAAAAAGCTGTGGAGGCAGGCATGTTGTGGTACTTTTGCGCTCTTCTTGGCTAGTCCTTCGCAGCTGCTGTGTTCTTGGAACTCAGGGCTTTCTGGTTAATAGACCCTTACCCTAGGCGTAACTCAAACCTTAACCCTAGGAAGGAAAATCAGCCTATGGTTCGGGATGCTCTCATGGAAATATCAGTGGTGGCAGCCAAGTTGCGTCACTTTTGCGCTCCCCTTGGGATGCCTTTTGCAGCTGCAGTGTGCCTGGAGCCCAGGGCTTCCTGGTTTTAAAAGTCCTAGGCCTAAGCCTAACAGTAACCCTAGGAAGGTAAATCAGCCGGGTATTAGGGTTCTTCCTAAGGGAAAAGCCATGAAAGCAGCCATGTTGTGGCACTTCTGCACTCCCTTTGGGATGCCTTTGGCAGATGAAGTAAGCCTGGAACTCAGGGCTTCCTGGTTAAAGAAATCACAGCCCTAGGCTGAAGCCTAACCCTAACCCTAGGCAGATAAATCAGCCTAGGTATAGGGATGGTGCCAAGGAAAAAGCTGTGAAAGCTGCCATGTTGTTGCACTTTTGTACTCCCCTTGGGATGCCTTGAACAGCTGCAGTGTGCCTGGAGCTAAGGGCTTCCTAGTTTTAAAAATCCTAGCCCTAGGCCTAAGCCTAACAGTAACCCTGGGGAGGCAAATCAGCCTGCTGTTAGGCTTCTTGCCAAGGAAAAAGCCATGAAAGCAGCCATGTTGTGGCACTTTTGCACTCCCTTTTGGATGCCTTTCACAGCTGCAGTGTGCCTGGAACTCAGGGCTTCCTGATTTTAAAAATCCTAGCCCTAGGCCGAACCCCAACCCTAAGACGAGAAAGGCAAATCAGCCAGGAATTAGGCATGTCCCCAAGGAAAAAGCTGTGGAGGCAGGCATGTTGTGGTACTTTTGCGCTCTTCTTGGGTAGTCCTTCGCAGCTGCTGTGTTCTTGGAACTCAGGGCTTTCTGGTAAATAGAGCCCTTACCCTAGGCGTAACTCAAACCTTAACCCTAGGAAGGAAAATCAGCCTATGGTTCGGGATGGTCTCATGGAAATATCAGTGGTGGCAGCCAAGTTGCGTCACTTTTGCGCTCCCCTTGGGATGCCTTTCGCAGCTGCAGTGTGCCTGGAGCCCAGGGCTTCCTGGTTTTAAAAGTCCTAGGCCTAAGCCTAACAGTAACCCTAGGAAGGTAAATCAGCCGGGTATTAGGGTTCTTCCTAAGGGAAAAGCCGTGAAAGCAGCCATGTTGTGGCACTTCTGCACTCCCTTTGGGATGCCTTTGGCAGATGAAGTAAGCCTGGAACTCAGGGCTTCCTGGTTAAAGAAATCCAAGCCCTAGGCTGAACCCTAACCCTAACCCTAGGCAGATAAATCAGCCTAGGTATAGGGATGGTGCCAAGGAAAAAGCTGTGAAAGCTGCCATGTTGTTGCACTTTTGTACTCCCCTTGGGATGCCTTGAACAGCTGCAGTGTGCCTGGAGCTAAGGGCTTCCTAGTTTTAAAAATCCTAGCCCTAGGCCTAAGCCTAACAGTAACCCTGGGAAGGTAAATCAGCCTGGTGTTAGGCTTCTTGCCAAGGAAAAAGCCGTGAAAGCAGCCATGTTGTGGCACTTTTGCACTCCCTTTTGGATGCCTTTCACAGCTCCAGTGTGCCTGGAACTCAGGGCTTCCTGATTTTAAAAATCCTAGCCCTAGGCCGAACCCCAACCCTAAGACGAGAAAGGCAAATCAGCCAGGAATTAGGCATGTCCCCAAGGAAAAAGCTGTGGAGGCAGGCATGTTGTGGTACTTTTGCGCTCTTCTTGGCTAGTCCTTCGCAGCTGCTGTGTTCTTAGAACTCAGGGCTTTCTGGTAAATAGAGCCCTTACCCTAGGCGTAACTCAAACCTTAACCCTAGGAAGGAAAATCAGCCTATGGTTCGGGATGCTCTCATGGAAATATCAGTGGTGGCAGCCAAGTTGCGTCACTTTTGCGCTCCCCTTGGGATGCCTTTCGCAGCTGCAGTGTGCCTGGAGCCCAGGGCTTCCTGGTTTTAAAAGTCCTAGGCCTAAGCCTAACAGTAACCCTAGGAAGGTAAATCAGCCGGGTATTAGGGTTCTTCCTAAGGGAAAAGCCGTGAAAGCAGCCATGTTGTGGCACTTCTGCACTCCCTTTGGGATGCCTTTGGCAGATGAAGTAAGCCTGGAACTCAGGGCTTCCTGGTTAAAGAAATCCAAGCCCTAGGCTGAAGCCTAACCCTAACCCTAGGCAGATAAATCAGCCTAGGTATAGGGATGGTGCCAAGGAAAAAGCTGTGAAAGCTGCCATGTTGTTGCACTTTTGTACTCCCCTTGGGATGCCTTGAACAGCTGCAGTGTGCCTGGAGCTAAGGGCTTCCTAGTTTTAAAAATCCTAGCCCTAGGCCTAAGCCTAACAGTAACCCTGGGAAGGTAAATCAGCCTGGTGTTAGGCTTCTTGCCAAGGAAAAAGCCGTGAAAGCAGCCATGTTGTGGCACTTTTGCACTCCCTTTTGGATGCCTTTCACAGCTCCAGTGTGCCTGGAACTCAGGGCTTCCTGATTTTAAAAATCCTAGCCCTAGGCCGAACCCCAACCCTAAGACGAGAAAGGCAAATCAGCCAGGAATTAGGCATGTCCCCAAGGAAAAAGCTGTGGAGGCAGGCATGTTGTGGTACTTTTGCGCTCTTCTTGGCTAGTCCTTCGCAGCTGCTGTGTTCTTGGAACTCAGGGCTTTCTGGTTAATAGAACCCTTACCCTAGGCGTAACTCAAACCTTAACCCTAGGAAGGAAAATCAACCTATGGTTCGGGATGGTCTCATGGAAATATCAGTGGTGGCAGCCAAGTTGCGTCACTTTTGCGCTCCCCTTGGGATGCCTTTTGCAGCTGCAGTGTGCCTGGAGCCCAGGGCTTCCTGGTTTTAAAAGTCCTAGGCCTAAGCCTAACAGTAACCCTAGGAAGGTAAATCAGCCGGGTATTAGGGTTCTTCCTAAGGGAAAAGCCGTGAAAGCAGCCATGTTGTGGCACTTCTGCACTCCCTTTGGGATGCCTTTGGCAGATGAAGTAAGCCTGGAACTCAGGGCTTCCTGGTTAAAGAAATCCAAGCCCTAGGCTGAAGCCTAACCCTAACCCTAGGCAGATAAATCAGCCTAGGTATAGGGATGGTGCCAAGGAAAAAGCTGTGAAAGCTGCCATGTTGTTGCACTTTTGTACTCCCCTTGGGATGCCTTGAACAGCTGCAGTGTGCCTGGAGCCCAGGGCTTCCTAGTTTTAAAAATCCTAGCCCTAGGCCTAAGCCTAACAGTAACCCTGGGAAGGTAAATCAGCCTGGTGTTAGGCTTCTTGCCAAGGAAAAAGCCGTGAAAGCAGCCATGTTGTGGCACTTTTGCACTCCCTTTTGGATGCCTTTCACAGCTCCAGTGTGCCTGGAACTCAGGGCTTCCTGATTTTAAAAATCCTAGCCCTAGGCTGAACCCCAACCCTAAGACGAGAAAGGCAAATCAGCCAGGAATTAGGCATGTCCCCAAGGAAAAAGCTGTGGAGGCAGGCATGTTGTGCTACTTTTGCGCTCTTCTTGGCTAGTCCTTCGCAGCTGCTGTGTTCTTGGAACTCAGGGCTTTCTGGTAAATAGAGCCCTTACCCTAGGCGTAACTCAAACCTTAACCCTAGGAAGGAAAATCAGCCTATGGTTCGGGATGGTCTCATGGAAATATCAGTGGTGGCAGCCAAGTTGCGTCACTTTTGCGCTCCCCTTGGCATGCCTTTCGCAGCTGCAGTGTGCCTGGAGCCCAGGGCTTCCTGGTTTTAAAAGTCCTAGGCCTAAGCCTAACAGTAACCCTAGGAAGGTAAATCAGCCGGGTATTAGGGTTCTTCCTAAGGGAAAAGCCGTGAAAGCAGCCATGTTGTGGCACTTCTGCACTCCCTTTGGGATGCCTTTGGCAGATGAAGTAAGCCTGGAACTCAGGGCTTCCTGGTTAAAGAAATCCAAGCCCTAGGCTGAACCCTAACCCTAACCCTAGGCAGATAAATCAGCCTAGGTATAGGGATGGTGCCAAGGAAAAAGCTGTGAAAGCTGCCATGTTGTTGCACTTTTGTACTCCCCTTGGGATGCCTTGAACAGCTGCAGTGTGCCTGGAGCTAAGGGCTTCCTAGTTTTAAAAATCCTAGCCCTAGGCCTAAGCCTAACAGTAACCCTGGGAAGGTAAATCAGCCTGGTGTTAGGCTTCTTGCCAAGGAAAAAGCCGTGAAAGCAGCCATGTTGTGGCACTTTTGCACTCCCTTTTGGATGCCTTTCACAGCTCCAGTGTGCCTGGAACTCAGGGCTTCCTGATTTTAAAAATCCTAGCCCTAGGCTGAACCCCAACCCTAAGACGAGAAAGGCAAATCAGCCAGGAATTAGGCATGTCCCCAAGGAAAAAGCTGTGGAGGCAGGCATGTTGTGCTACTTTTGCGCTCTTCTTGGCTAGTCCTTCGCAGCTGCTGTGTTCTTGGAACTCAGGGCTTTCTGGTAAATAGAGCCCTTACCCTAGGCGTAACTCAAACCTTAACCCTAGGAAGGAAAATCAGCCTATGGTTCGGGATGGTCTCATGGAAATATCAGTGGTGGCAGCCAAGTTGCGTCACTTTTGCGCTCCCCTTGGCATGCCTTTCGCAGCTGCAGTGTGCCTGGAGCCCAGGGCTTCCTGGTTTTAAAAGTCCTAGGCCTAAGCCTAACAGTAACCCTAGGAAGGTAAATCAGCCGGGTATTAGGGTTCTTCCTAAGGGAAAAGCCGTGAAAGCAGCCATGTTGTGGCACTTCTGCACTCCCTTTGGGATGCCTTTGGCAGATGAAGTAAGCCTGGAACTCAGGGCTTCCTGGTTAAAGAAATCCAAGCCCTAGGCTGAACCCTAACCCTAACCCTAGGCAGATAAATCAGCCTAGGTATAGGGATGGTGCCAAGGAAAAAGCTGTGAAAGCTGCCATGTTGTTGCACTTTTGTACTCCCCTTGGGATGCCTTGAACAGCTGCAGTGTGCCTGGAGCTAAGGGCTTCCTAGTTTTAAAAATCCTAGCCCTAGGCCTAAGCCTAACAGTAACCCTGGGAAGGTAAATCAGCCTGGTGTTAGGCTTCTTGCCAAGGAAAAAGCCGTGAAAGCAGCCATGTTGTGGCACTTTTGCACTCCCTTTTGGATGCCTTTCACAGCTCCAGTGTGCCTGGAACTCAGGGCTTCCTGATTTTAAAAATCCTAGCCCTAGGCCGAACCCCAACCCTAAGACGAGAAAGGCAAATCAGCCAGGAATTAGGCATGTCCCCAAGGAAAAAGCTGTGGAGGCAGGCATGTTGTGCTACTTTTGCGCTCTTCTTGGCTAGTCCTTCGCAGCTGCTGTGTTCTTGGAACTCAGGGCTTTCTGGTAAATAGACCCTTACCCTAGGCGTAACTCAAACCTTAACCCTAGGAAGGAAAATCAGCCTATGGTTCGGGATGCTCTCATGGAAATATCAGTGGTGGCAGCCAAGTTGCGTCACTTTTGCGCTCCCCTTGGGATGCCTTTCGCAGCTGCAGTGTGCCTGGAGCCCAGGGCTTCCTGGTTTTAAAAGTCCTAGGCCTAAGCCTAACAGTAACCCTAGGAAGGTAAATCAGCCGGGTATTAGGGTTCTTCCTAAGGGAAAAGCCGTGAAAGCAGCCATGTTGTGGCACTTCTGCACTCCCTTTGGGATGCCTTTGGCAGATGAAGTAAGCCTGGAACTCAGGGCTTCCTGGTTAAAGAAATCCAAGCCCTAGGCTGAAGCCTAACCCTAACCCTAGGCAGATAAATCAGCCTAGGTATAGGGATGGTGCCAAGGAAAAAGCTGTGAAAGCTGCCATGTTGTTGCACTTTTGTACTCCCCTTGGGATGCCTTGAACAGCTGCAGTGTGCCTGGAGCTAAGGGCTTCCTAGTTTTAAAAATCCTAGCCCTAGGCCTAAGCCTAACAGTAACCCTGGGAAGGTAAATCAGCCTGGTGTTAGGCTTCTTGCCAAGGAAAAAGCCGTGAAAGCAGCCATGTTGTGGCACTTTTGCACTCCCTTTTGGATGCCTTTCACAGCTCCAGTGTGCCTGGAACTCAGGGCTTCCTGATTTTAAAAATCCTAGCCCTAGGCTGAACCCCAACCCTAAGACGAGAAAGGCAAATCAGCCAGGAATTAGGCATGTCCCCAAGGAAAAAGCTGTGGAGGCAGGCATGTTGTGGTACTTTTGCGCTCTTCTTGGCTAGTCCTTCGCAGCTGCTGTGTTCTTGGAACTCAGGGCTTTCTGGTTAATAGAACCCTTACCCTAGGCGTAACTCAAACCTTAACCCTAGGAAGGAAAATCAGCCTATGGTTCGGGATGGTCTCATGGAAATATCAGTGGTGGCAGCCAAGTTGCGTCACTTTTGCGCTCCCCTTGGGATGCCTTTCGCAGCTGCAGTGTGCCTGGAGCCCAGGGCTTCCTGGTTTTAAAAGTCCTAGGCCTAAGCCTAACAGTAACCCTAGGAAGGTAAATCAGCCGGGTATTAGGGTTCTTCCTAAGGGAAAAGCCGTGAAAGCAGCCATGTTGTGGCACTTCTGCACTCCCTTTGGGATGCCTTTGGCAGATGAAGTAAGCCTGGAACTCAGGGCTTCCTGGTTAAAGAAATCCAAGCCCTAGGCTGAAGCCTAACCCTAACCCTAGGCAGATAAATCAGCCTAGGTATAGGGATGGTGCCAAGGAAAAAGCTGTGAAAGCTGCCATGTTGTTGCACTTTTGTACTCCCCTTGGGATGCCTTGAACAGCTGCAGTGTGCCTGGAGCTAAGGGCTTCCTAGTTTTAAAAATCCTAGCCCTAGGCCTAAGCCTAACAGTAACCCTGGGAAGGTAAATCAGCCTGGTGTTAGGCTTCTTGCCAAGGAAAAAGCCGTGAAAGCAGCCATGTTGTGGCACTTTTGCACTCCCTTTTGGATGCCTTTAACAGCTCCAGTGTGCCTGGAACTCAGGGCTTCCTGATTTTAAAAATCCCAGCCCTAGGCCGAACCCCAGCCCTAAGACGAGAAAGGCAAATCAGCCAGGAATTAGGCATGTCCCCAAGGAAAAAGCTGTGGAGGCAGGCATGTTGTGGTACTTTTGCGCTCTTCTTGGCTAGTCCTTCGCAGCTGCTGTGTTCTTGGAACTCAGGGCTTTCTGGTAAATAGAGCCCTTACCCTAGGCGTAACTCAAACCTTAACCCTAGGAAGGAAAATCAGCCTATGGTTCGGGATGGTCTCATGGAAATATCAGTGGTGGCAGCCAAGTTGCGTCACTTTTGCGCTCCCCTTGGGATGCCTTTCGCAGCTGCAGTGTGCCTGGAGCCCAGGGCTTCCTGGTTTTAAAAGTCCTAGGCCTAAGCCTAACAGTAACCCTAGGAAGGTAAATCAGCCGGGTATTAGGGTTCTTCCTAAGGGAAAAGCCGTGAAAGCAGCCATGTTGTGGCACTTCTGCACTCCCTTTGGGATGCCTTTGGCAGATGAAGTAAGCCTGGAACTCAGGGCTTCCTGGTTAAAGAAATCCAAGCCCTAGGCTGAACCCTAACCCTAACCCTAGGCAGATAAATCAGCCTAGGTATAGGGATGGTGCCAAGGAAAAAGCTGTGAAAGCTGCCATGTTGTTGCACTTTTGTACTCCCCTTGGGATGCCTTGAACAGCTGCAGTGTGCCTGGAGCCCAGGGCTTCCTAGTTTTAAAAATCCTAGCCCTAGGCCTAAGCCTAACAGTAACCCTGGGAAGGTAAATCAGCCTGGTGTTAGGCTTCTTGCCAAGGAAAAAGCCGTGAAAGCAGCCATGTTGTGGCACTTTTGCACTCCCTTTTGGATGCCTTTCACAGCTCCAGTGTGCCTGGAACTCAGGGCTTCCTGATTTTAAAAATCCTAGCCCTAGGCCGAACCCCAACCCTAAGACGAGAAAGGCAAATCAGCCAGGAATTAGGCATGTCCCCAAGGAAAAAGCTGTGGAGGCAGGCATGTTGTGGTACTTTTGCGCTCTTCTTGGCTAGTCCTTCGCAGCTGCTGTGTTCTTGGAACTCAGGGCTTTCTGGTAAATAGAGCCCTTACCCTAGGCGTAACTCAAACCTTAACCCTAGGAAGGAAAATCAGCCTATGGTTCGGGATGGTCTCATGGAAATATCAGTGGTGGCAGCCAAGTTGCGTCACTTTTGCGCTCCCCTTGGGATGCCTTTCGCAGCTGCAGTGTGCCTGGAGCCCAGGGCTTCCTGGTTTTAAAAGTCCTAGGCCTAAGCCTAACAGTAACCCTAGGAAGGTAAATCAGCCGGGTATTAGGGTTCTTCCTAAGGGAAAAGCCGTGAAAGCAGCCATGTTGTGGCACTTCTGCACTCCCTTTGGGATGCCTTTGGCAGATGAAGTAAGCCTGGAACTCAGGGCTTCCTGGTTAAAGAAATCCAAGCCCTAGGCTGAAGCCTAACCCTAACCCTAGGCAGATAAATCAGCCTAGGTATAGGGATGGTGCCAAGGAAAAAGCTGTGAAAGCTGCCATGTTGTTGCACTTTTGTACTCCCCTTGGGATGCCTTGAACAGCTGCAGTGTGCCTGGAGCTAAGGGCTTCCTAGTTTTAAAAATCCTAGCCCTAGGCCTAAGCCTAACAGTAACCCTGGGAAGGCAAATCAGCCTGGTGTTAGGCTTCTTGCCAAGGAAAAAGCCGTGAAAGCAGCCATGTTGTGGCACTTTTGCACTCCCTTTTGGATGCCTTTCACAGCTGCAGTGTGCCTGGAACTCAGGGCTTCCTGATTTTAAAAATCCTAGCCCTAGGCCGAACCCCAACCCTAAGACGAGAAAGGCAAATCAGCCAGGAATTAGGCATGTCCCCAAGGAAAAAGCTGTGGAGGCAGGCATGTTGTGGTACTTTTGCGCTCTTCTTGGCTAGTCCTTCGCAGCTGCTGTGTTCTTGGAACTCAGGGCTTTCTGGTAAATAGGGCCCTTACCCTAGGCGTAACTCAAACCTTAACCCTAGGAAGGAAAATCAGCCTATGGTTCGGGATGGTCTCATGGAAATATCAGTGGTGGCAGCCAAGTTGCGTCACTTTTGCGCTCCCCTTGGGATGCCTTTTGCAGCTGCAGTGTGCCTGGAGCCCAGGGCTTCCTGGTTTTAAAAGTCCTAGGCCTAAGCCTAACAGTAACCCTAGGAAGGTAAATCAGCCGGGTATTAGGGTTCTTCCTAAGGGAAAAGCCGTGAAAGCAGCCATGTTGTGGCACTTCTGCACTCCCTTTGGGATGCCTTTGGCAGATGAAGTAAGCCTGGAACTCAGGGCTTCCTGGTTAAAGAAATCCAAGCCCTAGGCTGAACCCTAACCCTAACCCTAGGCAGATAAATCAGCCTAGGTATAGGGATGGTGCCAAGGAAAAAGCTGTGAAAGCTGCCATGTTGTTGCACTTTTGTACTCCCCTTGGGATGCCTTGAACAGCTGCAGTGTGCCTGGAGCCCAGGGCTTCCTAGTTTTAAAAATCCTAGCCCTAGGCCTAAGCCTAACAGTAACCCTGGGAAGGTAAATCAGCCTGGTGTTAGGCTTCTTGCCAAGGAAAAAGCCGTGAAAGCAGCCATGTTGTGGCACTTTTGCACTCCCTTTTGGATGCCTTTAACAGCTCCAGTGTGCCTGGAACTCAGGGCTTCCTGATTTTAAAAATCCTAGCCCTAGGCTGAACCCCAACCCTAAGACGAGAAAGGCAAATCAGCCAGGAATTAGGCATGTCCCCAAGGAAAAAGCTGTGGAGGCAGGCATGTTGTGGTACTTTTGCGCTCTTCTTGGCTAGTCCTTCGCAGCTGCTGTGTTCTTGGAACTCAGGGCTTTCTGGTTAATAGAACCCTTACCCTAGGCGTAACTCAAACCTTAACCCTAGGAAGGAAAATCAGCCTATGGTTCGGGATGCTCTCATGGAAATATCAGTGGTGGCAGCCAAGTTGCGTCACTTTTGCGCTCCCCTTGGGATGCCTTTTGCAGCTGCAGTGTGCCTGGAGCCCAGGGCTTCCTGGTTTTAAAAGTCCTAGGCCTAAGCCTAACAGTAACCCTAGGAAGGTAAATCAGCCGGGTATTAGGGTTCTTCCTAAGGGAAAAGCCGTGAAAGCAGCCATGTTGTGGCACTTCTGCACTCCCTTTGGGATGCCTTTGGCAGATGAAGTAAGCCTGGAACTCAGGGCTTCCTGGTTAAAGAAATCCAAGCCCTAGGCTGAACCCTAACCCTAACCCTAGGCAGATAAATCAGCCTAGGTATAGGGATGGTGCCAAGGAAAAAGCTGTGAAAGCTGCCATGTTGTTGCACTTTTGTACTCCCCTTGGGATGCCTTGAACAGCTGCAGTGTGCCTGGAGCTAAGGGCTTCCTAGTTTTAAAAATCCTAGCCCTAGGCCTAAGCCTAACAGTAACCCTGGCAAGGGAAATCAGCCTGGTGTTAGGCTTCTTGCCAAGGAAAAAGCCGTGAAAGCAGCCATGTTGTGGCACTTTTGCACTCCCTTTTGGATGCCTTTCACAGCTCCAGTGTGCCTGGAACTCAGGGCTTCCTGATTATAAAAATCCTAGCCCTAGGCCGAACCCCAACCCTAAGACGAGAAAGGCAAATCAGCCAGGAATTAGGCATGTCCCCAAGGAAAAAGCTGTGGAGGCAGGCATGTTGTGGTACTTTTGCGCTCTTCTTGGCTAGTCCTTCGCAGCTGCTGTGTTCTTGGAACTCAGGGCTTTCTGGTTAATAGAGCCCTTACCCTAGGCGTAACTCAAACCTTAACCCTAGGAAGGAAAATCAGCCTATGGTTCGGGATGCTCTCATGGAAATATCAGTGGTGGCAGCCAAGTTGCGTCACTTTTGCGCTCCCCTTGGGATGCCTTTCGCAGCTGCAGTGTGCCTGGAGCCCAGGGCTTCCTGGTTTTAAAAGTCCTAGGCCTAAGCCTAACAGTAACCCTAGGAAGGTAAATCAGCCGGGTATTAGGGTTCTTCCTAAGGGAAAAGCCGTGAAAGCAGCCATGTTGTGGCACTTCTGCACTCCCTTTGGGATGCCTTTGGCAGATGAAGTAAGCCTGGAACTCAGGGCTTCCTGGTTAAAGAAATCCAAGCCCTAGGCTGAACCCTAACCCTAACCCTAGGCAGATAAATCAGCCTAGGTATAGGGATGGTGCCAAGGAAAAAGCTGTGAAAGCTGCCATGTTGTTGCACTTTTGTACTCCCCTTGGGATGCCTTGAACAGCTGCAGTGTGCCTGGAGCCCAGGGCTTCCTAGTTTTAAAAATCCTAGCCCTAGGCCTAAGCCTAACAGTAACCCTGGGAAGGTAAATCAGCCTGGTGTTAGGCTTCTTGCCAAGGAAAAAGCCGTGAAAGCAGCCATGTTGTGGCACTTTTGCACTCCCTTTTGGATGCCTTTCACAGCTCCAGTGTGCCTGGAACTCAGGGCTTCCTGATTTTAAAAATCCTAGCCCTAGGCCGAACCCCAACCCTAAGACGAGAAAGGCAAATCAGCCAGGAATTAGGCATGTCCCCAAGGAAAAAGCTGTGGAGGCAGGCATGTTGTGGTACTTTTGCGCTCTTCTTGGCTAGTCCTTCGCAGCTGCTGTGTTCTTGGAACTCAGGGCTTTCTGGTAAATAGAGCCCTTACCCTAGGCGTAACTCAAACCTTAACCCTAGGAAGGAAAATCAGCCTATGGTTCGGGATGGTCTCATGGAAATATCAGTGGTGGCAGCCAAGTTGCGTCACTTTTGCGCTCCCCTTGGGATGCCTTTCGCAGCTGCAGTGTGCCTGGAGCCCAGGGCTTCCTGGTTTTAAAAGTCCTAGGCCTAAGCCTAACAGTAACCCTAGGAAGGTAAATCAGCCGGGTATTAGGGTTCTTCCTAAGGGAAAAGCCGTGAAAGCAGCCATGTTGTGGCACTTCTGCACTCCCTTTGGGATGCCTTTGGCAGATGAAGTAAGCCTGGAACTCAGGGCTTCCTGGTTAAAGAAATCCAAGCCCTAGGCTGAAGCCTAACCCTAACCCTAGGCAGATAAATCAGCCTAGGTATAGGGATGGTGCCAAGGAAAAAGCTGTGAAAGCTGCCATGTTGTTGCACTTTTGTACTCCCCTTGGGATGCCTTGAACAGCTGCAGTGTGCCTGGAGCTAAGGGCTTCCTAGTTTTAAAAATCCTAGCCCTAGGCCTAAGCCTAACAGTAACCCTGGCAAGGGAAATCAGCCTGGTGTTAGGCTTCTTGCCAAGGAAAAAGCCGTGAAAGCAGCCATGTTGTGGCACTTTTGCACTTTCTTTTGGATGCCTTTCACAGCTGCAGTGTGCCTGGAACTCAGGGCTTCCTGATTTTAAAAATCCTAGCCCTAGGCCGAACCCCAACCCTAAGACGAGAAAGGCAAATCAGCCAGGAATTAGGCATGTCCCCAAGGAAAAAGCTGTGGAGGCAGGCATGTTGTGCTACTTTTGCGCTCTTCTTGGCTAGTCCTTCGCAGCTGCTGTGTTCTTGGAACTCAGGGCTTTCTGGTAAATAGGGCCCTTACCCTAGGCGTAACTCAAACCTTAACCCTAGGAAGGAAAATCAGCCTATGGTTCGGGATGGTCTCATGGAAATATCAGTGGTGGCAGCCAAGTTGCGTCACTTTTGCGCTCCCCTTGGGATGCCTTTTGCAGCTGCAGTGTGCCTGGAGCCCAGGGCTTCCTGGTTTTAAAAGTCCTAGGCCTAAGCCTAACAGTAACCCTAGGAAGGTAAATCAGCCGGGTATTAGGGTTCTTCCTAAGGGAAAAGCCGTGAAAGCAGCCATGTTGTGGCACTTCTGCACTCCCTTTGGGATGCCTTTGGCAGATGAAGTAAGCCTGGAACTCAGGGCTTCCTGGTTAAAGAAATCCAAGCCCTAGGCTGAAGCCTAACCCTAACCCTAGGCAGATAAATCAGCCTAGGTATAGGGATGGTGCCAAGGAAAAAGCTGTGAAAGCTGCCATGTTGTTGCACTTTTGTACTCCCCTTGGGATGCCTTGAACAGCTGCAGTGTGCCTGGAGCCCAGGGCTTCCTAGTTTTAAAAATCCTAGCCCTAGGCCTAAGCCTAACAGTAACCCTGGGAAGGTAAATCAGCCTGGTGTTAGGCTTCTTGCCAAGGAAAAAGCCGTGAAAGCAGCCATGTTGTGGCACTTTTGCACTCCCTTTTGGATGCCTTTCACAGCTCCAGTGTGCCTGGAACTCAGGGCTTCCTGATTTTAAAAATCCTAGCCCTAGGCTGAACCCCAACCCTAAGACGAGAAAGGCAAATCAGCCAGGAATTAGGCATGTCCCCAAGGAAAAAGCTGTGGAGGCAGGCATGTTGTGGTACTTTTGCGCTCTTCTTGGCTAGTCCTTCGCAGCTGCTGTGTTCTTGGAACTCAGGGCTTTCTGGTTAATAGAACCCTTACCCTAGGCGTAACTCAAACCTTAACCCTAGGAAGGAAAATCAGCCTATGGTTCGGGATGCTCTCATGGAAATATCAGTGGTGGCAGCCAAGTTGCGTCACTTTTGCGCTCCCCTTGGGATGCCTTTTGCAGCTGCAGTGTGCCTGGAGCCCAGGGCTTCCTGGTTTTAAAAGTCCTAGGCCTAAGCCTAACAGTAACCCTAGGAAGGTAAATCAGCCGGGTATTAGGGTTCTTCCTAAGGGAAAAGCCGTGAAAGCAGGCATGTTGTGGCACTTCTGCACTCCCTTTGGGATGCCTTTGGCAGATGAAGTAAGCCTGGAACTCAGGGCTTCCTGGTTAAAGAAATCCAAGCCCTAGGCTGAACCCTAACCCTAACCCTAGGCAGATAAATCAGCCTAGGTATAGGGATGGTGCCAAGGAAAAAGCTGTGAAAGCTGCCATGTTGTTGCACTTTTGTACTCCCCTTGGGATGCCTTGAACAGCTGCAGTGTGCCTGGAGCTAAGGGCTTCCTAGTTTTAAAAATCCTAGCCCTAGGCCTAAGCCTAACAGTAACCCTGGGAAGGTAAATCAGCCTGGTGTTAGGCTTCTTGCCAAGGAAAAAGCCGTGAAAGCAGCCATGTTGTGGCACTTTTGCACTCCCTTTTGGATGCCTTTCACAGCTCCAGTGTGCCTGGAACTCAGGGCTTCCTGATTATAAAAATCCTAGCCCTAGGCCGAACCCCAACCCTAAGACGAGAAAGGCAAATCAGCCAGGAATTAGGCATGTCCCCAAGGAAAAAGCTGTGGAGGCAGGCATGTTGTGGTACTTTTGCGCTCTTCTTGGCTAGTCCTTCGCAGCTGCTGTGTTCTTGGAACTCAGGGCTTTCTGGTTAATAGAGCCCTTACCCTAGGCGTAACTCAAACCTTAACCCTAGGAAGGAAAATCAGCCTATGGTTCGGGATGCTCTCATGGAAATATCAGTGGTGGCAGCCAAGTTGCGTCACTTTTGCGCTCCCCTTGGGATGCCTTTCGCAGCTGCAGTGTGCCTGGAGCCCAGGGCTTCCTGGTTTTAAAAGTCCTAGGCCTAAGCCTAACAGTAACCCTAGGAAGGTAAATCAGCCGGGTATTAGGGTTCTTCCTAAGGGAAAAGCCGTGAAAGCAGCCATGTTGTGGCACTTCTGCACTCCCTTTGGGATGCCTTTGGCAGATGAAGTAAGCCTGGAACTCAGGGCTTCCTGGTTAAAGAAATCCAAGCCCTAGGCTGAACCCTAACCCTAACCCTAGGCAGATAAATCAGCCTAGGTATAGGGATGGTGCCAAGGAAAAAGCTGTGAAAGCTGCCATGTTGTTGCACTTTTGTACTCCCCTTGGGATGCCTTGAACAGCTGCAGTGTGCCTGGAGCCCAGGGCTTCCTAGTTTTAAAAATCCTAGCCCTAGGCCTAAGCCTAACAGTAACCCTGGGAAGGTAAATCAGCCTGGTGTTAGGCTTCTTGCCAAGGAAAAAGCCGTGAAAGCAGCCATGTTGTGGCACTTTTGCACTCCCTTTTGGATGCCTTTCACAGCTGCAGTGTGCCTGGAACTCAGGGCTTCCTGATTTTAAAAATCCTAGCCCTAGGCCGAACCCCAACCCTAAGACGAGAAAGGCAAATCAGCCAGGAATTAGGCATGTCCCCAAGGAAAAAGCTGTGGAGGCAGGCATGTTGTGGTACTTTTGCGCTCTTCTTGGGTAGTCCTTCGCAGCTGCTGTGTTCTTGGAACTCAGGGCTTTCTGGTAAATAGAGCCCTTACCCTAGGCGTAACTCAAACCTTAACCCTAGGAAGGAAAATCAGCCTATGGTTCGGGATGGTCTCATGGAAATATCAGTGGTGGCAGCCAAGTTGCGTCACTTTTGCGCTCCCCTTGGGATGCCTTTCGCAGCTGCAGTGTGCCTGGAGCCCAGGGCTTCCTGGTTTTAAAAGTCCTAGGCCTAAGCCTAACAGTAAGCCTAGGAAGGTAAATCAGCCGGGTATTAGGGTTCTTCCTAAGGGAAAAGCCGTGAAAGCAGCCATGTTGTGGCACTTCTGCACTCCCTTTGGGATGCCTTTGGCAGATGAAGTAAGCCTGGAACTCAGGGCTTCCTGGTTAAAGAAATCCAAGCCCTAGGCTGAAGCCTAACCCTAACCCTAGGCAGATAAATCAGCCTAGGTATAGGGATGGTGCCAAGGAAAAAGCTGTGAAAGCTGCCTTGTTGTTGCACTTTTGTACTCCCCTTGGGATGCCTTGAACAGCTGCAGTGTGCCTGGAGCTAAGGGCTTCCTAGTTTTAAAAATCCTAGCCCTAGGCCTAAGCCTAACAGTAACCCTGGGAAGGGAAATCAGCCTGGTGTTAGGCTTCTTGCCAAGGAAAAAGCTGTGAAAGCAGCCATGTTGTGGCACTTTTGCACTCCCTTTTGGATGCCTTTCACAGCTCCAGTGTGCCTGGAACTCAGGGCTTCCTGATTTTAAAAATCCTAGCCCTAGGCCGAACCCCAGCCCTAAGACGAGAAAGGCAAATCAGCCAGGAATTAGGCATGTCCCCAAGGAAAAAGCTGTGGAGGCAGGCATGTTGTGGTACTTTTGCGCTCTTCTTGGCTAGTCCTTCGCAGCTGCTGTGTTCTTGGAACTCAGGGCTTTCCGGTTAATAGAACCCTTACCCTAGGCGTAACTCAAACCTTAAGCCTAGGAAGGAAAATCAGCCTATGGTTCGGGATGGTCTCATGGAAATATCAGTGGTGGCAGCCAAGTTGCGTCACTTTTGCGCTCCCCTTGGCATGCCTTTCGCAGCTGCAGTGTGCCTGGAGCCCAGGGCTTCCTGGTTTTAAAAGTCCTAGGCCTAAGCCTAACAGTAACCCTAGGAAGGTAAATCAGCCGGGTATTAGGGTTCTTCCTAAGGGAAAAGCCGTGAAAGCAGCCATGTTGTGGCACTTCTGCACTCCCTTTGGGATGCCTTTGGCAGATGAAGTAAGCCTGGAACTCAGGGCTTCCTGGTTAAAGAAATCCAAGCCCTAGGCTGAAGCCTAACCCTAACCCTAGGCAGATAAATCAGCCTAGGTATAGGGATGGTGCCAAGGAAAAAGCTGTGAAAGCTGCCATGTTGTTGCACTTTTGTACTCCCCTTGGGATGCCTTGAACAGCTGCAGTGTGCCTGGAGCTAAGGGCTTCCTAGTTTTAAAAATCCTAGCCCTAGGCCTAAGCCTAACAGTAACCCTGGCAAGGGAAATCAGCCTGGTGTTAGGCTTCTTGCCAAGAAAAAGCCGTGAAAGCAGCCATGTTGTGGCACTTTTGCACTCCCTTTTGGATGCCTTTCACAGCTCCAGTGTGCCTGGAACTCAGGGCTTCCTGATTTTAAAAATCCTAGCCCTAGGCCGAACCCCAGCCCTAAGACGAGAAAGGCAAATCAGCCAGGAATTAGGCATGTCCCCAAGGAAAAAGCTGTGGAGGCAGGCATGTTGTGGTACTTTTGCGCTCTTCTTGGCTAGTCCTTCGCAGCTGCTGTGTTCTTGGAACTCAGGCCTTTCCGGTTAATAGAACCCTTACCCTAGGCGTAACTCAAACCTTAAGCCTAGGAAGGAAAATCAGCCTATGGTTCGGGATGGTCTCATGGAAATATCAGTGGTGGCAGCCAAGTTGCGTCACTTTTGCGCTCCCCTTGGCATGCCTTTCGCAGCTGCAGTGTGCCTGGAGCCCAGGGCTTCCTGGTTTTAAAAGTCCTAGGCCTAAGCCTAACAGTAACCCTAGGAAGGTAAATCAGCCGGGTATTAGGGTTCTTCCTAAGGGAAAAGCCGTGAAAGCAGCCATGTTGTGGCACTTCTGCACTCCCTTTGGGATGCCTTTGGCAGATGAAGTAAGCCTGGAACTCAGGGCTTCCTGGTTAAAGAAATCCAAGCCCTAGGCTGAAGCCTAACCCTAACCCTAGGCAGATAAATCAGCCTAGGTATAGGGATGGTGCCAAGGAAAAAGCTGTGAAAGCTGCCATGTTGTTGCACTTTTGTACTCCCCTTGGGATGCCTTGAACAGCTGCAGTGTGCCTGGAGCTAAGGGCTTCCTAGTTTTAAAAATCCTAGCCCTAGGCCTAAGCCTAACAGTAACCCTGGGAAGGGAAATCAGCCTGGTGTTAGGCTTCTTGCCAAGGAAAAAGCCGTGAAAGCAGCCATGTTGTGGCACTTTTGCACTCCCTTTTGGATGCCTTTCACAGCTCCAATGTGCCTGGAACTCAGGGCTTCCTGATTTTAAAAATCCTAGCCCTAGGCCGAACCCCAGCCCTAAGACGAGAAAGGCAAATCAGCCAGGAATTAGGCATGTCCCCAAGGAAAAAGCTGTGGAGGCAGGCATGTTGTGCTACTTTTGCGCTCTTCTTGGCTAGTCCTGCACAGCTGCTGTGTTCTTGGAACTCAGGGCTTTCCGGTTAATAGAACCCTTACCCTAGGCGTAACTCAAACCTTAAGCCTAGGAAGGAAAATCAGCCGATGGTTCGGGATGCTCTCATGGAAATATCAGTGGTGGCAGCCAAGTTGCGTCACTTTTGCGCTCCCCTTGGCATGCCTTTCGCAGCTGCAGTGTGCCTGGAGCCCAGGGCTTCCTGGTTTTAAAAGTCCTAGGCCTAAGCCTAACAGTAACCCTAGGAAGGTAAATCAGCCGGGTATTAGGGTTCTTCCTAAGGGAAAAGCCGTGAAAGCAGCCATGTTGTGGCACTTCTGCACTCCCTTTGGGATGCCTTTGGCAGATGAAGTAAGCCTGGAACTCAGGGCTTCCTGGTTAAAGAAATCCAAGCCCTAGGCTGAAGCCTAACCCTAACCCTAGGCAGATAAATCAGCCTAGGTATAGGGATGGTGCCAAGGAAAAAGCTGTGAAAGCTGCCATGTTGTTGCACTTTTGTACTCCCCTTGGGATGCCTTGAACAGCTGCAGTGTGCCTGGAGCCCAGGGCTTCCTAGTTTTAAAAATCCTAGCCCTAGGCCTAAGCCTAACAGTAACCCTGGGAAGGGAAATCAGCCTGGTGTTAGGCTTCTTGCCAAGGAAAAAGCCGTGAAAGCAGCCATGTTGTGGCACTTTTGCACTCCCTTTTGGATGCCTTTCACAGCTCCAGTGTGCCTGGAACTCAGGGCTTCCTGATTTTAAAAATCCTAGCCCTAGGCCGAACCCCAGCCCTAAGACGAGAAAGGCAAATCAGCCAGGAATTAGGCATGTCCCCAAGGAAAAAGCTGTGGAGGCAGGCATGTTGTGGTACTTTTGCGCTCTTCTTGGCTAGTCCTTCGCAGCTGCTGTGTTCTTGGAACTCAGGGCTTTCAGGTTAATAGAACCCTTACCCTAGGCGTAACTCAAACCTTAAGCCTAGGAAGGAAAATCAGCCGATGGTTCGGGATGCTCTCATGGAAATATCAGTGGTGGCAGCCAAGTTGCGTCACTTTTGCGCTCCCCTTGGGATGCCTTTCGCAGCTGCAGTGTGCCTGGAGCCCAGGGCTTCCTGGTTTTAAAAGTCCTAGGCCTAAGCCTAACAGTAAGCCTAGGAAGGTAAATCAGCCGGGTATTAGGGTTCTTCCTAAGGGAAAAGCCGTGAAAGCAGCCATGTTGTGGCACTTCTGCACTCCCTTTGGGATGCCTTTGGCAGATGAAGTAAGCCTGGAACTCAGGGCTTCCTGGTTAAAGAAATCCAAGCCCTAGGCTGAAGCCTAACCCTAACCCTAGGCAGATAAATCAGCCTAGGTATAGGGATGGTGCCAAGGAAAAAGCTGTGAAAGCTGCCATGTTGTTGCACTTTTGTACTCCCCTTGGGATGCCTTGAACAGCTGCAGTGTGCCTGGAGCTAAGGGCTTCCTAGTTTTAAAAATCCTAGCCCTAGGCCTAAGCCTAACAGTAACCCTGGGAAGGGAAATCAGCCTGGTGTTAGGCTTCTTGCCAAGGAAAAAGCCGTGAAAGCAGCCATGTTGTGGCACTTTTGCACTCCCTTTTGGATGCCTTTCACAGCTCCAGTGTGCCTGGAACTCAGGGCTTCCTGATTTTAAAAATCCTAGCCCTAGGCCGAACCCCAGCCCTAAGACGAGAAAGGCAAATCAGCCAGGAATTAGGCATGTCCCCAAGGAAAAAGCTGTGGAGGCAGGCATGTTGTGGTACTTTTGCGCTCTTCTTGGCTAGTCCTTCGCAGCTGCTGTGTTCTTGGAACTCAGGGCTTTCCGGTTAATAGAACCCTTACCCTAGGCGTAACTCAAACCTTAACCCTAGGAAGGAAAATCAGCCTATGGTTCGGGATGCTCTCATGGAAATATCAGTGGTGGCAGCCAAGTTGCGTCACTTTTGCGCTCCCCTTGGCATGCCTTTCGCAGCTGCAGTGTGCCTGGAGCCCAGGGCTTCCTGGTTTTAAAAGTCCTAGGCCTAAGCCTAACAGTAACCCTAGGAAGGTAAATCAGCCGGGTATTAGGGTTCTTCCTAAGGGAAAAGCCGTGAAAGCAGCCATGTTGTGGCACTTCTGCACTCCCTTTGGGATGCCTTTGGCAGATGAAATAAGCCTGGAACTCAGGGCTTCCTGGTTAAAGAAATCCAAGCCCTAGGCTGAAGCCTAACCCTAACCCTAGGCAGATAAATCAGCCTAGGTATAGGGATGGTGCCAAGGAAAAAGCTGTGAAAGCTGCCATGTTGTTGCACTTTTGTACTCCCCTTGGGATGCCTTGAACAGCTGCAGTGTGCCTGGAGCTAAGGGCTTCCTAGTTTTAAAAATCCTAGCCCTAGGCCTAAGCCTAACAGTAACCCTGGCAAGGGAAATCAGCCTGGTGTTAGGCTTCTTGCCAAGAAAAAGCCGTGAAAGCAGCCATGTTGTGGCACTTTTGCACTCCCTTTTGGATGCCTTTCACAGCTCCAGTGTGCCTGGAACTCAGGGCTTCCTGATTTTAAAAATCCTAGCCCTAGGCCGAACCCCAGCCCTAAGACGAGAAAGGCAAATCAGCCAGGAATTAGGCATGTCCCCAAGGAAAAAGCTGTGGAGGCAGGCATGTTGTGGTACTTTTGCGCTCTTCTTGGCTAGTCCTTCGCAGCTGCTGTGTTCTTGGAACTCAGGCCTTTCCGGTTAATAGAACCCTTACCCTAGGCGTAACTCAAACCTTAAGCCTAGGAAGGAAAATCAGCCGATGGTTCGGGATGGTCTCATGGAAATATCAGTGGTGGCAGCCAAGTTGCGTCACTTTTGCGCTCCCCTTGGCATGCCTTTCGCAGCTGCAGTGTGCCTGGAGCCCAGGGCTTCCTGGTTTTAAAAGTCCTAGGCCTAAGCCTAACAGTAACCCTAGGAAGGTAAATCAGCCGGGTATTAGGGTTCTTCCTAAGGGAAAAGCCGTGAAAGCAGCCATGTTGTGGCACTTCTGCACTCCCTTTGGGATGCCTTTGGCAGATGAAGTAAGCCTGGAACTCAGGGCTTCCTGGTTAAAGAAATCCAAGCCCTAGGCTGAAGCCTAACCCTAACCCTAGGCAGATAAATCAGCCTAGGTATAGGGATGGTGCCAAGGAAAAAGCTGTGAAAGCTGCCATGTTGTTGCACTTTTGTACTCCCCTTGGGATGCCTTGAACAGCTGCAGTGTGCCTGGAGCTAAGGGCTTCCTAGTTTTAAAAATCCTAGCCCTAGGCCTAAGCCTAACAGTAACCCTGGCAAGGGAAATCAGCCTGGTGTTAGGCTTCTTGCCAAGGAAAAAGCCGTGAAAGCAGCCATGTTGTGGCACTTTTGCACTCCCTTTTGGATGCCTTTCACAGCTCCAGTGTGCCTGGAACTCAGGGCTTCCTGATTTTAAAAATCCTAGCCCTAGGCCGAACCCCAGCCCTAAGACGAGAAAGGCAAATCAGCCAGGAATTAGGCATGTCCCCAAGGAAAAAGCTGTGGAGGCAGGCATGTTGTGCTACTTTTGCGCTCTTCTTGGCTAGTCCTGCACAGCTGCTGTGTTCTTGGAACTCAGGGCTTTCCGGTTAATAGAACCCTTACCCTAGGCGTAACTCAAACCTTAAGCCTAGGAAGGAAAATCAGCCGATGGTTCGGGATGCTCTCATGGAAATATCAGTGGTGGCAGCCAAGTTGCGTCACTTTTGCGCTCCCCTTGGGATGCCTTTCGCAGCTGCAGTGTGCCTGGAGCCCAGGGCTTCCTGGTTTTAAAAGTCCTAGGCCTAAGCCTAACAGTAAGCCTAGGAAGGTAAATCAGCCGGGTATTAGGGTTCTTCCTAAGGGAAAAGCCGTGAAAGCAGCCATGTTGTGGCACTTCTGCACTCCCTTTGGGATGCCTTTGGCAGATGAAGTAAGCCTGGAACTCAGGGCTTCCTGGTTAAAGAAATCCAAGCCCTAGGCTGAAGCCTAACCCTAACCCTAGGCAGATAAATCAGCCTAGGTATAGGGATGGTGCCAAGGAAAAAGCTGTGAAAGCTGCCATGTTGTTGCACTTTTGTACTCCCCTTGGGATGCCTTGAACAGCTGCAGTGTGCCTGGAGCCCAGGGCTTCCTAGTTTTAAAAATCCTAGCCCTAGGCCTAAGCCTAACAGTAACCCTGGGAAGGGAAATCAGCCTGGTGTTAGGCTTCTTGCCAAGGAAAAAGCCGTGAAAGCAGCCATGTTGTGGCACTTTTGCACTCCCTTTTGGATGCCTTTCACAGCTCCAGTGTGCCTGGAACTCAGGGCTTCCTGATTTTAAAAATCCTAGCCCTAGGCCGAACCCCAGCCCTAAGACGAGAAAGGCAAATCAGCCAGGAATTAGGCATGTCCCCAAGGAAAAAGCTGTGGAGGCAGGCATGTTGTGGTACTTTTGCGCTCTTCTTGGCTAGTCCTTCGCAGCTGCTGTGTTCTTGGAACTCAGGGCTTTCTGGTTAATAGAACCCTTACCCTAGGCGTAACTCAAACCTTAAGCCTAGGAAGGAAAATCAGCCGATGGTTCGGGATGCTCTCATGGAAATATCAGTGGTGGCAGCCAAGTTGCGTCACTTTTGCGCTCCCCTTGGGATGCCTTTCGCAGCTGCAGTGTGCCTGGAGCCCAGGGCTTCCTGGTTTTAAAAGTCCTAGGCCTAAGCCTAACAGTAAGCCTAGGAAGGTAAATCAGCCGGGTATTAGGGTTCTTCCTAAGGGAAAAGCCGTGAAAGCAGCCATGTTGTGGCACTTCTGCACTCCCTTTGGGATGCCTTTGGCAGATGAAGTAAGCCTGGAACTCAGGGCTTCCTGGTTAAAGAAATCCAAGCCCTAGGCTGAAGCCTAACCCTAACCCTAGGCAGATAAATCAGCCTAGGTATAGGGATGGTGCCAAGGAAAAAGCTGTGAAAGCTGCCATGTTGTTGCACTTTTGTACTCCCCTTGGGATGCCTTGAACAGCTGCAGTGTGCCTGGAGCTAAGGGCTTCCTAGTTTTAAAAATCCTAGCCCTAGGCCTAAGCCTAACAGTAACCCTGGGAAGGGAAATCAGCCTGGTGTTAGGCTTCTTGCCAAGGAAAAAGCCGTGAAAGCAGCCATGTTGTGGCACTTTTGCACTCCCTTTTGGATGCCTTTCACAGCTCCAGTGTGCCTGGAACTCAGGGCTTCCTGATTTTAAAAATCCTAGCCCTAGGCCGAACCCCAGCCCTAAGACGAGAAAGGCAAATCAGCCAGGAATTAGGCATGTCCCCAAGGAAAAAGCTGTGGAGGCAGGCATGTTGTGGTACTTTTGCGCTCTTCTTGGCTAGTCCTTCGCAGCTGCTGTGTTCTTGGAACTCAGGGCTTTCTGGTTAATAGAACCCTTACCCTAGGCGTAACTCAAACCTTAACCCTAGGAAGGAAAATCAGCCTATGGTTCGGGATGGTCTCATGGAAATATCAGTGGTGGCAGCCAAGTTGCGTCACTTTTGCGCTCCCCTTGGCATGCCTTTCGCAGCTGCAGTGTGCCTGGAGCCCAGGGCTTCCTGGTTTTAAAAGTCCTAGGCCTAAGCCTAACAGTAAGCCTAGGAAGGTAAATCAGCCGGGTATTAGGGTTCTTCCTAAGGGAAAAGCCGTGAAAGCAGCCATGTTGTGGCACTTCTGCACTCCCTTTGGGATGCCTTTGGCAGATGAAGTAAGCCTGGAACTCAGGGCTTCCTGGTTAAAGAAATCCAAGCCCTAGGCTGAAGCCTAACCCTAACCCTAGGCAGATAAATCAGCCTAGGTATAGGGATGGTGCCAAGGAAAAAGCTGTGAAAGCTGCCTTGTTGTTGCACTTTTGTACTCCCCTTGGGATGCCTTGAACAGCTGCAGTGTGCCTGGAGCTAAGGGCTTCCTAGTTTTAAAAATCCTAGCCCTAGATCTAAGCCTAACAGTAACCCTGGCAAGGGAAATCAGCCTGGTGTTAGGCTTCTTGCCAAGGAAAAAGCCGTGAAAGCAGCCATGTTGTGGCACTTTTGCACTCCCTTTTGGATGCCTTTCACAGCTCCAGTGTGCCTGGAACTCAGGGCTTCCTGATTTTAAAAATCCTAGCCCTAGGCCGAACCCCAGCCCTAAGACGAGAAAGGCAAATCAGCCAGGAATTAGGCATGTCCCCAAGGAAAAAGCTGTGGAGGCAGGCATGTTGTGGTACTTTTGCGCTCTTCTTGGCTAGTCCTTCGCAGCTGCTGTGTTCTTGGAACTCAGGGCTTTCTGGTTAATAGAACCCTTACCCTAGGCGTAACTCAAACCTTAAGCCTAGGAAGGAAAATCAGCCGATGGTTCGGGATGCTCTCATGGAAATATCAGTGGTGGCAGCCAAGTTGCGTCACTTTTGCGCTCCCCTTGGGATGCCTTTCGCAGCTGCAGTGTGCCTGGAGCCCAGGGCTTCCTGGTTTTAAAAGTCCTAGGCCTAAGCCTAACAGTAACCCTAGGAAGGTAAATCAGCCGGGTATTAGGGTTCTTCCTAAGGGAAAAGCCGTGAAAGCAGCCATGTTGTGGCACTTCTGCACTCCCTTTGGGATGCCTTTGGCAGATGAAGTAAGCCTGGAACTCAGGGCTTCCTGGTTAAAGAAATCCAAGCCCTAGGCTGAAGCCTAACCCTAACCCTAGGCAGATAAATCAGCCTAGGTATAGGGATGGTGCCAAGGAAAAAGCTGTGAAAGCTGCCATGTTGTTGCACTTTTGTACTCCCCTTGGGATGCCTTGAACAGCTGCAGTGTGCCTGGAGCTAAGGGCTTCCTAGTTTTAAAAATCCTAGCCCTAGGCCTAAGCCTAACAGTAACCCTGGCAAGGGAAATCAGCCTGGTGTTAGGCTTCTTGCCAAGGAAAAAGCCGTGAAAGCAGCCATGTTGTGGCACTTTTGCACTCCCTTTTGGATGCCTTTCACAGCTCCAGTGTGCCTGGAACTCAGGGCTTCCTGATTTTAAAAATCCTAGCCCTAGGCCGAACCCCAACCCTAAGACGAGAAAGGCAAATCAGCCAGGAATTAGGCATGTCCCCAAGGAAAAAGCTGTGGAGGCAGGCATGTTGTGGTACTTTTGCGCTCTTCTTGGCTAGTCCTTCGCAGCTGCTGTGTTCTTGGAACTCAGGGCTTTCTGGTTAATAGAACCCTTACCCTAGGCGTAACTCAAACCTTAAGCCTAGGAAGGAAAATCAGCCGATGGTTCGGGATGCTCTCATGGAAATATCAGTGGTGGCAGCCAAGTTGCGTCACTTTTGCGCTCCCCTTGGGATGCCTTTCGCAGCTGCAGTGTGCCTGGAGCCCAGGGCTTCCTGGTTTTAAAAGTCCTAGGCCTAAGCCTAACAGTAAGCCTAGGAAGGTAAATCAGCCGGGTATTAGGGTTCTTCCTAAGGGAAAAGCCGTGAAAGCAGCCATGTTGTGGCACTTCTGCACTCCCTTTGGGATGCCTTTGGCAGATGAAGTAAGCCTGGAACTCAGGGCTTCCTGGTTAAAGAAATCCAAGCCCTAGGCTGAAGCCTAACCCTAACCCTAGGCAGATAAATCAGCCTAGGTATAGGGATGGTGCCAAGGAAAAAGCTGTGAAAGCTGCCATGTTGTTGCACTTTTGTACTCCCCTTGGGATGCCTTGAACAGCTGCAGTGTGCCTGGAGCTAAGGGCTTCCTAGTTTTAAAAATCCTAGCCCTAGGCCTAAGCCTAACAGTAACCCTGGGAAGGGAAATCAGCCTGGTGTTAGGCTTCTTGCCAAGGAAAAAGCCGTGAAAGCAGCCATGTTGTGGCACTTTTGCACTCCCTTTTGGATGCCTTTCACAGCTCCAGTGTGCCTGGAACTCAGGGCTTCCTGATTTTAAAAATCCTAGCCCTAGGCCGAACCCCAGCCCTAAGACGAGAAAGGCAAATCAGCCAGGAATTAGGCATGTCCCCAAGGAAAAAGCTGTGGAGGCAGGCATGTTGTGGTACTTTTGCGCTCTTCTTGGCTAGTCCTTCGCAGCTGCTGTGTTCTTGGAACTCAGGGCTTTCTGGTTAATAGAACCCTTACACTAGGCGTAACTCAAACCTTAAGCCTAGGAAGGAAAATCAGCCTATGGTTCGGGATGCTCTCATGGAAATATCAGTGGTGGCAGCCAAGTTGCGTCACTTTTGCGCTCCCCTTGGGATGCCTTTCGCAGCTGCAGTGTGCCTGGAGCCCAGGGCTTCCTGGTTTTAAAAGTCCTAGGCCTAAGCCTAACAGTAACCCTAGGAAGGTAAATCAGCCGGGTATTAGGGTTCTTCCTAAGGGAAAAGCCGTGAAAGCAGCCATGTTGTGGCACTTCTGCACTCCCTTTGGGATGCCTTTGGCAGATGAAGTAAGCCTGGAACTCAGGGCTTCCTGGTTAAAGAAATCCAAGCCCTAGGCTGAAGCCTAACCCTAACCCTAGGCAGATAAATCAGCCTAGGTATAGGGATGGTGCCAAGGAAAAAGCTGTGAAAGCTGCCTTGTTGTTGCACTTTTGTACTCCCCTTGGGATGCCTTGAACAGCTGCAGTGTGCCTGGAGCTAAGGGCTTCCTAGTTTTAAAAATCCTAGCCCTAGGCCTAAGCCTAACAGTAACCCTGGGAAGGGAAATCAGCCTGGTGTTAGGCTTCTTGCCAAGGAAAAAGCCGTGAAAGCAGCCATGTTGTGGCACTTTTGCACTCCCTTTTGGATGCCTTTCACAGCTCCAGTGTGCCTGGAACTCAGGGCTTCCTGATTTTAAAAATCCTAGCCCTAGGCCGAACCCCAGCCCTAAGACGAGAAAGGCAAATCAGCCAGGAATTAGGCATGTCCCCAAGGAAAAAGCTGTGGAGGCAGGCATGTTGTGCTACTTTTGCGCTCTTCTTGGCTAGTCCTTCGCAGCTGCTGTGTTCTTGGAACTCAGGGCTTTCTGGTTAATAGAACCCTTACCCTAGGCGTAACTCAAACCTTAAGCCTAGGAAGGAAAATCAGCCTATGGTTCGGGATGGTCTCATGGAAATATCAGTGGTGGCAGCCAAGTTGCGTCACTTTTGCGCTCCCCTTGGCATGCCTTTTGCAGCTGCAGTGTGCCTGGAGCCCAGGGCTTCCTGGTTTTAAAAGTCCTAGGCCTAAGCCTAACAGTAACCCTAGGAAGGTAAATCAGCCGGGTATTAGGGTTCTTCCTAAGGGAAAAGCCGTGAAAGCAGCCATGTTGTGGCACTTCTGCACTCCCTTTGGGATGCCTTTGGCAGATGAAGTAAGCCTGGAACTCAGGGCTTCCTGGTTAAAGAAATCCAAGCCCTAGGCTGAAGCCTAACCCTAACCCTAGGCAGATAAATCAGCCTAGGTATAGGGATGGTGCCAAGGAAAAAGCTGTGAAAGCTGCCATGTTGTTGCACTTCTGTACTCCCCTTGGGATGCCTTGAACAGCTGCAGTGTGCCTGGAGCTAAGGGCTTCCTAGTTTTAAAAATCCTAGCCCTAGGCCTAAGCCTAACAGTAACCCTGGCAAGGGAAATCAGCCTGGTGTTAGGCTTCTTGCCAAGGAAAAAGCCGTGAAAGCAGCCATGTTGTGGCACTTTTGCACTCCCTTTTGGATGCCTTTCACAGCTCCAGTGTGCCTGGAACTCAGGGCTTCCTGATTTTAAAAATCCTAGCCCTAGGCCGAACCCCAGCCCTAAGACGAGAAAGGCAAATCAGCCAGGAATTAGGCATGTCCCCAAGGAAAAAGCTGTGGAGGCAGGCATGTTGTGCTACTTTTGCGCTCTTCTTGGCTAGTCCTTCGCAGCTGCTGTGTTCTTGGAACTCAGGGCTTTCTGGTTAATAGAACCCTTACCCTAGGCGTAACTCAAACCTTAAGCCTAGGAAGGAAAATCAGCCGATGGTTCGGGATGCTCTCATGGAAATATCAGTGGTGGCAGCCAAGTTGCGTCACTTTTGCGCTCCCCTTGGGATGCCTTTCGCAGCTGCAGTGTGCCTGGAGCCCAGGGCTTCCTGGTTTTAAAAGTCCTAGGCCTAAGCCTAACAGTAACCCTAGGAAGGTAAATCAGCCGGGTATTAGGGTTCTTCCTAAGGGAAAAGCCGTGAAAGCAGCCATGTTGTGGCACTTCTGCACTCCCTTTGGGATGCCTTTGGCAGATGAAGTAAGCCTGGAACTCAGGGCTTCCTGGTTAAAGAAATCCAAGCCCTAGGCTGAAGCCTAACCCTAACCCTAGGCAGATAAATCAGCCTAGGTATAGGGATGGTGCCAAGGAAAAAGCTGTGAAAGCTGCCATGTTGTTGCACTTTTGTACTCCCCTTGGGATGCCTTGAACAGCTGCAGTGTGCCTGGAGCTAAGGGCTTCCTAGTTTTAAAAATCCTAGCCCTAGGCCTAAGCCTAACTGTAACCCTGGCAAGGGAAATCAGCCTGGTGTTAGGCTTCTTGCCAAGGAAAAAGCCGTGAAAGCAGCCATGTTGTGGCACTTTTGCACTCCCTTTTGGATGCCTTTCACAGCTCCAGTGTGCCTGGAACTCAGGGCTTCCTGATTTTAAAAATCCTAGCCCTAGGCCGAACACCAGCCCTAAGACGAGAAAGGCAAATCAGCCAGGAATTAGGCATGTCCCCAAGGAAAAAGCTGTGGAGGCAGGCATGTTGTGGTACTTTTGCGCTCTTCTTGGCTAGTCCTTCGCAGCTGCTGTGTTCTTGGAACTCAGGGCTTTCTGGTTAATAGAACCCTTACCCTAGGCGTAACTCAAACCTTAAGCCTAGGAAGGAAAATCAGCCTATGGTTCGGGATGCTCTCATGGAAATATCAGTGGTGGCAGCCAAGTTGCGTCACTTTTGCGCTCCCCTTGGGATGCCTTTCGCAGCTGCAGTGTGCCTGGAGCCCAGGGCTTCCTGGTTTTAAAAGTCCTAGGCCTAAGCCTAACAGTAACCCTAGGAAGGTAAATCAGCCGGGTATTAGGGTTCTTCCTAAGGGAAAAGCCGTGAAAGCAGCCATGTTGTGGCACTTCTGCACTCCCTTTGGGATGCCTTTGGCAGATGAAGTAAGCCTGGAACTCAGGGCTTCCTGGTTAAAGAAATCCAAGCCCTAGGCTGAAGCCTAACCCTAACCCTAGGCAGATAAATCAGCCTAGGTATCGGGATGGTGCCAAGGAAAAAGCTGTGAAAGGCTGCCATGTTGTTGCACTTTTGTACTCCCCTTGGGATGCCTTGAACAGCTGCAGTGTGCCTGGAGCTAAGGGCTTCCTAGTTTTAAAAATCCTAGCCCTAGGCCTAAGCCTAACAGTAACCCTGGCAAGGGAAATCAGCCTGGTGTTAGGCTTCTTGCCAAGGAAAAAGCCGTGAAAGCAGCCATGTTGTGGCACTTTTGCACTCCCTTTTGGATGCCTTTCACAGCTCCAGTGTGCCTGGAACTCAGGGCTTCCTGATTTTAAAAATCCTAGCCCTAGGCCGAACCCCAGCCCTAAGACGAGAAAGGCAAATCAGCCAGGAATTAGGCATGTCCCCAAGGAAAAAGCTGTGGAGGCAGGCATGTTGTGCTACTTTTGCGCTCTTCTTGGCTAGTCCTTCGCAGCTGCTGTGTTCTTGGAACTCAGGGCTTTCTGGTTAATAGAACCCTTACCCTAGGCGTAACTCAAACCTTAAGCCTAGGAAGGAAAATCAGCCGATGGTTCGGGATGCTCTCATGGAAATATCAGTGGTGGCAGCCAAGTTGCGTCACTTTTGCGCTCCCCTTGGGATGCCTTTCGCAGCTGCAGTGTGCCTGGAGCCCAGGGCTTCCTGGTTTTAAAAGTCCTAGGCCTAAGCCTAACAGTAAGCCTAGGAAGGTAAATCAGCCGGGTATTAGGGTTCTTCCTAAGGGAAAAGCCGTGAAAGCAGCCATGTTGTGGCACTTCTGCACTCCCTTTGGGATGCCTTTGGCAGATGAAGTAAGCCTGGAACTCAGGGCTTCCTGGTTAAAGAAATCCAAGCCCTAGGCTGAAGCCTAACCCTAACCCTAGGCAGATAAATCAGCCTAGGTATAGGGATGGTGCCAAGGAAAAAGCTGTGAAAGCTGCCTTGTTGTTGCACTTTTGTACTCCCCTTGGGATGCCTTGAACAGCTGCAGTGTGCCTGGAGCTAAGGGCTTCCTAGTTTTAAAAATCCTAGCCCTAGGCCTAAGCCTAACAGTAACCCTGGCAAGGGAAATCAGCCTGGTGTTAGGCTTCTTGCCAAGGAAAAAGCCGTGAAAGCAGCCATGTTGTGGCACTTTTGCACTCCCTTTTGGATGCCTTTCACAGCTCCAGTGTGCCTGGAACTCAGGGCTTCCTGATTTTAAAAATCCTAGCCCTAGGCCGAACCCCAGCCCTAAGACGAGAAAGGCAAATCAGCCAGGAATTAGGCATGTCCCCAAGGAAAAAGCTGTGGAGGCAGGCATGTTGTGGTACTTTTGCGCTCTTCTTGGCTAGTCCTTCGCAGCTGCTGTGTTCTTGGAACTCAGGGCTTTCTGGTTAATAGAACCCTTACCCTAGGCGTAACTCAAACCTTAAGCCTAGGAAGGAAAATCAGCCGATGGTTCGGGATGCTCTCATGGAAATATCAGTGGTGGCAGCCAAGTTGCGTCACTTTTGCGCTCCCCTTGGGATGCCTTTCGCAGCTGCAGTGTGCCTGGAGCCCAGGGCTTCCTGGTTTTAAAAGTCCTAGGCCTAAGCCTAACAGTAAGCCTAGGAAGGTAAATCAGCCGGGTATTAGGGTTCTTCCTAAGGGAAAAGCCGTGAAAGCAGCCATGTTGTGGCACTTCTGCACTCCCTTTGGGATGCCTTTGGCAGATGAAGTAAGCCTGGAACTCAGGGCTTCCTGGTTAAAGAAATCCAAGCCCTAGGCTGAAGCCTAACCCTAACCCTAGGCAGATAAATCAGCCTAGGTATAGGGATGGTGCCAAGGAAAAAGCTGTGAAAGCTGCCATGTTGTTGCACTTCTGTACTCCCCTTGGGATGCCTTGAACAGCTGCAGTGTGCCTGGAGCTAAGGGCTTCCTAGTTTTAAAAATCCTAGCCCTAGGCCTAAGCCTAACAGTAACCCTGGCAAGGGAAATCAGCCTGGTGTTAGGCTTCTTGCCAAGGAAAAAGCCGTGAAAGCAGCCATGTTGTGGCACTTTTGCACTCCCTTTTGGATGCCTTTCACAGCTCCAGTGTGCCTGGAACTCAGGGCTTCCTGATTTTAAAAATCCTAGCCCTAGGCCGAACCCCAGCCCTAAGACGAGAAAGGCAAATCAGCCAGGAATTAGGCATGTCCCCAAGGAAAAAGCTGTGGAGGCAGGCATGTTGTGCTACTTTTGCGCTCTTCTTGGCTAGTCCTTCGCAGCTGCTGTGTTCTTGGAACTCAGGGCTTTCTGGTTAATAGAACCCTTACCCTAGGCGTAACTCAAACCTTAAGCCTAGGAAGGAAAATCAGCCGATGGTTCGGGATGGTCTCATGGAAATATCAGTGGTGGCAGCCAAGTTGCGTCACTTTTGCGCTCCCCTTGGGATGCCTTTCGCAGCTGCAGTGTGCCTGGAGCCCAGGGCTTCCTGGTTTTAAAAGTCCTAGGCCTAAGCCTAACAGTAAGCCTAGGAAGGTAAATCAGCCGGGTATTAGGGTTCTTCCTAAGGGAAAAGCCGTGAAAGCAGCCATGTTGTGGCACTTCTGCACTCCCTTTGGGATGCCTTTGGCAGATGAAGTAAGCCTGGAACTCAGGGCTTCCTGGTTAAAGAAATCCAAGCCCTAGGCTGAAGCCTAACCCTAACCCTAGGCAGATAAATCAGCCTAGGTATAGGGATGGTGCCAAGGAAAAAGCTGTGAAAGCTGCCATGTTGTTGCACTTCTGTACTCCCCTTGGGATGCCTTGAACAGCTGCAGTGTGCCTGGAGCTAAGGGCTTCCTAGTTTTAAAAATCCTAGCCCTAGGCCTAAGCCTAACAGTAACCCTGGCAAGGGAAATCAGCCTGGTGTTAGGCTTCTTGCCAAGGAAAAAGCCGTGAAAGCAGCCATGTTGTGGCACTTTTGCACTCCCTTTTGGATGCCTTTCACAGCTCCAGTGTGCCTGGAACTCAGGGCTTCCTGATTTTAAAAATCCTAGCCCTAGGCCGAACCCCAGCCCTAAGACGAGAAAGGCAAATCAGCCAGGAATTAGGCATGTCCCCAAGGAAAAAGCTGTGGAGGCAGGCATGTTGTGGTACTTTTGCGCTCTTCTTGGCTAGTCCTTCGCAGCTGCTGTGTTCTTGGAACTCAGGGCTTTCTGGTTAATAGAACCCTTACCCTAGGCGTAACTCAAACCTTAACCCTAGGAAGGAAAATCAGCCTATGGTTCGGGATGGTCTCATGGAAATATCAGTGGTGGCAGCCAAGTTGCGTCACTTTTGCGCTCCCCTTGGGATGCCTTTCGCAGCTGCAGTGTGCCTGGAGCCCAGGGCTTCCTGGTTTTAAAAGTCCTAGGCCTAAGCCTAACAGTAACCCTAGGAAGGTAAATCAGCCGGGTATTAGGGTTCTTCCTAAGGGAAAAGCCGTGAAAGCAGCCATGTTGTGGCACTTCTGCACTCCCTTTGGGATGCCTTTGGCAGATGAAGTAAGCCTGGAACTCAGGGCTTCCTGGTTAAAGAAATCCAAGCCCTAGGCTGAAGCCTAACCCTAACCCTAGGCAGATAAATCAGCCTAGGTATAGGGATGGTGCCAAGGAAAAAGCTGTGAAAGCTGCCATGTTGTTGCACTTCTGTACTCCCCTTGGGATGCCTTGAACAGCTGCAGTGTGCCTGGAGCTAAGGGCTTCCTAGTTTTAAAAATCCTAGCCCTAGGCCTAAGCCTAACAGTAACCCTGGCAAGGGAAATCAGCCTGGTGTTAGGCTTCTTGCCAAGGAAAAAGCCGTGAAAGCAGCCATGTTGTGGCACTTTTGCACTCCCTTTTGGATGCCTTTCACAGCTCCAGTGTGCCTGGAACTCAGGGCTTCCTGATTTTAAAAATCCTAGCCCTAGGCCGAACCCCAGCCCTAAGACGAGAAAGGCAAATCAGCCAGGAATTAGGCATGTCCCCAAGGAAAAAGCTGTGGAGGCAGGCATGTTGTGCTACTTTTGCGCTCTTCTTGGCTAGTCCTTCGCAGCTGCTGTGTTCTTGGAACTCAGGGCTTTCTGGTTAATAGAACCCTTACCCTAGGCGTAACTCAAACCTTAAGCCTAGGAAGGAAAATCAGCCGATGGTTCGGGATGCTCTCATGGAAATATCAGTGGTGGCAGCCAAGTTGCGTCACTTTTGCGCTCCCCTTGGGATGCCTTTCGCAGCTGCAGTGTGCCTGGAGCCCAGGGCTTCCTGGTTTTAAAAGTCCTAGGCCTAAGCCTAACAGTAAGCCTAGGAAGGTAAATCAGCCGGGTATTAGGGTTCTTCCTAAGGGAAAAGCCGTGAAAGCAGCCATGTTGTGGCACTTCTGCACTCCCTTTGGGATGCCTTTGGCAGATGAAGTAAGCCTGGAACTCAGGGCTTCCTGGTTAAAGAAATCCAAGCCCTAGGCTGAAGCCTAACCCTAACCCTAGGCAGATAAATCAGCCTAGGTATAGGGATGGTGCCAAGGAAAAAGCTGTGAAAGCTGCCTTGTTGTTGCACTTTTGTACTCCCCTTGGGATGCCTTGAACAGCTGCAGTGTGCCTGGAGCTAAGGGCTTCCTAGTTTTAAAAATCCTAGCCCTAGGCCTAAGCCTAACAGTAACCCTGGGAAGGGAAATCAGCCTGGTGTTAGGCTTCTTGCCAAGGAAAAAGCCGTGAAAGCAGCCATGTTGTGGCACTTTTGCACTCCCTTTTGGATGCCTTTCACAGCTCCAGTGTGCCTGGAACTCAGGGCTTCCTGATTTTAAAAATCCTAGCCCTAGGCCGAACCCCAGCCCTAAGACGAGAAAGGCAAATCAGCCAGGAATTAGGCATGTCCCCAAGGAAAAAGCTGTGGAGGCAGGCATGTTGTGGTACTTTTGCGCTCTTCTTGGCTAGTCCTTCGCAGCTGCTGTGTTCTTGGAACTCAGGGCTTTCTGGTTAATAGAACCCTTACCCTAGGCGTAACTCAAACCTTAAGCCTAGGAAGGAAAATCAGCCTATGGTTCGGGATGCTCTCATGGAAATATCAGTGGTGGCAGCCAAGTTGCGTCACTTTTGCGCTCCCCTTGGGATGCCTTTCGCAGCTGCAGTGTGCCTGGAGCCCAGGGCTTCCTGGTTTTAAAAGTCCTAGGCCTAAGCCTAACAGTAAGCCTAGGAAGGTAAATCAGCCGGGTATTAGGGTTCTTCCTAAGGGAAAAGCCGTGAAAGCAGCCATGTTGTGGCACTTCTGCACTCCCTTTGGGATGCCTTTGGCAGATGAAGTAAGCCTGGAACTCAGGGCTTCCTGGTTAAAGAAATCCAAGCCCTAGGCTGAAGCCTAACCCTAACCCTAGGCAGATAAATCAGCCTAGGTATAGGGATGGTGCCAAGGAAAAAGCTGTGAAAGCTGCCATGTTGTTGCACTTCTGTACTCCCCTTGGGATGCCTTGAACAGCTGCAGTGTGCCTGGAGCTAAGGGCTTCCTAGTTTTAAAAATCCTAGCCCTAGGCCTAAGCCTAACAGTAACCCTGGCAAGGGAAATCAGCCTGGTGTTAGGCTTCTTGCCAAGGAAAAAGCCGTGAAAGCAGCCATGTTGTGGCACTTTTGCACTCCCTTTTGGATGCCTTTCACAGCTCCAGTGTGCCTGGAACTCAGGGCTTCCTGATTTTAAAAACCCTAGCCCTAGGCCGAACCCCAGCCCTAAGACGAGAAAGGCAAATCAGCCAGGAATTAGGCATGTCCCCAAGGAAAAAGCTGTGGAGGCAGGCATGTTGTGCTACTTTTGCGCTCTTCTTGGGTAGTCCTTCGCAGCTGCTGTGTTCTTGGAACTCAGGGCTTTCTGGTTAATAGAACCCTTACCCTAGGCGTAACTCAAACCTTAACCCTAGGAAGGAAAATCAGCCGATGGTTCGGGATGCTCTCATGGAAATATCAGTGGTGGCAGCCAAGTTGCGTCACTTTTGCGCTCCCCTTGGGATGCCTTTCGCAGCTGCAGTGTGCCTGGAGCCCAGGGCTTCCTGGTTTTAAAAGTCCTAGGCCTAAGCCTAACAGTAACCCTAGGAAGGTAAATCAGCCGGGTATTAGGGTTCTTCCTAAGGGAAAAGCCGTGAAAGCAGCCATGTTGTGGCACTTCTGCACTCCCTTTGGGATGCCTTTGGCAGATGAAGTAAGCCTGGAACTCAGGGCTTCCTGGTTAAAGAAATCCAAGCCCTAGGCTGAAGCCTAACCCTAACCCTAGGCAGATAAATCAGCCTAGGTATCGGGATGGTGCCAAGGAAAAAGCTGTGAAAGGCTGCCATGTTGTTGCACTTTTGTACTCCCCTTGGGATGCCTTGAACAGCTGCAGTGTGCCTGGAGCTAAGGGCTTCCTAGTTTTAAAAATCCTAGCCCTAGGCCTAAGCCTAACAGTAACCCTGGCAAGGGAAATCAGCCTGGTGTTAGGCTTCTTGCCAAGGAAAAAGCCGTGAAAGCAGCCATGTTGTGGCACTTTTGCACTCCCTTTTGGATGCCTTTCACAGCTCCAGTGTGCCTGGAACTCAGGGCTTCCTGATTTTAAAAATCCTAGCCCTAGGCCGAACCCCAGCCCTAAGACGAGAAAGGCAAATCAGCCAGGAATTAGGCATGTCCCCAAGGAAAAAGCTGTGGAGGCAGGCATGTTGTGGTACTTTTGCGCTCTTCTTGGCTAGTCCTTCGCAGCTGCTGTGTTCTTGGAACTCAGGGCTTTCTGGTTAATAGAACCCTTACCCTAGGCGTAACTCAAACCTTAACCCTAGGAAGGAAAATCAGCCTATGGTTCGGGATGGTCTCATGGAAATATCAGTGGTGGCAGCCAAGTTGCGTCACTTTTGCGCTCCCCTTGGGATGCCTTTCGCAGCTGCAGTGTGCCTGGAGCCCAGGGCTTCCTGGTTTTAAAAGTCCTAGGCCTAAGCCTAACAGTAACCCTAGGAAGGTAAATCAGCCGGGTATTAGGGTTCTTCCTAAGGGAAAAGCCGTGAAAGCAGCCATGTTGTGGCACTTCTGCACTCCCTTTGGGATGCCTTTGGCAGATGAAGTAAGCCTGGAACTCAGGGCTTCCTGGTTAAAGAAATCCAAGCCCTAGGCTGAAGCCTAACCCTAACCCTAGGCAGATAAATCAGCCTAGGTATAGGGATGGTGCCAAGGAAAAAGCTGTGAAAGCTGCCATGTTGTTGCACTTCTGTACTCCCCTTGGGATGCCTTGAACAGCTGCAGTGTGCCTGGAGCTAAGGGCTTCCTAGTTTTAAAAATCCTAGCCCTAGGCCTAAGCCTAACAGTAACCCTGGCAAGGGAAATCAGCCTGGTGTTAGGCTTCTTGCCAAGGAAAAAGCCGTGAAAGCAGCCATGTTGTGGCACTTTTGCACTCCCTTTTGGATGCCTTTCACAGCTCCAGTGTGCCTGGAACTCAGGGCTTCCTGATTTTAAAAATCCTAGCCCTAGGCCGAACCCCAGCCCTAAGACGAGAAAGGCAAATCAGCCAGGAATTAGGCATGTCCCCAAGGAAAAAGCTGTGGAGGCAGGCATGTTGTGCTACTTTTGCGCTCTTCTTGGCTAGTCCTTCGCAGCTGCTGTGTTCTTGGAACTCAGGGCTTTCTGGTTAATAGAACCCTTACCCTAGGCGTAACTCAAACCTTAAGCCTAGGAAGGAAAATCAGCCGATGGTTCGGGATGCTCTCATGGAAATATCAGTGGTGGCAGCCAAGTTGCGTCACTTTTGCGCTCCCCTTGGGATGCCTTTCGCAGCTGCAGTGTGCCTGGAGCCCAGGGCTTCCTGGTTTTAAAAGTCCTAGGCCTAAGCCTAACAGTAAGCCTAGGAAGGTAAATCAGCCGGGTATTAGGGTTCTTCCTAAGGGAAAAGCCGTGAAAGCAGCCATGTTGTGGCACTTCTGCACTCCCTTTGGGATGCCTTTGGCAGATGAAGTAAGCCTGGAACTCAGGGCTTCCTGGTTAAAGAAATCCAAGCCCTAGGCTGAAGCCTAACCCTAACCCTAGGCAGATAAATCAGCCTAGGTATAGGGATGGTGCCAAGGAAAAAGCTGTGAAAGCTGCCATGTTGTTGCACTTTTGTACTCCCCTTGGGATGCCTTGAACAGCTGCAGTGTGCCTGGAGCTAAGGGCTTCCTAGTTTTAAAAATCCTAGCCCTAGGCCTAAGCCTAACAGTAACCCTGGGAAGGGAAATCAGCCTGGTGTTAGGCTTCTTGCCAAGGAAAAAGCCGTGAAAGCAGCCATGTTGTGGCACTTTTGCACTCCCTTTTGGATGCCTTTCACAGCTCCAGTGTGCCTGGAACTCAGGGCTTCCTGATTTTAAAAATCCTAGCCCTAGGCCGAACCCCAGCCCTAAGACGAGAAAGGCAAATCAGCCAGGAATTAGGCATGTCCCCAAGGAAAAAGCTGTGGAGGCAGGCATGTTGTGCTACTTTTGCGCTCTTCTTGGCTAGTCCTTCGCAGCTGCTGTGTTCTTGGAACTCAGGGCTTTCTGGTTAATAGAACCCTTACCCTAGGCGTAACTCAAACCTTAACCCTAGGAAGGAAAATCAGCCTATGGTTCGGGATGGTCTCATGGAAATATCAGTGGTGGCAGCCAAGTTGCGTCACTTTTGCGCTCCCCTTGGGATGCCTTTCGCAGCTGCAGTGTGCCTGGAGCCCAGGGCTTCCTGGTTTTAAAAGTCCTAGGCCTAAGCCTAACAGTAAGCCTAGGAAGGTAAATCAGCCGGGTATTAGGGTTCTTCCTAAGGGAAAAGCCGTGAAAGCAGCCATGTTGTGGCACTTCTGCACTCCCTTTGGGATGCCTTTGGCAGATGAAGTAAGCCTGGAACTCAGGGCTTCCTGGTTAAAGAAATCCAAGCCCTAGGCTGAAGCCTAACCCTAACCCTAGGCAGATAAATCAGCCTAGGTATAGGGATGGTGCCAAGGAAAAAGCTGTGAAAGCTGCCATGTTGTTGCACTTCTGTACTCCCCTTGGGATGCCTTGAACAGCTGCAGTGTGCCTGGAGCTAAGGGCTTCCTAGTTTTAAAAATCCTAGCCCTAGGCCTAAGCCTAACAGTAACCCTGGCAAGGGAAATCAGCCTGGTGTTAGGCTTCTTGCCAAGGAAAAAGCCGTGAAAGCAGCCATGTTGTGGCACTTTTGCACTCCCTTTTGGATGCATTTCACAGCTCCAGTGTGCCTGGAACTCAGGGCTTCCTGATTTTAAAAATCCTAGCCCTAGGCCGAACCCCAGCCCTAAGACGAGAAAGGCAAATCAGCCAGGAATTAGGCATGTCCCCAAGGAAAAAGCTGTGGAGGCAGGCATGTTGTGGTACTTTTGCGCTCTTCTTGGCTAGTCCTTCGCAGCTGCTGTGTTCTTGGAACTCAGGGCTTTCTGGTTAATAGAACCCTTACCCTAGGCGTAACTCAAACCTTAACCCTAGGAAGGAAAATCAGCCTATGGTTCGGGATGGTCTCATGGAAATATCAGTGGTGGCAGCCAAGTTGCGTCACTTTTGCGCTCCCCTTGGCATGCCTTTCGCAGCTGCAGTGTGCCTGGAGCCCAGGGCTTCCTGGTTTTAAAAGTCCTAGGCCTAAGCCTAACAGTAACCCTAGGAAGGTAAATCAGCCGGGTATTAGGGTTCTTCCTAAGGGAAAAGCCGTGAAAGCAGCCATGTTGTGGCACTTCTGCACTCCCTTTGGGATGCCTTTGGCAGATGAAGTAAGCCTGGAACTCAGGGCTTCCTGGTTAAAGAAATCCAAGCCCTAGGCTGAAGCCTAACCCTAACCCTAGGCAGATAAATCAGCCTAGGTATAGGGATGGTGCCAAGGAAAAAGCTGTGAAAGCTGCCATGTTGTTGCACTTCTGTACTCCCCTTGGGATGCCTTGAACAGCTGCAGTGTGCCTGGAGCTAAGGGCTTCCTAGTTTTAAAAATCCTAGCCCTAGGCCTAAGCCTAACAGTAACCCTGGCAAGGGAAATCAGCCTGGTGTTAGGCTTCTTGCCAAGGAAAAAGCCGTGAAAGCAGCCATGTTGTGGCACTTTTGCACTCCCTTTTGGATGCCTTTCACAGCTCCAGTGTGCCTGGAACTCAGGGCTTCCTGATTTTAAAAATCCTAGCCCTAGGCCGAACCCCAGCCCTAAGACGAGAAAGGCAAATCAGCCAGGAATTAGGCATGTCCCCAAGGAAAAAGCTGTGGAGGCAGGCATGTTGTGCTACTTTTGCGCTCTTCTTGGCTAGTCCTTCGCAGCTGCTGTGTTCTTGGAACTCAGGGCTTTCTGGTTAATAGAACCCTTACCCTAGGCGTAACTCAAACCTTAAGCCTAGGAAGGAAAATCAGCCGATGGTTCGGGATGCTCTCATGGAAATATCAGTGGTGGCAGCCAAGTTGCGTCACTTTTGCGCTCCCCTTGGGATGCCTTTCGCAGCTGCAGTGTGCCTGGAGCCCAGGGCTTCCTGGTTTTAAAAGTCCTAGGCCTAAGCCTAACAGTAAGCCTAGGAAGGTAAATCAGCCGGGTATTAGGGTTCTTCCTAAGGGAAAAGCCGTGAAAGCAGCCATGTTGTGGCACTTCTGCACTCCCTTTGGGATGCCTTTGGCAGATGAAGTAAGCCTGGAACTCAGGGCTTCCTGGTTAAAGAAATCCAAGCCCTAGGCTGAAGCCTAACCCTAACCCTAGGCAGATAAATCAGCCTAGGTATAGGGATGGTGCCAAGGAAAAAGCTGTGAAAGCTGCCTTGTTGTTGCACTTTTGTACTCCCCTTGGGATGCCTTGAACAGCTGCAGTGTGCCTGGAGCTAAGGGCTTCCTAGTTTTAAAAATCCTAGCCCTAGGCCTAAGCCTAACAGTAACCCTGGGAAGGGAAATCAGCCTGGTGTTAGGCTTCTTGCCAAGGAAAAAGCCGTGAAAGCAGCCATGTTGTGGCACTTTTGCACTCCCTTTTGGATGCCTTTCACAGCTCCAGTGTGCCTGGAACTCAGGGCTTCCTGATTTTAAAAATCCTAGCCCTAGGCCGAACCCCAGCCCTAAGACGAGAAAGGCAAATCAGCCAGGAATTAGGCATGTCCCCAAGGAAAATGCTGTGGAGGCAGGCATGTTGTGGTACTTTTGCGCTCTTCTTGGCTAGTCCTTCGCAGCTGCTGTGTTCTTGGAACTCAGGGCTTTCTGGTTAATAGAACCCTTACCCTAGGCGTAACTCAAACCTTAACCCTAGGAAGGAAAATCAGCCTATGGTTCGGGATGGTCTCATGGAAATATCAGTGGTGGCAGCCAAGTTGCGTCACTTTTGCGCTCCCCTTGGCATGCCTTTCGCAGCTGCAGTGTGCCTGGAGCCCAGGGCTTCCTGGTTTTAAAAGTCCTAGGCCTAAGCCTAACAGTAACCCTAGGAAGGTAAATCAGCCGGGTATTAGGGTTCTTCCTAAGGGAAAAGCCGTGAAAGCAGCCATGTTGTGGCACTTCTGCACTCCCTTTGGGATGCCTTTGGCAGATGAAGTAAGCCTGGAACTCAGGGCTTCCTGGTTAAAGAAATCCAAGCCCTAGGCTGAAGCCTAACCCTAACCCTAGGCAGATAAATCAGCCTAGGTATAGGGATGGTGCCAAGGAAAAAGCTGTGAAAGCTGCCATGTTGTTGCACTTCTGTACTCCCCTTGGGATGCCTTGAACAGCTGCAGTGTGCCTGGAGCTAAGGGCTTCCTAGTTTTAAAAATCCTAGCCCTAGGCCTAAGCCTAACAGTAACCCTGGCAAGGGAAATCAGCCTGGTGTTAGGCTTCTTGCCAAGGAAAAAGCCGTGAAAGCAGCCATGTTGTGGCACTTTTGCACTCCCTTTTGGATGCCTTTCACAGCTCCAGTGTGCCTGGAACTCAGGGCTTCCTGATTTTAAAAATCCTAGCCCTAGGCCGAACCCCAGCCCTAAGACGAGAAAGGCAAATCAGCCAGGAATTAGGCATGTCCCCAAGGAAAAAGCTGTGGAGGCAGGCATGTTGTGCTACTTTTGCGCTCTTCTTGGGTAGTCCTTCGCAGCTGCTGTGTTCTTGGAACTCAGGGCTTTCTGGTTAATAGAACCCTTACCCTAGGCGTAACTCAAACCTTAAGCTTAGGAAGGAAAATCAGCCGATGGTTCGGGATGCTCTCATGGAAATATCAGTGGTGGCAGCCAAGTTGCGTCACTTTTGCGCTCCCCTTGGGATGCCTTTCGCAGCTGCAGTGTGCCTGGAGCCCAGGGCTTCCTGGTTTTAAAAGTCCTAGGCCTAAGCCTAACAGTAACCCTAGGAAGGTAAATCAGCCGGGTATTAGGGTTCTTCCTAAGGGAAAAGCCGTGAAAGCAGCCATGTTGTGGCACTTCTGCACTCCCTTTGGGATGCCTTTGGCAGATGAAGTAAGCCTGGAACTCAGGGCTTCCTGGTTAAAGAAATCCAAGCCCTAGGCTGAAGCCTAACCCTAACCCTAGGCAGATAAATCAGCCTAGGTATAGGGATGGTGCCAAGGAAAAAGCTGTGAAAGGCTGCCATGTTGTTGCACTTTTGTACTCCCCTTGGGATGCCTTGAACAGCTGCAGTGTGCCTGGAGCTAAGGGCTTCCTAGTTTTAAAAATCCTAGCCCTAGGCCTAAGCCTAACAGTAACCCTGGCAAGGGAAATCAGCCTGGTGTTAGGCTTCTTGCCAAGGAAAAAGCCGTGAAAGCAGCCATGTTGTGGCACTTTTGCACTCCCTTTTGGATGCCTTTCACAGCTCCAGTGTGCCTGGAACTCAGGGCTTCCTGATTTTAAAAATCCTAGCCCTAGGCCGAACCCCAGCCCTAAGACGAGAAAGGCAAATCAGCCAGGAATTAGGCATGTCCCCAAGGAAAAAGCTGTGGAGGCAGGCATGTTGTGGTACTTTTGCGCTCTTCTTGGCTAGTCCTTCGCAGCTGCTGTGTTCTTGGAACTCAGGGCTTTCTGGTTAATAGAACCCTTACCCTAGGCGTAACTCAAACCTTAAGCCTAGGAAGGAAAATCAGCCGATGGTTCGGGATGGTCTCATGGAAATATCAGTGGTGGCAGCCAAGTTGCGTCACTTTTGCGCTCCCCTTGGGATGCCTTTCGCAGCTGCAGTGTGCCTGGAGCCCAGGGCTTCCTGGTTTTAAAAGTCCTAGGCCTAAGCCTAACAGTAACCCTAGGAAGGTAAATCAGCCGGGTATTAGGGTTCTTCCTAAGGGAAAAGCCGTGAAAGCAGCCATGTTGTGGCACTTCTGCACTCCCTTTGGGATGCCTTTGGCAGATGAAGTAAGCCTGGAACTCAGGGCTTCCTGGTTAAAGAAATCCAAGCCCTAGGCTGAAGCCTAACCCTAACCCTAGGCAGATAAATCAGCCTAGGTATCGGGATGGTGCCAAGGAAAAAGCTGTGAAAGGCTGCCATGTTGTTGCACTTTTGTACTCCCCTTGGGATGCCTTGAACAGCTGCAGTGTGCCTGGAGCTAAGGGCTTCCTAGTTTTAAAAATCCTAGCCCTAGGCCTAAGCCTAACAGTAACCCTGGCAAGGGAAATCAGCCTGGTGTTAGGCTTCTTGCCAAGGAAAAAGCCGTGAAAGCAGCCATGTTGTGGCACTTTTGCACTCCCTTTTGGATGCCTTTCACAGCTCCAGTGTGCCTGGAACTCAGGGCTTCCTGATTTTAAAAATCCTAGCCCTAGGCCGAACCCCAGCCCTAAGACGAGAAAGGCAAATCAGCCAGGAATTAGGCATGTCCCCAAGGAAAAAGCTGTGGAGGCAGGCATGTTGTGGTACTTTTGCGCTCTTCTTGGCTAGTCCTTCGCAGCTGCTGTGTTCTTGGAACTCAGGGCTTTCTGGTTAATAGAACCCTTACCCTAGGCGTAACTCAAACCTTAACCCTAGGAAGGAAAATCAGCCTATGGTTCGGGATGGTCTCATGGAAATATCAGTGGTGGCAGCCAAGTTGCGTCACTTTTGCGCTCCCCTTGGGATGCCTTTCGCAGCTGCAGTGTGCCTGGAGCCCAGGGCTTCCTGGTTTTAAAAGTCCTAGGCCTAAGCCTAACAGTAACCCTAGGAAGGTAAATCAGCCGGGTATTAGGGTTCTTCCTAAGGGAAAAGCCGTGAAAGCAGCCATGTTGTGGCACTTCTGCACTCCCTTTGGGATGCCTTTGGCAGATGAAGTAAGCCTGGAACTCAGGGCTTCCTGGTTAAAGAAATCCAAGCCCTAGGCTGAAGCCTAACCCTAACCCTAGGCAGATAAATCAGCCTAGGTATAGGGATGGTGCCAAGGAAAAAGCTGTGAAAGCTGCCATGTTGTTGCACTTCTGTACTCCCCTTGGGATGCCTTGAACAGCTGCAGTGTGCCTGGAGCTAAGGGCTTCCTAGTTTTAAAAATCCTAGCCCTAGGCCTAAGCCTAACAGTAACCCTGGGAAGGGAAATCAGCCTGGTGTTAGGCTTCTTGCCAAGGAAAAAGCCGTGAAAGCAGCCATGTTGTGGCACTTTTGCACTCCCTTTTGGATGCCTTTCACAGCTCCAGTGTGCCTGGAACTCAGGGCTTCCTGATTTTAAAAATCCTAGCCCTAGGCCGAACCCCAGCCCTAAGACGAGAAAGGCAAATCAGCCAGGAATTAGGCATGTCCCCAAGGAAAAAGCTGTGGAGGCAGGCATGTTGTGCTACTTTTGCGCTCTTCTTGGCTAGTCCTTCGCAGCTGCTGTGTTCTTGGAACTCAGGGCTTTCTGGTTAATAGAACCCTTACCCTAGGCGTAACTCAAACCTTAAGCCTAGGAAGGAAAATCAGCCGATGGTTCGGGATGCTCTCATGGAAATATCAGTGGTGGCAGCCAAGTTGCGTCACTTTTGCGCTCCCCTTGGCATGCCTTTCGCAGCTGCAGTGTGCCTGGAGCCCAGGGCTTCCTGGTTTTAAAAGTCCTAGGCCTAAGCCTAACAGTAACCCTAGGAAGGTAAATCAGCCGGGTATTAGGGTTCTTCCTAAGGGAAAAGCCGTGAAAGCAGCCATGTTGTGGCACTTCTGCACTCCCTTTGGGATGCCTTTGGCAGATGAAGTAAGCCTGGAACTCAGGGCTTCCTGGTTAAAGAAATCCAAGCCCTAGGCTGAAGCCTAACCCTAACCCTAGGCAGATAAATCAGCCTAGGTATAGGGATGGTGCCAAGGAAAAAGCTGTGAAAGCTGCCTTGTTGTTGCACTTTTGTACTCCCCTTGGGATGCCTTGAACAGCTGCAGTGTGCCTGGAGCTAAGGGCTTCCTAGTTTTAAAAATCCTAGCCCTAGGCCTAAGCCTAACAGTAACCCTGGCAAGGGAAATCAGCCTGGTGTTAGGCTTCTTGCCAAGGAAAAAGCCGTGAAAGCAGCCATGTTGTGGCACTTTTGCACTCCCTTTTGGATGCCTTTCACAGCTCCAGTGTGCCTGGAACTCAGGGCTTCCTGATTTTAAAAATCCTAGCCCTAGGCCGAACCCCAGCCCTAAGACGAGAAAGGCAAATCAGCCAGGAATTAGGCATGTCCCCAAGGAAAAAGCTGTGGAGGCAGGCATGTTGTGCTACTTTTGCGCTCTTCTTGGCTAGTCCTTCGCAGCTGCTGTGTTCTTGGAACTCAGGGCTTTCTGGTTAATAGAACCCTTACCCTAGGCGTAACTCAAACCTTAACCCTAGGAAGGAAAATCAGCCTATGGTTCGGGATGGTCTCATGGAAATATCAGTGGTGGCAGCCAAGTTGCGTCACTTTTGCGCTCCCCTTGGGATGCCTTTCGCAGCTGCAGTGTGCCTGGAGCCCAGGGCTTCCTGGTTTTAAAAGTCCTAGGCCTAAGCCTAACAGTAACCCTAGGAAGGTAAATCAGCCGGGTATTAGGGTTCTTCCTAAGGGAAAAGCCGTGAAAGCAGCCATGTTGTGGCACTTCTGCACTCCCTTTGGGATGCCTTTGGCAGATGAAGTAAGCCTGGAACTCAGGGCTTCCTGGTTAAAGAAATCCAAGCCCTAGGCTGAAGCCTAACCCTAACCCTAGGCAGATAAATCAGCCTAGGTATAGGGATGGTGCCAAGGAAAAAGCTGTGAAAGCTGCCATGTTGTTGCACTTCTGTACTCCCCTTGGGATGCCTTGAACAGCTGCAGTGTGCCTGGAGCTAAGGGCTTCCTAGTTTTAAAAATCCTAGCCCTAGGCCTAAGCCTAACAGTAACCCTGGCAAGGGAAATCAGCCTGGTGTTAGGCTTCTTGCCAAGGAAAAAGCCGTGAAAGCAGCCATGTTGTGGCACTTTTGCACTCCCTTTTGGATGCCTTTCACAGCTCCAGTGTGCCTGGAACTCAGGGCTTCCTGATTTTAAAAATCCTAGCCCTAGGCCGAACCCCAGCCCTAAGACGAGAAAGGCAAATCAGCCAGGAATTAGGCATGTCCCCAAGGAAAAAGCTGTGGAGGCAGGCATGTTGTGCTACTTTTGCGCTCTTCTTGGCTAGTCCTTCGCAGCTGCTGTGTTCTTGGAACTCAGGGCTTTCTGGTTAATAGAACCCTTACCCTAGGCGTAACTCAAACCTTAAGCCTAGGAAGGAAAATCAGCCGATGGTTCGGGATGCTCTCATGGAAATATCAGTGGTGGCAGCCAAGTTGCGTCACTTTTGTGCTCCCCTTGGGATGCCTTTCGCAGCTGCAGTGTGCCTGGAGCCCAGGGCTTCCTGGTTTTAAAAGTCCTAGGCCTAAGCCTAACAGTAAGCCTAGGAAGGTAAATCAGCCGGGTATTAGGGTTCTTCCTAAGGGAAAAGCCGTGAAAGCAGCCATGTTGTGGCACTTCTGCACTCCCTTTGGGATGCCTTTGGCAGATGAAGTAAGCCTGGAACTCAGGGCTTCCTGGTTAAAGAAATCCAAGCCCTAGGCTGAAGCCTAACCCTAACCCTAGGCAGATAAATCAGCCTAGGTATAGGGATGGTGCCAAGGAAAAAGCTGTGAAAGCTGCCTTGTTGTTGCACTTTTGTACTCCCCTTGGGATGCCTTGAACAGCTGCAGTGTGCCTGGAGCTAAGGGCTTCCTAGTTTTAAAAATCCTAGCCCTAGGCCTAAGCCTAACAGTAACCCTGGCAAGGGAAATCAGCCTGGTGTTAGGCTTCTTGCCAAGGAAAAAGCCGTGAAAGCAGCCATGTTGTGGCACTTTTGCACTCCCTTTTGGATGCCTTTCACAGCTCCAGTGTGCCTGGAACTCAGGGCTTCCTGATTTTAAAAATCCTAGCCCTAGGCCGAACCCCAGCCCTAAGACGAGAAAGGCAAATCAGCCAGGAATTAGGCATGTCCCCAAGGAAAAAGCTGTGGAGGCAGGCATGTTGTGGTACTTTTGCGCTCTTCTTGGGTAGTCCTTCGCAGCTGCTGTGTTCTTGGAACTCAGGGCTTTCTGGTTAATAGAACCCTTACCCTAGGCGTAACTCAAACCTTAACCCTAGGAAGGAAAATCAGCCTATGGTTCGGGATGGTCTCATGGAAATATCAGTGGTGGCAGCCAAGTTGCGTCACTTTTGCGCTCCCCTTGGGATGCCTTTCGCAGCTGCAGTGTGCCTGGAGCCCAGGGCTTCCTGGTTTTAAAAGTCCTAGGCCTAAGCCTAACAGTAAGCCTAGGAAGGTAAATCAGCCGGGTATTAGGGTTCTTCCTAAGGGAAAAGCCGTGAAAGCAGCCATGTTGTGGCACTTCTGCACTCCCTTTGGGATGCCTTTGGCAGATGAAGTAAGCCTGGAACTCAGGGCTTCCTGGTTAAAGAAATCCAAGCCCTAGGCTGAAGCCTAACCCTAACCCTAGGCAGATAAATCAGCCTAGGTATAGGGATGGTGCCAAGGAAAAAGCTGTGAAAGCTGCCATGTTGTTGCACTTCTGTACTCCCCTTGGGATGCCTTGAACAGCTGCAGTGTGCCTGGAGCTAAGGGCTTCCTAGTTTTAAAAATCCTAGCCCTAGGCCTAAGCCTAACAGTAACCCTGGCAAGGGAAATCAGCCTGGTGTTAGGCTTCTTGCCAAGGAAAAAGCCGTGAAAGCAGCCATGTTGTGGCACTTTTGCACTCCCTTTTGGATGCCTTTCACAGCTCCAGTGTGCCTGGAACTCAGGGCTTCCTGATTTTAAAAATCCTAGCCCTAGGCCGAACCCCAGCCCTAAGACGAGAAAGGCAAATCAGCCAGGAATTAGGCATGTCCCCAAGGAAAAAGCTGTGGAGGCAGGCATGTTGTGCTACTTTTGCGCTCTTCTTGGGTAGTCCTTCGCAGCTGCTGTGTTCTTGGAACTCAGGGCTTTCTGGTTAATAGAACCCTTACCCTAGGCGTAACTCAAACCTTAAGCCTAGGAAGGAAAATCAGCCGATGGTTCGGGATGCTCTCATGGAAATATCAGTGGTGGCAGCCAAGTTGCGTCACTTTTGCGCTCCCCTTGGGATGCCTTTCGCAGCTGCAGTGTGCCTGGAGCCCAGGGCTTCCTGGTTTTAAAAGTCCTAGGCCTAAGCCTAACAGTAAGCCTAGGAAGGTAAATCAGCCGGGTATTAGGGTTCTTCCTAAGGGAAAAGCCGTGAAAGCAGCCATGTTGTGGCACTTCTGCACTCCCTTTGGGATGCCTTTGGCAGATGAAGTAAGCCTGGAACTCAGGGCTTCCTGGTTAAAGAAATCCAAGCCCTAGGCTGAAGCCTAACCCTAACCCTAGGCAGATAAATCAGCCTAGGTATCGGGATGGTGCCAAGGAAAAAGCTGTGAAAGGCTGCCATGTTGTTGCACTTTTGTACTCCCCTTGGGATGCCTTGAACAGCTGCAGTGTGCCTGGAGCTAAGGGCTTCCTAGTTTTAAAAATCCTAGCCCTAGGCCTAAGCCTAACAGTAACCCTGGCAAGGGAAATCAGCCTGGTGTTAGGCTTCTTGCCAAGGAAAAAGCCGTGAAAGCAGCCATGTTGTGGCACTTTTGCACTCCCTTTTGGATGCCTTTCACAGCTCCAGTGTGCCTGGAACTCAGGGCTTCCTGATTTTAAAAATCCTAGCCCTAGGCCGAACCCCAGCCCTAAGACGAGAAAGGCAAATCAGCCAGGAATTAGGCATGTCCCCAAGGAAAAAGCTGTGGAGGCAGGCATGTTGTGGTACTTTTGCGCTCTTCTTGGCTAGTCCTTCGCAGCTGCTGTGTTCTTGGAACTCAGGGCTTTCTGGTTAATAGAACCCTTACCCTAGGCGTAACTCAAACCTTAAGCCTAGGAAGGAAAATCAGCCTATGGTTCGGGATGGTCTCATGGAAATATCAGTGGTGGCAGCCAAGTTGCGTCACTTTTGCGCTCCCCTTGGGATGCCTTTCGCAGCTGCAGTGTGCCTGGAGCCCAGGGCTTCCTGGTTTTAAAAGTCCTAGGCCTAAGCCTAACAGTAAGCCTAGGAAGGTAAATCAGCCGGGTATTAGGGTTCTTCCTAAGGGAAAAGCCGTGAAAGCAGCCATGTTGTGGCACTTCTGCACTCCCTTTGGGATGCCTTTGGCAGATGAAGTAAGCCTGGAACTCAGGGCTTCCTGGTTAAAGAAATCCAAGCCCTAGGCTGAAGCCTAACCCTAACCCTAGGCAGATAAATCAGCCTAGGTATAGGGATGGTGCCAAGGAAAAAGCTGTGAAAGCTGCCATGTTGTTGCACTTCTGTACTCCCCTTGGGATGCCTTGAACAGCTGCAGTGTGCCTGGAGCTAAGGGCTTCCTAGTTTTAAAAATCCTAGCCCTAGGCCTAAGCCTAACAGTAACCCTGGCAAGGGAAATCAGCCTGGTGTTAGGCTTCTTGCCAAGGAAAAAGCCGTGAAAGCAGCCATGTTGTGGCACTTTTGCACTCCCTTTTGGATGCCTTTCACAGCTCCAGTGTGCCTGGAACTCATGGCTTCCTGATTTTAAAAATCCTAGCCCTAGGCCGAACCCCAGCCCTAAGACGAGAAAGGCAAATCAGCCAGGAATTAGGCATGTCCCCAAGGAAAAAGCTGTGGAGGCAGGCATGTTGTGCTACTTTTGCGCTCTTCTTGGGTAGTCCTTCGCAGCTGCTGTGTTCTTGGAACTCAGGGCTTTCTGGTTAATAGAACCCTTACCCTAGGCGTAACTCAAACCTTAAGCCTAGGAAGGAAAATCAGCCTATGGTTCGGGATGCTCTCATGGAAATATCAGTGGTGGCAGCCAAGTTGCGTCACTTTTGCGCTCCCCTTGGGATGCCTTTCGCAGCTGCAGTGTGCCTGGAGCCCAGGGCTTCCTGGTTTTAAAAGTCCTAGGCCTAAGCCTAACAGTAACCCTAGGAAGGTAAATCAGCCGGGTATTAGGGTTCTTCCTAAGGGAAAAGCCGTGAAAGCAGCCATGTTGTGGCACTTCTGCACTCCCTTTGGGATGCCTTTGGCAGATGAAGTAAGCCTGGAACTCAGGGCTTCCTGGTTAAAGAAATCCAAGCCCTAGGCTGAAGCCTAACCCTAACCCTAGGCAGATAAATCAGCCTAGGTATCGGGATGGTGCCAAGGAAAAAGCTGTGAAAGGCTGCCATGTTGTTGCACTTTTGTACTCCCCTTGGGATGCCTTGAACAGCTGCAGTGTGCCTGGAGCTAAGGGCTTCCTAGTTTTAAAAATCCTAGCCCTAGGCCTAAGCCTAACAGTAACCCTGGCAAGGGAAATCAGCCTGGTGTTAGGCTTCTTGCCAAGGAAAAAGCCGTGAAAGCAGCCATGTTGTGGCACTTTTGCACTCCCTTTTGGATGCCTTTCACAGCTCCGGTGTGCCTGGAACTCAGGGCTTCCTGATTTTAAAAATCCTAGCCCTAGGCCGAACCCCAGCCCTAAGACGAGAAAGGCAAATCAGCCAGGAATTAGGCATGTCCCCAAGGAAAAAGCTGTGGAGGCAGGCATGTTGTGGTACTTTTGCGCTCTTCTTGGCTAGTCCTTCGCAGCTGCTGTGTTCTTGGAACTCAGGGCTTTCCGGTTAATAGAACCCTTACCCTAGGCGTAACTCAAACCTTAAGCCTAGGAAGGAAAATCAGCCTATGGTTCGGGATGGTCTCATGGAAATATCAGTGGTGGCAGCCAAGTTGCGTCACTTCTGCGCTCCCCTTGGCATGCCTTTCGCAGCTGCAGTGTGCCTGGAGCCCAGGGCTTCCTGGTTTTAAAAGTCCTAGGCCTAAGCCTAACAGTAACCCTAGGAAGGTAAATCAGCCGGGTATTAGGGTTCTTCCTAAGGGAAAAGCCGTGAAAGCAGCCATGTTGTGGCACTTCTGCACTCCCTTTGGGATGCCTTTGGCAGATGAAGTAAGCCTGGAACTCAGGGCTTCCTGGTTAAAGAAATCCAAGCCCTAGGCTGAACCCTAACCCTAACCCTAGGCAGATAAATCAGCCTAGGTATAGGGATGGTGCCAAGGAAAAAGCTGTGAAAGCTGCCATGTTGTTGCACTTTTGTACTCCCCTTGGGATGCCTTGAACAGCTGCAGTGTGCCTGGAGCTAAGGGCTTCCTAGTTTTAAAAATCCTAGCCCTAGGCCTAAGCCTAACAGTAACCCTGGCAAGGGAAATCAGCCTGGTGTTAGGCTTCTTGCCAAGGAAAAAGCCGTGAAAGCAGCCATGTTGTGGCACTTTTGCACTCCCTTTTGGATGCCTTTCACAGCTCCAGTGTGCCTGGAACTCAGGGCTTCCTGATTTTAAAAATCCTAGCCCTAGGCCGAACCCCAGCCCTAAGACGAGAAAGGCAAATCAGCCAGGAATTAGGCATGTCCCCAAGGAAAAAGCTGTGGAGGCAGGCATGTTGTGGTACTTTTGCGCTCTTCTTGGCTAGTCCTTCGCAGCTGCTGTGTTCTTGGAACTCAGGGCTTTCTGGTTAATAGAACCCTTACCCTAGGCGTAACTCAAACCTTAAGCCTAGGAAGGAAAATCAGCCTATGGTTCGGGATGCTCTCATGGAAATATCAGTGGTGGCAGCCAAGTTGCGTCACTTTTGCGCTCCCCTTGGGATGCCTTTCGCAGCTGCAGTGTGCCTGGAGCCCAGGGCTTCCTGGTTTTAAAAGTCCTAGGCCTAAGCCTAACAGTAACCCTAGGAAGGTAAATCAGCCGGGTATTAGGGTTCTTCCTAAGGGAAAAGCCGTGAAAGCAGCCATGTTGTGGCACTTCTGCACTCCCTTTGGGATGCCTTTGGCAGATGAAGTAAGCCTGGAACTCAGGGCTTCCTGGTTAAAGAAATCCAAGCCCTAGGCTGAACCCTAACCCTAACCCTAGGCAGATAAATCAGCCTAGGTATAGGGATGGTGCCAAGGAAAAAGCTGTGAAAGCTGCCATGTTGTTGCACTTTTGTACTCCCCTTGGGATGCCTTGAACAGCTGCAGTGTGCCTGGAGCTAAGGGCTTCCTAGTTTTAAAAATCCTAGCCCTAGGCCTAAGCCTAACAGTAACCCTGGCAAGGGAAATCAGCCTGGTGTTAGGCTTCTTGCCAAGGAAAAAGCCGTGAAAGCAGCCATGTTGTGGCACTTTTGCACTCCCTTTTGGATGCATTTCACAGCTCCGGTGTGCCTGGAACTCAGGGCTTCCTGATTTTAAAAATCCTAGCCCTAGGCCGAACCCCAACCCTAAGACGAGAAAGGCAAATCAGCCAGGAATTAGGCATGTCCCCAAGGAAAAAGCTGTGGAGGCAGGCATGTTGTGGTACTTTTGCGCTCTTCTTGGCTAGTCCTTCGCAGCTGCTGTGTTCTTGGAACTCAGGGCTTTCTGGTTAATAGAACCCTTACCCTAGGCGTAACTCAAACCTTAAGCCTAGGAAGGAAAATCAGCCTATGGTTCGGGATGGTCTCATGGAAATATCAGTGGTGGCAGCCAAGTTGCGTCACTTTTGCGCTCCCCTTGGCATGCCTTTCGCAGCTGCAGTGTGCCTGGAGCCCAGGGCTTCCTGGTTTTAAAAGTCCTAGGCCTAAGCCTAACAGTAACCCTAGGAAGGTAAATTAGCCGGGTATTAGGGTTCTTCCTAAGGGAAAAGCCATGAAAGCAGCCATGTTGTGGCACTTCTGCACTCCCTTTGGGATGCCTTTGGCAGATGAAGTAAGCCTGGAACTCAGGGCTTCCTGGTTAAAGAAATCCAAGCCCTAGGCTGAAGCCTAACCCTAACCCTAGGCAGATAAATCAGCCTAGGTATAGGGATGGTGCCAAGGAAAAAGCTGTGAAAGCTGCCATGTTGTTGCACTTTTGTACTCCCCTTGGGATGCCTTGAACAGCTGCAGTGTGCCTGGAGCTAAGGGCTTCCTAGTTTTAAAAATCCTAGCCCTAGGCCTAAGCCTAACAGTAACCCTGGCAAGGGAAATCAGCCTGGTGTTAGGCTTCTTGCCAAGGAAAAAGCCGTGAAAGCAGCCATGTTGTGGCACTTTTGCACTCCCTTTTGGATGCCTTTCACAGCTCCAGTGTGCCTGGAACTCAGGGCTTCCTGATTTTAAAAATCCTAGCCCTAGGCCGAACCCCAACCCTAAGACGAGAAAGGCAAATCAGCCAGGAATTAGGCATGTCCCCAAGGAAAAAGCTGTGGAGGCAGGCATGTTGTGGTACTTTTGCGCTCTTCTTGGCTAGTCCTTCGCAGCTGCTGTGTTCTTGGAACTCAGGGCTTTCTGGTTAATAGAACCCTTACCCTAGGCGTAACTCAAACCTTAAGCCTAGGAAGGAAAATCAGCCGATGGTTCGGGATGGTCTCATGGAAATATCAGTGGTGGCAGCCAAGTTGCGTCACTTTTGCGCTCCCCTTGGGATGCCTTTCGCAGCTGCAGTGTGCCTGGAGCCCAGGGCTTCCTGGTTTTAAAAGTCCTAGGCCTAAGCCTAACAGTAACCCTAGGAAGGTAAATCAGCCGGGTATTAGGGTTCTTCCTAAGGGAAAAGCCGTGAAAGCAGCCATGTTGTGGCACTTCTGCACTCCCTTTGGGATGCCTTTGGCAGATGAAGTAAGCCTGGAACTCAGGGCTTCCTGGTTAAAGAAATCCAAGCCCTAGGCTGAAGCCTAACCCTAACCCTAGGCAGATAAATCAGCCTAGGTATAGGGATGGTGCCAAGGAAAAAGCTGTGAAAGCTGCCATGTTGTTGCACTTTTGTACTCCCCTTGCGATGCCTTGAACAGCTGCAGTGTGCCTGGAGCTAAGGGCTTCCTAGTTTTAAAAATCCTAGCCCTAGGCCTAAGCCTAACAGTAACCCTGGCAAGGGAAATCAGCCTGGTGTTAGGCTTCTTGCCAAGGAAAAAGCCGTGAAAGCAGCCATGTTGTGGCACTTTTGCACTCCCTTTTGGATGCCTTTCACAGCTCCAGTGTGCCTGGAACTCAGGGCTTCCTGATTTTAAAAATCCTAGCCCTAGGCCGAACCCCAGCCCTAAGACGAGAAAGGCAAATCAGCCAGGAATTAGGCATGTCCCCAAGGAAAAAGCTGTGGAGGCAGGCATGTTGTGGTACTTTTGCGCTCTTCTTGGCTAGTCCTTCGCAGCTGCTGTGTTCTTGGAACTCAGGGCTTTCTGGTTAATAGAACCCTTACCCTAGGCGTAACTCAAACCTTAAGCCTAGGAAGGAAAATCAGCCGATGGTTCGGGATGCTCTCATGGAAATATCAGTGGTGGCAGCCAAGTTGCGTCACTTTTGCGCTCCCCTTGGGATGCCTTTCGCAGCTGCAGTGTGCCTGGAGCCCAGGGCTTCCTGGTTTTAAAAGTCCTAGGCCTAAGCCTAACAGTAACCCTAGGAAGGTAAATCAGCCGGGTATTAGGGTTCTTCCTAAGGGAAAAGCCGTGAAAGCAGCCATGTTGTGGCACTTCTGCACTCCCTTTGGGATGCCTTTGGCAGATGAAGTAAGCCTGGAACTCAGGGCTTCCTGGTTAAAGAAATCCAAGCCCTAGGCTGAAGCCTAACCCTAACCCTAGGCAGATAAATCAGCCTAGGTATAGGGATGGTGCCAAGGAAAAAGCTGTGAAAGCTGCCTTGTTGTTGCACTTTTGTACTCCCCTTGGGATGCCTTGAACAGCTGCAGTGTGCCTGGAGCTAAGGGCTTCCTAGTTTTAAAAATCCTAGCCCTAGGCCTAAGCCTAACAGTAACCCTGGGAAGGGAAATCAGCCTGGTGTTAGGCTTCTTGCCAAGGAAAAAGCCGTGAAAGCAGCCATGTTGTGGCACTTTTGCACTCCCTTTTGGATGCCTTTCACAGCTCCAGTGTGCCTGGAACTCAGGGCTTCCTGATTTTAAAAATCCTAGCCCTAGGCCGAACCCCAGCCCTAAGACGAGAAAGGCAAATCAGCCAGGAATTAGGCATGTCCCCAAGGAAAAAGCTGTGGAGGCAGGCATGTTGTGGTACTTTTGCGCTCTTCTTGGCTAGTCCTTCGCAGCTGCTGTGTTCTTGGAACTCAGGGCTTTCTGGTTAATAGAACCCTTACCCTAGGCGTAACTCAAACCTTAAGCCTAGGAAGGAAAATCAGCCGATGGTTCGGGATGCTCTCATGGAAATATCAGTGGTGGCAGCCAAGTTGCGTCACTTTTGCGCTCCCCTTGGGATGCCTTTCGCAGCTGCAGTGTGCCTGGAGCCCAGGGCTTCCTGGTTTTAAAAGTCCTAGGCCTAAGCCTAACAGTAAGCCTAGGAAGGTAAATCAGCCGGGTATTAGGGTTCTTCCTAAGGGAAAAGCCGTGAAAGCAGCCATGTTGTGGCACTTCTGCACTCCCTTTGGGATGCCTTTGGCAGATGAAGTAAGCCTGGAACTCAGGGCTTCCTGGTTAAAGAAATCCAAGCCCTAGGCTGAACCCTAACCCTAACCCTAGGCAGATAAATCAGCCTAGGTATAGGGATGGTGCCAAGGAAAAAGCTGTGAAAGCTGCCATGTTGTTGCACTTTTGTACTCCCCTTGGGATGCCTTGAACAGCTGCAGTGTGCCTGGAGCTAAGGGCTTCCTAGTTTTAAAAATCCTAGCCCTAGGCCTAAGCCTAACAGTAACCCTGGGAAGGTAAATCAGCCTGGTGTTAGGCTTCTTGCCAAGGAAAAAGCCGTGAAAGCAGCCATGTTGTGGCACTTTTGCACTCCCTTTTGGATGCCTTTCACAGCTCCAGTGTGCCTGGAACTCAGGGCTTCCTGATTTTAAAAATCCTAGCCCTAGGCCGAACCCCAACACTAAGACGAGAAAGGCAAATCAGCCAGGAATTAGGCATGTCCCCAAGGAAAAGCTGTGGAGGCAGGCATGTTGTGGTACTTTTGCGCTCTTCTTGGCTAGTCCTTCGCAGCTGCTGTGTTCTTGGAACTCAGGGCTTTCTGGTTAATAGAGCCCTTACCCTAGGCGTAACTCAAACCTTAACCCTAGGAAGGAAAATCAACCTATGGTTCGGGATGGTCTCATGGAAATATCAGTGGTGGCAGCCAAGTTGCGTCACTTTTGCGGTCCCCTTGGGATGCCTTTCGCAGCTGCAGTGTGCCTGGAGCCCAGGGCTTCCTGGTTTTAAAAGTCCTAGGCCTAAGCCTAACAGTAACCCTAGGAAGGTAAATCAGCCGGGTATTAGGGTTCTTCCTAAGGGAAAAGCCGTGAAAGCAGCCATGTTGTGGCACTTCTGCACTCCCTTTGGGATGCCTTTGGCAGATGAAGTAAGCCTGGAACTCAGGGCTTCCTGGTTAAAGAAATCCAAGCCCTAGGCTGAACCCTAACCCTAACCCTAGGCAGATAAATCAGCCTAGGTATAGGGATGGTGCCAAGGAAAAAGCTGTGAAAGCTGCCATGTTGTTGCACTTTTGTACTCCCCTTGGGATGCCTTGAACAGCTGCAGTGTGCCTGGAGCCCAGGGCTTCCTAGTTTTAAAAATCCTAGCCCTAGGCCTAAGCCTAACAGTAACCCTGGCAAGGGAAATCAGCCTGGTGTTAGGCTTCTTGCCAAGGAAAAAGCCGTGAAAGCAGCCATGTTGTGGCACTTTTGCACTCCCTTTTGGATGCCTTTCACAGCTCCAGTGTGCCTGGAACTCAGGGCTTCCTGATTTTAAAAATCCTAGCCCTAGGCCGAACCCCAGCCCTAAGACGAGAAAGGCAAATCAGCCAGGAATTAGGCATGTCCGCAAGGAAAAAGCTGTGGAGGCAGGCATGTTGTGGTACTTTTGCGCTCTTCTTGGCTAGTCCTTCGCAGCTGCTGTGTTCTTGGAACTCAGGGCTTTCTGGTTAATAGAACCCTTACCCTAGGCGTAACTCAAACCTTAACCCTAGGAAGGAAAATCAGCCGATGGTTCGGGATGCTCTCATGGAAATATCAGTGGTGGCAGCCAAGTTGCGTCACTTTTGCGCTCCCCTTGGCATGCCTTTCGCAGCTGCAGTGTGCCTGGAGCCCAGGGCTTCCTGGTTTTAAAAGTCCTAGGCCTAAGCCTAACAGTAACCCTAGGAAGGTAAATCAGCCGGGTACTAGGGTTCTTCCTAAGGGAAAAGCCGTGAAAGCAGCCATGTTGTGGCACTTCTGCACTCCCTTTGGGATGCCTTTGGCAGATGAAGTAAGCCTGGAACTCAGGGCTTCCTGGTTAAAGAAATCCAAGCCCTAGGCTGAAGCCTAACCCTAACCCTAGGCAGATAAATCAGCCTAGGTATAGGGATGGTGCCAAGGAAAAAGCTGTGAAAGCTGCCATGTTGTTGCACTTTTGTACTCCCCTTGGGATGCCTTGAACAGCTGCAGTGTGCCTGGAGCTAAGGGCTTCCTAGTTTTAAAAATCCTAGCCCTAGGCCTAAGCCTAACAGTAACCCTGGCAAGGGAAATCAGCCTGGTGTTAGGCTTCTTGCCAAGGAAAAAGCCGTGAAAGCAGCCATGTTGTGGCACTTTTGCACTCCCTTTTGGATGCCTTTCACAGCTCCAGTGTGCCTGGAACTCAGGGCTTCCTGATTTTAAAAATCCTAGCCCTAGGCCGAACCCCAGCCCTAAGACGAGAAAGGCAAATCAGCCAGGAATTAGGCATGTCCCCAAGGAAAAAGCTGTGGAGGCAGGCATGTTGTGCTACTTTTGCGCTCTTCTTGGCTAGTCCTTCGCAGCTGCTGTGTTCTTGGAACTCAGGGCTTTCTGGTTAATAGAACCCTTACCCTAGGCGTAACTCAAACCTTAAGCCTAGGAAGGAAAATCAGCCGATGGTTCGGGATGCTCTCATGGAAATATCAGTGGTGGCAGCCAAGTTGCGTCACTTTTGCGCTCCCCTTGGCATGCCTTTCGCAGCTGCAGTGTGCCTGGAGCCCAGGGCTTCCTGGTTTTAAAAGTCCTAGGCCTAAGCCTAACAGTAACCCTAGGAAGGTAAATCAGCCGGGTATTAGGGTTCTTCCTAAGGGAAAAGCCGTGAAAGCAGCCATGTTGTGGCACTTCTGCACTCCCTTTGGGATGCCTTTGGCAGATGAAGTAAGCCTGGAACTCAGGGCTTCCTGGTTAAAGAAATCCAAGCGCTAGGCTGAACCCTAACCCTAGGCAGATAAATCAGCCTAGGTATAGGGATGGTGCCAAGGAAAAAGCTGTGAAAGCTGCCATGTTGTTGCACTTTTGTACTCCCCTTGGGATGCCTTGAACAGCTGCAGTGTGCCTGGAGCTAAGGGCTTCCTAGTTTTAAAAATCCTAGCCCTAGGCCTAAGCCTAACAGTAACCCTGGCAAGGGAAATCAGCCTGGTGTTAGGCTTCTTGCCAAGGAAAAAGCCGTGAAAGCAGCCATGTTGTGGCACTTTTGCACTCCCTTTTGGATGCCTTTCACAGCTCCAGTGTGCCTGGAACTCAGGGCTTCCTGATTTTAAAAATCCTAGCCCTAGGCCGAACCCCAGCCCTAAGACGAGAAAGGCAAATCAGCCAGGAATTAGGCATGTCCCCAAGGAAAAAGCTGTGGAGGCAGGCATGTTGTGGTACTTTTGCGCTCTTCTTGGGTAGTCCTTCGCAGCTGCTGTGTTCTTGGAACTCAGGGCTTTCTGGTTAATAGAACCCTTACCCTAGGCGTAACTCAAACCTTAAGCCTAGGAAGGAAAATCAGCCGATGGTTCGGGATGCTCTCATGGAAATATCAGTGGTGGCAGCCAAGTTGCGTCACTTTTGCGCTCCCCTTGGCATGCCTTTCGCAGCTGCAGTGTGCCTGGAGCCCAGGGCTTCCTGGTTTTAAAAGTCCTAGGCCTAAGCCTAACAGTAACCCTAGGAAGGTAAATCAGCCGGGTATTAGGGTTCTTCCTAAGGGAAAAGCCGTGAAAGCAGCCATGTTGTGGCACTTCTGCACTCCCTTTGGGATGCCTTTGGCAGATGAAGTAAGCCTGGAACTCAGGGCTTCCTGGTTAAAGAAATCCAAGCCCTAGGCTGAAGCCTAACCCTAACCCTAGGCAGATAAATCAGCCTAGGTATAGGGATGGTGCCAAGGAAAAAGCTGTGAAAGCTGCCATGTTGTTGCACTTTTGTACTCCCCTTGGGATGCCTTGAACAGCTGCAGTGTGCCTGGAGCTAAGGGCTTCCTAGTTTTAAAAATCCTAGCCCTAGGCCTAAGCCTAACAGTAACCCTGGCAAGGGAAATCAGCCTGGTGTTAGGCTTCTTGCCAAGGAAAAAGCCGTGAAAGCAGCCATGTTGTGGCACTTTTGCACTCCCTTTTGGATGCCTTTCACAGCTCCAGTGTGCCTGGAACTCAGGGCTTCCTGATTTTAAAAATCCTAGCCCTAGGCCGAACCCCAGCCCTAAGACGAGAAAGGCAAATCAGCCAGGAATTAGGCATGTCCCCAAGGAAAAAGCTGTGGAGGCAGGCATGTTGTGGTACTTTTGCGCTCTTCTTGGGTAGTCCTTCGCAGCTGCTGTGTTCTTGGAACTCAGGGCTTTCTGGTTAATAGAACCCTTACCCTAGGCGTAACTCAAACCTTAAGCCTAGGAAGGAAAATCAGCCGATGGTTCGGGATGCTCTCATGGAAATATCAGTGGTGGCAGCCAAGTTGCGTCACTTTTGCGCTCCCCTTGGGATGCCTTTCGCAGCTGCAGTGTGCCTGGAGCCCAGGGCTTCCTGGTTTTAAAAGTCCTAGGCCTAAGCCTAACAGTAACCCTAGGAAGGTAAATCAGCCGGGTATTAGGGTTCTTCCTAAGGGAAAAGCCGTGAAAGCAGCCATGTTGTGGCACTTCTGCACTCCCTTTGGGATGCCTTTGGCAGATGAAGTAAGCCTGGAACTCAGGGCTTCCTGGTTAAAGAAATCCAAGCCCTAGGCTGAAGCCTAACCCTAACCCTAGGCAGATAAATCAGCCTAGGTATAGGGATGGTGCCAAGGAAAAAGCTGTGAAAGCTGCCATGTTGTTGCACTTTTGTACTCCCCTTGGGATGCCTTGAACAGCTGCAGTGTGCCTGGAGCTAAGGGCTTCCTAGTTTTAAAAATCCTAGCCCTAGGCCTAAGCCTAACAGTAACCCTGGCAAGGGAAATCAGCCTGGTGTTAGGCTTCTTGCCAAGGAAAAAGCCGTGAAAGCAGCCATGTTGTGGCACTTTTGCACTCCCTTTTGGATGCCTTTCACAGCTCCAGTGTGCCTGGAACTCAGGGCTTCCTGATTTTAAAAATCCTAGCCCTAGGCCGAACCCCAGCCCTAAGACGAGAAAGGCAAATCAGCCAGGAATTAGGCATGTCCCCAAGGAAAAAGCTGTGGAGGCAGGCATGTTGTGGTACTTTTGCGCTCTTCTTGGCTAGTCCTTCGCAGCTGCTGTGTTCTTGGAACTCAGGGCTTTCTGGTTAATAGAACCCTTACCCTAGGCGTAACTCAAACCTTAAGCCTAGGAAGGAAAATCAGCCGATGGTTCGGGATGCTCTCATGGAAATATCAGTGGTGGCAGCCAAGTTGCGTCACTTTTGCGCTCCCCTTGGGATGCCTTTCACAGCTGCAGTGTGCCTGGAGCCCAGGGCTTCCTGGTTTTAAAAGTCCTAGGCCTAAGCCTAACAGTAACCCTAGGAAGGTAAATCAGCCGGGTATTAGGGTTCTTCCTAAGGGAAAAGCCGTGAAAGCAGCCATGTTGTGGCACTTCTGCACTCCCTTTGGGATGCCTTTGGCAGATGAAGTAAGCCTGGAACTCAGGGCTTCCTGGTTAAAGAAATCCAAGCCCTAGGCTGAACCCTAACCCTAACCCTAGGCAGATAAATCAGCCTAGGTATAGGGATGGTGCCAAGGAAAAAGCTGTGAAAGCTGCCATGTTGTTGCACTTTTGTACTCCCCTTGGGATGCCTTGAACAGCTGCAGTGTGCCTGGAGCTAAGGGCTTCCTAGTTTTAAAAATCCTAGCCCTAGGCCTAAGCCTAACAGTAACCCTGGGAAGGGAAATCAGCCTGGTGTTAGGCTTCTTGCCAAGGAAAAAGCCGTGAAAGCAGCCATGTTGTGGCACTTTTGCACTCCCTTTTGGATGCCTTTCACAGCTCCAGTGTGCCTGGAACTCAGGGCTTCCTGATTTTAAAAATCCTAGCCCTAGGCCGAACCCCAGCCCTAAGACGAGAAAGGCAAATCAGCCAGGAATTAGGCATGTCCCCAAGGAAAAAGCTGTGGAGGCAGGCATGTTGTGGTACTTTTGCGCTCTTCTTGGCTAGTCCTTCGCAGCTGCTGTGTTCTTGGAACTCAGGGCTTTCTGGTTAATAGAACCCTTACCCTAGGCGTAACTCAAACCTTAAGCCTAGGAAGGAAAATCAGCCGATGGTTCGGGATGCTCTCATGGAAATATCAGTGGTGGCAGCCAAGTTGCGTCACTTTTGCGCTCCCCTTGGGATGCCTTTCGCAGCTGCAGTGTGCCTGGAGCCCAGGGCTTCCTGGTTTTAAAAGTCCTAGGCCTAAGCCTAACAGTAAGCCTAGGAAGGTAAATCAGCCGGGTATTAGGGTTCTTCCTAAGGGAAAAGCCGTGAAAGCAGCCATGTTGTGGCACTTCTGCACTCCCTTTGGGATGCCTTTGGCAGATGAAGTAAGCCTGGAACTCAGGGCTTCCTGGTTAAAGAAATCCAAGCCCTAGGCTGAAGCCTAACCCTAACCCTAGGCAGATAAATCAGCCTAGGTATAGGGATGGTGCCAAGGAAAAAGCTGTGAAAGCTGCCATGTTGTTGCACTTTTGTACTCCCCTTGGGATGCCTTGAACAGCTGCAGTGTGCCTGGAGCTAAGGGCTTCCTAGTTTTAAAAATCCTAGCCCTAGGCCTAAGCCTAACAGTAACCCTGGCAAGGGAAATCAGCCTGGTGTTAGGCTTCTTGCCAAGGAAAAAGCCGTGAAAGCAGCCATGTTGTGGCACTTTTGCACTCCCTTTTGGATGCCTTTCACAGCTCCAGTGTGCCTGGAACTCAGGGCTTCCTGATTTTAAAAATCCTAGCCCTAGGCCGAACCCCAGCCCTAAGACGAGAAAGGCAAATCAGCCAGGAATTAGGCATGTCCCCAAGGAAAAAGCTGTGGAGGCAGGCATGTTGTGGTACTTTTGCGCTCTTCTTGGCTAGTCCTTCGCAGCTGCTGTGTTCTTGGAACTCAGGGCTTTCTGGTTAATAGAACCCTTACCCTAGGCGTAACTCAAACCTTAAGCCTAGGAAGGAAAATCAGCCGATGGTTCGGGATGCTCTCATGGAAATATCAGTGGTGGCAGCCAAGTTGCGTCACTTTTGCGCTCCCCTTGGGATGCCTTTCGCAGCTGCAGTGTGCCTGGAGCCCAGGGCTTCCTGGTTTTAAAAGTCCTAGGCCTAAGCCTAACAGTAACCCTAGGAAGGTAAATCAGCCGGGTATTAGGGTTCTTCCTAAGGGAAAAGCCGTGAAAGCAGCCATGTTGTGGCACTTCTGCACTCCCTTTGGGATGCCTTTGGCAGATGAAGTAAGCCTGGAACTCAGGGCTTCCTGGTTAAAGAAATCCAAGCCCTAGGCTGAAGCCTAACCCTAACCCTAGGCAGATAAATCAGCCTAGGTATAGGGATGGTGCCAAGGAAAAAGCTGTGAAAGCTGCCATGTTGTTGCACTTTTGTACTCCCCTTGGGATGCCTTGAACAGCTGCAGTGTGCCTGGAGCTAAGGGCTTCCTAGTTTTAAAAATCCTAGCCCTAGGCCTAAGCCTAACAGTAACCCTGGCAAGGGAAATCAGCCTGGTGTTAGGCTTCTTGCCAAGGAAAAAGCCGTGAAAGCAGCCATGTTGTGGCACTTTTGCACTCCCTTTTGGATGCCTTTCACAGCTCCAGTGTGCCTGGAACTCAGGGCTTCCTGATTTTAAAACTCCTAGCCCTAGGCCGAACCCCAGCCCTAAGACGAGAAAGGCAAATCAGCCAGGAATTAGGCATGTCCCCAAGGAAAAAGCTGTGGAGGCAGGCATGTTGTGGTACTTTTGCGCTCTTCTTGGCTAGTCCTTCGCAGCTGCTGTGTTCTTGGAACTCAGGGCTTTCTGGTTAATAGAACCCTTACCCTAGGCGTAACTCAAACCTTAAGCCTAGGAAGGAAAATCAGCCGATGGTTCGGGATGCTCTCATGGAAATATCAGTGGTGGCAGCCAAGTTGCGTCACTTTTGCGCTCCCCTTGGGATGCCTTTCGCAGCTGCAGTGTGCCTGGAGCCCAGGGCTTCCTGGTTTTAAAAGTCCTAGGCCTAAGCCTAACAGTAACCCTAGGAAGGTAAATCAGCCGGGTATTAGGGTTCTTCCTAAGGGAAAAGCCGTGAAAGCAGCCATGTTGTGGCACTTCTGCACTCCCTTTGGGATGCCTTTGGCAGATGAAGTAAGCCTGGAACTCAGGGCTTCCTGGTTAAAGAAATCCAAGCGCTAGGCTGAACACTAACCCTAGGCAGATAAATCAGCCTAGGTATAGGGATGGTGCCAAGGAAAAAGCTGTGAAAGCTGCCATGTTGTTGCACTTTTGTACTCCCCTTGGGATGCCTTGAACAGCTGCAGTGTGCCTGGAGCTAAGGGCTTCCTAGTTTTAAAAATCCTAGCCCTAGGCCTAAGCCTAACAGTAACCCTGGCAAGGGAAATCAGCCTGGTGTTAGGCTTCTTGCCAAGGAAAAAGCCGTGAAAGCAGCCATGTTGTGGCACTTTTGCACTCCCTTTTGGATGCCTTTCACAGCTCCAGTGTGCCTGGAACTCAGGGCTTCCTGATTTTAAAAATCCTAGCCCTAGGCCGAACCCCAGCCCTAAGACGAGAAAGGCAAATCAGCCAGGAATTAGGCATGTCCCCAAGGAAAAAGCTGTGGAGGCAGGCATGTTGTGGTACTTTTGCGCTCTTCTTGGCTAGTCCTTCGCAGCTGCTGTGTTCTTGGAACTCAGGGCTTTCTGGTTAATAGAACCCTTACCCTAGGCGTAACTCAAACCTTAAGCCTAGGAAGGAAAATCAGCCGATGGTTCGGGATGCTCTCATGGAAATATCAGTGGTGGCAGCCAAGTTGCGTCACTTTTGCGCTCCCCTTGGGATGCCTTTCGCAGCTGCAGTGTGCCTGGAGCCCAGGGCTTCCTGGTTTTAAAAGTCCTAGGCCTAAGCCTAACAGTAAGCCTAGGAAGGTAAATCAGCCGGGTATTAGGGTTCTTCCTAAGGGAAAAGCCGTGAAAGCAGCCATGTTGTGGCACTTCTGCACTCCCTTTGGGATGCCTTTGGCAGATGAAGTAAGCCTGGAACTCAGGGCTTCCTGGTTAAAGAAATCCAAGCCCTAGGCTGAAGCCTAACCCTAACCCTAGGCAGATAAATCAGCCTAGGTATAGGGATGGTGCCAAGGAAAAAGCTGTGAAAGCTGCCATGTTGTTGCACTTTTGTACTCCCCTTGGGATGCCTTGAACAGCTGCAGTGTGCCTGGAGCTAAGGGCTTCCTAGTTTTAAAAATCCTAGCCCTAGGCCTAAGCCTAACAGTAACCCTGGGAAGGGAAATCAGCCTGGTGTTAGGCTTCTTGCCAAGGAAAAAGCCGTGAAAGCAGCCATGTTGTGGCACTTTTGCACTCCCTTTTGGATGCCTTTCACAGCTCCAGTGTGCCTGGAACTCAGGGCTTCCTGATTTTAAAAATCCTAGCCCTAGGCCGAACCCCAGCCCTAAGACGAGAAAGGCAAATCAGCCAGGAATTAGGCATGTCCCCAAGGAAAAAGCTGTGGAGGCAGGCATGTTGTGGTACTTTTGCGCTCTTCTTGGGTAGTCCTTCGCAGCTGCTGTGTTCTTGGAACTCAGGGCTTTCTGGTTAATAGAACCCTTACCCTAGGCGTAACTCAAACCTTAAGCCTAGGAAGGAAAATCAGCCGATGGTTCGGGATGCTCTCATGGAAATATCAGTGGTGGCAGCCAAGTTGCGTCACTTTTGCGCTCCCCTTGGGATGCCTTTCGCAGCTGCAGTGTGCCTGGAGCCCAGGGCTTCCTGGTTTTAAAAGTCCTAGGCCTAAGCCTAACAGTAACCCTAGGAAGGTAAATCAGCCGGGTATTAGGGTTCTTCCTAAGGGAAAAGCCGTGAAAGCAGCCATGTTGTGGCACTTCTGCACTCCCTTTGGGATGCCTTTGGCAGATGAAGTAAGCCTGGAACTCAGGGCTTCCTGGTTAAAGAAATCCAAGCCCTAGGCTGAAGCCTAACCCTAACCCTAGGCAGATAAATCAGCCTAGGTATAGGGATGGTGCCAAGGAAAAAGCTGTGAAAGCTGCCATGTTGTTGCACTTTTGTACTCCCCTTGGGATGCCTTGAACAGCTGCAGTGTGCCTGGAGCTCAGGGCTTCCTACTTTTAAAAATCCTAGCCCTAGGCCTAAGCCTAACAGTAACCCTGGCAAGGGAAATCAGCCTGGTGTTAGGCTTCTTGCCAAGGAAAAAGCCGTGAAAGCAGCCATGTTGTGGCACTTTTGCACTCCCTTTTGGATGCCTTTCACAGCTCCAGTGTGCCTGGAACTCAGGGCTTCCTGATTTTAAAAATCCTAGCCCTAGGCCGAACCCCAACCCTAAGACGAGAAAGGCAAATCAGCCAGGAATTAGGCATGTCCCCAAGGAAAAAGCTGTGGAGGCAGGCATGTTGTGGTACTTTTGCGCTCTTCTTGGCTAGTCCTTCGCAGCTGCTGTGTTCTTGGAACTCAGGGCTTTCTGGTTAATAGAACCCTTACCCTAGGCGTAACTCAAACCTTAAGCCTAGGAAGGAAAATCAGCCGATGGTTCGGGATGCTCTCATGGAAATATCAGTGGTGGCAGCCAAGTTGCGTCACTTTTGCGCTCCCCTTGGCATGCCTTTCGTAGCTGCAGTGTGCCTGGAGCCCAGGGCTTCCTGGTTTTAAAAGTCCTAGGCCTAAGCCTAACAGTAACCCTAGGAAGGTAAATCAGCCGGGTATTAGGGTTCTTCCTAAGGGAAAAGCCGTGAAAGCAGCCATGTTGTGGCACTTCTGCACTCCCTTTGGGATGCCTTTGGCAGATGAAGTAAGCCTGGAACTCAGGGCTTCCTGGTTAAAGAAATCCAAGCCCTAGGCTGAACCCTAACCCTAACCCTAGGCAGATAAATCAGCCTAGGTATAGGGATGGTGCCAAGGAAAAAGCTGTGAAAGCTGCCATGTTGTTGCACTTTTGTACTCCCCTTGGGATGCCTTGAACAGCTGCAGTGTGCCTGGAGCTAAGGGCTTCCTAGTTTTAAAAATCCTAGCCCTAGGCCTAAGCCTAACAGTAACCCTGGCAAGGGAAATCAGCCTGGTGTTAGGCTTCTTGCCAAGGAAAAAGCCGTGAAAGCAGCCATGTTGTGGCACTTTTGCACTCCCTTTTGGATGCCTTTCACAGCTCCAGTGTGCCTGGAACTCAGGGCTTCCTGATTTTAAAAATCCTAGCCCTAGGCCGAACCCCAGCCCTAAGACGAGAAAGGCAAATCAGCCAGGAATTAGGCATGTCCCCAAGGAAAAAGCTGTGGAGGCAGGCATGTTGTGGTACTTTTGCGCTCTTCTTGGCTAGTCCTTCGCAGCTGCTGTGTTCTTGGAACTCAGGGCTTTCTGGTTAATAGAACCCTTACCCTAGGCGTAACTCAAACCTTAAGCCTAGGAAGGAAAATCAGCCGATGGTTCGGGATGCTCTCATGGAAATATCAGTGGTGGCAGCCAAGTTGCGTCACTTTTGCGCTCCCCTTGGGATGCCTTTCGCAGCTGCAGTGTGCCTGGAGCCCAGGGCTTCCTGGTTTTAAAAGTCCTAGGCCTAAGCCTAACAGTAAGCCTAGGAAGGTAAATCAGCCGGGTATTAGGGTTCTTCCTAAGGGAAAAGCCGTGAAAGCAGCCATGTTGTGGCACTTCTGCACTCCCTTTGGGATGCCTTTGGCAGATGAAGTAAGCCTGGAACTCAGGGCTTCCTGGTTAAAGAAATCCAAGCCCTAGGCTGAACGCTAACCCTAACCCTAGGCAGATAAATCAGCCTAGGTATAGGGATGGTGCCAAGGAAAAAGCTGTGAAAGCTGCCATGTTGTTGCACTTTTGTACTCCCCTTGGGATGCCTTGAACAGCTGCAGTGTGCCTGGAGCTAAGGGCTTCCTAGTTTTAAAAATCCTAGCCCTAGGCCTAAGCCTAACAGTAACCCTGGGAAGGGAAATCAGCCTGGTGTTAGGCTTCTTGCCAAGGAAAAAGCCGTGAAAGCAGCCATGTTGTGGCACTTTTGCACTCCCTTTTGGATGCCTTTCACAGCTCCAGTGTGCCTGGAACTCAGGGCTTCCTGATTTTAAAAATCCTAGCCCTAGGCCGAACCCCAGCCCTAAGACGAGAAAGGCAAATCAGCCAGGAATTAGGCATGTCCCCAAGGAAAAAGCTGTGGAGGCAGGCATGTTGTGGTACTTTTGCGCTCTTCTTGGCTAGTCCTTCGCAGCTGCTGTGTTCTTGGAACTCAGGGCTTTCTGGTTAATAGAACCCTTACCCTAGGCGTAACTCAAACCTTAAGCCTAGGAAGGAAAATCAGCCTATGGTTCGGGATGCTCTCATGGAAATATCAGTGGTGGCAGCCAAGTTGCGTCACTTTTGCGCTCCCCTTGGGATGCCTTTCGCAGCTGCAGTGTGCCTGGAGCCCAGGGCTTCCTGGTTTTAAAAGTCCTAGGCCTAAGCCTAACAGTAACCCTAGGAAGGTAAATCAGCCGGGTATTAGGGTTCTTCCTAAGGGAAAAGCCGTGAAAGCAGCCATGTTGTGGCACTTCTGCACTCCCTTTGGGATGCCTTTGGCAGATGAAGTAAGCCTGGAACTCAGGGCTTCCTGGTTAAAGAAATCCAAGCCCTAGGCTGAACGCTAACCCTAACCCTAGGCAGATAAATCAGCCTAGGTATAGGGATGGTGCCAAGGAAAAAGCTGTGAAAGCTGCCATGTTGTTGCACTTTTGTACTCCCCTTGGGATGCCTTGAACAGCTGCAGTGTGCCTGGAGCTAAGGGCTTCCTAGTTTTAAAAATCCTAGCCCTAGGCCTAAGCCTAACAGTAACCCTGGCAAGGGAAATCAGCCTGGTGTTAGGCTTCTTGCCAAGGAAAAAGCCGTGAAAGCAGCCATGTTGTGGCACTTTTGCACTCCCTTTTGGATGCCTTTCACAGCTCCAGTGTGCCTGGAACTCAGGGCTTCCTGATTTTAAAAATCCTAGCCCTAGGCCGAACCCCAGCCCTAAGACGAGAAAGGCAAATCAGCAGGAATTAGGCATGTCCCCAAGGAAAAAGCTGTGGAGGCAGGCATGTTGTGGTACTTTTGCGCTCTTCTTGGCTAGTCCTTCGCAGCTGCTGTGTTCTTGGAACTCAGGGCTTTCTGGTTAATAGAACCCTTACCCTAGGCGTAACTCAAACCTTAAGCCTAGGAAGGAAAATCAGCCGATGGTTCGGGATGCTCTCATGGAAATATCAGTGGTGGCAGCCAAGTTGCGTCACTTTTGCGCTCACCTTGGGATGCCTTTCGCGGCTGCAGTGTGCCTGGAGCCCAGGGCTTCCTGGTTTTAAAAGTCCTAGGCCTAAGCCTAACAGTAACCCTAGGAAGGTAAATCAGCCGGGTATTAGGGTTCTTCCTAAGGGAAAAGCCGTGAAAGCAGCCATGTTGTGGCACTTCTGCACTCCCTTTGGGATGCCTTTGGCAGATGAAGTAAGCCTGGAACTCAGGGCTTCCTGGTTAAAGAAATCCAAGCCCTAGGCTGAAGCCTAACCCTAACCCTAGGCAGATAAATCAGCCTAGGTATAGGGATGGTGCCAAGGAAAAAGCTGTGAAAGCTGCCATGTTGTTGCACTTTTGTACTCCCCTTGGGATGCCTTGAACAGCTGCAGTGTGCCTGGAGCCCAGGGCTTCCTAGTTTTAAAAATCCTAGCCCTAGGCCTAAGCCTAACAGTAACCCTGGGAAGGGAAATCAGCCTGGTGTTAGGCTTCTTGCCAAGGAAAAAGCCGTGAAAGCAGCCATGTTGTGGCACTTTTGCACTCCCTTTTGGATGCCTTTCACAGCTCCAGTGTGCCTGGAACTCAGGGCTTCCTGATTTTAAAAATCCTAGCCCTAGGCCGAACCCCAGCCCTAAGACGAGAAAGGCAAATCAGCCAGGAATTAGGCATGTCCCCAAGGAAAAAGCTGTGGAGGCAGGCATGTTGTGGTACTTTTGCGCTCTTCTTGGCTAGTCCTTCGCAGCTGCTGTGTTCTTGGAACTCAGGGCTTTCTGGTTAATAGAACCCTTACCCTAGGCGTAACTCAAACCTTAAGCCTAGGAAGGAAAATCAGCCGATGGTTCGGGATGGTCTCATGGAAATATCAGTGGTGGCAGCCAAGTTGCGTCACTTTTGCGCTCCCCTTGGCATGCCTTTCGCAGCTGCAGTGTGCCTGGAGCCCAGGGCTTCCTGGTTTTAAAAGTCCTAGGCCTAAGCCTAACAGTAAGCCTAGGAAGGTAAATCAGCCGGGTATTAGGGTTCTTCCTAAGGGAAAAGCCGTGAAAGCAGCCATGTTGTGGCACTTCTGCACTCCCTTTGGGATGCCTTTGGCAGATGAAGTAAGCCTGGAACTCAGGGCTTCCTGGTTAAAGAAATCCAAGCCCTAGGCTGAAGCCTAACCCTAACCCTAGGCAGATAAATCAGCCTAGGTATAGGGATGGTGCCAAGGAAAAAGCTGTGAAAGCTGCCATGTTGTTGCACTTTTGTACTCCCCTTGGGATGCCTTGAACAGCTGCAGTGTGCCTGGAGCTAAGGGCTTCCTAGTTTTAAAAATCCTAGCCCTAGGCCTAAGCCTAACAGTAACCCTGGGAAGGGAAATCAGCCTGGTGTTAGGCTTCTTGCCAAGGAAAAAGCCGTGAAAGCAGCCATGTTGTGGCACTTTTGCACTCCCTTTTGGATGCCTTTCACAGCTCCAGTGTGCCTGGAACTCAGGGCTTCCTGATTTTAAAAATCCTAGCCCTAGGCCGAACCCCAGCCCTAAGACGAGAAAGGCAAATCAGCCAGGAATTAGGCATGTCCCCAAGGAAAAAGCTGTGGAGGCAGGCATGTTGTGCTACTTTTGCGCTCTTCTTGGCTAGTCCTTCGCAGCTGCTGTGTTCTTGGAACTCAGGGCTTTCTGGTTAATAGAACCCTTACCCTAGGCGTAACTCAAACCTTAAGCCTAGGAAGGAAAATCAGCCGATGGTTCGGGATGCTCTCATGGAAATATCAGTGGTGGCAGCCAAGTTGCGTCACTTTTGCGCTCACCTTGGGATGCCTTTCGCAGCTGCAGTGTGCCTGGAGCCCAGGGCTTCCTGGTTTTAAAAGTCCTAGGCCTAAGCCTAACAGTAAGCCTAGGAAGGTAAATCAGCCGGGTATTAGGGTTGTTCCTAAGGGAAAAGCCATGAAAGCAGCCATGTTGTGGCACTTCTGCACTCCCTTTGGGATGCCTTTGGCAGATGAAGTAAGCCTGGAACTCAGGGCTTCCTGGTTAAAGAAATCCAAGCCCTAGGCTGAAGCCTAACCCTAACCCTAGGCAGATAAATCAGCCTAGGTATAGGGATGGTGCCAAGGAAAAAGCTGTGAAAGCTGCCATGTTGTTGCACTTTTGTACTCCCCTTGGGATGCCTTGAACAGCTGCAGTGTGCCTGGAGCTAAGGGCTTCCTAGTTTTAAAAATCCTAGCCCTAGGCCTAAGCCTAACAGTAACCCTGGCAAGGGAAATCAGCCTGGTGTTAGGCTTCTTGCCAAGGAAAAAGCCGTGAAAGCAGCCATGTTGTGGCACTTTTGCACTCCCTTTTGGATGCCTTTCACAGCTCCAGTGTGCCTGGAACTCAGGGCTTCCTGATTTTAAAAATCCTAGCCCTAGGCCGAACCCCAGCCCTAAGACGAGAAAGGCAAATCAGCCAGGAATTAGGCATGTCCCCAAGGAAAAAGCTGTGGAGGCAGGCATGTTGTGGTACTTTTGCGCTCTTCTTGGCTAGTCCTTCGCAGCTGCTGTGTTCTTGGAACTCAGGGCTTTCTGGTTAATAGAACCCTTACCCTAGGCGTAACTCAAACCTTAACCCTAGGAAGGAAAATCAGCCGATGGTTCGGGATGGTCTCATGGAAATATCAGTGGTGGCAGCCAAGTTGCGTCACTTTTGCGCTCCCCTTGGGATGCCTTTCGCAGCTGCAGTGTGCCTGGAGCCCAGGGCTTCCTGGTTTTAAAAGTCCTAGGCCTAAGCCTAACAGTAAGCCTAGGAAGGTAAATCAGCCGGGTATTAGGGTTCTTCCTAAGGGAAAAGCCATGAAAGCAGCCATGTTGTGGCACTTCTGCACTCCCTTTGGGATGCCTTTGGCAGATGAAGTAAGCCTGGAACTCAGGGCTTCCTGGTTAAAGAAATCCAAGCCCTAGGCTGAAGCCTAACCCTAACCCTAGGCAGATAAATCAGCCTAGGTATAGGGATGGTGCCAAGGAAAAAGCTGTGAAAGCTGCCATGTTGTTGCACTTTTGTACTCCCCTTGGGATGCCTTGAACAGCTGCAGTGTGCCTGGAGCTAAGGGCTTCCTAGTTTTAAAAATCCTAGCCCTAGGCCTAAGCCTAACAGTAACCCTGGCAAGGGAAATCAGCCTGGTGTTAGGCTTCTTGCCAAGGAAAAAGCCGTGAAAGCAGCCATGTTGTGGCACTTTTGCACTCCCTTTTGGATGCCTTTCACACCTCCAGTGTGCCTGGAACTCAGGGCTTCCTGATTTTAAAAATCCTAGCCCTAGGCCGAACCCCAGCCCTAAGACGAGAAAGGCAAATCAGCCAGGAATTAGGCATGTCCCCAAGGAAAAAGCTGTGGAGGCAGGCATGTTGTGGTACTTTTGCGCTCTTCTTGGGTAGTCCTTCACAGCTGCTGTGTTCTTGGAACTCAGGGCTTTCTGGTTAATAGAACCCTTACCCTAGGCGTAACTCAAACCTTAAGCCTAGGAAGGAAAATCAGCCGATGGTTCGGGATGCTCTCATGGAAATATCAGTGGTGGCAGCCAAGTTGCGTCACTTTTGCGCTCCCCTTGGCATGCCTTTCGCAGCTGCAGTGTGCCTGGAGCCCAGGGCTTCCTGGTTTTAAAAGTCCTAGGCCTAAGCCTAACAGTAACCCTAGGAAGATAAATCAGCCGGGTATTAGGGTTCTTCCTAAGGGAAAAGCCGTGAAAGCAGCCATGTTGTGGCACTTCTGCACTCCCTTTGGGATGCCTTTGGCAGATGAAGTAAGCCTGGAACTCAGGGCTTCCTGGTTAAAGAAATCCAAGCCCTAGGCTGAAGCCTAACCCTAACCCTAGGCAGATAAATCAGCCTAGGTATAGGGATGGTGCCAAGGAAAAAGCTGTGAAAGCTGCCATGTTGTTGCACTTTTGTACTCCCCTTGGGATGCCTTGAACAGCTGCAGTGTGCCTGGAGCTAAGGGCTTCCTAGTTTTAAAAATCCTAGCCCTAGGCCTAAGCCTAACAGTAACCCTGGCAAGGGAAATCAGCCTGGTGTTAGGCTTCTTGCCAAGGAAAAAGCCGTGAAAGCAGCCATGTTGTGGCACTTTTGCACTCCCTTTTGGATGCCTTTCACAGCTCCAGTGTGCCTGGAACTCAGGGCTTCCTGATTTTAAAAATCCTAGCCCTAGGCCGAACCCCAGCCCTAAGACGAGAAAGGCAAATCAGCCAGGAATTAGGCATGTCCCCAAGGAAAAAGCTGTGGAGGCAGGCATGTTGTGGTACTTTTGCGCTCTTCTTGGCTAGTCCTTCGCAGCTGCTGTGTTCTTGGAACTCAGGGCTTTCTGGTTAATAGAACCCTTACCCTAGGCGTAACTCAAACCTTAAGCCTAGGAAGGAAAATCAGCCTATGGTTCGGGATGCTCTCATGGAAATATCAGTACTGGCAGCCAAGTTGCGTCACTTTTGCGCTCCCCTTGGCATGCCTTTCGCAGCTGCAGTGTGCCTGGAGCCCAGGGCTTCCTGGTTTTAAAAGTCCTAGGCCTAAGCCTAACAGTAACCCTAGGAAGGTAAATCAGCCGGGTATTAGGGTTCTTCCTAAGGGAAAAGCCGTGAAAGCAGCCATGTTGTGGCACTTCTGCACTCCCTTTGGGATGCCTTTGGCAGATGAAGTAAGCCTGGAACTCAGGGCTTCCTGGTTAAAGAAATCCAAGCCCTAGGCTGAACCCTAACCCTAACCCTAGGCAGATAAATCAGCCTAGGTATAGGGATGGTGCCAAGGAAAAAGCTGTGAAAGCTGCCATGTTGTTGCACTTTTGTACTCCCCTTGGGATGCCTTGAACAGCTGCAGTGTGCCTGGAGCCCAGGGCTTCCTAGTTTTAAAAATCCTAGCCCTAGGCCTAAGCCTAACAGTAACCCTGGCAAGGGAAATCAGCCTGGTGTTAGGCTTCTTGCCAAGGAAAAAGCCGTGAAAGCAGCCATGTTGTGGCACTTTTGCACTCCCTTTTGGATGCCTTTCACAGCTCCAGTGTGCCTGGAACTCAGGGCTTCCTGATTTTAAAAATCCTAGCCCTAGGCCGAACCCCAGCCCTAAGACGAGAAAGGCAAATCAGCCAGGAATTAGGCATGTCCCCAAGGAAAAAGCTGTGGAGGCAGGCATGTTGTGCTACTTTTGCGCTCTTCTTGGCTAGTCCTTCGCAGCTGCTGTGTTCTTGGAACTCAGGGCTTTCTGGTTAATAGAACCCTTACCCTAGGCGTAACTCAAACCTTAAGCCTAGGAAGGAAAATCAGCCGATGGTTCGGGATGCTCTCATGGAAATATTAGTGGTGGCAGCCAAGTTGCGTCACTTTTGCACTCCCCTTGGGATGCCTTTCGCAGCTGCAGTGTGCCTGGAGCCCAGGGCTTCCTGGTTTTAAAAGTCCTAGGCCTAAGCCTAACAGTAAGCCTAGGAAGGTAAATCAGCCGGGTATTAGGGTTCTTCCTAAGGGAAAAGCCATGAAAGCAGCCATGTTGTGGCACTTCTGCACTCCCTTTGGGATGCCTTTGGCAGATGAAGTAAGCCTGGAACTCAGGGCTTCCTGGTTAAAGAAATCCAAGCCCTAGGCTGAACCCTAACCCTAACCCAAGGCAGATAAATCAGCCTAGGTATAGGGATGGTGCCAAGGAAAAAGCTGTGAAAGCTGCCATGTTGTTGCACTTTTGTACTCCCCTTGGGATGCCTTGAACAGCTGCAGTGTGCCTGGAGCTAAGGGCTTCCTAGTTTTAAAAATCCTAGCCCTAGGCCTAAGCCTAACAGTAACCCTGGGAAGGGAAATCAGCCTGGTGTTAGGCTTCTTGCCAAGGAAAAAGCCGTGAAAGCAGCCATGTTGTGGCACTTTTGCACTCCCTTTTGGATGCCTTTCACAGCTCCAGTGTGCCTGGAACTCAGGGCTTCCTGATTTTAAAAATCCTAGCCCTAGGCCGAACCCCAGCCCTAAGACGAGAAAGGCAAATCAGCCAGGAATTAGGCATGTCCGCAAGGAAAAAGCTGTGGAGGCAGGCATGTTGTGCTACTTTTGCGCTCTTCTTGGCTAGTCCTTCGCAGCTGCTGTGTTCTTGGAACTCAGGGCTTTCTGGTTAATAGAACCCTTACCCTAGGCGTAACTCAAACCTTAAGCCTAGGAAGGAAAATCAGCCGATGGTTCGGGATGCTCTCATGGAAATATCAGTGGTGGCAGCCAAGTTGCGTCACTTTTGCGCTCCCCTTGGGATGCCTTTCGCAGCTGCAGTGTGCCTGGAGCCCAGGGCTTCCTGGTTTTAAAAGTCCTAGGCCTAAGCCTAACAGTAAGCCTAGGAAGGTAAATCAGCCGGGTATTAGGGTTCTTCCTAAGGGAAAAGCCATGAAAGCAGCCATGTTGTGGCACTTCTGCACTCCCTTTGGGATGCCTTTGGCAGATGAAGTAAGCCTGGAACTCAGGGCTTCCTGGTTAAAGAAATCCAAGCCCTAGGCTGAAGCCTAACCCTAACCCTAGGCAGATAAATCAGCCTAGGTATAGGGATGGTGCCAAGGAAAAAGCTGTGAAAGCTGCCATGTTGTTGCACTTTTGTACTCCCCTTGGGATGCCTTGAACAGCTGCAGTGTGCCTGGAGCTAAGGGCTTCCTAGTTTTAAAAATCCTAGCCCTAGGCCTAAGCCTAACAGTAACCCTGGGAAGGGAAATCAGCCTGGTGTTAGGCTTCTTGCCAAGGAAAAAGCCGTGAAAGCAGCCATGTTGTGGCACTTTTGCACTCCCTTTTGGATGCCTTTCACAGCTCCAGTGTGCCTGGAACTCAGGGCTTCCTGATTTTAAAAATCCTAGCCCTAGGCCGAACCCCAGCCCTAAGACGAGAAAGGCAAATCAGCCAGGAATTAGGCATGTCCCCAAGGAAAAAGCTGTGGAGGCAGGCATGTTGTGGTACTTTTGCGCTCTTCTTGGCTAGTCCTTCGCAGCTGCTGTGTTCTTGGAACTCAGGGCTTTCTGGTTAATAGAACCCTTACCCTAGGCGTAACTCAAACCTTAAGCCTAGGAAGGAAAATCAGCCTATGGTTCGGGATGGTCTCATGGAAATATCAGTGGTGGCAGCCAAGTTGCGTCACTTTTGCGCTCCCCTTGGGATGCCTTTCGCAGCTGCAGTGTGCCTGGAGCCCAGGGCTTCCTGGTTTTAAAAGTCCTAGGCCTAAGCCTAACAGTAACCCTAGGAAGGTAATTCAGCCGGGTATTAGGGTTCTTCCTAAGGGAAAAGCCGTGAAAGCAGCCATGTTGTGGCACTTCTGCACTCCCTTTGGGATGCCTTTGGCAGATGAAGTAAGCCTGGAACTCAGGGCTTCCTGGTTAAAGAAATCCAAGCCCTAGGCTGAAGCCTAACCCTAACCCTAGGCAGATAAATCAGCCTAGGTATAGGGATGGTGCCAAGGAAAAAGCTGTGAAAGCTGCCATGTTGTTGCACTTTTGTACTCCCCTTGGGATGCCTTGAACAGCTGCAGTGTGCCTGGAGCTAAGGGCTTCCTAGTTTTAAAAATCCTAGCCCTAGGCCTAAGCCTAACAGTAACCCTGGCAAGGGAAATCAGCCTGGTGTTAGGCTTCTTGCCAAGGAAAAAGCCGTGAAAGCAGCCATGTTGTGGCACTTTTGCACTCCCTTTTGGATGCCTTTCACAGCTCCAGTGTGCCTGGAACTCAGGGCTTCCTGATTTTAAAAATCCTAGCCCTAGGCCGAACCCCAGCCCTAAGACGAGAAAGGCAAATCAGCCAGGAATTAGGCATGTCCCCAAGGAAAAAGCTGTGGAGGCAGGCATGTTGTGGTACTTTTGCGCTCTTCTTGGCTAGTCCTTCGCAGCTGCTGTGTTCTTGGAACTCAGGGCTTTCTGGTTAATAGAACCCTTACCCTAGGCGTAACTCAAACCTTAAGCCTAGGAAGGAAAATCAGCCGATGGTTCGGGATGGTCTCATGGAAATATCAGTGGTGGCAGCCAAGTTGCGTCACTTTTGCGCTCCCCTTGGCATGCCTTTCGCAGCTGCAGTGTGCCTGGAGCCCAGGGCTTCCTGGTTTTAAAAGTCCTAGGCCTAAGCCTAACAGTAACCCTAGGAAGGTAAATCAGCCGGGTATTAGGGTTCTTCCTAAGGGAAAAGCCGTGAAAGCAGCCATGTTGTGGCACTTCTGCACTCCCTTTGGGATGCCTTTGGCAGATGAAGTAAGCCTGGAACTCAGGGCTTCCTGGTTAAAGAAATCCAAGCCCTAGGCTGAAGCCTAACCCTAACCCTAGGCAGATAAATCAGCCTAGGTATAGGGATGGTGCCAAGGAAAAAGCTGTGAAAGCTGCCATGTTGTTGCACTTTTGTACTCCCCTTGGGATGCCTTGAACAGCTGCAGTGTGCCTGGAGCTAAGGGCTTCCTAGTTTTAAAAATCCTAGCCCTAGGCCTAAGCCTAACAGTAACCCTGGCAAGGGAAATCAGCCTGGTGTTAGGCTTCTTGCCAAGGAAAAAGCCGTGAAAGCAGCCATGTTGTGGCACTTTTGCACTCCCTTTTGGATGCCTTTCACAGCTCCAGTGTGCCTGGAACTCAGGGCTTCCTGATTTTAAAAATCCTAGCCCTAGGCCGAACCCCAGCCCTAAGACGAGAAAGGCAAATCAGCCAGGAATTAGGCATGTCCCCAAGGAAAAAGCTGTGGAGGCAGGCATGTTGTGGTACTTTTGCGCTCTTCTTGGCTAGTCCTTCGCAGCTGCTGTGTTCTTGGAACTCAGGGCTTTCTGGTTAATAGAACCCTTACCCTAGGCGTAACTCAAACCTTAACCCTAGGAAGGAAAATCAGCCGATGGTTCGGGATGCTCTCATGGAAATATTAGTCGTGGCAGCCAAGTTGCGTCACTTTTGCGCTCCCCTTGGGATGCCTTTCGCAGCTGCAGTGTGCCTGGAGCCCAGGGCTTCCTGGTTTTAAAAGTCCTAGGCCTAAGCCTAACAGTAAGCCTAGGAAGGTAAATCAGCCGGGTATTAGGGTTCTTCCTAAGGGAAAAGCCGTGAAAGCAGCCATGTTGTGGCACTTCTGCACTCCCTTTGGGATGCCTTTGGCAGATGAAGTAAGCCTGGAACTCAGGGCTTCCTGGTTAAAGAAATCCAAGCCCTAGGCTGAAGCCTAACCCTAACCCTAGGCAGATAAATCAGCCTAGGTATAGGGATGGTGCCAAGGAAAAAGCTGTGAAAGCTGCCATGTTGTTGCACTTTTGTACTCCCCTTGGGATGCCTTGAACAGCTGCAGTGTGCCTGGAGCCCAGGGCTTCCTAGTTTTAAAAATCCTAGCCCTAGGCCTAAGCCTAACAGTAACCCTGGCAAGGGAAATCAGCCTGGTGTTAGGCTTCTTGCCAAGGAAAAAGCCGTGAAAGCAGCCATGTTGTGGCACTTTTGCACTCCCTTTTGGATGCCTTTCACAGCTCCAGTGTGCCTGGAACTCAGGGCTTCCTGATTTTAAAAATCCTAGCCCTAGGCCGAACCCCAGCCCTAAGACGAGAAAGGCAAATCAGCCAGGAATTAGGCATGTCCCCAAGGAAAAAGCTGTGGAGGCAGGCATGTTGTGGTACTTTTGCGCTCTTCTTGGGTAGTCCTTCGCAGCTGCTGTGTTCTTGGAACTCAGGGCTTTCTGGTTAATAGAACCCTTACCCTAGGCGTAACTCAAACCTTAAGCCTAGGAAGGAAAATCAGCCGATGGTTCGGGATGCTCTCATGGAAATATCAGTGGTGGCAGCCAAGTTGTGTCACTTTTGCGCTCCCCTTGGCATGCCTTTCGCAGCTGCAGTGTGCCTGGAGCCCAGGGCTTCCTGGTTTTAAAAGTCCTAGGCCTAAGCCTAACAGTAAGCCTAGGAAGGTAAATCAGCCGGGTATTAGGGTTCTTCCTAAGGGAAAAGCCGTGAAAGCAGCCATGTTGTGGCACTTCTGCACTCCCTTTGGGATGCCTTTGGCAGATGAAGTAAGCCTGGAACTCAGGGCTTCCTGGTTAAAGAAATCCAAGCCCTAGGCTGAAGCCTAACCCTAACCCTAGGCAGATAAATCAGCCTAGGTATAGGGATGGTGCCAAGGAAAAAGCTGTGAAAGCTGCCATGTTGTTGCACTTTTGTACTCCCCTTGGGATGCCTTGAACAGCTGCAGTGTGCCTGGAGCTAAGGGCTTCCTAGTTTTAAAAATCCTAGCCCTAGGCCTAAGCCTAACAGTAACCCTGGGAAGGGAAATCAGCCTGGTGTTAGGCTTCTTGCCAAGGAAAAAGCCGTGAAAGCAGCCATGTTGTGGCACTTTTGCACTCCCTTTTGGATGCCTTTCACAGCTCCAGTGTGCCTGGAACTCAGGGCTTCCTGATTTTAAAAATCCTAGCCCTAGGCCGAACCCCAGCCCTAAGACGAGAAAGGCAAATCAGCCAGGAATTAGGCATGTCCCCAAGGAAAAAGCTGTGGAGGCAGGCATGTTGTGGTACTTTTGCGCTCTTCTTGGCTAGTCCTTCGCAGCTGCTGTGTTCTTGGAACTCAGGGCTTTCTGGTTAATAGAACCCTTACCCTAGGCGTAACTCAAACCTTAAGCCTAGGAAGGAAAATCAGCCGATGGTTCGGGATGCTCTCATGGAAATATCAGTGGTGGCAGCCAAGTTGCGTCACTTTTGCGCTCCCCTTGGGATGCCTTTCGCAGCTGCAGTGTGCCTGGAGCCCAGGGCTTCCTGGTTTTAAAAGTCCTAGGCCTAAGCCTAACAGTAAGCCTAGGAAGGTAAATCAGCCGGGTATTAGGGTTCTTCCTAAGGGAAAAGCCATGAAAGCAGCCATGTTGTGGCACTTCTGCACTCCCTTTGGGATGCCTTTGGCAGATGAAGTAAGCCTGGAACTCAGGGCTTCCTGGTTAAAGAAATCCAAGCCCTAGGCTGAAGCCTAACCCTAACCCTAGGCAGATAAATCAGCCTAGGTATAGGGATGGTGCCAAGGAAAAAGCTGTGAAAGCTGCCATGTTGTTGCACTTTTGTACTCCCCTTGGGATGCCTTGAACAGCTGCAGTGTGCCTGGAGCTAAGGGCTTCCTAGTTTTAAAAATCCTAGCCCTAGGCCTAAGCCTAACAGTAACCCTGGGAAGGGAAATCAGCCTGGTGTTAGGCTTCTTGCCAAGGAAAAAGCCGTGAAAGCAGCCATGTTGTGGCACTTTTGCACTCCCTTTTGGATGCCTTTCACAGCTCCAGTGTGCCTGGAACTCAGGGCTTCCTGATTTTAAAAATCCTAGCCCTAGGCCGAACCCCAGCCCTAAGACGAGAAAGGCAAATCAGCCAGGAATTAGGCATGTCCCCAAGGAAAAAGCTGTGGAGGCAGGCATGTTGTGGTACTTTTGCGCTCTTCTTGGCTAGTCCTTCGCAGCTGCTGTGTTCTTGGAACTCAGGGCTTTCTGGTTAATAGAACCCTTACCCTAGGCGTAACTCAAACCTTAAGCCTAGGAAGGAAAATCAGCCGATGGTTCGGGATGCTCTCATGGAAATATCAGTGGTGGCAGCCAAGTTGCGTCACTTTTGCGCTCCCCTTGGGATGCCTTTCGCAGCTGCAGTGTGCCTGGAGCCCAGGGCTTCCTGGTTTTAAAAGTCCTAGGCCTAAGCCTAACAGTAAGCCTAGGAAGGTAAATCAGCCGGGTATTAGGGTTCTTCCTAAGGGAAAAGCCGTGAAAGCAGCCATGTTGTGGCACTTCTGCACTCCCTTTGGGATGCCTTTGGCAGATGAAGTAAGCCTGGAACTCAGGGCTTCCTGGTTAAAGAAATCCAAGCCCTAGGCTGAACGCTAACCCTAACCCTAGGCAGATAAATCAGCCTAGGTATAGGGATGGTGCCAAGGAAAAAGCTGTGAAAGCTGCCATGTTGTTGCACTTTTGTACTCCCCTTGGGATGCCTTGAACAGCTGCAGTGTGCCTGGAGCTAAGGGCTTCCTAGTTTTAAAAATCCTAGCCCTAGGCCTAAGCCTAACAGTAACCCTGGCAAGGGAAATCAGCCTGGTGTTAGGCTTCTTGCCAAGGAAAAAGCCGTGAAAGCAGCCATGTTGTGGCACTTTTGCACTCCCTTTTGGATGCCTTTCACAGCTCCAGTGTGCCTGGAACTCAGGGCTTCCTGATTTTAAAAATCCTAGCCCTAGGCCGAACCCCAGCCCTAAGACGAGAAAGGCAAATCAGCCAGGAATTAGGCATGTCCCCAAGGAAAAAGCTGTGGAGGCAGGCATGTTGTGGTACTTTTGCGCTCTTCTTGGGTAGTCCTTCACAGCTGCTGTGTTCTTGGAACTCAGGGCTTTCTGGTTAATAGAACCCTTACCCTAGGCGTAACTCAAACCTTAAGCCTAGGAAGGAAAATCAGCCGATGGTTCGGGATGCTCTCATGGAAATATCAGTGGTGGCAGCCAAGTTGCGTCACTTTTGCGCTCCCCTTGGCATGCCTTTCGCAGCTGCAGTGTGCCTGGAGCCCAGGGCTTCCTGGTTTTAAAAGTCCTAGGCCTAAGCCTAACAGTAACCCTAGGAAGATAAATCAGCCGGGTATTAGGGTTCTTCCTAAGGGAAAAGCCGTGAAAGCAGCCATGTTGTGGCACTTCTGCACTCCCTTTGGGATGCCTTTGGCAGATGAAGTAAGCCTGGAACTCAGGGCTTCCTGGTTAAAGAAATCCAAGCCCTAGGCTGAAGCCTAACCCTAACCCTAGGCAGATAAATCAGCCTAGGTATAGGGATGGTGCCAAGGAAAAAGCTGTGAAAGCTGCCATGTTGTTGCACTTTTGTACTCCCCTTGGGATGCCTTGAACAGCTGCAGTGTGCCTGGAGCTAAGGGCTTCCTAGTTTTAAAAATCCTAGCCCTAGGCCTAAGCCTAACAGTAACCCTGGCAAGGGAAATCAGCCTGGTGTTAGGCTTCTTGCCAAGGAAAAAGCCGTGAAAGCAGCCATGTTGTGGCACTTTTGCACTCCCTTTTGGATGCCTTTCACAGCTCCAGTGTGCCTGGAACTCAGGGCTTCCTGATTTTAAAAATCCTAGCCCTAGGCCGAACCCCAGCCCTAAGACGAGAAAGGCAAATCAGCCAGGAATTAGGCATGTCCCCAAGGAAAAAGCTGTGGAGGCAGGCATGTTGTGCTACTTTTGCGCTCTTCTTGGCTAGTCCTTCGCAGCTGCTGTGTTCTTGGAACTCAGGGCTTTCTGGTTAATAGAACCCTTACCCTAGGCGTAACTCAAACCTTAAGCCTAGGAAGGAAAATCAGCCGATGGTTCGGGATGCTCTCATGGAAATATTAGTGGTGGCAGCCAAGTTGCGTCACTTTTGCACTCCCCTTGGGATGCCTTTCGCAGCTGCAGTGTGCCTGGAGCCCAGGGCTTCCTGGTTTTAAAAGTCCTAGGCCTAAGCCTAACAGTAAGCCTAGGAAGGTAAATCAGCCGGGTATTAGGGTTCTTCCTAAGGGAAAAGCCATGAAAGCAGCCATGTTGTGGCACTTCTGCACTCCCTTTGGGATGCCTTTGGCAGATGAAGTAAGCCTGGAACTCAGGGCTTCCTGGTTAAAGAAATCCAAGCCCTAGGCTGAAGCCTAACCCTAACCCTAGGCAGATAAATCAGCCTAGGTATAGGGATGGTGCCAAGGAAAAAGCTGTGAAAGCTGCCATGTTGTTGCACTTTTGTACTCCCCTTGGGATGCCTTGAACAGCTGCAGTGTGCCTGGAGCTAAGGGCTTCCTAGTTTTAAAAATCCTAGCCCTAGGCCTAAGCCTAACAGTAACCCTGGCAAGGGAAATCAGCCTGGTGTTAGGCTTCTTGCCAAGGAAAAAGCCGTGAAAGCAGCCATGTTGTGGCACTTTTGCACTCCCTTTTGGATGCCTTTCACAGCTCCAGTGTGCCTGGAACTCAGGGCTTCCTGATTTTAAAAATCCTAGCCCTAGGCCGAACCCCAGCCCTAAGACGAGAAAGGCAAATCAGCCAGGAATTAGGCATGTCCCCAAGGAAAAAGCTGTGGAGGCAGGCATGTTGTGGTACTTTTGCGCTCTTCTTGGGTAGTCCTTCACAGCTGCTGTGTTCTTGGAACTCAGGGCTTTCTGGTTAATAGAACCCTTACCCTAGGCGTAACTCAAACCTTAAGCCTAGGAAGGAAAATCAGCCGATGGTTCGGGATGGTCTCATGGAAATATCAGTGGTGGCAGCCAAGTTGCGTCACTTTTGCGCTCCCCTTGGCATGCCTTTCGCAGCTGCAGTGTGCCTGGAGCCCAGGGCTTCCTGGTTTTAAAAGTCCTAGGCCTAAGCCTAACAGTAACCCTAGGAAGATAAATCAGCCGGGTATTAGGGTTCTTCCTAAGGGAAAAGCCGTGAAAGCAGCCATGTTGTGGCACTTCTGCACTCCCTTTGGGATGCCTTTGGCAGATGAAGTAAGCCTGGAACTCAGGGCTTCCTGGTTAAAGAAATCCAAGCCCTAGGCTGAAGCCTAACCCTAACCCTAGGCAGATAAATCAGCCTAGGTATAGGGATGGTGCCAAGGAAAAAGCTGTGAAAGCTGCCATGTTGTTGCACTTTTGTACTCCCCTTGGGATGCCTTGAACAGCTGCAGTGTGCCTGGAGCTAAGGGCTTCCTAGTTTTAAAAATCCTAGCCCTAGGCCTAAGCCTAACAGTAACCCTGGCAAGGGAAATCAGCCTGGTGTTAGGCTTCTTGCCAAGGAAAAAGCCGTGAAAGCAGCCATGTTGTGGCACTTTTGCACTCCCTTTTGGATGCCTTTCACAGCTCCAGTGTGCCTGGAACTCAGGGCTTCCTGATTTTAAAAATCCTAGCCCTAGGCCGAACCCCAGCCCTAAGACGAGAAAGGCAAATCAGCCAGGAATTAGGCATGTCCCCAAGGAAAAAGCTGTGGAGGCAGGCATGTTGTGCTACTTTTGCGCTCTTCTTGGCTAGTCCTTCGCAGCTGCTGTGTTCTTGGAACTCAGGGCTTTCTGGTTAATAGAACCCTTACCCTAGGCGTAACTCAAACCTTAAGCCTAGGAAGGAAAATCAGCCGATGGTTCGGGATGCTCTCATGGAAATATTAGTGGTGGCAGCCAAGTTGCGTCACTTTTGCACTCCCCTTGGGATGCCTTTCGCAGCTGCAGTGTGCCTGGAGCCCAGGGCTTCCTGGTTTTAAAAGTCCTAGGCCTAAGCCTAACAGTAAGCCTAGGAAGGTAAATCAGCCGGGTATTAGGGTTCTTCCTAAGGGAAAAGCCATGAAAGCAGCCATGTTGTGGCACTTCTGCACTCCCTTTGGGATGCCTTTGGCAGATGAAGTAAGCCTGGAACTCAGGGCTTCCTGGTTAAAGAAATCCAAGCCCTAGGCTGAACCCTAACCCTAACCCTAGGCAGATAAATCAGCCTAGGTATAGGGATGGTGCCAAGGAAAAAGCTGTGAAAGCTGCCATGTTGTTGCACTTTTGTACTCCCCTTGGGATGCCTTGAACAGCTGCAGTGTGCCTGGAGCTAAGGGCTTCCTAGTTTTAAAAATCCTAGCCCTAGGCCTAAGCCTAACAGTAACCCTGGCAAGGGAAATCAGCCTGGTGTTAGGCTTCTTGCCAAGGAAAAAGCCGTGAAAGCAGCCATGTTGTGGCACTTTTGCACTCCCTTTTGGATGCCTTTCACAGCTCCAGTGTGCCTGGAACTCAGGGCTTCCTGATTTTAAAAATCCTAGCCCTAGGCCGAACCCCAGCCCTAAGACGAGAAAGGCAAATCAGCCAGGAATTAGGCATGTCCGCAAGGAAAAAGCTGTGGAGGCAGGCATGTTGTGCTACTTTTGCGCTCTTCTTGGCTAGTCCTTCGCAGCTGCTGTGTTCTTGGAACTCAGGGCTTTCTGGTTAATAGAACCCTTACCCTAGGCGTAACTCAAACCTTAAGCCTAGGAAGGAAAATCAGCCGATGGTTCGGGATGCTCTCATGGAAATATCAGTGGTGGCAGCCAAGTTGCGTCACTTTTGCGCTCCCCTTGGGATGCCTTTCGCAGCTGCAGTGTGCCTGGAGCCCAGGGCTTCCTGGTTTTAAAAGTCCTAGGCCTAAGCCTAACAGTAAGCCTAGGAAGGTAAATCAGCCGGGTATTAGGGTTGTTCCTAAGGGAAAAGCCATGAAAGCAGCCATGTTGTGGCACTTCTGCACTCCCTTTGGGATGCCTTTGGCAGATGAAGTAAGCCTGGAACTCAGGGCTTCCTGGTTAAAGAAATCCAAGCCCTAGGCTGAAGCCTAACCCTAACCCTAGGCAGATAAATCAGCCTAGGTATAGGGATGGTGCCAAGGAAAAAGCTGTGAAAGCTGCCATGTTGTTGCACTTTTGTACTCCCCTTGGGATGCCTTGAACAGCTGCAGTGTGCCTGGAGCTAAGGGCTTCCTAGTTTTAAAAATCCTAGCCCTAGGCCTAAGCCTAACAGTAACCCTGGCAAGGGAAATCAGCCTGGTGTTAGGCTTCTTGCCAAGGAAAAAGCCGTGAAAGCAGCCATGTTGTGGCACTTTTGCACTCCCTTTTGGATGCCTTTCACAGCTCCAGTGTGCCTGGAACTCAGGGCTTCCTGATTTTAAAAATCCTAGCCCTAGGCCGAACCCCAGCCCTAAGACGAGAAAGGCAAATCAGCCAGGAATTAGGCATGTCCCCAAGGAAAAAGCTGTGGAGGCAGGCATGTTGTGGTACTTTTGCGCTCTTCTTGGCTAGTCCTTCGCAGCTGCTGTGTTCTTGGAACTCAGGGCTTTCTGGTTAATAGAACCCTTACCCTAGGCGTAACTCAAACCTTAAGCCTAGGAAGGAAAATCAGCCTATGGTTCGGGATGGTCTCATGGAAATATCAGTGGTGGCAGCCAAGTTGCGTCACTTTTGCGCTCCCCTTGGGATGCCTTTCGCAGCTGCAGTGTGCCTGGAGCCCAGGGCTTCCTGGTTTTAAAAGTCCTAGGCCTAAGCCTAACAGTAAGCCTAGGAAGGTAAATCAGCCGGGTATTAGGGTTCTTCCTAAGGGAAAAGCCGTGAAAGCAGCCATGTTGTGGCACTTCTGCACTCCCTTTGGGATGCCTTTGGCAGATGAAGTAAGCCTGGAACTCAGGGCTTCCTGGTTAAAGAAATCCAAGCCCTAGGCTGAAGCCTAACCCTAACCCTAGGCAGATAAATCAGCCTAGGTATAGGGATGGTGCCAAGGAAAAAGCTGTGAAAGCTGCCATGTTGTTGCACTTTTGTACTCCCCTTGGGATGCCTTGAACAGCTGCAGTGTGCCTGGAGCTAAGGGCTTCCTAGTTTTAAAAATCCTAGCCCTAGGCCTAAGCCTAACAGTAACCCTGGCAAGGGAAATCAGCCTGGTGTTAGGCTTCTTGCCAAGGAAAAAGCCGTGAAAGCAGCCATGTTGTGGCACTTTTGCACTCCCTTTTGGATGCCTTTCACAGCTCCAGTGTGCCTGGAACTCAGGGCTTCCTGATTTTAAAAATCCTAGCCCTAGGCCGAACCCCAGCCCTAAGACGAGAAAGGCAAATCAGCCAGGAATTAGGCATGTCCGCAAGGAAAAAGCTGTGGAGGCAGGCATGTTGTGCTACTTTTGCGCTCTTCTTGGCTAGTCCTTCGCAGCTGCTGTGTTCTTGGAACTCAGGGCTTTCTGGTTAATAGAACCCTTACCCTAGGCGTAACTCAAACCTTAAGCCTAGGAAGGAAAATCAGCCGATGATTCGGGATGCTCTCATGGAAATATCAGTGGTGGCAGCCAAGTTGCGTCACTTTTGCGCTCCCCTTGGGATGCCTTTCGCAGCTGCAGTGTGCCTGGAGCCCAGGGCTTCCTGGTTTTAAAAGTCCTAGGCCTAAGCCTAACAGTAACCCTAGGAAGGTAAATCAGCCGGGTATTAGGGTTCTTCCTAAGGGAAAAGCCATGAAAGCAGCCATGTTGTGGCACTTCTGCACTCCCTTTGGGATGCCTTTGGCAGATGAAGTAAGCCTGGAACTCAGGGCTTCCTGGTTAAAGAAATCCAAGCCCTAGGCTGAAGCCTAACCCTAACCCTAGGCAGATAAATCAGCCTAGGTATAGGGATGGTGCCAAGGAAAAAGCTGTGAAAGCTGCCATGTTGTTGCACTTTTGTACTCCCCTTGGGATGCCTTGAACAGCTGCAGTGTGCCTGGAGCTAAGGGCTTCCTAGTTTTAAAAATCCTAGCCCTAGGCCTAAGCCTAACAGTAACCCTGGGAAGGGAAATCAGCCTGGTGTTAGGCTTCTTGCCAAGGAAAAAGCCGTGAAAGCAGCCATGTTGTGGCACTTTTGCACTCCCTTTTGGATGCCTTTCACAGCTCCAGTGTGCCTGGAACTCAGGGCTTCCTGATTTTAAAAATCCTAGCCCTAGGCCGAACCCCAGCCCTAAGACGAGAAAGGCAAATCAGCCAGGAATTAGGCATGTCCCCAAGGAAAAAGCTGTGGAGGCAGGCATGTTGTGGTACTTTTGCGCTCTTCTTGGCTAGTCCTTCGCAGCTGCTGTGTTCTTGGAACTCAGGGCTTTCTGGTTAATAGAACCCTTACCCTAGGCGTAACTCAAACCTTAAGCCTAGGAAGGAAAATCAGCCTATGGTTCGGGATGCTCTCATGGAAATATTAGTGGTGGCAGCCAAGTTGCGTCACTTTTGCGCTCCCCTTGGGATGCCTTTCGCAGCTGCAGTGTGCCTGGAGCCCAGGGCTTCCTGGTTTTAAAAGTCCTAGGCCTAAGCCTAACAGTAACCCTAGGAAGATAAATCAGCCGGGTATTAGGGTTCTTCCTAAGGGAAAAGCCGTGAAAGCAGCCATGTTGTGGCACTTCTGCACTCCCTTTGGGATGCCTTTGGCAGATGAAGTAAGCCTGGAACTCAGGGCTTCCTGGTTAAAGAAATCCAAGCCCTAGGCTGAAGCCTAACCCTAACCCTAGGCAGATAAATCAGCCTAGGTATAGGGATGGTGCCAAGGAAAAAGCTGTGAAAGCTGCCATGTTGTTGCACTTTTGTACTCCCCTTGGGATGCCTTGAACAGCTGCAGTGTGCCTGGAGCCCAGGGCTTCCTGGTTTTAAAAGTCCTAGGCCTAAGCCTAACAGTAAGCCTAGGAAGGTAAATCAGCCGGGTATTAGGGTTCTTCCTAAGGGAAAAGCCATGAAAGCAGCCATGTTGTGGCACTTCTGCACTCCCTTTGGGATGCCTTTGGCAGATGAAGTAAGCCTGGAACTCAGGGCTTCCTGGTTAAAGAAATCCAAGCCCTAGGCTGAAGCCTAACCCTAACCCTAGGCAGATAAATCAGCCTAGGTATAGGGATGGTGCCAAGGAAAAAGCTGTGAAAGCTGCCATGTTGTTGCACTTTTGTACTCCCCTTGGGATGCCTTGAACAGCTGCAGTGTGCCTGGAGCTAAGGGCTTCCTAGTTTTAAAAATCCTAGCCCTAGGCCTAAGCCTAACAGTAACCCTGGGAAGGGAAATCAGCCTGGTGTTAGGCTTCTTGCCAAGGAAAAAGCCGTGAAAGCAGCCATGTTGTGGCACTTTTGCACTCCCTTTTGGATGCCTTTCACAGCTCCAGTGTGCCTGGAACTCAGGGCTTCCTGATTTTAAAAATCCTAGCCCTAGGCCGAACCCCAGCCCTAAGACGAGAAAGGCAAATCAGCCAGGAATTAGGCATGTCCGCAAGGAAAAAGCTGTGGAGGCAGGCATGTTGTGCTACTTTTGCGCTCTTCTTGGCTAGTCCTTCGCAGCTGCTGTGTTCTTGGAACTCAGGGCTTTCTGGTTAATAGAACCCTTACCCTAGGCGTAACTCAAACCTTAAGCCTAGGAAGGAAAATCAGCCTATGGTTCGGGATGCTCTCATGGAAATATCAGTGGTGGCAGCCAAGTTGCGTCACTTTTGCGCTCCCCTTGGGATGCCTTTCGCAGCTGCAGTGTGCCTGGAGCCCAGGGCTTCCTGGTTTTAAAAGTCCTAGGCCTAAGCCTAACAGTAACCCTAGGAAGGTAAATCAGCCGGGTATTAGGGTTCTTCCTAAGGGAAAAGCCATGAAAGCAGCCATGTTGTGGCACTTCTGCACTCCCTTTGGGATGCCTTTGGCAGATGAAGTAAGCCTGGAACTCAGGGCTTCCTGGTTAAAGAAATCCAAGCCCTAGGCTGAAGCCTAACCCTAACCCTAGGCAGATAAATCAGCCTAGGTATAGGGATGGTGCCAAGGAAAAAGCTGTGAAAGCTGCCATGTTGTTGCACTTTTGTACTCCCCTTGGGATGCCTTGAACAGCTGCAGTGTGCCTGGAGCTAAGGGCTTCCTAGTTTTAAAAATCCTAGCCCTAGGCCTAAGCCTAACAGTAACCCTGGGAAGGGAAATCAGCCTGGTGTTAGGCTTCTTGCCAAGGAAAAAGCCGTGAAAGCAGCCATGTTGTGGCACTTTTGCACTCCCTTTTGGATGCCTTTCACAGCTCCAGTGTGCCTGGAACTCAGGGCTTCCTGATTTTAAAAATCCTAGCCCTAGGCCGAACCCCAGCCCTAAGACGAGAAAGGCAAATCAGCCAGGAATTAGGCATGTCCCCAAGGAAAAAGCTGTGGAGGCAGGCATGTTGTGGTACTTTTGCGCTCTTCTTGGCTAGTCCTTCGCAGCTGCTGTGTTCTTGGAACTCAGGGCTTTCTGGTTAATAGAACCCTTACCCTAGGCGTAACTCAAACCTTAACCCTAGGAAGGAAAATCAGCCGATGGTTCGGGATGGTCTCATGGAAATATCAGTGGTGGCAGCCAAGTTGCGTCACTTTTGCGCTCCCCTTGGGATGCCTTTCGCAGCTGCAGTGTGCCTGGAGCCCAGGGCTTCCTGGTTTTAAAAGTCCTAGGCCTAAGCCTAACAGTAACCCTAGGAAGGTAATTCAGCCGGGTATTAGGGTTCTTCCTAAGGGAAAAGCCGTGAAAGCAGCCATGTTGTGGCACTTCTGCACTCCCTTTGGGATGCCTTTGGCAGATGAAGTAAGCCTGGAACTCAGGGCTTCCTGGTTAAAGAAATCCAAGCCCTAGGCTGAAGCCTAACCCTAACCCTAGGCAGATAAATCAGCCTAGGTATAGGGATGGTGCCAAGGAAAAAGCTGTGAAAGCTGCCATGTTGTTGCACTTTTGTACTCCCCTTGGGATGCCTTGAACAGCTGCAGTGTGCCTGGAGCTAAGGGCTTCCTAGTTTTAAAAATCCTAGCCCTAGGCCTAAGCCTAACAGTAACCCTGGGAAGGGAAATCAGCCTGGTGTTAGGCTTCTTGCCAAGGAAAAAGCCGTGAAAGCAGCCATGTTGTGGCACTTTTGCACTCCCTTTTGGATGCCTTTCACAGCTCCAGTGTGCCTGGAACTCAGGGCTTCCTGATTTTAAAAATCCTAGCCCTAGGCCGAACCCCAGCCCTAAGACGAGAAAGGCAAATCAGCCAGGAATTAGGCATGTCCCCAAGGAAAAAGCTGTGGAGGCAGGCATGTTGTGGTACTTTTGCGCTCTTCTTGGCTAGTCCTTCGCAGCTGCTGTGTTCTTGGAACTCAGGGCTTTCTGCTTAATAGAACCCTTACCCTAGGCGTAACTCAAACCTTAAGCCTAGGAAGGAAAATCAGCCTATGGTTCGGGATGGTCTCATGGAAATATCAGTGGTGGCAGCCAAGTTGCGTCACTTTTGCGCTCCCCTTGGCATGCCTTTCGCAGCTGCAGTGTGCCTGGAGCCCAGGGCTTCCTGGTTTTAAAAGTCCTAGGCCTAAGCCTAACAGTAACCCTAGGAAGGTAAATCAGCCGGGTATTAGGGTTCTTCCTAAGGGAAAAGCCGTGAAAGCAGCCATGTTGTGGCACTTCTGCACTCCCTTTGGGATGCCTTTGGCAGATGAAGTAAGCCTGGAACTCAGGGCTTCCTGGTTAAAGAAATCCAAGCCCTAGGCTGAAGCCTAACCCTAACCCTAGGCAGATAAATCAGCCTAGGTATAGGGATGGTGCCAAGGAAAAAGCTGTGAAAGCTGCCATGTTGTTGCACTTTTGTACTCCCCTTGGGATGCCTTGAACAGCTGCAGTGTGCCTGGAGCTAAGGGCTTCCTAGTTTTAAAAATCCTAGCCCTAGGCCTAAGCCTAACAGTAACCCTGGCAAGGGAAATCAGCCTGGTGTTAGGCTTCTTGCCAAGGAAAAAGCCGTGAAAGCAGCCATGTTGTGGCACTTTTGCACTCCCTTTTGGATGCCTTTCACAGCTCCAGTGTGCCTGGAACTCAGGGCTTCCTGATTTTAAAAATCCTAGCCCTAGGCCGAACCCCAGCCCTAAGACGAGAAAGGCAAATCAGCCAGGAATTAGGCATGTCCCCAAGGAAAAAGCTGTGGAGGCAGGCATGTTGTGGTACTTTTGCGCTCTTCTTGGCTAGTCCTTCGCAGCTGCTGTGTTCTTGGAACTCAGGGCTTTCTGGTTAATAGAACCCTTACCCTAGGCGTAACTCAAACCTTAAGCCTAGGAAGGAAAATCAGCCGATGGTTCGGGATGCTCTCATGGAAATATTAGTGGTGGCAGCCAAGTTGCGTCACTTTTGCGCTCCCCTTGGGATGCCTTTCGCAGCTGCAGTGTGCCTGGAGCCCAGGGCTTCCTGGTTTTAAAAGTCCTAGGCCTAAGCCTAACAGTAACCCTAGGAAGGTAAATCAGCCGGGTATTAGGGTTCTTCCTAAGGGAAAAGCCGTGAAAGCAGCCATGTTGTGGCACTTCTGCACTCCCTTTGGGATGCCTTTGGCAGATGAAGTAAGCCTGGAACTCAGGGCTTCCTGGTTAAAGAAATCCAAGCCCTAGGCTGAAGCCTAACCCTAACCCTAGGCAGATAAATCAGCCTAGGTATAGGGATGGTGCCAAGGAAAAAGCTGTGAAAGCTGCCATGTTGTTGCACTTTTGTACTCCCCTTGGGATGCCTTGAACAGCTGCAGTGTGCCTGGAGCTAAGGGCTTCCTAGTTTTAAAAATCCTAGCCCTAGGCCTAAGCCTAACAGTAACCCTGGCAAGGGAAATCAGCCTGGTGTTAGGCTTCTTGCCAAGGAAAAAGCCGTGAAAGCAGCCATGTTGTGGCACTTTTGCACTCCCTTTTGGATGCCTTTCACAGCTCCAGTGTGCCTGGAACTCAGGGCTTCCTGATTTTAAAAATCCTAGCCCTAGGCCGAACCCCAGCCCTAAGACGAGAAAGGCAAATCAGCCAGGAATTAGGCATGTCCCCAAGGAAAAAGCTGTGGAGGCAGGCATGTTGTGCTACTTTTGCGCTCTTCTTGGGTAGTCCTTCGCAGCTGCTGTGTTCTTGGAACTCAGGGCTTTCTGGTTAATAGAACCCTTACCCTAGGCGTAACTCAAACCTTAAGCCTAGGAAGGAAAATCAGCTGATGGTTCGGGATGCTCTCATGGAAATATCAGTGGTGGCAGCCAAGTTGCGTCACTTTTGCGCTCCCCTTGGGATGCCTTTCGCAGCTGCAGTGTGCCTGGAGCCCAGGGCTTCCTGGTTTTAAAAGTCCTAGGCCTAAGCCTAACAGTAACCCTAGGAAGGTAAATCAGCCGGGTATTAGGGTTCTTCCTAAGGGAAAAGCCGTGAAAGCAGCCATGTTGTGGCACTTCTGCACTCCCTTTGGGATGCCTTTGGCAGATGAAGTAAGCCTGGAACTCAGGGCTTCCTGGTTAAAGAAATCCAAGCCCTAGGCTGAAGCCTAACCCTAACCCTAGGCAGATAAATCAGCCTAGGTATAGGGATGGTGCCAAGGAAAAAGCTGTGAAAGCTGCCATGTTGTTGCACTTTTGTACTCCCCTTGGGATGCCTTGAACAGCTGCAGTGTGCCTGGAGCTAAGGGCTTCCTAGTTTTAAAAATCCTAGCCCTAGGCCTAAGCCTAACAGTAACCCTGGGAAGGGAAATCAGCCTGGTGTTAGGCTTCTTGCCAAGGAAAAAGCCGTGAAAGCAGCCATGTTGTGGCACTTTTGCACTCCCTTTTGGATGCCTTTCACAGCTCCAGTGTGCCTGGAACTCAGGGCTTCCTGATTTTAAAAATCCTAGCCCTAGGCCGAACCCCAGCCCTAAGACGAGAAAGGCAAATCAGCCAGGAATTAGGCATGTCCCCAAGGAAAAAGCTGTGGAGGCAGGCATGTTGTGGTACTTTTGCGCTCTTCTTGGGTAGTCCTTCGCAGCTGCTGTGTTCTTGGAACTCAGGGCTTTCTGGTTAATAGAACCCTTACCCTAGGCGTAACTCAAACCTTAACCCTAGGAAGGAAAATCAGCCTATGGTTCGGGATGCTCTCATGGAAATATCAGTGGTGGCAGCCAAGTTGCGTCACTTTTGCGCTCCCCTTGGGATGCCTTTCGCAGCTGCAGTGTGCCTGGAGCCCAGGGCTTCCTGGTTTTAAAAGTCCTAGGCCTAAGCCTAACAGTAACCCTAGGAAGGTAAATCAGCCGGGTATTAGGGTTCTTCCTAAGGGAAAAGCCGTGAAAGCAGCCATGTTGTGGCACTTCTGCACTCCCTTTGGGATGCCTTTGGCAGATGAAGTAAGCCTGGAACTCAGGGCTTCCTGGTTAAAGAAATCCAAGCCCTAGGCTGAAGCCTAACCCTAACCCTAGGCAGATAAATCAGCCTAGGTATAGGGATGGTGCCAAGGAAAAAGCTGTGAAAGCTGCCATGTTGTTGCACTTTTGTACTCCCCTTGGGATGCCTTGAACAGCTGCAGTGTGCCTGGAGCTAAGGGCTTCCTAGTTTTAAAAATCCTAGCCCTAGGCCTAAGCCTAACAGTAACCCTGGCAAGGGAAATCAGCCTGGTGTTAGGCTTCTTGCCAAGGAAAAAGCCGTGAAAGCAGCCATGTTGTGGCACTTTTGCACTCCCTTTTGGATGCCTTTCACAGCTCCAGTGTGCCTGGAACTCAGGGCTTCCTGATTTTAAAAATCCTAGCCCTAGGCCGAACCCCAGCCCTAAGACGAGAAAGGCAAATCAGCCAGGAATTAGGCATGTCCCCAAGGAAAAAGCTGTGGAGGCAGGCATGTTGTGGTACTTTTGCGCTCTTCTTGGCTAGTCCTTCGCAGCTGCTGTGTTCTTGGAACTCAGGGCTTTCTGGTTAATAGAACCCTTACCCTAGGCGTAACTCAAACCTTAACCCTAGGAAGGAAAATCAGCCTATGGTTCGGGATGGTCTCATGGAAATATCAGTGGTGGCAGCCAAGTTGCGTCACTTTTGCGCTCCCCTTGGCATGCCTTTCGCAGCTGCAGTGTGCCTGGAGCCCAGGGCTTCCTGGTTTTAAAAGTCCTAGGCCTAAGCCTAACAGTAACCCTAGGAAGGTAAATCAGCCGGGTATTAGGGTTCTTCCTAAGGGAAAAGCCGTGAAAGCAGCCATGTTGTGGCACTTCTGCACTCCCTTTGGGATGCCTTTGGCAGATGAAGTAAGCCTGGAACTCAGGGCTTCCTGGTTAAAGAAATCCAAGCCCTAGGCTGAAGCCTAACCCTAACCCTAGGCAGATAAATCAGCCTAGGTATAGGGATGGTGCCAAGGAAAAAGCTGTGAAAGCTGCCATGTTGTTGCACTTTTGTACTCCCCTTGGGATGCCTTGAACAGCTGCAGTGTGCCTGGAGCTAAGGGCTTCCTAGTTTTAAAAATCCTAGCCCTAGGCCTAAGCCTAACAGTAACCCTGGCAAGGGAAATCAGCCTGGTGTTAGGCTTCTTGCCAAGGAAAAAGCCGTGAAAGCAGCCATGTTGTGGCACTTTTGCACTCCCTTTTGGATGCCTTTCACAGCTCCAGTGTGCCTGGAACTCAGGGCTTCCTGATTTTAAAAATCCTAGCCCTAGGCCGAACCCCAGCCCTAAGACGAGAAAGGCAAATCAGCCAGGAATTAGGCATGTCCCCAAGGAAAAAGCTGTGGAGGCAGGCATGTTGTGGTACTTTTGCGCTCTTCTTGGCTAGTCCTTCGCAGCTGCTGTGTTCTTGGAACTCAGGGCTTTCTGGTTAATAGAACCCTTACCCTAGGCGTAACTCAAACCTTAACCCTAGGAAGGAAAATCAGCCTATGGTTCGGGATGCTCTCATGGAAATATCAGTGGTGGCAGCCAAGTTGCGTCACTTTTGCGCTCCCCTTGGGATGCCTTTCGCAGCTGCAGTGTGCCTGGAGCCCAGGGCTTCCTGGTTTTAAAAGTCCTAGGCCTAAGCCTAACAGTAACCCTAGGAAGGTAAATCAGCCGGGTATTAGGGTTCTTCCTAAGGGAAAAGCCGTGAAAGCAGCCATGTTGTGGCACTTCTGCACTCCCTTTGGGATGCCTTTGGCAGATGAAGTAAGCCTGGAACTCAGGGCTTCCTGGTTAAAGAAATCCAAGCCCTAGGCTGAAGCCTAACCCTAACCCTAGGCAGATAAATCAGCCTAGGTATAGGGATGGTGCCAAGGAAAAAGCTGTGAAAGCTGCCATGTTGTTGCACTTTTGTACTCCCCTTGGGATGCCTTGAACAGCTGCAGTGTGCCTGGAGCTAAGGGCTTCCTAGTTTTAAAAATCCTAGCCCTAGGCCTAAGCCTAACAGTAACCCTGGCAAGGGAAATCAGCCTGGTGTTAGGCTTCTTGCCAAGGAAAAAGCCGTGAAAGCAGCCATGTTGTGGCACTTTTGCACTCCCTTTTGGATGCCTTTCACAGCTCCAGTGTGCCTGGAACTCAGGGCTTCCTGATTTTAAAAATCCTAGCCCTAGGCCGAACCCCAGCCCTAAGACGAGAAAGGCAAATCAGCCAGGAATTAGGCATGTCCCCAAGGAAAAAGCTGTGGAGGCAGGCATGTTGTGGTACTTTTGCGCTCTTCTTGGCTAGTCCTTCGCAGCTGCTGTGTTCTTGGAACTCAGGGCTTTCTGGTTAATAGAACCCTTACCCTAGGCGTAACTCAAACCTTAAGCCTAGGAAGGAAAATCAGCCGATGGTTCGGGATGCTCTCATGGAAATATCAGTGGTGGCAGCCAAGTTGCGTCACTTTTGCGCTCCCCTTGGGATGCCTTTCGCAGCTGCAGTGTGCCTGGAGCCCAGGGCTTCCTGGTTTTAAAAGTCCTAGGCCTAAGCCTAACAGTAACCCTAGGAAGGTAAATCAGCCGGGTATTAGGGTTCTTCCTAAGGGAAAAGCCGTGAAAGCAGCCATGTTGTGGCACTTCTGCACTCCCTTTGGGATGCCTTTGGCAGATGAAGTAAGCCTGGAACTCAGGGCTTCCTGGTTAAAGAAATCCAAGCCCTAGGCTGAAGCCTAACCCTAACCCTAGGCAGATAAATCAGCCTAGGTATAGGGATGGTGCCAAGGAAAAAGCTGTGAAAGCTGCCATGTTGTTGCACTTTTGTACTCCCCTTGGGATGCCTTGAACAGCTGCAGTGTGCCTGGAGCTAAGGGCTTCCTAGTTTTAAAAATCCTAGCCCTAGGCCTAAGCCTAACAGTAACCCTGGCAAGGGAAATCAGCCTGGTGTTAGGCTTCTTGCCAAGGAAAAAGCCGTGAAAGCAGCCATGTTGTGGCACTTTTGCACTCCCTTTTGGATGCCTTTCACAGCTCCAGTGTGCCTGGAACTCAGGGCTTCCTGATTTTAAAAATCCTAGCCCTAGGCCGAACCCCAGCCCTAAGACGAGAAAGGCAAATCAGCCAGGAATTAGGCATGTCCCCAAGGAAAAAGCTGTGGAGGCAGGCATGTTGTGGTACTTTTGCGCTCTTCTTGGCTAGTCCTTCGCAGCTGCTGTGTTCTTGGAACTCAGGGCTTTCTGGTTAATAGAACCCTTACCCTAGGCGTAACTCAAACCTTAAGCCTAGGAAGGAAAATCAGCCGATGGTTCGGGATGCTCTCATGGAAATATTAGTGGTGGCAGCCAAGTTGCGTCACTTTTGCGCTCCCCTTGGGATGCCTTTCGCAGCTGCAGTGTGCCTGGAGCCCAGGGCTTCCTAGTTTTAAAAGTCCTAGGCCTAAGCCTAACAGTAACCCTAGGAAGGTAAATCAGCCGGGTATTAGGGTTCTTCCTAAGGGAAAAGCCGTGAAAGCAGCCATGTTGTGGCACTTCTGCACTCCCTTTGGGATGCCTTTGGCAGATGAAGTAAGCCTGGAACTCAGGGCTTCCTGGTTAAAGAAATCCAAGCCCTAGGCTGAAGCCTAACCCTAACCCTAGGCAGATAAATCAGCCTAGGTATAGGGATGGTGCCAAGGAAAAAGCTGTGAAAGCTGCCATGTTGTTGCACTTTTGTACTCCCCTTGGGATGCCTTGAACAGCTGCAGTGTGCCTGGAGCTAAGGGCTTCCTAGTTTTAAAAATCCTAGCCCTAGGCCTAAGCCTAACAGTAACCCTGGCAAGGGAAATCAGCCTGGTGTTAGGCTTCTTGCCAAGGAAAAAGCCGTGAAAGCAGCCATGTTGTGGCACTTTTGCACTCCCTTTTGGATGCCTTTCACAGCTCCAGTGTGCCTGGAACTCAGGGCTTCCTGATTTTAAAAATCCTAGCCCTAGGCCGAACCCCAACCCTAAGATGAGAAAGGCAAATCAGCCAGGAATTAGGCATGTCCCCAAGGAAAAAGCTGTGGAGGCAGGCATGTTGTGTTACTTTTGCGCTCTTCTTGGGTAGTCCTTCGCAGCTGCTGTGTTCTTGGAACTCAGGGCTTTCTGGTTAATAGAACCCTTACCCTAGGCGTAACTCAAACCTTAAGCCTAGGAAGGAAAATCAGCTGATGGTTCGGGATGCTCTCATGGAAATATCAGTGGTGGCAGCCAAGTTGCGTCACTTTTGCGCTCCCCTTGGGATGCCTTTCGCAGCTGCAGTGTGCCTGGAGCCCAGGGCTTCCTGGTTTTAAAAGTCCTAGGCCTAAGCCTAACAGTAACCCTAGGAAGGTAAATCAGCCGGGTATTAGGGTTCTTCCTAAGGGAAAAGCCGTGAAAGCAGCCATGTTGTGGCACTTCTGCACTCCCTTTGGGATGCCTTTGGCAGATGAAGTAAGCCTGGAACTCAGGGCTTCCTGGTTAAAGAAATCCAAGCCCTAGGCTGAACCCTAACCCTAACCCTAGGCAGATAAATCAGCCTAGGTATAGGGATGGTGCCAAGGAAAAAGCTGTGAAAGCTGCCATGTTGTTGCACTTTTGTACTCCCCTTGGGATGCCTTGAACAGCTGCAGTGTGCCTGGAGCTAAGGGCTTCCTAGTTTTAAAAATCCTAGCCCTAGGCCTAAGCCTAACAGTAACCCTGGCAAGGGAAATCAGCCTGGTGTTAGGCTTCTTGCCAAGGAAAAAGCCGTGAAAGCAGCCATGTTGTGGCACTTTTGCACTCCCTTTTGGATGCCTTTCACAGCTCCAGTGTGCCTGGAACTCAGGGCTTCCTGATTTTAAAAATCCTAGCCCTAGGCCGAACCCCAGCCCTAAGACGAGAAAGGCAAATCAGCCAGGAATTAGGCATGTCCCCAAGGAAAAAGCTGTGGAGGCAGGCATGTTGTGGTACTTTTGCGCTCTTCTTGGCTAGTCCTTCGCAGCTGCTGTGTTCTTGGAACTCAGGGCTTTCTGGTTAATAGAACCCTTACCCTAGGCGTAACTCAAACCTTAACCCTAGGAAGGAAAATCAGCCTATGGTTCGGGATGCTCTCATGGAAATATCAGTGGTGGCAGCCAAGTTGCGTCACTTTTGCGCTCCCCTTGGGATGCCTTTCGCAGCTGCAGTGTGCCTGGAGCCCAGGGCTTCCTGGTTTTAAAAGTCCTAGGCCTAAGCCTAACAGTAAGCCTAGGAAGGTAAATCAGCCGGGTATTAGGGTTCTTCCTAAGGGAAAAGCCGTGAAAGCAGCCATGTTGTGGCACTTCTGCACTCCCTTTGGGATGCCTTTGGCAGATGAAGTAAGCCTGGAACTCAGGGCTTCCTGGTTAAAGAAATCCAAGCCCTAGGCTGAAGCCTAACCCTAACCCTAGGCAGATAAATCAGCCTAGGTATAGGGATGGTGCCAAGGAAAAAGCTGTGAAAGCTGCCATGTTGTTGCACTTTTGTACTCCCCTTGGGATGCCTTGAACAGCTGCAGTGTGCCTGGAGCTAAGGGCTTCCTAGTTTTAAAAATCCTAGCCCTAGGCCTAAGCCTAACAGTAACCCTGGCAAGGGAAATCAGCCTGGTGTTAGGCTTCTTGCCAAGGAAAAAGCCGTGAAAGCAGCCATGTTGTGGCACTTTTGCACTCCCTTTTGGATGCCTTTCACAGCTCCAGTGTGCCTGGAACTCAGGGCTTCCTGATTTTAAAAATCCTAGCCCTAGTCCGAACCCCAGCCCTAAGACGAGAAAGGCAAATCAGCCAGGAATTAGGCATGTCCCCAAGGAAAAAGCTGTGGAGGCAGGCATGTTGTGGTACTTTTGCGCTCTTCTTGGCTAGTCCTTCGCAGCTGCTGTGTTCTAGGAATTCAGGGCTTTCCGGTTAATAGAACCCTTACCCTAGGCGTAACTCAAACCTTAAGCCTAGGAAGGAAAATCAGCCGATGGTTCGGGATGCTCTCATGGAAATATCAGTGGTGGCAGCCAAGTTGCGTCACTTTTGCGCTCCCCTTGGGATGCCTTTCGCAGCTGCAGTGTGCCTGGAGCCCAGGGCTTCCTGGTTTTAAAAGTCCTAGGCCTAAGCCTAACAGTAACCCTAGGAAGGTAAATCAGCCGGGTATTAGGGTTCTTCCTAAGGGAAAAGCCGTGAAAGCAGCCATGTTGTGGCACTTCTGCACTCCCTTTGGGATGCCTTTGGCAGATGAAGTAAGCCTGGAACTCAGGGCTTCCTGGTTAAAGAAATCCAAGCCCTAGGCTGAAGCCTAACCCTAACCCTAGGCAGATAAATCAGCCTAGGTATAGGGATGGTGCCAAGGAAAAAGCTGTGAAAGCTGCCATGTTGTTGCACTTTTGTACTCCCCTTGGGATGCCTTGAACAGCTGCAGTGTGCCTGGAGCTAAGGGCTTCCTAGTTTTAAAAATCCTAGCCCTAGGCCTAAGCCTAACAGTAACCCTGGCAAGGGAAATCAGCCTGGTGTTAGGCTTCTTGCCAAGGAAAAAGCCGTGAAAGCAGCCATGTTGTGGCACTTTTGCACTCCCTTTTGGATGCCTTTCACAGCTCCAGTGTGCCTGGAACTCAGGGCTTCCTGATTTTAAAAATCCTAGCCCTAGGCCGAACCCCAGCCCTAAGACGAGAAAGGCAAATCAGCCAGGAATTAGGCATGTCCCCAAGGAAAAAGCTGTGGAGGCAGGCATGTTGTGTTACTTTTGCGCTCTTCTTGGGTAGTCCTTCGCAGCTGCTGTGTTCTTGGAACTCAGGGCTTTCTGGTTAATAGAACCCTTACCCTAGGCGTAACTCAAACCTTAAGCCTAGGAAGGAAAATCAGCTGATGGTTCGGGATGCTCTCATGGAAATATCAGTGGTGGCAGCCAAGTTGCGTCACTTTTGCGCTCCCCTTGGGATGCCTTTCGCAGCTGCAGTGTGCCTGGAGCCCAGGGCTTCCTGGTTTTAAAAGTCCTAGGCCTAAGCCTAACAGTAACCCTAGGAAGGTAAATCAGCCGGGTATTAGGGTTCTTCCTAAGGGAAAAGCCGTGAAAGCAGCCATGTTGTGGCACTTCTGCACTCCCTTTGGGATGCCTTTGGCAGATGAAGTAAGCCTGGAACTCAGGGCTTCCTGGTTAAAGAAATCCAAGCCCTAGGCTGAACCCTAACCCTAACCCTAGGCAGATAAATCAGCCTAGGTATAGGGATGGTGCCAAGGAAAAAGCTGTGAAAGCTGCCATGTTGTTGCACTTTTGTACTCCCCTTGGGATGCCTTGAACAGCTGCAGTGTGCCTGGAGCTAAGGGCTTCCTAGTTTTAAAAATCCTAGCCCTAGGCCTAAGCCTAACAGTAACCCTGGCAAGGGAAATCAGCCTGGTGTTAGGCTTCTTGCCAAGGAAAAAGCCGTGAAAGCAGCCATGTTGTGGCACTTTTGCACTCCCTTTTGGATGCCTTTCACAGCTCCAGTGTGCCTGGAACTCAGGGCTTCCTGATTTTAAAAATCCTAGCCCTAGGCCGAACCCCAGCCCTAAGACGAGAAAGGCAAATCAGCCAGGAATTAGGCATGTCCCCAAGGAAAAAGCTGTGGAGGCAGGCATGTTGTGGTACTTTTGCGCTCTTCTTGGCTAGTCCTTCGCAGCTGCTGTGTTCTTGGAACTCAGGGCTTTCTGGTTAATAGAACCCTTACCCTAGGCGTAACTCAAACCTTAACCCTAGGAAGGAAAATCAGCCTATGGTTCGGGATGCTCTCATGGAAATATCAGTGGTGGCAGCCAAGTTGCGTCACTTTTGCGCTCCCCTTGGGATGCCTTTCGCAGCTGCAGTGTGCCTGGAGCCCAGGGCTTCCTGGTTTTAAAAGTCCTAGGCCTAAGCCTAACAGTAAGCCTAGGAAGGTAAATCAGCCGGGTATTAGGGTTCTTCCTAAGGGAAAAGCCGTGAAAGCAGCCATGTTGTGGCACTTCTGCACTCCCTTTGGGATGCCTTTGGCAGATGAAGTAAGCCTGGAACTCAGGGCTTCCTGGTTAAAGAAATCCAAGCCCTAGGCTGAAGCCTAACCCTAACCCTAGGCAGATAAATCAGCCTAGGTATAGGGATGGTGCCAAGGAAAAAGCTGTGAAAGCTGCCATGTTGTTGCACTTTTGTACTCCCCTTGGGATGCCTTGAACAGCTGCAGTGTGCCTGGAGCTAAGGGCTTCCTAGTTTTAAAAATCCTAGCCCTAGGCCTAAGCCTAACAGTAACCCTGGCAAGGGAAATCAGCCTGGTGTTAGGCTTCTTGCCAAGGAAAAAGCCGTGAAAGCAGCCATGTTGTGGCACTTTTGCACTCCCTTTTGGATGCCTTTCACAGCTCCAGTGTGCCTGGAACTCAGGGCTTCCTGATTTTAAAAATCCTAGCCCTAGTCCGAACCCCAGCCCTAAGACGAGAAAGGCAAATCAGCCAGGAATTAGGCATGTCCCCAAGGAAAAAGCTGTGGAGGCAGGCATGTTGTGGTACTTTTGCGCTCTTCTTGGCTAGTCCTTCGCAGCTGCTGTGTTCTAGGAATTCAGGGCTTTCCGGTTAATAGAACCCTTACCCTAGGCGTAACTCAAACCTTAAGCCTAGGAAGGAAAATCAGCCGATGGTTCGGGATGCTCTCATGGAAATATTAGTGGTGGCAGCCAAGTTGCGTCACTTTTGCGCTCCCCTTGGGATGCCTTTCGCAGCTGCAGTGTGCCTGGAGCCCAGGGCTTCCTGGTTTTAAAAGTCCTAGGCCTAAGCCTAACAGTAAGCCTAGGAAGGTAAATCAGCCGGGTATTAGGGTTCTTCCTAAGGGAAAAGCCGTGAAAGCAGCCATGTTGTGGCACTTCTGCACTCCCTTTGGGATGCCTTTGGCAGATGAAGTAAGCCTGGAACTCAGGGCTTCCTGGTTAAAGAAATCCAAGCCCTAGGCTGAAGCCTAACCCTAACCCTAGGCAGATAAATCAGCCTAGGTATAGGGATGGTGCCAAGGAAAAAGCTGTGAAAGCTGCCATGTTGTTGCACTTTTGTACTCCCCTTGGGATGCCTTGAACAGCTGCAGTGTGCCTGGAGCTAAGGGCTTCCTAGTTTTAAAAATCCTAGCCCTAGGCCTAAGCCTAACAGTAACCCTGGCAAGGGAAATCAGCCTGGTGTTAGGCTTCTTGCCAAGGAAAAAGCCGTGAAAGCAGCCATGTTGTGGCACTTTTGCACTCCCTTTTGGATGCCTTTCACAGCTCCAGTGTGCCTGGAACTCAGGGCTTCCTGATTTTAAAAATCCTAGCCCTAGGCCGAACCCCAGCCCTAAGACGAGAAAGGCAAATCAGCCAGGAATTAGGCATGTCCCCAAGGAAAAAGCTGTGGAGGCAGGCATGTTGTGGTACTTTTGCGCTCTTCTTGGCTAGTCCTTCGCAGCTGCTGTGTTCTTGGAACTCAGGGCTTTCTGCTTAATAGAACCCTTACCCTAGGCGTAACTCAAACCTTAAGCCTAGGAAGGAAAATCAGCCGATGGTTCGGGATGCTCTCATGGAAATATCAGTGGTGGCAGCCAAGTTGTGTCACTTTTGCGCTCCCCTTGGGATGCCTTTCGCAGCTGCAGTGTGCCTGGAGCCCAGGGCTTCCTGGTTTTAAAAGTCCTAGGCCTAAGCCTAACAGTAACCCTAGGAAGGTAAATCAGCCGGGTATTAGGGTTCTTCCTAAGGGAAAAGCCGTGAAAGCAGCCATGTTGTGGCACTTCTGCACTCCCTTTGGGATGCCTTTGGCAGATGAAGTAAGCCTGGAACTCAGGGCTTCCTGGTTAAAGAAATCCAAGCCCTAGGCTGAAGCCTAACCCTAACCCTAGGCAGATAAATCAGCCTAGGTATAGGGATGGTGCCAAGGAAAAAGCTGTGAAAGCTGCCATGTTGTTGCACTTTTGTACTCCCCTTGGGTTGCCTTGAACAGCTGCAGTGTGCCTGGAGCTAAGGGCTTCCTAGTTTTAAAAATCCTAGCCCTAGGCCTAAGCCTAACAGTAACCCTGGCAAGGGAAATCAGCCTGGTGTTAGGCTTCTTGCCAAGGAAAAAGCCGTGAAAGCAGCCATGTTGTGGCACTTTTGCACTCCCTTTTGGATGCCTTTCACAGCTCCAGTGTGCCTGGAACTCAGGGCTTCCTGATTTTAAAAATCCTAGCCCTAGGCCGAACCCCAACCCTAAGACGAGAAAGGCAAATCAGCCAGGAATTAGGCATGTCCCCAAGGAAAAAGCTGTGGAGGCAGGCATGTTGTGGTACTTTTGCGCTCTTCTTGGCTAGTCCTTCGCAGCTGCTGTGTTCTTGGAACTCAGGGCTTTCTGGTTAATAGAACCCTTACCCTAGGCGTAACTCAAACCTTAAGCCTAGGAAGGAAAATCAGCCGATGGTTCGGGATGGTCTCATGGAAATATCAGTGGTGGCAGCCAAGTTGCGTCACTTTTGCGCTCCCCTTGGGATGCCTTTCGCAGCTGCAGTGTGCCTGGAGCCCAGGGCTTCCTGGTTTTAAAAGTCCTAGGCCTAAGCCTAACAGTAACCCTAGGAAGGTAAATCAGCCGGGTATTAGGGTTCTTCCTAAGGGAAAAGCCGTGAAAGCAGCCATGTTGTGGCACTTCTGCACTCCCTTTGGGATGCCTTTGGCAGATGAAGTAAGCCTGGAACTCAGGGCTTCCTGGTTAAAGAAATCCAAGCCCTAGGCTGAAGCCTAACCCTAACCCTAGGCAGATAAATCAGCCTAGGTATAGGGATGGTGCCAAGGAAAAAGCTGTGAAAGCTGCCATGTTGTTGCACTTTTGTACTCCCCTTGGGATGCCTTGAACAGCTGCAGTGTGCCTGGAGCTAAGGGCTTCCTAGTTTTAAAAATCCTAGCCCTAGGCCTAAGCCTAACAGTAACCCTGGCAAGGGAAATCAGCCTGGTGTTAGGCTTCTTGCCAAGGAAAAAGCCGTGAAAGCAGCCATGTTGTGGCACTTTTGCACTCCCTTTTGGATGCCTTTCACAGCTCCAGTGTGCCTGGAACTCAGGGCTTCCTGATTTTAAAAATCCTAGCCCTAGGCCGAACCCCAGCCCTAAGACGAGAAAGGCAAATCAGCCAGGAATTAGGCATGTCCCCAAGGAAAAAGCTGTGGAGGCAGGCATGTTGTGGTACTTTTGCGCTCTTCTTGGCTAGTCCTTCGCAGCTGCTGTGTTCTTGGAACTCAGGGCTTTCTGGTTAATAGAACCCTTACACTAGGCGTAACTCAAACCTTAACCCTAGGAAGGAAAATCAGCCTATGGTTCGGGATGGTCTCATGGAAATATCAGTGGTGGCAGCCAAGTTGCGTCACTTTTGCGCTCCCCTTGGGATGCCTTTCCCAGCTGCAGTGTGCCTGGAGCCCAGGGCTTCCTGGTTTTAAAAGTCCTAGGCCTAAGCCTAACAGTAAGCCTAGGAAGGTAAATCAGCCGGGTATTAGGGTTCTTCCTAAGGGAAAAGCCGTGAAAGCAGCCATGTTGTGGCACTTCTGCACTCCCTTTGGGATGCCTTTGGCAGATGAAGTAAGCCTGGAACTCAGGGCTTCCTGGTTAAAGAAATCCAAGCCCTAGGCTGAAGCCTAACCCTAACCCTAGGCAGATAAATCAGCCTAGGTATAGGGATGGTGCCAAGGAAAAAGCTGTGAAAGCTGCCTTGTTGTTGCACTTTTGTACTCCCCTTGGGATGCCTTGAACAGCTGCAGTGTGCCTGGAGCTAAGGGCTTCCTAGTTTTAAAAATCCTAGCCCTAGGCCTAAGCCTAACAGTAACCCTGGCAAGGGAAATCAGCCTGGTGTTAGGCTTCTTGCCAAGGAAAAAGCCGTGAAAGCAGCCATGTTGTGGCACTTTTGCACTCCCTTTTGGATGCCTTTCACAGCTCCAGTGTGCCTGGAACTCAGGGCTTCCTGATTTTAAAAATCCTAGCCCTAGGCCGAACCCCAGCCCTAAGACGAGAAAGGCAAATCAGCCAGGAATTAGGCATGTCCCCAAGGAAAAAGCTGTGGAGGCAGGCATGTTGTGGTACTTTTGCGCTCTTCTTGGCTAGTCCTTCGCAGCTGCTGTGTTCTTGGAACTCAGGGCTTTCTGGTTAATAGAACCCTTACCCTAGGCGTAACTCAAACCTTAAGCCTAGGAAGGAAAATCAGCCGATGGTTCGGGATGGTCTCATGGAAATATCAGTGGTGGCAGCCAAGTTGCGTCACTTTTGCGCTCCCCTTGGGATGCCTTTCGCAGCTGCAGTGTGCCTGGAGCCCAGGGCTTCCTGGTTTTAAAAGTCCTAGGCCTAAGCCTAACAGTAACCCTAGGAAGGTAAATCAGCCGGGTATTAGGGTTCTTCCTAAGGGAAAAGCCGTGAAAGCAGCCATGTTGTGGCACTTCTGCACTCCCTTTGGGATGCCTTTGGCAGATGAAGTAAGCCTGGAACTCAGGGCTTCCTGGTTAAAGAAATCCAAGCCCTAGGCTGAAGCCTAACCCTAACCCTAGGCAGATAAATCAGCCTAGGTATAGGGATGGTGCCAAGGAAAAAGCTGTGAAAGCTGCCATGTTGTTGCACTTCTGTACTCCCCTTGGGATGCCTTGAACAGCTGCAGTGTGCCTGGAGCTAAGGGCTTCCTAGTTTTAAAAATCCTAGCCCTAGGCCTAAGCCTAACAGTAACCCTGGCAAGGGAAATCAGCCTGGTGTTAGGCTTCTTGCCAAGGAAAAAGCCGTGAAAGCAGCCATGTTGTGGCACTTTTGCACTCCCTTTTGGATGCCTTTCACAGCTCCAGTGTGCCTGGAACTCAGGGCTTCCTGATTTTAAAAATCCTAGCCCTAGGCCGAACCCCAGCCCTAAGACGAGAAAGGTAAATCAGCCAGGAATTAGGCATGTCCCCAAGGAAAAAGCTGTGGAGGCAGGCATGTTGTGCTACTTTTGCGCTCTTCTTGGCTAGTCCTTCGCAGCTGCTGTGTTCTTGGAACTCAGGGCTTTCTGGTTAATAGAACCCTTACCCTAGACGTAACTCAAACCTTAAGCCTAGGAAGGAAAATCAGCCGATGGTTCGGGATGGTCTCATGGAAATATCAGTGGTGGCAGCCAAGTTGCGTCACTTTTGCGCTCCCCTTGGGATGCCTTTCGCAGCTGCAGTGTGCCTGGAGCCCAGGGCTTCCTGGTTTTAAAAGTCCTAGGCCTAAGCCTAACAGTAACCCTAGGAAGGTAAATCAGCCGGGTATTAGGGTTCTTCCTAAGGGAAAAGCCGTGAAAGCAGCCATGTTGTGGCACTTCTGCACTCCCTTTGGGATGCCTTTGGCAGATGAAGTAAGCCTGGAACTCAGGGCTTCCTGGTTAAAGAAATCCAAGCCCTAGGCTGAAGCCTAACCCTAACCCTAGGCATATAAATCAGCCTAGGTATCGGGATGGTGCCAAGGAAAAAGCTGTGAAAGGCTGCCATGTTGTTGCACTTTTGTACTCCCCTTGGGATGCCTTGAACAGCTGCAGTGTGCCTGGAGCTAAGGGCTTCCTAGTTTTAAAAATCCTAGCCCTAGGCCTAAGCCTAACAGTAACCCTGGCAAGGGAAATCAGCCTGGTGTTAGGCTTCTTGCCAAGGAAAAAGCCGTGAAAGCAGCCATGTTGTGGCACTTTTGCACTCCCTTTTGGATGCCTTTCACAGCTCCAGTGTGCCTGGAACTCAGGGCTTCCTGATTTTAAAAATCCTAGCCCTAGGCCGAACCCCAGCCCTAAGACGAGAAAGGCAAATCAGCCAGGAATTAGGCATGTCCCCAAGGAAAAAGCTGTGGAGGCAGGCATGTTGTGGTACTTTTGCGCTCTTCTTGGCTAGTGCTTCGCAGCTGCTGTGTTCTTGGAACTCAGGGCTTTCTGGTTAATAGAACCCTTACCCTAGGCGTAACTCAAACCTTAAGCCTAGGAAGGAAAATCAGCCGATGGTTCGGGATGCTCTCATGGAAATATCAGTGGTGGCAGCCAAGTTGCGTCACTTTTGCGCTCCCCTTGGCATGCCTTTCGCAGCTGCAGTGTGCCTGGAGCCCAGGGCTTCCTGGTTTTAAAAGTCCTAGGCCTAAGCCTAACAGTAACCCTAGGAAGGTAAATCAGCCGGGTATTAGGGTTCTTCCTAAGGGAAAAGCCGTGAAAGCAGCCATGTTGTGGCACTTCTGCACTCCCTTTGGGATGCCTTTGGCAGATGAAGTAAGCCTGGAACTCAGGGCTTCCTGGTTAAAGAAATCCAAGCCCTAGGCTGAAGCCTAACCCTAACCCTAGGCAGATAAATCAGCCTAGGTATCGGGATGGTGCCAAGGAAAAAGCTGTGAAAGGCTGCCATGTTGTTGCACTTTTGTACTCCCCTTGGGATGCCTTGAACAGCTGCAGTGTGCCTGGAGCTAAGGGCTTCCTAGTTTTAAAAATCCTAGCCCTAGGCCTAAGCCTAACAGTAACCCTGGCAAGGGAAATCAGCCTGGTGTTAGGCTTCTTGCCAAGGAAAAAGCCGTGAAAGCAGCCATGTTGTGGCACTTTTGCACTCCCTTTTGGATGCCTTTCACAGCTCCAGTGTGCCTGGAACTCAGGGCTTCCTGATTTTAAAAATCCTAGCCCTAGGCCGAACCCCAACCCTAAGACGAGAAAGGCAAATCAGCCAGGAATTAGGCATGTCCCCAAGGAAAAAGCTGTGGAGGCAGGCATGTTGTGGTACTTTTGCGCTCTTCTTGGCTAGTCCTTCGCAGCTGCTGTGTTCTTGGAACTCAGGGCTTTCTGGTTAATAGAACCCTTACCCTAGGCGTAACTCAAACAACCCTAGGAAGGAAAATCAGCCTATGGTTCGGGATGGTCTCATGGAAATATCAGTGGTGGCAGCCAAGTTGCGTCACTTTTGCGCTCCCCTTGGGATGCCTTTCGCAGCTGCAGTGTGCCTGGAGCCCAGGGCTTCCTGGTTTTAAAAGTCCTAGGCCTAAGCCTAACAGTAACCCTAGGAAGGTAAATCAGCCGGGTATTAGGGTTCTTCCTAAGGGAAAAGCCGTGAAAGCAGCCATGTTGTGGCACTTCTGCACTCCCTTTGGGATGCCTTTGGCAGATGAAGTAAGCCTGGAACTCAGGGCTTCCTGGTTAAAGAAATCCAAGCCCTAGGCTGAAGCCTAACCCTAACCCTAGGCAGATAAATCAGCCTAGGTATAGGGATGGTGCCAAGGAAAAAGCTGTGAAAGCTGCCATGTTGTTGCACTTTTGTACTCCCCTTGGGATGCCTTGAACAGCTGCAGTGTGCCTGGAGCTAAGGGCTTCCTAGTTTTAAAAATCCTAGCCCTAGGCCTAAGCCTAACAGTAACCCTGGCAAGGGAAATCAGCCTGGTGTTAGGCTTCTTGCCAAGGAAAAAGCCGTGAAAGCAACCATGTTGTGGCACTTTTGCACTCCCTTTTGGATGCCTTTCACAGCTCCAGTGTGCCTGGAACTCAGGGCTTCCTGATTTTAAAAATCCTAGCCCTAGGCCGAACCCCAGCCCTAAGACGAGAAAGGCAAATCAGCCAGGAATTAGGCATGTCCCCAAGGAAAAAGCTGTGGAGGCAGGCATGTTGTGGTACTTTTGCGCTCTTCTTGGCTAGTCCTTCGCAGCTGCTGTGTTCTTGGAACTCAGGGCTTTCTGGTTAATAGAACCCTTACCCTAGGCGTAACTCAAACCTTAAGCCTAGGAAGGAAAATCAGCCGATGGTTCGGGATGCTCTCATGGAAATATCAGTGGTGGCAGCCAAGTTGTGTCACTTTTGCGCTCCCCTTGGGATGCCTTTCGCAGCTGCAGTGTGCCTGGAGCCCAGGGCTTCCTGGTTTTAAAAGTCCTAGGCCTAAGCCTAACAGTAAGCCTAGGAAGGTAAATCAGCCGGGTATTAGGGTTCTTCCTAAGGGAAAAGCCGTGAAAGCAGCCATGTTGTGGCACTTCTGCACTCCCTTTGGGATGCCTTTGGCAGATGAAGTAAGCCTGGAACTCAGGGCTTCCTGGTTAAAGAAATCCAAGCCCTAGGCTGAAGCCTAACCCTAACCCTAGGCAGATAAATCAGCCTAGGTATAGGGATGGTGCCAAGGAAAAAGCTGTGAAAGCTGCCTTGTTGTTGCACTTTTGTACTCCCCTTGGGATGCCTTGAACAGCTGCAGTGTGCCTGGAGCTAAGGGCTTCCTAGTTTTAAAAATCCTAGCCCTAGGCCTAAGCCTAACAGTAACCCTGGGAAGGGAAATCAGCCTGGTGTTAGGCTTCTTGCCAAGGAAAAAGCCGTGAAAGCAGCCATGTTGTGGCACTTTTGCACTCCCTTTTGGATGCCTTTCACAGCTCCAGTGTGCCTGGAACTCAGGGCTTCCTGATTTTAAAAATCCTAGCCCTAGGCCGAACCCCAGCCCTAAGACGAGAAAGGCAAATCAGCCAGGAATTAGGCATGTCCCCAAGGAAAAAGCTGTGGAGGCAGGCATGTTGTGTTACTTTTGCGCTCTTCTTGGGTAGTCCTTCGCAGCTGCTGTGTTCTTGGAACTCAGGGCTTTCTGGTTAATAGAACCCTTACCCTAGGCGTAACTCAAACCTTAACCCTAGGAAGGAAAATCAGCTGATGGTTCGGGATGCTCTCATGGAAATATCAGTGGTGGCAGCCAAGTTGCGTCACTTTTGCGCTCCCCTTGGGATGCCTTTCGCAGCTGCAGTGTGCCTGGAGCCCAGGGCTTCCTGGTTTTAAAAGTCCTAGGCCTAAGCCTAACAGTAACCCTAGGAAGGTAAATCAGCCGGGTATTAGGGTTCTTCCTAAGGGAAAAGCCGTGAAAGCAGCCATGTTGTGGCACTTCTGCACTCCCTTTGGGATGCCTTTGGCAGATGAAGTAAGCCTGGAACTCAGGGCTTCCTGGTTAAAGAAATCCAAGCCCTAGGCTGAAGCCTAACCCTAACCCTAGGCAGATAAATCAGCCTAGGTATAGGGATGGTGCCAAGGAAAAAGCTGTGAAAGCTGCCATGTTGTTGCACTTTTGTACTCCCCTTGGGATGCCTTGAACAGCTGCAGTGTGCCTGGAGCTAAGGGCTTCCTAGTTTTAAAAATCCTAGCCCTAGGCCTAAGCCTAACAGTAACCCTGGGAAGGGAAATCAGCCTGGTGTTAGGCTTCTTGCCAAGGAAAAAGCCGTGAAAGCAGCCATGTTGTGGCACTTTTGCACTCCCTTTTGGATGCCTTTCACAGCTCCAGTGTGCCTGGAACTCAGGGCTTCCTGATTTTAAAAATCCTAGCCCTAGTCCGAACCCCAGCCCTAAGACGAGAAAGGCAAATCAGCCAGGAATTAGGCATGTCCCCAAGGAAAAAGCTGTGGAGGCAGGCATGTTGTGGTACTTTTGCGCTCTTCTTGGCTAGTCCTTCGCAGCTGCTGTGTTCTAGGAATTCAGGGCTTTCCGGTTAATAGAACCCTTACCCTAGGCGTAACTCAAACCTTAAGCCTAGGAAGGAAAATCAGCCGATGGTTCGGGATGCTCTCATGGAAATATTAGTGGTGGCAGCCAAGTTGCGTCACTTTTGCGCTCCCCTTGGGATGCCTTTCGCAGCTGCAGTGTGCCTGGAGCCCAGGGCTTCCTGGTTTTAAAAGTCCTAGGCCTAAGCCTAACAGTAAGCCTAGGAAGGTAAATCAGCCGGGTATTAGGGTTCTTCCTAAGGGAAAAGCCGTGAAAGCAGCCATGTTGTGGCACTTCTGCACTCCCTTTGGGATGCCTTTGGCAGATGAAGTAAGCCTGGAACTCAGGGCTTCCTGGTTAAAGAAATCCAAGCCCTAGGCTGAAGCCTAACCCTAACCCTAGGCAGATAAATCAGCCTAGGTATAGGGATGGTGCCAAGGAAAAAGCTGTGAAAGCTGCCATGTTGTTGCACTTTTGTACTCCCCTTGGGATGCCTTGAACAGCTGCAGTGTGCCTGGAGCTAAGGGCTTCCTAGTTTTAAAAATCCTAGCCCTAGGCCTAAGCCTAACAGTAACCCTGGCAAGGGAAATCAGCCTGGTGTTAGGCTTCTTGCCAAGGAAAAAGCCGTGAAAGCAGCCATGTTGTGGCACTTTTGCACTCCCTTTTGGATGCCTTTCACAGCTCCAGTGTGCCTGGAACTCAGGGCTTCCTGATTTTAAAAATCCTAGCCCTAGGCCGAACCCCAGCCCTAAGACGAGAAAGGCAAATCAGCCAGGAATTAGGCATGTCCCCAAGGAAAAAGCTGTGGAGGCAGGCATGTTGTGGTACTTTTGCGCTCTTCTTGGCTAGTCCTTCGCAGCTGCTGTGTTCTTGGAACTCAGGGCTTTCTGGTTAATAGAACCCTTACCCTAGGCGTAACTCAAACCTTAAGCCTAGGAAGGAAAATCAGCCGATGGTTCGGGATGCTCTCATGGAAATATCAGTGGTGGCAGCCAAGTTGTGTCACTTTTGCGCTCCCCTTGGGATGCCTTTCGCAGCTGCAGTGTGCCTGGAGCCCAGGGCTTCCTGGTTTTAAAAGTCCTAGGCCTAAGCCTAACAGTAACCCTAGGAAGGTAAATCAGCCGGGTATTAGGGTTCTTCCTAAGGGAAAAGCCGTGAAAGCAGCCATGTTGTGGCACTTCTGCACTCCCTTTGGGATGCCTTTGGCAGATGAAGTAAGCCTGGAACTCAGGGCTTCCTGGTTAAAGAAATCCAAGCCCTAGGCTGAAGCCTAACCCTAACCCTAGGCAGATAAATCAGCCTAGGTATAGGGATGGTGCCAAGGAAAAAGCTGTGAAAGCTGCCATGTTGTTGCACTTTTGTACTCCCCTTGGGTTGCCTTGAACAGCTGCAGTGTGCCTGGAGCTAAGGGCTTCCTAGTTTTAAAAATCCTAGCCCTAGGCCTAAGCCTAACAGTAACCCTGGCAAGGGAAATCAGCCTGGTGTTAGGCTTCTTGCCAAGGAAAAAGCCGTGAAAGCAGCCATGTTGTGGCACTTTTGCACTCCCTTTTGGATGCCTTTCACAGCTCCAGTGTGCCTGGAACTCAGGGCTTCCTGATTTTAAAAATCCTAGCCCTAGGCCGAACCCCAACCCTAAGACGAGAAAGGCAAATCAGCCAGGAATTAGGCATGTCCCCAAGGAAAAAGCTGTGGAGGCAGGCATGTTGTGGTACTTTTGCGCTCTTCTTGGCTAGTCCTTCGCAGCTGCTGTGTTCTTGGAACTCAGGGCTTTCTGGTTAATAGAACCCTTACCCTAGGCGTAACTCAAACCTTAAGCCTAGGAAGGAAAATCAGCCGATGGTTCGGGATGGTCTCATGGAAATATCAGTGGTGGCAGCCAAGTTGCGTCACTTTTGCGCTCCCCTTGGGATGCCTTTCGCAGCTGCAGTGTGCCTGGAGCCCAGGGCTTCCTGGTTTTAAAAGTCCTAGGCCTAAGCCTAACAGTAACCCTAGGAAGGTAAATCAGCCGGGTATTAGGGTTCTTCCTAAGGGAAAAGCCGTGAAAGCAGCCATGTTGTGGCACTTCTGCACTCCCTTTGGGATGCCTTTGGCAGATGAAGTAAGCCTGGAACTCAGGGCTTCCTGGTTAAAGAAATCCAAGCCCTAGGCTGAAGCCTAACCCTAACCCTAGGCAGATAAATCAGCCTAGGTATAGGGATGGTGCCAAGGAAAAAGCTGTGAAAGCTGCCATGTTGTTGCACTTTTGTACTCCCCTTGGGATGCCTTGAACAGCTGCAGTGTGCCTGGAGCTAAGGGCTTCCTAGTTTTAAAAATCCTAGCCCTAGGCCTAAGCCTAACAGTAACCCTGGCAAGGGAAATCAGCCTGGTGTTAGGCTTCTTGCCAAGGAAAAAGCCGTGAAAGCAGCCATGTTGTGGCACTTTTGCACTCCCTTTTGGATGCCTTTCACAGCTCCAGTGTGCCTGGAACTCAGGGCTTCCTGATTTTAAAAATCCTAGCCCTAGGCCGAACCCCAGCCCTAAGACGAGAAAGGCAAATCAGCCAGGAATTAGGCATGTCCCCAAGGAAAAAGCTGTGGAGGCAGGCATGTTGTGGTACTTTTGCGCTCTTCTTGGCTAGTCCTTCGCAGCTGCTGTGTTCTTGGAACTCAGGGCTTTCTGGTTAATAGAACCCTTACCCTAGGCGTAACTCAAACCTTAACCCTAGGAAGGAAAATCAGCCTATGGTTCGGGATGGTCTCATGGAAATATCAGTGGTGGCAGCCAAGTTGCGTCACTTTTGCGCTCCCCTTGGGATGCCTTTCCCAGCTGCAGTGTGCCTGGAGCCCAGGGCTTCCTGGTTTTAAAAGTCCTAGGCCTAAGCCTAACAGTAAGCCTAGGAAGGTAAATCAGCCGGGTATTAGGGTTCTTCCTAAGGGAAAAGCCGTGAAAGCAGCCATGTTGTGGCACTTCTGCACTCCCTTTGGGATGCCTTTGGCAGATGAAGTAAGCCTGGAACTCAGGGCTTCCTGGTTAAAGAAATCCAAGCCCTAGGCTGAAGCCTAACCCTAACCCTAGGCAGATAAATCAGCCTAGGTATAGGGATGGTGCCAAGGAAAAAGCTGTGAAAGCTGCCATGTTGTTGCACTTTTGTACTCCCCTTGGGATGCCTTGAACAGCTGCAGTGTGCCTGGAGCTAAGGGCTTCCTAGTTTTAAAAATCCTAGCCCTAGGCCTAAGCCTAACAGTAACCCTGGCAAGGGAAATCAGCCTGGTGTTAGGCTTCTTGCCAAGGAAAAAGCCGTGAAAGCAGCCATGTTGTGGCACTTTTGCACTCCCTTTTGGATGCCTTTCACAGCTCCAGTGTGCCTGGAACTCAGGGCTTCCTGATTTTAAAAATCCTAGCCCTAGGCCGAACCCCAGCCCTAAGACGAGAAAGGCAAATCAGCCAGGAATTAGGCATGTCCCCAAGGAAAAAGCTGTGGAGGCAGGCATGTTGTGGTACTTTTGCGCTCTTCTTGGCTAGTCCTTCGCAGCTGCTGTGTTCTTGGAACTCAGGGCTTTCTGGTTAATAGAACCCTTACCCTAGGCGTAACTCAAACCTTAAGCCTAGGAAGGAAAATCAGCCGATGGTTCGGGATGCTCTCATGGAAATATCAGTGGTGGCAGCCAAGTTGTGTCACTTTTGCGCTCCCCTTGGGATGCCTTTCGCAGCTGCAGTGTGCCTGGAGCCCAGGGCTTCCTGGTTTTAAAAGTCCTAGGCCTAAGCCTAACAGTAACCCTAGGAAGGTAAATCAGCCGGGTATTAGGGTTCTTCCTAAGGGAAAAGCCGTGAAAGCAGCCATGTTGTGGCACTTCTGCACTCCCTTTGGGATGCCTTTGGCAGATGAAGTAAGCCTGGAACTCAGGGCTTCCTGGTTAAAGAAATCCAAGCCCTAGGCTGAAGCCTAACCCTAACCCTAGGCAGATAAATCAGCCTAGGTATAGGGATGGTGCCAAGGAAAAAGCTGTGAAAGCTGCCATGTTGTTGCACTTTTGTACTCCCCTTGGGTTGCCTTGAACAGCTGCAGTGTGCCTGGAGCTAAGGGCTTCCTAGTTTTAAAAATCCTAGCCCTAGGCCTAAGCCTAACAGTAACCCTGGCAAGGGAAATCAGCCTGGTGTTAGGCTTCTTGCCAAGGAAAAAGCCGTGAAAGCAGCCATGTTGTGGCACTTTTGCACTCCCTTTTGGATGCCTTTCACAGCTCCAGTGTGCCTGGAACTCAGGGCTTCCTGATTTTAAAAATCCTAGCCCTAGGCCGAACCCCAACCCTAAGACGAGAAAGGCAAATCAGCCAGGAATTAGGCATGTCCCCAAGGAAAAAGCTGTGGAGGCAGGCATGTTGTGGTACTTTTGCGCTCTTCTTGGCTAGTCCTTCGCAGCTGCTGTGTTCTTGGAACTCAGGGCTTTCTGGTTAATAGAACCCTTACCCTAGGCGTAACTCAAACCTTAAGCCTAGGAAGGAAAATCAGCCGATGGTTCGGGATGGTCTCATGGAAATATCAGTGGTGGCAGCCAAGTTGCGTCACTTTTGCGCTCCCCTTGGGATGCCTTTCGCAGCTGCAGTGTGCCTGGAGCCCAGGGCTTCCTGGTTTTAAAAGTCCTAGGCCTAAGCCTAACAGTAACCCTAGGAAGGTAAATCAGCCGGGTATTAGGGTTCTTCCTAAGGGAAAAGCCGTGAAAGCAGCCATGTTGTGGCACTTCTGCACTCCCTTTGGGATGCCTTTGGCAGATGAAGTAAGCCTGGAACTCAGGGCTTCCTGGTTAAAGAAATCCAAGCCCTAGGCTGAAGCCTAACCCTAACCCTAGGCAGATAAATCAGCCTAGGTATAGGGATGGTGCCAAGGAAAAAGCTGTGAAAGCTGCCATGTTGTTGCACTTTTGTACTCCCCTTGGGATGCCTTGAACAGCTGCAGTGTGCCTGGAGCTAAGGGCTTCCTAGTTTTAAAAATCCTAGCCCTAGGCCTAAGCCTAACAGTAACCCTGGCAAGGGAAATCAGCCTGGTGTTAGGCTTCTTGCCAAGGAAAAAGCCGTGAAAGCAGCCATGTTGTGGCACTTTTGCACTCCCTTTTGGATGCCTTTCACAGCTCCAGTGTGCCTGGAACTCAGGGCTTCCTGATTTTAAAAATCCTAGCCCTAGGCCGAACCCCAGCCCTAAGACGAGAAAGGCAAATCAGCCAGGAATTAGGCATGTCCCCAAGGAAAAAGCTGTGGAGGCAGGCATGTTGTGGTACTTTTGCGCTCTTCTTGGCTAGTCCTTCGCAGCTGCTGTGTTCTTGGAACTCAGGGCTTTCTGGTTAATAGAACCCTTACCCTAGGCGTAACTCAAACCTTAACCCTAGGAAGGAAAATCAGCCTATGGTTCGGGATGGTCTCATGGAAATATCAGTGGTGGCAGCCAAGTTGCGTCACTTTTGCGCTCCCCTTGGGATGCCTTTCCCAGCTGCAGTGTGCCTGGAGCCCAGGGCTTCCTGGTTTTAAAAGTCCTAGGCCTAAGCCTAACAGTAAGCCTAGGAAGGTAAATCAGCCGGGTATTAGGGTTCTTCCTAAGGGAAAAGCCGTGAAAGCAGCCATGTTGTGGCACTTCTGCACTCCCTTTGGGATGCCTTTGGCAGATGAAGTAAGCCTGGAACTCAGGGCTTCCTGGTTAAAGAAATCCAAGCCCTAGGCTGAAGCCTAACCCTAACCCTAGGCAGATAAATCAGCCTAGGTATAGGGATGGTGCCAAGGAAAAAGCTGTGAAAGCTGCCTTGTTGTTGCACTTTTGTACTCCCCTTGGGATGCCTTGAACAGCTGCAGTGTGCCTGGAGCTAAGGGCTTCCTAGTTTTAAAAATCCTAGCCCTAGGCCTAAGCCTAACAGTAACCCTGGCAAGGGAAATCAGCCTGGTGTTAGGCTTCTTGCCAAGGAAAAAGCCGTGAAAGCAGCCATGTTGTGGCACTTTTGCACTCCCTTTTGGATGCCTTTCACAGCTCCAGTGTGCCTGGAACTCAGGGCTTCCTGATTTTAAAAATCCTAGCCCTAGGCCGAACCCCAGCCCTAAGACGAGAAAGGCAAATCAGCCAGGAATTAGGCATGTCCCCAAGGAAAAAGCTGTGGAGGCAGGCATGTTGTGGTACTTTTGTGCTCTTCTTGGCTAGTCCTTCGCAGCTGCTGTGTTCTTGGAACTCAGGGCTTTCTGGTTAATAGAACCCTTACCCTAGGCGTAACTCAAACCTTAAGCCTAGGAAGGAAAATCAGCCGATGGTTCGGGATGGTCTCATGGAAATATCAGTGGTGGCAGCCAAGTTGCGTCACTTTTGCGCTCCCCTTGGCATGCCTTTCGCAGCTGCAGTGTGCCTGGAGCCCAGGGCTTCCTGGTTTTAAAAGTCCTAGGCCTAAGCCTAACAGTAACCCTAGGAAGGTAAATCAGCCGGGTATTAGGGTTCTTCCTAAGGGAAAAGCCGTGAAAGCAGCCATGTTGTGGCACTTCTGCACTCCCTTTGGGATGCCTTTGGCAGATGAAGTAAGCCTGGAACTCAGGGCTTCCTGGTTAAAGAAATCCAAGCCCTAGGCTGAAGCCTAACCCTAACCCTAGGCAGATAAATCAGCCTAGGTATAGGGATGGTGCCAAGGAAAAAGCTGTGAAAGCTGCCATGTTGTTGCACTTCTGTACTCCCCTTGGGATGCCTTGAACAGCTGCAGTGTGCCTGGAGCTAAGGGCTTCCTAGTTTTAAAAATCCTAGCCCTAGGCCTAAGCCTAACAGTAACCCTGGCAAGGGAAATCAGCCTGGTGTTAGGCTTCTTGCCAAGGAAAAAGCCGTGAAAGCAGCCATGTTGTGGCACTTTTGCACTCCCTTTTGGATGCCTTTCACAGCTCCAGTGTGCCTGGAACTCAGGGCTTCCTGATTTTAAAAATCCTAGCCCTAGGCCGAACCCCAGCCCTAAGACGAGAAAGGCAAATCAGCCAGGAATTAGGCATGTCCCCAAGGAAAAAGCTGTGGAGGCAGGCATGTTGTGCTACTTTTGCGCTCTTCTTGGCTAGTCCTTCGCAGCTGCTGTGTTCTTGGAACTCAGGGCTTTCTGGTTAATAGAACCCTTACCCTAGACGTAACTCAAACCTTAAGCCTAGGAAGGAAAATCAGCCGATGGTTCGGGATGCTCTCATGGAAATATCAGTGGTGGCAGCCAAGTTGCGTCACTTTTGCGCTCCCCTTGGGATGCCTTTCGCAGCTGCAGTGTGCCTGGAGCCCAGGGCTTCCTGGTTTTAAAAGTCCTAGGCCTAAGCCTAACAGTAACCCTAGGAAGGTAAATCAGCCGGGTATTAGGGTTCTTCCTAAGGGAAAAGCCGTGAAAGCAGCCATGTTGTGGCACTTCTGCACTCCCTTTGGGATGCCTTTGGCAGATGAAGTAAGCCTGGAACTCAGGGCTTCCTGGTTAAAGAAATCCAAGCCCTAGGCTGAAGCCTAACCCTAACCCTAGGCATATAAATCAGCCTAGGTATAGGGATGGTGCCAAGGAAAAAGCTGTGAAAGGCTGCCATGTTGTTGCACTTTTGTACTCCCCTTGGGATGCCTTGAACAGCTGCAGTGTGCCTGGAGCTAAGGGCTTCCTAGTTTTAAAAATCCTAGCCCTAGGCCTAAGCCTAACAGTAACCCTGGCAAGGGAAATCAGCCTGGTGTTAGGCTTCTTGCCAAGGAAAAAGCCGTGAAAGCAGCCATGTTGTGGCACTTTTGCACTCCCTTTTGGATGCCTTTCACAGCTCCAGTGTGCCTGGAACTCAGGGCTTCCTGATTTTAAAAATCCTAGCCCTAGGCCGAACCCCAGCCCTAAGACGAGAAAGGCAAATCAGCCAGGAATTAGGCATGTCCCCAAGGAAAAAGCTGTGGAGGCAGGCATGTTGTGGTACTTTTGCGCTCTTCTTGGCTAGTGCTTCGCAGCTGCTGTGTTCTTGGAACTCAGGGCTTTCTGGTTAATAGAACCCTTACACTAGGCGTAACTCAAACCTTAAGCCTAGGAAGGAAAATCAGCCGATGGTTCGGGATGCTCTCATGGAAATATCAGTGGTGGCAGCCAAGTTGCGTCACTTTTGCGCTCCCCTTGGCATGCCTTTCGCAGCTGCAGTGTGCCTGGAGCCCAGGGCTTCCTGGTTTTAAAAGTCCTAGGCCTAAGCCTAACAGTAACCCTAGGAAGGTAAATCAGCCGGGTATTAGGGTTCTTCCTAAGGGAAAAGCCGTGAAAGCAGCCATGTTGTGGCACTTCTGCACTCCCTTTGGGATGCCTTTGGCAGATGAAGTAAGCCTGGAACTCAGGGCTTCCTGGTTAAAGAAATCCAAGCCCTAGGCTGAAGCCTAACCCTAACCCTAGGCAGATAAATCAGCCTAGGTATCGGGATGGTGCCAAGGAAAAAGCTGTGAAAGGCTGCCATGTTGTTGCACTTTTGTACTCCCCTTGGGATGCCTTGAACAGCTGCAGTGTGCCTGGAGCTAAGGGCTTCCTAGTTTTAAAAATCCTAGCCCTAGGCCTAAGCCTAACAGTAACCCTGGCAAGGGAAATCAGCCTGGTGTTAGGCTTCTTGCCAAGGAAAAAGCCGTGAAAGCAGCCATGTTGTGGCACTTTTGCACTCCCTTTTGGATGCCTTTCACAGCTCCAGTGTGCCTGGAACTCAGGGCTTCCTGATTTTAAAAATCCTAGCCCTAGGCCGAACCCCAGCCCTAAGACGAGAAAGGCAAATCAGCCAGGAATTAGGCATGTCCCCAAGGAAAAAGCTGTGGAGGCAGGCATGTTGTGGTACTTTTGCGCTCTTCTTGGGTAGTCCTTCGCAGCTGCTGTGTTCTTGGAACTCAGGGCTTTCTGGTTAATAGAACCCTTACCCTAGGCGTAACTCAAACCTTAACCCTAGGAAGGAAAATCAGCCTATGGTTCGGGATGGTCTCATGGAAATATCAGTGGTGGCAGCCAAGTTGCGTCACTTTTGCGCTCCCCTTGGGATGCCTTTCGCAGCTGCAGTGTGCCTGGAGCCCAGGGCTTCCTGGTTTTAAAAGTCCTAGGCCTAAGCCTAACAGTAACCCTAGGAAGGTAAATCAGCCGGGTATTAGGGTTCTTCCTAAGGGAAAAGCCGTGAAAGCAGCCATGTTGTGGCACTTCTGCACTCCCTTTGGGATGCCTTTGGCAGATGAAGTAAGCCTGGAACTCAGGGCTTCCTGGTTAAAGAAATCCAAGCCCTAGGCTGAAGCCTAACCCTAACCCTAGGCAGATAAATCAGCCTAGGTATAGGGATGGTGCCAAGGAAAAAGCTGTGAAAGCTGCCTTGTTGTTGCACTTTTGTACTCCCCTTGGGATGCCTTGAACAGCTGCAGTGTGCCTGGAGCTAAGGGCTTCCTAGTTTTAAAAATCCTAGCCCTAGGCCTAAGCCTAACAGTAACCCTGGCAAGGGAAATCAGCCTGGTGTTAGGCTTCTTGCCAAGGAAAAAGCCATGAAAGCAGCCATGTTGTGGCACTTTTGCACTCCCTTTTGGATGCCTTTCACAGCTCCAGTGTGCCTGGAACTCAGGGCTTCCTGATTTTAAAAATCCTAGCCCTAGGCCGAACCCCAGCCCTAAGACGAGAAAGGCAAATCAGCCAGGAATTAGGCATGTCCCCAAGGAAAAAGCTGTGGAGGCAGGCATGTTGTGGTACTTTTGCGCTCTTCTTGGGTAGTCCTTCGCAGCTGCTGTGTTCTTGGAACTCAGGGCTTTCTGGTTAATAGAACCCTTACCCTAGGCGTAACTCAAACAACCCTAGGAAGGAAAATCAGCCTATGGTTCGGGATGGTCTCATGGAAATATCAGTGGTGGCAGCCAAGTTGCGTCACTTTTGCGCTCCCCTTGGGATGCCTTTCGCAGCTGCAGTGTGCCTGGAGCCCAGGGCTTCCTGGTTTTAAAAGTCCTAGGCCTAAGCCTAACAGTAACCCTAGGAAGGTAAATCAGCCGGGTATTAGGGTTCTTCCTAAGGGAAAAGCCGTGAAAGCAGCCATGTTGTGGCACTTCTGCACTCCCTTTGGGATGCCTTTGGCAGATGAAGTAAGCCTGGAACTCAGGGCTTCCTGGTTAAAGAAATCCAAGCCCTAGGCTGAAGCCTAACCCTAACCCTAGGCAGATAAATCAGCCTAGGTATAGGGATGGTGCCAAGGAAAAAGCTGTGAAAGCTGCCATGTTGTTGCACTTTTGTACTCCCCTTGGGATGCCTTGAACAGCTGCAGTGTGCCTGGAGCTAAGGGCTTCCTAGTTTTAAAAATCCTAGCCCTAGGCCTAAGCCTAACAGTAACCCTGGCAAGGGAAATCAGCCTGGTGTTAGGCTTCTTGCCAAGGAAAAAGCCGTGAAAGCAGCCATGTTGTGGCACTTTTGCACTCCCTTTTGGATGCCTTTCACAGCTCCAGTGTGCCTGGAACTCAGGGCTTCCTGATTTTAAAAATCCTAGCCCTAGGCCGAACCCCAGCCCTAAGACGAGAAAGGCAAATCAGCCAGGAATTAGGCATGTCCCCAAGGAAAAAGCTGTGGAGGCAGGCATGTTGTGGTACTTTTGCGCTCTTCTTGGCTAGTCCTTCGCAGCTGCTGTGTTCTTGGAACTCAGGGCTTTCTGGTTAATAGAACCCTTACCCTAGGCGTAACTCAAACCTTAAGCCTAGGAAGGAAAATCAGCCGATGGTTCGGGATGCTCTCATGGAAATATCAGTGGTGGCAGCCAAGTTGTGTCACTTTTGCGCTCCCCTTGGGATGCCTTTCGCAGCTGCAGTGTGCCTGGAGCCCAGGGCTTCCTGGTTTTAAAAGTCCTAGGCCTAAGCCTAACAGTAACCCTAGGAAGGTAAATCAGCCGGGTATTAGGGTTCTTCCTAAGGGAAAAGCCGTGAAAGCAGCCATGTTGTGGCACTTCTGCACTCCCTTTGGGATGCCTTTGGCAGATGAAGTAAGCCTGGAACTCAGGGCTTCCTGGTTAAAGAAATCCAAGCCCTAGGCTGAAGCCTAACCCTAACCCTAGGCAGATAAATCAGCCTAGGTATAGGGATGGTGCCAAGGAAAAAGCTGTGAAAGCTGCCTTGTTGTTGCACTTTTGTACTCCCCTTGGGATGCCTTGAACAGCTGCAGTGTGCCTGGAGCTAAGGGCTTCCTAGTTTTAAAAATCCTAGCCCTAGGCCTAAGCCTAACAGTAACCCTGGGAAGGGAAATCAGCCTGGTGTTAGGCTTCTTGCCAAGGAAAAAGCCGTGAAAGCAGCCATGTTGTGGCACTTTTGCACTCCCTTTTGGATGCCTTTCACAGCTCCAGTGTGCCTGGAACTCAGGGCTTCCTGATTTTAAAAATCCTAGCCCTAGGCCGAACCCCAGCCCTAAGACGAGAAAGGCAAATCAGCCAGGAATTAGGCATGTCCCCAAGGAAAAAGCTGTGGAGGCAGGCATGTTGTGGTACTTTTGCGCTCTTCTTGGCTAGTCCTTCGCAGCTGCTGTGTTCTTGGAACTCAGGGCTTTCTGGTTAATAGAACCCTTACACTAGGCGTAACTCAAACCTTAAGCCTAGGAAGGAAAATCAGCCTATGGTTCGGGATGGTCTCATGGAAATATCAGTGGTGGCAGCCAAGTTGCGTCACTTTTGCGCTCCCCTTGGGATGCCTTTCCCAGCTGCAGTGTGCCTGGAGCCCAGGGCTTCCTGGTTTTAAAAGTCCTAGGCCTAAGCCTAACAGTAAGCCTAGGAAGGTAAATCAGCCGGGTATTAGGGTTCTTCCTAAGGGAAAAGCCGTGAAAGCAGCCATGTTGTGGCACTTCTGCACTCCCTTTGGGATGCCTTTGGCAGATGAAGTAAGCCTGGAACTCAGGGCTTCCTGGTTAAAGAAATCCAAGCCCTAGGCTGAAGCCTAACCCTAACCCTAGGCAGATAAATCAGCCTAGGTATAGGGATGGTGCCAAGGAAAAAGCTGTGAAAGCTGCCTTGTTGTTGCACTTTTGTACTCCCCTTGGGATGCCTTGAACAGCTGCAGTGTGCCTGGAGCTAAGGGCTTCCTAGTTTTAAAAATCCTAGCCCTAGGCCTAAGCCTAACAGTAACCCTGGCAAGGGAAATCAGCCTGGTGTTAGGCTTCTTGCCAAGGAAAAAGCCGTGAAAGCAGCCATGTTGTGGCACTTTTGCACTCCCTTTTGGATGCCTTTCACAGCTCCAGTGTGCCTGGAACTCAGGGCTTCCTGATTTTAAAAATCCTAGCCCTAGGCCGAACCCCAGCCCTAAGACGAGAAAGGCAAATCAGCCAGGAATTAGGCATGTCCCCAAGGAAAAAGCTGTGGAGGCAGGCATGTTGTGCTACTTTTGCGCTCTTCTTGGCTAGTCCTTCGCAGCTGCTGTGTTCTTGGAACTCAGGGCTTTCTGGTTAATAGAACCCTTACCCTAGGCGTAACTCAAACCTTAAGCCTAGGAAGGAAAATCAGCCGATGGTTCGGGATGGTCTCATGGAAATATCAGTGGTGGCAGCCAAGTTGCGTCACTTTTGCGCTCCCCTTGGGATGCCTTTCGCAGCTGCAGTGTGCCTGGAGCCCAGGGCTTCCTGGTTTTAAAAGTCCTAGGCCTAAGCCTAACAGTAACCCTAGGAAGGTAAATCAGCCGGGTATTAGGGTTCTTCCTAAGGGAAAAGCCGTGAAAGCAGCCATGTTGTGGCACTTCTGCACTCCCTTTGGGATGCCTTTGGCAGATGAAGTAAGCCTGGAACTCAGGGCTTCCTGGTTAAAGAAATCCAAGCCCTAGGCTGAAGCCTAACCCTAACCCTAGGCATATAAATCAGCCTAGGTATCGGGATGGTGCCAAGGAAAAAGCTGTGAAAGGCTGCCATGTTGTTGCACTTTTGTACTCCCCTTGGGATGCCTTGAACAGCTGCAGTGTGCCTGGAGCTAAGGGCTTCCTAGTTTTAAAAATCCTAGCCCTAGGCCTAAGCCTAACAGTAACCCTGGCAAGGGAAATCAGCCTGGTGTTAGGCTTCTTGCCAAGGAAAAAGCCGTGAAAGCAGCCATGTTGTGGCACTTTTGCACTCCCTTTTGGATGCCTTTCACAGCTCCAGTGTGCCTGGAACTCAGGGCTTCCTGATTTTAAAAATCCTAGCCCTAGGCCGAACCCCAGCCCTAAGACGAGAAAGGCAAATCAGCCAGGAATTAGGCATGTCCCCAAGGAAAAAGCTGTGGAGGCAGGCATGTTGTGGTACTTTTGCGCTCTTCTTGGCTAGTCCTTCGCAGCTGCTGTGTTCTTGGAACTCAGGGCTTTCTGGTTAATAGAACCCTTACCCTAGGCGTAACTCAAACCTTAAGCCTAGGAAGGAAAATCAGCCGATGGTTCGGGATGCTCTCATGGAAATATCAGTGGTGGCAGCCAAGTTGCGTCACTTTTGCGCTCCCCTTGGCATGCCTTTCGCAGCTGCAGTGTGCCTGGAGCCCAGGGCTTCCTGGTTTTAAAAGTCCTAGGCCTAAGCCTAACAGTAAGCCTAGGAAGGTAAATCAGCCGGGTATTAGGGTTCTTCCTAAGGGAAAAGCCGTGAAAGCAGCCATGTTGTGGCACTTCTGCACTCCCTTTGGGATGCCTTTGGCAGATGAAGTAAGCCTGGAACTCAGGGCTTCCTGGTTAAAGAAATCCAAGCCCTAGGCTGAAGCCTAACCCTAACCCTAGGCAGATAAATCAGCCTAGGTATCGGGATGGTGCCAAGGAAAAAGCTGTGAAAGGCTGCCATGTTGTTGCACTTTTGTACTCCCCTTGGGATGCCTTGAACAGCTGCAGTGTGCCTGGAGCTAAGGGCTTCCTAGTTTTAAAAATCCTAGCCCTAGGCCTAAGCCTAACAGTAACCCTGGCAAGGGAAATCAGCCTGGTGTTAGGCTTCTTGCCAAGGAAAAAGCCGTGAAAGCAGCCATGTTGTGGCACTTTTGCACTCCCTTTTGGATGCCTTTCACAGCTCCAGTGTGCCTGGAACTCAGGGCTTCCTGATTTTAAAAATCCTAGCCCTAGGCCGAACCCCAGCCCTAAGACGAGAAAGGCAAATCAGCCAGGAATTAGGCATGTCCCCAAGGAAAAAGCTGTGGAGGCAGGCATGTTGTGGTACTTTTGCGCTCTTCTTGGGTAGTCCTTCGCAGCTGCTGTGTTCTTGGAACTCAGGGCTTTCTGGTTAATAGAACCCTTACCCTAGGCGTAACTCAAACCTTAACCCTAGGAAGGAAAATCAGCCTATGGTTCGGGATGGTCTCATGGAAATATCAGTGGTGGCAGCCAAGTTGCGTCACTTTTGCGCTCCCCTTGGGATGCCTTTCGCAGCTGCAGTGTGCCTGGAGCCCAGGGCTTCCTGGTTTTAAAAGTCCTAGGCCTAAGCCTAACAGTAACCCTAGGAAGGTAAATCAGCCGGGTATTAGGGTTCTTCCTAAGGGAAAAGCCGTGAAAGCAGCCATGTTGTGGCACTTCTGCACTCCCTTTGGGATGCCTTTGGCAGATGAAGTAAGCCTGGAACTCAGGGCTTCCTGGTTAAAGAAATCCAAGCCCTAGGCTGAAGCCTAACCCTAACCCTAGGCAGATAAATCAGCCTAGGTATAGGGATGGTGCCAAGGAAAAAGCTGTGAAAGCTGCCATGTTGTTGCACTTTTGTACTCCCCTTGGGATGCCTTGAACAGCTGCAGTGTGCCTGGAGCTAAGGGCTTCCTAGTTTTAAAAATCCTAGCCCTAGGCCTAAGCCTAACAGTAACCCTGGGAAGGGAAATCAGCCTGGTGTTAGGCTTCTTGCCAAGGAAAAAGCCGTGAAAGCAGCCATGTTGTGGCACTTTTGCACTCCCTTTTGGATGCCTTTCACAGCTCCAGTGTGCCTGGAACTCAGGGCTTCCTGATTTTAAAAATCCTAGCCCTAGGCCGAACCCCAGCCCTAAGACGAGAAAGGCAAATCAGCCAGGAATTAGGCATGTCCCCAAGGAAAAAGCTGTGGAGGCAGGCATGTTGTGCTACTTTTGCGCTCTTCTTGGCTAGTCCTTCGCAGCTGCTGTGTTCTTGGAACTCAGGGCTTTCTGGTTAATAGAACCCTTACCCTAGGCGTAACTCAAACCTTAAGCCTAGGAAGGAAAATCAGCCGATGGTTCGGGATGCTCTCATGGAAATATCAGTGGTGGCAGCCAAGTTGCGTCACTTTTGCGCTCCCCTTGGGATGCCTTTCGCAGCTGCAGTGTGCCTGGAGCCCAGGGCTTCCTGGTTTTAAAAGTCCTAGGCCTAAGCCTAACAGTAACCCTAGGAAGGTAAATCAGCCGGGTATTAGGGTTCTTCCTAAGGGAAAAGCCGTGAAAGCAGCCATGTTGTGGCACTTCTGCACTCCCTTTGGGATGCCTTTGGCAGATGAAGTAAGCCTGGAACTCAGGGCTTCCTGGTTAAAGAAATCCAAGCCCTAGGCTGAAGCCTAACCCTAACCCTAGGCAGATAAATCAGCCTAGGTATAGGGATGGTGCCAAGGAAAAAGCTGTGAAAGCTGCCTTGTTGTTGCACTTTTGTACTCCCCTTGGGATGCCTTGAACAGCTGCAGTGTGCCTGGAGCTAAGGGCTTCCTAGTTTTAAAAATCCTAGCCCTAGGCCTAAGCCTAACAGTAACCCTGGGAAGGGAAATCAGCCTGGTGTTAGGCTTCTTGCCAAGGAAAAAGCCGTGAAAGCAGCCATGTTGTGGCACTTTTGCACTCCCTTTTGGATGCCTTTCACAGCTCCAGTGTGCCTGGAACTCAGGGCTTCCTGATTTTAAAAATCCTAGCCCTAGGCCGAACCCCAGCCCTAAGACGAGAAAGGCAAATCAGCCAGGAATTAGGCATGTCCCCAAGGAAAAAGCTGTGGAGGCAGGCATGTTGTGGTACTTTTGCGCTCTTCTTGGCTAGTCCTTCGCAGCTGCTGTGTTCTTGGAACTCAGGGCTTTCTGGTTAATAGAACCCTTACCCTAGGCGTAACTCAAACCTTAACCCTAGGAAGGAAAATCAGCCTATGGTTCGGGATGGTCTCATGGAAATATCAGTGGTGGCAGCCAAGTTGCGTCACTTTTGCGCTCCCCTTGGGATGCCTTTCGCAGCTGCAGTGTGCCTGGAGCCCAGGGCTTCCTGGTTTTAAAAGTCCTAGGCCTAAGCCTAACAGTAACCCTAGGAAGGTAAATCAGCCGGGTATTAGGGTTCTTCCTAAGGGAAAAGCCGTGAAAGCAGCCATGTTGTGGCACTTCTGCACTCCCTTTGGGATGCCTTTGGCAGATGAAGTAAGCCTGGAACTCAGGGCTTCCTGGTTAAAGAAATCCAAGCCCTAGGCTGAAGCCTAACCCTAACCCTAGGCAGATAAATCAGCCTAGGTATAGGGATGGTGCCAAGGAAAAAGCTGTGAAAGCTGCCATGTTGTTGCACTTCTGTACTCCCCTTGGGATGCCTTGAACAGCTGCAGTGTGCCTGGAGCTAAGGGCTTCCTAGTTTTAAAAATCCTAGCCCTAGGCCTAAGCCTAACAGTAACCCTGGCAAGGGAAATCAGCCTGGTGTTAGGCTTCTTGCCAAGGAAAAAGCCGTGAAAGCAGCCATGTTGTGGCACTTTTGCACTCCCTTTTGGATGCCTTTCACAGCTCCAGTGTGCCTGGAACTCAGGGCTTCCTGATTTTAAAAATCCTAGCCCTAGGCCGAACCCCAACCCTAAGACGAGAAAGGCAAATCAGCCAGGAATTAGGCATGTCCCCAAGGAAAAAGCTGTGGAGGCAGGCATGTTGTGGTACTTTTGCGCTCTTCTTGGCTAGTCCTTCGCAGCTGCTGTGTTCTTGGAACTCAGGGCTTTCTGGTTAATAGAACCCTTACCCTAGGCGTAACTCAAACCTTAAGCCTAGGAAGGAAAATCAGCCGATGGTTCGGGATGCTCTCATGGAAATATCAGTGGTGGCAGCCAAGTTGCGTCACTTTTGCGCTCCCCTTGGGATGCCTTTCGCAGCTGCAGTGTGCCTGGAGCCCAGGGCTTCCTGGTTTTAAAAGTCCTAGGCCTAAGCCTAACAGTAACCCTAGGAAGGTAAATCAGCCGGGTATTAGGGTTCTTCCTAAGGGAAAAGCCGTGAAAGCAGCCATGTTGTGGCACTTCTGCACTCCCTTTGGGATGCCTTTGGCAGATGAAGTAAGCCTGGAACTCAGGGCTTCCTGGTTAAAGAAATCCAAGCCCTAGGCTGAAGCCTAACCCTAACCCTAGGCAGATAAATCAGCCTAGGTATAGGGATGGTGCCAAGGAAAAAGCTGTGAAAGCTGCCATGTTGTTGCACTTTTGTACTCCCCTTGGGATGCCTTGAACAGCTGCAGTGTGCCTGGAGCTAAGGGCTTCCTAGTTTTAAAAATCCTAGCCCTAGGCCTAAGCCTAACAGTAACCCTGGCAAGGGAAATCAGCCTGGTGTTAGGCTTCTTGCCAAGGAAAAAGCTGTGAAAGCAGCCATGTTGTGGCACTTTTGCACTCCCTTTTGGATGCCTTTCACAGCTCCAGTGTGCCTGGAACTCAGGGCTTCCTGATTTTAAAAATCCTAGCCCTAGGCCGAACCCCAGCCCTAAGACGAGAAAGGCAAATCAGCCAGGAATTAGGCATGTCCCCAAGGAAAAAGCTGTGGAGGCAGGCATGTTGTGGTACTTTTGCGCTCTTCTTGGCTAGTCCTTCGCAGCTGCTGTGTTCTTGGAACTCAGGGCTTTCTGGTTAATAGAACCCTTACCCTAGGCGTAACTCAAACCTTAAGCCTAGGAAGGAAAATCAGCCGATGGTTCGGGATGGTCTCATGGAAATATCAGTGGTGGCAGCCAAGTTGCGTCACTTTTGCGCTCCCCTTGGGATGCCTTTCGCAGCTGCAGTGTGCCTGGAGCCCAGGGCTTCCTGGTTTTAAAAGTCCTAGGCGTAAGCCTAACAGTAACCCTAGGAAGGTAAATCAGCCGGGTATTAGGGTTCTTCCTAAGGGAAAAGCCGTGAAAGCAGCCATGTTGTGGCACTTCTGCACTCCCTTTGGGATGCCTTTGGCAGATGAAGTAAGCCTGGAACTCAGGGCTTCCTGGTTAAAGAAATCCAAGCCCTAGGCTGAAGCCTAACCCTAACCCTAGGCAGATAAATCAGCCTAGGTATAGGGATGGTGCCAAGGAAAAAGCTGTGAAAGCTGCCTTGTTGTTGCACTTTTGTACTCCCCTTGGGATGCCTTGAACAGCTGCAGTGTGCCTGGAGCTAAGGGCTTCCTAGTTTTAAAAATCCTAGCCCTAGGCCTAAGCCTAACAGTAACCCTGGCAAGGGAAATCAGCCTGGTGTTAGGCTTCTTGCCAAGGAAAAAGCCGTGAAAGCAGCCATGTTGTGGCACTTTTGCACTCCCTTTTGGATGCCTTTCACAGCTCCAGTGTGCCTGGAACTCAGGGCTTCCTGATTTTAAAAATCCTAGCCCTAGGCCGAACCCCAGCCCTAAGACGAGAAAGGCAAATCAGCCAGGAATTAGGCATGTCCCCAAGGAAAAAGCTGTGGAGGCAGGCATGTTGTGGTACTTTTGCGCTCTTCTTGGGTAGTCCTTCGCAGCTGCTGTGTTCTTGGAACTCAGGGCTTTCTGGTTAATAGAACCCTTACCCTAGGCGTAACTCAAACCTTAAGCCTAGGAAGGAAAATCAGCCGATGGTTCGGGATGGTCTCATGGAAATATCAGTGGTGGCAGCCAAGTTGCGTCACTTTTGCGCTCCCCTTGGGATGCCTTTCGCAGCTGCAGTGTGCCTGGAGCGCAGGGCTTCCTGGTTTTAAAAGTCCTAGGCCTAAGCCTAACAGTAACCCTAGGAAGGTAAATCAGCCGGGTATTAGGGTTCTTCCTAAGGGAAAAGCCGTGAAAGCAGCCATGTTGTGGCACTTCTGCACTCCCTTTGGGATGCCTTTGGCAGATGAAGTAAGCCTGGAACTCAGGGCTTCCTGGTTAAAGAAATCCAAGCCCTAGGCTGAAGCCTAACCCTAACCCTAGGCAGATAAATCAGCCTAGGTATAGGGATGGTGCCAAGGAAAAAGCTGTGAAAGCTGCCATGTTGTTGCACTTTTGTACTCCCCTTGGGATGCCTTGAACAGCTGCAGTGTGCCTGGAGCTAAGGGCTTCCTAGTTTTAAAAATCCTAGCCCTAGGCCTAAGCCTAACAGTAACCCTGGCAAGGGAAATCAGCCTGGTGTTAGGCTTCTTGCCAAGGAAAAAGCCGTGAAAGCAGCCATGTTGTGGCACTTTTGCACTCCCTTTTGGATGCCTTTCACAGCTCCAGTGTGCCTGGAACTCAGGGCTTCCTGATTTTAAAAATCCTAGCCCTAGGCCGAACCCCAGCCCTAAGACGAGAAAGGCAAATCAGCCAGGAATTAGGCATGTCCCCAAGGAAAAAGCTGTGGAGGCAGGCATGTTGTGGTACTTTTGCGCTCTTCTTGGGTAGTCCTTCGCAGCTGCTGTGTTCTTGGAACTCAGGGCTTTCTGGTTAATAGAACCCTTACCCTAGGCGTAACTCAAACCTTAAGCCTAGGAAGGAAAATCAGCCGATGGTTCGGGATGGTCTCATGGAAATATCAGTGGTGGCAGCCAAGTTGCGTCACTTTTGCGCTCCCCTTGGGATGCCTTTCGCAGCTGCAGTGTGCCTGGAGCCCAGGGCTTCCTGGTTTTAAAAGTCCTAGGCCTAAGCCTAACAGTAACCCTAGGAAGGTAAATCAGCCGGGTATTAGGGTTCTTCCTAAGGGAAAAGCCGTGAAAGCAGCCATGTTGTGGCACTTCTGCACTCCCTTTGGGATGCCTTTGGCAGATGAAGTAAGCCTGGAACTCAGGGCTTCCTGGTTAAAGAAATCCAAGCCCTAGGCTGAACCCTAACCCTAACCCTAGGCAGATAAATCAGCCTAGGTATAGGGATGGTGCCAAGGAAAAAGCTGTGAAAGCTGCCTTGTTGTTGCACTTTTGTACTCCCCTTGGGATGCCTTGAACAGCTGCAGTGTGCCTGGAGCTAAGGGCTTCCTAGTTTTAAAAATCCTAGCCCTAGGCCTAAGCCTAACAGTAACCCTGGGAAGGGAAATCAGCCTGGTGTTAGGCTTCTTGCCAAGGAAAAAGCCGTGAAAGCAGCCATGTTGTGGCACTTTTGCACTCCCTTTTGGATGCCTTTCACAGCTCCAGTGTGCCTGGAACTCAGGGCTTCCTGATTTTAAAAATCCTAGCCCTAGGCCGAACCCCAGCCCTAAGACGAGAAAGGCAAATCAGCCAGGAATTAGGCATGTCCCCAAGGAAAAAGCTGTGGAGGCAGGCATGTTGTGGTACTTTTGCGCTCTTCTTGGGTAGTCCTGCACAGCTGCTGTGTTCTTGGAACTCAGGGCTTTCTGGTTAATAGAACCCTTACCCTAGGCGTAACTCAAACCTTAAGCCTAGGAAGGAAAATCAGCCGATGGTTCGGGATGGTCTCATGGAAATATCAGTGGTGGCAGCCAAGTTGCGTCACTTTTGCGCTCCCCTTGGGATGCCTTTCGCAGCTGCAGTGTGCCTGGAGCCCAGGGCTTCCTGGTTTTAAAAGTCCTAGGCCTAAGCCTAACAGTAACCCTAGGAAGGTAAATCAGCCGGGTATTAGGGTTCTTCCTAAGGGAAAAGCCGTGAAAGCAGCCATGTTGTGGCACTTCTGCACTCCCTTTGGGATGCCTTTGGCAGATGAAGTAAGCCTGGAACTCAGGGCTTCCTGGTTAAAGAAATCCAAGCCCTAGGCTGAAGCCTAACCCTAACCCTAGGCAGATAAATCAGCCTAGGTATAGGGATGGTGCCAAGGAAAAAGCTGTGAAAGCTGCCATGTTGTTGCACTTTTGTACTCCCCTTGGGATGCCTTGAACAGCTGCAGTGTGCCTGGAGCTAAGGGCTTCCTAGTTTTAAAAATCCTAGCCCTAGGCCTAAGCCTAACAGTAACCCTGGCAAGGGAAATCAGCCTGGTGTTAGGCTTCTTGCCAAGGAAAAAGCCGTGAAAGCAGCCATGTTGTGGCACTTTTGCACTCCCTTTTGGATGCCTTTCACAGCTCCAGTGTGCCTGGAACTCAGGGCTTCCTGATTTTAAAAATCCTAGCCCTAGGCCGAACCCCAGCCCTAAGACGAGAAAGGCAAATCAGCCAGGAATTAGGCATGTCCCCAAGGAAAAAGCTGTGGAGGCAGGCATGTTGTGGTACTTTTGCGCTCTTCTTGGCTAGTCCTTCGCAGCTGCTGTGTTCTTGGAACTCAGGGCTTTCTGCTTAATAGAACCCTTACCCTAGGCGTAACTCAAACCTTAAGCCTAGGAAGGAAAATCAGCCGATGGTTCGGGATGCTCTCATGGAAATATCAGTGGTGGCAGCCAAGTTGCGTCACTTTTGCGCTCCCCTTGGGATGCCTTTCGCAGCTGCAGTGTGCCTGGAGCCCAGGGCTTCCTGGTTTTAAAAGTCCTAGGCCTAAGCCTAACAGTAACCCTAGGAAGGTAAATCAGCCGGGTATTAGGGTTCTTCCTAAGGGAAAAGCCATGAAAGCAGCCATGTTGTGGCACTTCTGCACTCCCTTTGGGATGCCTTTGGCAGATGAAGTAAGCCTGGAACTCAGGGCTTCCTGGTTAAAGAAATCCAAGCCCTAGGCTGAAGCCTAACCCTAACCCTAGGCAGATAAATCAGCCTAGGTATAGGGATGGTGCCAAGGAAAAAGCTGTGAAAGCTGCCATGTTGTTGCACTTTTGTACTCCCCTTGGGATGCCTTGAACAGCTGCAGTGTGCCTGGAGCCCAGGGCTTCCTAGTTTTAAAAATCCTAGCCCTAGGCCTAAGCCTAACAGTAACCCTGGCAAGGGAAATCAGCCTGGTGTTAGGCTTCTTGCCAAGGAAAAAGCCGTGAAAGCAGCCATGTTGTGGCACTTTTGCACTCCCTTTTGGATGCATTTCACAGCTCCGGTGTGCCTGGAACTCAGGGCTTCCTGATTTTAAAAATCCTAGCCCTAGGCCGAACCCCAGCCCTAAGACGAGAAAGGCAAATCAGCCAGGAATTAGGCATGTCCCCAAGGAAAAAGCTGTGGAGGCAGGCATGTTGTGGTACTTTTGCGCTCTTCTTGGCTAGTCCTTCGCAGCTGCTGTGTTCTTGGAACTCAGGGCTTTCTGGTTAATAGAACCCTTACCCTAGGCGTAACTCAAACCTTAAGCCTAGGAAGGAAAATCAGCCGATGGTTCGGGATGCTCTCATGGAAATATCAGTGGTGGCAGCCAAGTTGCGTCACTTTTGCGCTCCCCTTGGCATGCCTTTCACAGCTGCAGTGTGCCTGGAGCCCAGGGCTTCCTGGTTTTAAAAGTCCTAGGCCTAAGCCTAACAGTAAGCCTAGGAAGGTAAATCAGCCGGGTATTAGGGTTCTTCCTAAGGGAAAAGCCGTGAAAGCAGCCATGTTGTGGCACTTCTGCACTCCCTTTGGGATGCCTTTGGCAGATGAAGTAAGCCTGGAACTCAGGGCTTCCTGGTTAAAGAAATCCAAGCCCTAGGCTGAAGCCTAACCCTAACCCTAGGCAGATAAATCAGCCTAGGTATAGGGATGGTGCCAAGGAAAAAGCTGTGAAAGCTGCCATGTTGTTGCACTTTTGTACTCCCCTTGGGATGCCTTGAACAGCTGCAGTGTGCCTGGAGCCCAGGGCTTCCTAGTTTTAAAAATCCTAGCCCTAGGCCTAAGCCTAACAGTAACCCTGGCAAGGGAAATCAGCCTGGTGTTAGGCTTCTTGCCAAGGAAAAAGCCGTGAAAGCAGCCATGTTGTGGCACTTTTGCACTCCCTTTTGGATGCCTTTCACAGCTCCAGTGTGCCTGGAACTCAGGGCTTCCTGATTTTAAAAATCCTAGCCCTAGGCCGAATCCCAGCCCTAAGACGAGAAAGGCAAATCAGCCAGGAATTAGGCATGTCCCCAAGGAAAAAGCTGTGGAGGCAGGCATGTTGTGGTACTTTTGCGCTCTTCTTGGCTAGTCCTTCGCAGCTGCTGTGTTCTTGGAACTCAGGGCTTTCTGGTTAATAGAACGCTTACCCTAGGCGTAACTCAAACCTTAAGCCTAGGAAGGAAAATCAGCCTATGGTTCGGGATGGTCTCATGGAAATATCAGTGGTGGCAGCCAAGTTGCGTCACTTTTGCGCTCCCCTTGGGATGCCTTTCGCAGCTGCAGTGTGCCTGGAGCCCAGGGCTTCCTGGTTTTAAAAGTCCTAGGCCTAAGCCTAACAGTAACCCTAGGAAGGTAAATCAGCCGGGTATTAGGGTTCTTCCTAAGGGAAAAGCCGTGAAAGCAGCCATGTTGTGGCACTTCTGCACTCCCTTTGGGATGCCTTTGGCAGATGAAGTAAGCCTGGAACTCAGGGCTTCCTGGTTAAAGAAATCCAAGCCCTAGGCTGAAGCCTAACCCTAACCCTAGGCAGATAAATCAGCCTAGGTATAGGGATGGTGCCAAGGAAAAAGCTGTGAAAGCTGCCATGTTGTTGCACTTTTGTACTCCCCTTGGGATGCCTTGAACAGCTGCAGTGTGCCTGGAGCTAAGGGCTTCCTAGTTTTAAAAATCCTAGCCCTAGGCCTAAGCCTAACAGTAACCCTGGCAAGGGAAATCAGCCTGGTGTTAGGCTTCTTGCCAAGGAAAAAGCCGTGAAAGCAGCCATGTTGTGGCACTTTTGCACTCCCTTTTGGATGCCTTTCACAGCTCCAGTGTGCCTGGAACTCAGGGCTTCCTGATTTTAAAAATCCTAGCCCTAGGCCGAACCCCAGCCCTAAGACGAGAAAGGCAAATCAGCCAGGAATTAGGCATGTCCCCAAGGAAAAAGCTGTGGAGGCAGGCATGTTGTGGTACTTTTGCGCTCTTCTTGGGTAGTCCTGCACAGCTGCTGTGTTCTTGGAACTCAGGGCTTTCTGGTTAATAGAACCCTTACCCTAGGCGTAACTCAAACCTTAAGCCTAGGAAGGAAAATCAGCCGATGGTTCGGGATGCTCTCATGGAAATATCAGTGGTGGCAGCCAAGTTGCGTCACTTTTGCGCTCCCCTTGGGATGCCTTTCGCAGCTGCAGTGTGCCTGGAGCCCAGGGCTTCCTGGTTTTAAAAGTCCTAGGCCTAAGCCTAACAGTAACCCTAGGAAGGTAAATCAGCCGGGTATTAGGGTTCTTCCTAAGGGAAAAGCCGTGAAAGCAGCCATGTTGTGGCACTTCTGCACTCCCTTTGGGATGCCTTTGGCAGATGAAGTAAGCCTGGAACTCAGGGCTTCCTGGTTAAAGAAATCCAAGCCCTAGGCTGAAGCCTAACCCTAACCCTAGGCAGATAAATCAGCCTAGGTATAGGGATGGTGCCAAGGAAAAAGCTGTGAAAGCTGCCATGTTGTTGCACTTTTGTACTCCCCTTGGGATGCCTTGAACAGCTGCAGTGTGCCTGGAGCCCAGGGCTTCCTAGTTTTAAAAATCCTAGCCCTAGGCCTAAGCCTAACAGTAACCCTGGCAAGGGAAATCAGCCTGGTGTTAGGCTTCTTGCCAAGGAAAAAGCCGTGAAAGCAGCCATGTTGTGGCACTTTTGCACTCCCTTTTGGATGCATTTCACAGCTCCGGTGTGCCTGGAACTCAGGGCTTCCTGATTTTAAAAATCCTAGCCCTAGGCCGAACCCCAGCCCTAAGACGAGAAAGGCAAATCAGCCAGGAATTAGGCATGTCCCCAAGGAAAAAGCTGTGGAGGCAGGCATGTTGTGGTACTTTTGCGCTCTTCTTGGCTAGTCCTTCGCAGCTGCTGTGTTCTTGGAACTCAGGGCTTTCTGGTTAATAGAACCCTTACCCTAGGCGTAACTCAAACCTTAAGCCTAGGAAGGAAAATCAGCCGATGGTTCGGGATGCTCTCATGGAAATATCAGTGGTGGCAGCCAAGTTGCGTCACTTTTGCGCTCCCCTTGGCATGCCTTTCACAGCTGCAGTGTGCCTGGAGCCCAGGGCTTCCTGGTTTTAAAAGTCCTAGGCCTAAGCCTAACAGTAAGCCTAGGAAGGTAAATCAGCCGGGTATTAGGGTTCTTCCTAAGGGAAAAGCCGTGAAAGCAGCCATGTTGTGGCACTTCTGCACTCCCTTTGGGATGCCTTTGGCAGATGAAGTAAGCCTGGAACTCAGGGCTTCCTGGTTAAAGAAATCCAAGCCCTAGGCTGAAGCCTAACCCTAACCCTAGGCAGATAAATCAGCCTAGGTATAGGGATGGTGCCAAGGAAAAAGCTGTGAAAGCTGCCATGTTGTTGCACTTTTGTACTCCCCTTGGGATGCCTTGAACAGCTGCAGTGTGCCTGGAGCCCAGGGCTTCCTAGTTTTAAAAATCCTAGCCCTAGGCCTAAGCCTAACAGTAACCCTGGCAAGGGAAATCAGCCTGGTGTTAGGCTTCTTGCCAAGGAAAAAGCCGTGAAAGCAGCCATGTTGTGGCACTTTTGCACTCCCTTTTGGATGCCTTTCACAGCTCCAGTGTGCCTGGAACTCAGGGCTTCCTGATTTTAAAAATCCTAGCCCTAGGCCGAATCCCAGCCCTAAGACGAGAAAGGCAAATCAGCCAGGAATTAGGCATGTCCCCAAGGAAAAAGCTGTGGAGGCAGGCATGTTGTGGTACTTTTGCGCTCTTCTTGGCTAGTCCTTCGCAGCTGCTGTGTTCTTGGAACTCAGGGCTTTCTGGTTAATAGAACGCTTACCCTAGGCGTAACTCAAACCTTAAGCCTAGGAAGGAAAATCAGCCTATGGTTCGGGATGGTCTCATGGAAATATCAGTGGTGGCAGCCAAGTTGCGTCACTTTTGCGCTCCCCTTGGGATGCCTTTCGCAGCTGCAGTGTGCCTGGAGCCCAGGGCTTCCTGGTTTTAAAAGTCCTAGGCCTAAGCCTAACAGTAACCCTAGGAAGGTAAATCAGCCGGGTATTAGGGTTCTTCCTAAGGGAAAAGCCGTGAAAGCAGCCATGTTGTGGCACTTCTGCACTCCCTTTGGGATGCCTTTGGCAGATGAAGTAAGCCTGGAACTCAGGGCTTCCTGGTTAAAGAAATCCAAGCCCTAGGCTGAAGCCTAACCCTAACCCTAGGCAGATAAATCAGCCTAGGTATAGGGATGGTGCCAAGGAAAAAGCTGTGAAAGCTGCCATGTTGTTGCACTTTTGTACTCCCCTTGGGATGCCTTGAACAGCTGCAGTGTGCCTGGAGCTAAGGGCTTCCTAGTTTTAAAAATCCTAGCCCTAGGCCTAAGCCTAACAGTAACCCTGGCAAGGGAAATCAGCCTGGTGTTAGGCTTCTTGCCAAGGAAAAAGCCGTGAAAGCAGCCATGTTGTGGCACTTTTGCACTCCCTTTTGGATGCCTTTCACAGCTCCAGTGTGCCTGGAACTCAGGGCTTCCTGATTTTAAAAATCCTAGCCCTAGGCCGAACCCCAGCCCTAAGACGAGAAAGGCAAATCAGCCAGGAATTAGGCATGTCCCCAAGGAAAAAGCTGTGGAGGCAGGCATGTTGTGGTACTTTTGCGCTCTTCTTGGGTAGTCCTGCACAGCTGCTGTGTTCTTGGAACTCAGGGCTTTCTGGTTAATAGAACCCTTACCCTAGGCGTAACTCAAACCTTAAGCCTAGGAAGGAAAATCAGCCGATGGTTCGGGATGCTCTCATGGAAATATCAGTGGTGGCAGCCAAGTTGCGTCACTTTTGCGCTCCCCTTGGGATGCCTTTCGCAGCTGCAGTGTGCCTGGAGCCCAGGGCTTCCTGGTTTTAAAAGTCCTAGGCCTAAGCCTAACAGTAACCCTAGGAAGGTAAATCAGCCGGGTATTAGGGTTCTTCCTAAGGGAAAAGCCGTGAAAGCAGCCATGTTGTGGCACTTCTGCACTCCCTTTGGGATGCCTTTGGCAGATGAAGTAAGCCTGGAACTCAGGGCTTCCTGGTTAAAGAAATCCAAGCCCTAGGCTGAAGCCTAACCCTAACCCTAGGCAGATAAATCAGCCTAGGTATAGGGATGGTGCCAAGGAAAAAGCTGTGAAAGCTGCCATGTTGTTGCACTTTTGTACTCCCCTTGGGATGCCTTGAACAGCTGCAGTGTGCCTGGAGCTAAGGGCTTCCTAGTTTTAAAAATCCTAGCCCTAGGCCTAAGCCTAACAGTAACCCTGGCAAGGGAAATCAGCCTGGTGTTAGGCTTCTTGCCAAGGAAAAAGCCGTGAAAGCAGCCATGTTGTGGCACTTTTGCACTCCCTTTTGGATGCCTTTCACAGCTCCAGTGTGCCTGGAACTCAGGGCTTCCTGATTTTAAAAATCCTAGCCCTAGGCCGAACCCCAGCCCTAAGACGAGAAAGGCAAATCAGCCAGGAATTAGGCATGTCCCCAAGGAAAAAGCTGTGGAGGCAGGCATGTTGTGGTACTTTTACGCTCTTCTTGGCTAGTCCTTCGCAGCTGCTGTGTTCTTGGAACTCAGGGCTTTCTGGTTAATAGAACCCTTACCCTAGGCGTAACTCAAACCTTAAGCCTAGGAAGGAAAATCAGCCGATGGTTCGGGATGCTCTCATGGAAATATCAGTGGTGGCAGCCAAGTTGCGTCACTTTTGCGCTCCCCTTGGCATGCCTTTCGCAGCTGCAGTGTGCCTGGAGCCCAGGGCTTCCTGGTTTTAAATGTCCTAGGCCTAAGCCTAACAGTAACCCTAGGAAGGTAAATCAGCCGGGTATTAGGGTTCTTCCTAAGGGAAAAGCCATGAAAGCAGCCATGTTGTGGCACTTCTGCACTCCCTTTGGGATGCCTTTGGCAGATGAAGTAAGCCTGGAACTCAGGGCTTCCTGGTTAAAGAAATCCAAGCCCTAGGCTGAAGCCTAACCCTAACCCTAGGCAGATAAATCAGCCTAGGTATAGGGATGGTGCCAAGGAAAAAGCTGTGAAAGCTGCCATGTTGTTGCACTTTTGTACTCCCCTTGGGATGCCTTGAACAGCTGCAGTGTGCCTGGAGCCCAGGGCTTCCTAGTTTTAAAAATCCTAGCCCTAGGCCTAAGCCTAACAGTAACCCTGGCAAGGGAAATCAGCCTGGTGTTAGGCTTCTTGCCAAGGAAAAAGCCGTGAAAGCAGCCATGTTGTGGCACTTTTGCACTCCCTTTTGGATGCCTTTCACAGCTCCAGTGTGCCTGGAACTCAGGGCTTCCTGATTTTAAAAATCCTAGCCCTAGGCCGAACCCCAGCCCTAAGACGAGAAAGGCAAATCAGCCAGGAATTAGGCATGTCCCCAAGGAAAAAGCTGTGGAGGCAGGCATGTTGTGGTACTTTTGCGCTCTTCTTGGCTAGTCCTTCGCAGCTGCTGTGTTCTTGGAACTCAGGGCTTTCTGGTTAATAGAACGCTTACCCTAGGCGTAACTCAAACCTTAAGCCTAGGAAGGAAAATCAGCCTATGGTTCGGGATGGTCTCATGGAAATATCAGTGGTGGCAGCCAAGTTGCGTCACTTTTGCGCTCCCCTTGGGATGCCTTTCGCAGCTGCAGTGTGCCTGGAGCCCAGGGCTTCCTGGTTTTAAAAGTCCTAGGCCTAAGCCTAACAGTAACCCTAGGAAGGTAAATCAGCCGGGTATTAGGGTTCTTCCTAAGGGAAAAGCCGTGAAAGCAGCCATGTTGTGGCACTTCTGCACTCCCTTTGGGATGCCTTTGGCAGATGAAGTAAGCCTGGAACTCAGGGCTTCCTGGTTAAAGAAATCCAAGCCCTAGGCTGAAGCCTAACCCTAACCCTAGGCAGATAAATCAGCCTAGGTATAGGGATGGTGCCAAGGAAAAAGCTGTGAAAGCTGCCATGTTGTTGCACTTTTGTACTCCCCTTGGGATGCCTTGAACAGCTGCAGTGTGCCTGGAGCTAAGGGCTTCCTAGTTTTAAAAATCCTAGCCCTAGGCCTAAGCCTAACAGTAACCCTGGCAAGGGAAATCAGCCTGGTGTTAGGCTTCTTGCCAAGGAAAAAGCCGTGAAAGCAGCCATGTTGTGGCACTTTTGCACTCCCTTTTGGATGCCTTTCACAGCTCCAGTGTGCCTGGAACTCAGGGCTTCCTGATTTTAAAAATCCTAGCCCTAGGCCGAACCCCAGCCCTAAGACGAGAAAGGCAAATCAGCCAGGAATTAGGCATGTCCCCAAGGAAAAAGCTGTGGAGGCAGGCATGTTGTGGTACTTTTGCGCTCTTCTTGGCTAGTCCTTCGCAGCTGCTGTGTTCTTGGAACTCAGGGCTTTCTGGTTAATAGAACCCTTACCCTAGGCGTAACTCAAACCTTAACCCTAGGAAGGAAAATCAGCCGATGGTTCGGGATGCTCTCATGGAAATATCAGTGGTGGCAGCCAAGTTGCGTCACTTTTGCGCTCCCCTTGGCATGCCTTTCGCAGCTGCAGTGTGCCTGGAGCCCAGGGCTTCCTGGTTTTAAAAGTCCTAGGCCTAAGCCTAACAGTAACCCTAGGAAGGTAAATCAGCCGGGTATTAGGGTTCTTCCTAAGGGAAAAGCCGTGAAAGCAGCCATGTTGTGGCACTTCTGCACTCCCTTTGGGATGCCTTTGGCAGATGAAGTAAGCCTGGAACTCAGGGCTTCCTGGTTAAAGAAATCCAAGCCCTAGGCTGAACCCTAACCCTAACCCTAGGCAGATAAATCAGCCTAGGTATAGGGATGGTGCCAAGGAAAAAGCTGTGAAAGCTGCCATGTTGTTGCACTTTTGTACTCCCTCTTGGGATGCCTTGAACAGCTGCAGTGTGCCTGGAGCTAAGGGCTTCCTAGTTTTAAAAATCCTAGCCCTAGGCCTAAGCCTAACAGTAACCCTGGCAAGGGAAATCAGCCTGGTGTTAGGCTTCTTGCCAAGGAAAAAGCCGTGAAAGCAGCCATGTTGTGGCACTTTTGCACTCCCTTTTGGATGCCTTTCACAGCTCCAGTGTGCCTGGAACTCAGGGCTTCCTGATTTTAAAAATCCTAGCCCTAGGCCGAACCCCAGCCCTAAGACGAGAAAGGCAAATCAGCCAGGAATTAGGCATGTCCCCAAGGAAAAAGCTGTGGAGGCAGGCATGTTGTGGTACTTTTGCGCTCTTCTTGGCTAGTCCTTCGCAGCTGCTGTGTTCTTGGAACTCAGGGCTTTCTGGTTAATAGAACCCTTACCCTAGGCGTAACTCAAACCTTAAGCCTAGGAAGGAAAATCAGCCGATGGTTCGGGATGCTCTCATGGAAATATCAGTGGTGGCAGCCAAGTTGCGTCACTTTTGCGCTCCCCTTGGCATGCCTTTCGCAGCTGCAGTGTGCCTGGAGCCCAGGGCTTCCTGGTTTTAAAAGTCCTAGGCCTAAGCCTAACAGTAACCCTAGGAAGGTAAATCAGCCGGGTATTAGGGTTCTTCCTAAGGGAAAAGCCGTGAAAGCAGCCATGTTGTGGTACTTCTGCACTCCCTTTGGGATGCCTTTGGCAGATGAAGTAAGCCTGGAACTCAGGGCTTCCTGGTTAAAGAAATCCAAGCCCTAGGCTGAAGCCTAACCCTAACCCTAGGCAGATAAATCAGCCTATGTATAGGGATGGTGCCAAGGAAAAAGCTGTGAAAGCTGCCATGTTGTTGCACTTTTGTACTCCCCTTGGGATGCCTTGAACAGCTGCAGTGTGCCTGGAGCTAAGGGCTTCCTAGTTTTAAAAATCCTAGCCCTAGGCCTAAGCCTAACAGTAACCCTGGCAAGGGAAATCAGCCTGGTGTTAGGCTTCTTGCCAAGGAAAAAGCCGTGAAAGCAGCCATGTTGTGGCACTTTTGCACTCCCTTTTGGATGCCTTTCACAGCTCCAGTGTGCCTGGAACTCAGGGCTTCCTGATTTTACAAATCCTAGCCCTAGGCCGAACCCCAGCCCTAAGACGAGAAAGGCAAATCAGCCAGGAATTAGGCATGTCCCCAAGGAAAAAGCTGTGGAGGCAGGCATGTTGTGGTACTTTTGCGCTCTTCTTGGGTAGTCCTTCGCAGCTGCTGTGTTCTTGGAACTCAGGGCTTTCTGGTTAATAGAACCCTTACCCTAGGCGTAACTCAAACCTTAAGCCTAGGAAGGAAAATCAGCCTATGGTTCGGGATGCTCTCATGGAAATATCAGTGGTGGCAGCCAAGTTGCGTCACTTTTGCGCTCCCCTTGGGATGCCTTTCGCAGCTGCAGTGTGCCTGGAGCCCAGGGCTTCCTGGTTTTAAAAGTCCTAGGCCTAAGCCTAACAGTAACCCTAGGAAGGTAAATCAGCCGGGTATTAGGGTTCTTCCTAAGGGAAAAGCCGTGAAAGCAGCCATGTTGTGGCACTTCTGCACTCCCTTTGGGATGCCTTTGGCAGATGAAGTAAGCCTGGAACTCAGGGCTTCCTGGTTAAAGAAATCCAAGCCCTAGGCTGAAGCCTAACCCTAACCCTAGGCAGATAAATCAGCCTAGGTATAGGGATGGTGCCAAGGAAAAAGCTGTGAAAGCTGCCATGTTGTTGCACTTTTGTACTCCCCTTGGGATGCCTTGAACAGCTGCAGTGTGCCTGGAGCCCAGGGCTTCCTAGTTTTAAAAATCCTAGCCCTAGGCCTAAGCCTAACAGTAACCCTGGCAAGGGAAATCAGCCTGGTGTTAGGCTTCTTGCCAAGGAAAAAGCCGTGAAAGCAGCCATGTTGTGGCACTTTTGCACTCCCTTTTGGATGCCTTTCACAGCTCCAGTGTGCCTGGAACTCAGGGCTTACTGATTTTAAAAATCCTAGCCTTAGGCCGAACCCCAGCCCTAAGACGAGAAAGGCAAATCAGCCAGGAATTAGGCATGTCCGCAAGGAAAAAGCTGTGGAGGCAGGCATGTTGTGGTACTTTTGCGCTCTTCTTGGCTAGTCCTTCGCAGCTGCTGTGTTCTTGGAACTCAGGGCTTTCTGGTTAATAGAACCCTTACCCTAGGCGTAACTCAATCCTTAAGCCTAGGAAGGAAAATCAGCCTATGGTTCGGGATGCTCTCATGGAAATATCAGTGGTGGCAGCCAAGTTGCGTCACTTTTGCGCTCCCCTTGGCATGCCTTTCGCAGCTGCAGTGTGCCTGGAGCCCAGGGCTTCCTGGTTTTAAATGTCCTAGGCCTAAGCCTAACAGTAACCCTAGGAAGGTAAATCAGCCGGGTATTAGGGTTCTTCCTAAGGGAAAAGCCATGAAAGCAGCCATGTTGTGGCACTTCTGCACTCCCTTTGGGATGCCTTTGGCAGATGAAGTAAGCCTGGAACTCAGGGCTTCCTGGTTAAAGAAATCCAAGCCCTAGGCTGAAGCCTAACCCTAACCCTAGGCAGATAAATCAGCCTAGGTATAGGGATGGTGCCAAGGAAAAAGCTGTGAAAGCTGCCATGTTGTTGCACTTTTGTACTCCCTCTTGGGATGCCTTGAACAGCTGCAGTGTGCCTGGAGCTAAGGGCTTCCTAGTTTTAAAAATCCTAGCCCTAGGCCTAAGCCTAACAGTAACCCTGGCAAGGGAAATCAGCCTGGTGTTAGGCTTCTTGCCAAGGAAAAAGCCGTGAAAGCAGCCATGTTGTGGCACTTTTGCACTCCCTTTTGGATGCCTTTCACAGCTCCAGTGTGCCTGGAACTCAGGGCTTCCTGATTTTAAAAATCCTAGCCCTAGGCCGAACCCCAGCCCTAAGACGAGAAAGGCAAATCAGCCAGGAATTAGGCATGTCCCCAAGGAAAAAGCTGTGGAGGCAGGCATGTTGTGGTACTTTTGCGCTCTTCTTGGCTAGTCCTTCGCAGCTGCTGTGTTCTTGGAACTCAGGGCTTTCTGCTTAATAGAACCCTTACCCTAGGCGTAACTCAAACCTTAAGCCTAGGAAGGAAAATCAGCCTATGGTTCGGGATGCTCTCATGGAAATATCAGTGGTGGCAGCCAAGTTGCGTCACTTTTGCGCTCCCCTTGGCATGCCTTTCGCAGCTGCAGTGTGCCTGGAGCCCAGGGCTTCCTGGTTTTAAAAGTCCTAGGCCTAAGCCTAACAGTAACCCTAGGAAGGTAAATCAGCCGGGTATTAGGGTTCTTCCTAAGGGAAAAGCCGTGAAAGCAGCCATGTTGTGGCACTTCTGCACTCCCTTTGGGATGCCTTTGGCAGATGAAGTAAGCCTGGAACTCAGGGCTTCCTGGTTAAAGAAATCCAAGCCCTAGGCTGAAGCCTAACCCTAACCCTAGGCAGATAAATCAGCCTATGTATAGGGATGGTGCCAAGGAAAAAGCTGTGAAAGCTGCCATGTTGTTGCACTTTTGTACTCCCCTTGGGATGCCTTGAACAGCTGCAGTGTGCCTGGAGCTAAGGGCTTCCTAGTTTTAAAAATCCTAGCCCTAGGCCTAAGCCTAACAGTAACCCTGGCAAGGGAAATCAGCCTGGTGTTAGGCTTCTTGCCAAGGAAAAAGCCGTGAAAGCAGCCATGTTGTGGCACTTTTGCACTCCCTTTTGGATGCCTTTCACAGCTCCAGTGTGCCTGGAACTCAGGGCTTCCTGATTTTACAAATCCTAGCCCTAGGCCGAACCCCAGCCCTAAGACGAGAAAGGCAAATCAGCCAGGAATTAGGCATGTCCCCAAGGAAAAAGCTGTGGAGGCAGGCATGTTGTGGTACTTTTGCGCTCTTCTTGGGTAGTCCTTCGCAGCTGCTGTGTTCTTGGAACTCAGGGCTTTCTGGTTAATAGAACCCTTACCCTAGGCGTAACTCAAACCTTAAGCCTAGGAAGGAAAATCAGCCTATGGTTCGGGATGCTCTCATGGAAATATCAGTGGTGGCAGCCAAGTTGCGTCACTTTTGCGCTCCCCTTGGGATGCCTTTCGCAGCTGCAGTGTGCCTGGAGCCCAGGGCTTCCTGGTTTTAAAAGTCCTAGGCCTAAGCCTAAGAGTAACCCTAGGAAGGTAAATCAGCCGGGTATTAGGGTTCTTCCTAAGGGAAAAGCCGTGAAAGCAGCCATGTTGTGGCACTTCTGCACTCCCTTTGGGATGCCTTTGGCAGATGAAGTAAGCCTGGAACTCAGGGCTTCCTGGTTAAAGAAATCCAAGCCCTAGGCTGAAGCCTAACCCTAACCCTAGGCAGATAAATCAGCCTAGGTATAGGGATGGTGCCAAGGAAAAAGCTGTGAAAGCTGCCATGTTGTTGCACTTTTGTACTCCCCTTGGGATGCCTTGAACAGCTGCAGTGTGCCTGGAGCTAAGGGCTTCCTAGTTTTAAAAATCCTAGCCCTAGGCCTAAGCCTAACAGTAACCCTGGCAAGGGAAATCAGCCTGGTGTTAGGCTTCTTGCCAAGGAAAAAGCCATGAAAGCAGCCATGTTGTGGCACTTTTGCACTCCCTTTTGGATGCCTTTCACAGCTCCAGTGTGCCTGGAACTCAGGGCTTCCTGATTTTAAAAATCCTAGCCCTAGGCCGAACCCCAGCCCTAAGACGAGAAAGGCAAATCAGCCAGGAATTAGGCATGTCCGCAAGGAAAAAGCTGTGGAGGCAGGCATGTTGTGGTACTTTTGCGCTCTTCTTGGGTAGTCCTTCGCAGCTGCTGTGTTCTTGGAACTCAGGGCTTTCTGGTTAATAGAACCCTTACCCTAGGCGTAACTCAAACCTTAACCCTAGGAAGGAAAATCAGCCTATGGTTCGGGATGGTCTCATGGAAATATCAGTGGTGGCAGCCAAGTTGCGTCACTTTTGCGCTCCCCTTGGGATGCCTTTCGCAGCTGCAGTGTGCCTGGAGCCCAGGGCTTCCTGGTTTTAAAAGTCCTAGGCCTAAGCCTAACAGTAAGCCTAGGAAGGTAAATCAGCCGGGTATTAGGGTTCTTCCTAAGGGAAAAGCCATGAAAGCAGCCATGTTGTGGCACTTCTGCACTCCCTTTGGGATGCCTTTGGCAGATGAAGTAAGCCTGGAACTCAGGGCTTCCTGGTTAAAGAAATCCAAGCCCTAGGCTGAAGCCTAACCCTAACCCTAGGCAGATAAATCAGCCTAGGTATAGGGATGGTGCCAAGGAAAAAGCTGTGAAAGCTGCCATGTTGTTGCACTTTTGTACTCCCCTTGGGATGCCTTGAACAGCTGCAGTGTGCCTGGAGCCCAGGGCTTCCTAGTTTTAAAAATCCTAGCCCTAGGCCTAAGCCTAACAGTAACCCTGGCAAGGGAAATCAGCCTGGTGTTAGGCTTCTTGCCAAGGAAAAAGCCGTGAAAGCAGCCATGTTGTGGCACTTTTGCACTCCCTTTTGGATGCCTTTCACAGCTCCAGTGTGCCTGGAACTCAGGGCTTCCTGATTTTAAAAATCCTAGCCCTAGGCCGAACCCCAACCCTAAGACGAGAAAGGCAAATCAGCCAGGAATTAGGCATGTCCCCAAGGAAAAAGCTGTGGAGGCAGGCATGTTGTGGTACTTTTGCGCTCTTCTTGGGTAGTCCTTCGCAGCTGCTGTGTTCTAGGAACTCAGGGCTTTCTGGTTAATAGAACCCTTACCCTAGGCGTAACTCAAACCTTAAGCCTAGGAAGGAAAATCAGCCGATGGTTCGGGATGCTCTCATGGAAATATCAGTGGTGGCAGCCAAGTTGCGTCACTTTTGCGCTCCCCTTGGGATGCCTTTCGCAGCTGCAGTGTGCCTGGAGCCCAGGGCTTCCTGGTTTTAAAAGTCCTAGGCCTAAGCCTAACAGTAACCCTAGGAAGGTAAATCAGCCAGGTATTAGGGTTCTTCCTAAGGGAAAAGCCATGAAAGCAGCCATGTTGTGGCACTTCTGCACTCCCTTTGGGATGCCTTTGGCAGATGAAGTAAGCCTGGAACTCAGGGCTTCCTGGTTAAAGAAATCCAAGCCCTAGGCTGAAGCCTAACCCTAACCCTAGGCAGATAAATCAGCCTAGGTATAGGGATGGTGCCAAGGAAAAAGCTGTGAAAGCTGCCATGTTGTTGCACTTTTGTACTCCCCTTGGGATGCCTTGAACAGCTGCAGTGTGCCTGGAGCTAAGGGCTTCCTAGTTTTAAAAATCCTAGCCCTAGGCCTAAGCCTAACAGTAACCCTGGCAAGGGAAATCAGCCTGGTGTTAGGCTTCTTGCCAAGGAAAAAGCCGTGAAAGCAGCCATGTTGTGGCACTTTTGCACTCCCTTTTGGATGCCTTTCACAGCTCCAGTGTGCCTGGAACTCAGGGCTTCCTGATTTTAAAAATCCTAGCCCTAGGCCGAACCCCAGCCCTAAGACGAGAAAGGCAAATCAGCCAGGAATTAGGCATGTCCCCAAGGAAAAAGCTGTGGAGGCAGGCATGTTGTGGTACTTTTGCGCTCTTCTTGGCTAGTCCTTCGCAGCTGCTGTGTTCTTGGAACTCAGGGCTTTCTGCTTAATAGAACCCTTACCCTAGGCGTAACTCAAACCTTAAGCCTAGGAAGGAAAATCAGCCTATGGTTCGGGATGCTCTCATGGAAATATCAGTGGTGGCAGCCAAGTTGCGTCACTTTTGCGCTCCCCTTGGGATGCCTTTCGCAGCTGCAGTGTGCCTGGAGCCCAGGGCTTCCTGGTTTTAAAAGTCCTAGGCCTAAGCCTAACAGTAACCCTAGGAAGGTAAATCAGCCGGGTATTAGGGTTCTTCCTAAGGGAAAAGCCGTGAAAGCAGCCATGTTGTGGCACTTCTGCACTCCCTTTGGGATGCCTTTGGCAGATGAAGTAAGCCTGGAACTCAGGGCTTCCTGGTTAAAGAAATCCAAGCCCTAGGCTGAAGCCTAACCCTAACCCTAGGCAGATAAATCAGCCTAGGTATAGGGATGGTGCCAAGGAAAAAGCTGTGAAAGCTGCCATGTTGTTGCACTTTTGTACTCCCCTTGGGATGCCTTGAACAGCTGCAGTGTGCCTGGAGCTAAGGGCTTCCTAGTTTTAAAAATCCTAGCCCTAGGCCTAAGCCTAACAGTAACCCTGGGAAGGGAAATCAGCCTGGTGTTAGGCTTCTTGCCAAGGAAAAAGCCATGAAAGCAGCCATGTTGTGGCACTTTTGCACTCCCTTTTGGATGCCTTTCACAGCTCCAGTGTGCCTGGAACTCAGGGCTTCCTGATTTTAAAAATCCTAGCCCTAGGCCGAACCCCAGCCCTAAGACGAGAAAGGCAAATCAGCCAGGAATTAGGCATGTCCGCAAGGAAAAAGCTGTGGAGGCAGGCATGTTGTGGTACTTTTGCGCTCTTCTTGGCTAGTCCTTCGCAGCTGCTGTGTTCTTGGAACTCAGGGCTTTCTGGTTAATAGAACCCTTACCCTAGGCGTAACTCAAACCTTAAGCCTAGGAAGGAAAATCAGCCTATGGTTCGGGATGGTCTCATGGAAATATCAGTGGTGGCAGCCAAGTTGCGTCACTTTTGCGCTCCCCTTGGGATGCCTTTCGCAGCTGCAGTGTGCCTGGAGCCCAGGGCTTCCTGGTTTTAAAAGTCCTAGGCCTAAGCCTAACAGTAACCCTAGGAAGGTAAATCAGCCGGGTATTAGGGTTCTTCCTAAGGGAAAAGCCGTGAAAGCAGCCATGTTGTGGCACTTCTGCACTCCCTTTGGGATGCCTTTGGCAGATGAAGTAAGCCTGGAACTCAGGGCTTCCTGGTTAAAGAAATCCAAGCCCTAGGCTGAAGCCTAACCCTAACCCTAGGCAGATAAATCAGCCTATGTATAGGGATGGTGCCAAGGAAAAAGCTGTGAAAGCTGCCATGTTGTTGCACTTTTGTACTCCCCTTGGGATGCCTTGAACAGCTGCAGTGTGCCTGGAGCTAAGGGCTTCCTAGTTTTAAAAATCCTAGCCCTAGGCCTAAGCCTAACAGTAACCCTGGCAAGGGAAATCAGCCTGGTGTTAGGCTTCTTGCCAAGGAAAAAGCCGTGAAAGCAGCCATGTTGTGGCACTTTTGCACTCCCTTTTGGATGCCTTTCACAGCTCCAGTGTGCCTGGAACTCAGGGCTTCCTGATTTTACAAATCCTAGCCCTAGGCCGAACCCCAGCCCTAAGACGAGAAAGGCAAATCAGCCAGGAATTAGGCATGTCCCCAAGGAAAAAGCTGTGGAGGCAGGCATGTTGTGGTACTTTTGCGCTCTTCTTGGCTAGTCCTTCGCAGCTGCTGTGTTCTTGGAACTCAGGGCTTTCTGGTTAATAGAACCCTAACCCTAGGCGTAACTCAAACCTTAAGCCTAGGAAGGAAAATCAGCCGATGGTTCGGGATGCTCTCATGGAAATATCAGTGGTGGCAGCCAAGTTGCGTCACTTTTGCGCTCCCCTTGGGATGCCTTTCGCAGCTGCAGTGTGCCTGGAGCCCAGGGCTTCCTGGTTTTAAAAGTCCTAGGCCTAAGCCTAACAGTAACCCTAGGAAGGTAAATCAGCCGGGTATTAGGGTTCTTCCTAAGGGAAAAGCCGTGAAAGCAGCCATGTTGTGGCACTTCTGCACTCCCTTTGGGATGCCTTTGGCAGATGAAGTAAGCCTGGAACTCAGGGCTTCCTGGTTAAAGAAATCCAAGCCCTAGGCTGAAGCCTAACCCTAACCCTAGGCAGATAAATCAGCCTAGGTATAGGGATGGTGCCAACGAAAAAGCTGTGAAAGCTGCCATGTTGTTGCACTTTTGTACTCCCCTTGGGATGCCTTGAACAGCTGCAGTGTGCCTGGAGCTAAGGGCTTCCTAGTTTTAAAAATCCTAGCCCTAGGCCTAAGCCTAACAGTAACCCTGGCAAGGGAAATCAGCCTGGTGTTAGGCTTCTTGCCAAGGAAAAAGCCGTGAAAGCAGCCATGTTGTGGCACTTTTGCACTCCCTTTTGGATGCCTTTCACAGCTCCAGTGTGCCTGGAACTCAGGGCTTCCTGATTTTAAAAATCCTAGCCCTAGGCCGAACCCCAACCCTAAGACGAGAAAGGCAAATCAGCCAGGAATTAGGCATGTCCCCAAGGAAAAAGCTGTGGAGGCAGGCATGTTGTGGTACTTTTGCGCTCTTCTTGGCTAGTCCTTCGCAGCTGCTGTGTTCTTGGAACTCAGGGCTTTCTGCTTAATAGAACCCTTACCCTAGGCGTAACTCAAACCTTAAGCCTAGGAAGGAAAATCAGCCGATGGTTCGGGATGGTCTCATGGAAATATCAGTGGTGGCAGCCAAGTTGCGTCACTTTTGCGCTCCCCTTGGGATGCCTTTGGCAGCTGCAGTGTGCCTGGAGCCCAGGGCTTCCTGGTTTTAAAAGTCCTAGGCCTAAGCCTAACAGTAACCCTAGGAAGGTAAATCAGCCGGGTATTAGGGTTCTTCCTAAGGGAAAAGCCGTGAAAGCAGCCATGTTGTGGCACTTCTGCACTCCCTTTGGGATGCCTTTGGCAGATGAAGTAAGCCTGGAACTCAGGGCTTCCTGGTTAAAGAAATCCAAGCCCTAGGCTGAAGCCTAACCCTAACCCTAGGCAGATAAATCAGCCTAGGTATAGGGATGGTGCCAAGGAAAAAGCTGTGAAAGCTGCCATGTTGTTGCACTTTTGTACTCCCCTTGGGATGCCTTGAACAGCTGCAGTGTGCCTGGAGCTAAGGGCTTCCTAGTTTTAAAAATCCTAGCCCTAGGCCTAAGCCTAACAGTAACCCTGGCAAGGGAAATCAGCCTGGTGTTAGGCTTCTTGCCAAGGAAAAAGCCGTGAAAGCAGCCATGTTGTGGCACTTTTGCACTCCCTTTTGGATGCCTTTCACAGCTCCAGTGTGCCTGGAACTCAGGGCTTCCTGATTTTAAAAATCCTAGCCCTAGGCCGAACCCCAGCCCTAAGACGAGAAAGGCAAATCAGCCAGGAATTAGGCATGTCCGCAAGGAAAAAGCTGTGGAGGCAGGCATGTTGTGGTACTTTTGCGCTCTTCTTGGCTAGTCCTTCGCAGCTGCTGTGTTCTTGGAACTCAGGGCTTTCTGGTTAATAGAACCCTTACCCTAGGCGTAACTCAAACCTTAAGCCTAGGAAGGAAAATCAGCCGATGGTTCGGGATGGTCTCATGGAAATATCAGTGGTGGCAGCCAAGTTGCGTCACTTTTGCGCTCCCCTTGGGATGCCTTTCGCAGCTGCAGTGTGCCTGGAGCCCAGGGCTTCCTGGTTTTAAAAGTCCTAGGCCTAAGCCTAACAGTAACCCTAGGAAGGTAAATCAGCCAGGTATTAGGGTTCTTCCTAAGGGAAAAGCCATGAAAGCAGCCATGTTGTGGCACTTCTGCACTCCCTTTGGGATGCCTTTGGCAGATGAAGTAAGCCTGGAACTCAGGGCTTCCTGGTTAAAGAAATCCAAGCCCTAGGCTGAAGCCTAACCCTAACCCTAGGCAGATAAATCAGCCTAGGTATAGGGATGGTGCCAAGGAAAAAGCTGTGAAAGCTGCCATGTTGTTGCACTTTTGTACTCCCCTTGGGATGCCTTGAACAGCTGCAGTGTGCCTGGAGCTAAGGGCTTCCTAGTTTTAAAAATCCTAGCCCTAGGCCTAAGCCTAACAGTAACCCTGGCAAGGGAAATCAGCCTGGTGTTAGGCTTCTTGCCAAGGAAAAAGCCGTGAAAGCAGCCATGTTGTGGCACTTTTGCACTCCCTTTTGGATGCCTTTCACAGCTCCAGTGTGCCTGGAACTCAGGGCTTCCTGATTTTAAAAATCCTAGCCCTAGGCCGAACCCCAGCCCTAAGACGAGAAAGGCAAATCAGCCAGGAATTAGGCATGTCCCCAAGGAAAAAGCTGTGGAGGCAGGCATGTTGTGGTACTTTTGCGCTCTTCTTGGCTAGTCCTTCGCAGCTGCTGTGTTCTTGGAACTCAGGGCTTTCTGCTTAATAGAACCCTTACCCTAGGCGTAACTCAAACCTTAAGCCTAGGAAGGAAAATCAGCCTATGGTTCGGGATGCTCTCATGGAAATATCAGTGGTGGCAGCCAAGTTGCGTCACTTTTGCGCTCCCCTTGGCATGCCTTTCGCAGCTGCAGTGTGTCTGGAGCCCAGGGCTTCCTGGTTTTAAAAGTCCTAGGCCTAAGCCTAACAGTAACCCTAGGAAGGTAAATCAGCCGGGTATTAGGGTTCTTCCTAAGGGAAAAGCCGTGAAAGCAGCCATGTTGTGGCACTTCTGCACTCCCTTTGGGATGCCTTTGGCAGATGAAGTAAGCCTGGAACTCAGGGCTTCCTGGTTAAAGAAATCCAAGCCCTAGGCTGAAGCCTAACCCTAACCCTAGGCAGATAAATCAGCCTAGGTATAGGGATGGTGCCAAGGAAAAAGCTGTGAAAGCTGCCATGTTGTTGCACTTTTGTACTCCCCTTGGGATGCCTTGAACAGCTGCAGTGTGCCTGGAGCTAAGGGCTTCCTAGTTTTAAAAATCCTAGCCCTAGGCCTAAGCCTAACAGTAACCCTGGGAAGGGAAATCAGCCTGGTGTTAGGCTTCTTGCCAAGGAAAAAGCCATGAAAGCAGCCATGTTGTGGCACTTTTGCACTCCCTTTTGGATGCCTTTCACAGCTCCAGTGTGCCTGGAACTCAGGGCTTCCTGATTTTAAAAATCCTAGCCCTAGGCCGAACCCCAACCCTAAGACGAGAAAGGCAAATCAGCCAGGAATTAGGCATGTCCCCAAGGAAAAAGCTGTGGAGGCAGGCATGTTGTGGTACTTTTGCGCTCTTCTTGGCTAGTCCTTCGCAGCTGCTGTGTTCTTGGAACTCAGGGCTTTCTGCTTAATAGAACCCTTACCCTAGGCGTAACTCAAACCTTAAGCCTAGGAAGGAAAATCAGCCTATGGTTCGGGATGCTCTCATGGAAATATCAGTGGTGGCAGCCGAGTTGCGTCACTTTTGCGCTCCCCTTGGGATGCCTTTCGCAGCTGCAGTGTGCCTGGAGCCCAGGGCTTCCTGGTTTTAAAAGTCCTAGGCCTAAGCCTAACACTAACCCTATGAAGGAAAATCAGCCTATGTTTCGGCATGGTCTCATGGAAATATCAGTGGTGGCAGCCAAGATGTGTCACTTTTGCGCTCCCCTTGGGATGCCTTTCGCAGCTGCAGTGTGCCTGGAGCCCAGGGCTTCCTGGGTTTAAAAGTCCTAGGCCTAAGCCTAACAGTAACCCTAGGAAGGTAAATCAGCCAGCTATTAGGGTTCTTCCTAAGGGAAAAGCTGTGAAAGCAGCCATGATGTGGCACTTTTGCACTCCCTTTTGGATGCCTTTCACAGCTGCAGTGTGCTTGGAGCACAGGGCTTCCTGATTTTAAAAATCCTAGCCCTAGGCCGAACCCCAACCCTTAGACGAGAAAGGCAAGTCAGCCAGGAATTAGGCATGTCCCCAAGGAAAAAGCTGTGGAGGCAGGCATTTTGTGGTACTTTTGCGCTCTTCTTGGGTAGTCCTTCGCAGCTGCTGTGTTCTCGGAACTCACGGCTTTCTGGTTAAAAAAACACTAACCCTAGGTGTAACTCTAACCCTAACCCTAGGAAGGAAAATCAGCCTATGGTTCGGGATGGACTCATAAGAATAGCAGCAGAGGCAGCCAAGTTGTGTCACTTTTGCGGCCCTCTTGGGGTGCCTTGAACAGCTGCAGTGTGCCTGGAGCTAAGGGCTTCCTAGTTTTAAAAATCCTAGCCCTAGGCCTAAGCCTAACAGTAACCCTGGGAATGAAAATCAGGCTGGTGTTAGGCTTCTTGCCAAGGAAAAAGCCGTGAAAGCAGCCATGTTGTGGCACTTTTGCACTCCCTTTTGGATGCATTTCACAGCTCCAGTGTGCCTGGAACTCAGGGCTTCCTGATTTTAAAAATCCTAGCCCTAGGCCGAACCCCAGCCCTAAGACGAGAAAGGCAAATCAGCCAGGAATTAGGCATGTCCCCAAGGAAGAAGCGCTGGAGGCAGCCATGCTGTGGCACTTTTCCGATCCTCTTGGGGAGTCCTCCGCAGCTGCTGTGTTCTTGGAACTCAGGGCTTTCTGGTTAATAGAACACTTACCCTAGGCGTAACTCAAACCTTAACCCTATGAAGGAAAATCAGCCTATGGTTCGGCATGGTCTCATGGAAATATCAATGGTGGCAGCCAAGTTGTGTCACTTTTGCGCTCCCCTTGGGATGCCTTTCGCAGCTGCAGTGTGCCTGGAGCCCAGGGCTTCCTGGTTTTAAAAGTCCTAGGCCTAAGCCTAACAGTAACCCTAGGAAGGTAAATCAGCCGGGTATTAGGGTTCTTCCTAAGGGAAAAGCCGTGAAAGCAGCCATGTTGTGGCACTTTTGCACTCCCCTTGGGATGCCTTTCACAGCTGCAGTGTGCTTGGAGCACAGGGCTTCCTGATTTTAAAAGTCCTAGCCCTAGGGCGAACCCCAACCCTAAGACGAGAAAGGCAAATCAGCCAGGAATTAGGCATGTCCCCAAGGAAAAAGCGCTGGAGGCAGCCATGTTGTGGCACTTTTCCGCTCTTCTTGGGTAGTCCTTCGCAGCTGCTGTGTTCTTGGAACTCATGGCTTTCTGGTTAAAAAAACACTAACCCTAGGTGTAACTCTAACGCTAACCCTAGGAAGGAAAATCAGCCTATGGTTCGGGATGGACTCATGAGAATAGCAGCAGAGGCAGCCAAGTTGTGTCACTTTTGCGGCCCTCTTGGGGTGCCTTGAACAGCTGCAGTGTGCCTGGAGCTAAGGGCTTCCTAGTTTTAAAAATCCTAGCCCTAGGCCTAAGCCTAACAGTAACCCTGGGAATGAAAATCAGCCTGGTGTTAGGCTTCTTGCCAAGGAAAAAGCCGTGAAAGCAGCCATGTTGTGGCACTTTTGCACTCCCTTTTGGATGCCTATCACAGCTGCAGTGTGCCTGGAACTCAGGGCTTCCTGATTTTAAAAATCCTAGCCCTAGGCCGAACCCCAACCCTAAGACGAGAAAGGCAAATCAGCCAGGAATTAGGCATGTCCCCAAGGAAGAAGCGCTGGAGGCAGCCATGCTGTGGCACTTTTCCGGTCCTCTTGGGGAGTCCTTCGCAGCTGCTGTGTTCTTGGAACTCAGGGCTTTCTGGTTAATAGCACACTTACCCTAGGCGTAACTCAAACCTTAACCCTATGAAGGAAAATCAGCCTATGGTTCGGCATGGTCTCATGGAAATATCAATGGTGGCAGCCAAGTTGTGTCACTTTTGCACTCCCCTTGGGATAGCTTTCGCAGCTGCAGTGTGCCTGGAGCCCAGGGCTTCCTGGGTTTAAAAGTCCTAGGCCTAAGCCTAACAGTAACCCTAGGAAGGTAAATCAGCCGGGTATTAGGGTTCTTCCTAAGGGAAAAGCCGTGAAAGCAGCCATGTTGTGGCACTTTTGCACTCCCCTTGGGATGCCTTTCACAGCTGCAGTGTGCTTGGAGCACAGGGCTTCCTGATTTTAAAAGTCCTAGCCCTAGGGCGAGCCCCAATCCTAAGAGAGAAAGGCAAATCAGCCAGGAATTAGGCATGTCCCCAAGGAAAAAGCTGTGGAGGCAGGCATTTTGTGGTACTTTTGCGCTCTTCTTGGGTAGTCCTACGCAGCTGCTGTGTTCTTGGAACTCAGGGCTTTCTGGTTAAAAAAACACTAACCCTAGGCTTAACTCTATCCCTAACCCTAGGAAGGAAAATCAGCCTATGGTTCAGGATGGACTCATGAGAATACCAGCAGAGGCAGCCAAGTTGTGTCACTTTTGAGGCCGTCTTGGGGTGCCTTGAACAGCTGCAGTGTGCCTGGAGCTAAGGGCTTCCTAGTTTTAAAAATCCTAGCCCTAGGCCTAAGCCTAACAGTAACCCTGGGAAGGTATATCAGCCTGGTGTTAGGCTTCGTGCCAAGGAAAAAGCCGTGAAAGCAGCCATGTTGTGGCACTTTTGCGCTCCCCTTGGCATGCCTTTCGCAGCTGCAGTGTGCCTGGAGCCCAGGGCTTCCTGGGTTTAAAAGTCCTAGGCCTAAGCCTAACAGTAACCCTAGGAAGGTAAATCAGCCGGGTATTAGGGTTCTTCCTAAGGGAAAAGCCATGAAAGCAGCCATGTTGTGGCACTTCTGCACTCCCTTTGGGATGCCTTTGGCAGATGAAGTAAGCCTGGAACTCAGGGCTTCCTGGTTAAAGAAATCCAAGCCCTAGGCTGAAGCCTAACCCTAACCCTAGGCAGATAAATCAGCCTAGGTATAGGGAGGGTGCCAAGGAAAAAGCTGTGAAAGCTGCCATGTTGTTGCACTTTTGTACTCCCCTTGGGATGCCTTGAACAGCTGCAGTGTGCCTGGAGCTAAGGGCTTCCTAGTTTTAAAAATCCTAGCCCTAGGCCTAAGCCTAACAGTAACCCTGGCAAGGGAAATCAGCCTGGTGTTAGGCTTCTTGCCAAGGAAAAAGCCGTGAAAGCAGCCATGTTGTGGCACTTTTGCACTCCCTTTTGGATGCCTTTCACAGCTCCAGTGTGCCTGGAACTCAGGGCTTCCTGATTTTAAAAATCCTAGCCCTAGGCCGAACCCCAGCCCTAAGACGAGAAAGGCAAATCAGCCAGGAATTAGGCATGTCCCCAAGGAAAAAGCTGTGGAGGCAGGCATGTTGTGGTACTTTTGCGCTCTTCTTGGGTAGTCCTTCGCAGCTGCTGTTTTCTTGGAACTCAGGACTTTCTGGTTAAAAAAACACTAACCCTAGGCGTAACTCTAACCCTAACTCTAGGAAGGAAAATCAGCCTATGGTTCGGGATGGACTCATGAGAATAGCAGCAGAGGCAGCCAAGTTGTGTCACTTTTGCGGCCCTCTTGGGGTGCCTTGAACAGCTGCAGTGTGCCTGGAGCTAAGGGCTTCCTAGTTTTAAAAATCCTAGCCCTAGGCCTAAGCCTAACAGTAACCCTGGCAAGGGAAATCAGCCTGGTGTTAGGCTTCTTGCCAAGGAAAAAGCCGTGAAAGCAGCCATGTTGTGGCACTTTTGCACTCCCTTTTGGATGCCTTTCACAGCTCCAGTGTGCCTGGAACTCAGGGCTTCCTGATTTTAAAGATCCTAGCCCTAGGCCGAACCCCAACCCTAAGACGAGAAAGGCAAATCAGCCAGGAATTAGGCATGTCCCCAAGGAAAAAGCTGTGGAGGCAGGCATGTTATGGTACTTTTGCGCTCTACTTGGGTAGTCCTTCGCAGCTGCTGTGTTCTTGGAACTCAGGGCTTTCTGGTTAATAGAACACTAACCCTAGGCGTAACTCTATCCCTAACCCTAGGAAGGAAAATCAGCCTATATTTCGGCATGGTCTCATGGAAATATCAGTGGTGGCAGCCAAGTTGTGTCACTTTTGCGCTCCCCTTGGGATGCCTTTCGCAGCTGCAGTGTGCCTGGAGCCCAGGGCTTCCTGGTTTTAAAAGTCCTAGGCCTAAGCCTAACAGTAACCCTAGGAAGGTAAATCAGCCGGCTATTAGGGTTCTTCCTAAGGGAAAAGCCGTGAAAGCAGCCGTGTTGTGGCACTTTTGCAGTCCCCTTGGGATGCTTTTCGCAGCTGCAGTGTGCTTGGAGCACAGGGCTTCCTGGTTTAAAATCCACTACTTTAGCCCTAACTGGAGGCTTCTAAATCAGCCTTCGTTTCAGGATGGTCCCAAGGAAAAAGCTCTGGACACAGCCAAGTTGTGGCACATTTGCTTTCCCCTTGGGATGCCTTTGGCAGCTGCAGTGCCCCTGCAACTCAGGGCTTCCTGTTTGAAAACATCCTATCCCTAGGCTGAACCCTAACCCTAACCCTAGGCAGATAAAGCAGCCTAGGTATAGGGATGTTCCCAAGGAAAAAAGTGCTGGAGGGAGCATGTTGAGGCAATTTTTGGCTGCCGTTGGGAAGCCTTTTGCAGCTGCACTGGGTCTGGAGCTCAGGGTTTACTGATTTAAAATCCCTATCCCTTGGCGTGACCATAGCTGCAACTGGAGGCCAGTAAATCAGCCTAGGGTCCATGATGGTCCCAAGGAAAAAGCGCTGGAGGCAGCCATGTTGTGGCACTTTTCCGCTCCTCTTGGGTAGTCCTTCGCAGCTGCTGTGTTCTTGGAACTCAGGGCTTTCTGGTTTAAAATACACTAACCCTAGGTGTAACTCTAACCCGTACCCTAGGAAGGAAAATCAGCCTATGGTTCGGGATGGACTCATGAGAATAGCAGCAGAGGCAGCCAAGTTGTGTCACTTTTGCGGCCCTCTTGGGATGCCTTGAACAGCTGCAGTGTGCCTGGAGCTAAGGGCTTCCTAGTTTTAAAAATCCTAGCCCTAGGCCTAAGCCTAACAGTAACCCTGGGTATGAAAATCAGCCTGGTGTTAGGCTTCTTGCCAAGGAAAAAGCCGTGAAAGCAGCCATGTTGTGGCACTTTTGCACTCCCTTTTGGATGCCTTTCACAGCTCCAGTGTGCCTGGAACTCAGGGCTTCCTGATTTTAAAAATCCTAGCCCTAGGCCGAACCCCAACCCTAAGATGAGAAAGGCAAATCAGCCAGGAATTAGGCATGTCCCCAAGGAAGAAGCGCTGGAGGCAGCCATGCTGTGGCACTTTTCCGGTCCTCTTGGGGAGTCCTTCGCAGCTGCTGTGTTCTTGGAACTCAGGGCTTTCTGGTTAATAGCACACTTACCCTAGGCGTAACTCAAACCTTAACCCTATGAAGGAAAATCAGCCTATGGTTCAGCATGGTCTCATGGAAATATCAATGGTGGCAGCCAAGTTGTGTCACTTTTGCGCTCCCCTTGGGATGCCTTTCGCAGCTGCAGTGTGCCTGGAGCCCAGGGCTTCCTGGTTTTAAAAGTCCTAGGCCTAAGCCTAACAGTAACCCTAGGAAGGTAAATCAGCCGGGTATTAGGGTTCTTCCTAAGGGAAAAGCTGTGAAAGCAGCCATGTTGTGGCACTTTTGCACTCCCCTTGGGATGCCTTTCACAGCTGCAGTGTGCTTGGACCACAGGGCTTCCTGGTTTAAAATCCACTACTTTAGCCCTAACTGGAGGCTTCTAAATCAGCCTTCGTTTCGGGATGGTCCCAAGGAAAAAGCTCTGGACACAGCCAAGTTGTGGCACATTTGCTTTCCCCTTGGGATGCCTTTGGCAGCTGCAGTGCCCCTGCAACTCAGGGCTTCCTGTTTGAAAACATCCTATCCCTAGGCTGAACCCTAACCCTAACCCTAGGCAGATAAAGCAGCCTAGGTATAGGGATGTTCCCAAGGAAAAAAGTGCTGGAGGGAGCATGTTGAGGCAATTTTTGGCTGCCGTTGGGAAGCCTTTTGCAGCTGCACTGGGTCTGGAGCTCAGGGTTTACTGATTTAAAATCCCTATCCCTTGGCGTGACCATAGCTGCAACTGGAGGCCAGTAAATCAGCCTAGGGTCCATGATGGTCCCAAGGAAAAAGCGCTGGAGGCAGCCATGTTGTGGCACTTTTCCGCTCCTCTTGGGTAGTCCTTCGCAGCTGCTGTGTTCTTGGAACTCAGGGCTTTCTGGTTTAAAATACACTAACCCTAGGTGTAACTCTAACCCTAACCCTAGGAAGGAAAATCAGCCTATGGTTCGGGATGGACTCATGAGAATAGCAGCAGAGGCAGCCAAGTTGTGTCACTTTTGCGGCCCTCTTGGGATGCCTTGAACAGCTGCAGTGTGCCTGGAGCTAAGGGCTTCCTAGTTTTAAAAATCCTAGCCCTAGGCCTAAGCCTAACAGTAACCCTGGCAAGGGAAATCAGCCTGGTGTTAGGCTTCTTGCCAAGGAAAAAGCCGTGAAAGCAGCCATGTTGTGGCACTTTTGCACTCCCTTTTGGATGCCTATCACAGCTGCAGTGTGCCTGGAACTCAGGGCTTCCTGATTTTAAAAATCCTAGCCCTAGGCCGAACCCCAACCCTAAGACGAGAAAGGCAAATCAGCCAGGAATTAGGCATGTCCCCAAGGAAGAAGCGCTGGAGGCAGCCATGCTGTGGCACTTTTCCGGTCCTCTTGGGGAGTCCTTCGCAGCTGCTGTGTTCTTGGAACTCAGGGCTTTCTGGTTAATAGAACACTTACCCTAGGCGTAACTCAAACCTTAACCCTATGAAGGAAAATCAGCCTATGGTTCGGCATGGTCTCATGTAAATATCAATGGTGGCAGCCAAGTTGTGTCACTTTTGCGCTCCCCTTGGGAAGCCTTTCGCAGCTGCAGTGTGCCTGGAGCCCAGGGCTTCCTGGGTTTAAAAGTCCTAGGCCTAAGCCTAACAGTAACCCTAGGAAGGTAAATCAGCCGGGTATTAGGGTTCTTCCTAAGGGAAAAGCCGTGAAAGCAGCCATGTTGTGGCACTTCTGCACTCCCCTTGCGATGCCTTCACAGCTGCAGTGTGCTTGGAGCACAGGGCTTCCTGATTTTAAAAGTCCTAGCCCTAGGCCGAACCCCAACCCTAAGACGAGAAAGGCAAATCAGCCAGGAATTAGGCATGTCCCCAAGGAAAAAGCTGTGGAGGCAGGCATTTGGTGGTACTTTTGCGCTCTTCTTGGGTAGTCCTTCGCAGCTGCTGTGTTCTTGGAACTCAGGGCTTTCTGGTTAAAAAAACTCTAACCCTAGGTGTAACTCTAACCCGTACCCTAGGAAGGAAAATTAGCATATGTTTTGGGATGGACTCATGAGAATAGCAGCAGAGGCAGCCAAGTTGTGTCACTTTTGCGGCCCTCTTGGGATGCCTTGAACAGCTGCAGTGTGCCTGGAGCTAAGGGCTTCTAGTTTTAAAAATCCTAGCCCTAGGCCTAAGCCTAACAGTAACCCTGGGAAGGTATATCAGCCTGGTGTTAGGCTTCTTGCCAAGGAAAAAGCCGTGAAAGCAGCCATGTTGTGGCACTTTTGCACTCCCTTTTGGATGCCTTTCACAGCTCCAGTGTGCCTGGAACTCAGGGCTTCCTGATTTTAAAAATCCTAGCCCTAGGCCGAACCCCAGCCCTAAGACGAGAAAGGCAAATCAGCCAGGAATTAGGCATGTCCCCAAGGAAAAAGGAGTGGAGGCAGGCATGTTGTGGTACTTTTGCGCTCTTCTTGGGTAGTCCTTCGCAGCAGCTGTGTTCTTGGAACTCAGGGCTTTCTGGTTAATAAAACACTAAACCTAGGCGTAACTCTAACCCTAGCCCTAGGAAGGAAAATCAGCCTATGTTTCGGGATAGTCTCATGGAAATATCAGTGGTGGCAGCCAAGTTGTGTCACTTTTGCGCTCCCCTTGGGATGCCTTTCGCAGCTGCAGTGTTTCTAGAGCCCAAGGCTTCCTGGTTTTAAAAGTCCTAGGCCTAAGCCTAACAGTAAGCCTAGGAAGGTAAATCAGCCGGGTATTAGGGTTCTTCCTAAGGGAAAAGCCGTGAAAGCAGCCATGTTGTGGCACTTTTGCACTCCCCTTGGGATGCCTTTCACAGCTGCAGTGTGCTTGGAGCACAGGGCTTCCTGGTTTAAAATCCACTACTTTAGCCCTAACTGGAGGCTTCTAAATCAGCCTTCGTTTCGGGATGGTCCCAAGGAAAAAGCTCTGGACACAGCCAAGTTGTGGCACATTTGCTTTCCCCTTGGGATGCCTTTGGCAGCTGCAGTGCCCCTGCAACTCAGGGCTTCCTGTTTGAAAACATCCTATCCCTAGGCTGAACCCTAACCCTAACCCTAGGCAGATAAAGCAGCCTAGGTATAGGGATGTTCCCAAGGAAAAAAGTGCTGGAGGGAGCATGTTGAGGCAATTTTTGGCTGCCCTTGGGAAGCCTTTTGCAGCTGCACTGGGTCTGGAGCTCAGGGTTTACTAATTTATAATCCCTCTCCCTTGGCGTGACCATAGCTGCAACTGGAGGCAAGTAAATCAGCCAAGGGTCCATGATGGTCCCAAGGAAAAAGCGCTGGAGGCAGCCATGTTGTGGCACTTTTCCGCTCCTCTTGGGTAGTCCTTCGCAGCTGCTGTGTTCTTGGAACTCAGGGCTTTCTGGTTTGAAATACACTAACCCTAGGTGTAACTCTAACCCTAACCCTAGGAAGGAAAATCAGCCTATGGTTCGGGATGGACTCATGAGAATAGCAGCAGAGGCAGCCAAGTTGTGTCACTTTTGCAGCCCTCTTGGGATGCCTTGAACAGCTGCAGTGTGCCTGGAGCTAAGGGCTTCCTAGTTTTAAAAATCCTAGCCCTAGGCCTAAGCCAAACAGTAACCCTGGGAAGGTATATCAGCCTGGTGTTAGGCTTCTTGCCAAGGAAAAAGCCGTGAAAGCAGCCATGTTGTGGCACTTTTGCACTCCCTTTTGGATGCCTTTCACAGCTCCAGTGTGCCTGGAACTCAGGGCTTCCTGATTTTAAAAATCCTAGCCCTAGGCCGAATCCCAACCCTAAGACGAGAAAGGCAAATCAGCCAGGAATTAGGCATGTCCCCAAGGAAAAAGCTGTGGAGGCAGGCATGTTGTGGTACTTTTGCGCTCTTCTTGGGTAGTCCTTCGCAGCTGCTGTGTTCTTGGAACTCAGGGCTTTCTGGTTAAAAAAACACTAACCCTAGGCGTAACTCTAAACCTAACCCTAGGAAGGAAAATCAGCCGATGGTTCGGGATGCTCTCATGGAAATATCAGTGGTGGCAGCCAAGTTGCGTCACTTTTGCGCTCCGCTTGGGATGCCTTTCGCAGCTGCAGTGTGCCTGGAGCCCAGGGCTTCCTGGTTTTAAAAGTCCTAGGCCTAAGCCTAACAGTAACCCTAGGAAGGTAAATCAGCCGGCTATTAGGGTTCTTCCTAAGGGAAAAGCCGTGAAAGCAGCCATGTTGTGGCACTTTTGCACTCCCCTTGGGATGCCTTTCGCAGCTGCAGTGTGCTTGGAGCACAGGGCTTCCTGGTTTAAAATCCACTACTTTAGCCCTAACTGGAGGCTTCTAAATCAGCCTTCGTTTCGGGATGGTCCCAAGGAAAAAGCTCTGGACACAGCCAAGTTGTGGCACATTTGCTTTCCCCTTGGGATGCCTTTGGCAGCTGCAGTGCCCCTGCAACTCAGGGCTTCCTGTTTGAAAACATCCTATCCCTAGGCTGAACCCTAACCCTAACCCTAGGCAGATAAATCAGCCTAGGTATAGGGATGTTCCCAAGGAAAAAAGTGCTGGAGGGAGCATGTTGAGGCAATTTATGGCTGCCCTTGGGAAGCCTTTTGCAGCTGCACTGGGTCTGGAGCTCAGGGTTTACTGATTTAAAATCCCTATCCCTTGGCGTGACCATAGCTGCAACTGGAGGCCAGTAAATCAGCCTAGGGTCCATGATGGTCCCAAGGAAAAAGCGCTGGAGGCAGCCATGTTGTGGCACTTTTCCGCTCCTCTTGGGTAGTCCTTCGCAGCTGCTGTGTTCTTGGAACTCAGGGCTTTCTGGTTGAAAAAACACTAACCCTAGGTGTAACTCTAACCCTAACCCTAGGAAGGAAAATCAGCCTATGGTTCGGGATGGACTCATGAGAATAGCAGCAGAGGCAGCCAAGTTGTGTCACTTTTGCAGCCCTCTTGGGATGCCTTGAACAGCTGCAGTGTGCCTGGAGCTAAGGGCTTCCTAGTTTTAAAAATCCTAGCCCTAGGCCTAAGCCAAACTGTAACCCTGGGAAGGTATATCAGCAGGGTATTAGGGTTCTTGCCAAGGAAAAAGCCGTGAAAGCAGCCATGTTGTGGCACTTTTGCACTCCCTTTTGGATGCCTTTCACAGCTGCAGTGTGCCTGGAACTCAGGGCTTCCTGATTTTTAAAATCCTAGCCCTAGGCCTAAGCCTAACAGTAACCCTGGGAAGGTATATCAGCCTGGTGTTAGGCTTCTTCCTAAGGGAAAAGCCGTGAAAGCAGCCATGTTGTGGCACTTCTGCACTCCCTTTGGGATGCCTTGAACAGCTCCAGTGTGCCTGGAGCACAGGGCTTCCTGATTTTAAAAATCCTAGCCCTAGGCCCAACCCCAACCCTAAGACGAGAAAGGCAAATCAGCCAGGAATTAGGCATGTCCCCAAGGAAAAAGCTGTGGAGGCAGGCATGTTGTGGTACTTTTGCGCTCTTCTTGGGTAGTCCTTCGCAGCTGCTGTGTTCTTGGAACTCAGGACTTTCTGGTTAAAGAAACACTAACCCTAGGCGTAACTCTAAACCTAACCCTAGGAAGGAAAATCAGCCTATGGTTCGGGATGGTCTCATGGAAATATCAGTGGTGGCAGCCAAGTTGTGTCACTTTTGCGCTCCGCTTGGGATGCCTTTCGCAGCTGCAGTGTGCCTGGAGCCCAGGGCTTCCTGGTTTTAAAAGTCCTAGGCCTAAGCCTAACAGTAACCCTAGGAAGGTAAATCAGCCGGGTATTGGGGTTCTTCCTAAGGGAAAAGCCGTGAAAGCAGCCATGTTGTGGCACTTTTGCACTCCCTTTTGGATGCCTTTCACAGCTCCAGTGTTCCTAGAACTCAGGGCTTCCTGATTTTAAAAATCCTAGCCCTAGGCCGAACCCCAATCCTAAGACGAGAAAGGCAAATCAGCCAGGAATTAGGCATGTCCCCAAGGAAAAAGGAGTGGAGGCAGGCATGTTGTGGTACTTTTGCGCTCTTCTTGGGTAGTCCTTCGCAGCTGCTGTGTTCTTGGAAATCAGGGCTTTCTGGTTAAAAAAACTCTAACCCTAGGCATAACTCTAACCCTAACCCTAGGAAGGAAAATCAGCCTATGGTTCGGGATGGACTCATGAGAATAGCAGCAGAGGCAGCCAAGTTGTGTCACTTTTGCGGCCCTCTTAGGGTGCCTTGAACAGCTGCAGTGTGCCTGGAGCTAAGGGCTTCCTAGTATTAAAAATCCTAGCCCTAGGCCTAAGCCTAACAGTAACCCTGGGAAGGTATATCAGCCTGGTGTTAGGCTTCTTGCCAAGGAAAAAGCTGTGAAAGCAGCCATGTTGTGGCACTTCTGCACTCCCTTTGGGATGCCTTTCACAGCTCCAGTGTGCCTGGAACTCAGGGCTTCCTGATTTTAAAAATCCTAGCCCTAGGCCGAACCCCAACCCTAAGACGAGAAAGGCAAATCAGCCAGGAATTAGGCATGTCCCCAAGGAAAAAGCTGTGGAGGCAGGCATGTTGTGGTACTTTTGCGCTCTTCTTGGGTAGTCCTTCGCAGCTGCTGTGTTCTTGGAACTCAGGGCTTTCTGGTTAAAAAAACTCTAACCCTAGGCGTAACTCTAACCCTAACCCTAGGAAGGAAAATCAGCCTATGGTTCGGGATGGACTCATGAGAATAGCAGCAGAGGCAGCCAAGTTGTGTCACTTTTGCGGCCCTCTTGGGGTGCCTTGAACAGCTGCAGTGTGCCTGGAGCTAAGGGCTTCCTAGTTTTAAAAGTCCTAGGCATAAGCCTAACAGTAACCCTAGGAAGGTAAATCAGCCGGCTATTAGGGTTCTTCCTAAGGGAAAAGCCGTGAAAGCAGCCATGTTGTGGCACTTTTGCACTCCCTTTTGGATGCCTTTCACAGCTCCAGTGTGCCTGGAACTCAGGGCTTCCTGATTTTTAAAATCCTAGCCCTAGGCCGAACCCCAACCCTAAGACGAGAAAGGCAAATCAGCCGGGAATTAAGCATGTCCCCAAGGAAAAAGATGTGGAAGCAGGCATGTTGTGGTACTTTTGCGCTCTTCTTGGGTAGTCCTTCGCAGCAGCTGTGTTCTTGGAACTCAGGGCTTTCTGGTTAATCGAACCCTTACCCTAGGCGTAACTCTAACCCTAACCCTAGGAAGGAAAATCAGCCTATGGTTCGGGATGCTCTCATGGAAATATCAGTGGTGGCAGCCAAGTTGTGTCACTTTTGCGCTCCCCTTGGGATGCCTTTCGCAGCTGCAGTGTGCCTGGAGCCCAGGGCTTCCTGGTTTAAAAAACTCTAACCCTAGGCGTAACTCTAAACCTAACCCTAGGAAGGAAACTCAGCCTATGGTTCGGGATGGACTCATGAGAATAGCAGCAGAGGCAGCCAAATTCTGTCACTTTTGCGGCCCTCTTGTGGTGCCTTGAACAGCTGCAGTGTTCCTGGAGCTAAGGGCTTCCTAGTTTTAAAAATCCTAGCCCTAGGCCTAAGCCAAACAATAACCCTGGGAAGGTATATCAGCAGGGTATTAGGGTTCTTGCCAAGGAAAAATCCGTGAAAGCAGCCATGTTGTGGCACTTTTGCACTCCCTTTGGGATGCCTTGAACAGCTCCAGTGTGCCTGGAACTCAGGGCTTCCAGATTTTAATAATCCTAGCCCTAGGCCGAACCCCAACCCTAAGACGAGAAAGGCAAATCAGCCAGGAATTAGGCATGTCCCCAAGGAAAAAGCTGTGGAGGCAGGCATGTTGTGGTACTTTTGCACTCTTCTTGGGTAGTCCTTCGCAGCTGCTGTGTTCTTGGAACTCAGGGCTTTCTGGTTAAAAAAAAACTAACCCTAGGCGTAACTCTAAACCTAATCCTAGGAAGGAAAATCAGCCTATGGTTCGGGATGGTCTCATGGAAATATCAGTGGTGGCAGCCAAGTTGTGTCACTTTTGCGCTCCCCTTGGGATGCCTTTCGCAGCTGCAGTGTGCCTGGTGCCCAGGGCTTCCTGGTTTTAAAAGTCCTAGGCCTAAGCCTAACAGTAACCCTAGGAAGGTAAATCAGCCAGGTATTAGGGTTCTTCCTAAGGGAAAAGCCGTGAAAGCAGCCATATTGTGGCACTTTTCCACTCCCCTTGGGATGCCTTTCACAGCTGCAGTGTGCTTGGAGCTCAGGGCTTCCTGGTTTAAAATCCACTACTTTAGCCCTAACTGGAGGCTTCTAAATCAGCCTTCGTTTCGGGATGGTCCCAAAAAAAAAGCTCTGGACACAGCCAGGTTGTGGCACATTTGCTTTCCCCTTGGGATGCCTTTGGCAGCTGCAGTGCCCCTGCAACTCAGGGCTTCCTGTTTGAAAACATCCTATCCCTAGGCTGAACCCTAACCCTAACCCTAGGCAGATAAATCTGCCTAGGTATAGGGATGTTCCCAAGGAAAAAAGCGCTGGAGGGAGCATGTTGAAGAAATTTTTGGATGCCCTTGGGAAGCCTTTTGCAGCTGCACTGGGTCTGGAGCTCAGGGTTTACTGATTTAAAATCCCTATCCCTTGGCGTGACCATAGCTGCAACTGGAGGCAAGTAAATCAGCCTAGGGTCCATGATGGTCCCAAGGAAAAAGCGCTGGAGGCAGCCATGTTGTGGCACTTTTCCGCTCCTCTTGGGTAGTCCTTCGCAGCTGCTGTGTTCTTGGAACTTAGGGCTTTCTGGTTTAAAATACACTAACCCTAGGCGTAACTCTAACCCGTACCCTAGGAAGGAAAATCAGCCTATGGTTCGGGATGGACTCATGAGAATAGCAGCAGAGGCAGCCAAGTTGTGTCACTTTTGCAGCCCTCTTGGGATGCCTTGAACAGCTGCAGTGTGCCTGGAGCTAAGGGCTTCCTAGTTTTAAAAATCCTAGCCCTAGGCCTAAGCCTAACAGTAACCCTGGGAAGGTATATCAGCAGGGTATTAGGGTTCTTGCCAAGGAAAAAGCCGTGACAGCAGCCATGTTGTGGCACTTTTGCACTCCCCTTGGGATGGCTTTCACAGCTGCAGTGTGCTTGGAGCACAGGGCTTCCTGATTTTAAAAATCCTAGCCCTAGGCCGAACCCCAACCCTAAGACGAGAAAGGCAAATCAGCCAGGAATTAGGCATGTCCCCAAGGAAAAAGCTGTGGAGGCAGGCATGTTGTGGTACTTTTGCGCTCTTCTTGGGTAGTCCTTCGCAGCAGCTGTGTTCTTGGAACTCAGGGCTTTCTGGTTAAAAAAACACTAACCCTAGGCGTAACTCTAAACCTAACCCTAGGAAGGAAAATCAGCCTATGGTTCGGGATGCTCTCATGGAAATATCAGTGGTGGCAGCCAAGTTGTGTCACTTTTGCGCTCCGCTTGGGATGCCTTTCGCAGCTGCAGTGTGCCTGGAGCCCAGGGCTTCCTGGTTTTAAAAGTCCTAGGCCTAAGCCTAACAGTAACCCTAGGAAGGTAAATCAGCCAGGTATTAGGGTTCTTCCTAAGGGAAAAGCCGTGAAAGCAGCCATATTGTGGCACTTTTCCACTCCCCTTGGGATGCCTTTCACAGCTGCAGTGTGCTTGGACCACAGGGCTTCCTGGTTTAAAATCCACTACTTTAGCCCTAACTGGAGGCTTCTAAATCAGCCTTCGTTTCGGGATGGTCCTAAGGAAAAAGCTCTGGACACAGCCAAGTTGTGGCACATTTGCTTTCCCCTTGGGATGCCTTTGGCAGCTGCAGTGCCCCTGCAACTCAGGGCTTCCTGTTTGAAAACATCTTATCCCTAGGCTGAACCCTAACCCTAACCCTAGGCAGATAAATCAGCCTAGGTATAGGGATGTTCCCAAGGAAAAAAGCGCTGGAGGGAGCATGTTGAGGAAATTTTTGGCTGCCCTTGGGAAGCCTTTTGCAGCTGCACTGGGTCTGGAGCTCAGGGTTTACTGATTTAAAATCCCTATCCCTTGGCGTGACCATAGCTGCAACTGGAGGCAAGTAAATCAGCCTAGGGTCCATGATGGTCCCAAGGAAAAAGCGCTGGAGGCAGCCATGTTGTGGCACTTTTCCGCTCCTCTTGGGTAGTCCTTCACAGCTGCTGTGTTCTTGGAACTCAGGGCTTTCTGGTTTAAAATACTCTAACCCTAGGCGTAACTCTAACCCTAACCCTAGGAAGGAAAATCAGCCTATGTTTCGGGATGGACTCATGAGAATAGCAGCAGAGGCAGCCAAGTTGTGTCACTTTTGCGGCCCTCTTGGGATGCCTTGAACAGCTGCAGTGTGCCTGGAGCTAAGGGCTTCCTAGTTTTAAAAATCCTAGCCCTAGGCCTAAGCCTAACAGTAACCCTGGGAAGGTATATCAGCCTGGTGTTAGGCTTCTTGCCAAGGAAAAAGCCGTGAAAGCAGCCAAGTTGTGTCACTTTTGCGTCCCTCTTGGGATGCCTTGAACAGCTCCGGTGTGCCTGGAACTCAGGGCTTCCTGATTTTAAAAATCCTAGCCCTAGGCCGAACCCCAACCCTAAGACGGGAAAGGCAAATCAGCCAGGAATTAAGCATGTCCCCAAGGAAAAAGCTGTGGAGGCAGGCATGTTGTGGTACTTTTGCGCTCTTCTTGGGTAGTCCTTCGCAGCAGCTGTGTTCTTGGAACTCATGGCTTTCTGGTTAAAAAAACACTCACCCTAGGCGTAACTCAAACATTAACCCTAGGAAGGAAAATCAGCCTATGGTTCGGGATGGTCTCATGGAAATATCAGTGGTGGCAGCCAAGTTGTGTCACTTTTGCGCTCCCCTTGGGATGCCTTTCGCAGCTGCAGTGTGCCTGGAGCCCAGGGCTTCCTGGTTTTAAAAGTCCTAGGCCTAAGCCTAACAGTAACCCTAGGAAGGTAAATCAGCCGGGTATTAGGGTTCTTCCTAAGGGAAAAGCCGTGAAAGCAGCCATGTTGTGGCACTTTTCCACTCCCCTTGGGATGCCTTTCACAGCTGCAGTGTGCTTGGAGCACAGGGCTTCCTGATTTTAAAAATCCTAGCCCTAGGCCGAACCCCAACCCTAAGACGAGAAAGGCAAATCAGCCAGGAATTAGGCATGTCCCCAAGGAAAAAGCTGAGGAAGCAGGCATGTTGTGGTACTTTTGCGCTCTTCTTGGGTAGTCCTTCGCAGCTGCTGTGTTCTTGGAACTCAGGGCTTTCTGGTTAAAAAAACACTAACCCTAGGCGTAACTCTAACCCGTACCCTAGGAAGGAAAATCAGCCTATGGTTCGGGATGGACTCATGAGAATAGCAGCAGAGGCAGCCAAGTTGTGTCACTTTTGCGGCCCTCTTGGGGTGCCTTGAACATCTGCAGTGTGCCTGGAGCTAAGGGCTTCCTAGTTTTAAAAATCCTAGCCCTAGGCCTAAGCCAAACAGTAACCCTGGGAAGGTATATCAGCCTGGTGTTAGGCTTCTTCCGAAGGGAAAAGCCGTGAAAGCAGCCATGTTGTGGCACTTCTGCACTCCCTTTGGGATGCCTTTCACAGCTCCGGTGTGCCTGGAACTCAGGGCTTCCTGATTTTAAAAATCCTAGCCCTAGGCCGAACCTCAACCCTAAGACGAGAAAGGCAAATCAGCCAGGAATTAGGCATGTCCCCAAGGAAAAAGCTGTGGAGGCAGGCATGTTGTGGTACTTTTGCGCTCTTCTTGGGTAGTCCTTCGCAGCAGCTGTGTTCTTGGAACTCAGGGCTTTCTGGTTAAAAAAACACTAACCCTAGGCGTAACTCTAACCCTAACCCTAGGAAGGAAAATCAGCCTATGGTTCGGGATGGACTCATGAGAATAGCAGCAGAGGCAGCCAAGTGGTGTCACTTTTGCGGCCCTCTTGGGATGCCTTGAACAGCTGCAGTGTGCCTGGATCTAAGGGCTTCCGCGTTTTAAAAACCCTAGCCCTAGGCCTAAGCCTAACAGTAACCCTAGGAAGGTAAATCAGACTGGTGTTAGGCTTCTTGCCAAGGAAAAAGCCGTGAAAGCAGCCATGTTGTGGAACTTCTGCACTCCCCTTGGGATGCCTTTTGCAGATGCAGTAAGCCTGGACCTCAGGGCTTCCTGGTTAAAAAAATCCTAGCCCTAGGCCGAACCCTAACCCTAACCCTAGGCAGATAAATCAGCCTTGGTATAGGGATGGTGCCAAGGAAAAAGCTGTGAAAGCTGCCATGTTGTTGCACATTTGTACTCCCCATAGGATGCCTTGAACAGCTGCAGTGTGCCTGGAGCCCAGGGCTTCCTAGTTTTAAAAATCCTAGCCCTAGGCCTAAGCCTAACAGTAACCCTGGGAAGGTATATCAGCCTGGTGTTAGGCTTCTTGCCAAGGAAAAAGCCGTGAAAGCAGCCATGTTGTGGAACTTCTGCACTCCCCTTGGGATGCCTTTGGCAGATGCAGTAAGCCTGGACCTCAGGGCTTCCGGGTTAAAAAAATCCTAGCCCTAGGCTGAACCCTAACCCTAACCCTAGGCAGATAAATCAGCCTTGGTATAGGGATGGTGCCAAGGAAAAAGCTGTGAAAGCTGCCATGTTGTTGCACATTTGTACTCCCCATAGGATGCCTTGAACAGCTGCAGTGTGCCTGGAGCCCAGGGCTTCCTAGTTTTAAAAATCCTAGCCCTAGGCCTAAGCCTAACAGTAACCCTGGGAATGAAAATCAGGCTGGTGTTAGGCTTCTTGCCAAGGAAAAAGCCGTGAAAGCAGCCATGTTGTGGCACTTTTGCAGTCCCTTTTGCATGCCTTTCACTGCTCCAGTGTGCCTGGAACTCAGGGCTTCCTGATTTTAAAAATCCTAGCCCTAGGCCGAACCCCAACCCTAAGACGAGAAAGGCAAATCAGCCTTTCACAGCTGCAGTGTGCCTGGAGCCCAGGGCTTCCTGGTTTTAAAAGTCCTAGGCCTAAGCCTTACAGTAACCCTAGGAAGGTAAATCAGCCGGCTATTAGGGTTCTTCCTAAGGGAAAAGCCGTGAAAGCAGCCATGTTGTGGCACTTTTTCACTCCCCTTGGGATGCCTTTCACAGCTGCAGTGTGCTGGGAGCACAGGGCTTCCTGGTTTAAAATCCACTACTTTAGCCCTAACTGGAGGCTTCTAAATAAACCTTCGTTTCGGGATGGTCCCAAGGAAAAAGCTCTGGACACAGCCAAGTTGTGGCACATTTGCTTTCCCCTTGGAATGCCTTTGGCAGCTGCAGTGCCCCTGGAACTCAGGGCTTCCTGTTTGAAAACATCCTATCCCTTGGCTGAACCCTAACCCTAACCCTAGGCAGATAAATCAGCCTCGGTATAGGGATGTTCCCAAGGAAAAAAGCGCTGGAGGGAGCATGTTGAGGAAATTTTTGGATGCCCTTGGGAAGCCTTTTGCAGCTGCACTGGGTCTGGAGCTCAGGTTTTACTGATTAAAATCACTCTCACTTGGCGTGACCATAGCTGCAACTGGAGGCAAGTAAATCAGCCTTGGGCCCATGATGGTCCCAAGGAAAAAGCGCTGGAGGCAGCCATGTTGTGGCACTTTTCCGCTCCTCTTGGGTAGTCCTTCGCAGCTGCTGTGTTCTTGGAACTCAGGGCTTTCTGGTTAAAAAAACACTAACCCTAGGTGTAACTCTAACCCTAACCCTAGGAAGGAAAATCAGCCTATGGTTCGGGATGGACTCATGAGAACAGCAGCAGAGGCAGCCAAGTTGTGTCACTTTTGCAGCCCTCTTGGGATGCCTTGAACAGCTGCAGTGTGCCTGGAGCTAAGGGCTTCCAAGTTTTAAAAATCCTAGCCCTGGGCCTAAACCTAACAATAACCCTGGGAAGGTAAATCAGCCTGGTGTTAGGCTTCTTGCTAAGGAAAAAGCCGTGAAAGCAGCCATGTTGTGGCACTTCTGCACTCCCCTTGGGATGCTTTTGACAGATGAAGAAAGCCTGGAACTCAGGGCTTCCTGGTTAAAAAAATCCAAGCCCTAGGCTGTGACTCTAACCCTAACCCTAGGCAGGTAAATCAGCCTTGGTATAGGGATGGTGCCAAGGAAAAAGCTGTGAAAGCTGCCATGTTGTTGCACTTTTGTACTCCCCTTGGGATGCCTTGAACAGCTGCAGTGTGCCTGGAGCTAAGGGCTTCCTAGTTTTAAAAATCCTAGCCCTAGATCTAAGCCTAACAGTAACCCTGGGAAGGGAAATCAGCCTGGTGTTAGGCTTCTTGCCAAGGAAAAAGCCGTGAAAGCAGCCATGTTGTGGCACTTTTGCACTCCCTTTTGGATGCCTTTCACAGCTCCAGTGTGCCTGGAACTCAGGGCTTCCTGATTTTAAAAATCCTAGCCCTAGGCCCAACCCCAACCCTAAGACGAGAAAGGCAAATCAGCCAGGAAATAGGCATGTCCCCAAGGAAAAAGCTGTGGAGGCAGGCATGTTGTGGTACTTTTGCGCTCTTCTTGGGTAGTCCTTCGCAGCTGCTGTGTTCTTGGAACTCAGGGCTTTCTTGTTAAAAAAACACTAACCCTAGGCATAATTCAAACCTTAACCCTAGGAAGGAAAATCAGCCTATGTTTCGGGATAGTCTCATGGAAATATCAGTGGTGGCAGCCAAGTTGTGTCACTTTTGCACTCCCCTTGGGATGCCTTTCGCAGCTACAGTGTGCCTGGAGGCCAAGACTTCCTGGATTTAAAAGTCCTAGGCCTAAGCCTAACAGTAACCCTAGGAAGGTAAATCAGCCGGGTATTAGGGTTCTTCCTAAGGGAAAAGCCGTGAAAGCAGCCATGTTGTGGCACTTTTGCACTCCCCTTGGGATGGCTTTCACAGCTGCAGTGTGCTTGGAGCACAGGGCTTCCTGATTTTAAAAATCCTAGCCCTAGGCCGAACCCCAACCCTAAGACGAGAAAGGCAAATCAGCCAGGAATTAGGCATGTCCCCAAGGAAAAAGCTGTGGAGGCAGGCATGTTGTGGTACTTTTGCGCTCTTCTTGGGTAGTCCTTCGCAGCAGCTGTGTTCTTGGAACTCAGGGCTTTCTGGTTAAAAAAACACTAACCCTAGGCGTAACTCTAAACCTAACCCTAGGAAGGAAAATCAGCCTATGGTTCGGGATGCTCTCATGGAAATATCAGTGGTGGCAGCCAAGTTGTGTCACTTTTGCGCTCCGCTTGGGATGCCTTTCGCAGCTGCAGTGTGCCTGGAGCCCAGGGCTTCCTGGTTTTAAAAGTCCTAGGCCTAAGCCTAACAGTAACCCTAGGAAGGTAAATCAGCCAGGTATTAGGGTTCTTCCTAAGGGAAAAGCCGTGAAAGCAGCCATATTGTGGCACTTTTCCACTCCCCTTGGGATGCCTTTCACAGCTGCAGTGTGCTTGGACCACAGGGCTTCCTGGTTTAAAATCCACTACTTTAGCCCTAACTGGAGGCTTCTAAATCAGCCTTCGTTTCGGGATGGTCCCAAGGAAAAAGCTCTGGACACAGCCAAGTTGTGTCACTTTTGCGCTCCCCTTGGGATGCCTTTGGCAGCTGCAGTGCCCCTGCAACTCAGGGCTTCCTGTTTGAAAACATCTTATCCCTAGGCTGAACCCTAACCCTAACCCTAGGCAGATAAATCTGCCTAGGTATAGGGATGTTCCCAAGGAAAAAAGCGCTGGAGGGAGCATGTTGAGGAAATTTTTGGCTGCCCTTGGGAAGCCTTTTGCAGCTGCACTGGGTCTGGAGCTCAGGGTTTACTGATTTAAAATCCCTATCCCTTGGCGTGACCATAGCTGCAACTGGAGGCAAGTAAATCAGCCTAGGGTCCATGATGGTCCCAAGGAAAAAGCGCTGGAGGCAGCCATGTTGTGGCACTTTTCCGCTCCTCTTGGGTAGTCCTTCACAGCTGCTGTGTTCTTGGAACTCAGGGCTTTCTGGTTTAAAATACTCTAACCCTAGGCGTAACTCTAACCCTAACCCTAGGAAGGAAAATCAGCCTATGTTTCGGGATGGACTCATGAGAATAGCAGCAGAGGCAGCCAAGTTCTGTCACTTTTGCGGCCCTCTTGGGATGCCTTGAACAGCTGCAGTGTGCCTGGAGCTAAGGGCTTCCTAGTTTTAAAAATCCTAGCCCTAGGCCTAAGCCTAACAGTAACCCTGGGAAGGTATATCAGCCTGGTGTTAGGCTTCTTGCCAAGGAAAAAGCCGTGAAAGCAGCCAAGTTGTGTCACTTTTGCGTCCCTCTTGGGATGCCTTGAACAGCTCCGGTGTGCCTGGAACTCAGGGCTTCCTGATTTTAAAAATCCTAGCCCTAGGCCGAACCCCAACCCTAAGACGGGAAAGGCAAATCAGCCAGGAATTAAGCATGTCCCCAAGGAAAAAGCTGTGGAGGCAGGCATGTTGTGGTACTTTTGCGCTCTTCTTGGGTAGTCCTTCGCAGCAGCTGTGTTCTTGGAACTCATGGCTTTCTGGTTAAAAAAACACTCACCCTAGGCGTAACTCAAACATTAACCCTAGGAAGGAAAATCAGCCTATGGTTCGGGATGGTCTCATGGAAATATCAGTGGTGGCAGCCAAGTTGTGTCACTTTTGCGCTCCCCTTGGGATGCCTTTCGCAGCTGCAGTGTGCCTGGAGCCCAGGGCTTCCTGGTTTTAAAAGTCCTAGGCCTAAGCCTAACAGTAACCCTAGGAAGGTAAATCAGCCGGGTATTAGGGTTCTTCCTAAGGGAAAAGCCGTGAAAGCAGCCATGTTGTGGCACTTTTGCACTCCCCTTGGGATGGCTTTCACAGCTGCAGTGTGCTTGGAGCACAGGGCTTCCTGATTTTAAAAATCCTAGCCCTAGGCCGAACCCCAACCCTAAGACGAGAAAGGCAAATCAGCCAGGAATTAGGCATGTCCCCAAGGAAAAAGCTGTGGAGGCAGGCATGTTGTGGTACTTTTGCGCTCTTCTTGGGTAGTCCTTCGCAGCAGCTGTGTTCTTGGAACTCAGGGCTTTCTGGTTAAAAAAACACTAACCCTAGGCGTAACTCTAAACCTAACCCTAGGAAGGAAAATCAGCCTATGGTTCGGGATGCTCTCATGGAAATATCAGTGGTGGCAGCCAAGTTGTGTCACTTTTGCGCTCCGCTTGGGATGCCTTTCGCAGCTGCAGTGTGCCTGGAGCCCAGGGCTTCCTGGTTTTAAAAGTCCTAGGCCTAAGCCTAACAGTAACCCTAGGAAGGTAAATCAGCCAGGTATTAGGGTTCTTCCTAAGGGAAAAGCCGTGAAAGCAGCCATATTGTGGCACTTTTCCACTCCCCTTGGGATGCCTTTCACAGCTGCAGTGTGCTTGGAGCACAGGGCTTCCTGGTTTAAAATCCACTACTTTAGCCCTAACTGGAGGCTTCTAAATCAGCCTTCGTTTCGGGATGGTCCCAAGGAAAAAGCTCTGGACACAGCCAAGTTGTGGCACATTTGCTTTCCCCTTGGGATGCCTTTGGCAGCTGCAGTGCCCCTGCAACTCAGGGCTTCCTGTTTGAAAACATCTTATCCCTAGGCTGAACCCTAACCCTAACCCTAGGCAGATAAATCAGCCTAGGTATAGGGATGTTCCCAAGGAAAAAAGCGCTGGAGGGAGCATGTTGAGGAAATTTTTGGCTGCCCTTGGGAAGCCTTTTGCAGCTGCACTGGGTCTGGAGCTCAGGGTTTACTGATTTAAAATCCCTATCCCTTGGCGTGACCATAGCTGCAACTGGAGGCAAGTAAATCAGCCTAGGGTCCATGATGGTCCCAAGGAAAAAGCGCTGGAGGCAGCCATGTTGTGGCACTTTTCCGCTCCTCTTGGGTAGTCCTTCACAGCTGCTGTGTTCTTGGAACTCAGGGCTTTCTGGTTTAAAATACTCTAACCCTAGGCGTAACTCTAACCCTAACCCTAGGAAGGAAAATCAGCCTATGTTTCGGGATGGACTCATGAGAATAGCAGCAGAGGCAGCCAAGTTGTGTCACTTTTGCGGCCCTCTTGGGATGCCTTGAACAGCTGCAGTGTGCCTGGAGCTAAGGGCTTCCTAGTTTTAAAAATCCTAGCCCTAGGCCTAAGCCTAACAGTAACCCTGGGAAGGTATATCAGCCTGGTGTTAGGCTTCTTGCCAAGGAAAAAGCCGTGAAAGCAGCCAAGTTGTGTCACTTTTGCGTCCCTCTTGGGATGCCTTGAACAGCTCCGGTGTGCCTGGAACTCAGGGCTTCCTGATTTTAAAAATCCTAGCCCTAGGCCGAACCCCAACCCTAAGACGGGAAAGGCAAATCAGCCAGGAATTAAGCATGTCCCCAAGGAAAAAGCTGTGGAGGCAGGCATGTTGTGGTACTTTTGCGCTCTTCTTGGGTAGTCCTTCGCAGCAGCTGTGTTCTTGGAACTCATGGCTTTCTGGTTAAAAAAACACTCACCCTAGGCGTAACTCAAACCTTAACCCTAGGAAGGAAAATCAGCCTATGGTTCGGGATGGTCTCATGGAAATATCAGTGGTGGCAGCCAAGTTGTGTCACTTTTGCGCTCCCCTTGGGATGCCTTTCGCAGCTGCAGTGTGCCTGGAGCCCAGGGCTTCCTGGTTTTAAAAGTCCTAGGCCTAAGCCTAACAGTAACCCTAGGAAGGTAAATCAGCCGGGTATTAGGGTTCTTCCTAAGGGAAAAGCCGTGAAAGCAGCCATGTTGTGGCACTTTTGCACTCCCCTTGGGATGCCTTTCACAGCTGCAGTGTGCTTGGAGCACAGGGCTTCCTGATTTTAAAAATCCTAGCCCTAGGCCGAACCCCAACCCTAAGACGAGAAAGGCAAATCAGCCAGGAATTAGGCATGTCCCCAAGGAAAAAGCTGAGGAAGCAGGCATGTTGTGGTACTTTTGCGCTCTTCTTGGCTAGTCCTTCGCAGCTGCTGTGTTCTTGGAACTCAGGGCTTTCTGGTTAAAAAAACACTAACCCTAGGAGTAACTCTAACCCGTACCCTAGGAAGGAAAATCAGCCTATGGTTCGGGATGGACTCATGAGAATAGCAGCAGAGGCAGCCAAGTTGTGTCACTTTTGCGGCCCTCTTGGGGTGCCTTGAACATCTGCAGTGTGCCTGGAGCTAAGGGCTTCCTAGTTTTAAAAATCCTAGCCCTAGGCCTAAGCCAAACAGTAACCCTGGGAAGGTATATCAGCCTGGTGTTAGGCTTCTTCCGAAGGGAAAAGCCGTGAAAGCAGCCATGTTGTGGCACTTCTGCACTCCCTTTGGGATGCCTTTCACAGCTCCGGTGTGCCTGGAACTCAGGGCTTCCTGATTTTAAAAATCCTAGCCCTAGGCCGAACCTCAACCCTAAGACGAGAAAGGCAAATCAGCCAGGAATTAGGCATGTCCCCAAGGAAAAAGCTGTGGAGGCAGGCATGTTGTGGTACTTTTGCGCTCTTCTTGGGTAGTCCTTCGCAGCAGCTGTGTTCTTGGAACTCAGGGCTTTCTGGTTAAAAAAACACTAACCCTAGGCGTAACTCTAACCCTAACCCTAGGAAGGAAAATCAGCCTATGGTTCGGGATGGACTCATGAGAATAGCAGCAGAGGCAGCCAAGTGGTGTCACTTTTGCGGCCCTCTTGGGATGCCTTGAACAGCTGCAGTGTGCCTGGATCTAAGGGCTTCCGCGTTTTAAAAACCCTAGCCCTAGGCCTAAGCCTAACAGTAACCCTAGGAAGGTAAATCAGACTGGTGTTAGGCTTCTTGCCAAGGAAAAAGCCGTGAAAGCAGCCATGTTGTGGAACTTCTGCACTCCCCTTGGGATGCCTTTTGCAGATGCAGTAAGCCTGGACCTCAGGGCTTCCTGGTTAAAAAAATCCTAGCCCTAGGCCGAACCCTAACCCTAACCCTAGGCAGATAAATCAGCCTTGGTATAGGGATGGTGCCAAGGAAAAAGCTGTGAAAGCTGCCATGTTGTTGCACATTTGTACTCCCCATAGGATGCCTTGAACAGCTGCAGTGTGCCTGGAGCCCAGGGCTTCCTAGTTTTAAAAATCCTAGCCCTAGGCCTAAGCCTAACAGTAACCCTGGGAAGGTATATCAGCCTGGTGTTAGGCTTCTTGCCAAGGAAAAAGCCGTGAAAGCAGCCATGTTGTGGAACTTCTGCACTCCCCTTGGGATGCCTTTGGCAGATGCAGTAAGCCTGGACCTCAGGGCTTCCGGGTTAAAAAAATCCTAGCCCTAGGCTGAACCCTAACCCTAACCCTAGGCAGATAAATCAGCCTTGGTATAGGGATGGTGCCAAGGAAAAAGCTGTGAAAGCTGCCATGTTGTTGCACTTTTGTACTCCCCTTGGGATGCCTTGAACAGCTGCAGTGTGCCTGGAGCTAAGGGCTTCCTAGTTTTAAAAATCCTAGCCCTAGATCTAAGCCTAACAGTAACCCTGGCAAGGGAAATCAGCCTGGTGTTAGGCTTCTTGCCAAGGAAAAAGCCGTGAAAGCAGCCATGTTGTGGCACTTTTGCACTCCCTTTTGGATGCCTTTCACAGCTCCAGTGTGCCTGGAACTCAGGGCTTCCTGATTTTAAAAATCCTAGCCCTAGGCCCAACCCCAACCCTAAGACGAGAAAGGCAAATCAGCCAGGAAATAGGCATGTCCCCAAGGAAAAAGCTGTGGAGGCAGGCATGTTGTGGTACTTTTGCGCTCTTCTTGGGTAGTCCTTCGCAGCTGCTGTGTTCTTGGAACTCAGGGCTTTCTTGTTAAAAAAACACTAACCCTAGGCATAATTCAAACCTTAACCCTAGGAAGGAAAATCAGCCTATGTTTCGGGATAGTCTCATGGAAATATCAGTGGTGGCAGCCAAGTTGTGTCACTTTTGCACTCCCCTTGGGATGCCTTTCGCAGCTACAGTGTGCCTGGAGGCCAAGACTTCCTGGATTTAAAAGTCCTAGGCCTAAGCCTAACAGTAACCCTAGGAAGGTAAATCAGCCGGGTATTAGGGTTCTTCCTAAGGGAAAAGCCGTGAAAGCAGCCATGTTGTGGCACTTTTGCACTCCCCTTGGGATGGCTTTCACAGCTGCAGTGTGCTTGGAGCACAGGGCTTCCTGATTTTAAAAATCCTAGCCCTAGGCCGAACCCCAACCCTAAGACGAGAAAGGCAAATCAGCCAGGAATTAGGCATGTCCCCAAGGAAAAAGCTGTGGAGGCAGGCATGTTGTGGTACTTTTGCGCTCTTCTTGGGTAGTCCTTCGCAGCAGCTGTGTTCTTGGAACTCAGGGCTTTCTGGTTAAAAAAACACTAACCCTAGGCGTAACTCTAAACCTAACCCTAGGAAGGAAAATCAGCCTATGGTTCGGGATGCTCTCATGGAAATATCAGTGGTGGCAGCCAAGTTGTGTCACTTTTGCGCTCCGCTTGGGATGCCTTTCGCAGCTGCAGTGTGCCTGGAGCCCAGGGCTTCCTGGTTTTAAAAGTCCTAGGCCTAAGCCTAACAGTAACCCTAGGAAGGTAAATCAGCCAGGTATTAGGGTTCTTCCTAAGGGAAAAGCCGTGAAAGCAGCCATATTGTGGCACTTTTCCACTCCCCTTGGGATGCCTTTCACAGCTGCAATGTGCTTGGACCACAGGGCTTCCTGGTTTAAAATCCACTACTTTAGCCCTAACTGGAGGCTTCTAAATCAGCCTTCGTTTCGGGATGGTCCCAAGGAAAAAGCTCTGGACACAGCCAAGTTGTGGCACATTTGCTTTCCCCTTGGAATGCCTTTGGCAGCTGCAGTGCCCCTGCAACTCAGGGCTTCCTGTTTGAAAACATCTTATCCCTAGCCTGAACCCTAACCCTAACCCTAGGCAGATAAATCTGCCTAGGTATAGGGATGTTCCCAAGGAAAAAAGCGCTGGAGGGAGCATGTTGAGGAAATTTTTGGCTGCCCTTGGGAAGCCTTTTGCAGCTGCACTGGGTCTGGAGCTCAGGGTTTACTGATTTAAAATCCCTATCCCTTGGCGTGACCATAGCTGCAACTGGAGGCAAGTAAATCAGCCTAGGGTCCATGATGGTCCCAAGGAAAAAGCGCTGGAGGCAGCCATGTTGTGGCACTTTTCCGCTCCTCTTGGGTAGTCCTTCACAGCTGCTGTGTTCTTGGAACTCAGGGCTTTCTGGTTTAAAATACTCTAACCCTAGGCGTAACTCTAACCCTAACCCTAGGAAGGAAAATCAGCCTATGTTTCGGGATGGACTCATGAGAATAGCAGCAGAGGCAGCCAAGTTGTGTCACTTTTGCGGCCCTCTTGGGATGCCTTGAACAGCTGCAGTGTGCCTGGAGCTAAGGGCTTCCTAGTTTTAAAAATCCTAGCCCTAGGCCTAAGCCTAACAGTAACCCTGGGAAGGTATATCAGCCTGGTGTTAGGCTTCTTGCCAAGGAAAAAGCCGTGAAAGCAGCCAAGTTGTGTCACTTTTGCGTCCCTCTTGGGATGCCTTGAACAGCTCCGGTGTGCCTGGAACTCAGGGCTTCCTGATTTTAAAAATCCTAGCCCTAGGCCGAACCCCAACCCTAAGACGGGAAAGGCAAATCAGCCAGGAATTAAGCATGTCCCCAAGGAAAAAGCTGTGGAGGCAGGCATGTTGTGGTACTTTTGCGCTCTTCTTGGGTAGTCCTTCGCAGCAGCTGTGTTCTTGGAACTCATGGCTTTCTGGTTAAAAAAACACTCACCCTAGGCGTAACTCAAACATTAACCCTAGGAAGGAAAATCAGCCTATGGTTCGGGATGGTCTCATGGAAATATCAGTGGTGGCAGCCAAGTTGTGTCACTTTTGCGCTCCCCTTGGGATGCCTTTCGCAGCTGCAGTGTGCCTGGAGCCCAGGGCTTCCTGGTTTTAAAAGTCCTAGGCCTAAGCCTAACAGTAACCCTAGGAAGGTAAATCAGCCGGGTATTAGGGTTCTTCCTAAGGGAAAAGCCGTGAAAGCAGCCATGTTGTGGCACTTTTGCACTCCCCTTGGGATGCCTTTCACAGCTGCAGTGTGCTTGGAGCACAGGGCTTCCTGATTTTAAAAATCCTAGCCCTAGGCCGAACCCCAACCCTAAGACGAGAAAGGCAAATCAGCCAGGAATTAGGCATGTCCCCAAGGAAAAAGCTGAGGAAGCAGGCATGTTGTGGTACTTTTGCGCTCTTCTTGGGTAGTCCTTCGCAGCTGCTGTGTTCTTGGAACTCAGGGCTTTCTGGTTAAAAAAACACTAACCCTAGGCGTAACTCTAACCCGTACCCTAGGAAGGAAAATCAGCCTATGGTTCGGGATGGACTCATGAGAATAGCAGCAGAGGCAGCCAAGTTGTGTCACTTTTGCGGCCCTCTTGGGGTGCCTTGAACATCTGCAGTGTGCCTGGAGCTAAGGGCTTCCTAGTTTTAAAAATCCTAGCCCTAGGCCTAAGCCAAACAGTAACCCTGGGAAGGTATATCAGCCTGGTGTTAGGCTTCTTCCGAAGGGAAAAGCCGTGAAAGCAGCCATGTTGTGGCACTTCTGCACTCCCTTTGGGATGCCTTTCACAGCTCCGGTGTGCCTGGAACTCAGGGCTTCCTGATTTTAAAAATCCTAGCCCTAGGCCGAACCTCAACCCTAAGACGAGAAAGGCAAATCAGCCAGGAATTAGGCATGTCCCCAAGGAAAAAGCTGTGGAGGCAGGCATGTTGTGGTACTTTTGCGCTCTTCTTGGGTAGTCCTTCGCAGCAGCTGTGTTCTTGGAACTCAGGGCTTTCTGGTTAAAAAAACACTAACCCTAGGCGTAACTCTAACCCTAACCCTAGGAAGGAAAATCAGCCTATGGTTCGGGATGGACTCATGAGAATAGCAGCAGAGGCAGCCAAGTGGTGTCACTTTTGCGGCCCTCTTGGGATGCCTTGAACAGCTGCAGTGTGCCTGGATCTAAGGGCTTCCGCGTTTTAAAAACCCTAGCCCTAGGCCTAAGCCTAACAGTAACCCTAGGAAGGTAAATCAGACTGGTGTTAGGCTTCTTGCCAAGGAAAAAGCCGTGAAAGCAGCCATGTTGTGGAACTTCTGCACTCCCCTTGGGATGCCTTTTGCAGATGCAGTAAGCCTGGACCTCAGGGCTTCCTGGTTAAAAAAATCCTAGCCCTAGGCCGAACCCTAACCCTAACCCTAGGCAGATAAATCAGCCTTGGTATAGGGATGGTGCCAAGGAAAAAGCTGTGAAAGCTGCCATGTTGTTGCACATTTGTACTCCCCATAGGATGCCTTGAACAGCTGCAGTGTGCCTGGAGCCCAGGGCTTCCTAGTTTTAAAAATCCTAGCCCTAGGCCTAAGCCTAACAGTAACCCTGGGAAGGTATATCAGCCTGGTGTTAGGCTTCTTGCCAAGGAAAAAGCCGTGAAAGCAGCCATGTTGTGGAACTTCTGCACTCCCCTTGGGATGCCTTTGGCAGATGCAGTAAGCCTGGACCTCAGGGCTTCCGGGTTAAAAAAATCCTAGCCCTAGGCTGAACCCTAACCCTAACCCTAGGCAGATAAATCAGCCTTGGTATAGGGATGGTGCCAAGGAAAAAGCTGTGAAAGCTGCCATGTTGTTGCACATTTGTACTCCCCATAGGATGCCTTGAACAGCTGCAGTGTGCCTGGAGCCCAGGGCTTCCTAGTTTTAAAAATCCTAGCCCTAGGCCTAAGCCTAACAGTAACCCTGGGAATGAAAATCAGGCTGGTGTTAGGCTTCTTGCCAAGGAAAAAGCCGTGAAAGCAGCCATGTTGTGGCACTTTTGCAGTCCCTTTTGCATGCCTTTCACTGCTCCAGTGTGCCTGGAACTCAGGGCTTCCTGATTTTAAAAATCCTAGCCCTAGGCCGAACCCCAACCCTAAGACGAGAAAGGCAAATCAGCCTTTCACAGCTGCAGTGTGCCTGGAGCCCAGGGCTTCCTGGTTTTAAAAGTCCTAGGCCTAAGCCTTACAGTAACCCTAGGAAGGTAAATCAGCCGGCTATTAGGGTTCTTCCTAAGGGAAAAGCCGTGAAAGCAGCCATGTTGTGGCACTTTTTCACTCCCCTTGGGTTTCCTTTCACAGCTGCAGTGTGCTGGGAGCACAGGGCTTCCTGGTTTAAAATCCACTACTTTAGCCCTAACTGGAGGCTTCTAAATAAACCTTCGTTTCGGGATGGTCCCAAGGAAAAAGCTCTGGACACAGCCAAGTTGTGGCACATTTGCTTTCCCCTTGGAATGCCTTTGGCAGCTGCAGTGCCCCTGGAACTCAGGGCTTCCTGTTTGAAAACATCCTATCCCTTGGCTGAACCCTAACCCTAACCCTAGGCAGATAAATCAGCCTCGGTATAGGGATGTTCCCAAGGAAAAAAGCGCTGGAGGGAGCATGTTGAGGAAATTTTTGGATGCCCTTGGGAAGCCTTTTGCAGCTGCACTGGGTCTGGAGCTCAGGTTTTACTGATTAAAATCACTCTCACTTGGCGTGACCATAGCTGCAACTGGAGGCAAGTAAATCAGCCTTGGGCCCATGATGGTCCCAAGGAAAAAGCGCTGGAGGCAGCCATGTTGTGGCACTTTTCCGCTCCTCTTGGGTAGTCCTTCGCAGCTGCTGTGTTCTTGGAACTCAGGGCTTTCTGGTTAAAAAAACACTAACCCTAGGTGTAACTCTAACCCTAACCCTAGGAAGGAAAATCAGCCTATGGTTCGGGATGGACTCATGAGAACAGCAGCAGAGGCAGCCAAGTTGTGTCACTTTTGCAGCCCTCTTGGGATGCCTTGAACAGCTGCAGTGTGCCTGGAGCTAAGGGCTTCCTAGTTTTAAAAATCCTAGCCCTGGGCCTAAACCTAACAATAACCCTGGGAAGGTAAATCAGCCTGGTGTTAGGCTTCTTGCTAAGGAAAAAGCCGTGAAAGCAGCCATGTTGTGGCACTTCTGCACTCCCCTTGGGATGCTTTTGACAGATGAAGAAAGCCTGGAACTCAGGGCTTCCTGGTTAAAAAAATCCAAGCCCTAGGCTGTGACTCTAACCCTAACCCTAGGCAGGTAAATCAGCCTTGGTATAGGGATGGTGCCAAGGAAAAAGCTGTGAAAGCTGCCATGTTGTTGCACTTTTGTACTCCCCTTGGGATGCCTTGAACAGCTGCAGTGTGCCTGGAGCTAAGGGCTTCCTAGTTTTAAAAATCCTAGCCCTAGATCTAAGCCTAACAGTAACCCTGGCAAGGGAAATCAGCCTGGTGTTAGGCTTCTTGCCAAGGAAAAAGCCGTGAAAGCAGCCATGTTGTGGCACTTTTGCACTCCCTTTTGGATGCCTTTCACAGCTCCAGTGTGCCTGGAACTCAGGGCTTCCTGATTTTAAAAATCCTAGCCCTAGGCCCAACCCCAACCCTAAGACGAGAAAGGCAAATCAGCCAGGAAATAGGCATGTCCCCAAGGAAAAAGCTGTGGAGGCAGGCATGTTGTGGTACTTTTGCGCTCTTCTTGGCTAGTCCTTCGCAGCTGCTGTGTTCTTGGAACTCAGGGCTTTCTTGTTAAAAAAACACTAACCCTAGGCATAATTCAAACCTTAACCCTAGGAAGGAAAATCAGCCTATGTTTCGGGATAGTCTCATGGAAATATCAGTGGTGGCAGCCAAGTTGTGTCACTTTTGCACTCCCCTTGGGATGCCTTTCGCAGCTACAGTGTGCCTGGAGGCCAAGACTTCCTGGATTTAAAAGTCCTAGGCCTAAGCCTAACAGTAACCCTAGGAAGGTAAATCAGCTGGGTATTAGGGTTCTTCCTAAGGGAAAAGCCGTGAAAGCAGCCATGTTGTGGTACTTCTGCACTCCACTTGGGATGCTTTTGGCAGATGAAGAAAGCCGGGAACTCAGGGCTTCCTGGTTAAAAAAATCCAAGCCCTCGGCTGAACCCTAACCCTAACCCTAGGCAGATAAATCAGCCTAGGTATAGGGATGGTGCCAAGGAAAATGCTGTGAAAGCTGCCATGTTGTTGCACATTTGTACTCCCCTTGGGATGCCTTGAAAAGCTGCAGTGTGCCTGGAGCTAAGGGCTTCCTATTTTTAAAAATCCTAGCCCTAGATCTAAGCCTAACAGTAACCCTGGCAAGGGAAATCAGCCTGGTGTTAGGCTTCTTGCCAAGGAAAAAGCCGTGAAAGCAGCCATGTTGTGGCACTTTTGCACTCCCTTTTGGATGCCTTTCACAGCTCCAGTGTGCCTGGAACTCAGGGCTTCCTGATTTTAAAAATCCTAGCCCTAGGCCGAACCCCAACCCTAAGACAAGAAAGGCAAATCAGCCAGGAATTAGGCATGTCCCCAAGGAAAAAGCTGTGGAGGCAGGCATGTTGTGGTACTTTTGTGCTCTTCTTGGGTAGTCCTTCGCAGCTGCTGTGTTCTTGGAACTCAGGGCTTTCTGGTTAATAGAACCCTTACCCTAGGCGTAACTCAAACCTTAAGCCTAGGAAGGAAAATCAGCCTATGGTTCGGGATGATCTCATGGAAATATCAGTGGTGGCAGCCAAGTTGTGTCACTTTTGCGCTCCCCTTGGGATGCCTTTCGCAGCTGCATGTGCCTGGAGCCCAGGGCTTCCTAGTTTTAAAAGTCCTAGGCCTAAGCCTAACAGTAACCCTAGGAAGGTTAATCAGCCGTGTATTAGGGTTCTTCCTAAGGAAAAAGATGTGAAAGCAGCCATGTTGTGGCACTTCTGCGCTCCCTATGGCAGTAATCCTGGAACTCAGGGCTTCCTTGTAAAAAATCCTAGCCCTAGGCTGAACCCTAACCCTATCCCCAGGAAGGAAAATCAGCCTAATATAGGGATGGTGAAACGTCTAGAACACGATGGGAGATGTTTTCTGTGCTGGCAAAGTTTTTCCTAGGCAAACATAGAGGAAAAGCTTTTTGCTAAGATGTAGATGATAAGAGACGCTAAAGACGAAGGTACGATGCTCTCCGGAGCTAAGAGCCGCTCCCGGGCGTCTTTCGGCAGAAGCCGCGCTAAGGAGAGCACAGTGAGCGGCACATTCGTCTTTGCGCGAAGAAGCCGCTTCTTCGCCTCCGGGAGCCGGAGAGAGCGGCACCTTCGGAAAGGTGAAGAAGGAAGCTGTACAACACTGGGATTGTGTGCGCAGCTTGCCAACTGCTAGAAAACAGTACCTTTGCACTCTCCTGACTTTTCCAATCACATGAACATTCGATTGGAAGCTGTTTTGGACAACTTTTCTTTTCTTCATGCCAAACACTTGGCAGACCTCCGTGCAACGTCCAGAACACGATGGGAGATGTTTTCTGTGCTGGCACAATTTCTCCTTGCCAGACATAGTGGAAAAGCTTTTTGCTAAGATGTAGACGACAAGAAAGGCTAAGGACTGGATGTAAGCAAATGACACTCATCTTCAAAAAAGGCAATTAGGAGGACTTGCAATAGTACAAACCAGCCAGCCTCTTTTTTATCCCCAGGAAGTTGATGAAGCAGCTCTTCCTGGAAAACCTTGCCAGGCACATGAAAGACGACAAAATAATGTAGTTAGCATGATTTTTCAGGGGCATTTCATGCTGAACATCACTTTAAACTCCTCTGATGAATCAACTTGACTGGTAGATGAAGGGAATATTATCTGCCTGGGCTTCAGGGAGGTTTTTGACATATCTCTACATGGCAGCACACATCCATATGGAAGCAATAGTGCAAAGGGGAGGGAATCAGTGTCTTTTCAGTGATGCTGAGTGAAAAGACAAGAGGCAGTGGGCACACACTGAAATACAGGAGATTGCCTTTGAACATGAGTAAATGATTCTTTACTGTGAGGGTGACTGAACCACGGCACAGACTGCCCAGAAAGATTGTGGAGCCTGGATCTTTGAAGACATTAAAAGTACACCCAGATAGAATCCTGGGCAAGAGGCTCTAGGTATCCTGGTTTAGGCAGGGGGGTTCAGCCTGGTTAGCCCCACCAACCCCTTCCACTCTCATTCATTCTGTGCTAGTGAATTCTCTTCAAGATGCATTCCAAGCACTGGCATGACAAAGTTCTGTGCAGACACAGATCCAAATGGACATGGCATCGAAGTTCCTTAAGCAGTCTTCAAGAAGAATGTAAACCTCTGGGGCAAGTGTCTCTTCCCTAACTGAATCCCTTTCATGGGAAAATTCCCAGCTCTCGAAAGATCTTCTGATACGCATGCTTAAGACTGACACTGGCTGAGCAAATTTCTCCCTATGTGTATCTAAGACCAGTTAGGATCTTCACCCAAAGTGCTGTCAACATAGTCACAGAATGCCTATTGTTAAGAAGTGACAACTTCCATCAGCATGGCAACTATTGGTCCACCAAATGGATGAATGGATGGGAATTATCTACTTGGGTTAAAAACAAAAAGAAAGAGTTGGTCTTTACTTATCAATTTCATTGCAATATTGATAAGGGAAGAAAAAGACCTAAGTCCTTGACTTTCTTAACTCGAGGAAAGATTTTAAAAATTCCTTGTAAAAATGTATGATCACAATCAGACTATTGAAACCATTTGAGTTGGGAAAAAAGTTCCAAAATTGTCTAGAGAGTGGCAAAGAAGCCAAGAAAATAGGAAAGAAACAAAAAGAGGGCAAAAGAGTAAGCTTCAGTGTACAAGCTCGTTCTAGAAGTAGTCTGCTGGGGAAAGGAAGCCCCAGTTGAATTTCCAATGTATTCCTGCGCTTGATTCAGTAACTGGTCAATGTAAAAACCAATCCTTTTGTACAATTTCTTCCAGCAACAAAAACTCCAACAGGTTGACACTACCATCATGCCTGTTCCAGACATATTTCAAAGAGAAATGATGATTTTCTTGAAAACCTACTTGCATAAAAGTTGCAAGATGGTGGAGGGATTCCCACATCCTCCTTCCTCCATCTGGCTTGAAAGTAGATTTGATAAAATATGCAACAAAGCACATGATTTATAAGGTAGAGTCAAATGGATGATTTGGGAATTGATCTCTTGTTGATAGTAAACTTCACATCCACTCTGTGTGACCTTTCTAAAACAAAATGTGGAGCTGAGGCATGAATCTGCCACAACAATTGTAAAGCAAACATACACACTCCCCTTCACATGCCCCCCCTTCCACACATACCTAGGCACACACAGAGATCAGCATAGCAGATCATGAACACCTTGGAAAAGACTGAAATGCTAAACGCCTCTCTTGATGGGCAAAAGAGCTGGTGCAGTAATTCAAATGCCTGGTACAAAAATTCTGTTTCATATTTAGCTCCTATTTAAAACACAGCTTTTCATTTCATTCTATTTACAGAATATTTTCTTTTCATTTGTTTCTTTAAAATTACTTAGTTCTCACCTGTTGTATGTCTAGGAATATTTTCTTCCAAAAATAGAAAAAAATAGGTGCTACCTTTTCAGCAGAAAACATTGGTTGATACAATTTTAAACCATCATGATATGGAAGAATTGTTCTGTCCCTCTCGAAGGCGGAAGAAGCATTTGGATCACAGATCATCTACAATGAAATACTTGACATGTTTAAGATGCTTTCAATCAATTTTGATCGTCAATTGCTTCTTCGTTGTAAACAGTCATTTTTCAGTGAAGGGAAAGTGTGTGTGGTATATCTACATGATGTGTTCAAACCCAGTTCCTACTAATGGCCAGGCTGAATTCCAGGAAATAACGTCCCGAATGATATTTTGCCGCCTTCTTTGGCACTTCATGAAATCTTACCATGATGAAGTGCTGAAACACAGAGATTTTCTCTTAGAGAGTGTCTCATGTTGTAACCCATCCCATGGATTTTATACTGTAATTCTTATCTCTTTCAAAATTTGCTATCTTCTGTACAGTTTTCATGAACCTTTCTGTTACAGTAGTGAATAGCACAGATAAATGTCATTTTGTACAACTTTGAATTTACCCCAAGAGCTGAGAGAAAACTTGCTCCTATACTTCAATCCCAGTTTCTTCTATAGTCCAACTTTGTTTCTCTACCATCAAGCTTCTCCTTTGTTGCTGCTCCAAGCCCCGTCCAAGCTGACCTTGAATACTTTCAGGGATGGGACATCCACAACTTCTCTGGGCAACCTGTTCCAGTGTTCCAGCACTCCCACAGTAAAAAAGGCCTTCCTTTCATCTAATATGTGCAGGAAATCATAAATCTAGGCATAGAAATTTGGAGTGCAAATTTGAAATTCTTTTGATTTGAAGCACATTTTAGATGAATACTGACTTACAGATGACTAAAAGATGTTGATGGGCATTTGAGCTGACAAGTTTAGAAAAAGTGTACGGAAATTAAAATTGAAACCACAGAAATTAAAAACTTCTTGCCATTTTCTTTCTGCTCTCCTATTCAAAATTGCAAATGTCAGATATCAGTGCTTCTTGCAAACCTCTCAGATGCTCTCAGGGAAAAAGCATTTATTTCAGACTAAGTTGCAGTTGACGTAGAACACTGCCTTTAACAGCTGCAGTGCCCCTGAACTCAGGGCTTCCTGTTTTAAAACATCCTATCCCTAGCCTGAACGCTAACCCTAACCCTAGGCAGATAAATCAGTCTAGGTATAGGGATGTTCCCAAGGAAAAAAGTGCTGGAGGGAGCATGTTGAGGAAATTTTTGGCTGCCCTTAGGAAGCCTTTCGCAGCTGCACTGGGTCTGGAGCTCAGGGTTTACTGATTTAAAATCCCTCTCCCTTGGCGTGACCATAGCTGCAACTGGAGGCAAGTAAATCAGCCTAGGGTCCATGATGGTCCCAAGGAAAAAGCGCTGGAGGCAGCCATGTTGTGGCACTTTTCCGCTCCTCTTGGGTAGTCCTTCGCAGCTGCTGTGTTCTTGGAACTCAGGGCTTTCTGGTTAAAAAAACACTAACCCTAGGCGTAACTCTAACCGTTACCCTAGGAAGGAAAATCAGCCTATGTTTCGGGATGGACTCATGAGAATAGCTGCAGAGGCAGCCAAGTTGCGTCACTTTTGCGGCCCTCTTGGGAAGACTTCAACAGCTGCAGTGTGCCTGGAGCTAAGGGCTTCCTAGTTTTAAAAATCCTAGCCCTAGGCCTAAGCCTAACAGTAACCCTGGCAAGGGAAATCAGCCTGGTGTTAGGCTTCTTGCCAAGGAAAAAGCCGTGAAAGCAGCCATGTTGTGGCACTTTTGCACTCCCTTTTGGATGCCTTTCACAGCTCCAGTGTGCCTGGAACTCAGGGCTTCCTGATTTTAAAAATCCTAGCCCTAGGCCGAACCCCAACCCTAAGACAAGAAAGGCAAATCAGCCAGGAATTAGGCATGTCCCCAAGGAAAAAGCTGTGGAGGCAGGCATGTTGTGGTACTTTTGCGCTCTTCTTGGGTAGTCCTTCGCAGCTGCTGTGTTCTTGGAACTCAGGGCTTTCTGGTTAATAGAGCCCTTACCCTAGGCGTAACACAAACCTTAACCCTAGGAAGGAAAATCAGCCTATGTTTCGGCATGGTCTCATGGAAATATCAGTGGTGGCAGCCAAGTTGTGTCACTTTTGCGCTCCCCTTGGGATGCCTTTCGCAGCTGCAGTGTGCCTGGAGCCCAGGGCTTCCTGGTTTTAAAAGTCCTAGGCCTAAGCCTAAGAGTAACCCTAGGAAGGTAAATCAGCCGGGTATTAGGGTTCTTCCTAAGGGAAAAGCCGTGAAGGCAGCCATGTTGTGGCACTTCTGCACTCCCCTTGGGATGCCTTTGGCAGATGATGCAAGCCGGGAACTCAGGGCTTCCTGGTTAAAAAAATCCTAGCCCTAGGCTGTAAATCTAACCCTAACCCTAGGCAGATAAATCAGCCTAGGTATATGGATGGTGCCAAGGAAAAAGCTGTGAAAGCTGCCATGTTGTTGCACTTTTGTACTCCCCTTGGGATGCCTTGAACAGCTGCAGTGTGCCTGGAGCTAAGGGCTTCCTAGTTTTAAAAATCCTAGCCCTAGGCCTAAGCCTAACAGTAACCCTGGGAAGGGAAATCAGCCTGGTGTTAGGCTTCTTGCCAAGGAAAAAGCCGTGAAAGCAGCCATGTTGTGGCACTTTTGCACTCCCTTTTGGATGCCTTTCACAGCTCCAGTGTGCCTGGAACTCAGGGCTTCCTGATTTTAAAAATCCTAGCCCTAGGCCGAACCCCAACCCTAAGACGAGAAAGGCAAATCAGCCAGGAATTAGGCATGTCCCCAAGGAAAAAGCTGTGGAGGCAGGCATGTTGTGGTACTTTTGTGCTCTTCTTGGGTAGTCCTTCGCAGCTGCTGTGTTCTTGGAACTCAGGGCTTTCTGGTTAATAGAACCCTTACCCTAGGCGTAACTCAAACCTTAAGCCTAGGAAGGAAAATCAGCCTAAGGTTCGGGATGATCTCATGGAAATATCAGTGGTGGCAGCCAAGTTGTGTCACTTTTGCGCTCCCCTTGGGATGCCTTTCGCAGCTGCAGTGTGCCTGGAGCCCAGGGCTTCCTGGTTTTAAAAGTCCTAGGCCTAAGCCTAACAGTAACCCTAGGAAGGTAAATCAGCCGGGTATTAGGGTTCTTCCTAAGGGAAAAGCCGTGAAGGCAGCCATGTTGTGGCACTTCTGCACTCCCCTTGGGATGCCTTTGGCAGATGATGTAAGCCGGGAACTCAGGGCTTCCTGGTTAAAAAAATCCTATCCCTAGGCTGTAAATCTAACCCTAACCCTAGGCAGATAAATCAGCCTTGGTATATGGATGGTGCCAAGGAAAAAGCTGTGAAAGCTGCCATGTTGTTGCACTTTTGTACTCCCCTTGGGATGCCTTGAACAGCTGCAGTGTGCCTGGAGCTAAGGGCTTCCTAGTTTTAAAAATCCTAGCCCTAGGCCTAAGCCTAACAGTAACCCTGGGAAGGGAAATCAGCCTGGTGTTAGGCTTCTTGCCAAGGAAAAAGCCGTGAAAGCAGCCATGTTGTGGCACTTTTGCACTCCCTTTTGGATGCCTTTCACAGCTCCAGTGTGCCTGGAACTCAGGGCTTCCTGATTTTAAAAATCCTAGCCCTAGGCCGAACCCCAACCCTAAGACAAGAAAGGCAAATCAGCCAGGAATTAAGCATGTCCCCAAGGAAAAAGCTGTGGAGGCAGGCATGTTGTGGTACTTTTGTGCTCTTCTTGGGTAGTCCTTCGCAGCTGCTGTGTTCTTGGAACTCAGGGCTTTCTGGTTAATAGAACCCTTACCCTAGGCGTAACTCAAACCTTAAGCCTAGGAAGGAAAATCAGCCTAAGGTTCGGGATAATCTCATGGAAATATCAGTGGTGGCAGCCAAGTTGTGTCACTTTTGCGCTCCGCTTGGGATGCCTTTCACAGCTGTAGTGTGCCTGGAGCCCAGGGCTTCCTAGTTTTGAAAGTCCTAGGCCTAAGCCTAACAGTAACCCTAGGAACGTTATCAGCCGCGTATTAGGGTTCTTCCTAAGGAAAAAGATGTGAAAGCAGCCATGTTGTGGCACTTCTGCGCTCCCTATGGCAGTAATCCTGGAACTCAGGGCTTCCTTGTAAAAAATCCTAGCCCTAGGCTGAACCCTAACCCTATCCCCAGGAAGGAAAATCAGCCTAAGTATAGGGATGGTGAAACGTCCAGAACACGATGGGAGATGTTTTCTGTGCTGGCAAAGTTTTTCCTAGGCAAACATAGTGGAAAAGCTTTTTGCTAAGATGTAGACGAGAAGAGACGCTAAAGACGAAGGTACGATGCTCTCCGGAGCTAAGAGCCGCTCCCGGGCGTCTTTCGGCAGAAGCCGCGCTAAGGAGAGCACAGTGAGCGGCACAATCGTCTTTGCGCGAAGAAGCCGCTTCTTCGCCTCCGGGAGCCGGAGAGAGCGGCACCTTCGGAAAGGTGAAGAAGGAAGCTGTACAACACTGGGATTGTGTGCGCAGCTTGCCAACTGCTAGAAAACAGTACCTTTGCACTCTCCTGACTTTTCCAATCACATGCACATTCGATTGGAAGCTGTTTTGGACAACTTTTCTTTTCTTCATGCCAAACACTTGGAAGACCTCCGTGCAACGTCCAGAACACGATGGGAGATGTTTTCTGTGCTGGCACAATTTCTCCTTGCCAGACATAGTGGAAAAGCTTTTTGCTAAGATGTAGACGACAAGAAAGGCTAAGGACTGGATGTAAGCAAATGACACTCATCTTCAAAAAAGGCAATTAGGAGGACTTGCAATAGTACAAACCAGCCAGCCTCTTTTTTATCCCCAGGAAGTTGATGAAGCAGCTCTTCCTGGAAAACCTTGCCAGGCACATGAAAGACGACAAAATAATGTAGTTAGCATGATTTTTCAGGGGCATTTCATGCTGAACATCACTTTAAACTCCTCTGATGAATCAACTTGACTGGTAGATGAAGGGAATATTATCTGCCTGGGCTTCAGGGAGGTTTTTGACATATCTCTACATGGCAGCACACATCCATATGGAAGCAATAGTGCAAAGGGGAGGGAATCAGTGTCTTTTCAGTGATGCTGAGTGAAAAGACAAGAGGCAGTGGGCACACACTGAAATACAGGAGATTGCCTTTGAACATGAGTAAATGATTCTTTACTGTGAGGGTGACTGAACCACGGCACAGACTGCCCAGAAAGATTGTGGAGCCTGGATCTTTGAAGACATTAAAAGTACACCCAGATAGAATCCTGGGCAAGAGGCTCTAGGTATCCTGGTTTAGGCAGGGGGGTTCGGCCTGGTTAGCCCCACCAACCCCTTCCACTCTCATTCATTCTGTGCTAGTGAATTCTCTTCAAGATGCATTTCAAGCACTGGCATGACAAAGTTCTGTGCAGACACAGATCCAAATGGACATGGCATCGAAGTTCCTTAAGCAGTCTTCAAGAAGAATGTAAACCTCTGGGGCAAGTGTCTCTTCCCTAACTGAATCCCTTTCATGGGAAAATTCCCAGCTCTCGAAAGATCTTCTGATACGCATGCTTAAGACTGACACTGGCTGAGCAAATTTCTCCCTATGTGTATCTAAGACCAGTTAGGATCTTCACCCAAAGTGCTGTCAACATAGTCACAGAATGCCTATTGTTAAGAAGTGACAACTTCCATCAGCATGGCAACTATTGGTCCACCAAATGGATGAATGGATGGGAATTATCTACTTGGGTTAAAAACAAAAAGAAAGAGTTGGTCTTTACTTATCAATTTCATTGCAATATTGATAAGGGAAGAAAAAGACCTAAGTCCTTGACTTTCTTAACTCGAGGAAAGATTTTAAAAATTCCTTGTAAAAATGTATGATCACAATCAGACTATTGAAACCATTTGAGTTGGGAAAAAAGTTCCAAAATTGTCTAGAGAGTGGCAAAGAAGCCAAGAAAATAGGAAAGAAACAAAAAGAGGGCAAAAGAGTAAGCTTCAGTGTACAAGCTCGTTCTAGAAGTAGTCTGCTGGGGAAAGGAAGCCCCAGTTGAATTTCCAATGTATTCCTGCGCTTGATTCAGTAACTGGTCAATGTAAAAACCAATCCTTTTGTACAATTTCTTCCAGCAACAAAAACTCCAACAGGTTGACACTACCATCATGCCTGTTCCAGACATATTTCAAAGAGAAATGATGATTTTCTTGAAAACCTACTTGCATAAAAGTTGCAAGATGGTGGAGGGATTCCCACATCCTCCTTCCTCCATCTGGCTTGAAAGTAGATTTGATAAAATATGCAACAAAGCACATGATTTATAAGGTAGAGTCAAATGGATGATTTGGGAATTGATCTCTTGTTGATAGTAAACTTCACATCCACTCTGTGTGACCTTTCTAAAACAAAATGTGGAGCTGAGGCATGAATCTGCCACAACAATTGTAAAGCAAACATACACACTCCCCTTCACATGCCCCCCCTTCCACACACACCTAGGCACACACAGAGATCAGCATAGCAGATCATGAACACCTTGGAAAAGACTGAAATGCTAAACGCCTCTCTTGATGGGCAAAAGAGCTGGTGCAGTAATTCAAATGCCTGGTACAAAAATTCTGTTTCATATTTAGCTCCTATTTAAAACACAGCTTTTCATTTCATTCTATTTACAGAATATTTTCTTTTCATTTGTTTCTTTAAAATTACTTAGTTCTCACCTGTTGTATGTCTAGGAATATTTTCTTCCAAAAATAGAAAAAAATAGGTGCTACCTTTTCAGCAGAAAACATTGGTTGATACAATTTTAAACCATCATGATATGGAAGAATTGTTCTGTCCCTCTCGAAGGCGGAAGAAGCATTTGGATCACAGATCATCTACAATGAAATACTTGACATGTTTAAGATGCTTTCAATCAATTTTGATCGTCAATTGCTTCTTCGTTGTAAACAGTCATTTTTCAGTGAAGGGAAAGTGTGTGTGGTATATCTACATGATGTGTTCAAACCCAGTTCCTACTAATGGCCAGGCTGAATTCCAGGAAATAACGTCCCGAATGATATTTTGCCGCCTTCTTTGGCACTTCATGAAATCTTACCATGATGAAGTGCTGAAACACAGAGATTTTCTCTTAGAGAGTGTCTCATGTTGTAACCCATCCCATGGATTTTATACTGTAATTCTTATCTCTTTTAAAATTTGCTATCTTCTGTACAGTTTTCATGAACCTTTCTGTTACAGTAGTGAATAGCACAGATAAATGTCATTTTGTACAACTTTGAATTTACCCCAAGAGCTGAGAGAAAACTTGCTCCTATACTTCAATCCCAGTTTCTTCTATAGTCCAACTTTGTTTCTCTACCATCAAGCTTCTCCTTTGTTGCTGCTCCAAGCCCCGTCCAAGCTGACCTTGAATACTTTCAGGGATGGGACACCCACAACTTCCCTGGGCAACCTGTTCCAATGTTCCAGCACTCCCACAGTAAAAAAGGCCGTCCTTCCATCTAATATGTGCAGGAAATCATAAATCTAGGCATAGAAATTTGGAGTGCAAATTTGAAATTCTTTTGATTTGAAGCACATTTTAGATGAATACTGACTTACAGATGACTAAAAGATGTTGATGGGCATTTGAGCTGACAAGTTTAGAAAAAGTGTACGGAAATTAAAATTGAAACCACTGAAATTAAAAACTTCTTGCCATTTTCTTTCTGCTCTCCTATTCAAAATTGCAAATGTCAGATATCAGTGCTTCATGCAAACCTCTCAGATGCTCTCAGGGAAAAAGCATTTATTTCAGACTAAGTTGCGGTTGACATAGAACACTGCCTTTAACAGCTGCAGTGCCCCTGAACTCAGGGCTTCCTGTTTTAAAACATCCTATCCCTAGCCTGAACGCTAACCCTAACCCTAGGCAGATAAATCAGTCTAGGTATAGGGATGTTCCCAAGGAAAAAACGCTGGAGGGAGCATGTTGAGGAAATTTTTGGCTGCCCTTAGGAAGCCTTTCGCAGCTGCACTGGGTCTGGAGCTCAGGGTTTACTGATTTAAAATCCCTCCCCCTTGGCGTGACCATAGCTGCAACTGGAGGCAAGTAAATCAGCCTAGGGTCCATGATGGTCCCAAGGAAAAAGCGCTGGAGGCAGCCATGTTGTGGCACTTTTCCGCTCCTCTTGGGTAGTCCTTCGCAGCTGCTGTGTTCTTGGAACTCAGGGCTTTCTGGTTAAAAAAACACTAACCCTAGCTGTAACTCTAACCCTAACCCTAGGAAGGAAAATCAGCCTATGGTTCGGGATGGACTCATGAGAATAGCAGCAGAGGCAGCCAAGTTGTGTCACTTTTGCGGCCCTCTTGGGATGCCTTCAACAGCTGCAGTGTGCCTGGAGCTAAGGGCTTCCTAGTTTTAAAAATCCTAGCCCTAGGCCTAAGCCTAACAGTAACCCTGGGAAGGGAAATCAGCCTGGTGTTAGGCTTCTTGCCAAGGAAAAAGCCGTGAAAGCAGCCATGTTGTGGCACTTTTGCACTCCCTTTTGGATGCCTTTCACAGCTCCAGTGTGCCTGGAACTCAGGGCTTCCTGATTTTAAAAATCCTAGCCCTAGGCCGAACCCCAACCCTAAGACGAGAAAGGCAAATCAGCCAGGAATTAGGCATGTCCCCAAGGAAAAAGCTGTGGAGGCAGGCATGTTGTGGTACTTTTGTGCTCTTCTTGGGTAGTCCTTCGCAGCTGCTGTGTTCTTGGAACTCAGGGCTTTCTGGTTAATAGAACCCTTACCCTAGGCGTAACTCAAACCTTAAGCCTAGGAAGGAAAATCAGCCTAAGGTTCGGGATGATCTCATGGAAATATCAGTGGTGGCAGCCAAGTTGTGTCACTTTTGCGCTCCCCTTGGGATGCCTTTCGCAGCTGCAGTGTGCCTGGAGCCCAGGGCTTCCTGGTTTTAAAAGTCCTAGGCCTAAGCCTAACAGTAACCCTAGGAAGGTAAATCAGCCGGGTATTAGGGTTCTTCCTAAGGGAAAAGCCGTGAAGGCAGCCATGTTGTGGCACTTCTGCACTCCCCTTGGGATGCCTTTGGCAGATGATGTAAGCCGGGAACTCAGGGCTTCCTGGTTAAAAAAATCCTATCCCTAGGCTGTAAATCTAACCCTAACCCTAGGCAGATAAATCAGCCTTGGTATATGGATGGTGCCAAGGAAAAAGCTGTGAAAGCTGCCATGTTGTTGCACTTTTGTACTCCCCTTGGGATGCCTTGAACAGCTGCAGTGTGCCTGGAGCTAAGGGCTTCCTAGTTTTAAAAATCCTAGCCCTAGGCCTAAGCCTAACAGTAACCCTGGGAAGGGAAATCAGCCTGGTGTTAGGCTTCTTGCCAAGGAAAAAGCCGTGAAAGCAGCCATGTTGTGGCACTTTTGCACTCCCTTTTGGATGCCTTTCACAGCTCCAGTGTGCCTGGAACTCAGGGCTTCCTGATTTTAAAAATCCTAGCCCTAGGCCGAACCCCAACCCTAAGACAAGAAAGGCAAATCAGCCAGGAATTAAGCATGTCCCCAAGGAAAAAGCTGTGGAGGCAGGCATGTTGTGGTACTTTTGTGCTCTTCTTGGGTAGTCCTTCGCAGCTGCTGTGTTCTTGGAACTCAGGGCTTTCTGGTTAATAGAACCCTTACCCTAGGCGTAACTCAAACCTTAAGCCTAGGAAGGAAAATCAGCCTAAGGTTCGGGATAATCTCATGGAAATATCAGTGGTGGCAGCCAAGTTGTGTCACTTTTGCGCTCCGCTTGGGATGCCTTTCACAGCTGTAGTGTGCCTGGAGCCCAGGGCTTCCTAGTTTTGAAAGTCCTAGGCCTAAGCCTAACAGTAACCCTAGGAACGTTATCAGCCGCGTATTAGGGTTCTTCCTAAGGAAAAAGATGTGAAAGCAGCCATGTTGTGGCACTTCTGCGCTCCCTATGGCAGTAATCCTGGAACTCAGGGCTTCCTTGTAAAAAATCCTAGCCCTAGGCTGAACCCTAACCCTATCCCCAGGAAGGAAAATCAGCCTAAGTATAGGGATGGTGAAACGTCCAGAACACGATGGGAGATGTTTTCTGTGCTGGCAAAGTTTTTCCTAGGCAAACATAGTGGAAAAGCTTTTTGCTAAGATGTAGACGAGAAGAGACGCTAAAGACGAAGGTACGATGCTCTCCGGAGCTAAGAGCCGCTCCCGGGCGTCTTTCGGCAGAAGCCGCGCTAAGGAGAGCACAGTGAGCGGCACAATCGTCTTTGCGCGAAGAAGCCGCTTCTTCGCCTCCGGGAGCCGGAGAGAGCGGCACCTTCGGAAAGGTGAAGAAGGAAGCTGTACAACACTGGGATTGTGTGCGCAGCTTGCCAACTGCTAGAAAACAGTACCTTTGCACTCTCCTGACTTTTCCAATCACATGCACATTCGATTGGAAGCTGTTTTGGACAACTTTTCTTTTCTTCATGCCAAACACTTGGCAGACCTCCGTGCAACGTCCAGAACACGATGGGAGATGTTTTCTGTGCTGGCACAATTTCTCCTTGCCAGACATAGTGGAAAAGCTTTTTGCTAAGATGTAGACGACAAGAAAGGCTAAGGACTGGATGTAAGCAAATGACACTCATCTTCAAAAAAGGCAATTAGGAGGACTTGCAATAGTACAAACCAGCCAGCCTCTTTTTTATCCCCAGGAAGTTGATGAAGCAGCTCTTCCTGGAAAACCTTGCCAGGCACATGAAAGACGACAAAATAATGTAGTTAGCATGATTTTTCAGGGGCATTTCATGCTGAACATCACTTTAAACTCCTCTGATGAATCAACTTGACTGGTAGATGAAGGGAATATTATCTGCCTGGGCTTCAGGGAGGTTTTTGACATATCTCTACATGGCAGCACACATCCATATGGAAGCAATAGTGCAAAGGGGAGGGAATCAGTGTCTTTTCAGTGATGCTGAGTGAAAAGACAAGAGGCAGTGGGCACACACTGAAATACAGGAGATTGCCTTTGAACATGAGTAAATGATTCTTTACTGTGAGGGTGACTGAACCACGGCACAGACTGCCCAGAAAGATTGTGGAGCCTGGATCTTTGAAGACATTAAAAGTACACCCAGATAGAATCCTGGGCAAGAGGCTCTAGGTATCCTGGTTTAGGCAGGGGGGTTCAGCCTGGTTAGCCCCACCAACCCCTTCCACTCTCATTCATTCTGTGCTAGTGAATTCTCTTCAAGATGCATTCCAAGCACTGGCATGACAAAGTTCTGTGCAGACACAGATCCAAATGGACATGGCATCGAAGTTCCTTAAGCAGTCTTCAAGAAGAATGTAAACCTCTGGGGCAAGTGTCTCTTCCCTAACTGAATCCCTTTCATGGGAAAATTCCCAGCTCTCGAAAGATCTTCTGATACGCATGCTTAAGACTGACACTGGCTGAGCAAATTTCTCCCTATGTGTATCTAAGACCAGTTAGGATCTTCACCCAAAGTGCTGTCAACATAGTCACAGAATGCCTATTGTTAAGAAGTGACAACTTCCATCAGCATGGCAACTATTGGTCCACCAAATGGATGAATGGATGGGAATTATCTACTTGGGTTAAAAACAAAAAGAAAGAGTTGGTCTTTACTTATCAATTTCATTGCAATATTGATAAGGGAAGAAAAAGACCTAAGTCCTTGACTTTCTTAACTCGAGGAAAGATTTTAAAAATTCCTTGTAAAAATGTATGATCACAATCAGACTATTGAAACCATTTGAGTTGGGAAAAAAGTTCCAAAATTGTCTAGAGAGTGGCAAAGAAGCCAAGAAAATAGGAAAGAAACAAAAAGAGGGCAAAAGAGTAAGCTTCAGTGTACAAGCTCGTTCTAGAAGTAGTCTGCTGGGGAAAGGAAGCCCCAGTTGAATTTCCAATGTATTCCTGCGCTTGATTCAGTAACTGGTCAATGTAAAAACCAATCCTTTTGTACAATTTCTTCCAGCAACAAAAACTCCAACAGGTTGACACTACCATCATGCCTGTTCCAGACATATTTCAAAGAGAAATGATGATTTTCTTGAAAACCTACTTGCATAAAAGTTGCAAGATGGTGGAGGGATTCCCACATCCTCCTTCCTCCATCTGGCTTGAAAGTAGATTTGATAAAATATGCAACAAAGCACATGATTTATAAGGTAGAGTCAAATGGATGATTTGGGAATTGATCTCTTGTTGATAGTAAACTTCACATCCACTCTGTGTGACCTTTCTAAAACAAAATGTGGAGCTGAGGCATGAATCTGCCACAACAATTGTAAAGCAAACATACACACTCCCCTTCACATGCCCCCCCTTCCACACACACCTAGGCACACACAGAGATCAGCATAGCAGATCATGAACACCTTGGAAAAGACTGAAATGCTAAACGCCTCTCTTGATGGGCAAAAGAGCTGGTGCAGTAATTCAAATGCCTGGTACAAAAATTCTGTTTCATATTTAGCTCCTATTTAAAACACAGCTTTTCATTTCATTCTATTTACAGAATATTTTCTTTTCATTTGTTTCTTTAAAATTACTTAGTTCTCACCTGTTGTATGTCTAGGAATATTTTCTTCCAAAAATAGAAAAAAATAGGTGCTACCTTTTCAGCAGAAAACATTGGTTGATACAATTTTAAACCATCATGATATGGAAGAATTGTTCTGTCCCTCTCGAAGGCGGAAGAAGCATTTGGATCACAGATCATCTACAATGAAATACTTGACATGTTTAAGATGCTTTCAATCAATTTTGATCGTCAATTGCTTCTTCGTTGTAAACAGTCATTTTTCAGTGAAGGGAAAGTGTGTGTGGTATATCTACATGATGTGTTCAAACCCAGTTCCTACTAATGGCCAGGCTGAATTCCAGGAAATAACGTCCCGAATGATATTTTGCCGCCTTCTTTGGCACTTCATGAAATCTTACCATGATGAAGTGCTGAAACACAGAGATTTTCTCTTAGAGAGTGTCTCATGTTGTAACCCATCCCATGGATTTTATACTGTAATTCTTATCTCTTTCAAAATTTGCTATCTTCTGTACAGTTTTCATGAACCTTTCTGTTACAGTAGTGAATAGCACAGATAAATGTCATTTTGTACAACTTTGAATTTACCCCAAGAGCTGAGAGAAAACTTGCTCCTATACTTCAATCCCAGTTTCTTCTATAGTCCAACTTTGTTTCTCTACCATCAAGCTTCTCCTTTTTTGCTGCTCCAAGCCCCGTCCAAGCTGACCTTGAATACTTTCAGGGATGGGACACCCACAACTTCCCTGGGCAACCTGTTCCAGTGTTCCAGCACTCCCACAGTAAAAAAGGCCTTCCTTTCATCTAATATGTGCAGGAAATCATAAATCTAGGCATAGAAATTTGGAGTGCAAATTTGAAATTCTTTTGATTTGAAGCACATTTTAGATGAATACTGACTTACAGATGACTAAAAGATGTTGATGGGCATTTGAGCTGACAAGTTTAGAAAAAGTGTACGGAAATTAAAATTGAAACCACTGAAATTAAAAACTTCTTGCCATTTTCTTTCTGCTCTCCTATTCAAAATTGCAAATGCCAGATATCAGTGCTTCATGCAAACCTCTCAGGTGCTCTCAGGGAAAAAACATTTATTTCAAACTAAGTTGCGGTTGATGTAGAACACTGCCTTTAACAGCTGCAGTGTGCCTGGAATTCAGGTCTTCCTGTTTGAAAACATCCTATCCCTAGGCTGAACGCTAACCCTAACCCTAGGCAGATAAATCAGCCTAGGTATAGGGATGGTGCCAAGGAAAAAGCTGTGAAAGCTGCCATGTTGTTGCACTTTTTTACTCCCCTTGGGATGCCTTTCACAGCTGCCGTGTGCCTGGAGTTCAGGGCTTCCTACTTTTAAAAATCCTAGCCCTAGGCCTAAGCCTAACAGTAACCCTGGGAAGGGAAATCAGCCTGGTGTTAGGCTTCTTGCCAAGGAAAAAGCCGTGAAAGCAGCCATGTTGTGGCACTTTTGCACTCCCTTTGGGATGCCTTTCACAGCTCCACTGTGCCTGGATCTCAGGGCTTCCTGATTTTAAAAATCCTAACCCTAGGCCGAACCCCAACCCTAAGACGAGAAAGGCAAATCAGCGAGGAATTAGGCATGTCCCCAAGGAAAAAGCTGTGGAGGCAGGCATGTTGTGGTACTTTTGCGCTCTTCTAGGGTAGTCCTTTGCAGCTGCCGTGTTCTTGGAACTCAGGGCTTTCTGGTTAAAAGAACCCTTACCCTAGGCGCAACTCAAACCTTAATCCTAGGAAGGAAAATCAGCCTATGGTTCGGGATGGTCTCATGAGAATAGCAGCAGAGGCAGCCAAGTTGTGTCACTTCTGCGGCCCTCTTGGGATGCCTTGAACAGCTGCATGTGCCTGGAGCCCAGGGCTTCCTGGTTTTAAAAGTCCTAGGCCTAAGCCTAACAGTAACCCTAGGAAGGTAAATCAGCTGGGTATTAGGGTTCTTCCTAAGGGAAAAGCCGTGAAAGCAGCCATGTTGTGGCACTTCTGCACTCCCTTTGGGATGCCTTTGGCAGATGAAGTAAGCCTGGAACTCAGGCCTTCCTAGTTAAAAAAATCCTAGCCCTAGGCCGAACCCCAACCCTAAGACGAGAAAGGCAAATCAGCCAGGAATTAGGCATGTCCCCAAGGAAAAAGCTGTGGAGGCAGGCATGTTGTGGTACTTTTGCGCTCTTCTTGGGAAGTCCTTCGCAGCTGCTGTGTTCTTGGAACTCAGGGCTTTCTGGTTAATAGAACCCTTACCCTAGGCGTAACTCAAACCTTAAGCCTAGGAAGGAAAATCAGCCTATGGTTCGGGATGGTTCTCATAGAAATATCAGTGGTGGCAGCCAAGTTGTGTCACTTTTGCGCTCCCCTTGGGATGCCTTTTGCAGCTACAGTGTGCCTGGAGCCCAGGGCTTCCTGGTTTTAAAAGTCCTAGGCCTAAGCCTAACAGTAACCCTAGGAAGGTAAATCAGCCGGGTATTAGGCTTCTTGCCAAGGAAAAAGCCGTGAAAGCAGCCATGTTGTGGCACATTTGCACTCCCTTTTGGATGCCTTTCACAGCTCCAGTGTGCCTGGAACTCAGGGCTTCCTGATTTTAAAAATCCTAGCCCTAGGCTGAACCCCAACCCTAAGACGAGAAAGGCAAATCAGCCAGGAATTAGGCATGTCCCCAAGGAAAAAGCTGTGGAGGCAGGCATGTTGTGGTACTTTTGCGCTCTTCTTGGGAAGTCCTTCGCAGCTGCTGTGTTCTTGGAACTCAGGGCTTTCTGGTTAATAGAACCCTTACCCTAGGCGTAACTCAAACCTTAAGCCTAGGAAGGAAAATCAGCCTATGCTTCGGGATGGTCTCATGAGAATAGCAGCAGAGGCAGCCAAGTTGTGTCACTTCTGCGGCCCTCTTGGGATGCCTTTTGCTGCTGCAGTGTGCCTGGAGCCCAGGGCTTCCTGGTTTTAAAAGTCCTAGGCCTAAGCCTAACAGTAACCCTTGGAAGGTAAATCAGCCGGGTATTAGGGTTCTTCCTAAGGGAAAAGCCGTGAAAGCAGCCATGTTGTGGCACTTCTGCACTCCCTTTGGGATGCCTTTGGCAGATGAAGTAAGCCTGGAACTCAGGGCTTCCTGATTTTAAAAATCCTAGCCCTAGGCCGAACCCCAACCCTAAGACGAGAAAGGCAAATCAGCCAGGAATTAGGCATGTCCCCAAGGAAAAAGCTGTGGAGGCAGGCATGTTGTGGTACTTTTGCGCTCTTCTTGGGAAGTCCTTCGCAGCTGCTGTGTTCTTGGAACTCAGGGCTTTCTGGTTAATAGAACCCTTACCCTAGGCGTAACTCAAACCTTAAGCCTAGGAAGGAAAATCAGCCTATGGTTCGGGATGGTTCTCATAGAAATATCAGTGGTGGCAGCCAAGTTGTGTCACTTTTGCGCTCCCCTTGGGATGCCTTTTGCAGCTACAGTGTGCCTGGAGCCCAGGGCTTCCTGGTTTTAAAAGTCCTAGGCCTAAGCCTAACAGTAACCCTAGGAAGGTAAATCAGCCGGGTATTAGGCTTCTTGCCAAGGAAAAAGCCGTGAAAGCAGCCATGTTGTGGCACTTTTGCACTCCCTTTGGGATGCCTTTGGCAGATGCAGTAAACCTGGAACTCAGGGCTTCCTGGTTAAAAAACTCCAAGCCCTAGGCTGAACCCTAACCCTAACCCTAGGCAGATAAATCAGCCTAGGTATAGGGATGGTGCCAAGGAAAAAGCTGTGAAAGCTGCCATGTTGTTGCACTTTTGTACTCCCCTTGGGATGCCTTTCACAGCTGCCGTGTGGCTGGAGCTCAGGGCTTCCTACTTTTAAAAATCCTAGCCCTAGGCCTAAGCCTAACAGTAACCCTGGGAAGGGAAATCAGCCTGGTGTTAGGCTTCTTGCCAAGGAAAAAGCCGTGAAAGCAGCCATGTTGTGGCACTTTTGCACTCCCTTTTGGATGCCTTTCACAGCTCCACTGTGCCTGGAACTCAGGGCTTCCTGATTTTAAAAATCCTAACCCTAGGCCGAACCCCAACCCTAAGACGAGAAACGCAAATCAGCCAGGAATTAGGCATGTCCCCAAGGAAAAAGCTGTGGAGGCAGGCATGTTGTGGTACTTTTGTGCTCTTCTTGGGTAGTCCTTCGCAGCTGCTGTGTTCTTGGAACTCAGGGCTTTCTGCTTAAAAGACTCTACCCTTGGCATAACTCTAACCCTAGGAAGATAAATCAGCCTATGGTTTGGGATGGTCTCATGGAAATATCAGTGGTGGCAGCCAAGTTGTTTCACTTTTGCACTCCCCTTGGGATGCCTTTCGCAGCTGCACTGTGCCTGGAGCCCAGGGCTTCCTGGTTTTAAAAGTCCTAGGCCTAAGCCTTACAGTAACCCTAGGAAGGTAAATCAGCCGGGTATTAGGGTTCTTCCTAAGGAAAAAGCCATGAAAGCAGCCATGTTGTGGCACTTCTGCTCTCCCTATGGGATGCCTTTCACAGCTGCCGTGTGCCTGGAGCTCAGAGCTTGCTGGTTTAAAAAGCTCTATACCTAGGCGTAACCCTAAACCTAACCCTAACCCTAACCCTGGTCATTTACATCAGCCTGGGTTTAGGAATTATCCCAAAGAAAAAGCTGTGGAGACAGCCATGTTGTGGCACTTTTGCACTCCCCTTGGGATGCCTTTCACAGCTGCAGTGTGCTTGGACCACAGGGCTTCCTGGTTTAAAATCCACTACTTTAGCCCTAACTGGAGGCTTCTAAATCAGCCTTCGTTTCGGGATGGTCCCAAGGAAAAAGCTCTGGACACAGCCAAGTTGTGGCACATTTGCTTTCCCCTTGGGATGCCTTTCACAGCTGCAGTGCCCCTGCAACTCAGGGCTTCCTGTTTGAAAACATCCTATCCCTAGGCTGAACCCTAAACCAAACCCTAGGCAGATAAATCAGCCTAGGTATAGGGATGGTGCCAAGGAAAAAAGCGCTTGAGGGAGCATGTTGAGGCAATTTTTGGCTGCCCTTGGGAAGCCTTTCGCAGCTGCACTGGGTCTGGAGCTCAGGGTTTACTGATTTAAAATCCCTCTCCCTTGGCGTGACCATAGCTGCAACTGGAAGCAAGTAAATCAGCCTAGGTTCCATGATGGTCCCAAGGAAAAAGCTCTGGAGGCAGCCATATTGTGGCACTTTTGCACTCCCTTTTGGATGCCTTTCACAGCTCCAGTGTGCCTGGAACTCAGGGCTTCCTGATTTTAAAAGTCCTAGCCCTAGACCGAACCCTAACCCTAAGACAAGAAAGGCAAATCAGCCAGGAATTAGGTATGTCCCCAAGGAAAAAGCTCTGGAGGCAGGCATGTTGTGGTACTTTTGCGCTCTTCTAGGGTAGTCCTTTGCAGCTGCCGTGTTCTTGGAACTCAGGGCTTTCTGGTTAATAGAACCCTTACCCTAGGCGCAATTCAAACCTTAACCCTAGGAAGGAAAATCAGCCTATGGTTCGGGATGGTCTCATGAGAATAGCAGCAGAGGCAGCCAAGTTGTGTCACTTCTGCGGCCCTCTTGGGATGCCTTTCGCAGCTGCAGTGTGCCTGGAGCCCAGGGCTTCCTGGTTTTAAAAGTCCTAGGCCTAAGCCTAAGAGTAACCCTAGGAAGGTAAATCAGCCGGGTATTAGGGTTGTTCCTAAGGGAAAAGCCGTGAAAGCAGCCATGTTGTGGCACTTCTGCACTCCCTTTGGGATGCCTTTGACAGATGAAGTAAGCCTGGAACTCAGGGCTTCCTAGTTAAAGAAATCCTAGCCCTAGGCCGAACCCCAACCCTAAGACGAGAAAGGCAAATCAGCCAGGAATTAGGCATGTCCCCAAGGAAAAAGCTGTGGAGGCAGGCATGTTGTGGTACTTTTGCGCTCTTCTTGGGAAGTCCTTCGCAGCTGCTGTGTTCTTGGAACTCAGGGCTTTCTGGTTAATAGAACCCTTACCCTAGGCGTAACTCAAACCTTAAGCCTAGGAAGGAAAATCAGCCTATGGTTCGGGATGCTCTCATGGAAATATCAGTGGTGGGAGCCAAGTTGTGTCACTTTTGCACTCCCCTTGGGATGCCTTTCGCAGCTGCAGTGTGCCTGGAGCCCAGGGCTTCCTGGTTTTAAAAGTCCTAGGCCTAAGCCTAACAGTAACCCTAGGAAGGTAAATCAGCTCGGTATTAGGGTTCTACCTAAGGGAAAAGCCGTGAAAGCAGCCATGTTGTGGCACTTTTGCACTCCCTTTTGGATGGCTTTGGCAGATGCAGTAAGCCTGGAACTCAGGGCTTCCTGGTTAAAAAAATACTAGCCCTAGGCCGAACCCAGCCCTAAGACGAGAAAGGCAAATCAGCCAGGAATTAGGCATGTCCTCAAGGAAAAAGCTGTGGAGGCAGGCATGTTGTTGCACTTTTGCGCTCTTCTTGGGTAGTCCTTCGCAGCTGCTGTGTTCTTGGAACTCAGGGCTTTCTGGTTAATAGAACCCTTACCCTAGGCGCAACTCAAACCTTAACCCTAGGAAGGAAAATCAGCCTATGATTCGGGATGGTCTCATGGAAATATCAGTGGTGGGAGCCAAGTTGTGTCACTTTTGCGGCCATCTTGGAATGCCTTTTGCTGCTGCAGTGTGCCTGGAGTCCAGGGCTTCCTGGTTTTAAAAGTCCTAGGCCTAAGCCTAACAGTAACCCTAGGAAGGTAAATCAGCTGCGTATTAGGGTTCTTCCTAAGGGAAAAGCCGTGAAAGCAGCCATGTTGTGGCACTTCTGCACTCCCTTTGGGATGCCTTTGGCAGATGAAGTAAACTTGGAACTCAGGGCTTCCTGGTTAAAAAACTCCAAGCCCTAGGCTGAACCCTAACCCTAACCCTAGGCAGATAAATCAGCCTAGGTATAGGGATGGTGCCAAGGAAATAGCTGTGAAAGCTGCCATGTTGTTGCACTTTTGTACTCGCCTTGGGATGCCTTTCACAGCTGCCGTGTGCCTGGAGCTCAGGGCTTCCTACTTTTAAAAATCCTAGCCCTAGGCCTAAGCCTAACAGTAACCCTGGGAAGGTAAATCAGCCTGGTGTTAGGCTTCTTGCCAAGGAAAAAGCCGTGAAAGCAGCCATGTTGTGGCACTTTTGCACTCCCTTTTGGATGCCTTTCACAGCTCCAGTGTGCCTGGAACTCAGGGCTTCCTGATTTTAAAAATCCTAGCCCTAGGCCGAACCCCAACCCTAAGACGAGAAAGGCAAATCAGCCAGGAATTAGGCATGTCCCCAAGGAAAAAGCTGTGGAGGCAGGCATGTTGTGGTACGTTTGCGCTCTTCTTGGGTAGTCCTTCGCAGCTGCTGTGTTCTTGGAACTCAGGGCTTTCTGCTTAAAAGACTCTACCCTTGGCATAACTCTAACCCTAGGAAGATAAATCAGCCTATGGTTTGGGATGGTCTCATGGAAATATCAGTGGTGGCAGCCAAGTTGTTTCACTTTTGCACTCCCCTTGGGATGCCTTTCGCAGCTGCACTGTGCCTGGAGCCCAGGGCTTCCTGGTTTTAAAAGTCCTAGGCCTAAGCCTTACTGTAACCCTAGGAAGGTAAATCAGCCGGGTATTAGGGTTCTTCCTAAGGAAAAAGCCATGAAAGCAGCCATGTTGTGGCACTTCTGCTCTCCCTATGGGATGCCTTTCACAGCTGCCGTGTGCCTGGAGCTCAGAGCTTGCTGGTTTAAAAAGCTCTATACCTAGGCGTAACCCTAAACCTAACCCTAACCCTAACCCTGGTCATTTACATCAGCCTGGGTTTAGGAATTATCCCAAAGAAAAAGCTGTGGAGACAGCCATGTTGTGGCACTTTTGCACTCCCCTTGGGATGCCTTTCACAGCTGCAGTGTGCTTGGACCACAGGGCTTCCTGGTTTAAAATCCACTACTTTAGCCCTAACTGGAGGCTTCTAAATCAGCCTTCGTTTCGGGATGGTCCCAAGGAAAAAGCTCTGGACACAGCCAAGTTGTGGCACATTTGCTTTCCCCTTGGGATGCCTTTCACAGCTGCAGTGCCCCTGCAACTCAGGGCTTCCTGTTTGAAAACATCCTATCCCTAGGCTGAACCCTAAACCAAACCCTAGGCAGATAAATCAGCCTAGGTATAGGGATGGTGCCAAGGAAAAAAGCGCTTGAGGGAGCATGTTGAGGCAATTTTTGGCTGCCCTTGGGAAGCCTTTCGCAGCTGCACTGGGTCTGGAGCTCAGGGTTTACTGATTTAAAATCCCTCTCCCTTGGCGTGACCATAGCTGCAACTGGAAGCAAGTAAATCAGCCTAGGTTCCATGATGGTCCCAAGGAAAAAGCTCTGGAGGCAGCCATATTGTGGCACTTTTGCACTCCCTTTTGGATGCCTTTCACAGCTCCAGTGTGCCTGGAACTCAGGGCTTCCTGATTTTAAAAGTCCTAGCCCTAGACCGAACCCTAACCCTAAGACAAGAAAGGCAAATCAGCCAGGAATTAGGCATGTCCCCAAGGAAAAAGCTCTGGAGGCAGGCATGTTGTGGTACTTTTGCGCTCTTCTAGGGTAGTCCTTTGCAGCTGCCGTGTTCTTGGAACTCAGGGCTTTCTGGTTAATAGAACCCTTACCCTAGGCGCAATTCAAACCTTAACCCTAGGAAGGAAAATCAGCCTATGGTTCGGGATGGTCTCATGAGAATAGCAGCAGAGGCAGCCAAGTTGTGTCACTTCTGCGGCCCTCTTGGGATGCCTTGAACAGCTGCATGTGCCTGGAGCCCAGGGCTTCCTGGTTTTAAAAGTCCTAGGCCTAAGCCTAAGAGTAACCCTAGGAAGGTAAATCAGCCGGGTATTAGGGTTGTTCCTAAGGGAAAAGCCGTGAAAGCAGCCATGTTGTGGCACTTCTGCACTCCCTTTGGGATGCCTTTGACAGATGAAGTAAGCCTGGAACTCAGGGCTTCCTAGTTAAAGAAATCCTAGCCCTAGGCCGAACCCCAACCCTAAGACGAGAAAGGCAAATCAGCCAGGAATTAGGCATGTCCCCAAGGAAAAAGCTGTGGAGGCAGGCATGTTGTGGTACTTTTGCGCTCTTCTTGGGAAGTCCTTCGCAGCTGCTGTGTTCTTGGAACTCAGGGCTTTCTGGTTAATAGAACCCTTACCCTAGGCGTAACTCAAACCTTAAGCCTAGGAAGGAAAATCAGCCTATGGTTCGGGATGCTCTCATGGAAATATCAGTGGTGGGAGCCAAGTTGTGTCACTTTTGCACTCCCCTTGGGATGCCTTTCGCAGCTGCAGTGTGCCTGGAGCCCAGGGCTTCCTGGTTTTAAAAGTCCTAGGCCTAAGCCTAACAGTAACCCTAGGAAGGTAAATCAGCTCGGTATTAGGGTTCTACCTAAGGGAAAAGCCGTGAAAGCAGCCATGTTGTGGCACTTTTGCACTCCCTTTTGGATGGCTTTGGCAGATGAAGTAAGCCTGGAACTCAGGGCTTCCTGGTTAAAAAAATACTAGCCCTAGGCCGAACCCAGCCCTAAGACGAGAAAGGCAAATCAGCCAGGAATTAGGCATGTCCTCAAGGAAAAAGCTGTGGAGGCAGGCATGTTGTTGCACTTTTGCGCTCTTCTTGGGTAGTCCTTCGCAGCTGCTGTGTTCTTGGAACTCAGGGCTTTCTGGTTAATAGAACCCTTACCCTAGGCGCAACTCAAACCTTAACCCTAGGAAGGAAAATCAGCCTATGGTTCGGGATGGTCTCATGGAAATATCAGTGGTGGGAGCCAAGTTGTGTCACTTTTGCGGCCATCTTGGAATGCCTTTTGCTGCTGCAGTGTGCCTGGAGTCCAGGGCTTCCTGGTTTTAAAAGTCCTAGGCCTAAGCCTAACAGTAACCCTAGGAAGGTAAATCAGCTGCGTATTAGGGTTCTTCCTAAGGGAAAAGCCGTGAAAGCAGCCATGTTGTGGCACTTTTGCACTCCCTTTGGGATGCCTTTGGCAGATGAAGTAAACTTGGAACTCAGGGCTTCCTGGTTAAAAAACTCCAAGCCCTAGGCTGAACCCTAACCCTAACCCTAGGCAGATAAATCAGCCTAGGTATAGGGATGGTGCCAAGGAAATAGCTGTGAAAGCTGCCATGTTGTTGCACTTTTGTACTCCCCTTGGGATGCCTTTCACAGCTGCCGTGTGCCTGGAGCTCAGGGCTTCCTACTTTTAAAAATCCTAGCCCTAGGCCTAAGCCTAACAGTAACCCTGGGAAGGTAAATCAGCCTGGTGTTAGGCTTCTTGCCAAGGAAAAAGCCGTGAAAGCAGCCATGTTGTGGCACTTTTGCACTCCCTTTTGGATGCCTTTCACAGCTCCAGTGTGCCTGGAACTCAGGGCTTCCTGATTTTAAAAATCCTAGCCCTAGGCCGAACCCCAACCCTAAGACGAGAAAGGCAAATCAGCCAGGAATTAGGCATGTCCCCAAGGAAAAAGCTGTGGAGGCAGGCATGTTGTGGTACGTTTGCGCTCTTCTTGGGTAGTCCTTCGCAGCTGCTGTGTTCTTGGAACTCAGGGCTTTCTGCTTAAAAGACTCTACCCTTGGCATAACTCTAACCCTAGGAAGATAAATCAGCCTATGGTTTGGGATGGTCTCATGGAAATATCAGTGGTGGCAGCCAAGTTGTTTCACTTTTGCACTCCCCTTGGGATGCCTTTCGCAGCTGCACTGTGCCTGGAGCCCAGGGCTTCCTGGTTTTAAAAGTCCTAGGCCTAAGCCTTACTGTAACCCTAGGAAGGTAAATCAGCCGGGTATTAGGGTTCTTCCTAAGGAAAAAGCCATGAAAGCAGCCATGTTGTGGCACTTCTGCTCTCCCTATGGGATGCCTTTCACAGCTGCCGTGTGCCTGGAGCTCAGAGCTTGCTGGTTTAAAAAGCTCTATACCTAGGCGTAACCCTAAACCTAACCCTAACCCTAACCCTGGTCATTTACATCAGCCTGGGTTTAGGAATTATCCCAAAGAAAAAGCTGTGGAGACAGCCATGTTGTGGCACTTTTGCACTCCCCTTGGGATGCCTTTCACAGCTGCAGTGTGCTTGGACCACAGGGCTTCCTGGTTTAAAATCCACTACTTTAGCCCTAACTGGAGGCTTCTAAATCAGCCTTCGTTTCGGGATGGTCCCAAGGAAAAAGCTCTGGACACAGCCAAGTTGTGGCACATTTGCTTTCCCCTTGGGATGCCTTTCACAGCTGCAGTGCCCCTGCAACTCAGGGCTTCCTGTTTGAAAACATCCTATCCCTAGGCTGAACCCTAAACCAAACCCTAGGCAGATAAATCAGCCTAGGTATAGGGATGTTCCCAAGGAAAAAAGCGCTTGAGGGAGCATGTTGAGGCAATTTTTGGCTGCCCTTGGGAAGCCTTTCGCAGCTGCACTGGGTCTGGAGCTCAGGGTTTACTGATTTAAAATCCCTCTCCCTTGGCGTGACCATAGCTGCAACTGGAGGCAAGTAAATCAGCCTAGGGTCCATGATGATCCCAAGGAAAAAGCGCTGGAGGCAGCCATGTTGTGGCACTTTTCCGCTCCTCTTGGGTAGTCCTTCGCAGCTGCTGTGTTCTTGGAACTCAGGGCTTTCTGGTTAAAAAAACACTAACCCTAGGCGTAACTCTAACCGTTACCCTAGGAAGGAAAATCAGCCTCTGGTTCGGGATGGTCTCATGGAAATATCAGTGGTGGCAGCCAAGTTGTGTCACTTTTGCGCTCCCCTTGGGATGCCTTTCGCAGCTGCAGTGTGCCTGGAGCCCAGGGCTTCCTGGTTTTAAAAGTCCTAGGCCTAAGCCTAACAGTAACCCTAGGAAGGTAAATCAGCTGGGTATTAGGGTTCTTCCTAAGGGAAAAGCCGTGAAAGGAGCCATGTTGTGGCACTTTTGCACTCCCTTTTGGATGCCTTTGGCAGATGCAGTAAGCCTGGAACTCAGGGCTTCCTGGTTAAAAAAATACTAGCCCTAGGCCGAACCCCAACCCTAAGACAAGAAAGGCAAATCAGCCAGGAATTAGGCATGTCCTCAAGGAAAAAGCTGTGGAGGCAGGCATGTTGTTGCACTTTTGCGCTCTTCTTGGGTAGTCCTTCGCAGCTGCTGTGTTCTTGGAACTCAGGGCTTTCTGGTTAATAGAACCCTTACCCTAGGCGCAACTCAAACCTTAACCCTAGGAAGGAAAATCAGCCTATGGTTCGGGATGGTCTCATGGAAATATCAGTGGTGGCAGCCAAGTTGTGTCACTTTTGCGCTCCCCTTGGGATGCTTTTTGCAGCTGCAGTGTGCCTGGAGCCCAGGGCTTCCTGGTTTTACAAGTCCTAGGCCTAAGCCTAACAGTAACCCTAGGAAGGTAAATCAGCCGGGTATTAGGGTTCTTCCTAAGGGAAAAGCCGTGAAAGCAGCCATGTTGTGGCACTTCTTCACTCCCTTTGGGATGCCTTTGGCAGATGCAGTAAACCTGGAACTCAGGGCTTCCTGGTTAAAAAAATCCAAGCCCTAGGCTGAACCCTTACCCTAACCCTAGGCAGATAAATCAGCCTAGGTATAGGGATGGTGCCAAGGAAATAGCTGTGAAAGCTGCCATGTTGTTGCACTTTTGTACTCCCCTTGGGTAGCCTTGAGCAGCTGCAGTGTGCCTGGAGCTAAGGGCTTCCTTGTTTCAAAAATCCTAGCCCGGGGCCTAAGCCTAACAGTAACCCTGGGAAGGTAAATCAGCCTGGTGTTAGGCTTCTTGCCAAGGAAAAAGCGCTGGAGGCAGCCATGTTGTGGCACTTTTGCACTCCCTTTTGGATGCCTTTCACAGCTCCAGTGTGCCTGGAACTCAGGGCTTCCTGATTTTAAAAATCCTAGCCCTAGGCCCAACCCCATCCCTATGATTAGAAAGGCAAATCAGCCAGGAATTAGGCATGTCCCCAAGGAAAAAGCTGTGGAGGCAGATATGTTGTGGTACTTTTGCGCTCTTCTGGGGTAGTCCTTCTCAGCTGCTGTATTCTTGGAACTCATGGCTTTCTGGAAAAAAAACCACTAACCCTAGGCCTAACTCAAACCTTAACCGTAGGAAGGTATATCAGCCTGTTATTTGGGATGGTCGCATGGAAATAGCAGTGGCGGCAGCCAAGTTGACTCACTTTTGTGCTCCCCTTGGGATGCCTTTTACAGCTGCAGTGTGCCTGGAGCTCAGGGCTTCCTGGTTTTAAAAGTCCTAGGCCTGGGCCTAAGCCTAACACTAACCTTAGGAAGGTAAATCAGCCGGGTATTAGGGTTCTTCCTAAGGAAAAAGCCGTGAAAGCTGCAAAGTTGTGGCACTTTTGCGCTCCCTTTAGGATTCCTTTCGCAGCTGCAGTAAGCCTGGAACTCAGGGCTTCCTGGTAAGAGAACATCCTAGTACTAGGCTGAACCCTAACCCTAACCCTAGGCAGATAAATCAGACTAGGTACAGGGATTTTCCCAAGGAAAATGCGCTGGAGGGAGCATGTTGAGGCAATTTTTGGCTGCCCTTGGGAAACCTTTCGCAGCTGCACTGGGTCTGGAGCTCAGGGTTTACTGACTTGAAAACCCTATCCCTTGGCGTGACCATATCTGCAACAGGAGGCAAGTAAATCAGCCTAGGGTCCATGATGATCCCAAGGAAAAAGCGCTGGAGGCAGCCATGTTGTGGCACTTTTGCGCTCCTCTTGGGTAGTCCTTCGCAGCTGCTGTGTTCTTGGAACTCAGGGCAACCTGGTTACGAAAACCCTAACCCTAGGCTTATCTCCAACCCAAACGCTAGGAAGGAAAATCAGCCTATGGTTCGGGATTGACTCATGAGAATAGCAGCAGAGGCAGCCAAGTTGTGTCACTTTTGAGGCCCTCTTGGGATGACTTTAACAGCTGCAGTGTGCCTGGAGCTAAGGGCTTCCTAGTTTTAAAAATCCTAGCCCTAGGCCTAAGCCTAACAGTAACCCTGGGAAGGGAAATCAGCCTGGTGTTAGGCTTCTTGCCAAGGAAAAAGCCGTGAAAGCAGCCATGTTGTGGCACTTTTGCACTCCCTTTTGGATGCCTTTCACAGCTCCAGTGTGCCTGGAACTCAGGGCTTCCTGATTTTAAAAATCCTAGCCCTAGGCCCAACCCCAACCCTAAGACGAGAAAGGCAAATCAGCCAGGAATTAAGGATGTCTCCAAGGAAAAAGCTGTGGAGGCAGGCATGTTGTGGTACTTTTGCGCTCTTCTTGGGTAGTCCTTCGCAGCTGCTGTGTTCTTGGAACTCAGGGCTTTCTGGTAAAAAAAATCCTAGCCCTAGGCATCACTCAAACCTTAACCCTAGGAAGGACAATCAGCCTATGGTTCAGGATGGTCTCATGGAAATACAGAGGAGGCAGCCAAGTTGAGTCACTTTTGCGCTCCCCTTGGGATGCCTTTCACAGCGGACATGTGCCTGGAGCTCAGGGCTTCCTGGTTTAAAAAACCATGTCCCTAGCTGAGACTGGAGGCAGGTAATTCAGCCTAGACTTAGCAATGGTGCCAATGAAAACGTGTGGAGGCAGCCATTTTCTGGCACTTTTGTTCTCCCCTTTGGATGCCTTTTGCAGCGGCCGTGTGCCTGGAGCTCAGAGGTTGCTGGTTTAAAAAGCTCTACACCGAGGCGCAACCCTTACCCTAACACTGGTCATTTAAATCAGCCTAGGTTTAGGAATCATCCCAAGGAAAAAGCTGTGTAGACAGCCATGTTGTGGCACCGTTGCGCTCCCCTTGGGATGCCTTTCACAGCTGCAGTGTGCTTGAGGCACAGGGCTTCCTGGTTTAAAAACCCACAACTTTAGCCCTAAATGGAGGCTTCTAAATCAGCCTTCGTTTCGGGATGGTCCCAAGGAAAAAGCTCTGGACACAGCCAAGTTGTGGCACATTTGCTTTCCCCTTGGGATGCCTTTGGCAGCTGCAGTGCCCCTGCAACTCAGGGCTTCCTGTTTTAAAAAATCCTATCCCTAGGCTGAACCCTAACCCTTAACCTAACCCTAACCCTAACCCTAGGCAGATAAATCAGCCTAGGTATAGGGATGTTCCCAAGGAAAAAAGCGCTTGAGGGAGCATGTTGAGGCAATTTTTGGCTGCCCTTGGGAAGCCTTTCGCAGCTGCACTGGGTCTGGAGCTCAGGGTTTACTGATTTAAAAATGCTATCCCTTGGCGTGACCGTAGCTGCAACTGGAGGCAAGTAAATAAGCCTAGGGTCCATGATGGTCCCAAGGAAAAAGCGCTGGAGGCAGCCATGTTGTGGCACTTTTGCGCTCCTCTTGGGTAGTCTTTCGCAGCTGCTGTGTTCTTGGAACTCCTGGCGTCCCGGTTAAAAAACCCTAACCCTAGGCGTAACTCTAACCTTAACCCTAGGAAGGAAAATCAGCCTATGGTTCGGGATGGACTCATGAGAATAGCAGCAGAGGCAGCCAAGTTGTGTCACTTTTGAGGCCCTCTTGGGATGCCTTGAACAGCTGCAGTGTGCCTGGAGTTAAGCGCTTCCTAGTTTTAAAAATCCTAGCCCTGGGCCTAAGCCTAACAGTAACCCTGGGAAGGGAAATCAGCCTGGTGTTAGGCTTCTTGCCAAGGAAAAAGCCGTGAAAGCAGCCATGTTGTGGCACTTTTGCACTCCCTTTTGGATGCCTTTCACAGCTCCAGTGTGCCTGGAGGTCTGGGCTTCCTGATTTTAAAAATCCTAGCCCTAGGCCTAACGCCAACCCTAAGACGAGAAAGGCAAACCAGCCAGGAATTAGGGATGACCCCAAGGAAAATCTGTGGGGGCAGGCATGTTGTGGTACGTTTGCGCTCTTCTTGGGTAGTCCTTCGCAGCTGCTGTGGTCTTGGAACTCAAGGCTTTCTGGTCAAAAATCCACTGAAAATCCACTAGGTCTGGAACGGAGAATCTGTGCCAGCACAGAAAATATCTTCCATCATGTTCTAGCGGTTACACGCATGTCTGCCAAGTGTTGGGCAGGGAGAAATTAAAAGTTTTCCAATCGAATATTCAGGTGATTGGAAAAGTCATAGGAGTGCAAAGGTACTGTTTTCTATCAGTTGGCAAGCTGCACACTCAATCACATTGTAGTGGAGTTTCCTACTTCTCCTTGCCAAAGCTGCCGCTTCCTCCGGCTCCTGGAGACGAAGAAGCAGTTTCTTCGTGCAAAGACGATTGTGCCGCTCACTGTGCTCTCCTTAGCGCATCTTCTGCCGAAAGACACCCAGGTGGGGCGCTGAGCTCCGGAGAGCATCGTACAGTCGACTTTATTGACTTTTGTAGTCTACATCTTTGCAGAAAGCTTTTCCACTATGTCTAGTCGGGCAAAACTCTGCCAGCACAGAAAACATGTCCCATCGTTTTCTAGACGTTGCACGGAGGTGTGCCAAGTGTTTGGCAGGAAGAAAAGAAGAGTTGTCCAAAACAGCTTCCAATCGAATATTCATGTGATATGGAAAAGTCAGGAGAGTGGTAAGGTACTGTTTTGTATCAGTTGGCAAGCTGTGCCCACAATCCCAGTGTTGTACAGCTTCCATCTGTACCTTTCCGAAGCTGCCGCTCTCTCCGGCTCCCAGAGACTACGAAGCGGCTTCTTTGCGCTGAGTCTGTTGTGCCGCTCACAACCGGATTGCGGCTTCTGCCAAAAGAAGCACGGGAGCGGCACTTAGCTCCGGAGAGCGTGGTACCTTCGTCTTTAGCGTCTTTTGTGGTCTACATCTTAGCAGAAAGCTTTTCCACTATGTCTGGCACGGAATAACTGTGCCAGCACAGAAAACCTGTCCCATCATGTTCTAGTTTTTCTCCGTGGTCTGCCAAGTGTTTGGCAGGGAGAAAAGAAAAGTTTTCCAAAACAGCTTCCAATCGAATGTTCATGTGATTGGAAATGTCAGGAGAGTGCAAAGGTGATGTTTTCTATTATTTTGGAAGCTGCGCACACAATCCCAGTGTTGTACAGCTTCCTTCTTCACCTTTCCTAAGCTGCCGTCCATTCCGGATCCCGGAGGCGAAGAAGCAGCTTCTTTGCGCAAATACGATTGTGCCGCTGACTGTGCTCCTCTTAGCGCGGCTTCTGCCGAAAGACGCCCGGGAGCGGCGATTAGCTGCGAGGAGCATCGCACCTTCGTCTTTAGCGTCTTTTGTAGTCTCCATCAAAGCAGAAAGCTTTTTTACTATCTCTAGTCAGGAGAAATTGTGTCAGCACAGAAAACAACTCCCGTAGAATTGTAGGAGTGGCGGACATGTCACTTTTGCCCTCTCTACGGGAAGTCTTTAGTAGTTCCACCTGGCCTGGAGCTCAGAGCATACTCATTGAAAAAACCCTTTGCCTATCCCGTGCTGGAGGCAGGTAAATCAGTCTAGGTATAGGTATGTTCCCAAGGAAAAAGAGGTTGAGGCAGCCATGTCGTTGTACTTTTGCGCTGTTCTTGGGTAGTCCATCGCAGCTGCTGTGTTCTTGGAACTCAGGGCTTTCTGGTTAATAGAACCCTTACCCTAGGCGCAACTCAAACCTTACCCCTAGGAAGGAAAATCAGCCTATGGTTCGGGATGGTCTCATGGAAATATCAGTGGTGGCAGCCAAGTTGTGTCACTTTTGCGCTCCCCTTGGGATGCCTTTCACAGCTGACATTTGCCTGGAGCTCAGGGCTTTCTAGTTTTAAAAATCCTAGCCTTAGGCCTAAGCCCACCACTAAGCCTAGGGAGGTAAATCAGCCGGGTATTAAGGTTCTTCCCAAGAAAAAAGCTGTGAAAGCAGCCATATTGCGGCACCTTTGCAATCCCTTTGTGATGCCATTCGCAGTCCCAGTAAGCCTGGAACTCAGGGCTTCCATCTTAAAAAAACACTAGCCCTAGGCTTAACCCCAACCCTAACCCTAGGCAGATAAATCAGCCTAGGTATGGGGATGGTGCCAAGGAAAAAGCGCTGTGAAAGCAGGCATGTTGTGGCACTTTTGAGGTCCCCTTGGGATGTCTTTCGCAGCTGCCGTGTGCCTGGAGTTCAGGGCTTCCTGGTTTATAAAGCCATGTCCCTAGCTGAAACTGGAGGCAGGTAATTCAGCATAGGGTTAGCAATGGTGCCAATGAAAATGTGTGGATTCAGCCATTTTCTGGCATTTTTGTGCTCCCTTTGGGTTGCCTTTCACAGCTGCAGTGTGCCTGGAGCTCAGGGCTTCCTAGTTTTAAAAATCTTAGCCCTAGGCCTAAGCCTAACACAAACCCGAGGGAGTTAAATCAGCCTGGTATTAGGGTTCCTCCCAAGGAAAAAGCTGTGAAAGCAGCCATGTTGTGGCACTTTTGCACTCCCTTTGGGATGACTTTCGCAGCTGCAATAAGCCTGGAACTCAGGGCTTCCTCGTTAAAAAAACCCTAGCCCTAGGCTGAACCCTCACCGTAACACTAGGCAGATAAATCAGCCCAGGTATAGGGATGGTGCCAAGGAAAAAGCGCTGTGAAAGCTGCCATGTTGTGGCACTTTTGTACTCCCCGTGGGATGACTTTCACGGCTCCAGTGTGCCTGGAGATCAGGGCTTCTTTATTATAAATATCATAATCCTACAATTATCTCTAAGGCTACCCTAGGATGGTAAAGTAGGCTGGGATAAGGGATGTTCCCTAGGAAAAAGCTGTGGAGGCAGCCAAGTTGTGCTTCTTTTGCGCTCTCTAAGGGATGCCTTCCACAGCTGCAGTATTCCTGGAGGACTGGGCTTCCTGATTTTAAATATCCTAGCCCCAGGCCTAACCGAACTCTAAGACTCAAAGCCAAATCAGCGAGGAAATAGGGATGTTCCCAAGGAGAAAGCTGTGGAGGCAGCCATGTTGTGGTACTTTTGCGCTCTTCTTGGGTAGTCCTTCGAATCTGCTGTGTTCTTGGAACTCAGAGCTTTCTGGTTATAAAACCACTAAAAATCCACTAGCTCTGGCAGGGGGAAACTGTGCCAGCACAGAAAACAACCTCAATCATGTTCTAGAGTTTACACGCATGTCTGCCAAGTGTTTGGCAGGGAGAAAATAAAAGTTTTCCAATTGAATGTTCGTGTGATTGGAAAAGTCAGGAGAGTGGTAAGGTACTGTTTTCTATCAGTTGGCAAGCTGCGCACACAATCCCAGTGTTGTACAGCTTCCTTCTTCACCTTTCCAAAGCTGCCGCTTCCTCCGGCTCCCGGAGCCGAAGAAGTGGCTTCTTCGTGCAAAGACAATTGTGCCGCTAACACTGCTCTCTGTAGAGCGGCTTCTTCTGAAAGACGCCCGGGAGCGGCGCTTAGCTCTGGAGAGCATCGTACTGTCGTCTTTATTGACTTTTGTAGTCTACATCTTAGCAGTAAGCTTTTCCACTATGTCTAGTCGGCCAAAACTGTGCCAGCACAGAAAACATCTCCCATCGTTTTCTAGAGGTTACACTCAGCTCTGCCAAGTGTTTGGCAGGGAGAAAAGAAAAGTTGTCCAAAACAGCTTCCAATCAATAGTTCATGTGATTGGAAAATTCAGGAGAGTGGTAAGGTACTGTTTTCTATCAGTTGGCAAGCTGCGCACACAATCCCAGTGTTGTACGGCTTCCTTCTTCACCTTTCTGAAGCTGCCGCTCTCTCCGGCTCCAGGAGGCGAAGAAGCAGCTTTTTCGCGCAAAGATGATTGTGCCGCTCACAGTGCTCTCCTTAGCACGGCTTCTGCCAAAAGACGCCAGGGAGCGGCGCTTAGCTCCGGAGAGCATTGTACCTTTGTCTTTAGCGTCTCTTCTCGTCTACATCTTAGCAAAAAGCTTTTCCACTATGTCTGGGAGGAAAAAACTGTGCCAGCACAGAAAACATCTCCCATCGTGTTCTAGACGTTGCACGGAGGTGTGCCGAGTGTTTTGGAAGAAGGGAATGAAACTTGTCCAAAACAGCTTCCAATAGAATGTTCATGTGATTGGAAAAGTCAGGAGAGTGCAAAGGTACTGTTTTCTAGCAGTTGGCAAGCTGCGCACACAATCCCAGTGTTGTACAGCTTCCTTCTTCACCTTTCCAAAGGTGCCGCTCTCTCCGGCTCCCGGAGGCGAAGAAGCGGCTTCTTCGCGCAAAGACGATTGTGCCGCTCACAGTGCTCTCCTTAGCACGGCTTCTGCCAAAAGACGCCCAGGAGCGGCTCTTAGCTCCGGGAGGCTCCGTACCTTCCAATTCAATTTTTAGGCTCCACAAACCAAATGGTATACTTGCAGCAGTAGGGCGGGCGATTGAACTGGACTTTCTCCTTTGAGAAAGAAGCCAATGAAACGGTTTCACCGGAATCAGAGCAGGCTGTAAAACAAGAAAAGTGTGCTGAAAATAAGCCAGCCTTATCCTCTTAGTCTTGCTTGTTGTGATTGGCCAAGAATGCAATGTGTCAACTCTGTGTTTCTGCGTATCACATCAGTAAGAGGTACTTCAGCTGCTGTACTTCTCTCCACAAGTTAAGAACAGAATCCTAGGAATTGTGATTCCATGGTCTGAATTCAGTCAATATTGTGCCGAAAAAGGAGTGGAAGGTGCACGGGTCAATTAACTTGAATGGCCTATGTAAATCAGCGGCCACTGATTTCCTGAAGGCTTCAACAGGTTAGTTGCCTATGTTCTTCTTGGAATTGTTTTAACCTTTGATCATGTTTTTCTTGGGATTCTTTTACCCTTTCCCCATTAGTTCAGCCTTTGCTCTCAAGCCTTTGCTGACATTTCCAATATCTCGGTAGCCTGGAAAAGTGTTGTCTTGATTCATCCCATCATGATTCCCTTCCAAGGGTTGTTTGCCTCAAGTCTCAGTTTGGCTGGCTTTCTGCTAGTTGATTGTCAGAGGGCAGCAGGTGTTTTGTAAGAGCAAGTACACAATCCCATAGCTTGCTTTTCTTTGGATTTGGCCTGTCTAGAAAATGGAATGACTGAACATCTCTGAGAGGCTTTTCTCTCCCCATTAGGTTTCACTGGAAGGGCAGATGCAAATCGTCTACCTAAAGCCTTGGCACAGAAGAAAGTAGTGGTTTGCTGCTGCATAGAGTTAGAAGCTTAAAAAAGGAAGGCCTTGGGCTGAGGCCCATTACTTTGGCTAAGTAGAAAAGAACTGTGGGAAGGTGAGGCAGCTGAATTCGAGGTAGATCAACAAGTTCTAGAAGCGTCGTGTGTTCACAACGTGGTGCGTGGTGGTTGGTTGAATTGTGTTTGTTATGGCTTAAAGCTATGGAACTGAGAAAGGCCTGAGTGTTTCAAAAGCCTGGTTTTTGCAAGAAAGCAGCTCTCCTTTGCATCTGCCTGGGGACTCTGCATCACCACGGACCCTCACTGCCACTTGGCCAAGGAGATGATCAGTAGGAATGTTGCAGAGCTGCTGTGTGCATCTGAATGGAATGGCAGAGAACGAAGCGCTGGACATTTCTGGCTTTAGTACAATGCTGCTGCATTGGTGCCAGTTTAGTTGGTTTTCCATCAGTGGCCTTTCTGTCTAGAAGTACACTGCCCAGAGTCTTTCTAGCATTTGATGCCATTTCCTTCCTGTTGTTTTCATACCTTCCTTCAGTTGAAAGGATGATACAACCTTTCCATTTTGAAGATCCCTGTTAGGAAACACTATGCCAGAGGAGTCATCGCTCCCTTTTCTTCTGCCTCCTTTGTCATTTTCAGAGACTCGTTTCAAATTTCTGCTCATGTCAAGAAGAATACTGAGACTACTTAGCAGGGTTGATGCTCTCAGCTGCTTTCCTCTTTCCTACTGCTTCATACTGGATGTGACTTCAAGGCCTCGTTTTGTCATCTGCATTTTGCCGTCATCCAAAGCTAAATATTCCAGGCCTGTGAACACAAAAAGAACTCTTAGTCTTTTGCAAGAACTACCCCTAGGAGGATTTGTGTTCACTTTGATCTCTTCAGTGTTTCAGAAAAAAGGAGATTGTACTCTCTTCTTGTGTACTCTCTTCTTGTGCTCTCATTTCCCTCTCTCTGCCTTGCATGCCCCAGTTAATCTACCGGCGTGACTCATTTGGCATCATCTCACGGTGCAAATTCTGCATAGTTTCATGTCCTTACAAATGCCAGTTGCCAAGGAGCCTATCTAACCATTCAAGGGGCAAAGAATTGTAGGGCTGGCCAGTTCAGGTGCTGAAACTGTAAGTCATGCCATATCAAAGTGACAGAGCAAATCAATTGATCTAGGACTTTCAGCTGGACACCTCTGAGAATAGCAGCTTGTCAGCAATGACACAGCCATCTTCCTAGCTGTATTCCAGAGAGAGGAAAGGGACACCTTCAATGGTTAATATGTTTGGCATGAGAAAACAGCAAGAAATGTACCGCAAAATACTTGAGTCAGATCAAGTGCGTTTCTCTAGTGAGAATTTTGCACTTGTTCTTTCTTGTCTGTGCCTTTACTTTTCACAGAAGACAGGGGAGCATTTCATTAGTACTGTTCTTTTGTTTTCTTTTGTTGGCCTCCCTCTTTCCACCTGCAATTAACAAATTTGCCTTTCTTTACTGGCTTCTCTTTCTTTACTTCTGCAAGTTGACATGAGGTCATCCAACCTTATCATCAATGTTCTCAGACAGTGGAGAGAAGTAGAAGGTACAGCTAAATGGATAAAAGAAACCCACAAAAATAGACAGGTTTTTACAGTCTTCTGTGAGAACATTAGGACACAAGATATCTTTGAACTGAGTAATGCTCTATTGATTTAACTTTTAGTCCACTCGTTACTATTATTACACATGTTTGGCCTTTAGTACAGAGCCTTGGAACTAATCCAGGCCAATACTTTGGCTAATTTTGTTTTATTTCTAGTGAGGACTTTGTTTCTTAAGGAATAGTCCAGAGAAAGAGCATCCATGGTACAGTTACAGGTCATAAATTCTGGTACAGGTTGTGCTGGTAATACGTCTAGGAAAGAAAGGTTTGACATCTTGTTTGACTTTCAAATGGATCCATTATTTGAAAAACCTAAGAGTTGCGGTTCCCACCCCACACCCCAAGTACTTCTCTTTGCACTATTACTCAGGGATTACACATCAAAGCCCACCCTGTAAAATACGTTGCAGATACTTTGTAATAAGTGCAGCTTAGCAGCAAAACAGCTTTCTCTAAAAGCTTGAAGAAACCAGAGAAATTATAATTTTTACGGGTTAAGTAGTCCTTTAAAAGTTGTCTCTGGGAAAAGAGATAAAAAACCCACTAATTGACTGGAATATATTCCAAACCTCTAATGAAGCATGTAAGGGGCAAGAGCCTGTAATAAAACTATTATGATTAGTTCATCTGTTGAAAGCATTCCAGAATGATTGAAATTATGAATCACATAATGTGGGATTAAAAAAAAAAAAAAAAAAGAAAAAGAAAAAAGAAAAAATCATAAGGAAACAATATGTTGAACATGTTTTCCCATTCCAAGATGGCATAACAGGTTTATTTCATTTTTTTCCTAACACAGATTTATAGCTTATGAAGTGTTTTACAATCGAGAGTGTGTTCACACTAACCATACAATTTGGAAGGATCTCTTTTACTTTGCACAGCAGCAGATATGGTTTAGCACTCCACAATTCAGACCCCGAAACTGAATGGGTGTGGCAGATTTAACCTAACTGCCTAATCCACCAGAATGCTTAATTATCTTGAAAAATGCTTTGCTGTATCTCATTATCTGGACATGTCTCTCTAGCTCCACTTTGAGCTCCTTGATCTTTCATCTACAGGATGAGATCCAATTTAGCTTAGCAAGGATATAGTCTTCCAAAACCACATTTTTTATCTTCTGTATTCATACAAGTACATTTCTACTGCAGGGAACCGTTTGGAAGATCCTAGTTGTTTTGTTTCTCAGATATGTTGTTGCATCAAATAGCTCTTCTTTTAATGTTTTCCCTGCTAAAATATAGGCTCTGTGCTTAAATGATTGTGATGCTAACTCATGATCATCTGTTCTTCAGTCATACAGAATATGCAGCAAAGTTTTCTTCTGAGGATATTCTACTCTTTTTATGAGAAATGCTGAAGATCTGACTTGAGTTGCAAATGTCACTGATTGACAGGTTGCAAAATTTTTAAGTATAGTAACAGCAGGAAAAGTGTGCAGTTGCTGTTTCTCTAAATGTCGTGTCAGCTGCTGTTGGGATAAAAAGCATGAGCATAAGCAAAGATATCTGCCTGGATAGAAAAGAAACAAAGTCATTTGTTGTGATTTCTGCACTAAGGAACAAAAAGAAGTATGAAGCGCTAATTTCAGTGGCTAAGACAGTATCATCCTTCGGCCAGTTCTCTTCAACGTTTTTTGAACAACCTGGACATAGCACTTGAAGGAATACTAAGAAAGTTTGCCAAAGACACTAAATTGGGAGGAGCTGTGAACTAACTTCCTTGCAGGCACACATTTGGCAAGATCTCCCTTGCAGAGAGATCTTGCCAAATAGGAGAGATGCGCAATTATTGCCAGCCGGGGTCTGAGGACAAATCACAAAAGGGGCGGGACTGCTGGGGACGGCGTCTCAAGCTGTTGTATTTTCCAGCATCAGTCTCATTACATGGTGATGACAATGGGAAGCTGCCATCAGCTCACGTCCCCAGCAGCAGAAAAAGAACTTAAGGTTACAACTTACTTGAAAAGTTTTTTGACCCAATCACACAAAGCAAAAGCAGACTGACAGCAGTTCTATCCAATCACTATAAACACATGTACCTGTGGTTAAAACAATGCTTGCTTCTTTCGAATAAAAGACCTGCTTTCGAATAAAAGCCTTAAGAGACAATGCACAGAGCTCCATTATTAAGCTTAGAACTTCCTAACATCTGGCTAGATGTACTTTGCTGTAGTTTAGGGAGTTATTCTAGACAAGCATTAATACACAGACCATTGTTCTATTTGTCCTTACTTTTCTACTTCTCATATAATTTTTCTGCTGACAAACCCTATGACTACTGCTTAGCTCCAATGACAGTTCTGCTGTCTCTGAGGCCTGCCTTTTGCAGCTTTCCCAAACCCCTCTGTTTTTGAGGATTCCCACAGGCAATGACCAACGAGATGGAGTTGAACAAGGGCAAGTGCTGGATTCAGCACCTGCAACAGGGCAATCTTGGTGTGTGTATAGACTAGGGAGAAAGAGGCTGGAGAGAAGCACTGCAGAAAGGGACCCAGGCTCCTGGCCAATGGCAGGCTGAAAGTGCATCAGCAGGGCCCTGGCAGCCAGGAGGGCCAAGCCTGTCCTGGGGTGCATCAGGCACAGTATGATCAGGTGGGCAAGGGAGGGGATTGCCTTGCTCTGCTCTGCTCTGCTCTGCTCTGCGGTGGCCTCACCTTGGTATTAGAAAGTCCTCAAATGAGGTCTACAAGGACAGGACTCAAAGAAATGGCATGCAGTGAGTCAGGGGAGGTTCACGTTGGGGATCAGGAAAAAGCTTTTAATCAGAGGATGACTGGGCACTGGAAGAGTCTCTCCAGGGAGTGGTGACAGCATCTCGCCTGTCTGAGTTTTGGACGTTGCTCTCAGTCATATCTCAGGTGTGATTCTCAAGGATGGCCCCATGCAGGGCCAGGAGTTGGACTTGGTGATCCTGATGGGCCCCTTCCAATTCAAGTGATTCGACCACTTGATGGTTCTGTCCTGGCCACTCAAGGCGTATTGCTTGGTCTCATCAGATTTTGATCTGCTCTTGTTGGTCAGACTTTGTCACTACTGGCTAATGATATTTATCACAAAAGACAAAGTGTTGAAGTGAGGGGGAGACGACCATCCTTTAATGCATCGAACTCCAATTTATTGATCGATCGGTCACTTTAAATAACAGTGTTAATTAACTTCATGCATATTCCAAAATCCAGGTTTATGATAGGCTAACAGAGAAAACTCTAACCACTCCTTTTGTTTTACAATACTATTAATTGTTTACACAAAACAAAACCAGTGTTCCCACTGTGATATGAGAGGTTCCCAAAACTTCCACATCTGTTCTCAGGGTGCCATCTTTTCCCAGAGAGGGTGTTTTGCTTGTTATGGGAAGACTGTCTGAGAACCTTATTGTTTATAAAGTGATGCCTGAGAGAATCTAATTGTTTATAGAAATCAGGCTGGGAACTGCTTTTGGAACTGCTTTGCAACTACCTTTTATTTTTCTCTCAATTGCATGGCTTCATGGCCTTTTTCTTTAAGCCATGCTTGAACTAAACTCTCCACAACAAAGTGCCTTTTCTCAATTTTCTCAAGAAATTGGAACATGCACCCTAGAATCCTAGAAAAGTCTTTTCCTTGAAACAACACTGTCTCCTGCTCAGTAGTCTTTCCAGATCTTAAGGAGAAAGAAGACAAAATGAGGGGATGTATTACAATGAAGCATTGTCAATTTTCCAGTTCTTTAGCAGTATATTTGTATTTTCACTATTCTTTTCTATAAAATCGTGGTTTTGTATAGCATCTAATTTTTAGCAAGACACATTTCTGCAACTGAGCCCATGAGTCTCTGTGAAAATATATTGTCAAAAGCACAAAACATATGAATAGGCAGTAAAAGTGAGGGGAAAAAAAAGAGTATGAGAAGCAGCTCTGTGATACTAAAGTGAGACAAGAAGGAGAAGAAGATGCTCCAGTTGACAGAGCAGAGAATCCCCCACAGTCCCTGGAGGACACCATCATGAAGCAGGTTTTCTCCCAGCAGTCCCTGGAGAACCGTGGAGGAACACATACCTACACTGCAGCTTGTGGAGAGCTCCATGCATGTGAATGTGCCTTGAAGGAAGCTGCAGCTTGTGAAGGGAGGGAGGACCAGAAAACCATCCTTGACCTCTTCTTTAGTGGAAGAGTACATACAAACATTAAACAGCTGCTAACTCTAAACTATTCTCTTTCCGCTTCTTGTCTTAGGTAAGTAAGAACACAATCCAAGAATTAGAAGCCTAAATTCTTTCATTTGAGGCTCCCATTCTCTCTTCCATTCCCTTAAAATTTAGTTTGATATGAAGTAAAACTCATGATAAAGTTCTTAAGGCTTGATGTTCAGGGTTTCCAGAAAATAGGGAGTGCAAATAACTCTTGTCACTGTCATTTTTTTCATAGAATGAAAAAAGTAAAATTACCGTTTTCGAAGGACTTATGGAAATCAATTGGTAGAGGTGGTGAGACTGAAGAGTATAGTTAATCTGAAAAGAGAATATCATGGAGCAACCTCAACTGTGTACAAGTTTTTTACCAGGAACTCTAGACTTTTAAACAGACTTAAGACACAATAGTTATCTCTGGAAATGTTTTGGTATGTATAGTACATTCATCTTTAAATAGTTCTATATGTTTTACAGTTATGACTTAGGCTTTAAATTTTATGTGAAAAGAAATATTTGTGATTCAAATAATTTCCATTTCTGAAGCATTTCAGTTGTTGACAGTTTTTGCTGTCTCCTGAGGGCAGGAAAATAGTCTTTGTACCAATACTGAAACAAACTAGATGGAAAAAATTGTTTTCCTCATTCTTTTCTGTCTATTCTAACAAGCACAGCAGCAAGACCACTCCTATGAGTCTGAGTGGCCTTACCACTCCTGGATGACAAACTTGTAGTGTCTAGTATTTATTCGCACACATTTCTGATGCCGGTTGTTAACTATTGTGCAGAAAGATCTGTCAACTGTTTTCACAGGAGGACACTCCTGAATGGCTTCACTTGTCTCTGAACCAGAGAACTAAGCTGGCACTCAATTTCTGAGATCTTGCTGTGCTAGCCCCCATATGCATTTCCTTCAAATGCATTTTACTTTCAACCAAAGCATTTCATTACTTCATGATGTAATCTCTTGTTCTTAATGCTCGGGAGATTGTTTTAGACCAATAAGAACATATTCCAGTAAGCAGGTAGAACATCTGTCTTAAGTAGTATCTATCCATCACTTGGCTTTGGTTCATGCATCATAACATCTGCAAGGAATGTCATTTACAATCCATAGATAGGCTGGGGTAACAGGTTTAGGAATGGGTCGCATGTTTAGGAATCTTTCTCCAATTATTTTGCTTTAAAATTTAGCTCTTATCATTTCAAGTGCGTCTTTATTAAAACAATCAACTATTTATTACCTGTATCACAACCAAGAACAATCAACAGTGGCTGAGCATCCTACAACAATTCCAAGAAGAATGGTCTGAGCCCCCGGTGCAGCACATGGAGTCTGTCATCAAGCCAGAGTTCTGCAGGCGTTTTCTCAGCCTGGAGAAGAGCAGACTCTGGGCAAATTGTTAGAGCAGCCCTCTAGTAGCTGAAGACAGCCTACCAGAAGGAGGCAGATGAGCTACACAAGGGCACGGAGTGATAGGAAAAGTGTGGATGGCTTTAAAACCTGAAGAGTATATGTTTCTTTTGGATATTGGGAAGAAATTCCATGCCAGGAGGATTGTGAGACACTGGAACATGTTGTGGGTGACCCATTCCTGGAAGTGTTCAAGGCCAGCTTGAATGGGTCTTTGAGCTTAAGGCAATCTAGTGGAAGGTGTCCCAGCCAATGACATGGGGGGCGAAATTAGGTGAATTTAAGGTCCCTTCCAAAGCCAACCATTCTATTATTCTAGGGTAATATTCATTCTGTGCAGAAGCAGTAAGTAGTTGAAGATAGAAATAACAGACTATTCATTCTGAGAAACTGCTGTCTAATGAGTTTAACTGTTTGGGTCTCACACATATGTTCCATTTAGCAATACTATATCTAGTATCTAGTCCTTGCTCTTTATCATACGTGCAAATATTTTATAATTTTTAACGTTTCTGACATTTGGGGATTTTCTTTTCTTTCTTTCTTTCTTTCTTTCTTTCTTTCTTTCTTTCTTTCTTTCTTTCTTTCTTTCTTTCTTTCTCTCTCTCTTTCTCTCTTTCTCTCTTTCTCTCTTTCTCTCTTTCTCTCTTTCTCTCTTTCTTTCTCTCTTTCCTTCTGTCTTTTATTTTCTCTCTTGCTCTCTTGCTCTCTCCCTTTCTTCTCTTTCTTCTCTCTCTCTCTTTCTCTCTCTCTCTCTCTCTTTCTTCTCTTTCTTCTCTTTCTCTCTCTCTTTTCCGTCCTTCCTCCACTTCCTTCCTTCACTTCCTTCCTTCCACTACGTCCTTCTTTCTGCCACATCCCTCTGCCACTTCCTTCCTTCCCTCCCTCCCTTCCTCCCTCCCTTCCTCCCTCCCTCCCTCCCTCCCTCCCTCCCTCCCTCCCTCCCTCCCTCCCTCCCTCCCTCCCTCCCTCCCTCCCTCCCTCCCTCCACTTTGATGTTAATTTGCAAACTGTCAAGTAGTTACAGGACATTACTATTCTTTAAATATAATTTTGAAGCTTAGAAATGGAGAAATAACAAAACTATGTCAAAACAGTGCATTTACAAGTGATTTTAAAGTGACAATTAGCTATTGAAAATTAAAAAATACACAATTGAAATGATGGAATGGATGGTTTTAAGGGATATGCTTTGTATTTCTGTGGTACAAATGAGGATGTCAATTTTTACACCTTCTAAAAACACATGTTGAAAGTTATTACTTTCAGTAACAAAAATATTTCCAAAACAAGGAAACTGATTTATGCAGATGAAAATATCATCTTCCAAAAAGTCATCATCAAGTCCAAATGATTGCCCTGCTTTTACACAGTAAGCTTTATGGAGATTTCGATTCTAATACAAACACAGAAGAATTTTTCAAATTACTAGAAAATCTTTAAAAGCAAATTAACCTTTGAGAAAAAAAGATCCAAAAAAGAGCAGGAAATTATAAACATCCACACTTGCTAAATGTTGGTTACTAAGTTTTGGCGCTGGTTTGTGGGCGAGTACACCTCCCATTCACACACACAGATACCACTCTTCCTCCTGCACACAGAGGGGTGATATTGGGTCTCAAAGAATGGACTATCTTTTTTTCTCTTAGACAGATTTTAGTTCTCAAAGTCAAAGGGTATTCTTTCTGAATCTATGACGTAGATATTTTCCTGAAATGTAATGTGCTTGTGTTTGTTTGAAATGGGGAGAAGGGGACAGGGAGCACGGCAATTTGAAAACAACTTGCAGCTTAACTAAGAAAGAGGGGTGATTCTTGAATCTGCAGCATATGAAAGATCGGGGACATAATCAGGGAAAGTTTGAGGTGCTAGAAGAGTTTCTCTTTGTGACAGCTTTTAAACTTATAGACGACAGCACCTTATCAATCTCCTGCCTCTTAAACTCACATTAACATTCGAATGGAAGGAGTTTTGGACAACCTACTTTTGCTAATCACTAAACAATGTGCAGCACTCAGTGGAAATTCTAGGGCAAGATTAGTAGATGTTTTCTATACTGGCACAGTTTCTCCTTGAGAGACATGTTGGAAAAGCTTTTTGCTAAGATGTAGGTGACAAGAGACGGAGAAGACGGAGATATGGAGCTCTCTGATGCTAAGTGCCAGTCCCGGGCATCTTTCGGCAGAAGCCGTGCTCCGGAGAGCACCGCGACCGGCACCATGTTCTGTGCATGAAGAAGACGCTTCTTCGCCTCCAAGAGTGGGAGAGAGCAGCAGCTTTGGGAAGACAAAGAACGAAGCCGCACAACACCAGCATTGTGTGCGCAGCTTTCAAACTGAGAGAAAACAGTATCTCACCACTCTCCTGCTTCTTTCATTCACATTAACTTTCCAATGGAAGGAGCTTTGGACAACTTTCATTTGCTTCTTGCTAAACACTCTGCAGAGCTCCATGTAACTTCTACAGCAAGATCGGGGATGTTTTCCATACTGGCATAGTTTCTCCTTGTGAGACATAGTGGAAAAGCTTTTTGCTAAGATGTAGGTGACAAGAGATGCAGAAGACAGAGATACGGAGCTCTCTGACAGTAAGCCCTGGTCCTGGGCTTCTTTCGGCAGAAGCCATGTTCTGGAGCGCACCTCGGCCAGCACAATACTCTGTGGGCGAAGAAGCCATTTCTTCGCCTCCCAGAGACGGAGAGAGCGGCAGCTACCAAGAGGCCAAGAACGAGGCCGCACAATACCGGGAATGTGTGCGCAGATTTCAACCTGAGGAGAGGACAGTACCTGACCACTCTCCTGCATTTTACATTCACATTAACATTCCTTAGGAAGGAGTTCTGAAACAACGTTCCTGTGCAGCTTATTAAACTTTATGCAGTCCTCCCTTCAACGTCCAGGGACGTTTTCCGTGCTGGCACATTTTCTCCTTGCGAGACATAGTGGAAAAGCTTTTTGTTAAGATGTAGTCGGCAAGAGACGTAGAAGATGGAGATACAATCTTGGACGGAGGTCTCCGAAGCTAAATTCCGGTCCCGGGCATCTTTCAGCAGAAGCCGTGCTCAATAGAGCACAGCGACAGGCACCATGTTCTGTGTGCAAAGAAGCTGCTTCTTCGCCTCCCCGAGATGGAGAGAGCGACATCTCCTGAGAGGCCAAGAATGAAGCCGCACAACACCGGGATTGTGTCTGCACCATTCCAACTGAGAAAGGACAGTACCTTACCAATCTCCTCCTTTTCCATTCACATTCACATTCCAAAGGAAGGAGTCCCCATTGCAAGTTTCATGTTCAGCCTGATAAAATTTATGCAGGTCTTCATTCAACTTCTAAGGAAAGTTCAGGGGATGTTTTCTGTACTGGCACAGTGTCTCTTTGTGTGACATAGTGGATAAGATTTTTGCTAAGATGTAGGCGACAAGAGAGGCAGAAGGTAGAGATAAGGGAGCTCTCCGAAGCTAAGCGCTGGTACCGGGCGTCTATTGGCAGAGAAAGGGTGGCACCAGGTTAGCGATCGGCAAACTTTGCAGGATTTCTCCAAAATTAAAACTGCCAGTAACTAGGACCCTGCAAGACTTAAAAGCACTAAACACCACCTTTTATCTGATACCTAGACCCTGAGGAAATGACATTTTTTCCACACTGAAAATGGACTCCATTTGAGGCCACTTGCTGTGGCAGACAGAGGGGCACAAGGTTAGAATTGGGCAAACTTTGCTGGATTTCTCCAAAACTAAAGCTGCCAGCAACTAGGACCCTGCAAGTTCATAGAGCACCAAGGCCACCTTTCATCTGATACCAAGACCCTGGGAAAATGACTCCTTTATTCCCATGGAAAATTGCCTTTGTATGTGGCCACTCGCCCTGTCCTGTCACAGTCGAGGGTCACGACTCTGCTTTAGCAGAGACCATAAGCAGTCTCAGTTGGCAACCGTTAGCAACAGTTGGCAACAGTTGGCAACATTTTATTAGTGAAATGGCTGATCTTTTATACACTTTCCAGTTGTTTCCCATCCAGTTGCAGAATGCTCTTATCTTTCTTCTCTCGATCTCCTTGGTTATGGCCTTGGAGAAAGCTCCTTATCAGCTTCTTCTTTTTACTTCTTGCTCCTTTAGCTAACAGGCCCGCTGCTAGCCCCTTCCACAATTCCCCCTTTTTTTGTTTTTGAACTGTAAATACAGCTGCTATGGATTTTTGCAGGGCCCTTTGCAAAAACCCAAGCAGAGAGGGGACGCACAAAATCACAATCACAACCATCAACAAAATTCCCATTCTTAATACAATCGTTCCTGTCCTTCATCCATCTTTAATTACTGATATATGGTCTTAGCCAGTGTCATCCGCACATTCTGCTTTAGCTGCAGAACCATCGATTCCGTCCTTTCCCGCACGCTCTAGGTAAGGTTTGACACAGCAAGCAGGAACCCATCGAGGACCATTATCTGTCAAAACACAAGCATAACCCCTCCCCCAGGTTATCAGTTCCACTGGACCAGTAATCAAATCCTTGACCCATACCTTGACATTTCTATAGAAATTTGGTTGCTTAGAATTCAAAGAAGAAAAATGGCAAAAGATTGGAGATAACTGTGAGTCAGGTAAGGGACGCAAGAAGTTTAACACATAAACAGCTTTATCTAATCTCATTTGAGGTGACTCCTGTTGCATTCCCCCTTTTTGTTTTTGAACCTGATGTTTAAGAAGTCCATGAGCTCTTTCAATAATTTCTTGGCCCGTGGGGACATGTGGAATACCTGTTGAATGCTCAATGCCCCAGGCACGAAAGAATGCTTGCATTTTTTGTGAAGCATATGCTGGGCCGTTATCTGTTTTTACGTGACACGGAACACCTAAAATAGAAAAGGCATTATAAAAATGATGAATAGCATCTCGAGTTTTTTCTCCTGTGAATGCTGAAGCAACCATTGCATGAGAAAAAGTATCAACTGTAACATGAACATACTTAAAGCAACCAAATTCTAGCATTTTTGTAACATCAGTTTGCCATTCTTCTAACGCAGAAAGACCTCTAGGGTTGTTACCATAATACTGAGTGACATGAGTCATATGACAGTCAGGACAAGAGGAAAGAATAGATTTTGCTTCGGCAGTAGACAATTTGAATTGCTGCTGTAAAGCTTGAGCACTCTGATGAAAAAATTGATGGGATAAAATTGCCTGCTGCAACACATTGGGTACAGTTTTGATTGCAGCAGCAGCTACTAAAGAGTCTACATTAGCATTGCCTTCAGCAAAAAATCCTGGCAATGATGTATGACTGTGAATGTGCATGATGAAGTAAGGATGTTTTTGAGCACCAATAACTGTCCATAACTTCACTAATATGGTAAAAAATGGTTTCTCTTGAATATTATACAACACTGCTTGATCTAAATGCTTAACCAAATTGGCAATATAAACTGAATCAGTAACTATATTTACAGAACCAGGAAACAAAGTAAAAGCCAAAAGAACAGCAGAAAGTTCAACCAGTTGAGGAGATCCCTGCTGAATCACTGTCTGATATTCCCAGTGATCATCCTTTCTCCAAGCCACAGCTGCTTTTCCGGTTTTCCCGGACCCATCTGTAAAAACCGTTATACCTTCCACTGGAACAGGAGAACAAATTTGCTTGCATTCAAAAGGAATCTCTTTAGCCAGTGTTAGAACAGGATGAGAAGGCAAATGATATGAGATTCGCCCTGTAAAACAAGATAAGGCAGATTGCAATTCATTTTTATTTTGAAAGCACCATTCAAAATACCACTGTTGTACAGGTATCACAATGGTCACAGGGTCCTGTCCCAAAATCTCATGACAACACCTGCGGCCCTTGATGATAATATCTGCGAAAAGCTCATAAAGTCCTGGAGCCGTTTTCCGAGATCTGAAAGATAAAAATATCCATCCCAGAATATGCAATTGATCTTCCCAATTATCATTCCATTGACACAGTATTCCACATGGTATTTCATGGTCTTACAAAATAAAGAATTGAACACCAACAGAGGTATCTATCCTGTTAACAAATTTGTGTGCTAGGGCTAATTCAACTTCTTCTAAGGTCTTCTAAGGTCTTTTTTGCTGCTGAGGTCAATTGCCTCTCATCAGTAGAGGAAGTGATGCCTGAAAGCAAATCAAACAATGGCTGCATCTGATGATTAGTTATGCCTAAATATGATTGAATCCAACCTATTAAACCAACCAATTTCTGTACATCAGTAGCAGTTTTAACATCAATGTCTAACTTTACAGGTTGAGGCATAACTTGAGTGTTGGTCATCAGCATACCTAGGTATTTCCAAGGCATGTGTTCCTGCACTTTCTCTGGAGCAATGATCAGACCAAAAGCTTTCAAATTTGTCACAGCACATTGTTTAAGAGCTGACAACTGTTGTTTGTTGTCAGATGCCAACAAGATATCATCCATGTAATGATAGCAGTAGCAGTTTTTAAATTGCTCCCGGACTTTTGACAAGGCCTGTGCCACAAACCATTGACAAATAGTTGGCGAATTTTTCATGCCTTCTGGGAGTACCTTCCATTGATATCTTTTATGAGGTTCAGCATGATTTATAGAAGGCACTGTAAAACAGAATTTTTCTTTGTCCTGCTCAGCCAATGGAATAGTTAAGAAACAATCTTTTAGATCAATGACAGCTATTTGCCATTCCTGTGGAATCATTGTAGATGTAGGAAGGCCTACAGAGTTCAAAGCAAAACTTTCAGCATTTGCAACAACTTGTAACATTCTCCGATACACACACAGTCTCCGGTTTACTGGAATTTAATGAGACAGAACCAGAAGCTTTGTTTTCTGAGTCCAAGTTGATCTTATTATTATCAGTTTGTTTAAAACACTCCAACAGCGCTCTACAAACTGGCATAAGTTCTCTTAAGCTTTCATCTTTTTTGAGAGAGACTAGATTATAGATTCTCCAGTTTATCTGATCCCAAAAATGAAAAGTAAAAGCAGACTGCAAATTTAAATCTTGCGTATTCGCTTTAACCCAGACAAGTAAATTTTTAAGCTCCGTTTTTGAAATTTCAGAGTGACCTTTTTCTTGTAACATTGTCTCTAATTGATGAAAAACATCCCATTCTACTTTTGTTAAATTCGTTCCCATTTTTGTGTTCTTTTAATAATTTTCTTTTTCTCTATTTTTCCTCCCAACGTCACCCAAGCGCTCTCCCGAGATAAGTTACTTACAATTTTCTTAGCTTTGGCGGGAGAGATGATACAGTGTCCTCCTTGTTAACACTTGGGTCTCCGCGGCTGGTACTTCCACGATTTTTCTTTTTTCTTCTATTCTACGTCCTCGGGCGGGGCACCAATATGCGGGGGACGGGGCAGGTATAAGTCCAATGGTGTCAGGAACCCACGCCTTAAAAAAGGAACCCACTAGGCCACGGCAAAATATCCAAATATGGATAACATTGTAACCAGACAAGTGAAGAGATTTTTGCTTTTATTTCCAGCACATCAGTCTCAAAATACAAAATGGAGACATGACAGCTCACTGATCCACACCAAAAAATGTCTCCCCCAACAGCGCTGGTACAGCAATACATAAAATCATCTCAGACTAGAATTCAGCCAATCAGACACAGAAAACACATATTGACAAGCATTCTATCCAATCTTATAAAACATACGTAATCGTAGCTAAAACAAAGACTAGTTCATAAGAGACAAAGAACAGAGTTCTATTCATGCTAACCTTCTAAAGATATACATTAAATAACCTTGTTGCCATCCTAAAGCCAATTCCACAAAGACCTATTGTGGTTTGTCACGTCTACTGCTTGGGAAACTTTTCTGCTTGCATGGGAAACTTTTCTGCTGTATTTGCAATGCTAACAAAACTTCAGCCTGAGGTCTATACTTTTTTAACCATTTCCTAAAAACCCTCTAACCTTATGGATTCCAACAGCAAGAGCTGCCATTTTATGCTCAACTGAACCAACTTTTGAGCAAGCAGTAACCATTTCATATAAGGTGAGTTCCCCCGGCAAAGTGTCAATAATCTTTCTGCAATCTGGGTTTGCATTTTCTTTATCCAGTTGTACACAAAATTTGTCTTGCAAAGTTTCATCATCTACCTGTTTCTCAATAGCGGCAGCATGTTTTTCTGCAAACTGCAAAAATGGTTTTTTCGTCCCTTGTTGTATAGTGATATATTTCTGTTTTGGAGCTGCCATTTCCATTGTTTTAGTTAAAGCACTCATGCCAATTTGCTGAGCTTGTGCCAAAATTGAAGGATCCCACCTTGCCTGTAAATCTGGATTAGCAAAAGGCCCTGTGCCCAGTAGGGCATCAACACCCACAGCATGACGAGGGTCGTGTTGAGGCAACTGCATATTTGTTAAAGCGGTGCACTCAGCCACTCGCCTCCAAGTTTCTTGAAATACACCATATTGTACTGGCTGGAATAGAATTGTAGCAAGATGAGTGATGTCATAAGGTGCAAGCAAATCTGCATTAATTACATGTATTAATTACATTACCTCTGAGGAATTAATACCATACTGAGCTACTTTCGATTGGAGGTCTTGCACAACCCTCCAGACAAAGACGTGATGACTGTCATTCTGTCCTGTTCCAGGAACTGCTTTGAAAACTGGAAAAGCCATAGGGTTATCACAAGCAACATTTGCATTGGCACTGTTCTCCTGAGGTACTCTTGGAGCACCTAACCTTTCTATGGTGATCCAATTCTTTTCTTCAATTGCTTTCCTCCTAACAAATTCCCAACACTCCTGAGGGTGTCGAGGAAGCACAGTTACTTGACATGGAGGCAAAGTCCATGGGGCAGTAAGGCTAGAGCTCTTAGGAGATAAAGGGACCAGAGCTCCTTGTCCCAACTCAGGTGTTACTGCGGGAGACTCATCAGTTGATTCGCTGTTGCTGTCACTGTCAGGTAACGGAGGATATGGCCTTGCAAGTTGTTCAAGCCGCTCAGAGGGGAGCAGGGGGGCAGACAGCTGGACCAGAGGGGAGGGAAGTGGGGGGGCAGATGGCTGGGTTTCTCTCTCTGCTAAAGACATTTCAGCTAACTGGCGTAGCAGTGTAGTATATACAGGCACCATTGCGAGCTGCTGCGCAGGTGTGAGATAAGGAGGCTTAGGGGTCTGATAAGAAGAGGCTAGGGCAGGTTGCCCAGAAGTCTTGGCAGCTTTCCCAGAAGCTCTGGCAACATGCCAGGTAACTCCCTTGGCATCCGAACTTTCTTCACCAAGTTCTCCATCAGAGCCCCCTTCTACCTCAGAGGCCCCCCTGTCAGGTTCTGTTATCAGCCCCGACTCTTCGTCCGCACCTTGCTCCATTTCTCTATTTTCCATTCCTTTAAAGCCTCAAAGAACGAGTTCCAAGTAACTGCTAGATCAACAACTGTTTTATCTCCCGCTCAAATGACTTGCCAAAGTCTGTCCCCGAACTTTTTCCATGCCTTAACACTAAATGTTGTGTCGGGATCAGTGCCAAAATTCTGTGATTTAGCCCACAGCATTATATTACGAAGTGCATAGTCTGACGTATTAATTCCCTTATTTCTTAACAAAACTTTCCATGTTGACAGAACATTTTCTTCCTCTTTAGATAAATTTTGTCCCATTATTACTAGTTGGTGGCTCACCTACTTCCAGGTGTCTTGATTGGAGTGAATCAGGTCCGGACCTCCCTGTGGCTTCCACCTGCCACTCTCAGCTGCACCAACGCCGCCTCCCCCACTACGTCCCAGTGGGTCACAGTTGTCAGTTGCTAGGACCCCGTATGGGCCCCCACCGACTATGTTCTTATCACGTCAGCGGTCATGAAAATGTCGCAATCGAGGTGGTCACGACATAAAGCAGAGACCATAAGCAGTCTCAGTTGGCAATTATTGGCAATCATTGGCAATCATTGGCAACCGTTGGCAACTGTTAGCAACAGTTGGCAACAGTTGGCAACACTTTATTAGTGAAAATGGCTGATCTTTTATACACTTTCCAGTTGTTTCCCATCCAGTTGCAGAATGCTCTTATCTTTCTTCTCTCGATCTCCTTGGTTACGGCCTTGGAGAAAGCTCCTTATCAGCTTCTTCTTCTTACTTCTCGCTCCTTTAGCTAACAGGCCCGCTGCTAGCCCCTTCCACACTGTCCAACAGTGCTGTGCCATGCTCCAAAAAGGCAAAATTTGCTGGATTTCTCCAAAACTAAAGCTGCCAGCAACTAGGACGCTGCATGTTCTTAGAGCTCCAAACGTCACCTTTCAACTGATTCCCAGACCCTGGGGAAATGACTTCTTTATCACACAGAAAAATGCCTACATTTTGGGGCCACTCGCTCTGGCCAACAGGGCAGTGCAGAGCACAAAATTGGCAGACTTTCTTGGATTTCTCTAGAAATAAATCTGTCAGTAACTAGGACCCTACAAGGCCTTAGAGCCCCAAAGGCCTCCATTCATCTGATACAGATACCCAGATGAAAGGACTTCTTTTTTCCATGGAATACAGGCTTCGTTTGAGGCGAGTGCCTTGACCGACAGGGTGGAGCCAGGTTCGAAAACTACAAACTTTGCTGGATTTCTCTAAAATTAAAACTCCCAGTAACTAGGACCCTGCAAGGCCGCAGACCCTCAAAGGCTACCGTTCGTCTGATACCTAGACCCTGGGTAAATGCCTCCTTTTTCCCATGGAAAATGGACTCCGTTTGCAGCAACTCCTCCTTGCCGAATATGGCGGTGCCAGGCTAGAAATAGGCAAACTTTGCTGGATTTCTCCAAAACTAAAGCTGCCAGTAACTTGGACCCTACAAGGCTTTAAAGCATGAAACACCACCTTTAAACTGATATGTGGAGCCTGAGGATAGGAAACCTTTTCCACACGGAAAATGGCCTCCGTTTGCGGTATCTCGCTCTGACCGACAGGGTGGCGCCAGGTAAGAAATGGGCAAACTTTGCTGGATTTCTCCAAAACTAAAGCTGCCAGCGACTAGGACCCTGCAAGTCCTTAGAGCCCCAAGGCCACCATTCATCTGATACCAAGAGGAAATGACTTCTTTTTTCCATGGAAAATGGCCTCCATTTGCAGCAATTCCCCCTGGCAGACAGGATGGTGCCGCATTAGAAACAGGAAAACTTTACTGGATTTCTCCAAAACTAAATCTGCCAGCAACTAGAATGCTGCGCATACTTAGAGCCCCAAAGGCCACCTTTCAACTCATTCCCAGACCCTGGGGAAATGACTCCTTTCTGCCCATGGGAAATGGCCTCCGTTTGCTGTGACAGACAGAGGGGCGCCAGGTTAGAATCGGGAAAACTTTGCTGGATTTCTCTAAAATTAAAACTCCCAGTAACTAGGACCCTGCAAGGCCGCAGACCCTCAAAGGCCACTGTTTGTCTGATACCTAGACCCTGGGTAAATGCCTCCTTTTTCCCATGGAAAATGGACTCCGTTTGCAGCAACTCCTCCTTGCCAAATAGGGCGGTGCCAGGCTAGAAATAGGCAAACTTTGCTGGATTTCTCTAAAACTAAAGCCGCCAGCAACTAGGACCCTGCAAGTCCTTAGAGCCCCCAGGCCACCTTTCTCCTGATAGCCAAACTCTGGGAAAATGACTCCTTTATTCCCATGGAAAATTGCCTGTGTTTGTGGACACTCACCCTGTCCAACAGGGCTGTGCCATGCTCCAAACAGGCAAACTTTGCTGGATTTCTCCAAAACTAAAGCTGCCAGCAACTAGGACCCTGCAAGGCCACAGAGCCTCAAAGGCCACCTCTCATCTGATACCCGGGCGGTGGTAAATGACTGGCACAGGCCCTGCCCGACAGAGTGGCGCCAAGCGTGAAATTGGCAAACTTTGCTGGATTTCTCCAAAACTGAAGCTGCCAGCAACTAGAACCCTGCTAGATTTTACAGACCTGAAAGTCACCTTTCAACTGATACCCAGACCCTGAGGAAATGACTTCTTTTCCACACGGAAAAACGCCTCCATTTTGCGGCCACTCACCCAGACTGATATGGCACTGCCAAGCTCTAAATTGGCAAATTTTGTTGGATTTCTCCAAAACTACAGCTGTCAGCAACTAGGACCCTGCAAGTCCTTAGAGCCCCAAGGCCTCCATTCATCTGATACCAAGGCGAGAGGACTTCTTTTTCCCATGGAAAATGGCCTCCATTTGCAGCATCGATCCTGACCGACAGGGCAGTGCCTAGCAAGAAATGGGCAAACTCGCTGGATTTCTTCAAAACTAAAGCTGCCAGCAACTAGGACCCTGCAAATCCCTAGAGCCCCAAAAGTCACCTTTCAACTGACTCCCAGACCCTGGGAAAATGTCTCCTTTTTCCCATGGAAAATGGACTCCCTCTGCAGTAATTCACCCTTGCCAACAAGGTGGTGCCAAGGTAGAAATTTGCAAACCGTGTTGGATTTCTCCAAAAGTAAACCTGCCAGCAACTAGAACTCTGCAAGGCTATTGAGCCTGAAAAGTCACCTTTCAACTGATACCCAGACACAGAGGAAAGCACTTTTTTTCCACACAGAAGGTGGCTTCCACTTGCAGCAACTCCCTCTAGCCGACAGGACGGTGGCAAGATAGAAATAGGCAAACTTTGCCAGATTTCTCCAAAACTAAAGCTGCCAGCAACGAGGACCCTGCAAGGTTTTAGAGAACTAAAAGTCACCTTTTAACTGATACCCAAACCCTGAGGAAAGGGCTTCTTTTCCACATGGAAAATGACCTCCGTTTGAGGCCACTTGCTGTGGCAGACAGGGCGGCGCCAGGTTAGAAATCTGCAAACTTTGCTGGATTTCTCCAAAATTAAAGCTGCCAGAAACTAGAACCCTATAAATCCTTAGAGCCACAAAGGCCACCTTTTATCTGATACTCAGACCCTCAGGAATGGACTTATTTTCCACATGGAAGATGGCTTCTGTTTGCAGCCCCTCCCCCGGTAGACAGGACGGCGCCACCTCAGAAATAGGCAAACTTTGCTGGATTTCTCCAAAACTAAAGCTTCCAGCAACAAGAACCCTGCAAGTCCTTAGAGCCTCAAAGGCCACCTTTCATCTAATCCCCAGACCCTGTGGAAATGACTTCTTTTTCCCACAGAAAATGGGCTCTGTTTGCGGACCCTCATAGTGGTAGTCGCAGGGGTGGCAAGCTAGAAATTGGCAAACTATTCTATTTCTCTATAACTAAAGCTGCCAACAACTAGGACCCTGCAAGTCCATCGAGCTGCAAAGGCCACGTTTCATCTGATCCGCAGATAATGGGGTAATCACTTCTTTTTCCCACAGAAAATGGCCTGGGTTTGAAGCCACTCGCCCTGGCCAAAAAGTGCAGTGCCGAGCGAGAAAATTGCAGCCTTTCTAGATTTCTCCAAAACTAAAGCTGCTAGCCACAGGGACTCTGCAAGTCCTTAGGGCCCCACAGGCAACCACTTGCTCATACACAGACCCTGGGGTAAGGCCTTCTTTTCCCATGCAAAATGGCACTTGTTTGTGGCCACTCGCCCTGTCCAACATTGCTGTGTCAAGCTAGAAATTTGCAAACTTTGCTGAATTTCTCCAAAACTAAAGCCTTCATCAAGAGGTCCCTGCAAGTCCTTAGGGCCACAAAGGCCACCTTTCATCTGATACACAGACCCTGGGGAAAAGACTTCTTATTCCCACAGAAAGTAAGCTCCATTTGCGGCCACACGCCTGGGCCAAACAGGGCAGTGCCAAGCTAGAAATTGTCCTGCTTTGCTGGATTTCTCCAAAAATAAAGCTGCCAGCAACTAGGATTTTGACAGGCTTTTGAGCCCAAAACCTCACCTTTTAACTGATCCCCAGACCCTGGGGAAAGGCCTTCTTTTTCTACACTGAAAATGGACTCTGTTTGCGACCACTCGCCCTGGACTAACACGGCGGGGCCAAGCTAGAAATAGGCAAAATTTGCTTTATTTCTCCAAAACTAAAGCTGCCAGCACGTAGGACCCTGCAAGTCCTTAGAGCACAAAACGTCACCTTTTATCTGACACCCAGACTCTGTGGAAAGGACTTCTTTTTCCCACAGAACTTAGCCTCCATTTGCAGCATCTCGCCCTGACTGACAGGGCGGTGCCAGGTTAGAAATTGGCAAACTTTGCTGGATTTCTCCAAAACGAAATCTGCTAGCAACGGGGACCCTGCAAGTCCTTAGAGCTGCAAAAGCCACCTTTTATCTCATACCCAGACTCTGGGGAAAGGACCTCTATTTCCCCATGGAAAATGGCCTCCAGTTGCAGCCACTCGCCCGGGCTGACAGGGCAGTGCCAAGCTAGAAATTGGCAAACTTTGCTGGATTTCTCCAAAATTAAAGCTGCCAGCAACTAGGACCCTGCAAGTCCTTAGAGCTACAAAGGCCACCTTTCATCTGATACCCAGAACCTGAGGAAAGGACTTCTATTTCTCACGGAAAATTGCTCCGCTTGCAGCCACTCCCTCTGAGTCACTGGGAGGCGCTTACTGAGAAATTTGCAAACTTTGCTGGATTTCTCCAAAACTAAAGCTGCTAGCAACTAGGATCCTGCAAGTCCTTAGAGCCCTAAAGGTCACCTTTCATCCGATACCCGGACCCTGGGGAAATTACTTCTTTCTTCATGGAAAATTGCCTCCTTTGTGGCCGCTCGCTCTGGCCAACAGGGTGGTGCCCAGCTAGAAATTGTCCAGCTTTGCTGGATTTCTCCAAAACTAAAGCTGCTAGCAACTGAGACCCTGCAAGTCCTACAAGCCCACAATGCCACCTTTCATCGAATTTCCAGACCCTCAGGAAATTTCTTCTTTTTCCCAGGGAATATGGCCTATATTTGCGGCCACTCACCCCGGCCGAACTGGGCAGGGTCAAGCTTGAAATTGGCAAACTTTGCTGGATTTCTCCAAAACTAAAGCAGCTAGCAACTGGGATCCTGCAAGTCCTTAGAGCCCCAAAGGCCACCATCATCTGATACCCAGACCCCGGGGAAATGATTTCTTTTTCCCATGGAAAATGGCCTCTGTTTGTGGCCACTTGCCCGGACTGATAGGCCACTGCCAAGCTAGAAATAGGCAAACTTTGCTGGATTTCTCCAAAACTAAAGCTGCCAGCATCTAGGAGCCTGCGAGTCCTACAAGCCCACAAGGCCACCTTTCATCTGATTTCCAGACCCCGGGTAAATGACTTCTTTTTCCCATGGAAAAGGGCTTCCGTTTGTGGCTACTTGCCCAGGCCACAGGGCGGTGCCAAGCTAGAAATTAGCAAACTTTGCTGGATTTCTCCAAAACTAAAGCTTCCAGCAACTAGGACCCTGCAAGTTTTTAGAGCCCCAAAGGCCACCTTTTATCTGATCCTCAAACCTTGGGGAGAGGACTTCTTTCTCTCTTGGAAAATGGCCTCTGTTTGTGGCTACTTGCCCTGGCTGAACAAGGCAGTGCCAAGCTGTCACTTGCAACACAGCACAGCCTCATGGAACACAGGTGCCCCTGGAACTTTGCTACTGCTAATGAATGAATGTGTCCATTGTGAAGCAGCTGAGTCTAATTGAACAGAGGAGAACATTGTTATAAAATGGACTCTCATGGAAGCAAGTGTCAACTCTTTTACAGCAGGCCCTCATGGAACCCAGGAGACCACTGTGATGCAAAGGAATCATGGGGAAAAAAGTTTCAATTTTGAACAGTGTGGGGTCTCATGGAACAAAGATGCCACTTGGAAAATGCCAAGGCATGTGGAAGTCCACGTCCACTGTGACAAAGCACAGCCTCAAGGAACTCAGAAGACCATTGTGATGCAATGGAATCTCATGGTTCCAAGGCTCTACTTTGACTAAGTTGGGCCTCATGGGCCATAGGAGCCACTGGGACATCAGCAGGCTTAGTAGAAACAAGGCTCCATTATTGCACAGCAAGGCCTCATGGCACCTGGGAGGCCACTGTGATGCTAAGGAATCTGATGGAAGTAAGTGTCAATTGTGACATAGCAGGGCCTCATGGCACTCAATAGACAACTGTGACACGATGCAATCTCTGGGAACCAAGTGCCAACTGCAAACAGAGCGGGGCCTCATGAGACACAGTTGCAAGTTGGATATTGTCAGGGCAGGTGGAACTCAGTGTCCATTGTGACACAACACAGGCTCATTAATAATAGCAGAGCACAGTGACACCATGGAATCTTTGGGAACCATGGGTCACTTGTAAACACAGCTGAGCCCCATGGAACCAAGGAGACCACTGTGGTGCAATAAAATCCCAAGGAAACAAGGGTTTTATACAGTTATAAACACATCAGTCTCTCATGAAACTAAAGGGAACATTGTGATGCAGTGGAATCTCATGGATTCAAGGCTCTACTTTGAGCAAGACAGGCCTCATGGAACACAGGTGCTACTGGGACATTGCAAGGCCTAGTAGAAACAAGGTTCCATTATTGCACAAAAAGGCCTCATGGCATCTGGGTGGCTACTGTGCCACAACAGCATCTGATAGAAGTAAGTTTTCATGGAGACATCAAAGGACCTCATGGCAACCTGGAGACCACTGTGACACCATGTGATCTTGGGGAATGCAGTGTCAACTGCAAACATGGCAGGGCCTCATGGAACACAGGTGCCACTGGGATATCCCCATTGCTCATGGAAACAAGTGTCCATTATGACACAGACAGGCTTAATGGAACATAGGAGACCACTGTGACACAAGAAAAGCTCAAGATACTAAGGCTTCATTGTGACACAGAGGGCCATCATGGAACCAAGGTAACCACTGTGAGGCAATAGCCTTATGGAACAAAGAGTAAGTTGTCAACACAGCAGAGCTTCGTGGATCCCTGGTGCCAATGGGACATTTCCAAGACTTGTGCAAGCAAGTGTCCATTGTGACACAGCCAGGCCTAATGGAACACAGAAGAACATTGTTAGACCATGAAATCTCATAGAAGCAAGTGCCAACTCTCTCACAGCAGGGCCTCATGGAACCCAGGAGACCGCTGTGATGCAATCGAGTCTTGGGGAAAAAAGTTTCAATTTTGAACAACACTGGGATTCATGGAACACAGGTTCCACTTGTGTACTGCCAGGGAAGGTGGAACTAGGTGTCCATTGGAACACAGCAGAGACTCATGGAAGTCAGAAGACTATTGTGATGCAATGGAGTCTCAAGGATCTACTTTGATTAAGTGGGACATCATGGGTAATAGGTGTCCCTGAGACATTGCCAGGCCTAGTAGGAACAAGGCTGCATTTTTCAAAGCATGCCCTCAGGGCATCTAGAAGGCCACTGTGTTGTAAAGGAGTATGATGGAAGCAAGTGTCCATTCTAACGTAGGAACTCCTCATGGCACCCAGGAGACCATGGAGACACAATGCAATCTCTGGGAACCAATTGGCAACTGCAAACTCTAACCCCTAACCTTAAACCTTACCCTAACCCTCTGCCCTTCTCCATCACCACTGCCCCTCTGTTGTATTGCACTAAATAGTTATTTAGTTGTTTGCACTGGATGTTTGGTAATTTACACTGTTCACATGATTTGTATCCTATGACCACATGGTCTTCCCAACCCCCGCCAAGTGTCAGCGTTGGTGGTCTCTTCCTGGGTTACCCCTCCTGTTGCCCCTCCTCACAGGTATCCCATTGGCTGTGGTCCTCTTCCTTTGCCCCCACTCCCCTGGGTATAAAAACCCCCTAGAGGCAGCTGACTGGCCTCTTTTTTCCATGTGAGGTTTTCCATCTGATGGTTCTTCTGGGAATAAAGAGAGGAAATTCATTCCCACGTGGAGAAGAATGCTTCTTGTCTTTTGCCTTTCTCCATGTAAGATCATGTGGGCTGGGGTCCATAGCTAGTTGGATTGGACCTGTACAGTCTGTGCAGACATGGATTCTTACATCCCACCACCCCTGTCCTAACACCAGGAAGCACTGCAAGCCATACTGTGTTGCAGACATTTTTTGACAGAAATCCTTTCTTTCAGATTTCTGTGTCTTCTGGAGGGCAGAGGCCTCAGAAGAGAACGTAAACAATTATTAGCAGATGCTGTGGAATGCAACAGGGGCACCTTGATTGGCTCATGTCCCCATGTTTATAATTGGAGGCCAATCACGGGTGCAAGCTAGGGACTGAGTCCTTGGACACAACTTTGATATAGATTCTTTCTTTCTATTCTTAGCCTAGCAGCTCTGCAAACTTCTCTCTTTATCCTATTAGTATAGTCATAATGTATTATATATGATATATCAATAAATCCAGCCTTCTGATCTAGAAACAAGATTCACCGTCTCTCTCTCACCAGCAGCGACCCACTCAGGACGCTGTAATATCTGGTGACCCCTTGTGTCAGAGCAAAAATTAATTTGATAAGACCAGAGGAGCAAAATTGCTGCACTGGGTAAAAATCCTGTATGTGTAGCATTTGATGGTTGCTTTGAAGTGACCACAGAAGTGGATTCAAGCCAGGAGCTGAAGAACTGAAGATCCTGATTTGGACAGAGTTCACAGCCAAGGCTGATCAAAAAGAGAACCTTCTTCTGGAAAACCTTCAGGAAACATGGTAGACAAGAGCAGCATACCTGCAGAGCTGGCCAGAGCAAGCTGGACATTTGAAAAAGGTACTGTTCACTTTTCTATCCCTGAGGGTTCAGCCGCGAGAAAATTATGGCTGTTTATATGGGGGAGATACCCTTTGAAGTACGTGGTTCGTTTTACTCCTTCAGAGAAGAAAATTATTGCCCTCTGGCAACATTGGTATAGAGAAGATGGATTTTTTCTGGAAAAAACAGATCTCTATGAGTTCTTTCGATGGGCAAAGCTTTTTGGGTTCTTTACTGATGTCCTATACACTTTGGATGTTTTTGTCTGGGAGTGCATGGACTCGATTATCCAGTGCGTCTGGAGCCAGGGACGTGTTCTTCCTTTTATCTACCCAGCATTTATAAAGCTTTTTCCAGTTTTGAAAAGGAGAGCAGGTGCCTTTCAATGGATTTCTAACTGTTATGGCCAGGCTCCGTTTCCACTGCCTCTGGCAGAAGACCCCGTGGGGGATGACTTTGGGCTTCCCGGCCCCCTCTGCTTCACGGCGGGGGGGGCGAAACTGCGCCGCACGAAGAAGTTTTTTTTACTCTTTATCCGGAGCATGCTCAGATGGAGTTTTCTCCTTCCCCCCCTTCTCTCTCTCCGGGGGGATGGGAGGAGGCGGCGCCGCTCAAGCCACAGCCGGCCTCTCAGACTCCGCCTCCTTCAAACATGGGGGCGGCACCGGTCTCTGAGGTTTCTCCGCCTCTGCCAGCTCCGTCTCTCCAGGAGATCCCGTCTCCGCCTCTCCAGGCGGTCCCACCCACGGCTCCACAGGCCTCCCCGCCCCTGCCAGCGCCTGCGTCTGACAGGGCAGAAGAGACAGTACTTCCGGTACTGGTTGAGCTGTTGCTAGGCAATGATGAGGATGCGTCTCCAGCTTCTGGCTCAGCGGAGAAGGAGATCTCATCGGCCCCTTCAGCCCCCCTGTCGTTTCCATCGGCCTTCCCGCCGCCTCAAGCCGAGATAGTCCCTGTTCAGGACGGTGTTGGAGACGGTCCCGAACCCGCAGGAACCTCGGGGCAGCCCATGGCTGCTCCTTTATCCAGCGTGATTCCCTCTTCGGCTGGCTCCTCTGCGGCCAGAGCCACTGCCACGCTCCAGGCCAGCCCCAGCGTCACCCACAGCCCTGCGGGCCCCCACCCCGGCCTGGCGCCCCCCATGGCCGGCCTGCCAGCCCCGGGCCTGCCCCAGGCAGCGGCCCTGGAGGTGGGTCTCTCCTTCCATGGAGCGGGGGCTGCCTGCCAGCTGACTGTTGCGGCAGTCCAGCTGCCTGTTTTTAACATCAGCATTCTCAGCGGGTTCGGGGGTGGTTTTTCGGGGATGGTCCCATGGCGGTCTTACGGCGCCTGAGTGGGCGCTGGCTGGTGAGAGAGACGGTGAATCTTGTTTCTTGAATCAGAAGGCTGAATTTATTAATATAAGATATAATACACTATAGTTATACTAGAAAGAATAAGGAGAGAGGTTTTGCAGAGCAGCTAGGCTAGCTAGGAAGAGATAGAAAAGAATCCACAACAAAGCTGTGGCCAAGGACTCAGTCCCCTGGCTTGCACTGGTGATTGGCCCTTAATTATAAACATAAAACATGAACCAATCACCAATCAAAATAGGTGCCCCTGTTGCATTCCCCAGCAGCTGATAATAATTGTTTACCTTGTCTTCGGAGGCCTCTGGCCTCCCGAAGACACAGAAATCTGAAAGAAAGGATTTCTGTGGAGAAATGTCTGCGACATGGCGGCTCCCATCTCTGCCGCCTCTCTTGCATCCTGGTGGCATGGGGGGGCAGGTGCATCCCGAGAGCCCTGCCTCTGGTCCCCAGCCCAGAGGGGATGATGCCATGGGGCAGATGGGAGACACACCTGATGCATTTGCATTGCAGAGGCAGGGGGCACAGCGAGAAGCGACCATAGCTGGTTTGCGGTGGGAAACAAACATCTCCAGACCCCAGATGGGATTTCTGGAGAAGGCTTCTATTTCCCTGCTGCTGGCATGCCTCAGTGGTATTGGGGAAAGGAAGCGTGTCACCACCCGTGCTGCCATTGTGCTGGCAGCAGGGTGCAGGCCTGCGGGAATGCAGAGCCTGCTTTATGGGTTTGGCCTGGGCCGTTGGGCTCAGGAAGTTCCTGCGCTGGGCCCACTGCGTGGCCTCCTTATGTATTTGGGGATTCTGGTTTGTCCTACTGGACCTGGTCCCCCTGTTGTGGGCCAGTTTTGGGGTTCCTGGTCCATCATGGGCCAGGACCCCCAGGGCTTTTCCTTCTCTGGCACTGCTGTGCTCGGCTGCTGCTTTTTTGCTTTTCGATTAAAAAAAAAAAAATTTAAAATTAAATAAAAAAGATTGAAAACAGCGGGCAGCAGCTCTGAAGCACTGAAGCATTGAAGGGCCAGAAAAGGACATTCCAAAATTGTTTGAAATTGTTGTAAGACTGTCAATGGTTTTTGATAACTATTGATGGGATTCTTTTGCAGCAAAGGACCGAAAAGGACTCTCAGATGTCCAAAAGAAACAACTTCAGCTGATGGACTGTTCCTGAAACTCAGCTGCATGGACTTGAATTCTCTTTGCATTGTTTTTGGCATTTTTCTTAGATTGTAGGATTGTTTTAGTGATTTGTTAGTATTGTATATTTTACAGGTGAAGAAATTTCCTGTTCATTCCACATCAGCATTTTTCTTTATTTTATACAATTTAGAAAGGTGAGATGTCACAGACATTTTTTGACAGAAATCCTTTCTTTCAGATTTCTGTGTCTTCTGGAGGGCAGAGGCCTCAGAAGAGAACGTAAACAATTATTAGCAGATGCTGTGGAATGCAGCAGGGGCACCTTGATTGGCTCATGTCCCCATGTTTATAATTGGAGGCCAATCACGGGTGCAAGCTAGGGACTGAGTCCTTGGACACAACTTTGATATAGATTCTTTCTTTCTATTCTTAGCCTAGCAGCTCTGCAAACTTCTCTCTTTATCCTATTAGTATAGTCATAATGTATTATATATGATATATCAATAAATCCAGCCTTCTGATCTAGAAACAAGATTCACCGTCTCTCTCTCACCAGCAGCGACCCACTCAGGACGCTGTAATAATACTGCACTGCAAGTTGGAAGTCGAGGTCTAGGTTGTGCTCAAGAATGCTGGAAAACACCTTTCTGAGAAGAGCTGTCTTCCCAAAATGCAATTTTGCATTCTTTCCCAAAGTTCATTTTTAGCCTGCCACCATCTTGGGAAGGATATCTTGACTCACATGCCCGTACCACCATCTTGAGTGTACCTGTAGTGACTTCTGGCCATTATTGCCATCTTGAGTGCGGTGTGATGCAATTTCTGGTAAATTCTCACCATCTTGAGAGTAGCACTACAAGTTTGTTCTGGATCCACCATGTTGATTGTTACGGCACGTGACTTCCTGTCATGCTCGCCATCTTGAGAGTGGATTGATGCCAATTCCTGACTCCTCTACCATCTTGAGCACATTATCATCACAGAATCACAGAATCACTAGGTTGGAAGAGACCTTTAAGATCATCTAGTCCAACCCATTCCCTAAAACCACCTCAACTAAACCACGGCACTCAGTGCCACATCCAATCTTTTTTTTAAACGTGCCCAGGGATGGTGACTCCACCACCTCCCTGGGCAGACGATTTCAGTTCTTTATCATTCTTTCAGTAAAAAGCTTTTTCCTAACATCCCACCTAAGTTTCCCTTGGCACAGTTTAAGAATGTGTCCTCTCATTCTGTCGGTTGTTGCCTGGAAAAATAGACTATCCCCCCACCTGACGACAACCCTGTTTCAGGTAGTTGCAGAGAATGATAAAGTCACCTCTGAGTCCCCTTTCCTCCAGCCTAAACAACCCCAGCTCCCTCAGTGTTTCCTCGCAGGGCTTGTGCTCCAAGCCCTTCAAGTCATGTGACTTCCTGCAGCCAAAGCCCAACAGCACATGGCAAGAGCCCTCTTTCCTCATTTGGCTCACTACAACCCTCCTCAGCCACTGCCACTGCAGCTGGGTTCCACACCTGGTGCTCCCAGGCACCACATGTGCACCAGGGCCAGCAGGAGGCAGCGGTAGGCATGGAAAGCGCCTCAGTGACACTTTAACGAGTCACTCACTGTCTGTGCGAGGATTTCTTAGTTGCAGCACTGCTTTTTAGCTGCAGGTGGCCGCAGTGAGTCGTTTAGGTCATGGCACGTATGCCCATTTCTTAGTTGCAGTACTGCTTTTAGTCTGCAGGTGACACTACTGAGTCACTAAATAGCATATATGCGCAGTACCTCGTAGTTATCACCAAGTGGCAGCAGTGAGGTGGCAGCAGCGATTTAAGTCCCAACCAAGATATCACTGTTTTGGAATGACACACAACATGCTTTTTGCTTGAATAGACAGAGCTATCTTTATTGCCTTCATAGAGATCATATTTTCTCCCATTTTCAAGCCCTTTCTTTATTTTAAATTATATATACAAAAGGTACATTTGTATTTTCAAACGCTGTGTATTAAGATAATATGCATATTTAGAATTTCTTATACTCTTAAGATCCTGCATATAAAACAGTAGATAAAGGGTTGCATTTGGAAATCAATGTTTATAAAAATTATTCATATATATATATATATGTATAAAACATAAGAAAATTTACCATTTTTAACTACCCTAACCCTTACCCCTTACAACTGCACCTAACCCAGCAACTCAGTATCTCAGGAGCAGTTCAGAGGCAGCTGCCAGGAGCCCAAAGCCAGCCAGAGCCATAACTCGTGGCAGCTTTCATCTTGTAACAATCCTCCAATGTTCACAATTTTAGGAGGCAGAATCCCACTTTTAGCCCCAGGAGTGTGCTGCCTTCTGGTGACAGGCAAGGCGACCTGGTTCTGAGGAACAGCACGGCGACCCAAACTCTCCAGGGTCGCTCGGGCCAATGACACACGCAGACACCAATATGGTGGATGGTCAAAAGGCGTTTATTACTTCTTCTTGTGGGGTTTTATAGTCTAAGGGGTTCTCTACGTCAAAAGGGGGTCTGTCCTTATTATCTATGGTTAGTAAGGAATGGAAAATTACTGGGTAAGGAATGGAAGGTTACTAGCACTACTGTTAGTGGGGCCACACTCCTAGGGTAATCTCTTATCTTAGGGGAACAGGGGGTCCTGGCTTTCCGTGACATCGTGTAATCTTCTGAAGCGCCTATCCCTATCTACCACAGGAGTGTGACTGTGAATGTTAGCTCTTTTCCAGAGGAAGGAAAGCCTTGCAACCCTCTGTCTCAGGGACAGTTGAGACACAGCCCCCAGGAGTCCAAGGCCAGCCAAAGCCTGGCAGATTTCATCTGGAAGGAATCCTCTGATATTCACAAGTTTAGGAGGCAGAATCCCATTTTTGGATTACAGCGCCTGACCACAAATTGATGACCCTTTTCCATATGAAGGAAAGCCTGGCAACCCAGTGTCTTGTGGGCAGTTGTGTTCCAACCCAAACCACTCCATGATTCTACGATTGAGAGTGCTTCAAGAAGTCCTGCTGAATGAGTTCAGGGATAGAGGTGCCACTGCAGGCCAGTAACTGCACCATCATCCCAGTGCCTGTGGCTGGGCATGGGTCAAATGGCCCTTTCTAGGTGTGGTGAGAACACCCTGAAAAGAAGTTGATCTTTCCTCCTGAATGTTTGCAGCAGAACACAGAAATGAAGTTGATGCTAACATAAATGCGGGTTTTATTTATCTGGGTCTGCAGCTGTCATGAGCTCCATCCATTTCCGGCTGCTCAGTCTTTTAGTCAGTGCCCAGCTCCCTACACTCTCCTCCCTGATAGTGCCCAGCACCATCCAGAATTCGGGGTCACCATCGAGCACAGTGCAGCCAGATGACTCAATGTGCATGGCACAGGCATAGCCCTGTGAACAGCCTGCTTGGTCATAAACACCCAGGATGTGCACCTGTATTACAGTGACCTGAAGAGGTCTTCATGGTGAGAGAGAAGGACAAGAATCTTGTTTGATGATCAGAAGGCTGGATTTATTGATATATGATATATAATACATTATAACTATACTAAAAAGAATAAGGAGAGAATTTGTAGAGGCTGCTAAGCTAAGAATAGAATAGAAAAGAATGAATAACAAAGTTCTGTGTCCAGGGAATCTGTCCCCAAGCTTGGTCCTGTGATTGGCCCCCAATTGTAAACACGGAACGTGATCCAATCACAGGAGCACCTGCTACATTTCACAGCAGCCGATAACAATTGTTTACATTCTTCTTCTGGGGCCTTTGCTTCCCAGAAGATGCACAAATCCCAAAGAAGGGATTTCTATGAAAAAATGTCTATGACACACCTGGATCTGCACGCCAGCCCCAGAGCCACAGAAGTGATGGGCACACATTGAGCTGATGGCATCAGCTACTGTTTGTTCTAAAGCTACTTTCTCCATATTACTGTGGGTCCCAGTGACTTTACTGTTGTCATCCACACCAAAAAATAAATATCCACCCTCAGTGTTTGCAAAGGCAGAGACGTATTTAGGAAAGTTTTTTCTGATGTATTACAAGCTACTCTTTGTACTGTATTCCTTAAATTCAATATGTGTTGCCTGTGTGAAACCCAGGACCTCCCCAACCAGCACTTCATCTTTCTTTATAAACCTGACCACAGTATCTTGGATGTTGTGCTCTTGGATGTTTGGAGGAGTCTCTTTTGCTCCCCCATCAAAACTCAGCTGAGCTCTCTTGGGGGTCAGTCCATTCTCTTTGCAGCACTTGACACAGTTTTTCTTTCTCAGGAATTCAGGAGCTTCTCTGGAAGTCACAGGATAAACCAACGTGCCAGACCTATAAAACAAATCAGTGGTTAAGCTGCAGCGGTGCAACTTTGTGGCTGCACCTCCCAGCTCCGGGCCTCAACAGCTCCATGTTTTAACAAAAAGCAGCAGGTTACTCCCCTGCTGCATCCGTGCAAAGTATGGATGAGCCTTTCTTCTGCCAGTGCAATCCCTGAGGCTCGTCTCTATGTCTCCACAAATGCCATGCTCCCAGAAGTCATTTCTGTCCTCACTCTCCATTCTCAAAATTCCTCCTCCTGAATTCAGCAATGCACGCTGCTGCTATGGAAAAGACTTTTTCTGCTTTCTGATTGCTAGACTTCTTCTTTCTGGAACTCTTTCCTAAAAGCGTTTTCCCAATAACTACCAACACATCAGGATAGTTTGTGGTCAAATTAATCGGCAGCTGCCTCTCTTGGCTGGCAATCATGATCCTGAAATATTATTAAAACCATGATTATCATAGAATTGTTAGGGTTAGGAAACCTTTCTGAGACCATGGAGTCCAATTGGTCCCACAGCACTGCCAAGACCACCACTAACCCACGTCCCTCCCCTCGTGCCACATTTACACATCTGTTAAATCCCTCCCCAGGTAGTGATTCTATCAGTGGCCTGGGCAGCCTGTGCCAGAGCTGGAGAACCCTTTCACTGAAGAAACTTTTCCCTGATGTTCAACCTAAATCTCTCCTGAGAAAACTCAAGATTGTTTCCCCTCATGCCACTCCTTGTTCTGTGGGAGCAGAACCCAACCTCACCTTGCTTGCACTCTCCTGTCAGGGAGTCCTGCAGAGCAAGAAGGTCCCCCTTGAGCCTCCTTTTCTCCAGACTGAGTCTCCCAGGTTCTTCAGCTGCTCCTTATCAAACGTGCTCCAGACCATTCCCTAGCTCCACTACCCTTCACTGGACATGAAGAGAAGGGCATACACGCAATATCGGGATCAAGAAAACTTGGGAAAAAGGAAACACTGGATAATGAAAGTGAAAATTAAAATAATTTATTACAAGGGCAGTCAGGTCTGAGCGGGCTTGGTGCGGAGGCCGCGGCGTAACGATGGGAATTGCTTGGGCGGTCTGGCACTACTCTGAAGTCACGTCGAAACCACATCCCCGCCTCCGGAAGTCGCGGCCGATTTTTCCCGGCCCCCGCGGTACCTGAGGGCGAAGAGCCCCGCCCCGCGGGCAGAGTCCCTGGGGTGGGCGGGGGCGGCTGCGGAGCGGGCAAAGCCCCGGGCCGGGGCCACGGTCGGAGCCGCTGCGCAGGGCTGAGGGGCCGTCCCGGGCTCCTCTTCCCTCCCCACCCGCCCCCGGCCGGCCCCGCCGGGCGCCAGTGCCGCCTCGTCTCGGGGCCGTCCTCCGCCGCTCCAGACAGCGCCGGCGACCGGCAGGGAGGAAAGTGTGGAGAACGGGGACCGGGCGCTGACCGAACTTCCCGGGGAATCGGGCTCCGGGCCGGCTCTGTGGGCGCCGCAGGCGGCGAGTGCCGGCACAGGGCTCCGTTTGGAAGAAACTTCTCTTCCCACGCGGTCCCTCCCCACTCGGCCGACATCGTGCTCTGCATCTGTATTTCAAAGTTTAATTTTAAAAATATTCTATTCAGTGCTAAAATAACTTTCCACTTCCACGCGCGGCCGCGCCTCCAGCTTCACCAGGCTCGATCACAGACTCGGCGGGACATGCAGTGGCAGCGGGGGGAGAGTTGGGGCTAGGGGGGCAGCGGGTATTGGGAGGCGGCAGAGCCCCAGGGCGGGAGCGCTTCCCGGGAGCTCCAGCACCCTGCTGCTTCCTTTCCCACCTCGGAGATAGCGGGTACCTAGGCCGGGGCAAGGCCCTCCAGCATAGGGCAGCGGCTCCTCCTGCTCTGCAGGCTCCCGGGGGACTGCAAATTCCACTCGGCTGGAGTTGTGCCCCGAGGCAGAGCCGAGGCCGGTCAGGACCTGCCCTCTGGGAGGGGAAAGCGCTCCCCTCTCTCCCAGCATGAATGGCTTACACTAGCAGCTTATTGCACAGCGTCCCAGTGGGTCCCTGCTGGCCGCTCCCTCACTGCCCCCCACACCCATCATCACCTGCTCCCACAACCGAGTGAACACATCACCTGGAGCAGGTGGAAGGTGCCTCTCCTGTTCCCAGCACCCAGGGGAAGGGCAGGCAGGGGAGCCACAAGCAGGCAAACAGCATCTGCCAAGTGTCCTGGGGACCATGGAGAGCAGGGAGCCCCATGGAGAACCCCCCTCCACATGCAGCCCACCCAGCAGAGAGCCCCAGCTCTAGGGGCAGGGAGCAGGGAGAGAGAGAGCCAATAAATAGAGGCAAATTTGCAGGTACTGGCAGCAGCCCCATCCATCGGGCAGGGCAGGATAGGGCAGGGCAGGGCGCACTTGATGCGAGTGGTGGGAGCCCCGACACTGGGGAAGGGGCAGGCTGGAGGGAAGCACTGGTCCTGGGGGGCCAGGTGGCTCTGCAAGGGGCTGGCGAAGGTGCCAGGCCAGGCAGGTTAGCTCTCTGAGGCTGTGTGGCACACAGAGTTCTGGTCAGCACAAAATCTCTTCAGAGGTGGCGCACCAGAGTCCTCATCCTCTTCAGTTACCTGCAAGAGCCAGAGGTCACAGGCAGTGACACTGAGCTATTCACACCTAGACAAGGCTGTGTCACACTATGGGGACAGCCCAGGCTGTCACCCATGCACAGGCCCCAGGGCACCAGGAATGGCAACCCACTCCAGCCCTGCAGCCTGCCAGAACTGTCATTTTCCCACATCCCCATATCCTTCCCTCACACTCCAACACTTGATCTGAACCAAGGAATAAAGACTAAAGCTCAGGAAACCAGGAGGTTCTGGGAGCTCCCAGGGGCACTTCGGGACTGCAGAGCAAGTCCATCCACCAAGATGCTTCTGCTACAAGAAGCAGGAACAATGGTCAAAGGGCCAATCTAGGTCCATGCACATTTAGAGATGGTTTGAATCCTCCTTCTCTTACCTGAGTCTCAAGGGGGACTGGCTCTTCCTTTGTGAGAGTGGGAGGCTCATCTGCCACTTCTGAGGAAGGCAGGGAGGGCTCTGGGGAGAACAGGTGGGTCAACAAAAATGCACACCTCGCACCCAGGTCAGTGCTGACCGAGGACAGAACACCTAGCTAAAGAAGTCCCCAATGCCCTGTCAGCTTCCAGCAGTGCCATGGCCACCCACTGAACCACCACGTTCCCTGATCCCACCCATCTGCCTCCTCCCTTCTCAGCCCAGCACCCACCTTCCAGGGTCTCCTGCCCCAGGGTAGGAGGCTGTGAGTCGTCTGTGCGGAAGTCAGATGTGTGGGCAGGACTCATGGACTCACTCTGTTGAGGACTGGGGCTGGAGTTGGGACTGCTGTCCACCTTGAGCTGGTATACATCAGACAGGGAGCTCTGGTTGCTGTTCTCATCTGCAGAAACAGCACCTGGTGAAAAAGAGCACCTTGACGCAGGGGCACAGGCAGCTCAGGGCGGCACTGGAAGCCGGGGTCTTGCTGAGAAGGCAGAGCACAGTCAGAGAGTTAAACAGGGGATTCACTGTTCCACATCAGCCTAAGGGCTGTCAGGCACAGGACTGAGTCCTCCAGAACACAGTGGGAATCATATACACAACTGGCCATGGGAGAGGGAATGTTCCTGCCCTGGGAATGAGAATGAGCACTGCCAAACCCCACATCTGCAGCTTGGGAGGGCCCTGGGCATCCAAGGGCAGGAATCTCCTGCTGTGTACCACGGTTTTGTTCCTCCTCTGTGAAGCAACACAAGGAATAATGCTCAGCACCATTGAAGAAGCAGGCCTGGCACACACCTTGCCAAAGTGCAGACCTGCAACATAACCCCACCACATCTGGGAGCGCCCGCAAATTTTCCTTAGCCACAGACAGAGCAGGTGCTGGGCAGATGTGTACACTACCTCAGCAGCAAGTCTGGCGCTGCTGAAACCTCTCCTGGCTGCACCACAATGCCTAGACCAAGAGCAAGGCCAGGGACAGCCTTTGCCCCTTCACCCTAAGGTCCATGGAAGTAACTTTGGGAAAAGCAAGCTTGGCTGCAGGTGGCTATTGGCCTCTCCCCAGCAGAGCATGGAAAGGGGGGATCAGGAAACCCCACTTCTCCAGTTGGCTGTGAAGCTTCCCACAGAAGATACCAGAAACAGCCCATTAAGACTCTCTAACAGCAAAAATGAACAGTTTGGACAGGGACAATCCAGAAGTGGATCAGCCCAACTCCACAGCTCAACCTCACTGTTCTCCACTCCATGCCAGTGCTCAGGGGCAAGCACTGCTCTTCTCCATATTGGCAGCACACAGAACCAACAATGTCCCAGCTGCTGTACAGCCTTGGAGTCTTTCCCCACGTTGAAGGCAGCTCAGCCCAGACCCACCTTGGAACTCCAGAAGGAGGGAGGAGTTGGCAGAGGTGTCAGCTGGGAAGCCATTGGCTTCTCGGGCCGTGCTGCTACTCGATTTGGATTTCTCTTTCTTGAGGAGAGAAAGAAAAGCACAAACACAATGTCAGAGAAACATATGCTGCTCCAGAGGAGCCATTCCCCTTTCTGTCTCCAGATGCCCAGAGGGATGTGCTCAAGCTGGCCTCTTCCCTTGGCTTTGGGGGCACATTCCTAAGTGAGAGGCAAAACTCCATCTATGAAGGGACTGGGAATCAGGAAAGAGAGGAGGAGCTGATGCCCATCTAGGAATGTCACCAAGTAAAGCAAATCCTTGGAGAAGTCAAGCAGAAGCAGGAGGGGTCTGAAGAGAGCTCAGGGGATTCGATAGTTCAGGGGAGGATCAGGTTGGCTGAAGGGGCTCTTTGGGGCTGGGGGTTGCCCAAGAAGGCCTGACAGGAGCTCATGGGGCTTCAGAAGGGTGGGGTTCGGGGGTCAGCTTGGAGAGGGATCAAGGGCTTAGAGGCACTCGGGGGATCTCGATAGGGCAGGAGGGACTCGGTCGGGCCTCAAAGGTGCTCAGCAGGGCTGGGAGGGCTCAGGTGCTGGCTTGGGGAGGGCTCAGGGGTCGACTTGGAGGGGACACAAGGGGGTTTGGTGGCGTCCGGAAGAACTGGGGGGCTCGGAGGTGGCTCGGGGGGCTTCGGTGGTCGGTAGGGCTGGGGGAGGCTCAGAGCTCAGCTTAAGGGGGGTTGTTAAGGGAGCTAGGCTGGCTGTGGGCGGTGGCTCCCGGCCCATCTCCACCAGCGGTACCCACCTCCTTACTGTCCGCCACTGGCACCCACTTGAATATCCGCAGAGACGTGTCGCCCACCGTCACCCACTTCTTCTCCCTGCGGGACACAACGCTGACGGACCGGACCGGGCCTGGGGCACCATGGCAACAAACCCCGCCATCCCGCCACGCTCCGGTTGGCCCAGAGGAGCGTCAGCTCAGCACCGCGCAGCACTACCCCCTGCCCCCCGCACTATGATTGGCTGGGCCAACCGCCCTTCACAGTCGCTTCCCTCCCCGCCACGCTCCCATTGGCTGCCGCCCCTCCGCCCGCACCCGCTGGTTGGGCGCGCACTCTCGAGTCGCACCCCGCGGTGCGGTGATTGGCTGCGCGCGGGTGGCAAGGCCCTCCCCCCCTGCGGGCCCGCCCTCACCATCTGCGGACGCGCTCGATGGCTGCCATCACCTTCTTGATGTCATCTTTGGCGCGGCTGCGGGTCTCGGCCCGCACCGAGCGCCCCGACATGGCGCACGCAGCCCCGCAGCACCGGCCCCGCCGCACCCGCCGGCGCACCCGGCCCCGCGCACGCGCCCTGCGTGGCCCGCCCGCGCGCTGCGCTTCCTGCGTCACCACGCCCGACACGCCCCGGCTGCTGCGCCTGCGCAGGCATAGACGCCCTACAGTGGGCACGGAAACGACGCGCAGGCGAGGCGACAGTGCACCGCCATCTTCCTTTGGGGCAGGTCCCGCCGCACACTACCGTGAGATCACCCTGAGATCCCGGGCCGGGGGAATGCTGCACCGTTACCGCACTGCCCCGTTCCCTGAAGCAGAGTCCCCACCGTTTAGCATCAACACTGAGCTTTGGCAGCTCTCTTGAAAAAAAAAAAAAATAACCAATCAAAAAACCTACCCCAAATCCACACAACTCCCGTTTCTAAGCTCAGGAGAACTCGTAGGCATTGGCTTAGCAATCGATTTCATAGGATACTGATGATCGAAGCCCGGGAGGAAAACAACACAAGAGTGTGGAGTGTGACACTGGGAGACGCCACTGTCCCCAGCCCTGTCCCACCTATCACACAGCACGCAAGGAAGGACCTGGGCACTCTTTTATTACTGCTGTTCACAGTTACTAAAAAAAAAAACCAAACCAAAACAAAACAAAACATCTCCAAGGCAGAGCACAGTTGCCTCCTGCTTTACAGGTAGCTTAGTGCTTCTTGCCATAGATGGCAGCCAATGCTTTGCGAGCACTGGAGATCTGCTGCTCCAGCCTCTCCTGCGTGGCTTTGTTCCCAGTTTTTTTCAGCATGGCCTCCATCTCCTCCACCACGGCACGGTGCCCGGCAGTGTTGTGGAGGACACAGATAGCGCGGTCCCCACAGGACACGACATAGCGGCCAGTGGTATCAAATGCAAGGTCTGTGATACAGTGGCTGTGCACGCCAAGAAAACGCTCCTCCTCCTCACCGCGCTGTGTGTTGTACACCACAATGTCTGTGCCGCTCGCCACAGCGACCGTGCGGCCGTCAGGGGACAGAGCAATGCGGCATGGCTCCAGCACTGCACACTGCCCTGTCAGAAGCAGGTGTGGGTCCTGCTGCTTCTTGTACTCCACATCTGTGTCCCAGAACTTCCATGTGCCATCCTTTGACACGGTCGCCATCCTGCAGCCAAGAGAGCACAGTGAGTGCATGGAAAAAGGGTGGCACCTCTTAACCTCCACAGAGGATTCCTGGTTCATGGACAGGGCAGAGTATCTCTTGGGAAGTGTGAGTCTATACACAGATACAGTCTCGGTTCTTTTTCCAAAGCAAAAAAGCCTACCACTAGACCAGGCTGCTCCAACACAGCCTTGAACACTTCCTGGGATGGGGCAGCCACATCTTCTCTGGGCAACCTGTGGCAGGGCCTCACCATCCTCACAACCAAGCCTTCCTTCCTAATATCCCACTTAACCCACTCTCTATCAGTCTGAAACCAATCCCCCTTATCTTGTCACTCCAGGCCCCTGTAAATAATCTCTCTCCCATCTTTCTTGTCAGTTCCCTTCAGGTCCTAGAAAACCACAATTACATAACCTGAAGCCTTCTGTTTTCCAGGCTAAGCAATTCCAATTCTCTCAGCCTTTCCTCATACCAGAGCTGCTCCATCCCTCTGATCATGTTGGTGTCTCCACTAGACTCACTCCAGCAGCTCCAAGTCCTTCCTGTGCTGGAGAACTGGAGGCAGCTCTGCAAGTGGGGTCTTACCTGAGAGTGGAGCAGAGGGGCAGAATTCCACTCTCCCTTGTTACCCACGCGCTGTGGGATCAACCCAGAGGAGTTTCTGAGCTGGGTCATGTCCACTTCTCACTCACAAGCACCCCCAGGCTGCTCTCAGTCTGTTCATCCCCATCTTGGATACTGGGGGTTGCCCTGCTCTGTTTGGGCAGCCAGTCAGGAGTCTGATGGCTCAGCCTGGATGCCGCAATCTTCCCAGAGAGAGATGCCACAAGAGACAATTTTCTAGGAGTCTCAGGCAGTCCTTCAACTGCTGGGTAACCTCAGCAAGGGGCAGGCAATTCAGCTCTGAGCAGTGATTTCAGCTCTGCCTTGCTAAGTGTACCCTGGCCAACACAGGGACAAAGAGACAGGAGCATCGTGTGGTTATTCCACAGGGGTAGCCTTTATTCCAGCACCCTGCCAAGGAGGCCAGGGATAGCAGCTCCCCCCTGAACGGGGCAGCAGCAGGGGTTTTTATGGGGAAAACTGGGAGTGGTACAAAGGGGAAAAACCAATCGGTCCCAACAAATTTACATGGGCTTCCAAAGCATGCTGGGAACTCACCATGACCAAAGAGGATTTCTCTGTCCAGGAGGGTTTGAGAAGATCTTATCATAACTTATTCAAGGGATACCTCTCCAAGGGAGAGGGTTGGCATGCCTATCTGTCTCCACACTGATCCAGGTGCAGCATCAGCACTTGGTCTTGTTAAACCACATGAGATTCCTATAAGCAGGGTGGCCAGATTTGGCTCCCCAGAGCAGTGTTTTACCCCCTGCAGCTCAGTGGTGCAGCTGGTGAACACTGAAAGAGATGAGCTTACATGTCCTTACAGTAACTAAGAGCAAGTAACACACACATACCTCCTTGAGTCGTTGGAGAAGGAAAAGGATTGTACACCAGCAGTGTGGCCCTTCAACTCAAAAGCCCTGGTCACCTCCCTGAAGTCTCCGTTCTTGCTAAAACACACCACCCATACCTTCACATCAGGGGTAAAGCCACAGGATGCCACAAACCTGTGTGAAGGAATAAGCAGACACACAGATTGCCTCTTACAGAGAACCTGAGCGAGGCAGGGCCACAGCTCTGCAAACCTGTCCTGACTCCTGCACTCAAGTCTGGTCATCTTAATTTCAATTTTTCCCTGAAACCTGGCTGGTAAAGGGAACAGTAAGGAAGGACACCAGAACAGCTCAGGAATGAGAAACTCTCTGGTCAAAGTAGAAGAGCTAAATGCTTTTTAGCCCCAACCTCCTCATGCCAGGAGCAAGGCAAATCAACCAACAGCAGCAAGTGATTTCCCCAAAAAACAGATCTCCCAGAAATAAAACCTTTATTTTTATAATTAACCTTTAAGAGGTCACAGACAAGTTCAAAATGCTGTTTTCTTTGCATAAGCCATTTGCTCTGTCCCACCCCTGCAATGTGAGGCCAAAGCTGTTCTCAGGTTACCAGAACAGTAGCACTGAGGCAAGATGACAGAACAAGAGTGCTTGACCCCACATCAGCTCCACCTCCTGGGAGGTCAAAATACCTTTTTAAACTGTGGAACCCTCAGAAAGTTACATTACAATAGCAACTAACTGCCAATGGTCTGAACTGATGTTATCCCTGTTCGAAGGAGCAGCCTGAAATCCTGCCTGTCACTCACCTCCCACAGGGTGACACTGTGGCATAGGCATTGTTCATCTGGTTGGTGTTAATGCTGGCCAGGACTTCGCCCTTTGGGCTCCAGATCAGGATGGTGGTGTCACTGGAAGCTGTCATGATAAACTTCCCTGGGAAAAAAAAGGCAAAGATCAGGAGAGCCCCCAGACCTAACACTACACAGACTCAATGAAGCCCCAGGATAACCTCTCCCTGCAGCTGGAGAAAACCAGCAGCAGCACCAAAATCCAGGGAGTATCAGCCTCCTAAGACAGGGTAAAGAGCGGTATCACAAGACTCAGCTCCTGGTTATGCCTCAGTACTCCCCTGGCTCCTGAGCAGGCAGGAGGCACTGAACCCATGTGTGCCCTGTACTCAGAACCCTGAACACCACAAGCAGAGCTGGGACCCCCACATGCAGCCCCACTGGGCTGTGCCACAAACAAGAACAAACACTTCATCTGACCTGCATGCCCAAAATCAGCTTGAGGATAAGCACCTTTCAAGCTGTGGACTGCAGACAGGCAACTGAATCCCAGTCACAACACCATGATCCATGATTGCTGGTTGTGCCCATGCTGGACTGCTGCTTGTTCCCACTTCCCCTTTGCCACCTCAGCCCAGGCAGGGAGTTGCCTGTTTACCTTCCAGGTACTTGGTTTAAGTTTTCACTTTCACAGCTCCAGTCTCAGTTAACATTTTTCCTGCTCTCCTATTACAGAGGTGAACTCACATCCACCTGCTTCCAATTGCCACTGGCACATACCTGACACATTAATCCATGAAGCCCTCACCACTAAAATGTAATTTCCACCCATCCACCCCCATCTCTGTTCTAGATGATCCCAGAAGTTCAAGATAGACCATATTAACTCACTAGAGAGATTTCTGACTGGTTAAAGAGAGACCGGCAGCCCAGAGAACAGCAATCCTCTCAATATTGAGACCAGACCTCTTTGCAACAGCATCCCTGGAAATGTAAATTAAGAAACTGTGCATATTGGGGAGCTGGTTACAGGGATATTATTGGTGTGAAAACAACACCTTTTGGTTCAGTCGGCAGCAAATTAAGTTAAAAAAAACTAATAGACTACAAAGCTCAGTACTGGTGCTGTCCACAGCCCTGAGAACGCCAAAAACTCTAACACTTTGAATCCAGCAGCTTCACAAGGAAATCAAAGCTGTACTGGAGAGGTGATCAGCTCATTTCCATACCTGTCTCTGCAATCCCTATGTTAATGACAGGAGCCTTGTGCTTCTTTGGGAAGTCCCCAGAAGTCGCAGTGAAGGTGAAGCTGCCGTCATCCTTCTTGGTCATCTTGTAGACACGAATGGTCTCAGCATTGGCCAGCCAGACAATAAAAGCCCTGTGGAGGGAGAGGCTCTGAGCCCCAGCTCAGCCCAGGTCACTCAGGGGCACCTGGGAAGAGGGATATGCTGCCACGTAAAAATATTTACAAGGGCACCAACTTCTCTCCCTATGTTGGCTCAACTGCAACACTGAATGAAAAAGAATGAAATTTATTATCCACACCAGGAAACAAGATCCCTTCTTTTCTTTCGGAAAGAGACCAAAAAGCCAAAAGATATTCTTCTGCCAGATTTCCCACCCAGCAAGAGCTCCCCTGACCACTGGAGAGACTCAGCAGCACATTCCAGCTGCACTGTCAGCTGGCAGTGATGTCAACAGGTACCTTCCATGGGGGCAGCAAGCTGTGCGCAGAGATATTTGCCCTGAAAACCACATTAACCCACCAGGAGCTGGACTAGACGAACTCCAGAGGTTCCCTCCAACTCGAACTACTGTGATTCTGTGATTAAATGCCAGCTGCTCTCAGAAAAGGCCATAAGTCAATGATATCGTGATGACCCAGTGAGAGATGCTGCCTCCACCCATCCCAGAGCAACACCACTGATCCCACCACAGCTTGGTCGTGAGATTGGCGGCTCTGCAGGACATCCCGGTGCTAGTACAAGGTCCGGCCATACCGTGAGTCGGGGCTGAGGCGGACGAGCTCGGCGTGGTCCAGCCCCATGTTGACGCGCAGGCAGCGGTGGTCCCGCCCTGCCAGGTCCCGGATGCTCCACAGCCGCACCGTGCGGTCCTCAGAGCATGATGCCAGGTACTTGCCGTTGCTGCTGAAGTCCAGGCAGGTGACCGGGCTGCTGTGGCCCTGCAGACAGAGAGTTGTCACGAAGGACGCGGGAGGGTATGGGGAGGAGCAGCAGGACACCAGCACCGGGGGGGGGGGGGAAGAGGGACACCGGCACAGGCACGACACCAGCATCGAAAGGGATGCCTGCACCGACTCCGGCAGGACAACGGCAGGGGGGGAAGGGGAGGCGGGGGGACGGGGTACCGGCGGGACACCAATATCGAGGGGGACACCGATACCGAGGAGCCACTGGCATCAGCACCGGGAAGGCACCGGCCCCGTGCACACGCGGTACCTTGAGGGCAGCCACCAGCAGCCGGTGTGCGAAGCTGTGCTGGTGCGACTTCTCCCTGCGAGCCCTCGCCGCCGGCTTCGCCTTCCGCGGCTCCTCTGGCCTGGCGTGCCCGTTCGCCCTGGGTTCTGCGGCAGGGGAGGGGTCGGTGGGTACGGTTCAGCTACGCTCCGCTCCGCGCTGCCCGGTGCCCCACTGTCCGCACGGTACTTACCGTACTGCGGGGCGGTGGGGGTCTCCCGCGGAGCAGAGCGGTGCAGCGCGACCCCCAGCAGCAGGACCAGCATGAGGACGATGAGGGCGCCTGGCAGCACCGACCCGCCCAGCCCTGCCACCGCCTCCATATTCCCGCCGCCGCGTCAGCGGCTGGTTCCAGGAGGGGGGAAATTTCCGTGTGCGCATACGCGGCCCCGGTAATACGCGCAGGGCGGCCCCTGGCGGTGGTACTGCACCCTCCACCCCGGCCGTCCCCCATTCAGCAAAGGACACCCCTCACTCCCCCGCCCAGTCCCTGTTCTCAGCCCTTGCCTCCCACAAAGCCCCGTAAACCCCCCTAGACCCTCTTCTAACACTCCCCCAGCACCTGAGCACCCCAGCCCGTGCCTTCGACGGAGCCCGGGCTCCTCTCATCCCAGCTTCTACGTCCCCCTCACCCCGGTCCCCGCCCACATGCTCCCCAACCCCGGCTCTCCTCCAGTTCCTGCTCCCCCAGGTCCCGGCCCTCAACCTCCCCAGCTCTTACCTTAACCCCGCCCCCTGCCCCCACCAGTCCCTGCCCGCACTTCCCTTCACCCCCCCCCCCCCCCCCGCCACAGCCTCTTCCTTCACTTGCCCCCAAGCTCGGTTTCCCTCATTTCCCCCAGCCCCTGGCCCCACTCCCAGTCCCGGCTTTCACGGCTTCCGGTGTCACCCCGCTCAGTCCCGGCCCTTCCCGGCCGTGCCCAAAGCGGCGCCAGGGCTGAAGAACCAGGCGGAGTCCGTGGCACAGCAAGTCCTTTATTGCAGGGGGACAGGGCGGAACAGCCCTCGTGCAGTCCCGGCTCCCCACGCCGGTGCCCTTGGGACACCCCGGAGCCCCTGGAGCAGTCAGATGGAGGGCGTCCCAGCGCCGCCAGGGCGTCCCAGCGCCGCCACTGCCTGCGCCGCCTGCTCGGGGACACGGGCCGGGTCGCTGAGGATGGAGGTGGAGATGCTCAGCTGCCGCAGGGAGCTCAAGACGGCTGTGGGGATAGGGGACGGGGCTGGAAGGCGTGACCCATCCTGGGGAACACGGCGCTGCCCGGCCCTGTTCCAGCCCCCAGAATGGCGGGACTGGTCGCTTCCACAGCCCCAGAAGACGCGGTGGAAGGAAACCCTCCCTGAGAGTGGGTTTGGGGTGGGCTGAGGGGCTTTGGGGAGGGCTGAGCCTGCCCCACCAGGACTTGGAGTTGGGACACTTCCGGCTCAGCTGGGGCGTGGGTGTGACAGGAGCACGGGAAATCACTGAGCAGGAGCCCAAGGACATCCCACAGATCAGCCCTGCCATCCCCCAGGACACCCCTGTCCTTTTCCCCTCTGCCTTTCGAGGATGCCTTTCCTGGACTGAGAAGTCCATGCCAACCCAGCTTGCTCAGGGTGCCACTGCCAGGCACAGGATCACCTACTTGGCCGAAGCGCTGGGAGGGAGCAGTGCTGGTCCAGCCAAGCGAGGGATGTTTGGGTGAGGCTCTCCATGCTGGCTGTGGACACCATGCCATTGAAAGACTCGAAGAGGGGCCGGATGATGATACTGAACTGGTGGGATCAGAGGAGTTAAGGACCAGCTTTGCTATGACAAGGGTCTCACTCCTCCCAGGTGTGGGCATCACCCTCATATGGCAGTAGGACAGACTTTCTTGTCTGGACATGGAGCAGAACTGCTGGGACAGCAGGACAGGCCATGGAACAGACCTGCTGACTGCCTTCCCAGCACAGCACCTCACCTGGCACTAGCCCAAACTGCTAGGGTGATGGCTTAAGTGTCACCTGGGTAGGAAGTGGGAGAGATGCAAAAGCCCTGTCATGGCTGGGGCTACAGAAAAGGTTGCTGAGACAGAAGACATGTCCTCCAGAGTAGGTCAGGGAACAAGCTAGCAAAGTGCTCAGGGGCAAGGCAGGACATCAGTGTGTCCCATAAGCTCCCCTATTGCTTCCAACCTGCAGGGACCAGCCTGCAGATTTTGTGCAGGCAGTAACCCACAGAGATATCTCTATCACAAGCATATCTAGAGCCCATGTTGGCTTTACGATACTCTGTGTCCTGAGGAAGGAGCTCCCCAGCCCTGCATCAGAAGTCACCTCTGCCTGGTCCAGATGCCCTGTGCTGGATGGGACCATGGGCAGCAGTGCCTTTCATCACTCTGCCACTTGGGATTGCACACACCTCAAAGGCTCTGCCAGTGAGTCCCAGTGTGTCTAAATTGTGCTCAGAGAAGAACAGATCCAGCTCTTTTCCCACAGGTTCCTTGCCCCTTGATCCTCCCCCCATCCCTGTGCTTCCAGGGTATGGCATGCAACCACGAAGACCAAGCCATCATGTCCACAGCTTTGTGTCTGGACCTTTCCTAATCCATGGCTACTGCCTCTCAGAGCCAGTTCCCATGTCATCGAGAGCAATTCCCTCCATAAGCTTAGCTCCACTTCCCTTCTCCCTGAGGACCATTTACCAACTGTTTTTGATCCCTTGGAGCAGAATATCCCTCCTAAACACAGAATATCAGCATGTTCCCACCATGCGACTTTGGCTGGGAATCATCTCCCTGTGGTCCCCAAAGCCTCCTGAGCTTGAGGGACCCCAAAGACCCAGTAGCAGCGGATGAACCAGAGCACCTGGTGCCTCCGGTGGAGGGTGAGATGGAGCAGCAGGCACTGGCCCCAAAGGATACAATCCAGAACTTCCAGTTCTGCAATGTGGAGGAGCGAACATACTCGTCAAACATTCTGCGCATGTGGTCAAAGCGCTGCCGTGTGATGGGCACCCCTGTGGCTGGCAGCTGCTCCTGGCACAGGCTGTGGGGCACAACCAGTATTGTGGGGCCATGTTCGGGACTGGGAGCTATGGAAACTCAGCAGGAGTTGCCAGCCAATGTCCCCCTCTCAGGGCAGGTGTGAGACCTGGCCCTGCCTCTGTCCTGCCTCTTGAGCATCAGCCCTCCCACAGAGAGGGTTTGAGGAGGGACAGTCAGCTGGGAGGTGCTCCAGGGAGACCTGCCATGTCCTGCTGCCATCCTGCCATATCCTGCTGCTTGCCCTGCCTGGCTACCCCAAAGCAGGCAGTGCTCCCCCATCTCCCCCAGCCACGCCCCCCCTTACTTGATGGAGCCATTGAGCTCCTCAATCTGCTCCCGCAGACGCTGTGCCTCATCCTGCAGAGCTGCCCGCTCCTGCTGCAGCTTGCAGATATACTCGACTGTCTTCTGCAGGGTGGTGGCCTTGCTGACCTGGGGGGGCATGGGGTGAGAGGGGAAGGGGGCCCAGACCACCCTCACACAGCCGCACTGTGTGCCTGCTGTGTGCTCCAGCCTCCTGCACCACAGGCTGGGGTGCAGGAGAGGAGTTCTGAGCTGTGGGTCACAGCAGGGATGCAGTGTCTCTGGGTGATGTGCCGTGTCCCTCCATGCCCAGGGCTGGCCCTGGATTCTCACCTTGATGCTGGGCTGAGCACTCAGTGTGCTCACCAAGCTGTGCAGTGTGGTGAAGCCAAGCTTGATGTTGAAGCGTCTCTTCTGCTCAGCGGAGATGTGTGTGATGCGGCGGCTCTCCAGCTGCAGGTCAGCGCCGTCAGGCACCTCCCCGCAGCAGGGACAGCCATGGGCCAGCAGCCCCACTGGGAACAGGCTGGCCCAAAGCTTGAAGTGAGGGTGGAGGGTGTCTTGGGGGAGGAGGAAAGGGGGGTGCATATAAAGTTGGCAGCTTCTGCCATACCTTGGTGGACTCAGGCCTTCCTGGACGGGACATGGGCTGGTGCAGGGAGATGCTAGTGGCCTGCCTTGCAGTGGGTCCTGGGGAAGCCTGGCTGGGCTTGGGCCAGTCACTGCCTGAAAAAGGGAAGGTGCTGCTCTGAAGAGAGGGATAGCAACAGCACTCATGACAAGGTGACATCTCAGCACCTGGGGCAGGCAGAGAGGGGCATCCCACAGTGCTGCCCCCACCTCAGGACAAGCCACCCCACTCAGCTGATTGGGATGCTCCTCTTCAGCCTCCAAGCACACATTATCCCAAGTCCCTCTCATTTTACAGCTGTTCAGAAGTGGGAACATCTGGGATTCGAGGTTTTAAATTCCCAGCATTTCTTGGGGTAGAAATTGCATGGAAAGAGGTGTGAGGGCAGCAAGGTTGTGGTGAGCAGCACCAAACTGAACTGGGAACAACACCAGAGCCTGGTTTCCAGCAGCCACACTGGTTATTGTGAGTGAAAGCGGATGCTTCTTGCTCCAAAACCAAGCTCCGGGGTTTCAAAACCACAGTCCGACATTTTGCTCCATTTTTGTCTTTCCCTATTTCTGCTTTTGCTGCTGGAGAAAGAAGCAGGTGAAAGGGCACAGAAGGAAACCTCCATGCTCATCAGATTAAATAGAAATAGCCAGGATTGCAGCCAAAATGAAAATTCCCACAGTGCTTGGTCTGAGCTCTCTGCAGGAGCCCCAGTGCCCTGTGGAGCTCCTTGGGGTGCTCCAGACTCACCACAAGCTGAGGTGGGGGACAGCTGCTCTGCCTTGGTGACTTGCAGGGGGCTCAGCTGTGTGCCTATTGTGTGCAGCAACAGTTGAGAAGGGCTGGAGCCAGGAGCCAGTCCTGGGCTCATCTGGGACATTCTGGAGAGGAAGGTGGCAGGGACTTTGGAGACAGTGCTCTGCTGCTGGGAGAAGACAGAGGAAGGGGAGTTGAGGGATCAACACCTCATGCACACCAGGTTGCACTAGGATGTGCAGCCCCTGCCACTATCTGCAGGGGCAGCCACGATGCCCCAGAAAAGGGGCCCTGGAAGTGAGATGTCTCTTACCTCTGCCTTGGTTGTTTTAAAGAAGAAACTCAGGCAACTCCTGCCATCCCCAGCCACCCAGCCATGTGCCCCCTCCTTCCCTCCATTTCTGTCCAGCCCACACCAAAATGTGACCCCCAGAACCCATCTCCACCCCTTCCCCAGCAGCCAGGAGAAGGCAATTCCCAACCTGGGGGGTTGTTGAGTGCTTACCTCAGAGACAGGGGTCATGGGCATGAGTCCTGCACCTATTGGGCAAGGGATATCCAGCGCCAGGTCCTGCTTGGCTGAGGGGGCACGAAGCAGATGGGCATTGCTATGTGGGGCTCTTGGGGCTGGAGTGACCTTCCCTGCCCCAGGAGACAGCTAGCCCCTCCCTGCACCAGAACTGCTGCAGCCCCTTCCCTGCTGGATTGCCCCAGAGAAAAGGGATGCACCTCTGGAGGAGTCTGTTCTCCTCACAGGAGAGTTGTCAGGAGCTTCAGGCAGGAAGGGAGCTCCAGCCCCTCCTCAAGCAAGCAGAGGGCCATAACTGTGCCCAAGGGACTGTCCCATCACACCCACAGGCAGCATATCAGGCAGGACAGCAGTGAACGCCCCAGCCTGTTGTGCCAACAGAGCCATAAAGACCAGACTAGGGACTCTAGGAACTGCTAGGAACTTCCTAGCAGTGCCTGTTGCCAAGTCCTGGGGCTGGGCGGCATTTCCCTCTGAGGCCATTGAAACCAGGGCTGATCCCTCAGACATGGCTTCACCCCTGGGTTTGGAACTACCCCAGTATGGGGACTGCCTTGTGCCCTGCCCAGTATTCCCTGTGTCCCAACCCCAGGAAGAAATGGGGTCCCCACTCTGATCCCCACAACAGCATGCCCCCCGCCTCACTCCTGTGTCCCCCGACAGCCCCCCAACCCTGTTACCTGTGGTCAGGAGCTGGCTCGGGCAGGGGTTGGGCTCAGGCAGGTGGGACAGGGGGTGTCCTGGCAGCCTCCTTGCCTTGGTGCCACTGGACTTCACTTTGGGCTGCCCACCCTCACCCTGGGGTGGCCCCTTGGCGGGAGTAAACCTAGGGTTGCCCAGCAGGGCAGGGGGCAGGAGCTGGGAGACAGCAGGGCTGGAGTACCCCTGGTGCCCCATGCCTGTGGCATGGCCCAGTCCTGGGACGTAGGGAGCAAAGCAAGGGCTCGAGAGAGGGGAGGCAGGGTGAGTGGCAAGCGAGGGGTCAGGTGAACTGCTGTAGGGGAACTTAGAGCGGGAGGCCGAGGTGGGGGAGAAGGGGGGTTCCAGGCTCAGCAGTGGTGCCCGGGGGGATGGGATGGGGAGGACATAGGGGGGTGCTGGTGGCTCCAGGCTGAGGCACTTGCCAGGAAAGTCGTACTGCAGTGTGGGCTTGTGTCGGAGCTGGGGGCTGAGGCTGCTGGGTGCCACGTCGGGGGGTTCGGGGGGCAGGGGGGCCAGGGGCAGCTCAGAGCCCAGGAAGGCGCTGTGGAGGCTGAGCTGGGAGGCACCACGGGGCTGCAGAAGACATGGCAGGGTCAGGGTGGGTGACTGGTACACCACCAGTAAGCCAAAGGCTGCAGGCTGGGATTTCACTCACCTGGAGGAGGGTGCCAGGTAGGAGCGGGGCCTCGGGGCTCACAGGCAGACCCCGAGCACCCATCAGGGACCCTCCACTGCTGAACAGGGGCTCAGCCATGGGCGAGAAGCAGGATGGATCCTGGTAGCCCGGTTGTGTCTGAGATGGGGGTGGCCGGTGGCTGGTGAAGATTTCTGCAGAGCCAAGTAGAGACACAGTGACCGGCCTAAATGGACCTGCCCAGAGAGGATGGGGCAGGGTGGAACCATACCCTGCTACTGACACTCTGCACTTTTTGGGGCCAGGGCAGCTCAAGCACATGTTCACCCATGGCCAACAAGTTCTGTGCTGCCCACTCCAGTGCTGCTGTGCGTGCAGCCTGTGGCTAACCACATCCCATGGCCTTCCTGAAGCCAAGCCGCGTGACCCTGCTGCGACTCCCGCTCCCTTTCTCTCTCCTTCCCACAGCCCTGGTCCTTCCGCAGGGCCAGACGCCACAGCACAAAGGGTGGGCCCCACACTTTTGGCAGCTGTCTCCCTGGGTACATCAGCCCCATGAATGCCTTGGCTCAGTGCCTGTGTCAATGCTGGCTCTGGCATCGCCACAGGGAGGGTTTATCATGGAGAGGATGACTGTGGGACACAGATGGCATTGCTGGATGCTTCCCTGTAGGATGGAGTAGGAGAGTTCACTAGGTTTGCTGCCCAGCAGCCACTGGCACAGGTGCAGTGCCTGAGCAGCCACTGGGGACAGGAACTTGCACCTCCTCTGGGAAGCACCCAGCTATGCTCTCCAGCCCTTGGCTAGCACTGGCAGTGCCAGCTCCAGGCCCTGCTGCTAGTTCTGCCCACTTGGTGTACACAACCATGCTCAGAGCTGCGATCCAGGCTCCAGCAGCTGGGGTGCCTGGGCTGGGACCCACAAAGGCCTAAGACTCTGCTGAATCTACACCAGAGGAGCAAACATGCCAGCACTGTGGGATGGCAGGAGACTGGGCATGGTGATGTTTCCAGCACGCCATGCGCTACCATCTGAGGGGAACACTGATGTGAGACAGGACAGAGCCACTGCTGAGATGTCCCAGTCAGCTCTCAGAGTGCCCCTTACCCCTGCAACAGCCATGGTGAATGCCTGACAGCATGTCAGGGCCATCCCTGCCCCTCCAAAGGCCAGTGCTTTGTATGTGCTGCAGTGCTGCCAGGCAGGAACTTGGGCTTCCTGGGATGCAGTCCAGCCCCACATTGCTCCCACCTCAGCCATGCTCACACCAGGATGTCCCTGCTACCAGCGCTGAAGCTCTGCAGGTATTTATAGGAGTTTGTGATGCCCAGCCTGCAGATCCTATTGTGCCTCTCACCATACCTGTCAGACCCTCTTGTGCCTCTCACTGTGCTACAGGGATGGAAGATGCCTGGCAGCCCCTGGGAGCCTTGTCCTCCCTTTCTCCTGCCTCTTCCTCACCCCATAGCTCTTGCCCATGCTCCTCCTCACTGTTGTATCACCCTGTTACACTTGAGGCAGTGTGGCATGGCCAGGACGCAGCCTGCTCAAGGGAGAAGAGCCTGCATGGTCAGCAAACCACAGCTTTGGTATCCTGCTCAAACCTAGGGATGCTCTCCAGTGTGATTGGGCCTTTCCAACCCAAAGACCCTTCAGCACTTGTCCCAGGCTTTGGGGAGAGTCCTGCAGTGCAGCAGGGCATTGCCACCCCATGGGATGGACAGCCCAGCCCCAGTGCCCAGCACCAATCCTACCTGAAGCACAGTGCCAGCAGGGCACAGGGCTGGGCTGCTCCCTCGCTTCTGCCAGGAGGACTTGTCCATCTGCCTCACACCGCACTCCAGCACCCGCCGCAGACACAAGATGCTTCCTCATTTGGGGATTGGTTTGCAGGCACTGACTGACAGGCACTGAGCTCTGCCACACCACCCCACACAATGACAGCCCTGTGACCCCATGGTGCCTACCCCACATGCCTGCCCTGTGTAGCTCTGCATGAGGCTGCTGGGTGATCCTTGCTCCAAAGCTGCCTGCCCTGCTGAAAAAGTGACGTTTTGGGACATAATTGGGTTGGCTGGCACCCAGCACCCCAACCTCCTCTCCCCACGGTCCCAGGGGTGCATGGCATACACAGTGCTCAGATGTAACACCTTATCACCCAGGGAGCTGCTTCATCCAGGACAAAACTCCCATCAAAAGATCTCCAAGCACCCCAGGGGATGCTACTCTGTCCCAGAACACACTAAGCCTGGCAGACCAGGAGCCACAGAGAGACTGGGGACCTTCCTCAGCCCCAGCAGTGTCCCTGGGCTGAGGCACTGGACATGGTCAGAGCAGGAAGGGATGTTTCCTTGTAATGTGGTCTGCACCCATCCCATTGCCAAGAAGCACCCTAAAGCAAAAGGCCTTTTTCCCAGAAAAAAGCTAACCTAACTGATATATTGGTTCAGAAAGGAACCACCGTGCTCCTGCCATCTCCTGTTGAGCTTGAGACCATGCTGGGCCCTCAGAGAGGTGCTGGAGCTGCTGCTGCGACACCATACAGGCCCTCTCAGGATAAGGAACACTTACCAAGTGTCAATTTAACCCACTTGGAGATGTCACACTTTCTAGGAACTGATGACCACTTGGGGCACCAGGGGCAGAAGGTGAAGCACCAACTATGGCAACAGACCCTCTTCCCAGCATGCCTGACTCTGATGGGATCTCTGATTGAAATGAGTTTGAGAGGGTGGTGGCAGGAGTCTTCTCACCTCATCCATCCCAAGAGTATCCATCCCAAGGGCACCCATGCTACCACCTGCCCTGGCACATGGAATGCCTAGCCTGCTCCCTGCCAGCATCTGGTCTTGCAACACCCCAAAGCCATATGGTGCAAGTACCCTTTTTATTTCCTCCTCCAGGAAGTGGAGGCAGGCCATGGAGCTCCAGGCTGCTCACACAGGGGTCTGGAGATGCTGGTGCTGCCCAAGGACACTAGCTATATCTGGGTAGCCAGCAGGCTCCCACCCTGCATGATGTGCACAGCTCTGACACGTTAGAGGGCAAAGCTGGTCCCCAACAGTGCCTTGCCCTGGCATTTGGGGACACTGCTGTGACCAGGACATGTCCCAGCTGAACTGGAAACCAGGGCCAGACTTGTCTTTGGTCAGCCTGGCAGGGACAGTGACTTGTCCCCAGGGGATGTAGCACAGCCCTGTACAGGGTCCTAGCTCCAAGCCAACCACCCAGGCTGGCTGGGCAGTGGGGTGAGGAGGGGACTCAGCAGAACCTACTCTCTAGAGGTTTCCTCCTCCTCTGAGGGACAATTGTCCTTCCTCTATTTGCAGTCAAAATGAGGGCCTTTAGCACTCCCGGAAATAACCTCTTTTTGTAGAAATCCCCTCCCACACCTCATGGCCAAGCCCTTCCTGACCTTCTGTGCCTCTTTCCAGGGTCAGGCAGGCACAACAAGGCTCTGCCTTCAGCCCCTGCCCATCCATGCTGCTTTTCCCATGCCATTAGATGTCCAGTGCTTTCTGCCTGTCTCAGCAATTCCCACTACTGCCAGGCCAAACCTGTGTCCCTCCATTTTAAGCAGTCACGGTGTGCAGGACTGGGTGGGATGTGGTACTGCATCCAGGCTGCCTCTTACCTGATATGTCCATGTCATCCAGGCTGGGCTGCAGGGGTGCCAAATCCGGCTGTATCATGTCAGCATTCCCAACATACGCTGGAAGAGGGCAGAGCTGGAACATCAAAGCCCAGATACTGCATCCCTGAGACCCACCTTGAGGGCTGCTCCCACCACTGCTCTGATAGCTACCTGGCTTCCACACCTCTGTGTCACCCCAGAATCACCCTGTATCACTGCACCCTGCCCTGGGCAGGGATATAAGTGCCTACCCTGAGGAGAGCCAGGGCCATCACATCCCATCCCATCCCATGCCATCCCATCTCACCACTGTCCATCAGCCCCTCTAGGGCCTCATCCAGTTCCCAGGAACCGCAGTGAAAGGCTGATTCTTGGCACAGGACCTGGCCGGAGCTGCAGATGCCCGAGAGACATGGCCAGGTAGGGACAGCAAAGAGTGGCCATGGAAGAAGGACCTTCCCTGGGGGCTGGGGCAAAGTCCTTCATGATGCTGGTGGTCCCTGGGGAGCTCAGCCCTCAGCATGCTGGTGCATAGAGAACCACAGGAGAAGGGGATGATCCCACCCTGCCCAAACACTCCTCAAGCATCCTCTCCCCTGGTGGCTCCTGTTTGGGAAGAACAGGAACATCCCTTCCCCCTGCCCCATCAAGGCAGATGCCTGGGGACCCTGCCTGCTCAAAAGGACATGGCTGGCAGCTCTCAGGGGCTAAACCAAGACACAACATCTGGATTCCTCCTTCACATCCTGCTGAAGCATGGTCTGCAGCACCTACCATCTTCAGGGAGTGCCTGGTGGGTGCTGGGCATCTGTGTCATGGTGAAGAGGGTGTCAGATATGTCCGAGAGGAAGGTGTCCAAATCGAAATGCTGCCTACTTGCACACTCTTCCTCCTCATCCCCAAGCAGCATGGGCACTACGTTGCAGAAGAGCTGGTTGCACCATTTCTCTGTAGGCCTCCAGACATCCTCGTCCTACATGAGGTAGAGCAAAGGAGCTGAGTGGACGCCTTTCATGGGTGGGGTCCATGTCTGCTTCCCTGGCTGCTCCCCTGGCAGCTCCCATGCTCCCTGCAGTGTTTGCTCCCTCCAAACCTTAACTCCTGGCTACTTCCAGAGGGTGAATCCAGTATCCCAGATGCTTAGCATCTCGTTCCAATGGGCTTATCACACCCTGCTTTTCTTTGCCCTTCTGCCCAGTGCAGGGGTCCAAACTGTCCTCCCTTTTCTCCCTCTTCCCACCCTCAGCAGTCTCAGCAGACTCACCCTCTTTGGACTGGAGATCCCTCCCTCCCGTGTGGATTTTCGGAGCTGGAAGGAGAAGAGAGCCTAGGTCATGCCCCAGGCAGGGAGAGCTCAGGGGTCAGCCAGCATCCCCCTCCCATGCTGGCAAAAGCCTGTCATGTCCTGCTCTGTCTGCCATGGCTCCAGGGAGCCATGTTCCATCCATCACACTATTCCATCCCACTGTTGGCACTGCCGCAGGATGGGGGGCAGCATGGCCAGAGCCACTCACCCGCTTCTTATAGTAGATCCTCCATTTGTGGTACTCCCTCATCACCACCTCAATGCGGCGTTTCCAGTAGTTGCCCTCCAGCACAACAGCCTGGGGGGCAGGACAGGGGGTTAAGGCTGAGCTCTCTGGCCCCACACCCCATAGCCAGGGCTGCTTTCCATGTGCCATATCAGAAACACCTTTTCCAGCAAATCTATGAAATGCAACATGTCCCCAGATCCCTGTTGTGCCACACAGACCTTGGTGCTGCCCAAGAGAGCTGCAAGGGATCCTGCCCTACCTCTGGTTTTCGGTGCTCATCAGCCTCCATGCCCTCCAGAGGGGTGATGAAGCCGCACACAGGGTTTTTCCTCCGTTCCACATCTGCACAGGGGAGAATACAGCTGGCTGTATCCATGCCCCATCCCTATCTCTGCACCTGTACACAGTCATTCCAGTGCCAGCTCCATCCCACTGGCACAGCCTGGCATCTGGGATCTGACACCCATACTCACATTGGATGTACCATGCTCTCCAGATCACATTGTTGAGTCGAATTTTATCCCAGCAAAGCAGACGCAGTCCCTTGAAATTCTTCCACTTCGGAGATACTAGCTTCCCACTGAAACACCAAGCAAAGGGGAGGCTGAGGGGCACCACCTTGAAAGATGTACAGGGGCCACCAATCTGGTGGCAGGTCAGGAGCAGGTACAGCCACGTGACTCTGCTGCAGGTACTTGCCAGGCACCTGTGGGAGCACCCACTGGAGCATTCCAAGCTCCTGCACACCCTGGGAGCAGCACTGACCTAAACCCTGAGCTTCACACACCCACAGAAGGCTTCTCAAACCCCTGGATTAAAGCACAGCCCATTGAGGCATTGATTCCTTGATATTTGAACCCCAGCTTTGAGGTGGGATCCTGCTGCCCCTGACCAAGCCAACTGTGTCCTGGGCCTGGGGGACAGGAAGGTAAGTTTCCTGCCCAGGTGAGATGTGTGGTAACATGCACTGTAGTGCCTCTTTCATCATCACAGTGTTTGGACAGGTAATTCTGACCCTTCCTTTAACACCAGGCAAGGCTTGAAAATGCTGCCTTCAGCTGAAGCAATCAAGGGCAGCCCTTATGGAGGGTCTGGGAAGAGAGGATAACACTGGAGGATGTTCAGGATGTTAAGGGACACTTGCCTGTGCTCCAAGACAGACACATAGTGATACCAGCCAGTCAGAGCTGCCCTGGCTCTCCATACCAACTGCTGCAAACCTGCCCCCCGAGCCCGAGCTGAGCTCCCCGATTCCCATTTCCTGGTTCCCAGAGGCAGCTGTGTTTGTTCTGCAGCTCATCGTAGTGGTGGTGGTGGTGGTGGTGATGTCCCTGATGGGACCTGCAGTGCAGGAAGCCTCATTTCACTCCTCGTCTTGTTTCCATCCAGCCAAGGAACACAGTCCCTCATGTGCAGCCACCAAAAAGCTCCTGAGGGTCCTGCTGCCCCAGGAACTCTGTAGGGAAGGCCAGGGTCCCTCTGCCTTACTTTGGGATCCATTTCACATCTCCAGCTCTCCCAACAACATGCCGTGGGCCTCAGGGCAATGCCAGGTGCTCCAGGGGTCACTTTGAGAGCTAGCTGCAGGCTGCCTGGCATTCCTGCCTGAGAAGCCATGTCCCTCTCCAGCAGACAGTTTTTACCCTAAATATCTTGGTGCTGCTTTGACTTCCACTTTTCCTTGGTACATGCTTGGAGCAGGAAAGGTGGAATCTGAGTTGGTGTCAGGGTGCTGTATATCCCCTGTTTCCAGCCCCTCCAGGTGCCACACGGCTGTGTCCCCAGGAAGGGGAAGGTGCTGGGAACGAGAGTGGTGCATGAAGCCTCTGATTTGTTCATTGAAGCTGGTGAAACCTGTAAATGTTCTCAAATAATGATTTTGGTGGGTTCTGTTTCAACCTTCCTTGAAATCTGCCTCTGGGAGAGGGAGAAGACTGGGGACCCCTACAATTCCAGAGCCTGATGCAGGGATGTGTCTAGGAGCAGCTGCAGGAGTGGATGAGGATGGTCTCCCAAGGGAGACCAAGCCTGACACATGGCCCCAGGGGCTGGAGAAGGACCTGTGACTCCAGCCTACAGAGAGTTAAGGCTGACACTGACCACTCTGCTATCACCAGGATTTTGAACTTTCCCCAGGCGCGCATGGCAAACAGCAAGATGGTGCCAAGTGGAGGAGCCAATGGAAGGGACAGGATTCCTGGGCACATGGCCAGATCATGCTGGTCAAGGCCATGTTCCTCACTCACAGCCAGCTGAAAAGAGCAGCCTGAGCCTGTGGGACACACCTTGGCCTCGTGTGAGGCCAGTGGGCCATGACTAGGAGTTGCTGTGGGGCCTGGAGGCAGCAGATGCCTTTGAGCTTTATCACCAAATGCTTTTTTTCCCCCTTCATGATCCTTTCAGTTTTGGGGCTTAACAGGCTGATCTTTGCTCCCTGCTATGCCTTGAAAAGGACCCCACCCTTCCCTGCAATTAATCTCCCCTGGGGAGATGGATGCAAACTTCCCATTGAACCTGGGAAGGTTATAGGGTGCCCCAAACAGGTTGGGGGTCCTGCTGCCTACACTATCAGAAGGAGGGGGACACAGACCCTGCCACTAGCTACAGGGTGTTTGTGGAATAGGGTGAGGTGGCAACAGGGCTCAGCCTGGGTCAAACACTGGCATGGATCCAGCAGTACCTTGTTTGGTCTGTGACTCATTTACCCATCCAGCAGTTTCAGGGAATGGGGAAAGGGGAAACCCTGGGGAATGACAGAAGAAAGAAGTGCAACTCCCTGCCACAAATGACAGCAGAGCCACAATGCAGCGTGGGTGTGTTTAGCCCAAGCACGAGCCTTTCCCACTCATTAGACCCCCTAGACTGGAGGTCTTCTGCAAGAAAAAAGAGGGTTGAATGATGAACTCCAGTGAGTGCATTCCTGGAGTCTCTGCCTGGTGTTCACTACCCCTGTGTGAGCATTTAAGGCACTGTGAATTAAAGAATCAATAGCAGCAGTTCCACTTCTCCCAGGGGGGATGCAGGCTGACAAGAGGATGAATTAGTAGGGGATTGGCCCCCCAAAGACCTTGTTTTAAATGACAAGAAAGGCTGAGTGTATACTCCAAGAAACTTCCCAGTCTGCTGTCCCTTTCTTGTCAAATCTCTCTGGAGCACAAGACAGATGTTGCCAGGTAAGACCACAAGTGACTGCAGTTCACATCTCCCAATCTGCCCCCAGTTTTCCTTCCTTCGGGAGGATGTTCCCCAGGTCAGTGATTCCCAGCAGTAAGGCACAAGAGGGAGTGTGAGCCCAGCCATGACAATGTGCAGGCCACACTGCGGTGATAGAGAGGATGAGCCTTCTCGTGCTAAGGTCCACCCTCAGCTTTTTGGGTAATGAGATGCAGCCAGGTGGGCTGTAGAGAGAAACAACATTCTAGGGAAGGATTCAACAAATGCAGGATGTTGCAGGAGAATGAGTGGGAAAGTATCATTACACAGGAAGCTGCTCTAAATGTCCTGGAATACAGGTAAAAAGGAACTGCTTCATCCTAGCCTTAGGAGGAAGACCTCAGAGAGGGGAGTTGCCTCCCTTTGGAGGATCTGAAGAAACAAATCAAAATGTGGGAAGCAAACCTTGATGTGGAGAGAGCAGTTCTTTACCACTGAGGAGTGATGCACAGTCCTGCCCGTGGAAGGAAGATAAGTCATATCCCCAGAATGATTGCTTAGGCTGAGACAGGACTGCTATAATGTTTGTGAAATGCAGAGGAGGAATGCTGGAGAGGGGAAGATGTAACCATTGAAAAATATTTAGGGAAAGTTTAGTGAGTTACCTTTGAAATGGTGCGAGCCCAGACAGCAAAGGATGGGTGGCTGTAGCAGTCACAGCTCATGAGGGGACAGGGTAGTTTTCCCCTCTGCTCCACACTGCTATGGCAAAGTCTGGACATTGTGTCTAATGGACAAGAGAAGGAGGTTTACAAACTGGAGTGGTCCTGGAGGAGGATATCAAGGTCTTTGGGGACTAATATATGTGACAGAAGAGGACTGTCAAGGATGGGTTTGTTCAGCCTAAAGAAGGTGAAGAGAGAATTACTGCCATCAGCTGCCCTAAGGAGGAGACAGAGCCAGACAGTTCTCAAACATGTACTGAGAAAGGCCAAGGGGAAACAAACATAAGAATTGGAACAGGTAAACTCCAAACTAGAGCCATGGACAGCAATTCCCTGTGGGAGAGGGGCAACCCTGAGTAGGCTGGACAGGTGGTGGGGTCACATCGTAGGGCTCCATCTGTCAAAGTGATGGCCCTGAGCAACCTGACCTGGCTTTGGATCTAGCCCTGCCCTGCATGAGGGTTGTATGAGGAACTCCACAGGAGCCTTCCAGGTGACAGCTTACAGTGGTTTCTCCTTGGTTAGGAAGTTAGTCTGAGCTTAACTGTGGGTGCTCTCCTGAGGGCTGGAGGATATTAGGCTGGTGACCCCAACTGAGGCTGTGCTGCCTCTGGGAACCTGGCTGGGAGGGGAAGTGGGAAATGGCAGGTGATGCAGAGAAGTATCAAATCAGACAACACTAAATGTAGAAATGCACCAGAAACATTTAACTCTATTTTCTCACCCTGATACCTTTCTCCAACTGCTGCCTACAAGTGTGTCAAAAATGTATTAGCAAAAGAAAGGCAAAGTGAGCTGGGTTGTCCAGCCTGGAGAAGAGACGGCCCCGGGGAGACCTTAGAGCTCCTCCAGTGCTTAAAGAGGATCCAAGAGAGCTGGAGAAGGATTTTGATCAAGGGCCTAGAGTGACAGGACAAGGGGGACTGATTTCACAGTGTCTGAGGACAGGGCTAGATGGGATATTGGGAAGAAATTCTTCCCTGTGAGGGTGGTGAGATACCTGGACAGGCTGCCCAGAGAAGCTGTGGCTGTCCCATCCCTGGACAAGGCTTAGGTGAGTGTCCCATTACATAGGAGCCAGTATCTGCACTGCCATGTTCACTGCAGGAAGGAAATGTGCCACCGAGAGTCCAGGGAGTAAGGAGAACTGGAGCAATGGAACCCTGACTGTAGTGGAATGGCCAGCCCCCAGTCACACACAGTACTCCAAGCGTCAAAGCCCTTGTATCCTGTCCATTTCCACTCTGCCTGGGAGCTCCAGAGCCCAGGGGCACACTGAAGCTGCCTTGCACTTCATGAGTCTACAGTTTGAACACCCTGGTGTGACAGTATCTGCTTCTCCAGCCTCAAAGCTGCAGGGCTCAGGTATGGAAAAAATGGGGCTGGGAGAGGAAAAGACAGCAAGGCCACCAGTGTCTCTATGACCCCTGTGTGTGGCACTCAGGGTGACCTGCCCAACCAGGAAGCATGATCCTTACCTGGGTCACCCCATGCTGAGGCTCCCTGTGCTCCCAGAGAGCACTGGCTTCCCCAGCTCCTTGGAGCAGAGCTGTGCTGTGCTGGCTGCTGGCAAACTGGGATGATCCCATCCACCACCTAGGATATGGTGATGGGTCAGAAGTACACAACTATGTGGGAACCGGAGTGCTGTCTCTCTGCCCAGCATCCCCAAGGATGTCCTGGCAGTGACCACATTCCCCATTGCATTGAGCATTCAAGAACTCTAAGACAAACCTGAGAGCTCAGCCATACTGGATGAGGTAATGGACACCTCTTCAAGGCTGCTTTGCTGAGGTTTTGCTTTCACATGGTAGAACATCATCATCATTTGGACATTTTGGGAGAGCTATACACGCAGTTTGGCACTGACTCCAGCAGAGCAACATCAACATCATCAACATTTAGACATTTTGGGAGAGTTATACACGCAGTTTGGCACTGACTCCAGCAGAGCAAGTCATGCTGATGCCATGCTGGAGAGAACTCAAAACCTTGGGGCTTGGCAAAGGAAGGGAGCTGCCTCCAAGAATGTGGACTGTGGCCATAGAAGGCACATTGCAGTCTGTCCTGTTGTCACCAAAGAGCTGTCACTGGGCCTTGGCAATTTGTCAGGCAGAGGAACAATGCAGGCACCCATCTGATTTTTCAGGAGAGAAGGAGGAAAGCTTTCAGGAGACCTTGGACGAAACCCATGCAGCCATCCAGTCCCAAGTGCTACTGCATGTCATGGAATAACCTCAGGACATGGGGACAGAGTAAAGGACGGAAGGCAGGACTCCTGCTCTGGGCTGGGTTGCCAAAGAACTGAGTGTTAGCTGTCCACAGGGTCACTGCTGCTCTACAGAGTGTGCTAGGTCTGGCCCAGGAGGAAATACAGCTGGGCACAGTGACACCAGATCTCATGGGAAAATGGAGGAGAGTCAAGCTACACGTGGAACAGAGAAGCTTCTCACCTGGCTCCACAGCCAACAACCCGGCATCAGCTCTTTCTCCCTGAAATTTCCCAGGATGGCAATTTCTGAGCATATGACACATCACAGCCCATGGAGAAGAGGAGGTCAGATGGAAACAAATTCCTGGCTGGGGGACGGGGCTCATCTAGCCTCCTGCCTTCAGCTAGCTGGGGGTCCATAAGACACACACAAGGGCTCTGGGACTCACCTGTACTCCAGGCTCATGCACTCAAAGAGCCGGGTGAGGGTCGGGTCAATACTCCGGGGATCAGCCAGCTCGGGCTCAGCACGGTGGTGCCGTCGCCGGGGCAGTGAGTCGCTGTGCGGGCACGACACCATGAAGTGGCCACTGTGGATGACCTGGGAGTAGTTCTGGGTTGCAGCACTGGGTCCTGTGCCACACACAGCTGCATCCTCTGAGTCAGAGTCAGAGTCGGAGACAGGGCAAGGCCCAACCGGAGGCTCCAGGAAAGATCCCGGCAGTCCCACCTGAGTTTCTGCCATTCCTGCTGCCTACTGGGGAACCCTTATGGATCTGACCCAGCACTGTGATCTGTGCCCCAGTTGAGCTGAAGCCCTACAGACACTGCATTGGCATCGAGCACATGCTGGACTCCCCAGTACAGAACACTGGCACCACGCCTCCTCCTAAGCACCTCCTCCAGCCAGCCCACGCCACCGTCTGTTCCTTGCTCTAGGGTTCAGCGGTTGGTTCCCCAGGGCAGAGTCACTGCCAGCGCTATTTATAGTGCTGGTGGCTGATCCCGCCCATGGCAGACCATCAGCAGGACACATCCAATGGCCACCAAGCACCAGAGCTTCAGCTCCATGCCACCATCCTGCTCTAGCAGTGTCCTGACAACCCCAGCTTTTACATCCCCCACACACCTGGGGAGGAGCGTCCCCTGTCCCCCCTTGCTGTGGCCAAGGGTTGGCTGGCAGTCGGCTCTGTTTACCTGGAGTTAATCACTGATCCGAGGTACTGGTGGAGTGAAGTGCTGGCAGTATTTACCCAGTGCCTCTGCTTTAATGGATCTCCCTGCACTTTCAAGGGAACAAATACAGATTAAGGGACACAAACAAGTAAAATTATAGCAACGGCCACTCAGCTCAGTGCAATGCCAAGGCACTGAGCCAAGTGCCGAGCTAAGAAACAGCTCAGGAAAGCCTGCGCAAAGCTGTGATCCAGCAGGAGAGGGGATACAAACAACAAATATGAGAGAGAACAGATATGAGTTTGGGTATGTGGGATTTACACACCTTGTTGTCATGTAGTCCTTAAAATGAAAGAATCATCAAATCCTAGAATGATTTGTGTTGGAAGGGACCTTAAAACTCATTTCATTCCACTCCCCTTCCACTAGACCAGGGACACCTTCCACAAGAACAAGTTGCTCAAAGCCCTGTCCAATCTGGCCCAGAGTACTTCCAGGGATGAGGCAGCCACAGCTTTTCTGAGCAGCTTGTGCTTGGACCTCCCCACCCTCACAGGAAAATTTTTTTTCCTAATATCCACTCTAAATCCACCCTGAGTTGCCTTCACCTCTGAGGTTTCCTGAGAGATTTGGGCAGGCAGGGCTTGATGCACCAATCCCTGCTCCATGACAGTGGATCTTGGACAAATACAGGATGTGGAATGTGCCATCCCAGCCAGACCTGTGTCGCAAGCATCTGCTCACTGACCTGAGCCACAGAAGGACACAGTACATATAATTTCACACTTAAAACATTTATTTTCTTTCTAATTCCTGGCAACTTCTTTCCCAGCCCCACAGCCTGGAAGGAGCACACATGCCTGGAAAGCACTCTGGAAAGCACTCAGGCAGAGATCTTAGGTACCTCTGATGGAGATACAGTATAAACTCAGAACAGACGGCTGCAGACATTGGAACCCTAATCCAGTTTGTAGATGGAGCTGAATACTTTTCATATCACCCAAGTGAGACCAAGAAGGGCCAGCAGCTATCCAGGGTATTTTCCAGATCTGGAAGAAGAATATGCACAAGAAGGTGGTTTGGACAGCTTCTACTGGTTGGTGCAAACCTCCCTTTCACACCATTTCTTCACTTAAGAACCACGTCTACATTTTCTAGACAGATTTCTGTGGGTCTGCAGCTTTGTTTTCTCCTCTGTGATCCATTACAACCACCTCAGCCTGTCCCAAGCTGCCTGTCAAGATGTTGAAGAGAGAAGTAATTTTAAAACTACTGTCTGTATATATTTTAAAATAGTAACGGGCATGTGAGTGACCTAGGAAACGAAGAATTAGGCAAGGCACAAAGAAACAAAGATGTCAAAGATACAGATACTTTCTGGGCACATTCCACTCATGCTGTGCAAAAGAGACTTCCCAGAATTTTGACCAAAACCATTTGCCATCTGTTCACCAGTCCCAGACAGACTTCAGTCCTCTGAGATAACATCTGTTTGAGGGAAACAGAGAAGTGCATCAGTGAGGCTTTTATGAACATCACAACTCCCTCATTCCTGGTCCAGCAGCTCTCATGCTGCAGAGAAGGAAAATCCCACAGGCAAAGGGCATCCAGCCTGGATGAGGCAGTGACAGATCTTTAGTCAACCAGGGAGCAGAGCAGGAGTCCTACACAGGGGCAAGTAGGTTGCAGAGCTGAGGAAATTTGTAAAAGACTGTTTGGGTCCTAAAATGTGTGATGCCATTGGAAATGAGAGTCAATGTTAAGGGTAAAGTGAAGCACATCCCTCACTGTACACTAGGGGACTCTAGATTAACGCTAGTCAAGAGCTAAAGGTAACTGTAAGCAGTTCCCTGTAAACATCAGCTGAAGGTTCATGAGTAATTAAAAAGAAAAAAAGGCTCCAGATATTGCAAGGAAAATATTGCTTGCCCCCGTATAAAGCAAGCTCACAAGTGTGTGTGGCTCTGGTGCCTGGCTCAGAAAAGATGGAGAAACACTGGAAAAGGTCACAGAGATGAAGAAAATGGGTGGTCAGAAGTGGGAATGGCATCCTTGCAAGAAAAGGGATCAGGACTGTTAGGAAAAAGGTGAATGAGGTGACAGGCACTGACAGTGTAGACATGGATGCAGTAGGAACAGGGAATGGTTAGAGGTGGTTATTCAGCACATTTCAGAGCTGGAGGTTGGAGTGGATGATCTCCAGAGGTCCCTTTGAACCCTGAATATTCTGTGATTCTGTGTTTCTAGGGGCACCAGGCAAAGGAAGGGCTGGCATGTTCATCTCAGTATGTTGTGAAACCAAAAGTCCAATCAGGAATTGGGTAAACTGATGGAGGACTGGAACCATTAAAATTTTTTGTGTGCCCACAGCAAAGCTGACTGATGGGAACTCAGAGCTTTTAGCACCCTGGTCTAGTGGAAGGTGTTCCTGCCCATGGCAGAGAGATGGAACCAGATGAGCTTTAAGATCCCAAACCATTCTGTGAGTCCATGATTCGATATCTATGCAATGAGGTTCTTGGTGATTTTTTCCATGGATGGCCTCTCTCCCTGTGTGAACAGCTAGTGCTGACAGGATCTTAACACTCCATGTAGTGGCAGGACAGAGCAAGGAACATAGAAAAGAAAATTGCAGCCTGCAGCCAGACTCCTCATAGAATATTTCTGGGCTCTCCTTGTCTGCCAGATTTCCCTCAGGAAGCTGCCTGGCAAACCATGGGCAAGAGCACCCTCTGGGGACCAACAGAAATGAAATGGTGATATTACACTTCTCAAATCCCTTCTTTTCACACTGACATTGCATTTTAATTGGGTTTCATGATGGTGATGCATGCCAGGTTGTTTGCCCAGAAAGTGGAGCCTGCTGGAGAGGGCTGGCTCACTACATCCCATCTCTTGTTACTGTGGGACAAGCTGAACCTCCCTGGAGAGAGCAAGAGAGGCCTGAGGATGCACAGCAACCTTGGAGCTTCTAGGAAAAGTGAGGTATCACCTCAAAAAATCATGGAGTGGTTTGGGTTGGAAGGGACTTAAACCTATTTCATTCCAACCTTACTGCCATGGCCAGGAACACCTTCCACTAGACCAGGTTGCTGCAAGCCCAGTCCAAACTGGCCTGGAACACTTCCAGGGAGGGGCAACTTCTCTGGGCAACCTGTGCCAGGGCCTCACCATGCTCACAGGAAAGACTTTCTTCTCAATATTCCATCTAACCCTGCCCTCTGGCAGTGGGAAGCCATTCCCCCTTGTCCTGTTACTCCAGAGTCTTGTCCAAAGTTCCTCTCCATCTCTCCTGGAGCCCCTTCAAGCACTGGAAGGGGCTCTAAGTTCTCTTTCTCAGGCTGGACACCCCCAGCATCCCCAGCCTCTCTCCACAGTGGAGGGGCTCCAGCCCTTGGAGCATCTCAGTGGCCACCTCTGGACTGGCTTCAACAGCTTCACATCTTTCCTGTGCTAAAGACCCCAGAGGTGCAGGCAGCCCTGCAGATCGGGTCTCACAAGGGCAGATGGGGACAGTGTCTTCCAGACAAATGTCACACTGGTTAAAGATAATGAGGGGACATGGTGCAAAAGAGACTTTTCTGCATCTTGCTAAGGAGACTCACCATGAGGATGGAATATCCAATGGAATTGTCTTTCCTGTCCTGGAAGGGAATATGGTGCTGGGAGCCCAACACAGGTGGGGACACTGCCCCTGAGCTGCCTCTCACCCTACCTGCATGTATAATGAGTGTCCAGCCTGGGAGGGGAAGGCATTAGCAGAGAGTTCCTTTAATCATACATCTCAATGTGTATCTCAAGGCAAGAGAGTTAGCCAAGAAAAAAACCAAAAAGATTTCTAAATGCAACAAGAAATTCCCAAGTTTGACAGCCAAGAACGTTTTATGTAAGTTATTGTCTCCTACACTGGGTGTAGTCTCCTTTCTGAGCTGGCAGATGCCTACTCCCACCTGTCACACACTTCATGACTCACTGCAGAGGAGCAGGAGGCAGTAGGAGGCAGGGAGAGAAATCCCACATTTCAAGGCAGACAAGCAGTAAAATGACAGTGTAAAAAATCACACACAAGCATGACAAAGTAATAGAAGATTTGTTATTGATGACTTATTTTCTAGCTCATGTCTCTATATTGATTAGGAAACAGCTCTCATCTCCCTGAGCCAAAGGCACTCCAGGACTCACATGCCCACTGGAGGCAACTTTAGTACATAAATACCATGGAGGCCGGAAGCTGGAAAGGGTGGCATCTGCTGAAGGGTTCTGCCCTCAAAGATGAGGATGTATCATAGAATCATGGGGGTTGGAAAAGCCCTCTACATCAAGCCCAACTGTTCTACCAGCACTGACTCTGGAAGTCATCATGGCTCAGGGAAAACCTGAACAGCAGCAGTAGAAACCCTCTAATGCATTAACCTCTTTGAGAACTTCAAAGGTCTGAAATAAACTTTCACAATTCAGACAGTTCTTTGAATACAAATTTATTTGACTAATTAACATCTATTAGGCCTTACATGCAGGAGGTTCGGAGTGGGAAGTTGTCTGTGCACTTTAGTATCTTGAGCAAGATCTTCAGTAGAAATTAGGTAGTTTTCCTGAAACTAAAGATGTAAATTAACTGACAAAGCCACAGAAGTCTACTGAGTTGAGCGTTTCACATGTTGTATAAAGTGCACTACCGATCTGGAAACTTCTTAGTTTCCAAGAGACTGTTTCTATTATTAATGTAATTAAAATGGTCTGACTCTGAACTAGACAACACAGGCACAGCTGAGAAGTAGAGAAAATCTACAGAAGGAAGAAAAAGTTGAAAATGTCTTATTTTATTCAGTAGCTACATATGACCAACCTCTGCAAAGACCCTGTGGCACACCCAGTTTGGTTTTGCTTTGTTCCAATTCTTTGGAGTGCCTGAATTAGCCCCAGGTTGGGCAGAAAGGAAATGAAAATGCAACTAGCAGTAGGTGGTGGGTTTAATGAGGATGGCCGAGGCTTTGCAGTTCCCCAGGCACAGGTTGCTCCATGTCATGCCCCTTTGAAGTTCAGATGTACAAAGTGACATGCCGAGTTCCACCACCACCCCCAGAGCTGGCGGCACAGCTCCCATCAGACGTGTCCTGATCCCGATCTCTAGCAGAGAACTTCACATTGTCATGCATGGTGGTCATGCCCTTGGAGGCCATTGCATCCTTCACTCCCCAAGTGCACTCCCAGCCTCAGCTGGTAGCTCTAGAACTCATCATCCAGGCTGAACAGTTTGTAGTCTGCTAACTTCATGTTATTTGAAGCATCCCAGATGACAAACCTGACCTGGTAGACATTCTGCCTGGTGATCTGGTGGATGTACTCAGTGCCCAGCCAGAACTCGGTGTGTACATTCCCAAAGCCATGCTTTGCTTGTAGGTGCTTCAGGACTCATCCCAGCTGACTGGAGTATCTCTGTGATTCCTCTGGATGACAGTCCAGCCTCCATCCTCCCTGTTCATCTCACAGTACACCATGATGTTTGCTGTCCTGTGGGTTGGATGATGTAGATGCCACTGGGGCTGCCAGCAGGGACCTTGCTGCAGTCCTTGGGCCAACCTGGGGCATGAGAGAACATTGGAGGACCAATGCACAACATCCCAGTGTGCTGTCCTTGGCATCCACTGCATCCCTAGGGTTGAGAAGGAGGAAACCTCATTCCCTTAGCATTAGACCCTGTGGATGGCTGTCCCAGGGACATCCTGGGACTGAGAAGAGACATCCTCTGTGGGCCTGTGGCAGCAGAGTAATGATAGCAAAGTAGAGTCCTCTGAGATCACAGAATCCCAGAATGGGTTGGCTTGGAAGTGACCTTAAAGCACATCTTGTTCCATCCCCCTGCCATGGCCAGGGACACCTTCCACTAAACCAGGTTGCTCGAAGCCCCATGCAACCTGGACTTGGACACTTTCAGGGATGGAGCAGTCACAGCTTCTTTGGGCAACCTGTGCCAGGTCCTCACCACCCTCATTGTCTGACATTTCTTCCCCATTTCCAACCTGACCCCACTCTCCTTCAGTGGCCTTCAAGTTTGGAGGAGTACTTGGAGTTCTGCTGAAGCACTGGGCTGGCTGATCCCCAGGCTGATTGCCAACTCACCACAACTGTGCCTTCATTCCCTACACCCCTCCCTGTTCCCTGGGGAATGTGGATCCTTATTGCTGCGGCCCTGTGCCTGCTGAGGGTCAGCTGCCTGGTTCTGCTGGATGATCCCTCCAGCTTCATCTGCATCAGGAAAACATGGAGTGAGAAGAGCAGCCCTGTGCCACAGCACAGAGGTAAGTCCACCCCCCACAGGATATTATTTCCAGCACTGAGTTTTTTATAGGGCATTTCAATGATGCCACTTGGCTCATTTTTCTTCCTGTGTGGTAGTTTTTAGTTGGAAAAACTTCAAAGGCATCAGAGACTAGGAATGGGAATGCTGCATCCATTAACGGCTGCCTATTTGCTCCTCTCAGCAAGGAGCAGACAGCATAACTGAGTAGAACCACAGAATCATAAATGGTTTAGGTTGGAAGGGACCTTTAAAAGACTATCTAGCCCAACCACCCTGCTATAAGCAGGGACACTTTCCACTTGAACAAGTTACTCAGGGTAGTAGTGATGAGTAGAAATATGTACAGAGAGAGAAGGATTGAGAGGGAAATCAGACCATGGGTGCTCTCAGACCAAGATCAACAAATGGAAGGTGTTGCTGTGAACCTGCTTTTCAGTGATGAAGGATTCATGTGCTCGTTCAATTCATAAAGAGCTCCAGAAACCTTCAGAGTGTGAGGGAGCTCACAGCTATGAGAGAACAATGCTCTGTTTCAGAGAAATCCCAGCACCCATCTCAGTAAGACTGTTTCCCTGACAGCCTCTAGAATTGTGACCTCCATCAGTGGTGCGATGAAGTTTTGGGATTGTTTTGCCACGTGCAAGCTTCAGAAAGCATTTTGATTAGTCGCTTATACAAAGTGTCTCTGAAGTTTCAGGGCTGTGAATGACTATACAAATATATATGGGAAGAGAATACATAAAGGAAGAGAAACAATCTGTCTAGAAAAAGCTGCCACATACAACCTTGTCAGTAACAAAGAGGGCTGAATTACCAAATCTGGTGAAGTTTGTTTAAGATATTAAATTAGAGGAAGATTTGATCAGGATTCTTTTATTTCTACAAGACTATTTTCCACATCTCCCTTTCTGTACAGAGGAGACGGCTCCTGATAGTTCGATAAACAGAGTTCAGGGATATAAGACAGAGAACACATACCAGGAAAACGCCCGTCAGAATGGATATTAACAATTTCATCTAAATTTACTTTCATCTCTCCAGGTTTTCAATGTGCAGAGCAAGAAGTGGGGATAGCAGGGCCAGCATGGAGGTGAAGAACAGAGGACTGTAGTGATGAACAGCTGGAGAAAGAAGATACACAGTGAATTTGGGAATGTGAATCCTCTGGAGCAGAACTGACATGTTGGGTTGTGGGCATTGCTGGTACATAAAGATACTCAGGAGCTCCTGGAGGAGGGATAAACAAAGCACAGGGACCTAGGAGTTTGGAAAGAAAGGCTAGGATGCCCAGCTGCACACAGAATTCATGCCATGCCATGCCATGCCATGCCATGCCATGCCATGCCATGCCATGCCATGCCACACTCATCCATGCTGTCTCTGTTGGGACCCTGTGCAGTGGGGATCTGAGTAGGTCTGGTCTGGTGGCAGCATGGCCAACCCCTATGTTTTATAGGGCTCATCAGTGAGGTGAAGCAGCTGAACAAATAGCAGTATGCATCTATTCCTGGGAATTTATGGTCTATTTGTCCTCTACAGGTACCTCTGCTCATCTGTTGTGTGTCTGTGGTAAGGGTTCCCAGCTGCTGGGGTTCACACAGGATTCCACAAAACCAAGAAAAGCTTGTGATAACACCTAGCAGGACCATGGTCCCTAGGGTCAGCCAGCAGGTCAGTGCAGAGGACCTGCTGGTGCTGCCCAAGCACTGGATGAAAATGGGGACTGAAAGCAGGGGGGAAGAAAGATGAGATTCCAGTCTGATGCTGAGGATTTACCAAAATGCCCTGCACAGATGTGACCCAACAGTTGCAGCTGCTGCCTGATGCACTGGCCACAAGAGAATGGAGATGTTCTACATGAGAAAGCACCCCAGCTGGGGTGATGCCCACCCACACACAGTGAGGGAGAGCAGGTCAGCAGAGCCCTCTTGAGCTTGTTTCTCCCCCTCAGGACATATGGGATATAGGCAGGGAGTGTAGGGAAAGCAGCACTGTATGACTATAAAGTTTTTGTTCAGAGCTGCCACAAAGCATCCAGGAGTCAGGGACCACCCCTAGGAATGAATGTTGACCTTGGCCCCAGCCTTTGCTGATGGAAGGCACAAGGCATCTCTGCCTGCAGTTCAGTTCTGTTTTTCAGCAAGGTGAAGTAGTCAATCCAAACAGCAGAACTCACCTGTTGTTGCAGTGTGAGCTCATTTCCTGTTTTAGATTTCCCAGTCCCTTCCCAGGTGTTGCAATACCTCTCCCTTACCCCTCCCCCTCGCCCCCTTTCTGGGTTGTCAGTCAATCCTTAACATTCCAGCAAGGCCATCGTGTGGTTGGTCAAGTTTGAAGGATGCCCCTCAGGCCTGGGGGTCATTGGCATAGCCAAGTGTCGTTTATCCCCTGAGACCCTCCTCCTCCCACCTGGTTGGTGCTCACCTGTCCCTTCCCCTCCCTCTGTCCCTGGGCTTAAATTGAGCCAGGACCATGGGGTCAGTATTCTGTTGGAGCTGTTACCAAGATTCAGATGTCTGTGACCATGGAATAAACTCTGGATTAAACCCTCCGGCAGAATCCGTCTCCTTTTCCTCTTCACCCTAGCCTGAAGCCTTTCCACCAGAGGTAAACTGAGTTTCTAACCTTGACCGGACTTGTTTCAGCGCCCAGCTGCAACATCCAGCCAGCCAAAAGTGTCTCTGAGGTGAAACACCACAGCTGCCCCCTTTGGCCCAGCAGCAAGGGTCAGACAAGCCCAGACACGTTCCACCTGGTAATACTGGGATCTTATTCCAATAACCTATTCCTGGAAATTATGGTTTGCTTACCTCCTTCCACAGACTCCTCTTCTCACGTGCCAGCTGTCATGCTTCAGTGATAAGAGTTCTCAGCTGCTGGTGTTCACACTGAATTCCACAAAATCGACAAAAGCTACTGATAAGGATTTTTCTGAGTGTTGTTAATACTTGCAGGGTTTGAAGCCAAGCCGTGTAGGGACAGTCTTTCACCTGGTCATGCCAGAAATTTCTGTTAGACATCCACCAGGTCTGTCCACCTTCACCTGGTGCATTACTTGAGGGGATACTGTGCTCTGACATTTTACGTGGGATTCCACACACACTGAGCAGCAAAAGGGCCTCATCTGTAGCTCTGACCCTTGCTTCCAGTGCCATATATAAACAGGGACTGTAGCATTTGTCTTAGACACATTTCTGGCAGTACAATGTCAAAACAAATGAGAAAGGTCTCCCCAGCCCTTCCAGCAGCACTCCCCATGCCACACAGGAGCAGGGCTGGCTCTCTGCACCCACCTGGACACCAAGTGCAGCCCCAAAGCCAAGGTGCCAAGCTGTGCCTGACATCCCAACCTGTGGGCACTGGGGAAGCCCTGGCTGCTGTTACCCCTCAGTGACATCCTCACCCTACAGCTATAAGGGAGGTCCTTGCAGCTGGGACCCCATGGTGTGCCCGCCAGCACTGTGGACCCTTGAAGTAACAGTGCCAGGGCATGGATGGCCTTGGAAGTGTGAGCCCAGCCAGGGTATCTGGAGGCCACAAGGGAAGCTGAATTATGGAACGAGGGAGAAGAAGGGACTGAGCCTCCCCCAGATGGAGACTTGCAGTTGTCCCCTGCTCCTCTCCTGCCCTCACTGTGGGACCTGCTGCCCAGGGAACCATCATCCAGAACAGAGAGTGTACTGGAGCCAGATGAACACCCAGTGCTGGTGACACACAGGGGTACAAACGGTTCTAACAGGACCACAGCAGGAGCTGGAGGTCAGATGGCAGATCAGGGGGGAGAAACTGCTGGTGCCACCCAAGCACTGGATGCATGGGCCCAGTTTGTGTGACCAGTTCCTTGGGTGGTGAACTGGGCACTGGGGCACAGCCAGGTTAGGGTGCAGGTACAGGGGCTGGTGGTACAACAGGTGCAAGAACTCTCATTCTGTCTCATCCTGCTCAGTGCTGTATGGAAAACCATGATATGAAAAGCCAGTGTCCATAAAGGAGACAGAGGAGTCCTGCAACTTTATTCCAATAAAGGGAGGAAGTCCACTGGGTCACACTCCCATGGGGTTTTTTTCTCTCAAGGTTTTGGAGGACGCAGCCTCCTTTGATCCTGCCAGGAAAATTAACCCACAAACACCAGAGATTTATGTCCAAAAAGTAGACAGGGGAGTCGCATTACTTTACTTGAATAAAGGGAGAGGCCATGGGGAATTCCCCTGGGGTCTCTCCAATTTTTGGCCAACACAGCCACCTTTTTATCCTAATTTCCCAACCACATGTCCCTCTCTCTTTCCCCATTGGCTGAGGGACTTGAGAGGTACAGACTCCCCAAAACACCTAATACCTAAGGCCCCTTTCTAATGTATAACCTCCCCACACCTTTGTCTTTTCCTTGTGTCAATTAGTGGAATTCCTTATGGAATTTATGGTTCTTCCCATTGTTTCTTTCAACTCCCAATATTGAATTTTATTTATCAAAAGACCTACAATTTATTTGTAAAGACAAATCTCTCATTCCATTTATGAATCAGTGGAATTCTTCCCATTGTTTCTTTTATCACTCAGTATCCAGCTTTATTTACCAGCAGATCCACAGCTTGTTTGTAAAGACAAGTCCCTCATTCCTTTCGATCCTAAACTTCCGGATGCATGTTGCTGTTGCCAGAATTATTTTTGCTTTTATATATTCTCTATATTCTTTACATATATATTCTAGCTCTATTGCTGTATAGTTATATAGTTCCTAGCTAGCCCCAGTACTTTTCCCCACCCTGATAAGCATGTGAGAAATGACTGCACCCTTTAAAATTTCAAAAGTTTATTAAACTGCAACAAACACAACAAAGGACTGAATAAGGAAAACAGACAGTGCTGGGAGTGTGGCCGACTGTCAGAGGCTCATCCACAAAATGGCTGCTCCACTTTTTATACCCCTGGTTGCATCAGCCAACCCTAGCCCCTCCCAAAGTCTGCCAGGCAACTCTTCTTTGCCATCCCTTGGTGGAAACCTTCCTGCAACTTGCTTGGAGGTGAGATGTTGTGCTAAGCCCCCCCAGCAACAAGCTTTCCCCATTCCCAACTGCCCCACGCAAGGGGCACATGTACACACCCTCCCTCCACATGTCCCTGACAGCCCTGACGATACAGAGGGGGGAAGGGGGAGAACAGAGGGTGTCCAAACAACAAACTACAACAACATAACCATACATCAACAAAACTTCTCTTAACATACACACAATATTCATCCCTTTATTGCAAGAGCCAATCATCATATTACCCATCTATAACAATCCCCCCTTTTCCTTTTTATAAGTCATTTGGCTCGAGCAATTAATTTCCATTTTCCACTCATGCTTTTCATAGATCACTTTGCCTTCTTTGTGGGGGTATTTTAGTTTGTTTTTCTTCTTCAGCATAGTTTGGAAGGGTCATAACAGTGAGGGTTGACAACAGTGTGAGTAGTGAAAAGAGTATCCACATAAAATGATTGCTCAAGAATTTGTTTGGATTCCAGGAGGGAAAAGACAACTAAGGTGAAATAGACAAAAAGGGAATGATAGGGGTCTGGTATGGCTTCTACCCCCACCTACTATGCCTACGGGGTTGCTGCATGCAGCAGGGTTATATAACCTTCTCGTGGGCAAACACAGGAGCCAACCCAGTCTTGCCCTCCAGTTCCCGTCGTACTCCACTTGTCAATTCCCAAGCAAATCAACCCAGCACTTCCCACTGTTTCCCGTGTACTTCCCCTCAACAGACACCTGCAATCCCTATCCACTAAATAGGACAATTACATCAATAACCAATACAATTCATATCCCCCACTCAAAGTGTTACTTAAGCAGTCCCCAAGCTGGCTGGTAGAAGATAGACCCTACATTTTGGATGTCCCGGGGCTTTTCTGGTTATCTCTCAGTCTCTGCTTAAAAGTCAATCTTGTCTCACCCGGTCTGGATGTTACGATCCATTCCTTTGGTTCTTCTACCAGGCCCTTAATTCTGTTGGCATGAGTCCATCCCCGCTCTGCAGTTCGCACAGCCTACTCAGTGGTGAGCAGCACCTGAAAGGGACCTTCCCACTGAAGGGTTTGAAACTGGTCTTTCCATGACTTCATCATTATCCAACCTCCAAGGTTAACATTATGAATTCTGAAATTCGGGATCGTAGTTTGAGGGATTATCCCTTCATGCCTTACCTCTTTTAAGGTCTCTGCTATAGACATATTTTCTGGCACTGGCTTCCCCCTCCTCATAGCTGGCAACTCTCTGTGGCGAAGTCAAAAAAGGTAGTCCAAAGTTCATTTTATAGGGTGAGACTCCTAAATCTGACTGAGGCTGGGTTCTAATTCTTAACAGGGCTAAAGGGAGGCATTTTATCCATGACATCTGGGTTTCAATCAGCTTAATCAGAGTTATTTTAAGATTTTGATTTATCCTTTCAACACTACCAGAACTTTGTAGATGCCATGGAGTGTATAGCTCCCATTTTACACCCAGGGCTTGAACAACCTGCTGTTGTTCAAGCCCTGGGTGTAATATTCTAGAGGTGTAATGAGTTCATCAGTCCGAATCAATCCTATTCACCACCCCATATTGGGGAATAATTAATTCCAGAACGGTTTTGCCTAAAATACTGGCATTGGCTTTAACAGTGAGCACTGCCTGTACCCAATGGATTAAGTAATCTACTATCACTAGCAAAAATTTCCACCATTGTACCTGGGGAAGCTCAGTAAAATCTACCTGGATGTTCTGAAAAGGTCATAAGGCTAGCTCCTGCCCTCCTCTTGGTGTCTTGTCTCATTACTGTCCTATTTACCTGTTGACATATCACACACTGTTCAGTTACCTGCTTAGCTTTTCCAAAAACTCCAGTCCCTTAGGTACTGATCACTCAGTGCTTTGTGTACCCCAATGTATTCTGTTATGCATGCCTTCTAGCATTTTCCTGCCAAGTGGTTTACTTAACAACTGTTTCACATCCAGTAACTTCCACTTCCCTTCATTATCTTTCCTTGCTCCCATTTGGACGAGTTTTCTCTCTTTGTCTCGCTAAACATCGGGACTTACTGCATTTCCCCCATGGAGGTTAACACCATCATTACCCCGATTAGGCCACATCCCTATCTTCCAAATCCACTAAATTGTTTCCCTGTGCCTCCAAAGTCACCTCTTTTTTGATGTTCCTTAACATATACCACTGCCATTTCTTCTGGTCATTGTAGGGCCTTCAATTACTCCAAAATAAGCCTTTCATGAGTGCACTCCCAGCCTCAGCTGGTAGCTCTAGAACTCATCATCCAGGCTGAACAATTTGTAGTCTGCAAACTTCATGTTATTTGAAGCATCCCAGATGACAAACCTGACCTGGTAGACCTTCTGCCTGGTGACCTGATGGATGTACTCAGTGCCCAGCCAGAACCCAGTGCACATTCCCAAAGCCATGCTCATAGGTGCTCCAGGACTCGTCCCAGGAGATCACTGAGCTGCCAGTTCCTCTGGATGACAGTCCAGCCCCTGTCTGCCCCACTCATCTCACAGTACACCATGATGTTTGCAGTCCTGTGGGTTGGATGATGTAGATGCCACTGGGGCTGCCAGCAGGGACCTTGCTGCAGTCCATGGGCCAGCCTGGGGCAGGACAGAGGAGAATTGAACAAGCCCAAGGCACAGACCTGACATTACCAGCCATATCTGCCCAAAGAGTACAGATGAGGCAAATCCCATTGTCAGGTGAGCACATTTATTCCCTTCTGGAATTAATGCCCGCCTCCTTGTCGTGCCCCCAGTTCTGCTCTCCCCACCTGTGATGAGCACTCACTGAGGAGCCTCTCCATCCTGTTGCAGGTAATATTATCCAGACAGATAGTCCATCCCAGATCCTCTCCCAGAATAAATGCTGCTCAGGGCTGCTACTGCATTCCCCCAGCCACACTGCCTACACATGACAGAGACATCTGTTGTGTCTCAGGAGTCATCAGACACCATCCCCCACACACTGCTGTACCAAACCTCTATCTGTCCCAAGCACTGATTGGAGCCATTCACCAATCCTGCAAGTCCTTGGAGAAAAAGGGCTCAAGGAGCTGTCAGTGTGTGGACAGAGACATCATGATGAACAGGCTTGAGAGGAAGGCAGGTCTGAATATGGCTTTAGAAAGACAGAGTCAACACCAGATTGAGTGTGACAAGAGTAGTTCAAGGAGGGTTTTAATAGGAGTTAAAAACGTTAGCAGAGTTCTCTAACTCTATCCTTTTTTCTCTCTTATATCCATATTTAAACATTGTGATGAGCTTTGTAACTTATCTTCCAGGTGGTGTCAACATCTGCACATCATCGTTCCCTACCTGCATCTGACCATGTTTGTGATGTCAACCCTTGCCACAGAAAGCACAAGGTCACTGCAAAGACACATGAAACACAAGGACATTTGAGTTTGCCACTGTTAGCAGTAAAATCACATTCTCCAGATGAATCCTTGTTATTCCAAACTCAAGGATGGAAAAACCAAGATGATACAGATGTGCTCCCATCATCCTGGAGACATCTTCCAAATAGGCACTTGTATCTTTTTACTGCCAGGCCAGTGAGTTTTTCATATGCACACATGGTGAGTGCAGCCCCACAACACAGATGCCCCACAACACAGAACTCATCAGCTCAGCAGAACAGCATTTGCTTTGCAGTGCTGCAACACTCAACAAGAGCATCCTCTTCCCTGTGCCAATAGCTTGGAAATATTTTGAGGTCAAGACTACTTGTCTCATGTCCCAGGTGACTTTTCTTCCTACCCCATCCTAATAATTTGTCTGGCTACAGGCTTGGCGGGTCACAGACAGCCATAATAGCAGCAATTACTGCCCTTTCCAGCATCCCACACCACAGAGAAAAGCCTGCAGGTCCTCTCTAAACTTTCCTCAGGAGGAATTCAACAGTGCTGTGGTCCAGCCCCATGGTCCTGCAGCGACAAGAAGTGATGGGTGGCCTAGGAGAGGCTTTGGTTCCTGGAGAATCTGAAGCAATTCTTAAGCAGCAGCATGGACACCACACCAGGAGGAGTGTAGTGGCTTTGGTTCTCCAATTTGAGATTTCGCCAGTTTTAAGATTTCCCAGCCAATGCACCAATGCATGTGGTAGGTTCAGTGCTGGCCAATCACCATACACTCACTTCCTGCTGTGAGGTCGGATTAGGAGAAAGGCAAAGCAGGCACAACACTCTAAAAGGGTATAAAAAAAAGTTTATTAACAGTAACTAAAAGGAAGAGTAATAAGAATCAGAACAAACCTTCAGGACACTTCTCCTCCCCCCACAACTTTTTCTTTCCCACTGACAATGTAAAGAAACAAAACCTAAAATTTCAGTTAGTTTACCACCTCTAAAAAAGTCTTTTTTCAGTTCACTTAGGGAGAGAAGTCCCTCTTGTTAATGTTATGGAGGTTTCTCCACAAGAAAACAGTTGTCTCATGACTTTTAATTTCCATCAATAGCAGCCACTGGGGGAAATCTGCAATCATGAAATCCCTCCCATTTTCCACAAGCTTTTCCTACAGCTGTGTTTATGGGCCATGTCAACTTATGGGTTTTAAAGATGAGCTGTTCAAAGGCAAAGTTTCTCATTATCTATCTCTAAAATCGTCTTCATCTTTGGGAACACAGGTCTTCTTATTTCCCTGGGGGCACAGGGTCTTCACTCTTTTCTCTCTTTCTGTTCAAACTTCTCATAGATTACAACTGCTTTATCATCTGCTTACTTTGGCATAGAGGCATTTGCTCAATATCAATCTGAATTCTTTATATCCCCATGATTTCATGTACTACAGGGAAACAGAGTCTTTTCTCCATAGCTTTACAAGGGAATTTCAGCCCTAAGATTAAAACATCTCCTCATCCCTCCCATCTGGGACTTAACTTCTTCACTGACCTCAATGTCTTCATATTGCTCCTTTATATTGCCTGCATTTTGTTCTTTTCTCTCACTCAAGGGAGGATTGAAGTACTAAAAATTAACATCTTGCCCAGGGCCTGCAGATTGTCACCTGACCCTGGCCGGGGTGCTACAGATGGCGGGAACTGCGGCTGGGGGGGATGGAAGGCTAGGATCTAATCTGCCAGGCCGGGATCTAATCCGCCAGGCCGGGATCTAATCAGCCAGGCCAGGATCTAATCCGCCAGGCCGGAATCTAATCAGCCAGGCTGGGATCTAATCTGCCAGGCCGGGATCTAATCAGCCAGGCCGGGATCTAATCTGCCAGGCCGGGATCTAATCAGCCAGGCCGGAATCTAATCAGCCAGGCCAGGATCTAATCCGCCAGGCCGGGATCTAATCAGCCAGGCCGGGATCTAATCTGCCAGGCCGGGATCTAATCCGCCAGGCCGGGATCTAATCAGCCAGGCCAGGATCTAATCCGCCAGGCCGGAATCTAATCAGCCAGGCTGGGATCTAATCCGCCAGGCCAGGATCTAATCCGCCAGGCCAGAATCTAATCAGCCAGGCTGGGATCTAATCCGCCAGGCCAGAACTCAGCAGCATCACGATGGGGGAGGGGAGGGGGGGGTGGCTTCTCCTTCCCACTGCCCGGTGGCTGCGGGCGAACTCCATGGTGGTAAAATCTTGGCCGAGCAGGCCCGGCCCAGGCTGCTTCTGGGGGCTGGTGGACTCAGCTTGGCCCTGGGCTAGCAGCAAGATGTTAAAAATTGGAGCCATGGCCCTGCTCACGGCACTCCCTCCCCTGCCCAGCAGCCGATGGGAGGGGGCTGGCAGGTGCCCTGGGGGAAGGGGCCCAGCCTGGGGCAGGGGCTGCCCGGCCTGGCCAAAACAGAGGGTCAGGGTGTGTTACCTCTTTGCCAGCTGGAAGATAAACAGGAAGTTCCCAGGTTTCTTTCATCTTTAACATATTTTTCATAGAGGTGTGTACAAGTTTCCAGTGGCTAAAAGTTTTGCATCGCTTCCATAAATGTCTCCCATGCAAAACCAGGACATTGAGGCACCATGTACCTCAGCTGGGGTCACCAAGCTTCTGCAAAAAGAGAAAACCGATGGAATAGCAGCTTGACATTGCCTCCCCTTGGCCAGCACTGAGTGCTGCAGGGAGAGCTGTAGGATTGGGCCCTTAGATGTGTGTCTCTGGTTTCTCTCAATTCCCCAGTCACAGAAACGCAGCACATAAGAAGGAGCTTCCCTGCCCATTCCCCAGCCTGAAATAAAATGCTGGTTTTAGGCCAGAGCAATTTCTTACCATGTAGAGGACAGCAAAGAGAGAGGAGAGGACCCTTTCCCAAAGGGATCCTTGGGTACCAAAGGGAAGGTGGTCTGGTCAGATGCAACGGCCACCCCTAGGCTCAGCAGCCTACAGGACCCTACTTTTTGCCCATATGGGTACAAAGGAGCTCCCAGCACATGCAGGAAGCCCCATGGCTGTGACTGACCCACGGCAGGATTTTCCCCTTGAAGACATGCAACTGTGAGCAGGCGTTTCCTACCAGGAATTTGGGAGGATTGGAGCTGAGCTGTGGAGTAGGGTTTGGCTGTTGCACACTTTTGGTCCAACTGCCTGTGCTGCAGTGCCAGTCCAGAACCCTTGACTCAGGAGCTATCAAAATGTGCTAATATTGCTGGCTTGTCCTAGGATGACTTTATGATACTAGTATCCCCAGCCATCTGTTCTGTTTATGCTGAATATTAAGTTCTGCACCTTTAAGACTGGTTCCAAGAGCGAAGTGGGGGGGAAAAGAAGCACAGTTTGTTTTCAGAAACTGCACTCACTTCCCCACATTCCTTCTCATGGATTGCATTGTCTGCAGCATGGGACAGACAGTGGGAGAGAGCTCTCCTTTTACTTTTTTTTTAGCTAGCTAAGGCAGAGAAGTTCCCCAGACTGTGGCTTTTCTTTTTCTTGGAACTGATCAGCACTTCTCTAGACTAAAATCCCAGAAAAACACCAGGAGCTCACACCTGTGGCCCAGCCCACTAGGGCCGGGGCATGGCATCTTCCAGTGCAGGAGAGACTGATAAGAGACTGAGTGAACGGAGCTACACCCAAGAAGGACTTTCTGAATTTGCCATGTCTTCAGAACAGTGAGGAGTTTTAATGTTTAATATTTTTTATGCTTTTGAATACTTTGCTTGTTAAAGAACCAAAGAAGGTTTTTTTCCGCTTTTCTCCAAGGAAATCTTTTACCAAACCAGTAGGGGGAGGGGCCACTTGAATATGCTTTCTAGAGGGACTTCTTTGGAAGTTGCCTCCCAAATTTGCCCTAAACCAGGACAGACTCTGATAGTGAAAGATTTTGTGACCAAAAATATATAAGGATGTATATTTGCACCTGGGATGGCCATGTACTGCATGAGCAAGACCACCAGCTTGAAAACATGCTTCAGGTTCACAGGTATGGAGTAAAGCCAGAGCCTTTTGGTCCAATTCAAATGTTCACTGATGTTAGAAAGGAACAAGATTACATCTAGCATCTGGATTAACTCCAGGCTGGAGCAGGAGAGCTGATTCAGACACACCTGGGATGTCATCACCAGCAGCGAAGAGAAAGAACATCTGCAGGTGTCCCATGGAATCTGCATCTGTTGTGTGTGCTATGAGCCAGGAGCTGGGCAGTGTTCACTGCTTCACTGGGAGAAGGTCAGTGATGCTGGTGATGTTTGGGGACATTCCCTAGAAGCCTGTTGTTTTCCCACCCCTGGGAGCCCTCAGGTGCTGCTATGTCCACTCCACCAGGAACCTGCCTGCCTGTCAGGGACACAATGTCACCTCAGCATCAGGCAGGCAGCCAGTTCCATTGGAAGTGACTGACTGCAATCAGTCGAGGAAAATAGTGTCAGAAATTTTATCACAGTCTCCTGGGAATGTATCAAAGCAGCACCAGGCTCTTAATAGAATAAGTACTGTAAGCTGTCCTGCACATAGAAGCAGTAATGGGGTACGGCTTCCTGCAGGAGATAGTTTGATGTATCTGGACCATTTCTAATGAAATCCTCCCTGAAGTCCCCTCCTTGTGGCTCTTCCAGGTCCTCCAGGATTAAACAGCTCTCTCCTTTTTCTCTGAAAGACACAAGGCTACTTGCAGCTCCAAATGCAAAGCCCTGTGGGAGCTCCCCTGTGGAGAGCATCAGTGGTGACAGCAGGGTGGCAGCCTTGGCCACCCACTCACAGCTATGTCCTGTTCCCAAATCCTGTGTTATTTATGGAGGCCCTTGCCAGCACAATGTTCAGACAGCTGGCACTGAGTAGTCCAGCACTGTGTAGTCCAGCAGGCACTAGGGTGAGGGCAATCCCTGATTTTGGATCCTGGCAGCTACCTGGGGTGAGGGGAGAGGCATGTTATGACCCACATGGCCAAAATCACATTTAGGATCAAACTGACCTTGGAGCACTTGGGGCAGAGTTGGCTTCTGCTGGTTCACCAGCCCAGAGGAGCAGTAACTGGGAAGTACCTATTGCCCTGGGAAGGATGGGGAAATTAAGAAATTGCTTGAAGATGTAGGAACATAAGAGGAAACAGTTTTCAAGCAGAGATCACAAGAACAGCTGACAGATCAGCAGGACGCTGTGCCCACAGATTAGGCACATTGACTCCCTCCTGTGTCAGTACAGAGAAAGTCCATGACCCAGAGAAGGGCTTTGCAAACCACCAGGTCAAACAACGAGTGTGTTTGGAAGCTGCTAGGAACAGCATCAATGCAGTACCTCCTCAGGTGCCCTCAGGCCAGGCAAGAGTCAGACCAGCAGCATGGCCAGTCTGGACAGACCCCTGTGTCATCTCTCCCACCACTCACCAGCTCCTCGCTCCTCTGGGTCACAAACTCAGTCTTGCTCTCTAAACACGCATGTACCAGACTTGCAAATCTGCTTTTGTTTCTGAAGAGGGAAAATCTGAGAACCTCCCCAGGGTCACAGCTTCACCTCCTACCTACATTCAACTCATTCAGATAAATCCACTTAGTTCCACCAGCAATTAACAGGAGTGGAAGGTTATTTCAAGTGCGTCCAAATGCTTTTATTTCCTCTATGTCCACTGCTGGTGAAGGCGAGGGAAGATGGGGACTGAGGGAAAGGGCAAGAGCAGTTAAAGGCTGTGAGGAACAAGGGGTCCAATGGTGATTTCCATCATGTGCTCCCTGCTGGAATGCTAAAGGCACCAGCCATGGCTGAGAAGAGGCAGCCAGTGGTAAGGCTTCATGACAGTGAGCTCCATCCTCATAAGGATGCTTTCATTTGACAGTGACACCAACCCATTGCTGGAGTTTCTGCCATCAATACACACCCAGGAATGCCTGCCTGCTCAGCAGAAACTGTTCTCACAGCTCACCACTCCAGCTTTGGTATCTTCCAGAACAGGATATATCACCAGACCGTGCAAATGTCACTTCCCTCCCTAGCAGAACGAATTGGGATGATGATGAGATTTTCCTCTTCAGACAACCTCTGGTGTGTCTGGAGAACAGCTGCACACACTGTCCAAATGCAGGAGTGCCATCTCCTAGGCACTGGAAGACAGTATACAACAGCCTTGGAAAACCATCCTGGAGTATCTCAGAGCTCCTGAGGCTAAGAAGCTGCTGCTACGGGCAGGTACCACCCATGAAGAGAAACCCAACCTTTGTGTGCCTCAGCAAGCAGCTGCAGGGTCAATGAACAGCTCTCAGGTCAGTGCATGTTTAACCTGTGCCAGGAACTACATACAATTTCCCAGCTTGAAAAATGACTGGGGGACACCAGACCTTGACCAGTCCTGTATTGGCACTGGAAGGTTGCCATGCCTCAGATCCCAGTGGTTTGCTATGGAGGAACAGGGACACGGCTCCACAGCGGATGTGCGGGGACAGGCACCTCACCCTCCCATCCCTCCCCGTGGTTCTGCTTCCCTCAGCTCCTTGCCCTGCCTCGGGCTCCTCTGAGGCTGCTCCCTGTCCAAGAACTATCCCTATGCCTGCTGCCTCCCTCCCTGCATGCTGCCATTCCCCAGGATCAGACTCCTGATGTGTCCCCACAGTGTCAGAGCTACAGAGTAGCCATATTCACTCAACACTGCTTTCCAGCTAAGCATGTTCTTCCCACATTATACTGCTCCACAGGTCCGTATCTGCTCCCCATTCTCCCTCAGTTCATTACACTTGTTTTCCTTCTCCTCCCCACTTTCCCCTCCAACCCAGAGGGCACATAGAATTTCAGCTCTCTCGGGGTCTCTAGCTGGTCAGTGACCCTGAGATATGTCAGAAAGTCTCTTTTCCCAGCCCAGGGGTTGAAGAAGGAGTCAGAACTCTTCATTTCTCGGTCTCAAGGTTGTTTATTGTATCTTATCTATAAAATTCTTTCTTCTGACCTGCCGAGGTCTGCTCAGCAAGACAGTCAGAGGCACTCTGCCTGCCCCCGGGCAGTTATCTTTTTATACTAAAAACTACGTATACAATATTTACAGTTACTTTCCAATACCTATCACCTATGTTAGACAGTGAGCTTCTACTCTAAACCAATCAAGAGTGCCAACATCACAGCAGAAGATGGAGGCCAAGAAGAAGGAGAAAGGCTGGATGTGCCCAGATTCCTCCATCTTGCCCCCTGAACCCCTATTCTAAAAACTCCAAAAAATCTATTTTTTCACCCTGTGATAAATACACTATCATTCTACTTAAACTGTCATGGCTTGTAATTCTTCATATAAGGTTGGTAATTGTTTTTTCCAAGGGCTAGATCAAAGGCACAGGGGTCCTGGGCTCTGTGCCAAGGTCTCTAAGCCCCCAGACAGGGGCTCGAGTCCTCCAGGGCAGCCAGAGGAATTTCCTGGGTTCCAACAAGCTCAGGTACTCTAATTTCTGACAAAATAACATGGAATGAAGCCAAGCTCCACGTGAAGTCACACAAGAACCTGTTTCACTGGCTGTGAGCTGACTGTGCTTTCAAGCAACTCTTACAGCCCCTTACAGGGGTAATGGGAATCCTCAATAACCATTCTTACACTCACTGATGGATTTATGGCAATACATATCTCTTCTGGTACTAAATAGAATCATAGAATCATGTGAGGGGATAGGCTAGAAGGGACCTTGAAGACCATCTTGTTCCATCTAAATAATGGACACGGACACCTTTGACTAGATCAGGTTGCTCCAAGCCCTGTCCAGCCCAGCCTTGGACGCTTCTAGGGATGGGGCATAACTTCACTGGGAATCTGTTCCATTGCAGAATACTACTACTGGTACCAACAATAAAGAAAGAGTGAACACTTATGTTACAGCATTACCCTTCTTTCTTGCCCATTTACAATGCTGTGGAAAATACACTGGACTTCTGATTCCAGCAGACACTGTGCTCCATTATGCAATTGCTGTGTTCCAGGGATACTTACAGCCCAAACTTTTCTCCAGAATTACACAACACATCAAATGAGTGTGCACCCAGGGAAGTTAAATTATTTAAATACTTCACCAGCAGAAATTATGAGATCCTCATTACTATAAAGCAATCTAGTGAACTAATAATAATCTGATTATTACATCTACAATTATTATATCTGGAGAATACTGTGTGAGATCCAGTTACTCTCCTGTCTTCTAGGGAAATGAATGATACCATTAATTCTTTTGCTCCAGAGCAGGACTGGTCCCAGTTCATACATTCCCTTGGACCAAATCACCCAGCATAAACAGCCCTTTACAGGCAGGGGGTAATCTGAGTGTCCAAGTACCTGACATAGTGCATGGTTAGATTGGGTATTGGGAAAAAAATCTTCCCTGTGAGAATGGTGAGGCCGTGGCACAAGTTGCCCAGAGAAGCTGTGGCTGCTCTATCTTTGGGAGTGTCCAAGGCAAGGCTGAACAGGATTGGAGCAGCTTGGTCTAGTGGAAGGGATCCCTGCCCACGGCAGGAGTTGGAACAAGATGATCTTTAAGGTCCCTTCCAACACAAGCCATTGTGGGATTCTATGATTCTAAGCAGTTTTCCAGGGCTGCTGCTTCTCATCCTGAAGCAGCCACTACAGGGCTGTAAAAAGCAGACCTAGTCTTCAGTGCCATGAACAGCACAAACCCAGGATCCCTGGAATGTATTTGCACAGTAAACACAAATCTCCTTTCCAATCCCTTGGAAAGAGCTATGAGATCACAGCTTCTGCTTTGACTGCTGCCGCCCCTCCAATCCCCAGTATATGTTCATGCCACAAAATCTCCCCACACATTTCCTATGAAGAAAAAGAAAGCCATAAACCCACAAAACCCAACCCACAACTCTCTAATTTTTGTCTTTCCTCCATTCCCAGGAGCAGCACCCACGGGGTGGCCGAGCCTCTCTCTCCACTGTCCCAACAGCCCCCAGGCCGCAGCTCCTGGCTCTTCTTCAACCTCATCCGTCCCGGAGGCCGCCGCTCCGCCTCCCCGCAGAGCGGAGGGACCCAGCGCCGAGGGGCCGCTGAGAGTTCGCACCGGCGGGCCCGGCCCGGGGCTTCCTACGGGAGCGGCTGCGCCCGCCACACAAACCCCCACAATGCCCCGCGCCAGACGCGGAGGACAAAGCCTGGCGCGCGTCCCCGCAGGGGTACCCGGATGGGCGCGAGGCGGGGCGGTGGCCGGAACGCGCTCTGATTGGTGGTCACAGAGCTAGAGGGGGCGGAGTACCCTGTGATTGGTCGCCGCGCGGCAGGGGGAGAGGGCGGATAACGGGGGGCTACAAAATGGAGCCGTGCGCTGCGCCGCCACTTACATAACGCGACCTCTCACCCCACCGCGCCGGCGGGGCGGGGCGAGGCGGCGCGATCGACTGGCCGTGACACCAATCCGCAGCTGGCGGAGCAGGCGCCTAGCCAATAGACTGTCGGCACCGCGGCGCGGGGGGTGGGTGCTGCGGGGCGGGGCGGCAGGGTAGGGGCGCGCGCGCGGGGCCGGTCCCGCCGCTCGCCGTGAGGGGGAGCGGAATCTCCCGCCATTTTTCAACCGTCCCGCCCAGGCCCCGTCGGGTCTCACCATGGCGCCGCTACTCGGCCGCAAGCCGTTCCCGCTGGCTAAGCCATTGCCGCCGGGGGAGCCGGGTGAGGTGTTCGTCATCCCCCACACGCAGGAGGCCTTCCGCACCCGCGAGTATCCGCCACACCGGGGCGCGGGGGGGCCGGGACGGGTCCCGGGGCCGTGGAGCCGAACAAAGCGGTGGTGGGGTCGGGCGGGTAGTGGGACCGTGAGGAGAGCGCGGCGGGCGCTGCCCTCGGCTCGGCGGGATCGTTGTTCCCTGAGGAGTTCCGGAGCCTGTTCCGGGCGGGCGGGGGAAGTGGGGCAGCAACTCCGCGGGGCTGGAGCGGGCGGGGAGCGGAGCTAACGGGGACCCGGCACCGTCAGAGCGGGCTATCAGAGCAATTCACGCACTCCCGCGGGCCAGGAGCACACTGCCGCCGGAGGCTTCCGCAGTCCTTAATTTCTAGAGAATTAAACAGCGGTAGGAGCTCTCGCTGTGTACATCCCAGGCTTTCGTTCCGAGCGTATCTCTTCCTGGGCTGCTTTTGCATAAAAACCAATTTTTAAATTTTTTTTTTTTTTCCTCTGCGTGTGACAGCCTTTGATCGCAGGAAGTGGCCGTAGGCCAGACTGGTGTCTGACAGAGCTGCGCGGCAGCAGAGTTACTGACTAAGTCCGCAGCAGGGCTGAAGGGGCAGGACCTCGGCGCTGTAACGTGCAGACTTGCTGCTGCAGAAGGCTGGGTTGGTGTTTGTGTTATAAAAATCAGGATCTGAGTTGAGAACTAAGGAAGGGCTCTAAGTAAGAGGGAATGCATGGATATGGGAAGGAAGTGTTGGCAGTGTGGAAGACAAAGGGGCTCCAGAACTTCCATATCCCCTGTGTTGAAGAGTGTCTTGTTTCTGCAGTGAGCAGAACAGGTAGAGGAAGCCCCTAGGAAGGATTAGGTGGCCTTTGAAGAGGAAATGCATCTCTTGAGTGCAGGTAGCCATTGTTATATGTACTCAATAAAATATTATAAAAAATTCTAATGTAGCCCAGTAAAACAAGTTAGGTGGAGTGTTGGAGACATGCTTTTTAACTGTGTTTCAAATTAAAACATGCAGTCTGTGATGCCAGCCTGCTTTTTTGGTGTGTGCAAACTGAAAGTAGCTCAGTCATCCACCTGATCAGGCAGTTCTATATTTTTACCTGTGAGGAGTGATCAGTGATCAAAAAGACGAGTTTAAGTCTAAATACTACTTTTATAAATAAGACATGGCTTTAAGGGCCATCTGCCTTGTCAAAACAGCACAGGGGAGCTCTGGGGCTCCTTCTGAAAGCACCATTTTGTTAGATGGCTCTTGTGGATCGAGCGAGTAGGTGGAGGACATGTTTCTGCAAACACTTGGGGGGGGTATTAAAATTAAGGGGGGGGGGGGGGGAAGATAGTTTCTCTTCCTGAGAGAGGGGGGTGTTAGCTGTAGGATTAGAAGGAAAGAAGAAACCAAGGCAAGCACTGAGGTTCTGGAGAGGTGCTCTTTTCCTGGAGGAAGTATTTCATGGGGTGCTGTGGGAGGCAGCCTAGCATGTTCTAGAAAGTTCATCTTGGCAGACAGACGTCATGAGGCTAAAAAGAGAAACCAAGCAATGTTGGGTTTCTGCTTTGCCTTGTTGACGGTGTATAATATATGCTAGGCCAAAAGTGGAACAGAAAATTGCAAATGAGCCAGTGAGCTGGAGGGAGATATTACCCAAGGAAGACTTGGAGGGCATTTTTGGTCACTTCCATTTATCCTAGATAGTGTTGAGGAGGAGTGGCTCTGGTAGATGAGAGAGCCTACTAAGAGTGTGCCAGGAGGTACCTAAGTTTTCACCCAGTGTTATTTATGCCAAGATCTGACAGAATATATTCTCCTGAATTGTCTTCTGTCTTATTGAAGATAGAAAATTATTGATCAGCTCTTGCTCTAAAGACTGTTAAGGTCTTGTACTGCACAGCTACAAGTGAGGTGTTTGAAGGACACCAAAATTTCTTAAAGCTTTTTTGTTGTTGTTAAAATTTGCAGCTGCAGCAGATTGGGTCACACAAAAAAATGGAGACTGTGGTGGCATGCATGAGGAGAGACATCTTCCCCTTGGGTGTGTGTTATGGAAGTGTTTGGTAGCAGTGGGAGTGGAATAAGCTGGTCATTGGAGTTGAGGTGTTTGTTTGGCCTTATTTTCCCTTGTAGCTTTTTGTGGTTTCCTTTGACTGCCAAATCCTGCAAAAACCTTATAAGAGAAGTCCTGCTGTGTAGAGCCCTTTGCGTCCTGGCAGAGCCTTGGGTCCTGCTAGTTGTGTGGGTGTGGGGACGGCAGATTGTGGGGCAGCCAGGGATAGACTCATCCCTGCAGGAGCTCAGTGGGATCTGCTCTGAGCTACCTCAAGTGTCAGGACAATGCTTTGGATGTGTACAGTGCTGTTGCCAGTGCAGTGGATGCTGAGTATTTGCAGTCTCCCAAATACCCAGTGTATACCCTGGTGAATGGTCAGCTCAGCTGTGGGTATGTGGGTCTGCTGCAACATGGTTTGGAAAACTGCTGCTGGATCAGGAGATAAGCTGGGTTTAGAGAGCTCAGCCAGCCTGGGCTGTTCCAGCCAAAGCTTTGCCCCAGCTTCCAGCACATGGTTTTGGGAAGCTGTGTTGTCTCCTCTCTGGGTAACAGCCTGCTGTCCTTCTTTAGTTCATACTCCCGTATGGTATCAGCGCAGGGAAGAAGAAGGGTTTGGCAGGTTAAAGGCTGCTGCTCTCTTCTTCACATGTGATACTGGCCTGACAAACTCTACCTGGAAGGTGGCAGCACAAAGACACTGTTGTGTCACACTCTCCAATTACAAGAAGAACTTTGCTACACATCCAGGGAGTAGCACCTTATAAATGTACCCACATTTCTGGGAAGTTTACCTTCTTGGCTGATGTAAGTGCAAACAATTCAGATGGAGTAAAACTTTTTTGAAGTTGATATTCATACTCTCCCAGAAATTAGTAACTGAGGAAAAAGTAAACGTTTTATTCTGTCAGCAGTTGTTTTGTGCAGTGGTTAGCTTGGTTACTTTTAGACATCTTTCTTTAAAAAGGTCCCTTTTTTCTACTGTAATTTTGTTTGTACTTTAATTTTGACATCTTTCTGCATTGGGTGATCTGCAGTGGGATGCAAACAGATGTGATGTATTAACAGCTACACAGTGGATAGTCAGCTCTTTCATTTAATATACATGTTATTCATAACTTTTTGGGCAGTGTTTGCAAATAGCTTGTGTCCAGGATTTTATTTATTCCTGTGTTGGAAATTTTTGGCAGTGGAGGCTCCAGTTGTGTAGAGAGGTGGATTGATTATGGCATACCAGGGGCAATGATGACTTGCAGTCCTAGATCAGACCTACTGAACAATCTGAAATTTCTTGGGTTCGTTTCCAGTCTGAGTGGAAAAGACAAACTGTGTATATGTAGTGGAAAGTTTGAGCTATAGTAAACTTTGCAGAAACATCCTCCTGCATTTTGGCTTTGTGCTGGCCCCAGGAATTCAAAGCAGGACCTGATCTGGAGCTCTTGGCAGAGCACAAAGGCAGGGTCAGCGCTGTGGGACAAGTCTGGAGCCCTGGATAAGGAGTGTGTCCAGCGTCAGATGAGCTGACCAGCTGGAGGTGGAATTAAATTGCATGGAAGAGGCAGATCTGAGCTGAACAGGGAATGACCTTATCTGTCACGTCTAAATTCCAGGCTTGTCTGGGAAATGTGAGTCCTGATATGGTGAGGTTAAGCCTGTTCTCATAGGTGTGGATAAGGAGTGGAACATTCGTACGGAAAAGTCTCTTGGATCTCCCTACTGATATGGGCAATGATGTTAGGGGAAAAAATGTGTCATTCAGTTATTCCACAGATACACAGAAGGAAACCAAGGGAAGAATGCAGAGGGATTGCAGCAGGATGAAGCTGAAGATGGCTGCTGCTCCTGCATTTAAGCTTGTCTGCTGTGATGATTTGATTTGGTTTTAAGGCTGTTCTTAGTGGGAAAGGCACAGGAATAAATAGTGTTATGGTTGCAACTTAGTCATTATTAAAGTGATTATTGAATCATAGAATCTCAGAATGGTTTGGGTTGGAAGGGATCTTAATGCTCATCTTGTTCCACTCCCTGCTGTGGCAGGGACACCTTTCAGTAGACCAGGTTGCTCCAAGACCTGCCCCAGGGATGGGGCAGCCATAGCTACTCTGGGCAACCTGTTCCAGCCTCAAGTTGCTGTAAATTCAAAGAGAATTCCTGGTTTCTTGTTTGATTTAATTTTTTATATTTTTTTTCTCTCCTAGCTCAGTATCACTATAACAGGCATCACAGTGTCACAGTGGCACTCCTGGGCTGGTCAGTGGGGCTTTGCAGATGAGCTGTGATTTTTTTCCTTGCTCCACCGCAATGATCACACTTCCTCCCCCTGAAGCACAGAACCTTTTGTTTCTGTGAAAAATTTAGCGTCTTTTAAACCCTAAAGAGGGTAAGAATGGACCAGAGGGCTTGAATTATAGTAGGGTGATGAATTGTCAGGTCTTTTCTTCTGCTGAGGAGCAGGAGACTCCACAAGCAGGACAAGCTGAGAGACCACGGGGTTTCTGCTGGAGTTTGCAGTGTGCTTCAGGGAAAGGGAGTACTGTGGCAGACTTCTGGAGTTGACTCTTCCTGGTTAATATCCTTGCATTGATCACGGGGCAAGATTGCTACGTCTGCAAGTTACCTGTACATCAACACCCATAATGCAGCTGCTGTACCTTATTATGCTTTACCTTGGGGCTGTGAGGAAACATTTAAGGAAATTTGCTTTGATGGAATTGTAATTCCTAATAAGAATCTTAAAAAAGAAAAAGAAATAGGTTGGTCACACTACAATGTTCTGGAATGGCAAAAGGTGTGAGACACACCAAGTGCTTTTCTGTGACTGGTGGCTCTGTCTGTGCAAGAGCATAGAGCAATCTGCTGCTCCCACAAGACTCTGCAAATCAGTGCTGGTGCGGCAGTGGGCTGAGCTGTGGCTATACCCAGTGTGCCTTATGCTTCATGCTGGCTTTAGCACCGGAGGGCATGTGCAGGAGAAGCAAAAGGTGCTTTTCTTGCCTCTCTTAGAATGTCTCCTCATAACTTCCCATTAGAAGGCATGTGGCATTGATCATGGGGCAATTGGTGTGGATTTACACCACACTGATAATTGTGCCTTGCATCTTCTGTCCATAGTGAGTGTGAAGTAGCTGCTCTCTGTTTACCCTGACTATTAATTACCACCCAGGCGGAGCAGGGAGAGCAGCTAAACATGCTCACAGCAGAGTAGCTATTGCTCTCTGCACCCTGATGGCTTGCTCAGGCAGCCTTTAATCATGTTATTCCACCTGGAATAACATAACTTTGAGGGAGGTTGTGACAGAGGAGTGTCAGCACCAGAAGCGTGAAAGAACAAGAAAGAGAGGGACTTTTTGCAAAAGCATAAAGTGACAGGACAAGTGGGAATGGTTTCAAATTAAAAGACAGTAGGTTTGGATTAGATATTAGGAAGAAGTTCTCTGCTGTGCGGATGGTGAGCTCCTGGCATAGGGTGTCTAGAGAAGCTTTGGAAGTGTTCACGGCGAGATTGGACAGAGCTTGAAGCAACCTAGTCTAGTCCCTGCCCGTGACAGGGGGATGGAGCAAGATCGACTTTAATGTCCCTTCTGACCCAAACCATTCTGGGATCCTGTGATTCCATGAAGGAAGTGATGTAGTTGGTGAGAGAGCTCCTCATTTTGGAATGCAGAAGGCTGATATTTTTGGAAATCAAAGGAAAAAAATGGCCTTTCTAGGGGTTTCAGTTTCAAATAGGTTGCTTTTTTTCTTTTGTCAAAAGATTGGGGGTGATGGGTAGCCTGGTAATTTGCATCTGGATTTTGTAACACCACCATAAAGCATTAGTACTAGCAGTGTCACAACAGTTATTGCCAGGAATGTAGCAGCAATCCATGCTGTACTTCCTGCATGTGCCTGTGACATTGGTTGTGCTGTTTTCTAGTGTATCAGCCTGGAAAAGCTGAAATAAGCTAGCAATGCTGTGAAACCTTCAGCCATCTGTGTTCCCCTTGTGCAGTGCAGCTGAGCTATTGGTGGTGTGGAACCTTTTGTGCCAGGATGAGCAGGACGGGCATTTTGGCCTCAGAAAGCACCAGCACATTTGATTTAGCGCAACATCCTCATGGTGGTCACAGGGTCAGAGTGTGTTGAGGCTCTCCTTGGCCTTTGTACGCTCCGGTCATAAGAATTGATTAGAGTTTACTGTTTTGTGCTATGGTGATTGTGGTTTCCACTGCATAAATCCTGTTTTCCTGAGCTGCTACTCATACAGAGAGTACGAAGCACGTTTACAGCGATACAGCGAGCGGATCTGGACGTGCAAGAGCACAGGAAGCAGCCAGCTGACACACAAAGAGGCTTGGGAGGAGGAGCAGGAAGTTGCTGAGCTGTAAGTACTGGTGGCGACGTGGGTTTGTGCTTATCTTTAGGTGTTGGGGTGTAAGAGTGGGCTTGGGAATGTGTGGCTAGTCGGTGAGGTGAGGTAAGGAGATCTGGGGATTCTGGAGTTAAAAGCAAATGAAGTCCAAATTTTAAACCATCACTAATACAATTTGGTAATTTACTTATTTGGTGTTGTCTCTTGGTATTACTTGAACCAAAATAGTTCAGCATAGGGCACTTGGCATATTTTAAAGCCCCTGGAGTGTTGGGAATATTTTAGAGGGAAAAATAACAGATCTTGAACAATGTACAGTCAAAATAGAATAAAAGGAGTCAGTTGAAATGTATGAGATCAGCCAGGTCTGCACCTGTAATTACTTACTCTAGGTCTGCATTAGAGTTGTTGCACTAATTTAAAAAAAGTTGTAGCGAGATTTTGGAGAATCTACTCTACTTGAATCAACGAGAGTCCTTGTTCTGTGCAAATTGTGTTCCTCTGGGCTGCTGTGGCCCTGACCTTCTCTAGCCCACAGGAATCCTTGGATGAAATCCAGCATGGCCCTTGTCTTAGAAATGAATTTTCTGTAAAGGTGCAAGTCCTTGTCTCAACCAACACATATAATTTATTGTGTGATTACCAAATCATAGGAATTATGCTAAACAAGTGATATATTTCTCCATTCTGTCAACTTATGACTTGGACTTCTGTGACTTTTTTTTCCCCAGGATAAAAACTGTGGACAATGTCAGTGGTGTCACCTAAGAGGTGGAATTTTCTGCTGCTTCTCTTCATGTTTCTGATCCATTGGCAGAGTTCACAGCCTTCTCCTAAGGAAAAAATCTCCATCATTTGTGGTTAATCACAATCTTAAAGTCAACAAATAAGAAGCCCATTTGCTAATAGTCCTAATTTCTTTGAGGGGTGATACACTACTGCCTTCAGGCATTGCTCCCTGGTGTTCTTGAAGGCAGCTCCATAAACTTAAAATCCTGAGTTGAAACTCAATGGTCTGCTGCTACTTTCTTTTGGTTGTCCATGTTGGATTGATTGACCACTTCTGGAAACATTAAGAAATGTCAGTGAAATAGAAACAGGAGATTTCTCAAATTTCTCAATAACAAATTTAGCTGTAGTCTCTCTAATATAGAGTGGGGTGTGAGAAGATTCTGTAAAATGAGATTTTGGTCTCGTCTCTTTGAAAGTGGATGAAAAGCTTCCCAGGTAGTTTGCTTTAATACCTGACACTAAGCTGGATAAAAAAGTTCATTTAGGCAGGTTGCTAAAGGGATACATTTGCTTATGGCAGTTGTAACACAGCACATATAGCTGAAGGTTCTCAGCCATGGATCCTGGAGTTTGGGAAGATGAAAGTGCTTTGGGAAAATGGAGTATTTTTTCCCTCCTTATGGTAACTTGAAATGGACTTTACTTTTTAGCCCAGAAGACTTTGTGCAACATATGCCTTAGTGTCCCTGCGAACTTTCTGATGTCAACTTTTAGAAGGGAAAGAAGGGAAGTTAGTGTCGTTTTCGTTTCTTTGAATGAAAAAGTTTGAAGGTCATGACACATGAAATGTGCAAGATAATATGATTGTGTAAACCTGCCCCTGTCTTTACTGCACTGGCAGCCTGTTGGGGGAGAAGGAAATACTAAATCTTTATCAGAATCATGGTGTTACTGTAAACAAGCATTTTAAAGTAACAAGCCCCAGGATAATTGCATCATCTGGATCTGTATTTAATATCTAATAGAGGAACAGTAATAACTATCGTGAAAGAGTTCACACTCAGTGCTGCTCTTCCTGAGTGTTTACAGTATTCTTTCTGGGAAGAACCAGGACATTTGGGATTTTCATGCCAGCTAACACCCGGGGAAAGGAGGGGACCAAAAAACCCTTGAATGTTTGCATGCTAATGGAGCACCTGCCTCATTGTGGCTGTTAACAGGAATTCCTGGAATTGGGAAATGGGAGGGTACTTTGCATTTGGGCTTTTATTCCCCTGAATAAGGAAAACTTCTATGCTTGCTCAGCTTAAAGGAGGAGTTTCCTATCTGGTATGAGAAACTGGTCCTGGAAATAGTCCACCACAACACTGTGTCATTGGAAAAGTTGGTGGATGCAGCTTGGTTGGAGATCATGACCAAATTCGCAGTGGGTGAAGAGTGTGACTTTGAGGTAAGGATATGTTCTCTGTTTTATCTTGTGCTTCTGCATAGGGCTAACTCCAGATAGCTAAAGGTAAGAGACAGGAAGAATATGTTAGTTCTAATAACTCAAGTTATTAGAAGGATGTGAAAATTTATTCTCTATAGAATCCCAGTGACAGCACCTGCGTTTGGATGGAAAATGGTTCTGTGAGCCATACTTCTGGTGGAAGGTGTCCCTGTCCATGTCAGGGACTTGGAACTGGATGGTTTTTAGGGGCCCTCCAACAGGATCCTGGAATAATAGCAAGTAAAAAATGACTAATATATGTGTGTGCATGGGAAAGTGATAAAATTGTTATACTGCTTAAATATGTGATGATCTGTTTATATATAAATACATGATTTAATTAGAAGAAATTAAAAATTATCATCTGTCATAATCTTTTCACTTGACACATTGCCAGAAGGAGCAGTAGTCTGAAACAAATGGAGCCTGAAGTCAAAGCTTAAAAATCTCTAAAAAGACCCTAAAGATTTGAAAATTCCTCCAAAACTGGGAATGTTGATGAAAACTCCAACTTATTGAAATGGGGAGGAGTTAATGTTGTGTGTGGGCAACGTTTAAGACATAGTCTCTTAAACTGGGGCTACCTTGTGCACATGCTGTGTCCTTAGGCTGAGGAAGCAGCATTGGAAAATGCTGTGAGTTGGGAGTTTCGCTTTTAGGTCTCTTAGCTGGTATTTTTCCCTTCCTCATAATGTTAAAGCCCGTTAGCTCACCTGTCTTGTTCAAGTTCACTCTTCACCAATATTTCTGTGCAGGTTAGTAAGGAGAAAATGTTGCCTGTAAAAGTTGTGAAAATGCATCCCCTGGAGAAAGTTGACGAAGAGGCCTCAGAAAAAAGATCTGACGGAGCTTGTGATTCTCCATCCAGTGACAAGGAGAACTCCAGCCAGGCAGCCCAGGACAACCAGAAGGAAGTGATGCTGAAGGAAGATGACAGCAGGAGGGATAGTATGAGTAAGTAGAGAGACAGCATGGCAGGGCAGTAGGTAGCACCTGGCAGTGAGTGTTGGAGTTTGCTCAGTGATTATATTTACATCTCGGTGCTGGGCTGTGAATGTCAAAACAGTGTTATAGGGTGAAAATCCAGAATTGTACTTGTTAGTGGTGAATTTTTGGGGCATCAGTGCTGTTGGCTTTCAGATGCTCTTGCCTGATTTAAAGCAGAAAATGTGCTGTCATTCTGAGGTGTAATACCAAAAGCAATGCATCATCCATGTGGCTTTGAACTGTTCAAGGGATAAATGTATGTTTTATTACAATAGAATGCAACAACAAATGAAGCTGGCTTTTTAAAATTAACTTCAGGATGGAATGGATAGTAATTTCTTCTTCCTCACCCAAATACCCAGGTGCTCTTTGAGGGAATTCCATATAGCCATCCCTATTTGTGGAATCTAGACACTAAATCACAAAAGAGGAAGTCACTTGGGTTTATACCATGTTAGGTATAATCGTGCTGGAGCTTCAATGCTCTATTATGTGGTTCTGAGGTCTATATTCTTAAGTTTTATTTAGGTTTAACATCTACTTTTATTCTCTGTATATTTAGTAGATTATTACTCTCATCCCTCATGCTTGCTTTATTGTTTTCTTTGAATCCTAGGAAGAAATTCTTCCCTGTGAGAGTGGTAAGACCTTGGCACATGTTGCCCAGAGTAGCTGTGGCTGCCCAGTTCCTAGAAGTGTCCAAGACCAGATTGGGCAGGGCTTGTAGCATGGTGGTCTAGTGGTAGGTGTCTCTGGTCTAGTGACAGGAGCATGGAATGGCCCATCCATCTCAGGTCCCATCCATCTCAGACTATTCCATGATTCTGTGGTAGCCACAAAAACATTTGGAGATTGCTTTCTTTTCTTAAGACAAAACAAAGTCAGTGATTCCTATCATGGAACTATTTCAAAGAAGGCATGGCATAGGCAGTCAGGGCTCTTGGAGGAGTTCCCTTAGCAGATTTACTGGTAGTGTTATATCTCCCTTTCATAAATCTTGCATTTTCTCCCTTTGGATAGGTGGTTGCATCTTACTGCAGAGAGATGGGTTTAAATGAAGATGGTCCTTTTTACTCCGTGAAGATAGATGTTATCTCCTTAGTTCAGAGCTGGTCTGGGCCTCCATTCCTGGCCTGTATCTTCTGGCTATTTCTAAAATCCAGTTTGGGTTATATTCCTAAAGTTCTAGTTTAACCAAACAGTGTACAGATACCAAGAAGACAGATGCCCTGTCCAGTAGTGGTCTCAATTTTTCTCAATTTTTTAACTGTTTTTTTTTTCCTTCTTTTTTTTTTTTTTTCTTTTAAACTCTAATAATAAGACTGTGTCTCGCCTTTTTATCAGATGATCGAGCACGTAGGTCTCCTCGAAAGCTTCCCACTTCGTTGAAGAAGGAAGAAAGGAAGTGGGTCCCACCTAAGTTCCTGCCACACAAATATGATGTCAAGCTGAAAAATGAAGATAAGGTGAGTTGTCTGCTTGAGTCCTTTGTATTATAACATGAATATGCAAGTTTAGTTAATCACTGTCGGTGATTATACAGCACAATGTAGTGCTTTCTGCCAGAGTCCTGGCACTGGAAGCAGGATAGTTGTCTGTGAGGCTGACCAGCCCGTCTGTTTCTATCTGTAATTGGGTTTTGTGCATGGAAACTCTTGGTACCACACACACTGAGTCACAGAGCTTTATTGTGGTTGCTGTTAAATGCCTCATCTCTGGTGTTGCAGTTCATGAGACCAGTGAAATGATGAATGGCAGTTGTTGCTGTTGTCCTGACCAAGCTGCTCTGAGTTGGAGGTGGCAGTGCTTTGGGAAGCTGTGGATAGCTGTGGCACTTCTCTGTTCTTTTTGTCTGTTTTTTGGTAATTTGACAAGTGAGGCAGTGCTGACCTCAAAGAGTACCATGTGCAGAGGTGCTCCTTTGGTCTCAGGAAAAAAAAAACATCAAACATGTATATGTAAAAGCTTAAAAGTCAGTAGCAAGCACAAGCTGTAGGAAGGCCAGAGATAAAACAGTGGGCTTTGGCAAAAAATCTGCATCATAAACTCATGGTTTCTACTGTTCTAGCTATCTGATTCTCCTACCAATCTCTCTGTGTCTCAGTTCTGCAAATTCTGTTTGGCTTGAGTCTTTCCCAGATAGCTTTGAATGAGCGAGGAGTTTTCGGACATGAAGCAGTACAATGATCCTTGTTCCTTATAGGCATATGATCTGTATTTATAATGTGGTTAGAAGTTAATCATTAACAGTGTCTCTTATCTCCAAGATCATCAGCAACGTTCCAGCAGATAGCTTAGTCCGTACAGAGCGTCCTCCCAACAAGGAGATCCTGAGGTACTTCATCCGTCACAATGCGCTACGTGCTGGCACGTGTGAGAACGCTCCCTGGGTTGTGGAGGATGAGTTAGTGAAGAAGTACTCTCTCCCCAGTAAATTCAGTGACTTCTTGCTTGACCCACATAAGGTAAGAATTCCTAAAAGTACCTGCTTTGCTTTGCCGCCCATTCCTTGAGTCTTGGCAGAGACCTCAGTGTGCTGGTTGGGTTTTAAAATCACAAAATCATTAGGGTTGAAAGCCATCAAACCTCACTGTTACCCAGCATCACCGAGGCCACCACTAAACCATGTCCCCAAGTGCCATTTCCAGAGAGAAGCAGAGCAGGAATCCCTACTCTTTTGAAGGGTGACCTTTTGAGAGGTGACATGGCTTGAACATCTGGAACAGTGGTCTGCTTTGAAAACTTGAGATGCAACTGCCTTTTAATTTTTCCAATGGTTTGCATTACTTGTCTACAAGTAAAATAAAGTTCCTGGTGTAAGAAAAATGGGAGAGCTGCAGTCTTTATGTGGTAGTGTCAGGTATTGGGCCCAAGACCTGGATGCATGTGACTTCATGAGGCCTGGTTCATGTACAGGGCTGCCTTGAGCGATGGCAGATAATACAAATTTAGTACTGAACACATACATAGCATGAATGGGTTCTTCCAGCCCTTAGGGCTAACCAGCCAAATATAATATTAACCAACTAAATGCCATACCATAAAATGAGATGTTTTAAAATCCATCTTCTGGTGTAGAAAGCACTATTTTGTTCATTCAGTAAACTCACTTTTTCATAGACTGTCAAGTGTTGTTGTAAAACCAGGAGATAAATATTTGTTCGGGGCAAGGGAGAATGGCTTCAAACTCACACAGAGTAGGTTTAAATTGAATATAGGGAAAAAATTCTTCCCTGTGGGGGTGGTGAGGTCCTGGCACAGGTTGCCCAGAGAAGCTGTGGCTGCCTCATCCCTGGAAGTGTCCAAGTCCAGGTTGAACAGGGCTTAAAGCAACCTGGTCTAGTAGTAGGTGTCCGTGCCTGTGGCTGGGGTTGGAACAAGATGATCTTTATGGTCCCTCTGAACCTAGGCCATTCTCTGACTGATTATGATTGCAAAAGCCTGTTACCCTTAGAGCAATGAGCAATTTCATTAGAAAAAAAAATTTAAAATGGGCAAAAATAATTGACAGATATCTAGATAACTTTATTTACCTTTTAATATTAATACAAAATAATTCTTCCTTTAATTTTAGTATATGGCTCTCAATCCCTCAGCCAAGAGGAAGAGCTCTCGGTCACCTGAAAGAAAGCTTCCTAAGAAATCCAAAGCAGATGGATCTTCACTGGGACAGCCACTGAGTCCAACCCTGTGGTGTCACGTGCATTTGGAAAAATCTATAATTGGCTCTCCGCTGAAGGTGAAAAACTCTAAGAACTCAAATTGTCCTAAAGAGGAGCTGGAAGAGGTGATGAAAATTGTGTCACCTGCTAAACTTGGTTCTAACTTTCACATTCCAAAGAGGAGCCGACTAGCAAAGGGGAACAGCAAAACCTTGGACAAAAAGCAAAGAGGCAAAAAGGTTCTGAATGGGCAGAAGTCGTCAGGGAAGGCAAAGTCTCCCAGAAAAGGTTTGAAGACCCCCAAGATGAAAATGAAGCAAATTACACTGCTGGACATGGCTAAAGGTACCACTAAGGTATCCAGGGCTCCCAGGAATTCTGGAGGCACCCCTGGATCTTCCAGGAAACCCCAGAAACATCTGCCTCCTGCAGCGCTCCATCTCATTGCCTATTACAAAGAAAACAAAGACCGGGAAGACAAAAAAAGTGCTCTGTCCTGCATCATCTCCAAAACAGCTCGGCTGCTTTCCAATGAGGACCGTGCCCGTCTCCCTGAGGATTTACGAGGCTTGGTACAGAAACGCTATGAGCTCCTGGAACACAGGAAGAGATGGGCCACCATGACTGAGGAACAGCGGAAGGAGTACATGAAGAAGAAAAGGGAAAAGCTGAAAGAGAAACTGAAGGAAAGAGCAAAGGAGCGGAAGGAGAAGGAGATGAAGGAAAAACTGGAAAAACAGAGGAGATTTGAGGACCAAGATCTGAAAGGGAAGACATTGCCTACTTTTAAGCTGGTTGATACTCCAGAGGGACTTCCTAACACACTTTTTGGGGATGTGGCCATGGTGGTGGAGTTCCTGAGCTGTTACTCAGGGTTACTAATGCCAGATGCTCAGTATCCCATCACAGCAGTGTCCCTGATGGAAGCCCTTTGTGCAGAAAAGGGAGGCTTCCTGTACTTGAACAGAGTACTGGTCATTCTCTTGCAGACCCTGCTGCAGGATGAAATTGCTGAGGATTATGCTGAGCTGGGAATGAAACTTTCTGAAATCCCACTTACTCTGCATTCCGCTTCAGAGTTGGTTCGCCTGTGCCTGCGCAAGTCAGATGTGCAAGAGGAAAGCGAGGTCTCGGATAACGTAGATGAAAGTAAGGATTTGGCAGCTTTCGAGGATAATGAGGTACAGGATGAGTTTTTGGAGAAACTGGAGACATCAGAGTTCTTTGAGCTGACTCCTGAAGAGAAATTGCGGATCCTTGGAGCACTGTGTCACCGGATCCTAATGACATACTCGGTGCAGGACCATGTGGAGGCCAAGCAGCAGGCCTCGGCTGAGCTGTGGAAAGAGCGCCTAGCTGTCCTGAAGGAGGAAAATGACAAGAAGAGGGCAGAGAAACAGAAGCGAAAAGAAATGGTGGCTAAAAGCAAGGAGAATGGGAAAGAAGAGCATGTGATGGGAAGAAATGAAAAGAAAAAACACGAAATTATGAAAATAGAGCACCGGGTGGAAATCGAAGCTGATGATATGATCAGTGCTGTGAAGAGCAGGCGCCTTCTTGCCATCCAAGCCAAGAAAGAGAGGGAGCAACAAGAAATACAAATGAGAGGTAAGAAAAATTACCTAGCGAGTAGTGTTTGTGTGTTGTGGAATAACTTCATGGCAAAAATGACAGCCTGTTTCCAGAAGCATTTTCTGAATGAAACCTAAATAAAATGTAGGAATATAGATCTCAGAATGACATAATAGAGCACTGAAGCTCCAGCACCATTATAACACGGTATAAACCCAAGTGACCTCTTCTTTTGTGATTTACTGTCTAAATTCCACAAATAAGGATGGCTATATGGAATTTAAGGGATATACTCACTGGAGATTTATAGTTTGTCTCCTGTGGTTCCTGTGGCAGCTTAAACTTTGTAAATTTAAGAAAAAACAATACTTGCTTCTAGTTTTTTATTTGTGTCTGTCTTTTGTTCAGTACCTTTCTAATTATGACAGGCCCAGAGAGGTTGGACAAGACAGTATCTGTTTTGGGAACAGAAAAGAACCAAAAATTTGTCTTATGTCCAAACATCATCTGGTTCTTGGGTACAGAGGAGATACTTCCTGCCTAAAATCAGTTCCTACTGCTGGCCCTGCTGCTGTTCCCGTGGTCAGGTTGTTGCCAGCAGCCCTTCTCTCATATCAGGATTCAGGCAATAAATCTCAGTTTAGTGTTTCTTGCTTTAATGAATTAGTTATGGAGCTGTGTAAATATAAACTGTCCACTCAAACCTCTCTAAATCATGAGTTGCAACACCAGACCCTGTCTCTGTGTAAGTAGTGCTGCTTGAGGAGTATAGATGTAAAGAGAGAACACGTCAGAATTACAGTTTAGGGGTTGTATTGGTTGTATATGTGGATGCTGGGTAGATGGAAGTGGACCGTGTAGCTAATCTATGTTATTTTGTTTCTGAAACAAGTGAGGGATAAGCATCCCTCATGGAGCCTGGCTTTTGCTCCTTAGCTGGAATGTGGGAGTATCTGTTCTGGGAGACCAAGAATCACAGAATGGTTTGGATTGGAAGGGACCTAAAAGTTGATCATGGTCCCCCCTGCCCCCTTCATGGGCAAGGACACCTTCCACTAGACCAGGTTGCCCCTAGTCCCATCCATCCTAGCCTGGCACAGGCTGCCCAGAGAAGCTGTCGCTGTCCTATCCTTGGAAGTGTCCAAGGCCAGGCTGGACAGGGTTTAGAGCAACCTGGTCTAGTGGAAGGTGTCCCTGACCATGGCAGGGTTGGAACAAGATGATCCTTAAAGTGTCTTCCAGCCCAAACCATTCCATGATTCTGTGATATGATGGTTTTTATCCAGGGTTTCTTCAGCCCAGTCTATTCTTACACCTTGACTACTTCTATATAGATCTATATGAGATTTTTTTTTTTTTTTTTAGAATGGTGGGCAGAAAGTAAACGGAAGAGTATATGGTTGTAAAGAATGTTTATTAAAATCCTCAATAAAACTGCTTTTTTTTACTCCCGTGGTATAGTAAAATAAAGGACAATATTGATGTCTGGATAAAATAAAGGAAAGCTAATGCTGCTCTTTGCTGATTCTAACAGTGAGGATGGAGAAAGAAGCAGAGGAAGAAAGAATCCGGAGGCATAAAGCTGCTGCTGAGAAAACTTTCCAGGATGGAATTGCCAAAGCCAAACTGGTGATGCGCAGGACCCCAATTGGCACTGACAGGAATCACAACAGGTGGGAAAGGAGATGACCATGAACTTCCATCTCTGCCCTGAGAAAGGGGCTGTGTTAGATACCATCCCCCAGGAAGGGATTGACTGGGAGGGTGTATGGAGTTGCAGAGGAAAGAGAAGTATTTGTGTATATGAAGTGTAGTGGCTGGTTACGTGCCCAACTTTTTGAAGCCTTCCCATGGAGGTCAGGACTAGTGGAGGTTCAAGTGCTGGCAATGGCTGCTCAGGAACCTTGTTACCATCTTTTTTTTTTCATGGTTATTGCACAGGCATGCTCTTGGAATGGATTCTAAGCTAAGCTTTTCGTGTTTCTCAGCAGGGCTAACATAAAGATATGTCTGCATTCAGCTTTTAGTGAGTTGAGCACACAGATGCTTCTCGACTCAGTGCAAATAAAAGTGTGTGTGTGTTTAACCAGAAAAGGAGACAGTTACCTAATAACACATATTTCTTACAGGTACTGGCTGTTTTCAGATGAAGTTCCTGGCTTGTTTATTGAGAAAGGCTGGGTACATGAGAGTATAGACTACAGATTTACCCTTCCCCATCAGAAAAAGGAAGATTCGAAGAAGGACTACAGTCCTGGAGGTATGGTCTCTTGAGGGTATTTCCTCTGCTCTGACTATTCAAGTGGAGTCATGAGTGTGAAAGAACTGTCTAGACCGACTGTTTTCATGGGTATGCTCTGATTTAACTCTCCTTTAAACTCTAGAAGCCTAGAGGAGGTGCTGGTGATAGTTCCATTCTGCTGCTGCAGGTCTGGAGACTTGCCTGCAGTGTTTCACCTAAGGACAGTCTCCTGTCCTTCAAGTAGCAAGGTTGATGTCGGTTGGTATCATCCCTCTGGTTCACTCTGACCCTGCTGAGTTGCAGTGTGCCAGACCCCTTGCACAATTAGCTAGTTGTGCTGCAGAGTGAGGATGTCTGTCACAGTGCTGATATTCCGCTGGTGCCAAGACTCCTAGATCAGCCTGTGGAATAGTAACAAGCAGGGCAGTCTGTTAGATATGCATAGCTTTGCTGATTGAGATTGTTTTGGTGAACATCCCTCATGCACTTCCTCTCAACCTTCTATTCACGTTTGCTCAATGTGCAGGTGAGGTGGAAGGGACTTGCTGAACTTCTAGTGCTTCCTCTGTGATTTTGCCTGGCTGACTTGGAGCCTGGGTCCTGGAGCCTTGCAAGCTTGAACAGGCACAGAAATCTATCTGTACAGAAGGAAACTTAACATTTCTGTGTGCAAGTAGTTCTTGAGACGGAAGATGCTGCAATAACCTGAATCAACTGAGTTTCAGTTGTGATCATTTCTTGCTTTTGGAACATCATGTTCTGGCACTGAGTCCATCTACAGCAATCCTGCATAGGAGAGCTTATGGAGTTAGATCCAAGCCCTCACCTGGTAGGATTGTCTTAGACAAGGGGCAAACTAGATACCTGTACAGGAATAGAACAGGGCAAACATACAGTGAGATCCTTCATCCAGGTGTAATTTTACAAGCACCTGTGTCTTTGAGACTGACTGAGCTGGAGGTGCATCATTCCAAGCTCCTCCATGTTACAAGAGCTGTTTCAAATGCTGACCAGCTGTGTTCCTGATCAACTCTTTGCTTCCAGCTGTTTTCATCTCTCAGCCGCTGCTGCAGCCAGTGGGCAGGATTTCAGCACATTCCTTTGGAAACTTAACAATCGAAGGCCTGAACGAGCAAAGATTTAAATTCATGTCAGAGTGTTATCTGAGATGCTCAGAAATAAAAATTCATACTGCTTATACCTCCTTTGGTTTTCAAAGTGCTTTGTCACTCTACAGCTAAAAAGTGAAACTAGTTTTTGTATTTGGAATAGTAGGAATGCTGCTCAGGAATCTGCCTGAGCCTGTGCTTTTCTTTTGCAGAGAAGCGGAAGAGCACAGGCAATGACAGCCGAGGGAACAAGCTGCACCGCTCCATGCCCACCACAGACCTGCCTGCTGAGACCACCACTCCCAAGCAGGGCCAGAACTTATGGTAACACACACTTCCATGGCTGCAAAGTACTCAAAGTGTAAAGGTCAAGGAATCTAGACAGATTTCTTTTACTAAACCTACTACAAACCTGTTCCTCTTTCAGTGCTGAGCAGTTGGGTTGGTTCAGCAGCTCCACAGGCCTCTGTTGCTGATATTATTACTGCCCTGCTGACAGGGTAGCCAGTCCAAGAGCCAGTGGAGCCATCATTCAACCTAATCAATCATACAAAGGCAGTATAAATTAAGCTTTTAAAATGCTTCTTAGATGTATTGCTTTTTAAATATTTTATTTTTCCATGTTGACAGCCTCTTATCCCTTTAATGCTTCCCAATGCCAAGCAGTGTCTTCTAAGTGAATGAAATCTACCTTTGAGCATGGTTGATTGTAACCTGCAGCAGTAATTGGCCCTATCAGTGTCCTTAAAGAAATTCTCCTCGGTTGAATGTTGCTCTGTGTGGTAAGGAGTGCTCATCAGTTGTCCCCGTGCCAGAAAACCCTGGCTAAGCTTCACCTGTTAACTGCTGTGGAGCATTGTGTATTTTTTTAGATAACCCTGAGCATAACTGTCACAAAGTATGTGTTCCTGCAGTTCCCCTCTTAGCAGCATCTGTCCCACACAGTTCCACTGCTGACACACAGTGTGGGTTTGCTTTGGTCTTTGATAAATAGAGCTGAACTCATCTCCAAAGAGTAGTTGCCAGTCAGAGCTACTTTACTAAACGCGTACCTGCTTCTCCAGCAGGAACTGTAAAAGAGACTGAAATGGTGGATGTCTTGATTTATCTGAACCACCAGCATTGGGTGCTGACTCTTGGTATTGCCCTGCTGCTTATCTGTCATGGCAGCAGGTTATAGGATATCATAGAGTTCCTGTGCTTTCCTTCCCTGCCCCATCCTCCCATGACAAATCCCCACCCTGTGACCCCTGGGCCTTCCCACATCTTGGCAAAATTCAGGCAGTTGGTCTTTCCTAGGGAATGGGTCCTGCACAGGCAGTGTGATCCACAGGGAAGTCCTCTGCTCTTCCTGACTGCCTCCTCTAACACTTGATCTTTATTGAGCAGAGATGGCAAGGTGTTTTCCAGGAGAAGGACCAATTCCATAAGGAAAACAGTAGCTTAAATTTACAGAGCACATTGCTAACACTGAGGGCACCATAGAGCCAAATTGGATGAGTTAATTAACACAGAATTCCTTCAACTTTTGTGACTCCAGGCTGAACTTGAAAAAGCACAGTATTTGATCTGCTCATTCAGGTTGGCAACTCCCAACAACATTCTGAAGTATGTCAGTGTGGTGACAGAGGCGGGAGTGCTGTGTGGAGTAACCAGTCACAGCCACAGCTCTTGGAACTAGATCCTGGACACACTCAGTGCTAAATTATATTCTGTTGCTAAGAGCTGCTTTGTATGGAGTGGCCATAATAGATGGTATTCTCCTTTTAGAAAAGAAAGCAACAAAAAGAATTAAGAATCTTCTTTTAAAAAAAAGCTTAAAGTGACAGCCAGAAGCCCAAAACACTTTCAGAAATATTTGCCTTAGAGTTTCCTACTAAACGGTCAGAGAAAGTGCTGTCTCTTACCTTTGGAAAAAAAAAGGGTTGAGGAAGTTGGAAACAAAACTGTAGCAGCAATAACAAAACATTTTGAGTTCACGTCAGGATAAGGAAGCTGTTAAAAGTAAGAAAGCCTACTTAAAACCTGTGGTGAATCTCAGTGAAAGAAATAAAAAGAATGATAAAGTGAAGTACAGACTAAGGGCAAAACAATTTTTTTTCCCCCTTGGAGAACAATCCTGCTTCACATAATCTGTCATTACAGGGTCTGCCTTCAGAGAAGAGGGAAGCTCTTTGCATGAGAGAATAATTGGCTAAGAAATACTAAATAAATAACGGAAACACTCTAAACTTGTATGTTCAGCAGGGAGATGGAGAGTAATGCTAGAGGAAACTGGGGAAGTCTCCTGAAGAGGTTTTCTTTGATAGAGAAAAGAGGGATCAGGAAACAAAAGTAGCAAATGGCTGTTTTGAAATGGAGAGGAAAGTGCTGCAGCTGAGATACACAACTGGCTGCTACCATCTGCTGTAGATCTGTGAATTGGACCTGTTCAAAGCACCAGTGGACAAACTGCTGAGAGAGGAGTTCATTGAGGAGTAGGAAGCACAAAGATAATTGTCCTGGCACACAGAGGAGTCCTCAACCCAGCGGATGCTGCAGACTGGAGGAGTAGGTTGAAGAACTGTCACTGCATACCTGCTCTGCCTTTTGGCCACTCAGACATCAGACACTGAGCTGGGGTGGGAGGGGTGGGGTTGGCCTGGCTGTTATGCCACATGTCCTTAATTTGTGTTCTTTCTTGTCCACGCTAGGAAGGACTTTTAAGTGCTGACAGTCACAGCACTTGCTGTTTTTTTACAAGGGTCTTGTGCCTGTGTGCACTGTTCTGCCAGGCAGGAGCAACAGTGCAGGTAGAAATCTGAGCCAGGCATGGGCCTTGAGCAGGGGCACAGAGGCAGCTTCTCAAAGGACACGTAACCCCTTCTAATTGAAAGCTGTGGTGACTGCCTCTCCCTGAGAGATAGGGCATCCAAAGCCATGCCTGCAGCTAAGCAGTAAGGTCTCTCAGCTGAAAGGTTTTTCCTTAAAGATCTGGAGCTCCTTAGGGTTTGTTTGCTAAGTACCTGTCTGACACCTGCCACCACTTACATGTAAGCATCCACAGAAAGCCAAGTGACAGGCTGGGAGCTGTTACTTCAGGGGATAGCCAGGAACTAGAACTTTCCTCTGAGGAAATCCATATTCCTTTTTCTGTATTTTCCTTTTGGGGCCATTGCCATTGATCTCAAGGACTGCTCTGAGCATGAGTAGTTATGGAAGAGTCTTTTCCTTGGCTGCTTTTTGCACGTTATCCTTGGACGCCCTGAGGAGCCCTGAGCCCACACGGAAGTCCTTGGATATCTCTGTTGTTTGGATACAAGGACTTGTCCAGCTACAATGTATAATTTTTGCATGCGCATAGGTTTCAATTCTTTATGTTCTGTTTTAGGTCATGCTGTTTGTCTCTTTTCCTAGTGGGATGTGGGATTGAGTAGCCTCAGAGTGCATGTAAAGGATCTTTAGCTTTACCCTTTCTTTTATCTTTTAGAGTGATGGGACTGAAATTAAACCCTAAATTAACTCTGATTAGTTGTATTTTCACAGTCCTGCCCCTTTTCCCTTTGAGGATGGGAGCTGGTAGGGCACTAATAAAGGGAGAAATAGATTTATACTTCTGTCAAGAGTTACATAAATAATATCTCACAGAAGTAGTTCTGCTGTCAGTACTTTGTCACAGAAAAGGGTCCAGTGTTCAAGTATTAGTTCAGTGCTGCTAAAAGTGCAGCATCATAAACACTTGGTTATTTCTGTCTTCTTCAGACAAATGGACCACTCTCTCTGTTCAACTTGTGCTCCACTTTCACAGATGTTGATCCTTATTAAAAAATCTCCATGATCTGGGCACATAGGCTCTGAAGAAGTCTCTCTCCATACCATAGTGCTTGTGAGCTGTGTACTTTCCTGCAAGAACCATGGGGGAATCACAGCCTTGGCAGGATATTAGCATGCAGGAGACTTCTTGCTCATCCTGATAGAAAGGTGTTGAATTTTGGAAACATTGGCATCTCTGCAGAGTAACTGCCATTGTTCTTCATCTGTTAGGGATTCAGCGTGGTAGGGTGGGTCCCCTCAGAAGACCATTTGAGTTAACTATGAGTAGGTGCTGGCAGACTCCCTTTTCTTGCCTGTATTGTACAAATGGAGTTCCCCTGTTTCCAGCAACCTTCCAAAGCAGGTAGTGGTCCTGGGCTCCTCTAGTTGTTCTCTCAATTTTGTTGTTCCTTAGGCCAGGTTTTAGATCTTTCTGTGGTCCCTTGCATCCTGTAGCCTGAAAACAGGTAGGAATATTCAGCGTGAGTGAATACTGAGAGCTCCTTTTGACTTGATGCTTGTGCTATTTGTGCCTTTTCTTCTGGTTGGTGACCAGTCTGTTGGCTTAAGCTGCCAGAAATGTCAGGAGAGAATCTAGGCTGTTCTTTGTGAATGCAGGAAGCCCTGATACCAGTCAGGATTTCCCCCTTGTATATAAATTTGAAGACCCTCACCTGGTCTTGACTTTCCCAAAGGGATCTTTCCCCTCCCTCTCGAGTGTGTGATTAATCTGTGTCAGGCAACATGAAGGGCACCATCCCTCTCTTCAAGACCCACTTTTCTTCCCCATTTAAAATGTCAGCCCTGTCTTACCATGTCAATGCTCCCAGCTTGGAAGTGGTTGAGCTCCAGCTGGATGTGCAGGTAATTCCTACAGGTACAGCATGCCTGGAGCTAGTTTGGGAAGCAGGAGCTGTGGCTGCACAGAGCAGAAAGGGGTCAGTAATCAAATTAACATGATGTCTCCAATATGTTTGTATTTTGCAGATCAGGCTTAGGTTCAGGCTTCAGTTCAGGCTTAATTAGATCAGTTCCCTGTCCCAGAAATCCCAGTTCTTACTCTCAAGGTGTACTGGGAAGATTAAGTACCTGTTGATGTTCTTCCTTCCCTGTCCCATATCCTTTTCATCAGGAACAAAGTTGTACCAGGGCTTAACTCTGGCTTTCTTAAAAGGGTGAGAGCTGTTCTCTGCAGCTGCCCAGCAGCCTGTTTTGTCTTTCCCCAAAATACTGGAGAATAGAAACCCTACATGATGACTGTTTCCAGAGCCCTTTCTTTTTTACAGTGTGACAGAACAGTGCAGTGAGTGCCCCCTTTGTCTCCATGGAAGAAAACAGGGAAAGCTCAGGCATTGTCATCTTGAATATTTGTCTAGCTGGATTCCGTGGTGTATCACCAGCAATGTCAGATGTTGTTTTATCCTGACCTGGGTGACCCATCTCAAGGTGTCTGGGAAATACTTCTGTGCGGAGTATCTGTAGAGCAGATGGTTTGGTGTCTGGATTATGCCATTGCCCAGCGGTGACAGATTCTAGTAGGTGAAGGATATCTGAAGCTGTTCTGTCCTATTCTTCAGGGAGAGGTGCAGAGAGTATGGTGCCTGAAGGTTTTAATCTCAGAGTACAGAGTGAGGATGCTCCACGGGGTCAGATGTACTTAAGATGACTGGCTTGAAGACATCCTGCTTCCATTGTTGAGCAATCAGTCCTATGTTCTATTAGAGTAATGAATTTCCTAGCTGAATGCAAATTGTGAGGCTATTACCCTAGTAGGAGCATACATAGAATTATGAAATACTTTCCGATATGGTGTTTAGTAAGTATTTCTGCCAGAAAAATAAGCATCGTGGAGACTGGTATTCCAAGAAGAGCCACAGTGATATCTTTCTCTAGTTGTTGCTTGACTCATCTGAGCTCGTGCCCAAGAAGAAAGATTAGATCTGGAATCTTCTGGTAAGGATCACAGAGTGGTCCTTTGCAGTTGTTTCCAAATGAGGTTGATTCTCCTCTTTCCTGTCTTCCCTCTTCTGATGAGCAATCCTCTTATAGAAGGTAGGGAATTTGTCATATTTTCTGTAATGACCTCTGAAGTTTGAGTTGAGTCCACATCTCATCACATGAAGAGTCTCCATGGTTTCCTAGAGTAGAATTGGAAAGAAAAGAAGGAAAGGTCGGAATCTCATTTAAATGTACAACCCAGCATGCAAACATGATTGTATTTTGGAATTGAAGAATATCTTGATTTAGAGAAATCTGTAAAAGTAGTTCTTCTTTTAGATTGGACTAACTGCTGATGGCCATTGCTGTCTTCAAGCATTCCTGAGCAAGAGGGTTTCAAGCTGATCAATATGGTTTTCAGATTCTGCACTTGGGCTTTCTTGTTTGGGCAAGCTTAGAGAGGAGGACTTACGCATTTGCAGAGACAGAGCCTGCACAGGCACACATCTCCAGCAGCAGAAGTTGTGGGATCAGCCAGGACATCTCCTTTTTAATCTGGAGATTTCTGTTTCATGAAAGAAAATAATATTAAATTGCCATGCTGTCAGTGCATAGTATGTTAGTCTTTTCTATTACATCTAACACAACATTCAGATCACTTAACTGCAGAGTAGTGAATGGAATCCCTGGGATAGACAACTAAATTCAAATGTCAATGTTTTAATAAACTTAATGGGGAAAATACATCTATAAACCAGTTGTGTGTTTATTTTGATTCTGTTTTTCTTACTCTGGCATTGGCTACATTTGGGGACCTTGAAACGAAGCCAACCTGAAGAAAAATTCTTCTACCAGCATTCCTGGAATGTTTCGCCTTGCTCCATGGCCTCAGGATATAGGTTACCTCTTATCCCTACCTGCTGATCCTTGGGAACTATTTAGAAGAAGAAATTGTATCGTCACAGAGATACCCTAGGTGATCTAGGGTAGTGGTCTAGGTGCATTTTTTTCTTTCAGGTTTCTCTGTGACAGTCAGAAGGATTTGGATGAACTGCTGGATTGCCTGCACCCCCAAGGAGTAAGGGAGAGCCAGCTCAAGGAGCGCTTGGAGAAAAAGTGAGCCTACTCTTTGTTTTTCTTATGTGTGCCTTCTCCAAGTCAGAGCAAGTCCTTGGCACAGCAATCCTTGCCATTCCTAGGGCAGCATCTCAGGCTGGGCTTTGATTATTCTTGTGCTGAAGAGGGGAGGACATTGAGGTAGAGCGATTGCTGGGTTTTTTGGGCAGATTCTTGATAAATAACGCTCTTGAGCAGTGAGGAAGTTCTGCCAGTCTTGAAATTCCTCCTTGAAACCAAGAACAAAGGCAGTGCTGGTTGCTCTGAGCCAGATTTGCCATGTGCTTTCATGTGTCTTTCAAAGAACGTTCTGCAGTGGTGGAGCTCATAGCTCTCACTGAAGACCATTGTCCCAGAGTCTGCTCTCCTCCCAGGGCAGTGCTCTGCCTGTACTCAAAGGTTGTGTTTGATTTTCCAGGTATCAGGACATCACACATTCCATCCATTTGGCTCGGAAACAGAACTTGGGCCTCAAATCTTGTGATGGCAACCAGGAACTGCTGAACTACCTCCGGAGTGATCTAATTGAGGTTGCAACGCGGCTGCAGAAGGGAGGCCTGGGATATGTTGATGTGACACCAGAATATGAAGCAAAAGTGAGTGAACAGGCAAAGTACTGAACAAGACAAGTGTGTGAGATGATACTTTCTGTGGAAGGTCCTTGGTCTTTTGTTCTCCTCAGACAAGAGGAGCAGGAAATCAGTTTTCTCATTTGTCCTTTAAACAATTATTTCAAGATTACATAGCTGATGGCTTGAGGTGTAGGCAGGTCATAATGTTGGAGCTGAGTGTCCTGTTCAATTGTCCTGTTTCCATATTCTCATGACAGGCTTCTTTATGGAGCAGAGCTCCATAGCTGATTTTTATCTTCTGTATCAAAGCCAGCATGTCTTGTTGGGACAGCAGCAATATGCTGGTTCCGTAACCACCAGGTGTGGGAGGTAACCAAACTGCATTAGGTACCATGGGCATCCATTTGCAGATGCACTTTGAGCAGCAGAGTAATATCCAGCTGTTATGGGGTCCTGTGCTCTTCCAACAGGTGTACTCGCTGGAGAGCCTAAAGGATTTTGGAGAGTGTGTGATTGCGCTCCAGGCTGGTGTTGTTAAGAAGTTTCTGCAAGGTTTCATGGCCCCTAAGCAGAAGAGAAGGAAACACCAAGGAGAGGATTACATTGCCAGGGCGGACGAGATAGATGAAGACAAGAAAATGGCAGAAGAAGCCAAGGTATTGTTCATGTCAGGGCTCTGTTTCGGTCTTGCAGTAGAACTCTTTGAGCAGTAGCAGTCCATTTCATGAGGTACTAAATCTTGAGCAACTTCCTCCCATTTCAGATTTGAAGTTGAGTGTATTTGGTGTTTATGGGGCCAGGTGTTGCCTGTTTATTTTGAGGAGTAAATGTATGGGGAAAGTAAAAATAATAGTGAGGAGATGCCTATTTTTCTCTCTGTGAATAGGAAATGGGTCAAGTTCCTTCCATACAATTCTGCTTAAATAAAAGTATATTATAGAACATTTTCAGAGAACTTAATAGGAGTTGTATCTGCCAGAGAGGACTGATGGTGCTTTGGTCCACAAAGAGAAGGAGAGACATGTTTGGGTTCTGGTGACTTCAAGGGGATGAGATTCAGGTAAATACCACATTAGGCAAAGGGAGATAAAAAAGTTGTTGGATGTGTGGGAGCACTTGAGGAGATGTCTGGGCAAGCAAGCCTCCAGGAGAAAAGCAGTATTGTGGGTCTAAATATGTATCCCTCCTAATAAAAGGGATAGAGAGGAGCTGCAGAGGGTTGGGAAGGGTACTGCAGGCACTTATGCTGCACCAGTGTTTCACACTGGTGCAGCAGAGGTACTAGAGTTCAGGGGTGGTTTTTGTATACTTAGTTGAACAGGACGTTAATGCCCTGTGACAAGACATTCCCCACTGTCCTCAGCTCTGCCCTGGCTGATCTCTGACTTCAGCAGAGGCAACAATGTCAGAATTGGACCAGCAGAAGTACTTGAAAGTCCCAACTTAAAAACCAAATTATATTTCTTCACCTGTGTTTACCTGCAGGGAGCAGGCGAGAAAGGTGGAGAGAGACTAATTTACAAGAGCATGTAGTGACAGGACAAGGGGAAATGACTTCATACTGATAGAGAGTGGGGTGAGAGTAAATATTGGGAAGAAATTATTTCCTGTAAGAGTGGTGAGGCCCTGGTACAAGTTGCCCAGAGAAATCCCTGGAAGTGTTCCAGGCCAGGTTGGATGGGGCTTGAAGCAACCTAATCTAGTAGTAGTATCTTTGCCTATGGCAGGGGAGGTTGAAACGAGATGAGCTTTCAAGTCCCTTCCAACACAAACTTTTTTGGGAATCTGTGACTGAGGCTAGAGCTAGGTTTTTTGCTGTGGATCTGTGGGGCTTTTTTTAAAGCTCCTGTCATTATATGCTGAATGCTTGTTTGAGCATCAGGTCTTTGCTAAGCTGTGCTATTGCTGTGTTAGCAGGATAATTTGGATAGGTGCTAGAAATTTTCACAATCCTCAGTTGTCCTGAAGTATTTAAACTTTGCTAATTTTAAATCTTCCATCCTGAGTGGAAGAGTAATGGGAGGATGCTGTCTCCTGAAAACTCACAGCAAAATGGAGTGCTGTAAAATCGGTGAGGTCTGAGGCAGAAAGGACTTGGATCAGCACATTTCCTGTTTCTACAGCAGCACCATATTGTGCCTTACTCCAGTTTGCCTTAGGGCTGTAACCCTGAGGGCTGTACCTGTAGGGCATACTCAGGGTAGCATCAGATTTACTACAACACAGTCCCAGTATGTGATTGTGCAGATCTCCCCCCTCGCAAGCACTGGCTTTAGTGTCATGCCAATCTCTGGAGCATTTTTTTATGCAGTGCAGTGCTTACTATCTCGTTCAGGCTTTTCTAGACCTTTGTGGTGGTATAAGCAATGTTCAACATTTTTGGGGGTGTTTGTTGCTTTGATTTGGCAATTCTTTTTAACCTCAGTTTATCTGGAATAAGCTTTTTTTTTGCCAAAGCAGAAAGCCTTTACAGATGACCTTGAAAGAGCAGCCTTCTTCTTAGATACAGTTATCTGAGGAAAGTCCCTGACTGCCAGGCCGACTGTTCTGAAGAAAAATCTTCTGCATAGGCTAGGAATTATGAAGCCTTTTGAGCCAGAACTGCACTGAGTGCACACAGGAGGTAAAATACAGCATAGCCACACTGGGAAACACACTCAATGTACTTCCAGACTTCAGAGGAAGAATTGCAACTTTGTGGTATGGGTATGTCTCATTTTCCCTGTGAGAAACAAGTTATGGCTTAACAGGCACCTGTTTGCTGACATAATTGTCTGTATTAAGGGTTCCTGCTGGCTCAGCTGCATTGCTGAAGCTCACACTGCTGAGTGGCAAAGGATTGCAGTGAGACCTGGCTTTTGTGGCTGCTCCTAAAAATCAGGCTGGTGTCTCTGTTGATGAAAATATTCCCATTTTTAGTGGCAGTAGCATGCTGGACTGTCCCAGAACAGGACTTCTTTGCAGCATGACATTGCATCACTACAGCCTGAGCAGAGTGAAGAATATGGGTGGGTTACCACCCCTGTGACCTGTGTTCAGTAAATAGTCTGTGCAAGGGGAGAGTCAGTCTGCACCTGCAGACAATCCCTCAAAGAACAGCTTCACAACCAAGCAATTCCAGTTTCAGCTGTTCCAAGGGGTTTCAACTCAGGGTGCCAGGTGAGAGCCTTTGTATCTGGAGGCTTGTCTGCCTTTACCAAAGAAGGTGTTTTCTGTCACTCTGAGGTTGACATGTGACTGAGGACTTGTACTTTTATTCTGGGAGTTGCTTTTTGGTTTTTTTTCCCTGCTCAGTTGCTCCTATCCAGTAAGGAGGGGATTTAAGTAACTTCCTCCAGTCTCCCATTTTGCCTTGCTGGCAGCTGGAACTCCCTTGGTACTGGTGCTGCTCAAATGCCACAGTCTCCTGATGCTTGGGAGGCAAGGCTAAAAATTTGTTAAATTCCACAGACCTGGGGAGGAACATCTCAGCAAAGCTTGCCAACAGCTTTTGCAGATTTCTCTTGGCCCAGCATGTTAACAGCAAAACCCATGGAACAGTTCCTTGGAAAATCAATTATACCGTATGCAAAGCACCTCAACAATGTTCTGCAAAGAAAGAGCGCAGAGCTGTGTAGCTTCCACAGTGGGCTCGGCAGCTTTACATTTGTCTCCAGCGATTCTCCAGAATCCACACCAGCAACAGCAGTAGGGATGTTGGCATTTCAGAGCAGTTTGTGTGTTTTTCCAAGCATCTAATATATGCTGTGGTTCCTCAAATTCAGTCAGAGGAGAATGTGCAACTCTGCAAAACTCCAAGGTTTTGTTTGGCTCCCAAATTGCTGTCAGCTGCAGAGTCTAGATTTTCCCATCTGACACTTCACTGTTTTTTCTTTCATTCTCCTGGGGTAGAAGAACATAAACTAAATGCCTGTTATGTCCCAGTCATGTCTGGGCCATCACCTTACTGTTGTAGAGCACAAGATTACCGTTGGAGAGGGACATGGCTCTGGATAACTTCTGTCCTGCTGCATTTCGGATTTATCAAAATGGTATTTCCAAACCTCCTGAGCTGGGTGTGTGGTTTCCCATTGGCCTTGCTCTGTGCTGACCCTGGCAGCTGCCATGGTGCAAGGCTCGGTTTTGATGCTGTCATCCTCATCACCAGTTTCTGGGATTTCAGATGAACTGAGGCCATAGTGTCTCAGGGAAGCAGCTGGTTTCATATTTGGCTGTCCAAATGCCTGTGCAGTGTGATTATAGCTGGTGGCACTGGGTTCCCTCTGCCACCTGAGCAGCTCAGGGACCGCATGGGTGTTACTGCGGTCCAGGTGCCTCTGTGGTACCCACTGGAGGGCAGCACAGGTCACTTCAGCCCTTCTTCCACTGTGATTACCAGCTGTTCCACAGTTTTTCTCCCACATTTTACAGTGCTAGATTTCTGCCTTTTATTTTCTTAGCCTGCTGATTATTTGGGTTAAACCTTCAGATCAAGAATTTAGTGGCGTTCACATAGATTGATTCAACCTGACTGTGAAATGCAAAGCAGTTGACTGTTAGGAACAAACTGTCTGATCCTGGATGACTGGATATGGATAAACCACAACCAGAACTGCTGAGATAACACAGAAGGAAAGAAATATCAGAGTTGAGCTTTGGTTATGAAGGTTCCCAGCTAAGGGATATAAAAACATCTTTAGACTGAGGGGATCTGTGTCTGTGCATTGTTGTAAGATGTTAGGTCTTTCTTCAGGTTGCTTCAGCCATGGAGAAATGGAAGACAGCAATCCGTGAGGCCCAGACCTTCTCCCGTATGCATGTACTGCTGGGGATGCTGGATGCCTGTATCAAATGGGATATGTCAGCAGAGAATGCCAGATGCAAAGTGTGTCGCAAGAAAGGTACGCATTCCTGCCCACAGAATTCCTGCTTGTGCAGCAATTGGATGCTGTCACCTCTCTGCTGTGCTTAGGTGATGTGTCCCTTGTAGTCCGTCACTCTGACTATGGCTGTATTTTAAGTTCTGAATGTCAGGATTTACAGTCAGCAGCATTGATCTCTCAAAAACATTTGACCCTGACTCTAGTAAACCATTCTTATGTACCCAGTATTGCAGAGCTGCTATCCCCTGGATATTTAGGGTACTTGGATGAAAGTCATCTACAAATCCTTCTGGGAATATTTGTGCAATTGTCCATTTCCTAGTTTCATTTTTTTGAATGGTCTTTGGATCTCTGAGCTTTTTCAGTTAATCCTGTCTTTTAGAGAAGGAGCGAGCAAGGGGAGGGGTTGGGAAGGTTATTATGGGGAAAGCAATTTGGGATATTGCTGCTCTGATGCCAGAGTGGGAGCAGAACTCTACTCAATGAGCTGGGGAGGTCACCAAACAGGTGATGAGGGGATACTTTCTCTGTGTGCACTATAGAATGAAGGACTTTAGAGTCTTCCAGGTGAAGGGCGAGGTAGAAGGGGTGTCAGCAGAGATTGATTGCTTGTATTTGTTCTGCCATAACCTCTCCTGTTGGATGGCAGCCTGGAGGAAAGAGCTTGGTGGTACATTCTGCCTCATCACTTTTATATTTGCTGAAACTGTAGCGGAAAATGAGGGCAGGCAGAGCTCGGGGGACTGCTGGGCACCTTTTGTTTACCACAAGGCTAGCCATTCATCCCTTTAGAGAAGTAAGGGCTGAACTGGTGCAAAATCTGCCTTCACTGCAGAGCCTCAGGGGTTTGCCAAACCAGTGCCAAAACTACCCTACCCTCTGTTGAGAGGAGTTTCTAGGCAAAAGTAAGGGGAGGCTCACTTGAGACACAATAATTTCACAGAAGCTAAGAACTGAGATGTTAGAGGAAGACAAGCTGGCAAGCCCTCTACACTTTTTCCACTTCTGTAAAGGAAAGCTGGCTCAGGATTATTTCCCTGTTTCCCTTCATCAGTGGGAGGCACAAAGAGACTACTGCTGCCTACTGATTTTCAGTGTAGCCTTGTCACCCTGAGTGGAAAGAAGACACCATGTAGGTTAACCAGACTGAACATAGAACAAGAATAGCTCCATTTTTAGCTTACAGCTCTGGAGCCCTGATTGCCGCACACTTTCCCCATGTTTGTCTGAGTGGAACCTCTTTGGCAGATTTCTGTCTTTGCCTTGAGTGAAATCTTTGCAGGGCGAGGGACTCTGCATTGGTTTTGTTTGTTTTTAACTGCTGCTGTTCATAAATACAGTGGTGGGACAGAAAGAAGGATCCCCAAGGAAGGTCATCAGAGAAAGGGTCCCTGCCCTCAGAGGGGACTCTGCATCTTTCTCTTGCTTAATCCTGCCTTCCAGCACTGCAGCAGCTTCTAGCTCTCGGGTTAACTGAGGCTGTGGCCTTGTTACAAGTGAGCTGCACTTTGGTAGGTGAGGATGACAAGCTGATCCTGTGTGATGAGTGTAACAAAGCCTTCCACCTGTTCTGCCTGCGGCCGGCACTCTATGAGATCCCAGACGGGGAATGGCAGTGCCCAGCGTGCCAGCCTTCGACAGCCCGGCGCAGCTCACGAAGCAGGTGAGTGACCCTTCCTGCCCATAGCCTTGTCAACAGCACCGTCCTGAGCCTCTTTTCACAAGACCCAAACCAGCCTGGAGCAAAGCCACTTTAGAAAGTTTGAAATCACCCAGTTAAAGCAGCATTGAAACAGAAGAAAAGCAGTTTCAGGATGTAAGTTTAGCACATGTGTTGTACTGATGCATTACAAGTTCATGAGTTTTAATAAATCATTTGGGTTTGGAAATGAAAACATAGGCAAAACACCCACCAAAATTAGTTACACTAAGAGTTGTTTCCTTTGAGCATGTGGTTGGGTTATTTCTTCATGTAGCTGGTGGCTGCAATTCTGTGGGTCCCTGGGCTGGGTTACTGCAGTGTTGTTTTAAGCTAGAGCAGACTTTACTCCAGGCTGCAGCTCAATCCCTACTCTGCTACGACAAGTCAAAGTGCCATGCTAGTGGTTTTCTGTAGGGAATGTGATTTGAGGAGGCGTGGCAAATATGAATTGCTGCCTCCTGACAGCACGGGGTTAGATTGGTTTTTTGAGTTGCAAGCTGGAAGTTAAGCATTTTACAGTGAGAGTCATTTGCTGGTGATAACTGTGCTACATCTGTCCGTATATCAGTGAGGTGAGGCTGTCAAGTGGCACCTGATGCAGAAACAGAGGAGCAGCACAATAGAGGTGTGCCAGCCAGTACTGTGCAGGTGGTGGTATATGGCCTTAAAAGTATTACTTACTCTCTGGACAGCATTTTAAGAGTTCATCAGGCTTGTACAGAAATGACAGGGCTTAAAAGCAACTCTTGTAGCCTGAGTTCATAGTTACTTTGATGTGGCTGTCACCTGCAAGCTGCTCAGCTCCTGACCCAGACCCATCAGGTGGAGAACACCTGCTTTCTGCTCTTGTCTTCTTAGCTGAGATAGGAAAAGAATGTCAACTTGGCAGATTCTTCGCCCTCTGTGCTTTGGAAGTTTTATTCCTTTTATTGCTCAAGATCCTCTTTCTTCAGGGGATTTAGGCTCCTACAGTAGCTTTGCCTGTGTTCCCTTTTGTTTGGGTATTTTGGTTTTTAATGGTCCAAATGAGACCCCACCAGCAGTACTCCCTCTAGTTCTGGGATCCCCAGCGCAGGAAGGACTTCAGCCTGTTGGAGCAAGTCCAGAGGAGGCTACCTAGTTGATATGAGGGATAGAGCATCTCTGCAGTTAGGGAAGGCTGAGAAAGTTTGGATTGTTCAGCCTAGAAAAGCAAAGGCTTTGGGGTGATCTAATTGCAGTCTTTTAATACCTGAAGGGAGCATGCAAAAAAGATGGAGAGAGACTGTTTACAGGGGGGAATGGCTTCCTTGACATTGTCCCTTGACAGAAGGCAGGGTTAAATTGGATATTGATTGGGAAGATCTTCTTCCCTTTGAGGGTGATGAAGCCCTGGCACAGATTGCCCAAAGAAGCTGTGACTGCCCCATCTCTGGAAGTGATGGAGCTTTAAGTAACCTACTCAAGTGTCTGAAGTGCTGAAGTGTCCCCTTCCTGTGGCAGGAGGACTGAAACAAGTTGAGCTTTAAGGGCCGTTCTAACCCAAACCATTCTATGATTCTATGAGTGATTGAACAGACACAGATGAGAAGCCAGAATGTGCTGGGCAGGGAGTCTGCGTGGCTTCTGACTTTTTAGCACTTGAGGAGCCTGACATTCAGTTCACCAATTTGTTTCCCATGGTGTAAGGAAACCAATCTATTTCCTTAAGTATATGGAAAATATTCCAGCAGGAAAAAGAGCCCCTCTTGAATTTCTTTAGGCCTGGTCTGCAGACCTGGGCAAATAGCAAATCGTCCTCTCAGGGAGGAGTAATTACACAGCAATCAGAGTCTTATAATCCCATGCCCCATGGTCGTGGTGCCTAGAATACCAAAAAATACCATGATTCAGCTCTTGGGAATTTTCAGTCCTTTCAGATTTTTAGTTGAGGAAGTGCCCTTTGAGCTATAGCTATAACTTGATATTCTAGAATACAGCAAGCTGCTTTCGGCTGAGCCTGGTGTTTGTTGTACAGTCTAAACAGTACCAGGCCCCTGGGGCCACTGATGCTCTGATGCTCAGGCTCTTGTACCACAAACACATACACCTGCCTTGTTCTAGGAACTATGCAGAGGATTCTGCTGAAGATGAAGGTGAAGAAGGTGAGGAAGCTTCTGATGAACCAGATGCTGAGGAGGAAGAAGAGGAGGAAGAAGACTATGAAGTTGCTGGACTAAAATGTAAGGCTTTGACCATGTAGGGAAGTAACAGAAATAGTAACCCTCCTGCCTTCAGTATCTGAAATACTGATCCTCTTTGTGATTTTTCCTCATGCAGACCAGGTATAGGCCTGGGAGATGTCACAGGGAAAGGTTGTGGCTGTGCTGGAGTAAACCCTTGGCCATTTGTGATGGGGTCAGCACTAGCAAAGATTGAAACTGCTCACTGCCCAGTCACTCCCTGGGGACACTGCTGTTCTGAGGGCTGAGAGGGGTCAGTAGAGACTGCAGTGGGCTGGGGGGGTCAGCAGGGCCTGCAGAGTGGTGGGATTGTCAGTCTCTGCGCCTACTGGATTTGTTGTACACTGGAAGCTGTTTAATTGCTTATGGGAGCTCTCACCAGAGCCCCCTCTCCTTTCTTTTCTTTTTCCCACCAGTTCATAACCCCTTGAGTGCAGGACTTCTAGTGATTTGGCAAGGAGGCATTTTGAAATAGGAGGACTAGCACTTCCTCTCTTGATTCCAGTTAGAAGGCACAGTGCTCCTGGTGTAGTGTGGCCTGGACCACTAGCACCCTTTGATTGCCTACAGAGACAATTGGGATGCTCCTGGGGCAGCTGGGAAGAATAAAAGACTGTTTTCTAGATTCTTCAATGTCTGCTTCTTCACCTAAACATATTTAGTATGTGTATCCACTTTGGTTTTAGGGGAGTTTGATTCAGTCTCAGTTGGGCAACTTGCTGCACTGAAAAGTTCAGTCTGGGAATGACACACTGCCAGCATTTGCTTTCTGTCAAACTGTCCTTGACTGACATAACATTAAATACAGGTTGTCTTAAACAGGGCAGATGGAATCCAGAGGCTGGGACTCAGAGGATTATCCCATGTTCTTTTGAGGGTTTCCGTCCAGGCCTGAGTCTTGATTCCCTTACTTTTTTCTGGTTTCAGGGAGGCTCACTGATACCACGGCTGTGCGCACTGCTTGTTGTCCTGCGGTGTATCCATGTCCACACTTGGAGTGTGTTTAGCCTATGTTGCATGGCCAAGGCAGGAGCTGAGCCAGGCTTTCCAAACAATGGCAAAAGAGGGTTACGGTCACTAAAAATAAAGTGCTAAATGCAACCCCTGGCTTTAGAGAGCATTAACATGGAAAGGTCACCATGGAAAACTTTTGTTTGAATAGAAAAATCACATTGATCCTTATGGCCTTTATTATCCTGAGGGATCTAACCTAGAATGTTGGATTGTCAGACATTTAGCACGTGCTGCACGCTTGACACACAAGCAGAGTGACAGCAGGTGGACGCCCTGCAGCTTCGCCACATGCCCAGCATGATGATTTATGGGACAGGGCTGTATCAGAGGCTGCAGCTGAGGTATCCAGTGTGCTGGATACAGCTCAAGGACTTGGGATCAGGTGGAAGGGCTTGGACTTGGGAAGGCAAACACATTCTCCTCATACAGAGGGTCATGGGAGAAATATAAGACAAGGGAGTGCGTCAACATGCTTACATTGCCACCAGTGGGGAGCTCTGAGAGGCGGACTCACACAGGCAAGTGCATTTCTCTAGGAGGTAATGTGGCAACCCCAAATCTTGGGGAATAAAATCCCATTGTTTCCCACTTGCAGCACATGGAGCAGCTTCCAGCTGCAGTAATTTGACACTTCCTCTGCACACAGTTCTCTTCTCAGGGGGCTTATCCCACTATGTGGGCCACTTGGAAAAGCACCCATCCCCAAAACTGTGAGGAGTAAAGGGGCAGTAGGAAACTGAGGAAACTCCCGATTTCTGCTCCCAGTGCTTTCAGAGGGTATGTTGCTGTTTTGAGACAGCTGTCTGTCCTTGTATTGCTTTCCTGTCTTTCCCTCAAGCCTTGATGTGTTGGGGTCTCTTGGTGCTGCAGGCAGAGAGGTTTGCTGTGACCTGCAGTGGATGATCCAGGAGCTCCCAGGTTTCCCTTGGAGCTTGAGGATCTGCTGTGTGTGAGTACCTTTTTAGCAGCAGGCTGTTGCCAGCCATGGCCTCTTCAGGCAGGTGGTGACGACCCACAGATGCCCTCCCTAGAAGGTGTGAGAGTGTAGCTAAGATGAGGCTGGGTGGTCCCTGGGGTCATCAGCCTGAGTGAGACTCAGCCTAGTGTGGGAAGCAAAGGGTGGTGTCTGCTCCCAGATGCACCCCGGCCTCTAAGCCCATGGCTTATCTGTTTCAGTGAGGCCCAGGAAGGCAGCCCAGGGCAAGCAGGGCTCCATGTACTCCTCGAGGCAGGGAAGGCACCAGAGGAAGAAGCAGACATTGCACTCTGTGCGGGGACCCCGGCAGCGCATGGCGCCTGTCAACGGTGCAGACATCGATGAGCTGGTAAGAGCCAAATTTCTCCCTGGAGACCACTCACATCATGAGTTATAAACCAAACAGGTGGCAGGCTTCCTCCCATCCCTTCACAGAAAAATACCCTGAAGCCCGGGTTGGGCTGGGTTAACAAAGGAAACATATCCTTAAGGGCCTGCTGCAGACAGAGCACAGATATGTCAGGCATCCCGCCCCAGCCGCTTTCACACATTGTCCTCTGGAGCAGCAGGCAGCCTGCAGCTTGTTAAAGTTTTTTTAATAGTATCCATATGTCTCTGCAGAGAGGTGGGGGAACTGAGGGGGTCCTGGATGGCCAGAGAATGCCAGCAATGTTAGACCCTTGCTCCCTAGCCTTGGCCATTTTATGACAGTTGTTGTCTGTATGATCACTCCCCAACTTCCAGGACATAATTTGGCTGGTTTAGGTTTCATTTGATATTTAAAGAATAAAACCATAGGCTCCTGCACAGAGCAGTCTGTGCGTGCTGGGTGGGGGGAGCTGTAGTGACTGTCTCTGGGGAGCTACACACCATAGGGGATACGTGAGGATACTCCAGCCCCACAGCCACGTCACAACACCCTGCAGATCTGCCATCTGTCCTGTGACCAGCACTAGTGGTGCTGGTGAGTCCTGTCACTCTCCTTGCTCATCGACTGTGGGCTCACTGCTGCTTATGCTAGGTCTGGGGGACTGTGCTTGTGGTCTTTGTTATACACTGGAGGGCAAGCAAGCCCAGCATAGACAGCCACAGCCAGCACAGAGGGATATTCCAGTGGGGAAAATCTTACTGGAACAGCACACTGGCTCAGAGAAGAGGACTTTGTCATGATTTATCACTTGTCCTGGGAAGAGACCGGAGCTGGGTCAGAATAGCAAGTACCCTGTGCTGTGGAGCCTTCCTGTCATTCAGTGTTTTCCTCAGCAGTGATGTACCACAAGCTGAGCTCTGGAAGCTATGGGGATGTCCCCATGCTGGGTGTGACCTGTTCTGGGTCCCTGGGCACATGAGTGACCTTGTGCTGAGCCTGCACAGGGATGACAGTGCTCAGGGCACCAGCTGCTCCTGGGATTTGAAATGGCACAGTCAGCTCTGCCAGGATAGAACAGCAGCACAAGTGCTTCTCCATCTGCCTCGCGTTCTTCCTGCCACAAGCTCAAGACAAGGCAGGGAGAGGGAATTCACATTCTTCATTTGCTGGCATTTATTTTTTGGCTGCTTGTTATGGCCATATTGTCTTTGAACTTATTTTGAAAAAGCCACCTGCTACCAGAGGAGAGCTGGGCAGTTTGTGAGCTGTTCCCACCAAGCTCCTGAATGAAGCTGCTGTCCTGAACCCAAGCGGCTGCCACATGTCATAATCACAGAATGGCCTGGCTTGGAAGGGGTCCTAAATGCATCGCATTCCAACCCCTCTGCCATGCACTGGGACACTTTCCACTAGACCAGGTTGCTCCAAGCCCTGTCCAACCTGTCATTGAACACTTGCAGGGATGGGGCAGCCGCAGCTTCTCTGGGGAGCCAGTGCCAGCCCCTCGCCATGTTCAGAGGGAAGAAGTGTCCTGGCTGTGCTAAGAACTAGCTCCTTCGGCCTCAGGGCTGTTAGCTGAACTCCGAAGCCTGTAGCAGTTCCCTCCTTTTACCAACACCCTTTGTGTGGGCAGGTCCTTCAGACAAAGAGGACAGCGCGTCGCCAGAACCTTGAGCTGCAGAAGTGTGAGGAAATCCTCAGCAAGCTGATCAAATACCGCTTCAGCTGGCCCTTCAGGTGAGAGCAAGTGGCGTCTTCCTCCTCTGTGGGCAGGACTGGCCACAGGTTGTGTGGGGATGTGGGCTGGCTGTGGTGCAGTCCTGCCAGATCCACTTGAGAAACTTAGGGCTCCAAAAGCAAGACATATCTGGGAAGAAGCTGCTCCAGAAGAAACCATCATATTCTCAGTCTTCTGCTGGACTGAAGACATGGTGCCCTTCTGAGGTGGCAGGCAAGGGGCTAATGCAGGAGGTAGGTGTTCTCTACTGCCCCCAGGATTTTTGGAGCACTGAGGTGCTGGGACTGAGGGAAGCTTCCCTCATGGGCCTTCTCCCCATGCCTGAGCCAGCTCCCTGGGCTCCTGTGCTTCCCATTCTCGTGCCATAGGGCTGATGTATCTGTAACACTGTAGTGGTATTGCTTGGGCTTGTTGCACCATCGTGGGACTGCAGGTCAGGGGTGCCACAGGGGCAAAGAGGTGGCAGGACCCCACTTCTCTGCAGTGGTGCCAGGGTTGGCATTCCCTTTCTATTGGTGTGGCCCTTCTTTTGGCAGGGAGCCAGTGACCACGGAGGAAGCTGAAGACTACTTTGAGGTTATCAGCAACCCCATGGACTTCCAGACTATGCAGAGCAAGTGCTCTTGTGGCAGTTACCGCTCTGTGCAGGAGTTCCTTTCCGACATGAAGCAGGTGTTCTCCAATGCTGAGCACTACAACCAGAATGGGAGTCACGTACTGTCCTGCCTGGAGAAGACAGAGCAGTGTTTGATTGACATGGTGCACAAACACCTGCCAGGCCACACGTATGCACGCAGGAAACGCAAGAAGCTCTCTGCTAGGTGCCAGGGACTGGAGGAGCAGGAAGGGGACAGTGAGTCAGAGCCCCTTGAACATTCCCGGGGACGGAAAAGGAAGAAGTGAGGGATGGGGAGGCTAGGGGAAGAGCCAGAACTGGAGCAGGCCTTCTGGTGCTGCCAGGCAGTCGGATGGGTTGTCTGGAGGGAGTTGAGGAGCAGCAGGCACTTCTCTATTAATCCAGCCTTCCCTTGGGCCCATCCTAGTTTTAATTTTTCTGCAATTTCCTCAAGTCATCCATTGAGTGGCAATGACTTAATGCTTCCTCAAAATCTACAAAGCTCTTCATGAGTCTGTCCTGCCAGGAGGGGAAGGTGGGAGGGCAAGGGGAGGGCTGGGCCAAGCTTGGCTGGGCAGAAGAACACCAGCATGCTCCAGTTCAGGCACCGTCAGTTTCCTGGAACGAATTGCTTCCTTGCCTTTGCAAGCAGCCAGAGCGTGGTAGGGCAGTCTGCTGCCAGTCATGTGAGCACACCAGCCTCCAACTGGTGCAGGGGGGGGATAGTGTTGCTCCACAGAACGACTGGGGGCCATCAGGCCAATGGGCTACTCAGGCTTGCATGTATATATTTATATGGTGTTAATTCTGAGCCTCGGTTCCAGGCTGTGTGGCGCGAGCAAGCACTTAGGTGTACCGCGGTCTGGCTTTCACCAGCATCCCAACACCACTGCTCCAAGGTGCTCCTGCTTTCCCCTCTCCTTGGGGAGCAATCCTTGAAGGTCTCAGTCCAAGGAGAGCTCTAAGCTCAGCTCCCCACCTGTACATGCCAAGAGGAGGCTCCCTGCTCCCCTGGACATGCATGCCGTCATGCTGCCCTGTGGAGTGCCAGCAGCAAACTGGAGAGTGTGGGTGTCTACACAGCCCAAGGAGAGCTCCAAGGCCAGGGGAGAAGCAGAAATGTGCTGTGTAACTTTTTAAATTAATTTTTTAGTTGAAAGTGGCTTTGTTTCTAGCTGTGATCTTGTACAAAGAACACCTGTAAGATACCCTTGTCTTGCTTTGGCACATGTACAGTTTATATAAAATCGTGTTTGCTTTATATTTCCCCCTTCTTTAAAACTCATTTTCCTACCAGTAGCAGGAGTTACATCAGGGGACTTTGGGGGGGGAGAGGGAGATCCTAGTCTCTCTCAGCCACACTCACAACATTTCATAGTAACACCTTTGTTCCTGTGCCATGGCCCAGCACCAGCTTCTGCTGCCCCAGATGCTGACTTTTCCTTAAGAAAAGGGTTTGTTTTCTCATTCTCTCTTCCCCTCCATCATGACAGGTTTGGATCATACAATCAGGGCTTGAACTTCTTATCCCAGAATGGTTTGATGTGGAATAAATGGGCCATGGGGCTGTTTGGTGCTGGTTTTGCAACAGAAAAGCAGAAGCAGCTGTTGTAGCTCCTGGGATTTGAGAAGAAAGGAATAATCAGTTACAAATTTCAGCCTAGTTTTGCAAATGTTTTAGGTTTGGGGTTTTTTTTAACAGGTACTTGTTTTAAGTTCTGGACTGTCAATGACTGCAGATGAGGCAAGTTTCCAGGCCCTTCCCTCTCCTCAGCCTCACTTCCCTGCCCCACAGAATAGCACTGACATTTGTATCTCGCACATCCCTTCAGAGGCTGTTTTGTCTTGTTTCCTAGAGATCATTTCCTGCAGGTCCTACATGGTAGAACCTTTGGAACTGCACGTTTTCTTAAAAATCAGTGTCATTTGGGGGGGAGGGGGTTTCTGCAAAGGGCTGTACTTGTAATAAATTGGAAACTTAAGAATAAACATTATGTACTTGTGTTTGTAAACATGGCTTGTGTGAGTTCTTTGTTGGTCCCTATGTTGATGTGGGATTGTCTGATATGGCTCTCCTCTGCCTTCCTAGAGCTACCACCAGACATCTCTGGAGCACAAATGGAGCTATGGCATAAAGGAATGGTGAGTCAGGATCAGATCAGCTTCCGGGAAGGTGCTGGTGTATTGTCACCCTCCCCGAGGACAAGGAACAGAGCTATGCTCTGCCTGTCCCTGGAGTGGGGAGCAGTCCTTGTTCCTTGTCCCCTGCAGGGTGCCAGTGTGACACTTGTCCTCCTGTTCCATTCGGGGTGGCACTGGGCACCCCTGGAGGGACTTTCTCCAGGTGATGGGGAGCTGGGATATGTCTGCTCTTTTGTACTAGCGTGGCCTGGCTACCCCCAAAGCCTCTTCCCTTGTGTTGGAGTGTGTTATGCAACCTGAGCCATGCTTGCAGTAAGAATTATTGCTGCTGTGTCCCAGGCCCCCATCCTGATTTCCAGCAGCCCAGCAGGGACACTTGGAGCTCCAAGGGCAGCTAGAGCAGTGGCATGCCAATGCTCATGACCACAGCTGTGACAAAAGGTTTGGCTGAAGCTTTGCTTATTTCTGCTGGGACAACAAGGGTTCCTGGGTGTCTTCATCCTGCTCCTCACTCCAGATCTGTGCTGGGAGTGTTCCAGCCAGGCCCCATACTGCTGGGCAGGGAAATCCTGATGGATTTGAGGGCTTGAAGGCTCTCAGCAATGGGCTGATGCTGTTTTCCCTGGAAAACCCTCCTCTCTCCACAGGGGATGGTTTGGCTTGCTGGCCATGCAACAGGACCTGGGTGAATCTGAGTGACTCCAGCTGGGATATTTCCAGGCCTCAGTGTGGAGATCTTGCAGCAGCATCTGCTCCAAGACCTTTCTGGAGACTTGTTTTTTATAGCAGCCCCGTGGCATCAGTGTCCTGTGCAGGTCTATAAATAGCTGTCCTCACACCTGGCAGGGCAATGTGGGGGCTTGGCAGGCAGCCGGAGCCCTGCTATCACCATCATCAGCCCTGCTGCACCTGCTGCCTGCAACAAACCCCCGGGGCCTCCTATGATTGCTGGAGTTCCAATGTGGCCTTGGGAAAATGAGACCCAACTTTGGCCCCATGGGTTTTCTCATGGCTTAATTCTCAATCATTAATTAATATTCTGGGTAATGGGGGTTTTAGCAAATTCCCAGAGAACAGTGGCTTTTCTTTTGCTACTCAAACTTGGAGGGAGTGTCCATCCATGTGAGGGTGGATAAACTCCATAGCTCAGCTATGCCAGGAGTGATAAGACTCCACTTCTCCATGCTGAGCTGGACCAAGACCTCAGGGACATCAGGATGTCCTGGCCCTGTTCTCACCCAGCTGGCATCCCCACCTCGCCCTCCACAGCCATCCTAGGCCAGGTACTGCCCTGTGGGGCCTAGGCACTGCTGACCCCTACTTTTTGCTTGCTGGGGGTTTATTGGAGCAGATGTTTGGTGTCCTTGGGGCTGCTCTGAGGAGGATGGAGATGGGATGCAGGGATGAGTTTGGGTGGGAGTGTACAGAGAGAGCCTGAGCCCCAGAGCACAGGGTTGAAAGAAGCTGTGACTAGGAGCCAGCAGTGTCCCTGGGCCAGTCCTTCCATGTGACAGCTCCGCTTTGCAACAGGCTCTGTGGAGCTGCGTCCTGGCCATGCTCAGCTCTTGAGACTGGCAACCTCCAGTGGAGCCAGCTGGGCTGCTGGGGCTGATAGTGGGTAGTGGTGGGTGCCGGCGGCCCCTCTGGGGCCCGATAGCAAGAACCCGTTGGGACAGCTTATCTGGGTGAGCACTCCAGAGGCAGCCGCTCCTTGGCAAGCGCCGGGTGCTCAAGGGCAGCCTGTCCCCAGGGGTGCCGCCAGCCGGGCACCAGCACTGGGCTGCATGCCTGGTGCACGAGGTGAACCCAACTGGCTCTGGGCTTAGCACCCAGGGCAGAACACAGAGAGAACACATGGCTCTGTGTCCCCTTCCCAGGCAGCCCCTGCCCAGAGCCATGCCCAGCTCTCCAGATGGACTTTGGAGCCTGTCCTGCAGCCAATATTGACTCTCCTGCCCCAGGTCATGGCCCTTTGCCCAAAACAAACTTTCCTGTGGCAACCAAGGGAGCTCCAGAGGCTGCAGCCCACCAGTGCTGGGGCCAGGTAGGGTCCTTGCCCTAGCACCATCATCACCACCAGCCTGGGGAAGGGGCTGGATGCCCACCATCACAGCCAGGGGTACCCAAATCTGTTGAGAGACCCTCAGTGTCCCCCCAGCGACACCACATGGGCACTGGGGGCTCCTTCACACCTTGTCCACCACACCAGCTCCTGGGGGAGGAAAAAGCTTTTCTCAGCTCTGTGGCCCAACTTCTGCCTTCCTGGCATCCCAGGAGTGGCAGGGAACAGATTAAAGGCGCTTCACCAATCCCAGCATCACAGGAGCACAGCCCTGGCACAACTCGATGGTGAGCGAGGGATCCCAACCCCAGCCCTTGCCCCCCATACCAGCCGTAGTGGGGAGTCTTGCCCCAGTCCTCCAGCCACAGTTTGATAGTCTGAACTGGGAAGGCTTCAACAAATGGGGACCAAAGGCTGTTGGGGTGAGCAGTGGATGCCAGGTTGAGTGCTGGAGAGAGGGTCCATTGCTGGATTGTTGCTCCCTGGACAAGAGTTGACCCTCCCTGGAGTCCAGATCTGCCCAGCCTGCAGGCTGCTAATTAGATGATCTAAGTATCACTAGAGCTGTGTTGCCCCTACAGATCCTGCCTGCCACAGGCGCTGTGCTGCCTATGCCCCTGCCACAGCCCCCTGCCCACTTCTCTTTCCTAGCACTGGGAACGGCTGGCACATCCCTGGGGACAGCCAGGCAAAACAGCCCCATCAAACCCCTAGAGAGATGAGCTGACCCCTGCCAGCCCCTCAGAATGTCTCAGGGGGGTAGGCACTTCCCTCACTCTGAGCCCCTGCAGAGGCACACTCCTGCCCCCCCTGTGCCCAACAGCCCTGGCTACTCCTGCCAGCTTCACCAGCACCAGCTGAAGCTTGAATTTCCCTGCGGACAATGGGGAAGGCGAGCTGGGATTGTAACCAGAGTGGGAGATAAATAAAGCTGCACAGAAGTTTCCATTACCCGCACCTCAGGCTTCTGTGGGGAGACATCAAAGCTGAGCCCTCTCTGCCCCAAGTTCCTGTGTCCCCAGCCCATCTCCCTGGCTCCCGGCCTGCCCCCTCAAAGCTCCTCAGCCTGGCACCGAGGCTCCGGCAGCCAATGGCACTGACACTAATCACCTTCAGAGCATGGAGTGGAAAAGATGATTCGTGTCATAGCATGGGAAAACCCTCCTCCTCTTCCATCTCCTCCTTGCCAGGGGGCAGAACTGGCCCCAGGGAAGCCACGGAGGAGAACTGGATGGTGGTACCTGCTGGTACCACACTCTTGCCAGCAACAGAGGCACCCCTGTGGTGGCACGGCCTGGCATGGCCTGGCCCGACATGAAAGACCCCAAACTGGGGTAGGGTCCCATGGGGGAGCTCTTGATCCCCTGGAATGCCTGCAGACAGCACCAAGCTTGGATCAAATAACACATCCAGGGTTTATTGTTTTTTCCATTCCTTGCAGCTAATGATCAAAAAAAATTTAAAATAAATTACAGAATTAAATAAACATGGATGGATTATTCCTCTCCCTGTCCCTTCCCCACCAACCCCCAAAGAAAGCGTTATAAGGAGTCACTGGATTTGGCAACAGCAACAACAAAACATCCTCTAGGAAAAAGCGGCTACTTGTCAGTGAGTGGTGCTGGGGGATCCTGCAACCTTGCCCCCCTATACCTGGGAGTGTCCCTCCTGCTGCACACAGCCCTTGCCCCTTACCCATGAGGCCACTTCTTCCAGTGTGGGGGCCAGCCCCCGTCTCTAGACGTGAGTCGGGTTGTCCAGGTACGGGTCCGTCTTGGTCATGTGCAGCATGACTGTAGGGGCTTTGTAATGGCAGTGTCCCCCACCACAGCTGACCCCACTGCAGGGCTTGCTCCGCGTCCTCATGCCCAGCCGCCTGTTGCACAGGCTCTGCCAGGTCTGCAGCGTTTTAGAGCTCCACACCCACACCCCGCTGGTGATGCCCACCACCAGTGACATGAAAATCTTTAGCATGAAGACAGCCACAGTGGGCACCGAGGCCTCAAGGGAGCAGTCGGTGGCATGGCGGCCAGGCAGGCGCAGGCAGCCACGCTCCAGTGCCCGCAGCATCCAGTAATCCACATTCAGCCGCTCGTAGAAGTAGCAGACAATGACACAGGTGGCCGGGACAGTGTAGAGGATGGAGAAGACCCCAATCTTCACCATCAGCTTCTCCAGCTTCTCTGTGTTGGTGCCACCCGTCTTCATGATCTTCCGGATGTGGAATAGGGCAACGAAGCCAGTGAGGATGAAGGAGGTGCCAATGACCAGGTAGCAGGAGAGGGGGATGAGGACAAAGCCAGTCAGGGCACTGATGTCCATGCTCCCCACATAGCACAGCCCCGTGAGCTCATCCCCTGCCACCTTCCGCATGGTGAGGATGACAATGGTCTTCATGGCTGGGATGCCCCAGGCAGCCATGTGGAAGTAGCTGCTGTGGGCCTCGATGGCCTCATGTCCCCACTTCTTCCCAGCAGCCAGGAACCAGGTGAGAGTGAGCACAACCCACCAGAGAGAGCTAGCCATGCCGAAATAGTAGAGGATGAGGAAGACAATGGTGCAGCCTGTGCTCTCCAGCCCCTCCTGTATGATGTAGAGCTCACCGTTCTCCCGGTCACAGGCAATGTTCTCAGCCCCAGCCACAGAGCGGATGATGAAGGCCACAGAGTAGACGTTGTAGCACATGGAGAGGAAAATAATGGGCCTCTCAGGATACTGGAAGCGGTGGGGGTCAAGCAGAAAAGTAAGGACGGTGAAGGCAGTGGAGACAAAGCAGAGGGTGGACCAGACAGCCATCCAAATGAAGGCGAAGTCCTTGTCCTCCCGGGACCAGTACACGTCCACCCCGGGGGAGCACCTGGGTGCGCATGAGAGGCTCTTCTCCACGTACTGGAACTTCTCAGGATTGTCGCAAGCTCCCAGCCCATTGGCTCCCCGTCCCTCGGTAGCAGTACCAGGTGGCCAGGGCCGGGGGGCCACAGGCAGCATCCCCTGTCCCTTGTGCGGCTCAGCAGCTGAGGCATTTTCAGGGGCCTCCATGCAGAGGGCATTGGGGTCATTCTTGGTGGGCAACCTGCCACAGTCAAGTGACTCAGGCCAGCCGAAATTGAACTGTTCCATTATGGGGACACACTTGTGTCGGGCCTGCTCACACATGGGGCGGCAGGCAGGGATGCTGGCGCTCACCTGATCGGTGCACATGGGTGCGTAGAGGGAGCAGAGGAAGAAGCGCAGGTGAACGTGGCAGCCGTACTCCACCAGCGGGGCGAACTCGTGCAGCTTCAGGGCGGCCTCCCGCTGGCTCTCGTGCCCCAGCAGGTTGGGCATGCGGGTCAGGTTGTACCCGATCCCCCGGCACATCGGGATGTCCACAGGCTGGCACCGCGCCGCGCGCCCCCGCGGGCCCTCCAGTCCCGCCAGCTCCAACCCGCGACCGCCCACTCCAAAATGCCACAGCACCCAGAGGGCCACCCGCAGTCGTGCCGCCGCCGCCGCCATCGCCCGCCGCCCGCCCCGGCCCCGCGGCTGCTACAGCTCCGCCATCGCCCGGCCACGCTGCCCCCGCCGCCACGGGGCCGATCGCTGCGGTGCTGGAGGCGCCGCGCCGGGGCAGCCCCCGGCCCCGGCCCCGGCCCCGGCCCGCGCCATGCGGCGGCGGCCCCGCCGAGCGCCCCGCGCCGCCCCGCGCCCGCCGACACCGGCAGCACCACCGAGCCCTCCCGCCCCGCCCCGCCCCGCCCCGCCCCGCCGGGCGTGTCCGGGAGGGGGCCGGACGGGACGGGACGGGGCCGGACGGGGCGGGGGACGGGGCGGGGGGCGGGGCGGGGGGCGGGACCCACGGCGGGAAGTGGCGGCGAGGTCCGCGCGCAGCCCGGGAGCTCCCCGGCGCTGGGGACGCGCGGGAGGGGGAGACGCAGTCACAGAGCGCACTGAGGGACGCGCACACGCAAACACGTGTGCACAAACAGAACATTTACACAGCTGTAGATACACAGATACACACGTGCGCGCTCTCGCACGCACTAATGGGCACATGTCCCTGTGCACACAGACAGATAACGTGCACACTCACAGACATGCACACCCTTCCACACATCTTCCACACGCATGTGCACACCCTAACGTGCACAGGCCCACACACATTATCACATACTAAAACACACACACATGCACACGTTAACATGCACTAACACACACAGACATAGCCACACACTAATGTGGACACGCACACATGCATTAAGAAACGTGCCCATACCGTGTGCATGTCCATATGTACACACGCATACACTCACATGTACATGCCCACGCACACCTAGACAAGCACAAACAGGCTAACACATGCACACACACACGCACACACTCATGCACCCATAAAGGCATACACATACACTAACATACACGTGCACATATACTCACAGACAGACACATGTGCACATCCACACACTGCCAGCCAGGCCCCGCACAGGGGAGTGCACTGGCACATGTATGCACACATACACCTGGGCACAGGATCACACAAGACCTCACGGCTGCCCAGACCCACCGAGTGCTGCCAGGCCCCCCGTGTGCCAGCAGGGTGTGCGTGCGCGGCTGAGCACACCTGGGCGCACCCCAGGGCTTGTTGTCCCTGGGGGAGGGATCCTCTCCCCGCAGGAGGACATCCCTCAGTTTGGGAACACAGACTGCAGCTTCGGTGCCGCTGCTGAGAACTGGAGAACTCACAGCGCGTGGCACATGGTGCCCCTGGGGCTGAGCACGGGGTAAGACAATGGAGACTCCGGGAAATGGCTCAGCTCCAGTGCCCACAGCACAGGCTAGGAAAGCCGTGTCTCCGGCTGAACAACAATTCAGGGCAGGGGACAGCAATGTCACTATGAGGCCAGGGCAGCTCCTGGGAGGTGACACAAGTCAGGGTGGTCAAGCCGGGGCTGCCAGACCCCAAAGTCCAATGTCCCACTCATAGGCTGACCAATTACATCCAAGGCACAGGGAGATGTTACACTCCGGGGGTGGCGGCACCCTGCGGACAGGCTGTGCTGCCCGGGCCACCATCACAAGGTGCAATCAGCAGCCCCCACTCCTACGAGCTGCTGATCCCAGGTCAGCCCGGGTTGCTCTGTGCCATCTCCAGCATCCCTTTTGGAGCAGCTTGTCCACCCTGGGGTGATTCCAGCAGGGTCCCTGCAGTGTCCTGCAGGACATCTGGCATCCAGTGCCTGGCTGGCGCCAGGGGGTCCGGGCATCCAGCCATTCCTAGTCATTCCCACAGCCCTGCGATTTCTTTAGTAACAGCATAACAACCTGTCAGCGCGGCTCCTAATCACTGACACCCACTGTGCAGGATCCAAACATCCTGGGTCCGGCACTATAGGGAAATTCCATGGGAGCTGCTTATCAACCATGTAACGGAGCACGAGATAAGGCGTCACCCCGGAATTTCCCTCTAACATGGGGTGTCTGCACAATGGGCTCCAGAGCCCTATGAAAAGGACTATTGGAGGATATTTGGGATGTTGGGATGTTTTTCACCTTGGCCACCAGCTCTGGGGTGTTTCAGAAATCACTGTCCTGTGTGCTTAGTGACACAAAGCTTCAGGGGGCTTCATGGTGTGGGTTAGGGCCACATACTCTAACAACTGATTGTTTGGGGGTAGTTTGTGCTGTGGTGCAGCTCTGGGGACAAATTGTCACGCACAGCTGAGCAGCAAAGTGATGGGGATGGAGGTGGCATGTGTATTGTGCTGAGACCTTTCCCTGGGTCCTTCATCTCTCCAACCCCCAGACCCAGGACACGTGTCCTGTGTGAGGTGAGGGACCCAAGGCAGTCACTGCCATCACTCCAGGACACCCCAAACATAACTGTGGCCACTAAGGCTTTCCTTCAAGGAATTGATTGCATAGGAAAGCTGGGAAGCATCACCTGGAAAGCCTGAAATGTCGCTGACCCAGCCCTGGCTGCCCAGTGAGGTCCTGGATGGGCGGTGGGCACAGGCAGGGGCTGGATGAGACCCGGGGTCCTCGCCCCACCTTCCTGGCTCCCCCCCCATGGGTGCCCTCCACCTGGACTATGAAAGGTTGGGGGCGTTGGGGGGGAGAGGGCACAAATAAATATATTTTAATTTAATTTTCCTTTAATATGTAAAACTGTTGCTCTTGGCTCCTGTTACTGCAGCCTAGCCAAGAGCAACATACGGATTTTTGGAGTCAAGGGGCTCGTTGTAGAGGTGTGGCTGCCCCTAACCTTTGCCCTGCACCTTGGGGTGCTCCTCCCTCATCCCCCCCACCAACCCCCAGGTACTCCTCGGTGTGTCCAAGCCCTGCCTGAGCCCCAAGGAGCTTCATCTCACCCCAGAGGTATGCAAGGGATATCAGGAGGTACCACCAGCACCCCAAGCCTTGCCCTTGCACTGCCCTACTGCCTGTGCCTGATGGAGAAGTGACCTGTCCCTGCCTGCTCGCACGCCTGGGTAGCGCAGGGACGGCGGGGAGGGGACAGTGCAGGAGCGGGGACATCCCGGCCACGAACAGAAGCCGAGATCTCCAGCAGGTCTGGGAGCCCCACAGTGAAAACAAGAACCTCAGGTAGAGCAACACAGAGATTTACGGTCTTGGAAGTGGCCCTGCGCTGTGGATCCAAGATCAATAGCAGAAAGAAAGGGCTCTCAGAACTGCTCAGGAATTCTGCCCGGGAAGCGGCCAGGCAGGAGAGCGGGACGGATCGCCGGAGCCCGGGAGCCTGTGGTTCCTGGCAGAGCTTTGCCCCATTTCCTTTCTTCCCGTCAACAGCGCCTGAAACCTGTGCGAGAGCCTCGGAAGGAGAGGGAATGAATGGAAAAAATCCACTGGCTGCCCCCCCCCCCCATATCCCGGGTACAGGGGGCTGCAGCAGCGCCCCTCTGTCCAGCCGTGGCATGGGGGACGCCGTTCTGGGAGGAAGGGCTTGGGGGAAGCTCTTGGCACCAGAGATGGGGACAGCCCTGATGGGAGTCAGGGAGGGGCAGTGGAGGTGGGGTGGTAGTGCAAGGGAAGGGATGGTGGAGCTGGGGAAAGGGTGATGGAGCAAGAGAGGAGGCAATGGATGTGGGGAGAGGGAGAGGAAAGAAGATGGGGAAATGGAAGTGGGTGAGTGATGGAGTAAGGAAGAGAGTTATGGAGGTGGGGAAGGAGCAGTAGAGTAGAGGAGAGGGTGATGAAGCTGGAGAGGGGGGCACCAGAGCCTGGGAGAGGTGATGGAGCAGAGAAGGGAGCGGGCAAGGGAGGAGGTGATTGATTCAAGGAGGAGGCAATCAACTTGGGGAAGGGGTCAGCAGAGCAGGAGAGGGGGCAATAGGGCAGGGGAGGATGTATAACGGCAGGGCATCAGAAGATGGAGCTGGGCAATGGATTTGGGAAGAGGGTGGTGTAACTGTGGCAGGACTGTGGGTGCTGCTTTGCCCAGCCTTGGCCAGGGCAGCAGGACTTGTTGCAAGGAGGTGGGGGGCGCCATGCCATCATTGCCCTTGCCTCTGTCCTGATGAGCCCCCAGATCCCGAGTGGTCCCAGTTCCCACCAGTGCCTGGCTCGTAGACAGAGGCATGGGCTGGGGGCAGGGAGAGGAATCCACGAGGACAGGCCAAGTCCATGTGAGCCAGGGCTCTGGGCACCCTGTGCCCTACCTGCCAGCTTGGAAGCAGGAAATGGCACAGTCCTGCAGGGATCTGGGAGGGATAATTTTCCCTTCCTGAAGAATTTCACAGGAATTGCTGTGCAAAAGGCCAGCGGCTTCAGTTTCAAAAGGATGCCAGTGCCAGGCCGGATGGGCTGGTGAGCAGGTGGAGGGGTCCATTCTGGGAGCAACCCATGGGGCTGTGGACTGGCACCCACCCAGCCAGAGAGGCAGATCACCCCTGCCCCAGCCACCATCTCCTTGGGGACACCAGGATCACCACGAGTGATCCTCAAGCCCAAGCTCCTCCTGCCCCAGGCACAATCCTGTGTGATACCAAGGCACACACATGTGCAACAGACTGTGCCCACCATAGGACAACTGTTCTCTGTGCCCCTGGGCAGGTTCCGTGCCATGGGCAGGTGGAGTAGTGGAGAAAGATGTGGATTTTGGGGTCTGGTCCCCAAAGAAGCAGGTGGAGAGCAAACAGTGTCCCCAGGCAGTGTCCCAGTCACCTCCTGGCCTCTGGTACTCTGCAGGTATTTGTGGTTACAACCCAGCCCACGGTGCAAGGACACTGAGGCCAGGAGTCGGGGATGCAGGCTGACACGTGTGACATTACCAGGGATGCTCTCTGCAGCCTTGTCAACCCATCACCCCCCAGACGGGAACTTGTGGGTCCTGGTGCCAGCCAGCCCCCCCTCCCCAGCCCTGGCCACAGTATCCCTGGGCCATGACATCCCCATTCACACAGCAGTGACACAGATTAGGGAGGAGACACACGGCTCAGGGATCCCTGGGAGCCTGAGGGACCACGTGCAGCTGTGGAATTCAGTAGATGGGGCAGAGGACAGTGGTGTGTCCCATGGGAGCCATGGCTGGGAGAACGAGGGAGGAGAAAGACAATGTCTCTACCTCACCCACAATATTTTATCTGGTGAGTGTGGTGGCAGCACAAGGAGTTACTTTCAGCTCCTGGCAGCACTGAGACAATTGTCCCCAGCAATGGGACCTCTCACATCAATGGGAAATCTGGACTGAGCCACACCCACCCTCAGCCACCTCATTTACCCCTGCAGACCCCTTCTAGGGGGACAGGAGCCAGGTGAGCCCTGGCAGCAGCCATTCACTCTGAACCCTACTGGTGGCAGCAGCTGAAGATTGGAGCAGCTGCCTGAGAGAGGCAGATGAATGGTTGGAGCTCCCTCCCAGCTGCCTCAGCCCCGGGAAGAGCTGCTCATATACCCTCCCATGCTGGGCCATGGGGCCACCATGTGTCCCCTCAGGTGACCTTCAGTGCCCACCTCTGTTTCCTGGCAGCCCAAGGATGGGCCGAGGAGGTTCCTTGTGCTGGGAGCAGGCTCTGAGGTGCTCCCAGACAACATCCCAAGCCAGCACAGAAGCCTTTTACCCCCAGCCCTGCTTGCCCCCCGAAGTGAAATTTCTTCCCCAGGATCCTCCATCCTGGGGCGGGGGTGCTGGCACCAGGTCCTGGTGCTCACATACACACTCAGTCCTTTCTTCAGCCTCAGCCACAGGCTCGGTGCTGGCAGGAGGCTCCACGCTGCACAATGCACCTCCTTGTTCACCAGCCCAGGGCTGGCTTGTGGGGACTGGCAGGGAATCGCCTCCATTTCCTGCTGGAGTTTTATTACATTCACCGTATAAATAAATAAATACAATCCAGAGAAGAAGGGGAGAAGCACGGGGCAGGCTGGAGCCAAGCAGAACATGGGCTGGGACTCAGCCCCACAGCACCAGGGCTGGGGGCACCCTGGAAGGGGGTAGGAGATGCACCATAGCAGCTGTGTCCTGGGTTGTTCATGCTCCCTGCACCCTCAATGCCTTTCCAAACAGCAGCAAAATCCAGGAGGCAACTGCCTGGTCAGGGACTGCGGTCACCAGTCTGGACTGGAAGAGAAACCTTCTTCCAAGTAATTTGGGAAGACTTGGAGCCCCCTCAAGCCCTGCCACCTCCTGATGAATTGCTGTGTCACACTGAATGATGCCAAGAACTTCTGAGCCTAGATCTTCTGCACAGGTTTAGCCTTTTACAGAATAATAGGCTGGATACAGTCAAAGCATCCCCTGGGAAGAAGGAACATTCTCAGAGAGCTGAGTCCCAGTCCCAGTATGCTGCAGGAGCAGGGAGAGCTCTTGGAAAATGCTAGAAATGGTTTTATCACACCACTGACTTGGCCAAACTGCCCACTTGGTTGCCAAGACCATCCACATGTCTCCAAGTGCAACCTCAAGGCTCTGTCACCTGGCACTTCCCTGGGTGCGCAACAGCCATGGAGGACTTTCTCCAGGTCCTCACCTACTGGCAATGCCATTGGTGCTGTGGTTCTCCAGCTGCATGGACCAGGAGGAAGAATCCTGGCTTTTCCAGGGCTCTTGGGTTGAGTTGGTGTCAGCTCCCCCACACAGCTGGGCCCAGGTGCAGGGAGAAGACAGGAGCAGCCCCAACTGATGGTCTCCTGTCCCTGATACCTCTGGGTGAGCATATCTCCTCCCAGTTACTGGACAGAGTTATCAGTGCTGGGAAGCCCCATACTGCATTCCTCCCTTACTTCCCAGGCTGCAAACACCTTCTAATAGGTGGCATCCCAGTCTATGGCAGGAAGTTGGAACAAGAGGATCTTTAAGGTCCCTTCCAATCCAAACTACTCTCTGATTCCACAGAAGCAGCCCATGTTCAGGCATCATTCTGATGGTTCCTACCCAAGGTTGGGTCGCTCTGCTCTGGACAAACCATCTGGCACCAGCATCCTCCTCCCTGGGCTGGTTCCTCTTTGAGTACTGCCTCTTGTCCTCCTCTCCATATGGAGAACCCTAGGAGATCCTCACCGCTCACTTGGCCAGAGGAGGAAAGAGAAAGTTCCTCAGACTAACCTGATCACCAGAGAGCTGCTACAGTGCAACAATTCCATCCCCACCTTCCCTGGGCCTACTCTGAAGAGGAGCTGCTGTGGATGAGCTGCAGCTCAAGGCCCCGAGTTCCCCAGAGCCTTATTTCTCAAAGAACAGAGCCTGATGTCCTGGCAGGGCCAGCTCAAGGGACACAGAATTTTGACAAGTTTAGGATAAAGAATTTTCTGCTCTGCTGGAGATGGACCCAGAGCCCTTCTTCCCTTTTGCCTCCCATCACCCACAGGATTTGGGTTCATGTCCAGATGGGAGGCTCTTGATGGGTCATTCTGCTCTTCATTGTCACCAGCTGGTCAAATGGGCTGACACCTCTCAGGGATCAGAAAAGCCCGCACCTGCTTGGCCCCCTAAACACTCAACTTGGCAAGTTCAGACCTGATCCCAGTCTCCCTGGGGGAGATGGGATTTAGGCACAGGGAATCCAAACCAGCAAAGAACTACACCCCAGATGATCCAAGGATGTTCCAGAAAAGCAATGTGACCTCTTGCCATTCCCTGCAGGTCCACGCAGTCAGGAGCATGTCAACCCTCCCAGCTCCCTGAGGCATCCATCCCTTGGGCAGCACTGGAGCATTCCACCAGGGAAGGACTTTGCACTGGAGCAGCACCAGCATGGCCTCCTTCTATCTCAAAAACACCCTAATATGCCAACATCTTTGAAAATATTTAAAAACCCAAAGTTTAACAAAGAAAGCAAGCAGCACCGTGGTGGGGGAGCCAGCTGCAACTTTTCTTTTTCCAAAAAATATCTTCACAAGATGGGGCAGTGCCTTGTCAGGTCTATCATCATCATCATGGCACCAGGAGCTAAAAACAGCAACTTGGAATGGAGACCCTCAGGTATGTCAAACAAAAACACAATTCCCCATTCGCTGGCTAATCCTGTTCTCCTTGAGGGGAAAAAACCCACAAATCTCCCAGATTTATTCAGACAAACTCAGCACTTTTGAGTTTTGCTGATGGTGTCTAAATATAGTTTGTGAGAAACAAATAATCTTTCAGGGATTTCTGCTACCTCCATCTCTCCAACCACCTTGTTTAAAGGTCAGCGGCTGCAGTGAGGGCTCACAGGCATCACTGGCCAGGAGCCTGGAGATGAAGAATTGAGCTTTTTGGTGTGCCACCAAGGCTGTGAGCTGGGTCATCCATCCCTGGGCTACTCCAGCAGTACTGGGGTGGGCTCTGGGGTGGCTCTACTCTGTCCCCATCCCCAACTCCAGCCTGTCTGTCTCCTGGCCCTGCTAATAGCACAAATTTCCCTGTCATGTGCTGGTCACTGGAGGAGATGGGGAGAGCAAAAGCTGTTATTGGGGAAGCTGCAAGCTAGAGGTGACATCCCTGTCCCTGGAAGTGTTCAAGGTGAGGCTGGATGGGGCTTGGAGCAACCTGGTCTAGTGAAAGGTGTTTGGTGAACAGAAGTGAAAGGAATTTGGAACTGGATCATCTTTAAAGTCCCTGCCAACTCAAACCATTCTGTGATTCCAATTCCATGATCTAATCCCACAGCAGCAGGAGACAATAGATCTGAGCTCTCTGAGTGCCCTGCTCAGCCTCTTCCCCTGATGTTCAATCTGCATGTTCCTGCTTTTGCCCTGCCCCACGGTACCCTGAGTTACCTTCCTTCCCTTTCCGTCCCTAATCCTGTTCCACACAAAAAGAGCCACAGGCAAGGGAGTTGGTGCTGGCTGGCAGAGCTGAAGGTCCCACCAACTCTACATACTCCCCAAATCCAGGGCTGGAAAACAAACTTGTCTCCAGGTCTGCAGCAGAGCCATGGCCCATGGAAATGTCATATCCTATCACCCTACTGACTGTGGCTGTCAGAGGGTTGTGTTGGCAGGACTGAGGGCAGAACCCAGCTGCCCTCTTAGGTGAGTCCAAGTGTTTCTGCAGCCAGCTCATGGCTCCCAGTAATACAGGTTTGCTGCAAACACCCCAGGAGCAGCAGTAAGGTGTCTAAGTGGGATTTGAGATATCTGCATGCCACGGGGGATGGCCTTGGGTGGTGGGAGGGAGCTGCAGTACTGCAGCAAACCTGTGTCCAGCCCTGTGCTCCATGTTCAGGCAGGTCCCCTGGCACCTCTCTAGCATTCCCATCACATGTCAGCCTCAGGGATGCCAGACCATCCCATGGGAGCTGAAGTCCAGGCAGCTTATGGAGCTGCCCTGCTTCCCAGCAAATTCCTGGCCCCAACTACCCTGAGTGGGGACACCTCTCAGATCCACTGGGCTTTGGCATGTACCATGTCCATGTCCCTGCCATGGGCTCTGCCCTGGCAGGTAGGTCACATCCCAAAGCCCCCAGTGACCCCACACCCCTCCTCTCCCACATTTTCCACCTTCACTGCAAACCTCCAGTGAAGGAAAATGTGAAGCCATGGAAAACCAAGCCTGTCCCTGTCAGCCAGGCCACATTCCTCCTCCCCCTCCTCCTCAGCCCCTTGACTCTCAAGCCACAGATTGTCCAGCTCCAGGATCTCCAGTGTCCCACCACAGCTGGTTGCCCACTCCCCCTGTGCAGGATCTGGAGTTTCAAGGGTGACAGTGCTGCTGGTGTAGCTCCAGTGGTTCCCCCAGTCACCTTTCCCTGTGTTGCTCCAAGCCCAGGTCCTGCATTAGCTCCAGCCTTCCTGAGTCCACATTTGGGACTGGTCTCTCCGGCATCCAACATAGGAGGCCAGGGAGACATCACTGTCCCTCTCCTCTGGGCTCACCAAGGGGAGCAGAGCTGGGAATCATCACATTCCTGACCCTTCCACCTGGAATGACCACAACCTTCCCCCCCACACTTCTCATTTCTGACACAGGTCAGTATTTCCACCCTCAACTTTCAGGCCCATGTGCAAAATCTGAAGTCTTCCTTTGCCTACGTAACTCCAGAACCTTCTCTACTATCTCCTGCAGAATCAGCCCCCAGAGCCTGTCAGGCACAGTTCCCGTCTGGCTTCGCACAAGAGGATGCTCTGCACTGTGGGAGAAACAGGGGAGGCACCAGGATACACTGAACACAAGATGTGCATGGGAAGGGGTGGACAAACTGCCAAAATCCCAGAGAAAGCAGCTCAAATCTGATTTTTTTTTTTTTTCCCAAAACCTGGAAAAAGAAGTGCAGGATCATCAGGGAGCTCCCACTTTCCTGCCAATGTCAGGACGAGGTGAGGGGTTGAGGATGCATAAGCTGGACCCCTCCCAAGAGCATCCTTACCTGGGAGCTGCATCATCCCTAGGGAGATCCCTTGGGCCCTACTTGGATGGGAATGCTTCTGTCAGCTCTGGAGCCACAGCTGTATCCTGAAACAGAGGTATTCTGAAACAAATGCTAACTGTTCCCAGTTAAGGACAGAACTTGAATACTTATCAGCACATGGTACCAGCCCTAATGATTTTCCCAAGATGGCTGGGAATGGGAGCAGTGGAGCTGGGGAAGGCTCCTGCTGTTGGCATCTGCCCCGAGAGGGGAGATTTGTGTCTATACTGCTTCCACGGAAAGGGAAAACATGCTTTGGGCTCCCCTGGGCTTTCATAACAGCTCCTCAGGGGATGGAGCAGAGGTGTGGAGGTCCCCAGGGACCCCAGTGCTCCATAGCAATAGTGCAAGACCTGGCCCAGTGTCCCCTCCACCTCCCCCTGCTGTGATTGGCTGTCTTAGGGTATCCCAAAAGTAGCTGGGGCCAGGGCTGAGATAGCACAACCCCACAGCAGCCCCAGCATGAGATATTCCCAGCTGGGCTGAGGACATTGAGTGAGGACACCGGGGGCTGCATGGCCCTGCAAAACCACCCAAATATGGCAAACAACTGAACACAGAGCTTGGCTGGGCTGTGAGTGCCCTTCAAGGAACTCAGACAAGAGGAAAGCAGAGATGTTTCCCCTGGATCCCCAAGGCTGAGCTAGGCTGGATGCTCTGCATGTGATACCACCCTCACTGCTTCTGCAGCTCACAGAATTTTCAAAGAGATTTTCTCAAAACTGGAGGAAAAAGCCTTATGGAAGTTGCAAAGTCATGAAGAGCAGCAACACAAGATGGCAATATGGGGGTCCAGTGGCACCCAATGCCCTCAAACCCACTCAAGAGAGAGCAAGCTGCCAAAACCTGACAGATGCTGGAAACGCTTTCAGCACACACGGAAATCCCTGGGGCTGGGTGCCAACTCTGCTAGAGGGGTTTGCACCTGGAAACACCAGCTGAGGGCACTGGGAGCCCCTGCTCTGCTTGGGGGGATCCCCTTGGTGACCACATTGCTGGGGAGGTGAGGTACCCCAAATCACCCTGTAAGCAACAGCCGCTTCTTCCATTACCCAGCCAGCAGTGCCAGCACACTGGGGAAGAAAGGAATTTCTGTGTAAATCCCATTTACTGTCGGGTTTCTCACTTCCCACCCAGTAGACAATCCCAGCCCTCAGAGTAGCACTGCACGAAGGGGCAGTTTGATGTATTTTTGGAAGGAGAGGAAAAAAAAAGCCCTGTCTGAAAAGAGCCTCTTTCAGCTAATAATGAAGTGAATATTATATTAAGAGTGAAAACATATTCAGGGGAACTTACAGAGGGAGACAGAAAACCTTTTCATAACACCCTGGCCACAAACACAACTGCCAATTAAAGCGGCTTCGCTCTCCGGCTGGTGCCAACACAAACGAGGGGCCAGGAGCGGAGCGTGGAGCTGGCGCGGTCTGGGGCCGGCTGGGCTCGCCTGCGGCTGGCAGCACCAAGGAGCTCCTGCTTCCATGACTTCCAGGGCCAGCCATTGGAACAAAAAGATCCAAGTCCCTTGTCCTTACCTGGGGGAACGGGTGCCAAGTGAGGCAAGGGACTCCGGTGCCATGGGGGTCCTTGGTCCTTGTCCCAGCCCAGGGGCTCCAGTGCCATGGGAGTTCCTGGTTCCTGCCCCAGCCCAGAACAGGGTGCCCAGTGACTCAAGGGGCTCCAGAATCCCAGGGAGTCCTCTGCCCCTATACCAATCCAGGGGATCCAGTGCTACAGGGGTCCTTGGTCCCTGCCTGCAGCCTCCTCTCTGCCCTGTCAGCAGCACAGGGATGGTGGCAGGAGCCTGAGCCCCCAAGTTCCCCCCAAGATCAGCAGGATTGCTCCTGGCCCAGGGGAGGGTACTGAGCACCCATCCAGGCTGAGCTGATAGGACCAGCATCCCCACGCATACCAGGAAGGTTTGGGGGGATGCTGCATTTGCCAGTGCAGCACTTTGTGCCTTGGAGGAAACCTGTGACCAGCCTGCATCATAACAGGAGGTGCCACAATGTGGAGCACCTTCCAGCACTCCTATTTCACATGCCCTGGATGCCTCAGCACAGGTTTAGCACAGCCATTTCATGTGTTTTGGTTGCTTGCCAGCAGTCTCAGCTCACCCTTGCCTCTGGCAGAGCACAGCCCACACCATAGGGGCCACAAGGACACCCATCCACAGTCTCCAGGCTTTCTGCACCAGGTGCCAGTGGAGGAAACAGGCTTGGAGTGGGATCTCATTGCCCTTATGTGCTCTTGGGGGTCAATGGTGTGCAGGGGAGGACAACATGATGGGAGATGCTCAGGTGACACACAGGGGTTGTGATTCACACTTCAAAGAGGCTTTATCTTTGCAGCCCAAGGATCTGCTGGATTGGTGGGTTGAGGGTGCATGACATTTCAGGTTTGGATTAACAGCCATGCCAGGAAAACTTCACCTGAGATCAGATAATCTTGGAATTGAGCAAACCCAGCACAGCTGCAGAGCTGCAGGTTGACATTTGATAAACCCAAACTGGAAATACAAGACCACTGCTGAGCTGGGACCAACATTTGGAACAGGGAATACATTGAAGATGTTTGTCAAAAACTATTTCATGGAGGGGGACGAAGGGAAACATTTTGGCCAAAATTAAAAATTCTAGTAGGAAACTTTTCTCTGATTCAGTGTTTTTTGACTACCACCCTGAAAGCGTGGCTCTCTGTCGAGATTTTTGTCTCTTTTGCTCAAAGAATAGTATTTTGGCTTTAATGCTAAGTCAGGATCCAAACACACCTGATTTTGCCCAGGGGCTAAGAGATTGTATTTCCTCCCTTAATAATGAGAAAGAAGGAAGGAAGGGAGAAAGGAGGGGAATAAAAAGGGAAAAAAAAGGGAAAAAAAATAAAGTAGTTTTTCAACCTAATTTGGTAAAGAAAAGTACACTTCAGCAAGATCTACCTCACCGTGGGAAGTCTTCAACAGCAACAAACTGCCTGTCAACACTCTGGGTGAAGTACAATTAACCAGCATGGCCTGGGTGGCAGGGAAGGGTGGCTGCTGTTCCTACCGTGTGTGCTGATAGCAGCAGGACTGGAGCGGCTCTTCCAGAGGCTTGGAAAGCTTCTCACTGTGCCACAGCAGTCACACCCGTCCTACACTTCAGATTTAGCAGATGAAACATCTTTCTCAATGGGGTCTGTCCCCACAGTTTGGGGTCCAGGAGATCTTGCCTTTCCAAGGTCATTAGTGGACAGCGATGTGCCAAGTCTCCATTCGTGGATCCAGCTGCCCACAGTCTTTTGACCCAAGGGCTGGCAGGGAAGTGCCAGCACAGCCCTTTCAGGGAACTCCTGGGAGGCACAGCTGTCCCATTCTAGGAAACTTGCTGTGTTTATGTCTTCAGAACTATCTTATCCCAGGAAGCACAAAGTTTTCTGCTTCTTGTAGGGAAGAGGCATCAACTCCCACTCAGAGTTACTATGAAATTTACACAAAGACAGATATCCAGATTTAAAGGCCCTCAGAAAGGAGTCCCAAACACCGCTGGGAAGGAGGCATTGCCATCTAGTGTCAGGCTAAGAAAGGGCTCAGGGAGACACTGGCCCTGCAGCAGGAGCTGAAACTGGATAATCCCAGTGGGTCCCTTCAGTTTAGGATATTCCATGCTTCTACAATTCTTCTCTTAGTGCCAGCCCAACCTCTGCGGACTGGAGATATGGTTTTAGACCCTTCTGCAAAAGAGCAAGGCCAAGAAGATGGACAGATGAGGCCATCTGTGATACATGGATGGCTGGGAAGCCCTGGCTGATATGGCTGTGGAAGTCAGAATCATGGAATAGTTTGGGTTGGGAGGGACCTTAAAGCTCATCTTGTTTCACCCCCTGCCATGGGCAGAGACACCTTTCACTAGACCAGGGTGCTCTTAGCCCCAGCCAACCCAGCCTTGGACACTTCCAGGGATCCAGGGGCAGCCACAGCTGCTCTGGGCACCCTGTGCCAGGGCCTCTATGTTCACAGGGAAGAATTTCTTTGCACTATCCCATCTAACCCTGCCCTCTGTCAGTGGGAAGCCATTGCCCCTCATCTTGTTACTCCAGCTGCTTGTCCAAAGTCCTTGTCCAGCTCTCTTGGAGCCTCTTTACACAGAGGAATGGGCTCTAAGGTCTTCCTGGAGCCTTCTCCACATGAACAGCCCCAGGTCTCCCAGCCTGGCTCCAGAGCAGAGGGACTCCAGCTCTCAGAGCATCTCTGACTCTGCATTTATTCAATCCCAGCCACAGCCCCATGTGAGCACACAGAGTTCTGGAGTTTGCTCCAAAGCTGGTATTATTCAGCAATTTTAGATCTAGCATCAACATTCACAGGAACGTTCAGCCAAAACAAAGAGTACAACAACCAGTCACCCATGAAGGGAGCCAGCTCTACAGACCCCATTCCAAATTCCAGCTCCTTTCAGGCATTAATCACTCTTGCAATCACTTTTATTTGTGCAATACATTGGCACAAGTCCTGCCAGCTTTAATGTTCAGGTTGGTTTATTTCCTCAGAACAAAAATATCAAACATATTTTTTTTTAAGAACAACCTGTGTAAATAGAAAACTTCATGGCATCCTCCTCCCCCTTACAAATTTCCTGAAAGCAGCCCGGCATCTATCTGCAAGAGGCAGGACATCAGGAAAGAGTTTTCTTCAAACAGTGTGCATGGGAGAAGAGAAGGAATTTACACAGACCTATTCCTCTCTCCAACAGCACGGATTTAATTATTCTAGAAACTGCCTCAAAACATAGCAAACAAACCAAACTTCAGGAAAATCAGGTTGTGTATAAACACTGAACCTTCACTTCAGTCTCTTGAAGTAATGCAGTGCTCCTGCCCCTTTTCCCAAAACTTGTATGTGATGCTGAGATCTCCATGTGCCAAAAGGCAGACAGCTGCAACAGTCCTAGGATGACAAAGTATCACAGTCAGTGTTTCCCCAGCATCACCTGCACAGTTTATTGAATGTCAGCTCTCAATGATCCATGGTTACCAGCACACACCTCCAGTGACCCTGAAAGAAACACCTAGAATTCCACAGATTAGCACAAATGGAACAAACACAGTAAAATCCCCTTAAATCCATTCAACTTCCTCATGAAAGACTTGGAGAAAACAGAGTATTAAGTGACAAGAACTAAAAACAATCCAGGCCCCTCAGGCAAAGCCCCAAAGCACTCCTTGGGCCACCTCCCTTCCTATGCAGGGTCATCCATGCTTCCCATCACTTAGACTTTTCCTGGTGCTGGGAAACTGAAGCCTGGATACTTACTCTGCCTTTGGGAGAAAGGTGAATCTTGTATGACATAAAGGAATTTCTCCTCAACCTAGATTTCTATTGTTTTTCCCCATATTTCCCTGCTCCCAGCCCCTTCCTGTTGCAGGACAGGAACACTGGAAGGCTTGGCCATCTGGCTGCATCCCAGCAATGGATCACTGAGCACCCCCAGCACTTGGGGCAATTGTTTACCTCACCCCATCACTTGCAAGTTGGGTCCTTAACAGTCTTGAAGCCCTGGCAAGGGAAATGACAATTTCCACATCCAGCAAAACCTCTTTATTTCATCTCAGCCTCCACCCATACCTCCCCCTTCTTTAGGGTAACCAGAAGGAAATTCATATCTTGGTGTAGCATCAGCTTGGTCTGGGTAAGAACCAGGACTGTTTTTAAGTGGTGATTCCTCCCTCCTCAGCTCTAAATTTGAAAGGGAAGCCTCTGGTTACTGATCAGGACTTGGCTCACCTACCTCACCTTGTAATGTCTTCACTGACCTTGTTGCCAAAAGCTCACCTGCTCCTCCAGTGCCTCTCCCAGGTGGGCTTTCCCTCTGCTCCTACAGAAGCAGCACCTTCCTCTCCCTGGTCCTCAGACAGAATCAGCACCTTCCCCTGTGTCTGGTGCCACAGTCACATCCTGCTCTCCTTGATGTAGCTGCAAGTGGCTCCTCTCAAATACCAACACAGAAAAACTCCTACTGGAAGTATTTCCCCAATTTGTGAGCACAAAAAGACACCAAAATACTGTTGGAACATAAGCCTTGTCCCAATCTCATCCACAGGATTACCAGCAGAAGGAAAAACAGAATAAATGAAAACCAAAGAAAATCCTTAGAAACCATTCCCCAGAACAACCCAGTATCTGTCTCCTACAGCAGCTCTGAGTATCAAAGGATACCACCCAAAAGGTGCATGACCTGCTCACAGCTCAGGAACACCAGGAGCCCAAACCCATTTTTATACCCTTCCAGCATCTGCATGCCACCACAGCTGACCCAGCCAGCTCAGCTGCAGTGGCCATTCCAACACATGTAAATCAAATTACTGGTGGCAAAATAGGAAAGCCTGTTCCTTAGAGGATATTGAGTTACAGGCTGCTAACCAGGAGGCAAAAAAAAAAAAAAAAAAAAAAAAAAAAAAAAAAAAAAAAAAAAAAAAAACCAAAAAAACCCAAAAAAAAAAACAAAAAAACAAAAAAAAAAAAAAAAAAAAACAAAAAAAAAAAAAAAAAACAAAAAACAAACCAAGAACTGTGAGGGAAATAGCTTCTTTACATTCTTTACAGACTAAAAGAGGAGAAGATGAAGCATCACATGATGCTCAAAATCCACACCTCATTCATTATACATCCTTGAAAGGCACCACAGGATCACAGGATAACTGGGGCTTTGAGAAACATCAAGACTCTCCAGCCCACCCCTAATGACTCATCTCCCTCTGATGACCCTGGAGCAGTGGGATCATCAGCCCATGGGCTCAGAGCCAGAGCCACACAGAACCTATGACCAAGGGCCACCCTGCCAGAAAACTGGGCCTGAGTCAGCACAATGTGCCTCCTACAAGGGTTGTCCCAAATTTAAAGTTAAGGACAATAAAAGCATAAATGAGTTGAGGAATTTTTAATACTGTCAGAAACACAGGAATGAGACTTCCAGTATACCACAAACGGGGAGTTAGTGCACTCACCAAATCCCATGCTACAGCCTCGTTTAATAGGCCCCCTTGTACTGCCAAACCTTCCAAAACTTTGGGGGTACACAAGGTTCCTGACACACAAAGATATCAGTTGTCAGTCCAGGCTGGCAGCACTTTCCAAGAAAAGAGGGAAAGGAAGCCCATAAAGGACACTTCAGCTGATCTTCTCTTTGAAAATAAATTAGAGGGAGAAAAACATAAATAATTTCTCCAGTTCACAGCAGAAAGTTCTTTCAACCAGGAGAAGGAAAGAAAGGCTTCAAGTGGGAAAAAGGAATCCTTATTCTTGGATGTGCTACAGTGTTCTCTGTATTGTTCAACTAAAGCACCCTTGCTCCTCCTAAAATACAACTGACCTCCACTCTGCTCCTTGTCAGTCTAATCCCAACCCCACACAGCAGTTCTTCCACATGTTCCCAACAGGAATATTTCAAAGCTGATCACTTGGTGTTCCCACCAGCATTTACCTGGGGTTTGGGCTGTCTAATTTGGAACGAAGCTTCTTGTACACCAGGAAAAAAAAAGGATCAGACCAAGAGGTTTCTGGTTTCATGGCTGCTATTTGAAGTAATTAGGTCTTATCATGCAGCTAATTAAAAAAAAAAATATTCAAACTGAAATTCTAAAGCCATTTCAGGGAGTGTTTGATCAGTTTATCTCTTTCATTTCCACCAAATGGCTCCACAATCAGAAGAGAAGTAGAGGGGAATCAATGGACCCTGCAGACAGAGCAGCTGGATAGGGTTCAATGTCCTATCCAGTCCAGTGCTGCTCCTGCATGGAGGAGAACAGCACACTCCAACCAGAGCCCTGCTCCAAGGTTTGTTTCCTTCACTACAGCAGGTTGGCAGCAACTCAGCCATGAAATCCAGCAAGGCACATTCAGATTTCAAAGGTCACACACAAGCCTGTTGGTCTCAGCTATTTTAACTCATCCTTTGGAACTACAAAGCTGATCATCAATTCATAGGGAGTAACACACCAGGTCACGGGTCATTTATAATCATAACTATCACCTTTACTCTGCATTAAAGCCACAATTAACAGTTAATGCTTAAGTAAGGCTTTACAACTTTTTAAAGCTACTTTTCTGCATAAAAAACTGCAGGTGCATCTTCCCCAGCTCCCCCTTTTCTGCCTCCATCTCTAGAAAGGCTGCAGGGAGGTACCAAACACAGCAGATAAAGTTCCTGTCAAAACATGAGGAAACTGGAAAACTCAGAATTGTGCATTTAACCATGGTTTCTGTCAGTTCAGCCCTCACTGCCCCCATGCCTTGAGGCAGTAGCTCCCAGAGTGCTGCACTGGGACAACCCTCAGTGAGAAGAATGCTCTTCAAGGCAAGTATCCAAGAAATCGGGTTGGTGGTGGCAGTCTGGAAAGCTTTCGCACCTCAGAAAAGTGACCTCAAATGATATTCATAGAAATGCAGCCTCCCCTCGTAGGGGAAACAGAACATCTCCTCTTCAGTGCTTCTGTTCAGATCTAAATGGGATTCACAACTGAGCACAGAGAAGAAAGGAAGGGAAGTTGTGACTCAGTAGCCAGAAGGATAAAGTGCATCCTAACACTGCAGCTCCACATGAGCTTGGCTGGGAAAGCAGATGTTATGTGCACACATCAGCAAAGAGCCAAAACCATGAACAGCAACTGCCTGAGAAGTGCTCTTCACTCAGAGCCTGACCAGTCCCAGAGGCACTGACACTTGGGAGAAAAACCACTGCAACCAGGAGGGAACAATCTCATGGACTCCACGAGAGGTTCCTAATGCTGCAGTGCTCTAGAGTGCTAAGATGAAATTCCAGCAGCACCAGTGTGCTCTGAGCAGCTGATAACATTATGTGCTGGGCAATCCACCCTGACACCAGGAGAGGAACAGTTATTTACAACACCAGCCTGTCCTGATTTATCTGGGCATGAGGCATTGCCATCTTAGGGAGCTTTCTCTGAGCAGGTGACATGCCTCAGGGAGAAAATTCCCTAATTAGGGACCGTTGATATGCTCTCTGTGGAAGTGGCTCTGCAGTCAGCCATGCCCTCCTCTTTTCTCTGTAAGTGCTCTTTAGGTATGTCCAGCTGTGAGGGCTTCAAGCAGCCACTCCAATGGTGGAGGTGGCTGTGGATATAGTCCCAGAGCATGGCAGCACACAAGCAGACACCCACCCTTCCCACATCCAAAGTCAGAGTCCTATCACAGATGCCCAAATCCACAGAAGAAAGTGGAAGGAACAGATATGCTGCTCCTCTTTTCTAAAGCCAAGCCACATAAACATCAACTGCCATCTCAAGATCTGCACTTACACACATTTTTTCCTCTGGACTTTTTTCCAAGTCAATTTACAAAGATTCTCAGCTCTGCAAAAGATCCACAGTGAGTTCCAAGAGCTGCATGTATGTTAGAGAGACACTCTGTGGCAGGAGGAATTCTCTAGAGATCTGTAACAAGTCCTGACTCCAAAAGCCCTGACTGCTGATGACATGCACTACCATTCTGAACCTAAAGTGATGGAAGGAAGAGCTGTGAAGTCTGCTTAGATCTGGGATAAGACAAGAATACATAAAGCAAAAAGGAAGAACATAAAGCAGAGCTCTTTCCCAAGCATACCTTTAAAAAAAAAACAAAAAACAAAACCCTTAAAACAGTACCCAGCCAAAGCAACAAAAGTTCTTGTTCAGAGAGCAAGAGGTCCCATAAGAGGAACGATTACGGGAAGGTGAAAGAAGTGATGAACTCGTCAGCACACACTTGTGACTCAGGAAGGACTTCACCCAGCAAGTGGGGGCTGAAACTGATCCTCAGAGCAGTGCCCAGTCCTTCAAGTGCTCAGATAACCTCTATGACAATAAATGTTCAGCATTCTATGGAATCAACAGCCCCTGATAAAGCAGGGTGGGCTGCACAAGAGGCACATTAAGGTCATGTCTATCCTTACTGGAAGTAACTCTTGAGCTCTGCAAACCAACTCTCAATAATGCCAAGACACTCCCTGCATCTGAGGCAAAAAGACTTTCCAAAAGCTCATGCCCTAAATATGGAGCCCTTGGGGGGACTTCCTGGTGCTCACAGCCAAAACCATCACCTGCTTGCAAAGTGCTCTGCCACTGTGTCAGACATACCTGGCTAGTGCCCAGATGCTGTTCCAGCAGGGATGCAGCCCCCAATTCCATCAGCTGCTCTGTGCTGCTGATGATGAAAAAGACACTCCAATATGGAGCAGCTGAAGGAGCTGGGAAGGGGCTCAGCCTGGAGAAAAGGAGGCTCAGGGGGGCCCTTCTGGCTCAACACAGCAGCCTGAAAGGAGGGGGCAGCCAGGTGGGGGTTGGGCTCTGCCCCTAAGGAACAACGGACAGAACAAGAGGGAAGAGCCTCAAGCTGTGCCAGGGGAGGTTTAGTTTGGATATTCTTGAAATTGTTTTCACAAGATGGCTGGTCAGGCACTGACCAAACTGCCCAGGTCAGTAGAGTGTCCATCCCTGGAGGGGTTTAAGAGATGTGTGGATGTGACACTTGGGGACATGGGTTAGTGGTGGCCTTGGCAGTGCTGGGGGAACAGGTGGACTCTGTGGTCTTAGAGGGCTTTTTCAACCTTAACAACTCTGTGATTCAGTGACTCCATGCACAAGTGAACAAGGGTGAACAAGGCTTAGGAGCTCACAAGCAGATGAGTGTTTCTCAAAACCACAATGAACACTTATGAGGGCCCTCAGCACTCATCAATCACATTAACCTCAGCTGCTCCTGTATCATCACAGCTACTGCAATGTCCAATTAGAGCATTTAAAACTCTGCTCAAGATTGTTGGTGTTTTACTGCTCACTAAAGCAGAGAGCTGGCAGGTCTCAGGACTCAGACTAGCACCAACACCCTCTCATAACCAGGAGAGCACTTCCCCTGGAGGGCATCAGGACATCTCTTCTGTTAGTTCAAAGGAAAAGTCTGGAGCCTCTAAAGCAGCAGGACTGGTGCTCAAACAGAGCAAGTCAAGGAGAGAAAGGATGCCTGAAAAATTATAAGTCAGAGAAAAACTGAGGATAATCATGTGCCTCCTTGCTGCGGGAAGTGAGGGATAGTGACCCTGAGTGCTCTGCAAAGCTAAAACTTCATAAAGAAATTCCCATCTTACACATAGCCAAGTCTGTTTAAACTCTACCTGCATGATAAACCAGCTGTTTTCATGGGAATGGAAAGAGCCCAGCAGCTTTTTCATGTTCTACTGATTTGTAACACCACAATATTTTATATTAGAGCTGCTGGCAAAGGCTCTGAGAAGTAAAACCTCACACAGGGATATCCCCTGGGATCTCAGCCTGGTCTTCCCAGGACTAGTGCCAGGTGACTTTTAACAGGCAGGAGCTGGAGGAGAACAGAATCACAGAAGGTTGGATAAACCCTCTAAGATCATGTCCAACCATCAATCCAGCACCACCAGGTTCACCACTAAACCATGTCCTGAAGTTCCACATCCACACTTTTTTTGAACACTTACAGGAAAGGTGACTCCACTACTGCTCTGGGCAGTCTATTCTAATGCTTTACAACCCTTTCCATGAAATTTCCCCAAATATCCAATCTAAATCTGGTACAACTTGAGGCTGTTTCCCCATGTCCTGTCACTTACCACCTGAGAGCAGAGCCCAACCCCACCTGGCCCCAATCTCCTGCCAGCAAAGTTTCCTTTCAGCACTGTAGCCAGGAATCTGCTCCTACCTCACCTGGGAGCCTTGTGTTTGAGCACAAAAGGAAATTACAAGCTTTAGGCACTTCCTAAATCAGAGAGAACAGCAGAGGGCCCATCTTTGGATAAGGCTGGGGACCAATACTTCACCACAGCCTTGAAGGACAGGCACAGTGGGACACTGGGATATTTTCACAGGTCTCTGTCCTTTCCATTTCACATCATCTTGTGGCTTCTAAGTCCTGGCCAGTGCTCCCAGTCTAGGCAAAGCCAGCCCAAGTGCATCCAGACCCACGCCCAGTGCGTCCCCTACAGGGATCCCTAAAACCAGGAGCCACAGTAATTTCTTCAGTTTCCAGAAGACATCAGAGCCCAAGATCCTTCCAGAGAGGTATCACAGGTACTACTGCAGGCAGGAACTGCAGAAATCCTCAGAAAAAAGTGCAAGATGCTAGAAGAGGAGAGAGCTGGAAGGAAAACAGAACTCAACAACCTCATTAAAGCCTTTCTTCTTCCTTTGCTTAACAAGGAGAATGCTTAATTAAGTCTTCCTTCAAGCCTTCCCCCTCACCTGGCAAGGCTCAGCAGAAAGCAGAGACTTAACAATTTCCTCTGCAGCACAGGACACCTCAGTGGGACAGGAATTTGCATATTCTAAAGGAGCAGTGAATCGCTGTTTCTCTGTTGTTCAGCCGCAGTGGGGAGGGACAAAATCAGCAGGAGGTACATTTCAGCTCTGCTCAGGAATAAGAGAGAGCAGGAGGGAAAGGAATAAACAGCAACTTGCTCCAAGTCTGGAGCTTTCCCAAGGCAGGAGTTTGATTGTGTTATACACAGACTTCTCAGTTTATTTGCAAGTCTCCTGCAGCTTAGTAGGTCAGTTCAACTGGCAACTGCTGCTGATTTTAAGCCCAATTATAGCCACTTCTACCTGGTGACAAAGCCTCAGTTCTGCAGCCAATTCTCACCCATTAATGCCTCCAGAACTGATTCAACTTGCTATTCATGATAATCACCAGTTTGACCTCAAAGTTACTGTTCCCTGTCATAATTTCAGTCTTGTTTGTTTTCACTGGAACATCTCCCTGTGTATTCCCAACTCCTGGGACCACTTCTCCTGTGTAGGGAGCTGAGATACATACAAGCTTTCAACTCTGGCTCACTTATAACCAAAAATAAGAGCACAGAGACTCATCCTCCTGGGACAGAACTATCACCAAGGACCCTCTACTAGAATCCAGACATTCTTAGGGAAGTTGTCCCCAGTCCTCATGATTTAGTTCTCTTATGAGAGAGAGTCCACAGCAACACAACAACGGGAAAGTTCTTTTTTTTTTTTTTTCTTTTTTTTCTGATAGGTCTTTCAATCAAAACATAACAAAAAGCTCCAAAAAGCCAGAAGCCTCAGCCCACCATTCTGCAGTTTAGGGAACACCAAGGAGGACTTCAAGCTCTGCACATCCCAGGAAACTGGGCTCTACATACCTGCATCACAAAGTGAACGGAGACAGGTAAATAAACCAAACCCTCAGAGGGGCCAGCTTGAGACCCAAGAGATTTAGAAGGAAGTGCAGCAGGATGGATTTAAAAAGGAGTTTGTGCCTTTGTTTCCCTCTGAGTACTTCCCAATTCCCCCAAGAAGCACCACAAGCAGCCTTGCATTTTGCCAAAGGGAGATCTATTCTGACCCAAAAATTCCATTGAAAAGGTAGGAAACGTGTTCTGAGCAAGATGCTTGTGGCAATTGGAAGAACAGCTGCCAGGGGATACAGAAATCATGGAATAGTCTGGGTTGGAAAGGACCTTAAAACCCATTGGTTTCACTCCCTGCCATGGACAGAGGCATTTTCCACTAGACCAGGGTACTCAGAGCCACATCCAGCCTGGCCTTGAACACTTCCAGAGATGGCACAGCTCCAGTTTCTCTGAGCAACCTGTGCCAGGCTCTCACCAACCTCACAGGAAAGAATTTCCTCCCTATTTCAAATTTGAATCTTCCCCCTTGAAGTCCTTAAAACTTAAAGTCATTTTCCTCTGTCCTATCATTACAAAATCTGTTGCAAAAATATCAGGCAGAAGGAAGATGTTCAGGTGCATCAAACTGGGTTTGAGTGTAATTATACAAAACAGCCCTGGATTATTTAGTACAGAGAAATGAACTTTGTTCCTGGAACACAGCAGGGTTCAGCAAAGGCATAGCAGTCTCAGCTTGGAAAGAGCTGTGAAGCAAGGGAGGGATGCAGCAATGTTCAGGAGGGAAGAGATACTACAACTGAGCCATTCAGGAGCTGGACCACGGGTCAGCTCAGTGCTCCACAAGCACCTGTCAGCTGGTACATAGGGAGGTTTTCTATGACTTTTGTGATTCCACTGGTCCATTAACCATGGACTGCAGACAGCATTCCCAGCCCATCTCCTCACTCAGGGTCTAAGAGAATGGATTAAGCTGCCCTGCCAAACCGCCCCAGTACAGCCTGTACTCTAAACTTAACTGGTACAAAGCTGTTGGAAAACACTAAAGAATGTTCTGCCTCAATTCTGACCAATTTCCAGTGTCTTTGATAGGGAGGAGGAGCTCCTGCTGGAACTGCTTTACTCCTCTCTGAATGTATAATGATGTTTTAAAGCAGCAGCACAACCTTCAGCTTGCACATGGCCCTGCAGGAACTTCTTTTCCCATGAATGAACAGTAGATTTTTGTTTGGGTCTCAGTGACTTATGTTCATCTGGGAGACTTAGTTTCCTTTTAATACTGCAACAAAAATCAACTTCAAGGAAGCCTGGAAATATTTTTGACTGACAGCTACCCATCAGCTGTGTAAGGTGGGAGAACTCCACACACAGAAGTCAGTGGATAAATTGGCTGATAAGCAGTTCAGCCCAGCACTTAAGCTTGCCTACAGGAGAGAATTTTCGCCCTTTTCCTCTGCACTTCTCAGTCTCCTCTAACCAAAATCACTGGTTTTACTTCCACCAGATGTGTGGAAATCACAAGATGTTTTGTGGGAAACGAGAAGCCACACAATCTTCCTGGGGAAGACCTGTCTGGTGCCCCAGCAGGTCACCACAATCATCCTGACTCCCACCACAAACCAGGCCCAGGTGATCCCAGACCCCCATAAGAGCTTCCCAGGTCAGACACCACCAGGGATGAGACCCAAGATAGATCCTATATGCTTCCAAACCGCAACTTCCTGAAACACAGCAAGTGGAAAATCAGGGCCTTTTGCCAACTCTAGAGCCACAAACTTTCTGCACAAGACCCCATCAGTCTTACATCCCCTTTCAGAACTCCTCTCCTGGGGGCAGGCACCTGCTAACACACTTACTAAAGTCTCATCCCAAACCCAGGGCAGGATGACTTGTGCTCTGAGATCACATGTCCAGCTTGGACCAGAGCAAGGAGCAGTGGAAGAGTAAAGGCAAGGAGATGTCCAGATGATGTCCAGATGTCCAAAGAGATAAGGAATCATGTCCCATCAGGAGAAGGTTGTGTTCCTTTAGGAAGGAGCATTCAATCCAACCTCTTCCTCAAACACTGCCTTAGCTTCCTCACAAGCACAAAGAGACAACCTTAAAACACCAGAGCTGTTGGAAAGGCTGCCAATATTCATTTTCTGCTAGCAAGAGGTACTGTCTGTATTGCAGGAGAGACAACAGCAGCAAACTGATGGCCCTGAGCTGGGGCTAGTTCATGACAGAAGGATTTTGTCATTTTCCAGAATTCTCTCCCTAGGGTTTCCCCCAAAGCAAGAGACCAGAAAAGATTTCTGCTCCTGCTTGCACCTCCCCCTGAAGATTTCAAGGAAAAAAAGATGCATCAAAGAGCCTTTTTGCATTTATAAACCTGTTATTTTTTCTAGAAGATTTAAGGCTTTAAAGAGTCCAAAACATTTACTTGAAGTTTTCTATCCAAACAGACCTCTTTTAATACTTAAAAAAAAAAAAAAAAACAGAAATAAAATATTTAGATTTTTCTGAAGTAAGGCATTCTGACAGCTCCAGACAGAAGTGCTGGAGAGGAGGAGGAAATCCAATTTTTAAGTTTGACAGGAACTTTTCTTTTTTTTCCTTTTCTTCTGACTGGCAGAGAAACAAGACTACAGAGCTATTTCAGCCCCTGGCTCTGACCAGGAATAGCTGGGATGAGCAGCACAGGAAACAACAAACCAAACTTACTCAACTGCCGCCAGTTCCAGGTCCCTGTCCCACACATGCTTTGCCTCACAAGAAAGATTCTTCAAGGTGATGATGTAGCAGTATTCCACCCCACCGTCCTGCCCTTCCTCTCCACACACTCCCACCACTTTCCATTTTGCGTCCAAAAGCCTATCCCGCAGAAGAGAAGCAAGTTCCCCACCTGAGAACACTACAGGCATGACATGTTTTGGGAGAGTTCAGCCCTTTTCAAAACCTGGTTACCTTGATTGTTTCTCAGCCATAAGAATTGAGAGGGTCAAACATCTGGCAGCACATTTCTTTCTCCACTTTCATATACTCCTTGTAGTATCTGCAAAGTAGAGCACAGGATGGCGTCAGGGGGCTGGAGACTGTCTGTGCCACCCTCAGTGTCACAACCTGAAAATAATGTTATTTTCTGGATATAAATAAATTAACATAATGGAAAATTGTGCCAGCAGCACAGACACAGCTCTTTCTTTCTGCAATGTCAAGGAAAGAGAGCTGGAAATTTGATGTCTCACCCCCAGACCTTGGATCTCTGCTCGGGACTAATTAGATCATTTGCCTCCTGTGAGACAGGTGCTCTCTACACTAGTCCTGGAAACAAGGGACAGTGCAGAGGAACCCCACCTGTGTGCTGTGAGATACTTTTGTGAGTCCTTATGCAAGTTCTTTTAGCACCCAGGAGACACTGTCCGACTACCATACAGCAGGATATCTACATTGGATATATGATCTGGGCAGAGGATGGGAAGGAGACAGTGGGGATTTGTGTCTGGACTAAGTGGATGACAAGCAGATGTATCTTCCTCTGCTCTCTCTTCCTTGCCAGTGTGACAGGATGGCAAAAGCTTTGCAGCCTGCTCCATTTGAACTTTTCCAAGCACAGCATCCTCTGCTCTCTGTGCTCTCACCTCACTGGTAAGGAATCCCTGAGCTGCAGGCTGACTCAGTTTGGGAACACTGTTCCAGGGATCAGTGGCTGCCCACGAGTTCGGCTTTCCTGCATCTACTGCCATATAAGGCCAAAAGCAAAGGGTTTTGTGCAACACACTAGAACCAGCCTGAGGGAGAGGCTGGCTCAGGTTCTCTCAGCCCCAGCCCTCGGCACCCTTGGGGCCCGGAACCTCAGAGGGTACAAAATCCCAGCACAACAAATCTCTCCTGGTAAGTCTCACACAGAAGTTGCTGACCAACGATGCCCACCTGTAGCTGGCACATTCCCACACCTATGACAGCAGGAAATCCAAGAGCCCTTGTTTGGAGGAACAGATTAATACCAGATATTGGAAAAACATAAATTCATTCTGGTTTTGATGCAATGCAAGCCTTCCAATAGAATTCCTAGATTCAGCAGCAGAATTTGCACCAAATCCACCACAGCTGGTACCAGACACATTCTACCTATCTCTCATCCTGGATTCTGCCTGTTGTTCTCCAGGGGATTTTGCCAAGAATCTGTTTCAGCCAGTAAACAGATGCATTCCAAAGCTTTGTTTTAGACAGCAAAAGGCAGCTTGCTGATTACCACACAACACTGCTTTTAACAAAGTACAAACGTACTCAGTAAGGAAGTGAAAAGCCACTAAGAACAAGATTTTGATTCATATTCCATTTCTGAAGCATTTGTCAGATCACACTACAAGTTCTCAGGCAAGGGCAGGCTGGCAACTTTACATATCTAGTCAGAGGTAAGGACTCATTAACAACACCCAGTAGCACTTGCTTCATCTGCTTCACACTAATTCCACTCTTTGTCACAGGCAAAAGACTTCTCCTGCAGTGCTGCCTCCAGCATCAGAAACACATACAGCTGCTGGAGCAAGTCCAGAGGAGGCCATGGAGATGCTCCAAAGGCTGGAGCCCCTCTGCTCTGAAGACAGGCTGGAAGAGCAAAGGTGTTTACATGGAAAGAACTCCAGAAAGACCTCAGAATCCTTTCCTTTGCCTAAAGGGGCTCCAGAAGAGCTGGAGATGGACTTTGGACAAGGACAACAGGGAATGACTTCCTGCTGCCAGAGGGCAAGGGTAGATGGGATACTGGGAAGAAATTCTTCCCTGTGAGAGTGGGGAGGCCCTGGCACAGGTTGCACAGAAAAGCTGTGGCTGCCCCATCCCTGAAGTGCTAAAGGCCAGGTTGGACAGGGCTTAGAGCACGCTGGTATGGTGAAAAGAGTCGTTGCCCATGACAGTGGAATGAGTTTTAGGACCCCTTCCAACCCAAAGCATTGCATGGTTAAAAGCAAAAAGTACACCAGTTTCAACAGGCAGCAAAGCAGGAACTCCAGGACAAGAGTTTAAGGTGTCCTCAATTCCGACACACGCACACTCACTGAATGTGCCGCTCTCTACAGAGCTGGAGCTGACAAAGGCAGAAATGTCTTGTTGCTTTCCAGTCACACCACCTAAACACCATTAGCAAAATTTCCCTTTTATCTACCAAAATATTTCAAACAAATCTAAGTGAATACATGAGGCTACCAGAATCAGACCTTCTAGCATTATACATATACTAGCCTCCAAGAGCAGTCAGCCAGATCTAGTTTAGAACTCCCCAGTCTCAGTGGACAATTTGGTAGCTCCATACCCAGTGGGAGATCAGGATGAATACAAGAGATTAATTTAAAATTTCCAGACCAGCAGCTAATACTACCTTCAAGCTCTTTGTTCTTTGGAAGTAACAAAACAAATTTGCAGACGCAGTGTTATGACAGACTATTTAAAGACAACATGAATACACAGGACAGAACAGCCCTCCACCAACATATTCCCTGGCAAACGGCACTCAGCCAGACTGGCTTTTCCAGCAGCACCAACCACTCTTTTTAGGTATTACTGCTGCCTTTCTGCAAGTGCCTGGCACTGACATACAGAAGAGGGTTCATATTCAAGGGCTACTTTATGAGCTCCAGAGCTGAGGACAGCATCGCTCCTGCCTCAGTACACAGTGCCAGGAGGACAGCATACACTTTTGGGAAATCTAATGGGAATCTAATGCTTCTGACAGTTTCAAAGGAAGAGCATCATGAGGGCATAGACAAGCATTAGTCATGTTTTGGTGGGGTGGGGGCATGACTAAAAGCTGGCAGGATAGTCCTGAACTCAGCCTATGGGGAAAGGGAGAGTTCATCTTCAGGGCTGTTCATTTATTATCTCCAAGATGGCAAGAAATTCACTTTCAATGAATATTAGTATTGTGCATTGAAGCACATGCAGCTTGCTGAAAATAACCAACACATCTTAAAGGGAATGAAAATCATACTTATTGAGAACATTACCAGCTGGATCATCAGTCAACTGTATTTCACTGGATTTGAGGTATTTTAGTAGCCCCCACATCCCTGTTCTCACCCTGATCTGCTCACAAGTCAGGACACATACACCAAAGAAATACATGGAAAGGGTGGATGCTTTGAGCTCCTCACTTGCAGCATCTGGGCCTGAAAAATGTTTCAAGCTGTTTTCTCCACATACATTTTCCCAAGTCACTTATTAACCCAATAGTTTGGGGTTTTTTTGAATATTTCAAATATTTTGGAATGGGTATTACAGCCTGTCCAAACACTCTCTCTTCCCCAGGTATAGAAAGGAGGGCTCTCACCTTGCTAACTTCTTCAGCTCATTGTTGATATCACGGTTGAAGGGTTGGATGCACTGAGCTCTGGCCAGGAAATCCCGGGATTTGCTGTACTCCCTCATGCAGAGACAAGCCTATCATGGAAAGAAGTTAGATGCATCACAAGATAAATACAGACCTGCTGCCCTTCTTCAGGCCTCGTGCCAAAACAAACTTTCCTGCAACAAAGAAAAGTAATTCAGGAACACTCCATGAAAAGCTCCATGTGACACATTTCCAGAGAGCCAGACTTTCCAAAAGGGCAGATGCAGACAAACCACCTTGACTACTGCAGCAGCCCAGAATTCAGAGATTCCCTTCAGCTCATTCTGGGCTCCCTCTACAGCCAGGCCAGGATGTTCCACGATGATTTATTTGCCCACCTGGCCACACCTGAAGAGCGCTTTGGCATTTCCTTGGTCCACCTCCAAGGCCAACTCCCCGTATTTCAAAGCTCGGTCAGCACGTTCCAGTTTCAGGTAAGTGAGTGAGAGATTCAGGAAGAGCAGCAGTTTGGAAGCATTGATCTGGCTCTGCTCTGCCTTACCGGAAGAGCTGCGACCCAGGATGGAGAGTGCCTGAGCAGAGAGGGAAAATCAGCCAGTGCACAACAAATCCATCATGGAAAGTGAGAAATCCATCTCATCCAACAGCTACACCCATATTTCTGGTCACCTAGGTCACTAAAATGTAGTATCAAAACTCTAAATACAGGGCATGGCATTCTCAGCATGACTAGTCATGCTGACCATATGACCACAGGCTTAGAAACTTACCATGGAAAGCAGAAGAATAAAATAAAAAGAACCCAGAACTCAGATTTAATATGGATATCTTACAGGATAAATATGGATATCTTACTGGGAAAAAGGCAAGTCAAATTACTTTAGTTTCAAAAATCCAAGTAAAAGCAACTTTGAATCATCTCTACCTCTGAAAAAGTAGCAGATGCCTTCCAGTTTAAGAATAACTGAGCATTTACCCTGCCAGGAGAGGGAGCTAAAGAGGCTCAGACTAGGAAAAAGGATTAGGGGGAATCACCTTCTCACTCTCTACAATTCCTGGACAAGAAGGTGCAGCCAGATAGGGGTCAAGCTCTGCCCCCAGGTAGCTGGACAAGACAAACAGCCTCAAGTTGCAGCACAGGAGGTTCAGGTTGGATACTGGGGAAAATTTCTCACTCAAAGTGCTGTGCAGCCCTTGCACAGAGGCTATTCAGGGCAGTGGTGGAATCCCCATCCCCAGAGGGACTTAACAGCCCTGTGGATGCGGCACTTGTGGACATGGATTAGTGGTGGCCTTGGCAGCTCTGGGAACAGTTGGACTTGGTGGTCTCAGAGAGCTTTTCCAGCCAAAATGGTTTTGTGACTATTCCTTAATTTACCACTGCTGCTCACACAAAACCAGGTGTGCAAGCCCTGTTCTGAAGTAACAAACTATGCCTGGAAAAATACCATAAAGTTATTTGATCTCCAGCCTGTACCTGTTGTGGTGAGCTAAAATAATCCCTTCTTCCAAAGCTTTCCCAAAGCACACCCCACATTTTCCTGGTGCCATACCCTCTTGTATCTGTCCTTGGCAATCTTGAAGCACTGCTTATAGAAGAAGTAGTTGCCAAACTCTCTTTCTGTGGCTGCCACTTTCAACACCTTTTCCAGAGGAAGTCTATCCCGCTGTTCCTGTGTGAAGAAATATCTGAATTTCAGCCCAAACTAAAGAAAACAGGCAGAGAACTCAGACAGGACAGTCCTGAACAGCTCCCTCCTATTCACAGAGCAGAAGCCAGGTCCTTACCAAGGCCAGGCCACCACCATGTGGTATCTCCCCAGCCAGGCTGAAACATTACAGTGTTCTTGTGCTGATTATTCCACTAAAGAAGTCAGGAAGCTCCTCAGGCCTAAAGGGGGACTGAAAAAAAGCAGGAATGTGTTCTTAAAACCTGCCCAACTCCTTCAGCACACAGCTGAGTTAACACAAATGCTGACACTGGCACAAAGCTGCTCGAAACATTCCATTGCTCTAATTGCTCTCAGGCCAGCTCCGGCCTGACACTCCCAAAGACACCAAACAGCAAAACAAAAATCCCAATAATCATTAAAAAAAAGATAAAAATGGAGGGACAGGTTTTCTTCTGGGTCTGCAAGTTGGAACCAGCTCACAGGGAGGGGTCAGTCAGACAAAATGGGTAGGCAAGGAGGGAGAACAACAAGTCTGGTTTGCTCACAGGGCTTTGGGGGAAAATTTACCTGTGCAGGGGCTGGAGGAGCTCCCCCATTAGCTTCTGCCTCCACTCACTGACCCACAACCACAGCCCAAAGCCCTTGACATGGAAAGGCGAATTAACAATAGCAGTGTAACTCACCAGGAAGGAAAGAGGGAGCACTTGGGAGAGGAGCCAAGAGGCAGAGACAAAGGGTGGGGGCTGGTGGGGCACTAGGACACTGCAGACTGAAGAGGACTGTAACAGTCAGCTCCTTACTGTTCCTTGAAGAAATTCCTGGAAGCTGCTGCCCTCTAGTGCAACCATGAGGTTTCTGGTAAAACTAAAAATAAACGGGAGCCATTCCAGCACAGAGAAGCAAACAAAGGCAGATCCCGCCTTCTCCCTCTGCACGGGAGGGCAAACAGAGAGAGACATGGAGGGACACAAAAGGCAGGCATGTGGATCAGAGCAGAGCTGGGAGCCCAGGGACTAGATACTTGCACCAGCATCCACGTGAACACGTGTAACACACAAGCCACAGCCACTGTGAGACAGGACAATGGTGGTTCACGCTCCAGATTTCGGTCTCAAGCCTTATTAAAAGAACTCACACAAGTCAACTCAAAGAAGGTGTCGCACTCCTCTGAGTCTATGAAGTCCAACAGCTCCACCTTGAAGAGGACCGTGGTGTTTGGGGGGATGGAGGGAGGACAGCCCCGCTGGCCATAGGCGTATTCCGGAGTGAGGACGAAGAGCGCAGCCTCTCCTTTGGTCATGGACAGCAGCCCGATCTCCAGCCCCCACAGGGTGATGTCTGTCACAACGAGGGGTGGGACATGTGAGCTTCACCAACACCAACACCCTCACACACCAAACAATGACTTCTCCTTAAGCTTGATGGAAAAAAATCCCTGGGAGCTCCTGTCTCAGCAACTACAACAGCCAGTTGCTCCAGAAAGGATTATCAGGGGTACTGCTGCTGTGGGACTGAGCACGTGGCATTGCAAATCCAGAGTGGGATGAATTGGAAGGGGCTTTAGAGATGATCCAGTCCAAGCCCTGCCACAGTCAGGAACACCTTTCCCTAGACCAGCATGCTAAAAGGCCTGTCCAGCCTGGAAAACATCATCTCCTCTCAAGAGACTTAAAACTACCTGAGGGCAAGTGGGAAACACCTCCCTACCATTCCCAGGCAGAGGGTCAGCAGGTCCAGATTCCATCTCCCACGTGAACCAGGAGGATTTTGGACTCCATAAACAAGTGTTAAAGGTTTCAAACAACCCAAAGACACCAAACAGCATTTAAACTGAAATGCTTTAATACAACCCCAGGGCCCAAAATGCCTTAATACAATCCCAAGCCCCAGGACAAAGTCTGTGGCTCAAACCTACCTTTTCCAAGTTTCATCAGCCTCGGATACTTGCTGTTCCCATTTGAACAGAAGAGCTCATTCCAATTTCCTAGGTACCCAGAGTACCTCACTGTACAGCCCAAAGCGAGGAGTGGGTAGAAAGGAAAAGCAAGAGGTTGATTTCATATCCCATAACAGCAACATAGGAGCACACTAAGAGTTGTAACCACCCAGTTATCCTGCTTCTCCTTTTCTGTTCTGCTATAGGACAGCAGAGGCAGCAAAACCCCTTCTGTTTTACACCAAAAACCTGGTCACATCCAAGCAGTCAACTGCTGTGTGTTTTAGCATCATTCCCAGACAAAGCAGCTGCTTCACAGTCCTGATCTATTTAAGAGATGTGATTTCGCATTTTTAAGAACTGGAAACTTCAGCCGAGCAAATTAAAATGCCCCAATTATATGCAGAAATATTTAAAAATAATTCCCTAACCAAAGCTGGAGCTCTGGAAAGAGGAACAAGAGGAAAAATGTACCACTACCCCAAGCTCTGCATCTGTAACTACAGTTCTGCCTCAGAAAATACAGTGTAATGGGCTCTCTTGACACAGCACCAGGGCCCTGCACTTCAGGAACTGCTTCCAACTCCAAACTTCTCTGTGAGCACAGGTGGGCCCTAGAAATCCTTCATTCCTCAAGGTCAAGATGCCTTTTCATTTAGTGTGTCAGCCACAAGAAGTTAAACAGGGTATCCCAAGTGTTCAAACACTGATAAGGAGAGGAGACAGTCTCTGAAACAGAGACACAGCACAGTACAATATCAGCATTTTTAAGTCCTTGTTGTGGTTTTTGCCAGCCACCAGCATGTCAACATTACAGCCTTGGGGGATTTTCCCCCACAGGCTCTGCCCTGTTTCCCTCAGCAGCCGCTTCAGGTCCAGCCACACAGACCAAACTTCACATGGAGACACAGGTGACAGAGATGAGCACCAGATCCTCACTCCAGCCCACACTTCCACGGATTTTCATGTTCTTAGTCCTGCTGAACTTAGGCTAAAGGAAACAATTCCTATTTAAAAGCTGCTCAGGAGATGGTTACTGGTGCCTGAACTAGCAGTGAATTCAGGCTCAACATTACTGCAGAGCACCCTGAACCTCCCCAGGCAGCCAGGCCGAGCACAGACAGCCTCACTCCAGGACACCAGCCCTGGAGAGACTGCAAGAATCGTGAAATGGTCTGGGTTGGAAAGGACCTTGAAGATCATCCAGTCCAACCTCCTACCCATGAGCAGGGACACCTCCAAGTAGAGCAGGTAGCTTCAGCATGGCCTTTAACATTTGCAGGAATGGGGCAACCTCGGCTTCCTTGGGCAACCTACGCCAGAGAGTTGGGACATCCCTAACAGGGGTGCCCGGCCCTGCCTACGGGACCTCTCAGGGCCCACAGGAGGCTCCGGAGGCCCCAGACCCGGCTCTACCTGCCACGGAGGCGGATGGGGGCACGGGCTGCCCGGTGCCGGGGCGCAGCTGCTCCTTGCGCACCCCTCCATCGCCGGTCAGGTCCTGCAGGGGTTGGAGAGACTCCGAGGCCAGAGATAAAGAGGGTGTCGAGGCCGGGGTCGGTGCCAGAGCCCACGCCGGAGCGGAAGCCGGGTCCAGGTCCGGATCTCGCCCCCCGGCCCCGAGCCCCTCCCGGCCGGCACCGCCCGCCATCATGGCCGCGGCGCCTCCAGCCAACTACGCTCCGAGCAGCGGCCCCGGCCCAACGCGCGGCTTCAGAGCCACGCGGGAATGGACACGCGCCTGCGCAGCACCAACGGAAGGCGGAACGGCACGGAGCGCCGCGGTGCACGCTGGGGGATGTAGTCCGCGGTCTGCACTGCCCTCCGCATTTCGTTAGAACAAAAGCCCCAAACCAACCCAAAACTCAAAACCCAAAACCGACTCCCACAAAAACAGCCGATCAAAAAACCCAACCAAACAACTATACGAAAAAAAAACAAGCAAAAAACCCCCAAAACCCAAACCACAACTGTTGAAGTGAGGGGGAGAACGACCATCCTATAATGCATCGAACTCCGCTTTATTGATTATCAGTCACTTTAAATAACAGTGTTAATTAACTTCATGCATATTCCAAAATCCAGGTTTATGATAGGCTAACAGAGAAAACTCTAACCACTCCTTTTGTTTTACAATACCGACAATTGTTTACACAAAACAAAACCAGTGTTCCCACTGTGATATGAACAGTTCCCAAAACTTCCATATCTGTTCTCAGGGTGCCATCTTTTCCCAGAGAGGGTGTTTCACTTGTTATGGGAAGACTGTCTGAGAACCTTATTGTTTATAGAGTGATGCCTGAGAGAGACTAATTGTTTATAGTAGTCAGGCTGGGAACTGCTTTGGAACTGCTTCACAGCTACCTGTTACTTTTCTCTCAATTGCATGGCTTCATGGCCTTTTTCTTTAAGCCATGCTTGAACTAAACTCCCGACACACAACCCAATCAAACAAAAATCCAAACCAAAGGGAAAACAAAACCAAAACCACCCGCACCACCAACCAACCAACCAACCAACCAACCAATCAAAACCAAAAACCAAAACAAAACAAAAACAAACCACCCCTAAAGCCCAAAACAAACCAAACAAAAAAAACAAACCAAAACAACAAATAAACCAAAAACCACCACAGGCAAAAAATCCAACGGCTTTGGAACAAGTTGGTAAGTTTGGCCTTCTTCAGGCACTTGAAATGGTATAAATGCAAAACTAATGAGAATGCAAAATAGTTGCAGAAATAAGCGCACATTCTTGAGAGTTTTTGAGATCACTACAAAAGAACATAAACCCAAGTTTTTTATTCACAGAAGGTGGGAGGGAGGGAGGTGCCCACAGCCTGTCCCCAGTCCCCCTTTGGAGAGAAGGTGCTTCATCCTCTGCTTTGCTGCATCTCAAAGACCTTCAGTGCAAGGGTGGCTGACAGCCCCAGGGTGATTCTTCCACCACCACATTCCCCAAGTTGGACATTCCTCAAGAAGAAACCAGGACCATCCCCAGCTCCCCAGGAGATGCTAAGAGGGAAGCCAGGGGATGGGATCATTATGGGATTTGTATGAGGGATGCTCATAAGCCAAACACATTGATAAACCCAGAGTTATTATATGAGAAATGATATTTTTTCACAATCAGACAAAACAATTCCTTGTGCCTTGCCCCACACAGTTAGAGCACTGTTTGGTTTCCTTCTTTTTTTTTCCAAAAGCATGACAGGTTTTCACTACATCATGAAAAAAACCCACAGGTTTAACAAAAAAATAGCAAAGTTAACCTAGTGCTTGGCTATTGTGAGATGCAAAGCTGTGTTTCGTGTCAGGTACAAACAGGCGACGTGTGTATTTGTGAATGTGAAATGTGTGGACCCCAACAATGGGAGAGCTGTGAATTCTAATAATAACTGAGGAAAATAAAGCATGGAGAAAGGCCTTTGAACCTATCTTTTGTTTGCAATTAACCCTGGTTGATTTAGGAGCATTGGAATTAAGGTGTTAAAGATGTTGCTTTTTGCTTCCATTTAATCCATAAAAAGCTCTGCAATAGTAACCTTTTGAAGTATAATTTTAGAATATTACTTGTATCCTTGAAACTATAGCTTTGGAATATATATAAAGCAAATATGTTTGTCTCACGCCTTATTGAAGCAGAGAAAAACAGCTTGAGAAAGGAAGATGAACATCACCTCAAGGGTTTATGGTTTCGACCAAAGGGAAGCTGGAAATCACTGTTATGAGATTTAGAGTCTCTGCAATTAAAAGGTGGACACACATCTGGGGAGCTGGACCCCACCAGATGGGATTCCTCTTTCTTCTTTCGGAAACTGGGCTGTCACCATCTGGGGATACTCCTCTGAGATACATCCTGAGAAATTAAAATCACAATAGTGTATAGAATTGTGATGTAATAATTTTGAATAAAAATTGCTGATGAGTAAAAGATTGGAAATAGAAACTGCTGAAAAAAACTGATGAGTACCCCTATAAATACCTGTAACCATCAATTATCGGTGTGCAGTTGGAGGGAAAACTTCCCCCACTGTACCCAGGGCTGTATTGCTCATACTTTACCATATTAAATAATAAATTGATTGCTGCTTGAATATTGGCCTAGTCAAGCTTCTTATTCATAACACTATCATTTGGGTCTCTGGGAGGTGTTTCTCTGTGAGCACCTGAGGCTGATCCCTCTGCTTGTGCTCCTGGGATATCTCGTGGACACCTGAGCTTCCCTCGGTTCAACCACAGCAATGGTGACACCAGCCCCGCTCAGGCCACAGCCTCCCCTTTCCCTGGGGAAGCAATCGAGTTCCTCACTTCAAGTTCATTTCCTTCAGTTTCAAGGCCACATGTTTGACTTGCCCAGGAGTCTGGCAGTTCTGTCCCAACTGCAAACAGCAGGAAAGGCAGTGCTGTGAGGCTTACAGCTTGGAAACACACTGCCTTATGCTCCCTGGGGCTGATGGGAGAGGCTGGGATTTCAGCTCGCATCTTTTGGGGCAGAGCATGGAACATGGAGACAAGTTTCAAGGGGGGGAGCTGTGCCTCAGCTTCCCAAGTCCAGCCCCCTGTCTCCAAGACAAATGTGCTTTTCATGTTTTCCTTCTGCTTCTTAGACGTATCACTTGAGTGATGCCAGTCTTTCTGAGGATGTCCATGGGCTGAGATAACCCCAAAGAGATCTGTGGGAATTCATACTGGGTCAAGACTGGGATTTTTCAGGGGAAAATCTCTCCTGGCTGTGTCTGAGCCCTAGCACACAGGCAGGACCCCACTGCAGTCTGACATCCCTGCCCAGGCCAAGGTGGGAACAGCTTAGGGGTGACTGCTGACACCTTGGGCAGACCCAGGACACATGGCCTGGTGTGGGCCAGGTGTAGCCACAAAATCATTATGGGTTAAAATCACCATCTCAGACTTTGTTTGGAGTTTTAAGGATGGGTTTGCAACTGTCTGTGCTGCTGATCTTGTTCTTAGAACAGGACTGATCTCCCACCAGTGTTTCCCAGCCCAGATCTGTGTGGGAAGGTGGCAGGATGGCTGAGAGGATGAGCATTGACAAGCTGGAGGAGCAGCTGCTCTGTCCCCTCTGCCTGGGGGTGTTCAAGGAGCCCCTGATGCTGCAGTGTGGGCACTTGTCCTGTCAGCCCAGCATGCTGTCCCTGCCCAGGCTGCTGGAGGGGCAGCTCCTGTGCCCCGTGTGCTGCCAAGTGCATGCAGTCCCCTGACACCCAGCACTGTGCTGGCCTGTGAGGGCAGAGCCCACCTCAGAGTCTTGCCCAATGCACCCCACAGATGCACAGGCATAGAATCATGGTATGCTTTGGCTTGAAAGGGACCTTAAAGATAATGTCATTCCACCCCCTTTCATGGGCAGGGACATCTTTCCCTGTCCCAGGCTGCTTCAAGTTCCAGTCAACCTGGCCTTGGGCACTGCCAGGGATGGGCCAGCCCCAGCTTCTTTGGGCACCCTGTGCCAGGGCCTTTTCACCCTCACAGGGAAAAATCTCTTCCATTTATCTAACCTAAATTTCCTCTTTTTCAATTTGAATGCATTTCCTCCTGATCTATCTGTAGGGAAAAGGGGGTCTGGGATCAAGAAGTGGCTCAATATGAGGTATACATCTTGTTCTCTTTATTGCTAATTGGCATGCTCTTATATACCATTGCTAGCTATTCACGTGGCTTAAGCTTACATATTATTGGTTACAAGTGGCTGTTCAGGTGCCCTAACCAGTGCTATGATTGGTACAGGCCAGCTCTTCATGCTCCTGCTTATTTCTGCAATATTTCTGCCTTGCGGTTTACAGATATCCTGCTGGCACATCCTGCTATCATGGTGCAACTAGCCAACTTCCTCTTATCTTGTAGTCCAAGGGCAATTTAAGGACTCTCTGCTAGCTTCAGGCCTGGGTTATGCACCCCCTGCAGAAGCCTGTGTCCTTTCTCCTGCAGCCAAGCCTCTACATCTATCCAGTTCCTGATGAAAAGTTCAGTTCCTGAGCTTCCTCGTAGCCCCCTTCAGATACTGAAACTTTCTCTTTTCCAGACTGAACAGTCCCAGCTCTCTCAGCTTATCTCAGTTAAGGCTGTGGCAGAGTTGTCCTCCTGTGGAAACCGTGGTGCTGCACAACAAACTCCATCAGTACAGGAGAGTCCTTTAGAGGAAAGGGCATAAAATGTCAGCCTTAACCTCAGCATCCCCATCCCCAGTCTACCACACTGAAACACAGCTTACCTGCCAGGATGTCCCCACAGGAAAACTCTGTATGCCTGAAGAGGGTGAGCAGTGAGTGTTCAGGGTCTTTGTGGCTCATCCTTCCAAGAGAGTTTGAGGTGGATGGGTTGGTTGCTGGCTGACACAGGGACCCTCTCTGAGAGAACAGCACAGCCAGAGCTGAGCAGGCAGCCGGGGTGAGAGGCTGCTGGAGAGGGAAATGGGAGTACAAAAAGCAGCTGAAGACCTTTGTGCAGGCAGCAGGTCAGCCCTGGTCTTTCCAGCTGCCCAGGGCTGTGAGCTGGCATGGGGGACTGTGTGCCCAGTCTGCTAGGGAGGGACACTGCCCAGGACCAAGGGGAGCAAGGAATCTGAAGGGCTCAGCCACTCTGCACACAGCCCAGCAGGGGCTCCTGCAAACTGCAAACGGTCACCAGGGACTCACTCCTTGGACCTGTCACCAAAATGCACAACCAGCCTATGCCAGTCAGAAGTCAGGGAATAAAACACCACCACCAAGGTAAATGTTTGCTCCTGCATTCCTGCCAAACTGAGGCTCCTGAATGTGCCTTTCCACAGGTTCAAGTACTGTAGAATTATGGAATATCCTGAGTTGGAAGGGACCTACAGGGATCATCAAGTCCAGCTCCTGGCCCTGCACAGACACCCCAATAATGTCACCTTGAGCCTGAGAGCGTTGAACAGTGCTGCTGGAGCTCTGGCAGCCCCGAGGCTATGAGCATTCCCTGAGGAGTCGTTCAGTGCCCCAGCACCCTCTGGAGGAAGAACCTTTTTCTGATATCAAACTAAACCTTCCCTGACAGTGACAGAGCTCGAGCCATTCCCCCAGATCCTGTCACTAGAATGAAATTCTTACACCTTTTGATTGTTCAGGTACAAGATGATTGATCCCCAGCACCCACTGCTAACCCTTCAGACCCTGCAAAGCAGCTCTCGCCTGTTCCCGGATCCAGGTGTCCCTGGAGCTGGTCGTGCTGGATGGAGTGACTCATCCATCACACCAGATGGCTCGGGGACAGTTTCAAAGCCATGTCCAGGTTGCTGGGACACTGCCTTATGGCTGTTCTGGGGCATCCTTTACCCTCCATATACAGCTTTGAGCTTCCCTGTCTTCCCTGTCTGAGCAGATCTGTCTTTCTCAGAGTAGATCCCTATCCTGGAGCAGACCCCTCTTTCCAGGGCTGGGCATTCTTTGCTCTGTTTGAGTGCAGTATGAGCCCCACCAAAGTCTGCAGCAAATCCCCACCAACCCATCACCCACAGGCTACCACAGGGTCTAACAATCAGTAGTAATGTCAGTGTGCTTCCACACGCAGGGACCGGATGGGGTGTCCGGGGCTGGCGACCAAGATCACTGGGGTGGTAGAGGTGGCTGGCATGGCCGGGGTAACCAGGATGGTCAGGGTGATTGGTTGGTCAGGGTGGGATCACCAGGATGAACAGGGAGGGTGACGGGGGTCACTGGTGTCACTGGGCTGGCCAAAGTCACCGATGATGGAGTGGCCGGGATGATGGGGGTGACCGGGGTCATTGGCTGGCCGGGGCGACCAGAGTGGCCGAGGTCATTGTGATGATGGGGTGATCGGGGGGGCCAGGGTGGACAAGGTGGCTGGGATCACCGGGGTGACCGGGGTGACCGGGTTGGCCGGGGTCACTGCGATGATGGCGAGGCCGGGGTGGGCCGGGCCCTTCCGCCCGCGCTGCCCGCCGAGCAGCGCCCGCACGGTGCCCGCCCCGCGCCCCCTCCCCGCTCTGCCCCGGGCACCGAGCCCGGAGCGGGGCCGCGCTCGCCCCCTGCGGCTCGGAGGCCCCGGCGGAAGCGGCGCGGGGCGCACATGGCGCTGTACAGCGCGGCGGCCGCGGTGCTGGCGGGGCTAGAGCGCGGCGAGGGCGGCCTGAAGAGCCTCGTGTACAACAGCGGCTTCCCGGTGCGCCCGGAGGGAGCGGGGGTGCGGGGCGGCCGGGGAAGTCGCACCCGGGAGGGCGGGGGGAGCCCGGAGCCCGGCGCGGGCCCGGCAGCGCTCATCGCTGGCTGCTCCGCAGCATGTCCGGCAGCTGTACGCGCTGGTGTCCGAGACCCTCCGCTACGCCTCGGTGCTGGAGAAGCTGCTGGATGGAGCCGCGCTGCTGCAGGCCGAGAAGAAGCTGCCGCCGCAGCTGGCGAAGGTACGGCCGTCCGCGGAATCCCTGGGCCGCGGGGCCGTGTGCTGCAGCCGCGCCGTCCCGGATGCGCAGAATCCCCGGGTCGCGGTGTCCCGGAGCCGCGGTGGCCTGGGGCGGCGGGGCCGGGCTCACCTCGTCCCCTCCCCGCAGGTCTTGGTGTATGATCTGCTCTTCGGCAAGGGGCTGAAGTGCGGGGGCCGGTGGAAGGCCCTGGCCCGGCGGCACCGGGCCCGGCTGGAGGCCGAGCTGGCGCGCATGAAGGTGCGGCACAAGGTGAGCCGCAACGAGGACCTGCTGGCCCCGGAGGCGGTAAGCGCCGCAGGTGAGTGGGCTCGGGCTGGGTGGGCACTCTGTGCTGGGAGCAGTGGGGTCTGTGTCTGACCTGTCCGGCCCCTTGCAGCCTCCCAGGTCCCACGCTACGTCCGGATCAACACCCTGAAGACTTGTGTGGACGATGTGATCGAGTTCTTCAAGCGCCAGGGATATGCCTATCTGGGCAAGGCATCCAGGTGAGTGCTTCTTTCTGCTATCCCACCTTTCCTAGAATGTCAGCAAGTGGGATGAGGTCTGGTGGGTTGAAGGGTTGCTGAACTTGGTGCTCAGAGTGGTTGGGTTGGGGTCTCTATCACTCCCCACTCTTGGATGCTGCCTATCTGGGTGCTGCCTGGAGCTGGTGAGGAGCTGTGGGATGAAGGGATTTCTCAGCCTGGGCTCTGCTGTGAGCAGTGGGATTAGGACTTTGTATTCATGCTCCCTGTGTCTCTTGGACAGTGTGGAGGAGATGAAGGCCCTTTCTGGAAAAAAATTCATGTTGGATCTGCATCTTCCGGAGCTGTTGGTTTTCCCTTCACAGACACACCTCCATGACAACCTGCTGTATACTTCAGGACACATAATTCTGCAGGACAAGGTGGGGGAACTGGGGAGCAGAAAGTTGCAGGGGCAGGAAAACTACTGACAGGGATGAAGGGTGAGCTCCTTTCCACAGTGGCTCAGCTTGCTGCAGCATTTAAGTCAAAGCAGAAACTGTGGGACACCCGTGGGGCTTTGCTTCTGTTTGATGGTTCAAGATGAAATTCTGGGGTATAAAATCCCTGTGGGAGTTGGGAGGAGCAGGGGGCTGTGGGTTGGCCAAGGCTTTTAGTGGAGCGTGGTGATGGCCTTGGCCCTGTGTCATGGTGGTCCTTGTGACTCCACAGCATCGGCCCTGCCTCCTGAGGAGGGGGCAGGTGTTTCTGCCCACCCCTCTGATGGTCTTTACCCTCTTGCAGGCCAGCTGCCTCCCTGCCTTCCTCCTTGGCCCTGTTGCTGGCTCCCATGTCATCGATGCCTGTGCTGCCCCTGGGAACAAGACAAGCCACCTGGCTGCCATCCTGAAGAACAAGGGGTGAGGGCAGAGTTGTGTGCAGGGGTGGAGGGAAGGGGGGAGGTGGCCCTGGTCCCCCTGAGCCCACAAGAAGATGGCAGGAGGAGCTACAACCTGTCACCAACTCAGGTGAGCTGGTCACTTCTGGGCCACTGGAAGGACCTGAGGGGACATGAAGTCTCATAGGGGTTCACTCCCAGCCCCCAGCCCTGGTCCCGGTCCATAACCCTGCCAGAGGGGAGGCAGCTCTAAAGGTCTGCCTGCCCAGTATTTGAGTGTTCCTGGAGGCCAGGTGGTCTGTTCACGGCTTGTCTTGGGCGCTTGGCTCTGCCTTCAGACAGATCTTTGCCTTTGATGTGGACCCCAAGCGCGTGGCCACCATGAACACACTGCTGACACGGGCAGGGGTCACTGGCTGTCAGCTGGTCCAGCAGGACTTCCTGACCGTGAACCCCAGAGACCGCAAATACAGCAGGGTAACCCACATCCTTCTCGACCCATCCTGCAGCGGCTCAGGTAATGTGTGGGGCTCCAGCTGCTCCCCTGGAACTGGGCTGTGGGTGTGCAAACCCCGGGTGACAGCTCCCGTCCGGCAGGGATGGTGACGCGGGGGCCAGGGGAGGAGGCGGCCCCGAGTGCTGAGCGCTTGCAAGCACTGGCTGGCTTCCAGCGCCGCGTCCTCAGCCATGCCCTGAGCTTCCCAGCTCTCCAGCGCCTGGTCTACTCCACCTGCTCCCTGCACCAGGAAGAGAACGAGGATGTGGTGCAGGCTGTACTGCAGGAGTGGGGCTCGGCCTTCAGGTGGGTCTGGCTTAGGGAGCCTGGGGGGCTGTAGGGCAGGGTTGGTGCTGAGCCCTTTTCCATGCCGCAGGCTGGTGACTGCCTTCCCGTCGTGGCCCTGCCGAGGGCTCGCGGTCTTCTCTGGAGCAGAGAGCTGCCTCCGTGCTTCCCCTGCAGAGACTTTCACCCACGGCTTCTTCGTGGCTGTGCTGGAGCGGTGCAGGGAAGGGGCTGCTGCCCCCAGGTGAGGGGGGCTGTGGGGGCTGCTTCGGGGGGGCACCCTGGGGAGGGTGTTAAGGGGGGGTTTGTGGCTCAGGCCGTTTGCTCTTGTCTACAGCTCCCTGCCTGCAGCAGCCAAGGAGAGCCCGCAGCCAGGAGAGGGAACAGAGCCAGGAGCAGCTCCCAAGAAGAGGAAAAAGAAAAAGCAGCGGGTGAAAGAATGAAACGTTTTCTGGACAAACCCCTGCACAGCTGTGGCTGTGGGGAACACATACTGGCCTGAACACAAGTCAAGCTCTTTGCTAACTGCAGTCAGCGAGAATTCTGTAACGCTGGGGACTGAGTGCCAATGCTGGGACCACCCTGGTGACAGGAAGGGGCAACTGCTCACCCAGGGCTGCCCCTTGCAGCCAGCCCCTGCCCCAGGTTTGCTCCCAAGGCAATCCGCACTCTGCACCCTGCAAGGCTGGGGTCCTCCAGCTGGATTAAGGGTAGTTTATCATGTTACCTCCTGAAAAAAATTCACTGTAGGGACGAAGCAGATTAAAAGTTTCTCTCTTTTTGCTGTTTTTTTTCCAGTGTGTTTGTGTAGTCCTGCCCTGAAACTGCCACTGCTCATAGTAGAGGCATAGTGGGAGGGAAAAAGATGAAATAATAATAATAATAATAATAATAATAATAATAGTAATAATAATAATCCTCTCCCTCTCTTTGAACTGGGAGAGCAAGGAACATGAGCCAGAGGGTGCTCCACCTGAACCCCACTAGCACCACCCTGCCCCGGGAATCCCAGCCCCAGGAAACATACATGGGCACAGCCAAGTGAACACAGTTCATTTTATTTTAAACTGGAGACATGAGAAGCAGGGAAACAAAAACTGCACATTCACACTAAAATCCTCATCAGCCACACCAGGAATGATCCAAGTCTTCAGTCAGTTAAAATCCAGCCTCTCCCCAAGCACAAGGGGCTCTCCCAGCAGGGCCTGTGTGGCAGGGAAGGGACAGCCTGGCTCCTCACAGGTGTGTGGGACTACATGGGGCAGCTACCTGAGGGCAGGACCCAGAGTCAGGGTGGCCTCAACCTTGTCCCAGCTCATCCCCATCTTCTCAGAGCTGACCTGGCCAAACCCTGGCACCTCAAGGACGAGGAGCAGGTGCTCTCCTGGCCCAGAATCCTAACGGGCACAGGGAAGGACACCCAAGGTCAGTCTTTGCAGGCAATAGCCCCTTGCCCTCTGCTTCCTCCAACCCCAAGGACACATTTTCCCAGCTTGGCTGCTCTTGGTCCACTGCACCCACAGCCATGTTGGTGGATGATGGCCAGAACATTCCCATCAGGACCTGGAGGTCCTCTACGTCCCCTTACTACAGGGCTGTGTCCCCTCTGTGCCACATAGAGCCCATCAACTGCCCTTTCTGCTGGGAGAGATGTCTTGACCCTGGCACTCAGCACCGTAACATCAGAGCTCCTGCTCCCCACCCTCAGAGAAATAATTAAAAACTTAAAAAAACTAACAAAAAAAGGTTTAGTCACATCCACATACATCACATTTAAAAGGAAGGGGATGATGAACAGTGGGGGGGAGCATGGCAGAGCCTGCAGGATGCAGCTGCCTTTCCCAGTACAGTGCATTCCCACAGGCACAGGCAGGGTGGGAATACCTACACTAACGGCTGCAGGGTAGGCAACTTCACTGAACCAAGCTTGAAGGAATTTGAAGGCAATTTAGCTTAAATATAAAAATAAATTTTTATTTTGCTAAAAAATGTTTAAATATTTGTGATTTTTTTCTTTTTTTTTCTTTTTTTTAAATTTAGACCCCAGCAAACACACACACTCACACGGCTCGGAGAGTAAAAACCCAGCAGCAAAGCACTCCTGGGAATGGAGTGCCCATCCCTCGCCAGGGACAGGGCAGGGGGTGGCTCTTTGGTGACCCCCAGCTCTGGCAGTCTCTTCCACAGAAGCTCCAAGGCAGGGAAGGGTGGGAATCTCACTCCTGGCTGGATGGGGACAAGGGAAGCAGCACCACAGTTCCTAAGAGCTAGTAAAATCCACTGGAATGAAAAATGAAAAACAACTTGGATTTGGGATGGAGGGGAGAATGCATCTGCTCTGGCCTCCTCCTGTGAGCAGTTCCAGAGCCCCCTGAAATGTGGAAGAGAGGAGAAAGAGAGAGGAAAAGGGAGTGGAGAGACTGCCATAGTTGGAATCCCCTGTCCTAGCTGCCTTTTAGTCACGACATAGAAGGGACAACTCCCCAGCACGAGCAGCCACGCAGTGATGCTACTGTCAACACCCAATTAGCCGGGGCACGTCTCCCCCCAAGGACTGGTGCCCCCGAAAAAGAAACTCCAAACAGCAAATCCGGCATAACCAACATGCCGCCACACACACGGTTTAGCTCTTCCTCCAAACTCGATTCAGTGAGTGCAGGAACAGGAGCATGGATAAAGCAGAACTGGGGAGCAGGGTGGGGGCAGCCCACAGCCCCACGAAGCAGCGGAGATGGGAGAGGGGTGGGGGGACCCCCATCCTCACCCCGTGCCTCCAGCGCAGGTCCCAGGCTATGGCATGTCCTCAGCTGGAGGCAGCAGGACATCAGGTCCCAGGGGTGTCACCCAGCCGCACTCATGCCAGTCAGCTGTGGCACCGAAACAGAGCCAGGCTGGAACTCACCCTGGCTGCAGGCATGGGACCATGTTCACCAGGCCACAGGATGAACAATGGGAAAGATTTTGGGACCTGGTGAAGACGGCGTCTGACAGGAACTCGGAACCACGGCATGTCGCCAGCCAAGCTCTGAGCGGGACAAGGCCTTGGGGCTGGCTGAGGGCTGGGAAGGGGCATGGAAACAGCTACAAGAAGCAAATGGGGAGAAATGTACACATTATTAAACAAGGCAAAATAAATTGAGGGAAAAGAACATTGTGGATATGTACAGAGATTTGTCCAGTCTTGGGTCTGGAACTGTTCAAGTAACAAGAGTTTGGCTTATCATCCAGTGGGTGTCAGGGACGGGGCCTGGTCCCACCACAGGGACAGCTCCAGTCCAGAGGCCCCCACACGTGAGCCAGTGGAGCCCAGCAGCACCAGGGCTACTTTTTGCGGGTGTGCTGCCTCCGTGCCTGCAGCCGTTGGCGAGTGCCCATCTTGGATCCTGCCCCGATGGAGAAGGTGGGAGTGGATGAACCTGGAAGCAGAAAGGTTGCTCAGGTTGCTAGCTTTGGAATCAGTGCAATTCTCACCCTGGGAGGAATGGAAGACTTGGCAAGAGTCCAGCATGTACTCCCTGAGCCGTCTCCCAGAGAACACCTGGCCCTACCACTGTCCCCAGCCTAAGGGGACACTGTGACCCATGAGCTCCCCAAGGCTGGAGCATCAACTCCCTCCTTACCAAAGGAAGTGCCGACTCCTCCAAAGCTTGAGGCAGGAGTGCTGGGTGTCCTGAAGGAAAGGGTGCTGCTTCCACTGCCCACAGCTCCAGGGACAGGCGTGCCCTGCCCAAAGGTGGGCACTGAAGCTCCTGGAAAGCAACAGGTCACTGTGAGACAGGGTTAGCAAAGGAGAAAGAGCTTTTGGGAGCTGGTGGCACCCAGAGGAGGGACAAGATGCTCTATGGGGGCTGAAGCACCACAATCCATCCCCCAGAACCAGCCTCTGCTCCTGAAAAGCCCTTTTAATGCAAAAGTTACATTTTCCAGATAGTCCCTGGACTCTCTGAACAGCAGGGCCGCACAGAAGAATTTGTCAGAGAGGAACAAAGACCTTGGCCTTGCTAGATCAAGGAGTTGCTCACTGTGTGGTTTCAGTTCCATGGGAGCTGGGAATATCCAGCGAGGATCTCAAGTGTTAGGGAAACCTAACAGTTTTGCTGTTAGGCACAATCCATGGAGCAGGTGCTGGTTGGCAGCATTCCAGCTCACTAAGGTGTTCCAGGTGGTTCTTAAGGACTCAGATAACCTCGGCTCCTGCAGGATACTTGGATGGGCAAAGTCGGGGAGCTGGTGCCTTCAGAGGGGCCAATGAGCAGAGTTTAGGGATTCCCCTCCCCAGAGGATCAGGATCACTACAGGGAGTGATGGGAGTGCCTTCCCTTTGTACAGCAAGGCTCTGCATAGCAGGAACACAGGCCTCACCAGGGCTGTGGACCCTGGGCACCTTGGCAAGGTCCATCAGAAATATTCCTGCCCAACTCTAGATCCTCAAGATGGCCTGTCTGCCCCCATCCCATCCTGGAAATGTTCAAGGCCATGTTGGACAGGGCCCTGAGACATTATCTTAAAGGCCCCCTCCAACATGACCCATTCCATGGCTCCATAATGACTCACCTCCAAATGCAGGCTTGCTGTTGGGAGTGCTGGTCATGGTGAAGGCGAAGGGCGTGCTCTGGCCCTGCGCTCCCAGTGCACTCTGCGGCAGAGATGAGCTGAAGGGCGCTGCTGCCGGGGCTGCCCCGCTCTGCCCAGCCCCGAAGCTGAAGGCCACAGCTGGGGACCCACTGCTGAGGCCCAGTGTACCCATCCCAAAGGCGCTGGTGGAGGGGCCTGGCTGGGTGCTGGCCCCAAAAGTGAATGGAGATGGAGTGGTGCCAAAGACACTGGCACCGGTGCTGCTGCTTGTGGTCTGGGTGGTGGCACCAAAGCTGGATGTGGTGGAGGTGGCTGTTCCAAAAGAAAACACCGAGGTGGTGGTTCCAAATGCTGCCTGGGTGCTGCTGGTGCCAAAGGAGCCCTGGGCACTGGTTGTGCCAAAGGCTGGCTGGGCACCACTGCCAAATGCTGGCTGAGCCACCGACTGTGCTGGGGAGGCTCCGAAACTGAACGAGGGGGTGAAGCTGATGGGGCCAGCAGCAGGCTTGCTGGTGGGCACCTGGCTCTCAGCAGCCCCAGTGCTGAAGGTGAGCTGGCTCCCAGTGCCAGGGTACGGTGGCAGTGGCTTTGCGCTGGCTGAAAAGCTGCCAAAAGCTGAAACTGAGGAGCCGAATGTCGGTGGCACTTGAGCTGTGGTGGCTGGGGCAGAGGTGGTCAGTGTAGTGCTCCCAAATATGCTAAAGCCCACAGTGGTGGCAGCAACCGTTGAGTTTGAAGGTACCTGGCCAAAGGCAGGGCCTCCTGGGACACTGGTGGTGGCAGTGACTGCAGCTGGAGGTGGCTTCCCAAACTGGAACACAGGCCCTGAGGGGGTAAAGCTGGTTTCTGTGCTGGGAGCAGAGCTGGAGAGGCCTCCAAACAGGAAGGGCTGTGTTGTGCTGGTGGAGGTGGCAGCATTGACAGTCACACTAGCAGCAGGGCCAGCGGAAGCAGGCGGGTTCGGTCCAAAGCTGAAGACAGGTTTAATGGTGGCATCCGTGGAGGAACTCTGGGTGGTGGCAGTTGTAGCTGCAGTGGTGAAGATGACGTTTGGAAGACCCGTGATTCCTGCCAGAGCAGCTGTGGAGGCAGTTGTCGGCTCTGAGGCCGGCTGTGCCGCAGGTTTGAAGGCAAAAGGAGAAACTTTTGCTGGGGATGAAGCTGCAGTGATGCTGCCAAAGATGGGCTTGAATATGGAGGATGTGGAGGACGTTGAGGCAGGGCCTGAGCTTATGGGCATGGTGGCTGTGGTGGAAGTGACAGCCGTGCAGACTGCTGCGTTCTCACTCTTCGGCACAGCACCGAAGATGGGTTTGAAGATGGGGGTTGTGGTGGGCATGGCAGTGGGTGGGGTGGGCACAGCAGTGGATGCAGTGGGTGTAGCAGTGGCCGTGGTGGGCACGGTAGCGGCCGCAGTCACTGCTGGCTGGCTGGCTGGCGGGGTGTTCAGCATCCCGAACAGGATGCTTGGCTTTTGGAAGGAGGGAGGCTTGCTGGGCGTCTGGCCCAGCTCAGTGAACACAGGAGAGGCCAGGCTGCTGGGGGGTTGCACCACCAGGGCAGTGGGAGCACTGGGGGAAGGTGTGCTCAATACAGGCACAGGCTTGGTGTCAGCAGAGATGGCAGGCAGAGAGCTTGACTCCAATGACACAGCAGGAGCAGGTGGCTGTGCAGCTGACGGAGGTGGCTGGGATGCTGCCACAGTTCCAGTGGAATCTGGAAAGGGGAAAGAGCTTATTTATGGACAAGGGGACACCTTTAGAAGCCCACCTTTCGGCCATGGTACTGACCTACGGCTGCAAAGGCTCCCAGAGCTCCCATCACACCTAGCCCTCCACAGTTACCATAGCTTCCAGCACGACCACGGGCTCAGCATCCCCAAAGGTGTCCCCTCAAGCCCTGAATGCTAGCTCTGCTGCCAGCAGAGCATTTGAACAGATGGTTTTTGTCAGCTGCTTCATGCAGAGACAACGAGGAATTCCTGCTGCACCTGCCTGACTCTGCTGGCATTCCACTGTGCCAACTCTCCTCTTCCACCTCACCTGGTGTTGTGGATACAGCCTGGCTGCTCTGCATCTTCTTCAGACTGTCCAGAAGTGAGGAGCTGGCTGGGGCAGGAGCTGTGGAGGCAGGCATAGGCCCAGCGGAGGTCACAACAAACACCGGCGGCTTGGACACAGGCATTGTCTCTGCAGTGGTGCTGGGGACTGCATCTACAGGGAAACAGCAAGATATCAGGACCCACAACTGGCTGTGAGGAACAAACCTTTAGCAGAGTTTCCCAGCAGGCAGGGGAGCTGCACCTACACCCCACAGCCCTGGGCAACCTCACCCAGCACCACAAAGCATGAGATTTCTTCAGCTGGAAGGCATCAAGAGCACCCCCAGACCCAAGCTTGCTCCTACTCCTCCAACATTTCCAGCCCATCCTTACCAGCCTTATCCTCCAAGACACTGTTGAACCACTGCAGCACTGCCTTCTTCTCTGCATCCAGGTCCTCTGAGGTGACGGAGTAGCCCAGCTGAGGTGGTGGGGGCTGCCAAGAGAGAGCAGCAGCAGCTTAGCTCCTTCCCAGGGAAGCGGGCAGAGCCTCTCTGAAGGCGTGCTGGCGACTGTCTGTGGTGAGCCCTGTGAAGCAGGTGGTCCTGCCGCAGCTACTCAGGTCCCGGACACTGGTGGGCCCCCGGCGTGGCACCGAGGGCATGGCAGGCCCTCCCCAGGCCATTACCTGGTCCGGCAGCAGGCAGCACAACCACGCACAGCCCACCAGACACTGGGGCTGGGGAGAGCGTCACTTCCCACTCGACCAAGGACGGGGCCTCCTTCCTGAGGGCAGGCAGGTCAGTGCGCCCCCAGCCCTGCAGAAATTGCAGTGAGCACATTCTATTGCCAGAGCGGGACCAAAAAGGCTGTGAGACAGCAACATACCAGCACTAGCTGGTCCCCACGGAAAGATGACAGCAATGGGATCTTCCGCTTGCGCTTCCCACTGCTCCCCGAAGCAGATGGTGGGCTCAGGGAATTCTGCTTCTTCCACACCGGTGACTCCACACCTACAGAAGGAGACAAGTTAGGCTGAGCTCTGGGCAGAGAAGTGTTGGTTGTAGTGATGGGTCTGTCCCTTCTGACCCCACTCTGGGTGCCCCAACTCGGAGGGCAGAGGCATGGTTTTAAGCTGAGGACAAGGCTGTGATACCCTGAAGAGCAGCTTCACATCCAGGAGGTCTGTGACATGAGGCTGGTGGGCTCTGTGGGGCAGTGGCCCCTTCCGAGCTCCATGGATTGTGCCAACATGCTGCCTTACCCAAACCACATGCCACAGCTGGCACTGTATTATGGGGCCCATCTGCCATGGGCACAGAGGATTTCCTCTCCATTTTAGCTGAGGAAGCATTGGCATAAGCTCAGACTGGAATTCGGTCAGAGTACTACTCATGCCACTGCAGTTTGCGGATCAAGGCTGACACCTGACCCATGCCGGGTTGGGAGCTGGAGCTCGCTCTTGCAAGCCAGTTTCCAGGCATCTGCTAGCACCCCAACACTGTCAGCATCCCCTTGTCACCTGGAAATCCCACTAGGGCAGTCACTGAGGGCAGAAGGGCCACTGCCTTGGGACCAGCACATGCCAAGTTTCCAGGTGACCCCTCAAGCCAATCCCACTGCAGACCTCAACTGCCTCCTGTCCTGCTCTCTTGCTTGCACTGGTGACCTGGGTGCAGTGTCGGGGCACACCTACACTTACCTTTCTCTGGCTGCAGCTCCTTGTCTGATTTCACTGGGGTGGAAGCATTGGAATGCTGTGACTCTTCTTCCCTGTGTAAGCAGGAGGGACAGTTACGGTCAACCCTGGGCCCAGCCAGCCCTGTCTGCAGGGAGCAGGTTGAGACTGAACAGGCTGAAGACTTGCAGGAGTATCCCTGGTGTTTATCTGCCTCCTGCAAACAGATCTCAAGACAAAAGCTTTGCCCAACTCCAGGCAGAGGAATTGCTTCCTCCTCCAGACTCAGCTTGGTTGAGCCTGTGCACCCTCCACAAGATGAGTCAGCCTCAGGAGAGTAGATGGCAGTCACTGCCCCTTGCAGGTTGGGCCCATCCAGGTGGTTGTGCCACTTTTAGTTCTGACATAAGTTCAGGCTCCTCTGATTTTGTAAAGAGGAGAACACAGGCTGTGCTCCAAGGCAGGCACTAAAATACAGATCCTGGGATTTGACTTTGACAAGGCAAAAATCAGGGCCTGTCTCCTTCTAATGATCTGGCAATCCTGGCCAGGCCAATGCCACCAAGCACCATCACTACTGTGGCAACCTGTGCCCTTAAATCTCTGACTTTAATGGGGAGTGGGCCAGGGGTGACACAGCTTAGACACACCACAGCATGACAAGGTGACAGGGAGACCAATCGACACAAGTGGGTCTCTACACCACTGTGTGTAGGAGAGGGGCCTGGACTGTCCCAGCTCCAGTGGAAAGTGGGATTTGCATGCTAAGATGGCTGGGAAAGACCGCTCTCTTGCTGGCTGGCCATCAGCTGATTACCTGGCTTTCTTGAGAGGCCACTCTGGTGTCTGGGGGCGGGAGGACGCTGGGCTGGACAGAGGGGACACGCTCACACCTCTTCTCTTCCACAGCTGGAATGCAGAGAGATACCAGCAGTAACTTGGCATGAGTCTGGCAGAGAGTACAGGCCCCCTGATCTCCCACAACAAGCCCCACTGCCCAGGGCCATGGTTGTTGAGCCCAATGAGCTCAGAGCTTCTCCTGCTTCACCACCACTTAAACTCCCCTCCACATTTTAGGGAGCACAAAATCTGGCCACCCTCAGCTGAACCCACATAAGGAAAAAGCAGCCTCCAGGGCCTTTACTGCCCTGACTGAGCCCAGGGAGGGAGTACACTTCTGGGCACTTACCTTTGTGCGACACAGGTGGTCTTTCTCAACTGCTTTGGACACCCTTGTGTGTGGGGCTGCTCTGGCAGGAGGCAGCACCTCCTTGCCAGGGGTTCAAAGCAGATGGATTGCAATGCAAGGGTGAGACTCTCTGCAGTCCCAGCAAACCCTTCCCTCCCTCCGCCTGGAGCAAACCTTTCCCCACCCAGACAAAGCTCCAGTAGCCATGGCTTTCTGTCCCTGGCACCTGCAAGCCCAGCCAGGCCACAAGCAGTGCTCCATCACTGTCAGCAGGTGGGACCTGGGTCAGAATGAGAATACATGGCTCCCACACTGCTGATTCCTGCTGAAAAGATGTCAGCACAGCAACACCATTTTTTCCTTCACCTGGATCTATCCAGTCTAGCAGACTGACCAAGAGGCAGGAGAGAGGAGAAAACAGTCTCTTTCTTGGTTTGGTGTAAAAGAGCAGTACAGCTCAACCTGGGACTCCTCCAAAAATGAAATAATTGCTGCTTGGCCCACGGCCCACAGCTCACCTGCTCTCTGAGCTGGTGAGACTGCCAGGCTGAGCCACACTGGGTCCAGACACCCTGCCACACCGCTGTCTCCTCACGAGCCCAGAGCTGGGATTACACAGGTGATCCCAAAAGAATGCCAAGATCCAGTGTCCCTACCTGTGAGAGGCCCCGGCTGGAGCTGTAGGAGCTGGCGATGGCGTTGCGGATGGAGCTGGGGATCCCGCCGGCGTAGGTGTTGCTGAGGGAGCTCATGGAGGAGGTGCGAGACCTCTTGTTGGAGCAGTCATCTGGGTACTGGGAGATGAGGCCCCTCTTCAGAGAGCCTGGCCTGGAGGGGGATAAAGGTTTGATGAGCTCCTCACTGCTCCTGCCCATTGGTCCTTTTCATACAGGGCAGGTGGAGGAAGGAAATCCTGCTTAGAAACAACTCTCAGCAGCAGCACAGCCTTGCTGTCACAGGTGACAGACTCAAGCCACAATCACAATCTCTCTTGCTCTGCAAGCAAAACCCAAGCCCCCTTTTTCAGATCCCACAGACATTTGCTCCCTCCCATTCCAGGAGCTGCTTTTGGCTGTTGGGCACTTACTTGGGTATAAGAGAAGCAGGGGCACCATTAGCTATCAGTGGCTCAAATGCTGACTGCCCACTTCCACTGCTGTCGTGGCGCCTGTGGGAAGAGAGTGTGAAAGCCTATGACAGTGTGGAAGCCTCTCCCAGCCTAGGGAAAGGCAGGCTGAGCACCCAGAGAGAGATCAAACCTTGCTTTTTTCCTGGCACCCAATACTCAGGACAGAGCTTTTCCCCACCTACACCCTGCTGCAGATTTTCTCTCCCTATAGGCCTGTCCTCACTGATTCTCACCCCAAACACCAGGAGCTCATCCAGCTGCCTGCTTGGCACAGTAATTCTATGTAAAAAAAAAATTGCTTAAATCCATTACTCTAAGCCAAAATACTTCTAGAAATGAGCTGCTCAGTTTTTCTGAACAGACTTGAGCTCTGACCTCTTCCTAACCAATGCCCTGGACGGTTCAAGTAAAAAACTGAGTTCCCCTTCCCATTATGATTTCATGAGGATCTGAAGTGTCAAAAGACACCCTGCTGTAAAGTGGAACTGGAGGTGTAGGACAGCCCTGTCACTTGGCCAAAAGCTCCCCTCAAGCCCAGGGCAAGCTGACTCCAAGGCACAGGTGGTCCCACACTCGCCAGCTGACACAGCTCCTTTCTGTCCACCAAGTACACAAAATTTTCTATCCACAACCATTCCTTGTGCTTGCCAGACATTAATGCCTTTAAAATTGGCTTTTGTGGCAGAGCTGTGTATCAACATATTACAAAAACAGTTTAAAGAAAAATACACTGAACTGATTTTGTCTGCGCACACATTCTGTTGTCCTGATTGGCTCCTGTGGGGCTCAGATCCAATGAGCCAAGCATTCAGAGATGGGAATTCAGTGCTGGAAGAGGACAGTGTACCCTGCTTTACCCTGCTCTGCTCCTTGGGCCACCTACAGCAGCAGCCCTGGGGCAGGACAATGCCCCATTCTTAGCCCCCCATCCCAGCCCAGATGGAAGAGGCTCCATGGACATAACTAGGAAGGACAAGGCAACTTTTGGAGCAAGTGCAGAAAAGAGCAACGAATTCAGTAAGGGGACTAGAGCACCTTCCCTGTAGAAACAGGCTGAGACATCAGGGGCTGCTCAGCCTGAAGCAGAGAAGGTTGTGTGGAGATCCCAGCAGCCTTTCAGGATCTGAAGGGGTTTGCAAGGAAACTGGAGAAGGACTGCATCAAGAAGTGCCATCATAGACAAGGAGGAAAGACTTCAAATTGAAAGCAGGGTAATTTAGACTGGATATACAGAATAAATTCTTCTCTCTGAGTGGTGATGCCCTGGAACAGGCTGTCCAGACAAAGTGTGGCTGCCTCATCCCCAGAAGTGCTCAAGGCCAGGCTGGACAGGGCTTGGAGCACCCTGGTCTAGTGGAGCATGTCCCTGCCTATTATAGAGGGTGGCACTGGATGACCTTTAAGGTCCCTTCCAACCAAAATCATCCTGTGATTCTAGGAAAAGCAGGAGGGTGGGATAGCAAAACAGTGCTGTGGCTGGGTGGTTGGAAAGGCTTTGGCAGACCATGGTTCTCAGGATTTGCTTCTTGTCCTTCCTATGGACACTGGCAGAAACATAGCACCCTCCCTCCTTCCAACTCAGGGATGGAAGTTGCTGGCCTTGAGTAACAAAAGCAGCAGTGTCTCACTTTCTCTCTTGTTTCACCTCCCACTGATAGATCAGCTCAGAAGGGAAATGCTTGGAGCTCTCCAAGTGCAATGCTTCCACCTGGTAATCCCATCTCTCCTGGGAGCCTGGGGCTGACGGAAGGACAGAGCCCACAGCAGATACCAACATTTCCCACCATGCTTTCTCAGTCTTCAAACCCCTGTGAGGAGACAAGCCTGTTCCCATCTAGGCTTCCCAAAACACATCCCAGACAGGCAGGGGAACACACTGGACCCACACCTAAACCACATTCCTTCGACTTTTAAAGGAGGACTTTCAGATGCAGCACGAAGGACTGGGTGATGGATGGGGTGTGCTTCCTCTCTGCAGTTAACTTCTCACAGTACTTTTCCAGCCCTGACTCCAGGTCTCATGGGGCCTGGCATGCTCTGGGACACATCCCATTGGTCACCTCTGGAGCAAGAATCCCAATTGTGACCTTCCCAACACACTGTCTGCAACTTGAACAGCTCCCTTTTTACCTTCTTTTGGTCTCCTGATCATTCTCAAAAGTCTGGTCCTCCTCCTCCTCCACAGCCCTTTTCCTGCTCTCCCTGATGGCATTCAGCACAGTCTCCTTCGCACATGGGTCAGGGCTGCTGGTGGCTGGGAAGGCCAGTGGCGAGACCAGCTGTTCTAGACTGTGGGACAGAGCACAGTGAGGTGTGAGACAGGCTGGGGTCCCGGTCTGATCCCCCCACAGAAGGGAGGACACAGCTCCGCCCTGCAGCCCTTCCCGGAGGTTTGGACAGCACCATCCCCCCAGGCACATGGCAGCGCTCAGGATGGGATGCTGTTCCCGGGCACAGCACAGGGGACTGAGCGTTCCCCACAGCGTCCTGGTCCCCACCGTGGCTGACAAGCGGGCTCCCCCAGGTGTGTCCCGGTCTCCGCCGTACTCACGCTGGGGATCGGGCGATGCTGACGGCTGGCGGGGCGATTCTCACGGTGACGGGGCTGCGGAGCGGCCCGGCCCGGCGGGCCCAAGGCGTGCTGCGGGGGGAGCCGCCCTCCCAGCGGGCGGCGGGCAAGCACAGCGGCACGGCCGGCCGGGCCTCAGGCAGCGGGTACCGGCGGCGCGGGGCCTGCGGCCGGCAGCGCGGCACCCTGTGGGGACAGAGCGCGGTGAGCACCTCCGACGCGGTCTGGGGCTTCCCCGCCCGCTCTACCCCGATCTTCCCCTTGCTTACCCGGGCTGCGGGCGACGCGGCGCGGCCCTGGCGGCCGGGCCCCCGTTGGCGGCGGCTTTGCCGGGCGGGCGCGGCGCGGGCGGGCCGGGCCGCATGGCACACCAGGCGCCCGCCGCGCCCAGCGCCGCCGCGCCCAGCAGCGCGCCCCGCAGCAGTAGGCAGGCCAAGGCGAGCGCCAGCGCGGCGGCCACGGCCAGCGCGGCCCTCACGGCCCCATCCCGCCCCCCGCCCGGCCCCGCGCCCGCCATCGCCGCGCGCCCGCCGCTCCCGGCGTGCTCTGCGGGGCGGGGGGCGGAGGGTGGGCGGGGCGGGGGCGGAGGGTGGGCGGGGCGGGACTTAACAGAAGGGCGGAAGCTTCCCCAGTGGGCGGAGCTTAGGGTGAGCGCGTACCGCGGAGGCGGGGCTTAGGTGGAGGAACACGCCCAGTAGGCGGGGGCTTCCAGTCCCAGGGCGACGAGTCCTGCCGGCATGCACGGAGGGACGGGGGCCCCATGGGTAGGCGGAGCTTAACGAGAGAGGCGGGGCGAGCGGGGCCGGCCCTCTTGCGTCAACGCGGGGCCCGTGGCTTTATGGGGCGGAGCTTCTGGGGGGAGCGGCGCTTCCAGCTACGCGGGGTAGGCGGGGGCCGAGGTAGGCGGGGCTAAGTGGGCGGGAGCACGGCCAGCCCTGTCTCCGCGGGCTCCCGGTATGCTGTGCGCGGCGCGGGCGGGGCTCAGCCCGCGACCCCTCGTGGCGCTCCCGTCCTGCCTTCTCGTTCCCCCGCCGGGGGCTCTCCCCTGTCATCCATCTCCCCTGTTCCCACCGGGACCTCTGGGCTTGCCCCAGCCCCATCCCTTCCCCACCGCGTCTCCCCCCACCGAGCTTCCAATCTCCCCATCTCCAATCCACAGTCCTGTTTACCATCCCAATTCCCATGTACTCCCGGTCTCTGTGTTCCTGTCCTGTCTCTAACAACCCCGCAACATCATTCCAGCCTCTGTGTTCCCCCCTCTGCCCCATCCTATGTCTGTCTCCCCACCCTGTGCCCTACAACCCCCCTATACCATTCCAGCCTCTGTGTCCCGCTGTCCCAGTCCCTGTCATATGTCGCCAGTCCCGATCTGACTTTGTGTCCCACGTACAGGAACCCAGCGGCAGGCACATTCCTGCCTCTCCCCAGTCACCACCGTGCCCAGCCTGTCCCCTTGTTCCGACTGAAGGGTGCCATTGCCACCATCCTGCTCTGGGGACAGGGCTGGGAACTGTGGGAAATCCTCTCTGGCTGTCTGAGCCCTTGGGCTCCTCTGGAGACACGGCTATCCCTGCGGATAACCCGCCCCACTGCCAGGCAGGGACACCCGCAGGGAAAATGATCGGGACAGTGGCTGCTGGCACAGGGCTTTCTCATCCCAGGGGTCGAGGTGGCCCTGGCAAGGCTAGAGGAGACTGGGTGCCACCCAGGTGGGTTAACCATGCTTAGGAGGGGACATTCCTCTGAGATTCCTGTCTGTGGACTACGTGGGCTACCTGGCTCTGCTGGGGTGACAGGGTGATCTGCATGGCCTCCCCACTACAGCATCATCCTCCCAGGAAGGGAGGACAAAGCCACCCACGCTCCTCGGGGCTGAGCTGGGACCACATCCTGCTACACCCCAGCTAAAAGAGGTGACATGCAGGCTGGCTGTGGGGACACGCAGGTGTGGGACAGCGGGGGCAAAGGCAGGAGGTCATCACCAGAACAACACCTGGGTCACCTCGACACCAAGTGATTTTGGGGGCCACTGAGCACACTGATGAGGGCAGAGCCCACAACCCCCTTGTGACACAGGTCCCCTGTGTCCCCCCTTCAAGTTGCGGGGCTGGGCTGAAGGCTTTATTGAAAAATCCAAAACAAACAACATGGTCATTATCATACAATGAAAACCCGAATCGACCTGCCCTGCAGTGGGGGGGCACCCCCACTGTCCCCATCACCAGCTGCCATCACTGGGGACACTGCAGGGACCCTCTGCCCACGCCTGGCTGAGATACAAAAGGGACAAGCTGATTAGGCCGAGAGCAGTGCCGCTGTCCCCAAGCCCCCACTGCCACCGTGACCCCCATGCCGCTCCCGGGCCCCAAGGCCTGAGGTAGTTGGGCGTGCAGGCGAGACTCCCCCAAAAATGCGGGGAGGGTTTTGGGGCTCCCTGTGTCCTGCAGGAACGGGATGGTTGGTATTGCATCCAAGGGGGGCCAGCACAGGCTGAGGATGGGGAAGCAGCAGAAGCCCAGGTCCCTCTGGCACACGGAGCAGGTGCTCTGGCAGCAGGGCTGGGGGCACACAGGAACAGTGGCTCCCTGCACGCTGGATGGCTGCGTGGAGGGGTGGCAGCTCTGAGGCCATGGCAGTGGCAGGTCCCACTGCTCCAGGTGCCAGCTGGGTGCTGGCGGGGGGCCTTGCTGGGAAAGCACACAGTGACAACTCAGCCTCTTCACAAAGGGAGAAAGGCCAAATCCCGTCCTCAGCACCTCGAGTGGAGGGACACTGGCCCCAGCAGGGGCACCAGCAGGACTGTGGGGGATGGGGACATTGCTGCATGGTCTGACCTCACTGTCTCCACTGCAGCGAGATGAGCTGGGGGGCCCAGAGGTGGCTGATGCCCCCTGCCCTCTGAGCCCCCTGCTCAAGGCACAAAGGTTCCCTGGCTGGTGCCAGCTCCATGGCCACCCCTGCCCACAGCCACACTGGCCCTGGTCCCCCTGCACCCAAGAGGGTGGCGATGACACCAGGATGGCACCAAAGTGAGCAGGGACAGGGAGCTGCTTACTCTGGCTTTGGGATGCTCTGGTTTTGGGGCACCCTGGCTTCCCCCCAGACCTTCTGTGCTGCTGCCCTAGAGTCACCCCCCCCGTCCCCAGGAACTAGTGGCTTGTGTGGTGGCACTGTGGTGGCCCCAAAGCCACACCCAGCACCTTGCGGAGGGTTTATTGCTGGCATGAACACAGTGAACTGTCAGGGCAGAGCAGCCCAGCTCAGGGGGATCTGGGAGGCCTTTTGGGGACCTGGAATGAGGGACAGGAGCTCATAGCAGCATCCCTCCTGCTGCTGCCCCCTTTCCTAGCTGTTCCTAGCACCCTGTGTTACCAGCCAGGGTATCCCATGGGAACACCACCTCTCAGCCTGCAGTGGCCAAAGGCACTCAGTGTCCCGCTGAGGGGGAGCACACTTAGCACCAAGCCCAGCAGCACCCCAAAGGCTGCCCCCCACCTGGTGGCACCCCCGGGGCTGTCAGCATGCTCATTCCCAGGGCGGAGGGACATTCATGTCGAGCCAGGGGCTGGATTAAGGCTGGAAAAGCAGCTAGAGGCAAGAGAAGCCTGACCGCTCTCGCTCAGCCAGAGAAGACTCTAGGAGTTCCCAGAATCTGTGCAAAAACAAAACTAAAGGGTTAAAGACCCCCGCGTGGACACCTCCCCCCACCCCAGCACTCCAATAAATGCAGGTGCGCTTCGCGCCCGCGCCCCAGCCCTGGGGTCTCGCTGGCGGCTCGGCTCTGCTTCTGGAGGCGGCTCCTGGGGGGACACAGGGGATGTGTGCTTCAGGGGGGGCTTCTGCACCACTTCCTTGGGGTTCTTCTCAACAGACTGCACCAAGTGGGGTCCCAGGGGTGTCCCCCACAGGGTTCCAGGTGTCCCCTGTGGGCTGCTTCTACCACTGGTGCTAATCTGCAGCTATAAGTGGGAAGACAGGGTCAGAGGGTGCACTGTCCACTGGCATCCCTCTGCCCCATCCCTCTGGGACCACAAGGCTGCTCTAGTAGCACCTGAACCCCCTGCCTGAGGATGATGTAGATCCCACATGATGGGGTTTTTCCCGTGGAGAGACCCCATAGGACTTGCCCACTATGTGTGCCAACTATCCCCAGGCTTGTGGGGGATGCAGCAAAACCTTCTCATTGCCATGGATGGCAAGCAGGGCTTCTCCATCCTGCCCCACCTTTTCCAGGAGCAGCTGCCCAGCAGGAGCAGGGCTGGCACCACTCACCATCCTCCTCCCAGCCCTCCGCCACGCCAGCCAGCTCGTAGTGCTTCTTGCGCAGCTCCCCCAGCTTCTGCCGCTCCTTCTGCAGCTGGTTCTCCAGCTCCAGCACCCGCACCTGGGGACATGGCCAGGACATGCCCACCCCAGCACAGAGCTGGGCCAAGCACTACTCTTTCACACCTGTTATGCCCCCAACATCAAGCCCAAAGACCACAGAGGCGCATCCCACGAGTGTTCCAATGACGAGTGGACCTGGGGAGGGGATGGAGCTCAGGTGGACACTGCTTGTGCAGACAAGTGAAGGCACAACAATCTGTGTGGGCATCCCAGGCAGGGGAATTCCCCAGAGCTGCCCCATGCCAGGCAGAGGTGTGTGCTGTGGGCAGTACACTGGCGGCAGGGGTGGCCACGGGCTGCTATGTCACGATGGGAACAGCATCGGGGAAGGATTGAGGACGAAGAGCATGTGACTCCTGGGCAACCCATCTGTTGCCTTCACATTTTGGGCTTTGCCTTTGCTTGTGCTACCTGGGGGCAGCTGGGCATGGTGATCGCAAATTTGATGCCCCACCTCAGGCAGCCCAAGAGAGACTTGACCGGCTGTGTTTCTCAAAACATGGGAATCCCCTACCTGTGAGTCCATCTCCTGACGCTTTATCTGGGTGAGTGTCATGCTGGAGAAGTCCATGCTATCTGTGGAGAAAGACACCACCAGCCCCCCTCAAGCTTTGCTCCCCCAGTCAGACTCCCCAGCAGCTCCCATGCTGCTGGCAGGGTCTGGTACCATGGGATATGCAGGGAGGGTGTGATGAGCAGCCATGGGCAGAGACCACAGGGGCACAGCCAACCAAGAGTGGTGAGTGCCAAGAGGAGAGGTTTTGGGGCAGGTTTGTGCTCCAAGCACTAGGACCAGAGAAAACAGTCTCAAGAGGAGGATAAAAAGGAAAATTTCTTCATGAAAAGGGCTGTTCAGCACTGGTAGAGGCTGCCCAGGGTATAGTGGAGTCACAATTCCTGGAGAGATTTAAAAACCATGTAGATGTGGCACTTGGGGACATGGTTAGTGGTGGGGGAACAGGTAAACTCAATTGTCTTAGAGAGCTTCTCCAACCTTAGTGATTGCATGACTCTAAGATCCCTGCAGCCCAACACTTACCTTTCTCCTCCACTTGAGACCTCCCAGCTTTGGTGGAGGCCACCACACTGGCCGTGGCCTGGTTGACACCCCGGGAGGCTTGCTGGAGCTTGCAGAGGTTGGCGCTGTCTTTGTCTGCCTTCACCTAGCAGGACGGTGAGGAGGGCGTCACACCCCGCCAGGCGAGCAGACCAGCCCCAGGATTTGGGGTGACCACATGGTGCCCCAGCTACAGGTAAGAGAAGCCTGAACCATGGGAAGGGCAGCAGCCTTGCTCCTACCTTGGAGGCTGCCACCAGCTGAGCAGTGCTGGCCGCGATCTCGCGGGAACAGACCATCAGCTCCTCGAATGTCCCCTTGCCTTGCACTACCAGGTCAGCAGCATCACTGCGGGACAGCAAAGAGGAGCTGGAGCATCATCCTGCCACCCGTGTCCCCTCCCTGTGATGATGGTAGGACTCTGCCATCCTCTCCCTGCTCTGGTGACAGTGGCACTTACACCATGACAGTGGCACCCCAGCCCACTGCCTTGGAAGCAGAGATGAGACCCTCGGTCCAGCGTGAATTCTTGGCATAGAACTCCTTGGGGGATGCTGCACCCTGCCGTTGGTAAAGGCACAATTAGTTACTTATCACCCCCAAACCCCTGCTCTGGGGGGGAAAAAGGAGGAGGTCAGGGTGTCATTCAGGTTGTGTGTGGGAGGTGGGGACACACTGAACTTGGGGGCTGTGGGGTCCCCTGTGTGGGACGGGAGATCAGGGATCACCACGACACCCTGGGAACCATAACTAGGGTGAGTGCCCCTGGGGTCAGCAAGGAGCTACTGGCAGCTGGTGGGGAAGTCCCAGCAGGACAACGGTTTGAGCAGCATGTCCCAACAAGTGCATGATGACCCCCAGCTGGACAAGCACCCCCTTGCCCCCACCCCTGTCCCAGCTCACCCGTCCGCTCTCCACGATCTCTCTCTGGAGATCCTTGGAGGCCAGGACCAGGACACGGATGGCCTGCATGAGGCCTGTGCAGGAGCCCAGAATCCTGTGAGACAAACGTCACTGAGTGCCCTCTGTGGAGCAGCGGCCCTGCCTGCAGCATCTGTCCCCATCCTGCCTGCCTGGCTCGTCCAGTGCTCTGATCATCACTCACCTCTCATTAACTTCCAGTTGGACCCCAGTGTCACCAGCCCGTGCCTTGCTCAGCATCTCCTGGTTGAGGGGAGAGAGGCTGTACTGAGCCCAGTACAGCCTCTCTCCCTGTGTCTCCCTGGCCTCTACAGTAGCCCCAGCAGGCCCCCAGCATCGTGCCTGCGGGCACCTCTCTGCTTGTGGTGACCCTCACCTCAATACGGGCAGATGCGACTTCGATGGCCGCGGCCGTCGCTGCCATCTCCTTGTCCACTAGGTCACCCAGCTCCTCCTGCTTGACGTCCAGACCTCTGGGACGCAGCTCCTGGGGACAAGATGGGATGAAAGAGACCATCCAGGAGCACCACAGTCCCTCTGGCGGTGCCTGCCAGGGCCTGATCCCATCCCACTAGCCCTCCTGGGCCACCCACCTCCCCAATGGCGCTGATCTGGCCCAGGTAGGCTGTCACCAGGTTGCAGTCAGCACTTGCGACCTTCCCTGGGTCTTGCAGGGCGCTGAGGTAGCTCACAGTCTCACTGCCACACTGCTTGCACAGCTCCAGCAGACCTGCATAGGCAGCATGGGGGGCTGAAGGGGCCACATGTTGGGGGAAGATGTCTGGTTCCTACCCTAGACAGCATCCTGCCTGTGCTGGCCTCTGCCTGCCCTGGTTTCTGCCCACTTCAGCACCCTACTTGCCCCAGCATCCTGCTCACCTTATCCCAGCATCCTGCCATGACCCCTGCACACCCTGACCTCTGCTCACCCCAGTGTCCTCTTTGCCCTGGCGCCTTCCCACCTTGACATCTGCTCACCCCAGCCCCCTGCTCACACTGATCTCCTGCCCATCTTGGTCCCGGCCCACTGAGTCCCCTGCCCACCCCAGCCCTTGCCCACCCTGACCCCTACCCACCCACCATGTTCACCCTGATCCCCTGCCCATTCTGACCCCTGCTCAGGGGTCATCACCCCCAACCCCTGGCCTGGGGCAGCACTCACGGTCAGCAGGCTCCACAGGGGCCACATGGGAGGTCGCACTGCCCTGCAGGAGGGTGTTGCTGACCAGGTGGGCGAAGTGTGCCAGGTGGGGCAGCAGGGAGCCCACGGCTGCGGCAGGACAGTGGGCACAGGCCTCAGCCCCCATTGCGCTGGCCACCCGCCCCGTGTGGCAGGGCTGTCCCCGTGCCCAGTGCCCGGGGCTGCCACCTCTCACCTGCGCCATCCAAAAGGTACTTGCTGTGTGCGTCCCACAGCCGCTCTGCGCACTCGGAGGCTGCCAGCGTCTGGGACAGGAGGCAATCTGCAGACAGACAGGAGGCAGGGCTCAGCTAGGACCACAGGGAGCAGGCAGCCTGTGATAACACCAGATTTGGGAGCAGCAGGGGCATCACCTGCTGAGCCGGTGCAGCTGATATGAGCAGGATCCTCCATGCGAGCCAGGGCGTCCTGCACCATGCACTCGGCCTGGCGCGCGGTGCTCTGCAGCAGGGACAGCCGCTCCTCGGCCAGGCGCTGCTGCAGCGCCCGCTCTGTGCTCTCCTGCTGGGCCAGAGCCGAGCTCAGAGCCCTTGCTGGGCCACCGGGCACTCCCTGCACCTGGCCCACCCAAACCCCTCTGGTCTGCCCAGAAGGGATTGGCAGGACCCTTGTGGTACCTTGTCTCTCAGCTGGGTCTGCAGCATCTCCAGCTCTGTCCTGCTGCTCTCCTGCTCGTGGGTGAGCGTGTCCCGCAGCTGCTGCAGCTCAGCCTGCAGAGCTGCCATCTTGTCCCTGTGCTGCTCTGCTGCTTGGCTCAGCCTGTCCCTATCCTGCTCCAGGCTGGCAATCCGAGTGTTCTGCTCTGCTCCTGCCTGGTGGGGCATGAAACAGCAGTTGGGGCTGTGCTGAGGACGAACCCTCCAGTTTGGGGACCCATTCTTCATCCAGGCTTGGGCCACCCCAACTGTCCCTGCTGGGTGCACCATGGCCTGCACAAGCACAGCTCCCTACACTGAGCAGCACTGATGATCTTATCTGGTGAAAACCGAGGCTCCTGGGAAGCTTTTTCACTTTTATCAGTGAAAATGCATTTTTATCACAATTGTCACCATCCTGATGGAGGAGTGGATGCAGGGTGCTGCCTCTGCCCCATCTCCATCCTGCTGCCGAGTCTGCCCACCTCATAGTTGGGTGACTGCAATTTCCTGCCAGCTTCTGCCTCCTACAAAAAGCCCAGGCACCCCTGCTGTCTTCCACAGCTCTGTGGGCATGGGTTACCCTCTGGCACATCTTGCAGTGTGATGCTACACTGCTACCTGGGCTTACAGCAGAGACAGAGCTGCTGACTGACCCTGTTCTTCCAGGCATTTTTATTCCATGATCCCTGCTGCTGGAGCCCATTACTCCACATACTACCACACTCCGGAGCGTGAAACTCCCCTATGTGACATCAAACCTGCTCAGATGTGGCAAAGATGATGACAGGGAGCTAGTTTTCAAGCCAGTGGTGGGTATCACCTCTCAAATGGTAAAGGCCTAGCTACCCAGCCCAGAAGGGTGCTCTCACCTGTGTGCTGGACTCCAGCGTACCCTGGAGGACCTGCAACTCTTGTCTGCTGGCTGCCAGCTCTCGCTTCAGTGTCTCCAGCACCTCTGCCTGCTCTTGAGACTGCAGCAAGGGGAGAGGTTGGCGGCACTGGTGCCTCATGGGGAGCCCCTGCTCATTCCTGGTGTGTCCCCCACCATCCCTACTCACCTTCCTCTGTGCCTGCTCGCTCACTCGCTGGAAGGAGTCCTCCAGCTCCTTCTTCTCCCGCTCCACATCCCCCTGGGCCTGCCTGGCCACTGTAATCTGCTTGGTCACCTCCGCATTCTGGCAACAGCAGAGAATGAGCCGAGCAGCCGCCGGTATCAGAGGGCACGGCTGGGAGAGGGGGTGCTGGGGGGCGGTTTGGGGAGCCCACCTTGCGCAGCAGGTCAGCGTGGTTCTGCACCAGCTCGCTGTACTTCTCCTTCAGTTTGCTGTACCGCTGCTCGTTGGCCTGTGCCCGTCCTGCCATGCACACAGGGACACAGAGCTGAGCACCTGAGACCCCCCTTGCCCGGGGCTCAGCCCCACCTCACACCAGTGCTGGCACTCCCTGCTCACTCTCAATTTCTGTCAGGCTCCGCTGAGCCTTCTCTGTGTCCTCCCGCTGCTTCTTCAGCTCCTCCAGCTCTGCACGCAGGAACTCACTCTCGTCCTGTGCCTGCTGCTTCAGGTGCTGCTGCTCAGCCAGCTCAGCCTCCAACTCGCTGGCACGGCCACGCAGCTGCACTGCACCCCGTGCGCTCTGCGGGGACAGGTGGGGGCTGATGGTGCTGTTCAGTGCTTGCCAGGACTATTCAATGCCCACTGGTACCATCCAATGCCCACCAGTGCTGGCCAGCAGCCCCCCCCATGGGTATCACCCTGCCGGCCCCCAAGTGCAACTGGGCAAAGCACAAGGATGCTAGGCAGTGGGCCTGAGCCCACCCCCCCGACAGGGATGCAGCCCCCTGGCACACCTGGGGACCCCCTGTACAGGGGAAGCCACTGGGAAGAGGGCAGGACAGAGATCTGGTCACTGTCTTATTCACGCACCTCAGCCTTGAAGTTCTCCAGCTCCTCCTTCAGGGCTGTGATCTCCCCATAAAGCTGCTCAATTAGCCGGTCCCTAGGAAGGAGAGACATGGGATACACTCTCAGTGCCTCGGGGACACAGCCTGGGAGGGGAGGTGTCCCCTGTGTCACCATGGCTGCGATGCCATCCCAGACAGAGAGCTCCTGGTACCATCTTGGCCATTCTGCAGCATCGCCAGGATTGCTTACTTGTCATCCTTGTTCATCCCGTTCTGGCTGTTAAAGTTGAAGGGGTCACAGCTGAAGGAGCTGCCAAAGATGTCATCAAACTTGTTGTCAAACAGACTCTGTGGGAAAAGCAGGACAGACCTAGAGTGACCCCACTACCATGCGGGAGTCCTTGTCCCTCTATGTCCCCAGTGTCACTGCCAAGCCAGCCTATGAGCTGCCTGGACACCGGGGCTGGCTCCCCCTGCTTCCAGGACACCGAATGTGACAAACTTGATGAACATGGGCCATCTGTGGTCCATCCCCACTTAACTGCTGGAGAGAGAAGATCCCCAAAGCCATGTCACTGCATGCTCCTTCCTATCCCCACTCAATGCCTGAGGACAACCCTTGGTGGAGAGAAGGGTGAAGACCTAAAGGTCTCCATGGCAATGCTTGAAGACAAATCTCTCCTTTCTCACTGGAGGGCACCACACCACTGAGCAGCACTGGGAGAATTCAGGCTAGTTCAGCCCCAGCAGCACCCAGACAGGACATTCAGCATCCAGATGGGATAAGCAGCACTCAGATGGGACATCCAGCACCCAGACAGTCACCCAGCACCAACCCATCTCTCTCTAGTGACACTCCCCAGCTCCCAAGGCCATCCCCACTGTCTCAGCCCTCACCGCTGCATGGATTTAGAGAAACACCCCCGGCTCAGAGGCAGAGAGCCCCCAGCATCCTCACCTGCGAGGCTGCATCCATCTCCACCAGGTCTGTGATGGGCTCGCTGTCCGGCGAGGATGCCTCGGTGGGGATCACCACCACAGGGCTGATGTGCTCTGACAGTGCAGAGGCACGCAGGAAATTGGGAGGGTTCTGGGGAGGGAGTGGAGCAGGGCTAAGGTAGAAAGACTGGCACTGCTGCTGGACTGAAGGCACAGTTGGTTAAAATCCTGCCCTGGAGCCGAGCTGGCCATGCCTTGACCCATGAGAATGGAGCCAGAACCCACAGGGATAGAGTCAGGATGTCCAGGAATAGAATCAGAACTCATAAGGATGGAACCAGGACCCACAGGGATGGAAGCAGGACCCGCAGAGTTGGATTTCAGCGAGGGCTATGGATCAGTGAGAGAGGGGATCCCAGCTTCCAGTCAGAGGGCAGCTACATCCAGTTGGATGCCAGCCAGTGAGGGATAAAAGAATCCTCAAGGCCCAGGAGTCCCACACTGCCACCAGACCTAAGAAGCTGGGAAAGGCAGCAATAGGCTTTTCTGGGCCTTTTGCCAGTGCTGCCCCTGGGCACAGGGAACATGGGGACTGCAGGGTCTCACCTCTGGCAGCTGCGGGATCTGAATCAGCCGCTTGAAGTACTGCAGGTTGCTGGAGCGGTAGAAAAGGTCCTTGAGCCTGCAAGGAGCAGGGAATGGTTAGAGATGGTTCTTGTTCAACCTGGACAACTTCTTGCCTGCCTCCGGGGGGGTCACCCAGCCACTGCAGTGCTCTAGAAGGGAATGTGATTTGCGCTGCCACCAAACTCAGGGCAGGTCCTGGAAGTCCTCCTGCTGTTGGAGGTTTATCTCATAAATCCCAGGCCTGATGGGCAGGGAGAAAGACCAGAAACTTGAGCGACCTGGTCTAGTGGAATGTGTCCCTGCCCATGGCAGGGGGTAGTACCTGATGACCTTCAAAAGTGCCTTCCAACCTAAACTACTTCCTACCTACTCGAAGTTATCAGGAGCAAGGGGGCTTCTTGCCTGGAGCCAACACCCTCACCTTCAGTTCTTGCAGGAGCACCCTCCCCAGAAGCAGGGTACCTCCCTCCAGTTTTGGGGAGGAGGGACAGTGGCCAGCCACACCACTCCTAGCTCCCATCTCTCCCAGTCACCTGAGCATCCCAGTCAGGATCTTGGCACTGTTGATCCCTGTCCCAAGGTTAGTCTCTGTGTGGTCAGAGCATAGTCAGCACTGCTATCTGCTCTTTGAGTTTGTGACCTTGAATCAAGCTGTCTCTCAGCACAATGATAACCTCCCCTGGCACCATGACATCCCCTCCCTGCTCTTGGTGGCCAGTTTTTGTTTTGGTTACTCTAAATAATCATGTACCAGAGACCACATCAAGTCCCTGCTCACCCATTTTTGACCTCAGTGCCTTGGGAGCACTCCCAGAGCACCAATGCTCTGGGTCTGGGCACTTACTTTCGGAACTGCTCCAGGAAGCGATCCCGGTGGCCCTGCAGTGTATCTGCTGGCAGACCTAGAAGAAGCAGAAAGCACAAATGTCAGCGGGTGTCTTCATGGATCAGGGAACAACCCATCAGCACAGCCACATGGAGACAGCTCTTTCCCAGAGATGGCCACCCTCCCTTGGGGGTCCGACTACTGCACACAGCGTCCTGCTGCAGGAGGGGACCACACCCCACACTTCTCAGGGCAGAGAGAAGTGTGGGCTGGTGGCTGCCATAATTCCAGATCCTGAAGGATATGGCTTTTGCCATGGTGACTCCCTTCATCCCCCAAAAGAGGTGGGGAAAGAGGTGGTGGCAAACAGCCCAGGCTGAGCAGAGTGGTGGACCCAGTGCCTCCCTGTGTGTCCCCCCCGTCAAAGGCAGTGGTGCTGGGGACACTCACAGGAGTGGAGCTTGAAGAGCAGCTTGACAGTGTAGTCATAGAGGTGGCTGCAGTCCAGGATCACCTGGATGAGCGGGGCCAGACGGCACTGCCCTGCTGCTGTCACTGACACTGAGCGTGACATGTCCAGAGAGCTGAACACTGCAGGGAAGGAGTGCAGCATCAGACCCAGCAGCAGCAGCACCCCAGGGTGCCACACTGTGTCTGTCAAATCCACAGATGTCATCCAGAGCAAGACACCCGCTGGCCCTTAGGGACACAGCCTGCCGCCCTGCAGTTTGTGAGCTCAGTGGGAGGCAAAATTCCCACCCAGGTCTCCCACCCAGGCCTGGGAACACTCCAGCCTGGCACCATAGGCCTCCAACCAGGACTGAGCCCCAGCCATGTCCCTGGGCAGAGCTGACACGTGAGCCTGTGCTCTGCCTGTCACTGTTGTCCCACTGGCCACTGGAGTGTACTGGGTGTGCCAGATGGAAGATGCTCCAAAACCAGCTTGGAGCAGCTGAAGACCATCTCATTCCAACACCTTCCACTAGACCAGGGTGCTCTAAACTCTATCCAACCCGGCCTTGAACTCTTCCAGGGATAGGGCAGCCATAGCTTCCCCAGACAACCTGTGCCAGGGTCTCGCCATCCTCACAGCCAAGAACTTCTTCCCAATTTCCCGCCTAACCCTGCCCTCTGTCAGTGGGAAGCCATTCCCCCTTGTCCTGTCACTCCATCCCTTGTCTGAAGTCCCTTTGCAGTGCTCTTGGAGCCCCTTTAGGCACTGGAAGAAGCTCTAAGGTCTGTCTGGACCCTTCTGTTCTCCAGCTGGACACCCCCAGCTCTCCCAGCCTGTCTCCAGAGCAGAAGGGCTCCAGCCCTCAGAGCATCTCAGTGGCCTCCTCTGGACTTGCTCCAGTAGCCCCATGTCCTTCCTGTGCTGGGACACCAGGGCTAGAGGCAGCTCTGCAGGTGGGATGTTACTTAAGTGGGGCAGAGGGGCAGAATCGCCCCCTCACCTGCTGCCCATGCTGGGGGATCAGCCCAGGGCGTGGGGGGTTTTAGAGCACACATGGCTGGGGCATGTTGAACTCCTCATCCTCCAGCACCCCCACGTCTTTCCCAGCAGGGCTGCTCTCCATCCCTCCATCCTTCAGCCTGGATTGATACCAGGGGTTGCCCTGACCCAGGTGCAGCACCTTCCACTTTGCCTTTAACCATAATTCAGGTGAAGTGCCCATAGAAGAGCTGAGCTGTGATGGCCTCAGCCACCATCCCCGGTCAGAGCCTCATCCAGCTCGGATCAGCTCCACCAAGGGGCTGGACTCCAGCAGATCTCTCACTCCACCATGTCTCAGAGTAATGGAGGCCTTTACCTGTCTGGAAGAGGTTCAGCTCACACTCCAGGTAGTCAAACATCTCCACCGTCAGCTGAAAACTAGGAAACAGGGTTGAGGATGGTTGGGGACTGTCTCCAAGGACACCCATGAGGAAGGGTCCTGTCCCTGCTTGGTCATGCTGCTGGTGGGGTTGGGCAGATCGTGCCACCCACCTGCACCCACTCCCTCCCAGACCTTGCCCTGCCCTGCACTCACAAGTTATTGACATCATTCTCCCCAGCCTCATCAAGCTGCCGGTCAGACATCTGCAGGTTTCCAGGGAATCGGGGATTCTGTGGGGAAAACAGAGTCATGAAAGGGTTCCAGAAAATCTCCTGGTCTGGCCACAGCTCTGGGAGCACCAGGGCTGTGATCCTGCAGCCTCAAAGTCAGCTCGTGGATGAGCCCGGGGAGAGATGTGGGGGAAAAGGGAGGTAGCACAGGGTCTCTGAACCCTGGGTGACCACAGCATCCCTAACCCACAGCATCTGTTCTCTTCCCAGCAAGAAAAGCTGATTCTCCCTGGGCTGAGAAACCTGCCTAGCAGGGAGCAGATAGGGCTGCCAGCAGAGAACTGGACAGGATGGAGTGATATCTGCCCCAGGGGGTACCTGCCCTGGCCTTTTGGGGAAGGTCACATCACACTTCCAAAGCAGGGTGATGGGCACAGAAAACACCTCTTTCCAGCAGCTTTCCATCTAGGATAGCTGAGGAAGAATGGAGTTGTGTGTGTCTCCTACTACTTGTAATCCACCAACTCCCAGCCCAGCCCAAGGAGCCCTGGGCCACCAGGAATCCTGCCACCCCTGAAGCATTGGTCCTTGGGCCATTTTTGATGGCCACTGGCAGATTTGGGAATATTTCATGGAGGCAGCAGGATATCAATGCTGGTACCTTGCTGTCACCCCAGTGCCCACCCCTTGCTACAGCCTTGGGGACAGGGACAGGGAGGCTTACCTTGATGTGAAATTCCATCTTGGTTCTCAGAAGTTTGAGGTAGATGCTGCAGAGCTGACCGTAGCCCTCGCTCAGGTGGCCCTGTGGGAACCCCAAAAAGCTGCTGAGATCTAGGGCAGGCTGTGAAAAAGCCTTCTGCTGCAGAATAACTGACCCCTCCCTTATCTCCCCAAAACCACAGCCAAACCCTCCTCACTATCACCTGGATCCAGACTGGCTGAACTGAAGGGATTTGGTCAGACCTTCTCATCACCTTCTCTGCATGTTTCAATGCTTCATTTCACTGTCAGAGCTGAGTTTTTATTGGGTTTTGCCATAAAACAGGAAGGAGGCATTTGATTTTGGTGGAAGGGAACACAGAATGCAACTGAAACCCAGCCCAGGTAGGTGATAACAGCCACAGGTCAGCCATGGCTGTGCTCTGCTTCCTGGGAGAGGGAATCCCCCAAGCCCACACCCTCCCAGCCTGGCCACAGCACTGCCAGGGTCTCCCCGCCATGGCTGGCAGGTTTGGTCACCTACCCACATCCTGCTCATGTCACTCAGCTCATTCTTGTATCGCACAGAGTCTTTCAGGACCTGGGGGAATGATGGTGACAGTCAGTAGGCAGAGCACCAGGACACAGTGTTCCATCCTTGGAACCAGGAACTGGGTGATAAATGGGAGGTCTTGATGCATTCCCAACCCTTTACTGCTGCCACCAGCCCCGGGTGCCTCCAGCTCCCCAAGGAGGATCCTTGCTGACGGCTCCTGTGCACACGCCATTGCAGGTGCTGAGCAGCTTCCTCTGGCACTGGCACTGCAGATGGCACTGGGGTTTGAGGCACTCTGGGTTTTGGTCAGGGAGGGCTCTGGCACCCAGGACTGACCTGCAGGAGGGCACTGACCCTTTGGGAGAGCTCCAGCACTGATGTACCCATAGGATTTACCCACAGGAGGGCATCAACCCTCCAGGAGGGCTCCAGCTCCAGCCCTGCTCAGGACTGACCCCTGGGAGCCCAATGACCCTCTGGGAGGACTCCAGTCCCCACCCCAGGACAGACCCCCCAGACGGACCCTGACCCTCCAGCACCTCCCATCAGCCGGTGCAGCCCTGCAGGGGAAAGGATTTGGCCCCAGGCTGAGCTGTGGGCACTCACATTGGAATGTCCATCCCGGAGGAGCTTGTGGAAGACATGGCAGAACTTCCAGCAGAGCACGGCGTTGCCGGACAGCGGCAGCCGGTTCACCACTGACCAGAAGGTCTGCGCTCCCTTCTCGTGGTGCGTGCCCAGGATGCACGGTGCCGGTGGTCAAGGAAGCACTCCTCTGCCCTTTGCCGATGGAGAATGGCCACCCAAAGACAGCTGCAGCCAGAGTGGCCAGGCCACCACAGGGAGCTAATGATGACAGGCATTCGCTGTCCCCAAAGCGGCACAAGCCACCCTCTTCCTGCCACCAGCCCTGCTCTGGGAGCACCATGGCATGTGCAAGGCTGGGGCTGTGCCTCTGCTGAGCCTTCCCAGCTGGGGATCCACTTTTGGTGGCAGCCTACTGTGGGCACCTTCCCCTCCTGCCTCCTCCTGGGACGGCAGTGCTGGGAGCACCAGCCTGGGACCTACCAACATTCAAAGGCTGTGACAGCAGTAGCAGGGATCCCGTGCCATGCTGGAAAAATATCCAATATTGTTAATAGCCCTCAGCCTCCCAGTGCCCTGGGCACCTCTCCCCACACACCCTCTTGATGCTGCCCCTTTTCCAGGCAGCCCCAGCCTCACTCCCACAGTCCCATGGCCAGCTTTGAGAAGGATATTCCTGGCATGTTTCTCCTTGACAGCCACTTCCTGTGCATTAATGGCCTTATTGATGCTGACGGTCTGCAAGAGAGAAGTGATGGGGGGGTGAGAAGGAAAAGGTTGAGGCTCCCTCATGGTCCCCCCTTTGCTCACTGAGACCCTCCAGTTCTGCAGTGGCTGGGTTCCATCCAGGTCCCCAATCCCTGCTTGTGCCAGATGGATGCTGACCTTTCCCAGATGCCTTTCTGGGATGCAGTTGGCATCCACCAGGTTCAGCTGCTGCCAGGACTCATTTACTCAGGATAATAATGAAGCAATTAAAGCAGTGCCCACAAAGAACCCTCTGCTGCCCTCAAAGTGGTGAGACAGGCAGAGAGAGGACAAATTCCTCCCCTGCCTTTGGATCGTGGGCAGCAGCTGGCAGCTCCTACCCCACTTCTGGGGTGCTCAATGGGGAGGACAATTTGGGGGGGCACAAAAAATTGGGCAGTAGGATGGCAAGACCACTGCCAGGGCTGCCTGGCAAAGGTCCAGGCTACTCCATGGATTAGAGGGACAGGAGTGAAACCCACAGGCAGCACTTGCCATGCAGGTGTTGAGGACCTTGGGGAGTCCACGCTGAGGAGCCTTGGCACAGCCAGCCACCATTTATCCTATGGAATGCAGTGGCAGCAACTGGAACAATTTTCCAGGCAGGATTTCTCACTCTACCCCATTTCTGATCCTTCATGGGGACACAAAGATGCCAGCTCAGGTTCATCCTCTCCCCAGGCTCCAACATCACCAAGTGCTTCCTTGGCACTTGCTCCAATGAACATCCCGCTGCCAAAGGAAGGAACCGCCTGGCTCAGCACTGCCAGAAGCAGCTCATTACTGATATAAACCAATTAAAGTTGTGAGATTCATTTCAGTGCCTTTCTCACTACAATCATTGCTGCAACCCTGCTTCCTGGTCCTCTCCTGGTGGCCCCACGTGGCTTCATCTATATGGACTCCAGTGAGTCTGTGCTGAGCAGGGCTGGAGGGGCCCACAGGAGCCCGAAATGTGGTGGAATACAGCCCAAATCCCCCAGGAAGTCCCTCTGCCACCAAAGCATGTGCCAGCTGGAGCAGGAATGATGACAGCCTGAGACAGACGAGACCCCACCCACAGCTGCAACCCAGCCCTGCACCCCAGCCCAGAGCCAAGCACCCCCTCAGCTGAAACTGTGTCAGAAACTGCAGGGATGTCACTGCTCTGTGGGGTTTGCAGCCCTATCCCTACTGGCTCTGGGTGGTGACTGTGGAGGTGACCAGTAAGGACCATGGAGGTGACAGAGGAGGTCACCAGCAAGATGCAGGTGTCAGGGGACCCAAATTCTTGTCAGGAAAGCCATAAAATTAAATTCAGCATTAAAAAAATGCCAGTCTGGATGACCATGTCCTAGAGGCCTAGAGCAGGATGCCTGCATCCCAACATCCATCTGGGACATGTGTCATGGACCCAGCTCCAGGGGCAGCTTGTCCTCATTCAAAATCCCAGTCTTCAGCCCCAAAACCTCCAAGACTGTCAGGACAGCTGTGATGAACCAGCCGGCACAGCGACAAGTGCCAGGATAAATGCACATTCCACCTCAGAATGGAGTCCTGGCCCACAAGGAACAAGCCAAATGCAAAGCCAGAGCTGGGGAGCAGAAGCTCATAGCCAGAAGTGGGATGCAGGCCCCACTTTCCCAAAGCTGCTCCTACTGTCCTTGAACGACCAGAACAGGGGTGGTCTCTGGAGGGAAGCTTTGCTGCATCCCTGGAAAAGCTAGAAATGGAGCTCCCAGTTGAACTGCTCTTTAGTGTCAGCTTTTGTCCAAAGGAAGGACACTTTTTTCTAACTAAGGAAGCCCCAGTGACCTCCAAGAGTGAGAGGACACAGTGGGAGGTGATGGGGGCTGGCAGCCCCTGGTTCCAGGCAGGGACCAGCTGGAGCTTCCATCCCCAAGTTCCTCAACTCCATTTGAAGCACACACATCCATCTGGAAGGCAGAAAGGTTTCCGAGGAAAAGCTGCGTTTCACTTTCTGGGTGTAGTTGTGGACAGCCCACTTTCACACTGCATCCCCAGGAGTGCAGGGCGGGGGTCCCATCCCCAGAGCCACCTGGGGTCTGCCCAAATTGCCATAATCAGCATCTCTGGCAGCGCCCACATCAGCAAACTGGGGGAGCACAGAGCAGTAGCGGGAGACCAAGGCTAGAATTGTCACCTCTGGGGGACAAGTGGGGTCAGGGAGGGTGATCTGGCTGTAAAATTGGGTCAGAGCAGAGGGAAATTCGGGGCTGCCTGGACAGCAAGCCCAGACCCCTTCCCCACAGAGGGTCTTTCATCCTGACTCAGAGATGCCGCTCCCCACCACCATCCCACACCTGCAGCTGATGGAATTTTAATTTAATTATGAGCTTCCAACCTATGGAGGTGACTTCTGACCCAGCAGGACACATTTGGGCAGCACGGCCAGCCCTGCTCCAGTTTTGTGAACAGGGCAGGGGACATGGGGCAGCCCCACACCTCACCCTGCTGCTGGGACAGGAAACCCTGGAGTTTCCTCCTGTGCAACGGGCCAGGCAGGAAGCAGGAGGAGAGTGCAGAGGGGTCTATTGCAGACGGAGATGTGTGAGTGTGACACTGTCATCTGGTCAGCCCTGAGGAGCCACAGGGCCAGGACTGGGCTCAGTGGGGCAGGATGTGGGGCAAGGCTGTGCACGGGGCTCTGCCAGGCTGGGGAGTGGCTCCATGGGTGCTGCAAGGGCTGGGAAGGCTGCAATGGAATGCTGCAAGCACTGTTAGCTTTCCAAGCGTCACTAGAGCAGGGTGAGGAAAGCCCACCGACGTGAGCATGGAAAGGCATAGGCCATTTGGGAGAGGAGCAGTCTGGGACTATCTATCCCCAAGCAATGACATCTTTCCAATAGTCTTTTCCTCCCTCTGCAACATCAAGGGGATTCCCAGAAACCTGTGGAAGGTCTGCTGCCTGACAGGCCACCATATGGCTTGACAGGCCACCACAGCTTTGTCCCACAGGAATTCCCAACCCCTGATCTGGGACAGACCTTCTCACACAGAGATGCCACAGCAGGGCAGAGCCATCAACAGCTCCGCACGAGGGTGACCCATGGACCAGCTCTCATGTCACCTCTCCAGGCATGTATCTGCAGGCTGCAGACACAGAAGCCCAAAACTCCATGGAGGAAGAGGGTCGGGATGACAGAGGCTTTCTGAGCCCTGACACGCACTTCCCTCTGCCACACACACCCTCACTCCCCGCCAGCTCTTCCCAGATTGCCCTCTGAATGCAAAATTTCCCATTTGAAGGCAAAGAGCCAAGCTTGGCTCAGGAGCAGCACAACGCCTTCCTGCTTCTTTCATTTCCAGAAGGAAACGAGTGTTGATTAAAGAATCCAGAGCTACTGCAAATTATTTGGACAAACTGAGTAAGTCGCAGTGCAAATCCTCTTAGTAATGCTCCCTCATTTCTTCTTAATTCCTTTCTATAAATGGAGAGCCGGGATGGAGCCTGCCTCTGGAAAACTGCTCACAAGCCCTGCAGTCACAGGAGCTTCAGAGAAGGGAGCGAGCAGGAAGACCTGACTACAACAAGCCTGGAAGAAAAATCCATAGGCTTAATCAAAATGCAAATCCCAGTAAAGCAAAGCTTAGCTCAGGCTCTGGAGGGTGTACAGAACATGAGAGCCAGGCAAGCTCTTCCAAGGGCACATCTTAAGCTGTGCCAAGGGAAATCTAAGTTGGATATTAGGAAAAAGTTTTGCACAGAAAGAGTGATAAAGTTCTGGAGTGGCTGCCCGGGGAGGTGGTGGAGTCCCCATCCCTGGCTGTGTTTAACAAAGCCTGGATGTGGCACTGGGTGCCAGGATTTAGTTGAGGTGTTGGGGCTGGGTTGGACTCGATGATCTTGAAGGTCTCTTCCAACTTAGTCATTCCGTGAATCTCTTTAAACATCACCCAAGCAATAGTTTTGTCCAGCAAAATCCTGGAAAAAAGCCAGCTGGGTAACACCTGGGGTAGACAATGCTCCACTGAGGACTGGCAAGAGCTCCTGGGGACAGCTGGGGTGGCTGCGGTCCCCCCGTGCTGGGCACCTGCGGCCTGAAGCAGCAGCAGGAGCAGGAAACAAGCCTGGTTTTGTGCCTGAGAGCAGCTGGAGGGAAAGGGAGGCAGGAAGGCAGGAAAGCAATGCTGGCAGGCCTGGCTGGCCACATGGGATGTAAAACCCAGGGATCTATTTCTATGTATTGGACAGTATTGGAATACTTCTTCCACTGGAGGCTCTTCCAGAGTATTCCAACTGCCTTTCCACTCAGTCCCATAGGCTTCTCGAGAGCAGGGAGTCAGGAGATGTGAAAAATACCTTCCCACCACTTAATCCAGGCTATTTGGCTGCATCTGCTGCTGAATCCATGAGTGTGGAAAGCAAGTGCTCCTCTCCTGGCTGGCTACATCGTGGAGCTGCTCTGGGGATGAAGCTCTTTGTCCAGGCTGTGTGAGCATATTCCAGAATACGCTGCTGTTCTCCTTACCTCCTGCTCCCTCCAGGTGAGAACAGCTCCCAAAATGACACAAGCCTCAGATTTTGCAATGCTGATGCCATAAAATCAACTCTTTTCCTCAAACCAACAACATATTTCAGTGACAGAGACCCCAAAACCTCACCGCATCCACTGGGGTCACTCCCAGTGGTGGTAGCTCCAGATGTCCCTCTCCAGGAGATGCTGATGCCACCAGCCCAGATGCCAGCAGGAGAAGGATGAAGGTATCCAGAGACAGCCCTGAACCCCAAGTGATACCAGTGCAGGTGTCTGGGGTCACCTTGTCCCACAGTCTGCACATGGAGCACCCCAAAACAGAGTCACCTGAAGATGGCAACAAACCCCATGAGCCACGCTGGAATCCAATGCATCGCCACAATGCTCTTCTTGCAGAGACCTTGCTCTGGCATTGCTGCCTCCAGCTCTGCTCTCTCCCCTGAGGCCAGGAGGATGATGACTTCAGATCAATGACACCACCAGCCCCTCCAGCACTCAGCAATGCCTGATAAAGGAGTGTTATGGAGCTCTTCCAGCACAGGTGGGGTTGCCTGGGAAAAAAACACCTAGGCCAGGAAACAGTGGTGGTGTGAGGTTCAGAGGTCTCTGACCACAAGCAGACATGCAAGGCATGAAGCTGATGCCCAGCTTCTAGCATGCCTTTGCCTTGAGGGCTGTAGTGCTGCTATCCCAGCAGCAAAACCAAAATAAATTTGTAGGATGCCCATTATGTCCATTTGGAACGTGCCTGGACAGCCCACTCCACCAGCTCCCAGTTCCTCCTGAGGGCAGCAGAGGTTGGGATCCACAGGAGGATGCACCCATGAGCTGTGTGCAAGCACTTGACCCACCATTGGCTCTTCCAGAGCCTCCAGTGAAAATTCCAAGTTCCACACCATCAGGAGGGATGGGGTAGGATGAAACAGTGTGATCCCACAGCTCCTCCACCTTGGAGGCAAAGGAAAGAAGGGAACAGCCAGCCAACCAATCTGTGGCGGATCCCAAGAGCCCCAGTGAGACACTCGATGCCAGCAGGGGAGAGCTGGAATGATCACAGGGAGAGTTTGGCTCCCAGAAACGAGAGTTTACCACAGTGATCACATCACTGCCCACCACAAGGAACCAGCACCTGGAGTGCTGGGCAACTAGCTTCCTCCAGCCTTAAATAACTTATGTAGTTTAATTACTTGGACATGGAATTTTAAAATCCAGTTAGGGGAACGTGGACTTTTCTTTTACACAGATAAACCCTAGGGGGGAAAATGATGGTAAGAAGAAATTTTGGGGAGAATAGCTGACAAAAAGCAAGGCTACAAAATCCAGATCTCAGAGGGAACAGCTGGGGAAGCTGACACTGTAAAGTTCAGAGCCCAGGCTGCCTGGCACTTCCAGAGCACAACCAGAGCCCATCACAGGGGGCTGGATCTGAGGAGAGGCAGAAATCCAGGGGGACCCCCAGGATCCCCATCCCTCCATTACAACATGCACATTTGCTCATTACTCTTCTCACTTAATTACTGCTCAGGGCAGTCAATCCGTGCCCAGCTGGCTCAGCTGCAGCCAGAGCCTTTCCCATGAGCTGCCCCAATAGCCAGGCTTTTAATTTTAAAAGGGGATTTTATGCAAGGATAATCTCTTCCAGCAGTGGTCATTTCTGTCTGGGGAGGGAGTGTGGCCATGTCTGACAGGGTCAGTCCAGGAAGGTCTACCACCACCTTCAAAAATTCCTGAAACATTCCCAGTCATGCTGACCAGAGTCTTCTGCTTCCCAGCAGATGCAAATATTTAGGCATTTTTTGGAACAGGAAGAGATAAAGGAGCGAGGATGAAGGATTTGGGTAGCAGATACAAGGATGTCATCCAGATATGCATTTTTATGATCAACTACCACCCAGGACCCACCTTTCTTGAGAAGCATCACCCCAGCAGGAACACAGCAGCTCTTATTGTCCTAGCAGGATATTCTGAAATTAAGCTCAGATCTAGTGTTGGTGGAAATTGTTCCTTGCAATGCTTCTGGGTGAGCAGCAGCTCCCAGGAGCAGAATGGGGCATCCCTCTCCTGTTATCCCCCCAGGATGTCTGGATCTTGCAAGGGTGCCAAGAGCAGCCATGAGCACGCGGACCCAGTGCTGCATCTGAGGGACATGCTGAAGCACTGGGAAAAGCCAAATCCCTCTTCCCAGGAGAGCAGCACAGGGGTGAACATGCTCCCTGTAGGAGCAGTCCCTAAAAACCCACTTCTTGCCCCAAATTTGTTTTCATTCCTTCTGCCAGGGTGAGGGACATTCCCCATGGGCCAGAGGAGCTGTGACACTGGGCACAGGGACACAGATGCATGGAGATACAGGTGTGTGGGGACACAGGTGCTCGTGGGGCCATGGCAACATGGATGCATGGGGAGTGCTGGCAGGGACACAGATGTATGGGGACACGAACGCTCGTGGGGACACATGCATGGGGACACCAACACTAGTGGGGACACGAACGCTCGTGGGGACACATGCAGGGGGACACCAACACTAGTGGGGACACGAACGCTCGTGGGGACGCGGGTGTTCGTGGCACGGCCTGAGCCTGGCCGAGCCGGGGACTGGGGAAGACGCCTCACACGGACGTGCGGGAGCGAGCCCAGCCCGGCCGCAGCCGCACGGGAGACTCCGCATCCCCACGGATTCGAGTCCCCCACACCCGCTGGCGGGTCCCGCTGCCACACGAACCATCCCCGCTCCCCGTGATGCTCCTCCGGGAACCGCCGGTACCGAGGGTAAAGAACTTCCCCGGGAAGGAGCTTCCCTGGATGCGAACCCTGATTCCAGGAATGAGCCCGGGAGGGGCGCGAGGGTCCCGGGGGGCGGCCGCGGCCCGGCACTTACCACCTTGCCCAGCTCCATGGCGGGGGCTCGGGGCGGGCTCAGCGCGGCGCGGCGGCGGCGCCCATGGCGGCGGCCCCGCGGGGCGGCGGCGCTCGAAGCTTCTGCCGGGCAGCGGCGGCGGCGGAGCGGGCGGGGCGGGGGCGCGCTCCCGCGAGGGGCGGCACGGCCGAGGCGGGGGCGCGGCCGCGGCGCTCGGCCGGAATAACAAAGGAGAGCTCGGGGGGCGGCACGCTCGGGGGCGTCCCGCAGCACCGCCCGCCCACCCCGGGGCAGCGGCAGAGCGCAGGAGAGGATGATGGCCACAGGGCTCGCGGGTGGGGAGCTTCGCATCTCCTCGGCGCGGCCGCCCTACTGCTAGATGCACGACCCCCACCCGAAGCCCTGCCCCACTGCCAGATCTGCTGCCCCACCCCTGGCCTCCTGCCCCATCCCCTGCCCCGCTGCCCGACCCCTCTCTTACTCCCTGTCAGACTCCCTACCCCGTTGCCTGCCCCCTCATCCATTCCCTGTCCTGCTCCATCCCCTGCCCCATCTCTGTGCCTGGGGGTGAGGCTACACCGGTGGGTCTGTCTGGCAGCTCCGCAGAGTTCCCTTGTTCCAGAGCCTATTTGGCTGCTAGCATCTTGTTTCCAACAACCAGAGCAATTAAACCAGCGTAGTAATAAGCCCCTGGCCAGAGTCAGTCCCTCGGCAGGCAGGAACAGCTCGTTGACCACCATGACCACCCCACCAGGGGACAGGAAAGCGTCCAGGCAGGAGGATTTTGGTTTATCCCAGCTCCCCCCTGTGCTCAAGGAATATTTTCTGATGGGAAGGCACAAAAGAAACCGAAACCATTCTTCTGTCACTCAGTGAATTTCCTAAAAGCAACCCCAAAGCACTGCCAGGGCCCTTGGCTTGCCGATGGAGGAGATGCTTCAGGGCCCGAAGAACAAAGTGCTGCTGTGGGGCCAGCCCGACCAAAAACTAATCCAACACACTAATCCCTCGGGATTACTGCAGTCTAGTCACAGCTCAGCCACTTACCCTGGGATGATGGTTTGGCCTCTCTTAATGAGATAATAGGATCCCACATCCCCAAGCAGACAGAGCCCTGCCACCCCTGCACTCTCCCAACACCCAGCTCCACAACCACCCAGTTCATCCCAGTGTTGGGGGAGCTTTTAGGGTGAAATCCAGGTCATGTTTTCATCAGGTGGTTGTTAAAGGCATGTGAGATCCCTGGGATGGACAGATGGATGGAACACTGCTTGTCTCGGAGCACACAGCTCACAGGTTTTTTGCTGGACTAAATGTGTTTTGCTAGAGCAGATGGTTTCAAGCAGCAGCCAAGTTCTTTTGGGAGCAGAGTCTGGATGCTGCTCTGAGCCTGGGAACGAGCCTGGATCAGTGCTCTGCAATCAGGGCAGGCACCTGCCCCTGTGAGCGGTACCTGCTCCTGTCACAGGTGCCATCATGGGCCCGGCTTTGTGCCCTTCCCCAGTGAAGCCCCACAGCGAGTGACTCTCAGCTGTGTTCTCAACATGAAAAGTGAGAGCTTGGATCCTCACTAGCAGCCCACCTCCCAGCATAGTGTTCCCCCAGCTTAAACGGATCGTGGAATTAATTGATTTCCCCTTAGCTGGGTTTAGCACCGCTCTGAACTCAGTGCCACGACCCCTGCTGCCTGCTGCCCCAGGATATGCTGGAGGGCAGTCCAGAATTTCCAGGGCACCATCTCCAAAGTCACCAAGAAGCCAAGCCACAGCTTCCAGAGGCCACAGTGCTGCAATTAGCACTTGGTCATTAAGTATTAATGGCTCATTTGCATGAAGAGACCTTAAGGCAGGTATGCAAAGAGCACAGCCAAAACCAAAGAGGATCTAGACTAAACCCAGTCCCCCCCACATGCACAGGATAGATGGGGCTTTCTCTACAATGCCACCTGCATGAAAAATAGCCTCTGAAATAATAAGTAGGATACATCCAGTTTTTCATAGCTACTAGTGACATGCTGTAATGCCACTGGAACCTGGTTGCAACCAGACTGCCCACCCCCCACTCACAGGCTTTGTGCTCCCAGCATTCCTGCTCAATCCTCCAAATTAAAATCAGCTGATCATCATTAACCTTCCAAATCAAGCTTTCAGACCAGCTCCCCTCTGAACAAAGTGCTCAGCTCAGGGGGAAGGTATCCAGAGCCTCCTGCAGAGCCAGGACAACCAAGTATTTGAGGCCACAGCTGCAGTGTGGTTCCTCACGGCTGAGCTGCTCCAGCTGGCAAAGTCCAGAGTTTGGATACCACCAGGAAGCACTTTGGGCAAAGGCAGAGAGCTCCAAATCCACCTGGCTTCACAGCATGGGAGGGGCTTCAGCCAGGGAGCAAAAATCAGAGCCAAGGCAGCTCGAGGAGAAAATCTGGAAATTAACTTAAAAGCAATTTTGGGGGGGTCCTCAGAACAAAGGGAAACCCCAGTTTCAGAGAAGCCAGGAAAGCTGGAAGCACCAAGCAGGAATGACAGCACCCAACCAATCCAGGGCTCAAGAAAGGCTGGTGCAGCCTATGGGGATAAATCCCACTTCAGGGATCCACTGAGGTGGAAGGAATTTCATGCTCTTCCCAAGGGAGTTCCTTGCTGTAGTTCACTGCATCACTGTGAGGACACAAGGGTGAAGAGGCATTCCTGGCCCCAGGGTGTTCTTGGGTTATTCCCAGGTGCTCTCATGAAGAGCAGGGGATACACAGAGTATCCCAGCCAGATGTGCAAACCCACACGCTTCACCCCAGGCTCCAGCAAATCTCTCCAGGGCTGCATCCTATATGAACAATTTGGGATCCACTTGCAGAGGCCCTAACAAGTCTCTCCGGGTGGGATGGAGGGAATTAGGAGGGATGCACTGATGGGGCTGCTGCACAGCTGCAGGGCATCACAGGCACTGCCTCCACCGGGTAGGAAGGAGCCTTTCCCACAGGGAAGAGGGAAGGCAAAGTGAGGGCTGCTTCCCTGAAGAACCAGGGGAGGCAGCTCCTTGCTCCACCCTGTTCTCTGAGGGCCTTCATTCATCATCCTCCAGTCTGATCTGGAGAGCTGCAGGTCCTTCCTCTCCCCCTGGCAGTGCTGAATCTCCCTGGGTGCTTCACTGAAAGTCCCTTTTCCCCACCCTGGAAGCACCCTCCACCCTCCTGCAGCTCTGTGACTCTCCTGCCAGCTTCCAGGATGGGATGTGTGGCTGGATCATGATGGATGAAAAAAGAAGAGACATTCAGCATTTTCCCCCACCTACTGGAGGCTCTGCAAGCAGTTTTTTAAACTCTATTTCAGCAATCACCTCTCATTGAAATGATGGGAATTAGGGTAAAATGTCTCAGCAAGTGTGGCCTTTTGTCATTGCAGCCTAGAGAGGCTCCTCAGAATGCTCCCTAAGGCTTTGGCTTTTACAGCTCTGATTTCTGTTGGAGCAAATCTCTGCCTGAGCTGATGCTCAGGATGAGAGTGGGAAGCCTGGGCCAAGCTGCTCCAGGGAGCATTTACGTGCCTCTCAAAGGTCTCCTTCCCTCTTTTTTCCTCTCCTTCTGTTCATTTTACCAGGTCTAAAAATACTCCACTAAAAACCATCTTCCTCTGCAGCCGCCTCCCTCCTAGATGACTAATAATATCTGTTGCTCCTTCTTGATCTCTCTGTATTTCCCAAGTCTTCCCCAAGGGAAGGAACCAAATCAGGGCTCAACCAACTCCTTGGATTCAGACTCCTAAATTCATTTTCCTCAGAGAATGGTATTTTTTCCCATTTCTTCCAGTGTAGCTGCAGTTTAAACCCACCTCCCCAGCTCACAATAAACTAATCCTGCTCCACGGCTTACACCTGCCCAGTGCTGCTAAAGCATTGTTGTGATATGGGAGCTCCAGGATCCTGGCATTTTCAGGGCTCCAGGGAGACTAGCAGGGTCACTGGGAAAATCACCAAGCACTTGGAAAACTATTTATTGTCTGATTTTTTTTTTTCAGGTTTCAGTTTTTTCCAGCAGCTTTCCAGCCCTGGAGCACTCCCTGTGGTGGCTGGGTTAGGCTGGGTTTGGTGTCTGGTCCTTGGAGCTGGATGACCAGCACTGGCTGTGCAAGGAGCTTCCATTTTAGGAGCAGGGGGTGAATGCTGGGCACTGGGGGTGTTTGGGATAGTGGGACTTAGTGGGGAAAAAAGCCATTGCACCAATGTGGTGACAGCAAGTTGAGTTTTCCCTCTGAGTGGGATGTCAGAACACTGTAACAGGGATTTGCTTTCCTGCACTGTTCCAGGTCTTTTCAAAACAGAGCCAAGACCTGCACCAGGCATGCTCCATACTGCCAGCACCACATCATGGATTAGTCAGGATACAGGGATGGAACAGTACTGGCAGGAGCTGGAGATGTGATGAGTTTCTCTCGACTCAGATACTGCAGTACAGCCAGATCCCTCAGGGCTCAGCCCACTGTGATTTTCCAAAGAGATCCATCAATGAACAACCTTTGGAAAACCCTCATGCCGACACTGCTGATGTAAAAAATGTCCCCAAATGGTCACAGTCTTGGTGAACCTGCTGTTTCCAGCCCCAACCCTGCACTGCATGGAGGCAGATTTAAAGGGTATTTTGGCTGCTCCAACACTTCTGGAAATCCCCCATGCCAGCTAATGCCCAAATACCTTTGCAAATCCTTATTTAGGAAAAATATCTGCTTGGGAGCAGCGCTTAAAAAGCTCAAGGCCATTTTCAAATCCATGTAATGCTCTAGTTTCCTGGACATGTGAAAGTGAGAGGAAAAAGCAGATCAGGCTGAAGCAGGCACAGGGCCAGGGCCGTTGGCTGTGCCCAGGGCTGTGCTGGCATGGAGTGCCAGGGGTTATTTCAGCACCAAGCTCCCCCAGCTGCTCACCACGACTAGACCAGCATGGAAAGCAGGGAGGAGAGCAGTCCTTCCACATCCCCCAAGGCAGGAGATCCAGAAGGGCTCCCAGGGCCATGGACAGAGAGGTGTGGGTGAAGCTGCTGCTAGCCCAGCAGGGAGCCAAGCTCCATTATCCCTCCTGCCTTTACAGGAAGCTGCTTGGTTGGGCTGTCAATATAGAGATTTTCTTGAAAAAACACAAACAAACAAACAAACAAACAAACAAACAAAAAAAACCCCAACCCCAACCCCCCCCCAAAAACCAACCAAACAAACAAAAAAGCCAGGTTCATGGTGCCATTATTGATCATTTGGTATTTTTAGCTCCCTGTTCAATCCATCCTTGTTGGTGTTACAGCAATCACACAGCCCTCTGGAACACGGCTCAGTGGGGCTGCTACAAGGTAAGCAGAAGCTCAGAAAGCAGCAATACAATGCCAACAGGATTAAAAATGCAAAAGGGAAAGAGAGAGGTGGGATGGGATAAGCAACATCCTCCCCCCTTGCTGCTTCCAGCTCCTGACAATGCTGCAAACCAGAGGCAGATGAAACTCCTGTTTCCTACCTGGTGTGTAGGGCTGGGAACCCATAGAAAGGATGAGACTGATCTGAGTGGTGCCATCAATGGGCTGGAGGGAAGGGATGGCCTCAGAGGGAGCTAGACAGGCTGGAGCAGTAGGTCCATGGCAGCCTCATGAGGTTCAGTCAGGCCAAGGCCAAGATCATGGACATGGGCCAGGGCGATCCCCAGTGCCAGCATAGACTGGGGAGCTCTGCAGGGACCCCAGAAGTCTGGGAGGATAAACACCCTCAGCATCTCTCTCCACCCACGGGGCCATTAACTCCCATCAATGGCCCCCAACATGGTCCTCTCGTCTCTAGTTGCAGGACTTCCATATCCTGGATCCACTGATTCCATAGTGATTCAGTGTATTCTGCCATCATTGATTTCATGGATGGATGGATGGAGATGACCCTGTAGAGGACTGGGGGATTCTGGTAGGTGACAAATGGGACATGATCCAGCCGTGTGTGCTGGCAGCCCAAAAAGCCAAGCATCTTCTGAGATCCCCCTGGAGGTGCCTGCACCTCTGGGGTCCCAGCACAGGACAATGATGTTAAACAGTTGAAGGATGGGGTCAGGTTAGATATGGGGAAGGAGTGCTCGACCATGAGGGAGGTAAAGGGCTGGCACAGGTGAATCATGGCAGTGGGATGTAAACCTGCACACTCCAGCTCTATGTGACAACTTGCTCCCCGTTGCAGATGTCTCCTGGGTCCCCTGCAGCCCCATCCCTACATGCAGGTTATCTGGGAACCCTCCTAGGAACCCCAGGCTGGCTCTTCCTTTGCACACACACATTGCTCTGCTGTGGTGTCACTTCCTTCTCGCCTCACGCTGGCACAACTGAGATGAGCCAACGCCCAAAAGAAGGAAGCAGGGTCAGCAAAGAAGAGAGCTGCAGCAGGAACTGGCTCATCCTGCCACATCTGACCCTCAGGGCTCCCTGGGCTCCAGTGGACTGGAGCTCCAATATCACCCACCACCCTGCAAGCCCCAAAGGTTACAGCTCTCCCCATCCACGGGGATGTTTACCCCCAGCCATGAATCCACCCATCAACAACCCCCAACTTTGTCCTCCTTTCTCTAATTGCAGCCCTTCCATACTTGGATCAGTGTCACCAGTGACTCAGAAGATGGTTGATAAATCACAGAATCCCAGAGGGATTTGGGTTGGAAGGGACCTTAAAGCCCATTTCATTCCACCCCTGCCATGGGCAGGGACACTTTCCACTGTCCCAGGCTGCTCCAAGCCACGTCCAACATGGTCTTGGACACTTCCAGGGATGGGGCAGCCACAGCTTCACTGGGCAACCACCCCTGCAAGGAAGAATTCCTCCCTAATACCCAATCCAAACCTACTCTCTTTCAGTTTGAAGCCATAAAACACATCTCCCACTCATTTCCTTTTAAAGTTGCCAAGTTCTGCCCTGGAGACTTCATAAATGGGGAGCTGAGGCTTCACACGAAGCACAGTGCCAAAACACATTCAGTGTCTGCCCTCAGGTGCCTTCCTCCCTCCCCCAAAGCATAGTGAGGCCCTTGTGAATCTCCAAACATTTGCCTTAGGTGATCCCTCCATTGCCCCATCAGAGGAATCACTTTAATTATCTGCTTTTGCTTGCCCCTTGAATTGAGACAGCAGAGCCTGGCAATGCCAAGTGTGGTGCTCAGCTCAGTGCCCAGCCCCTAACCACTTCCCAGGAGCTTCCTCCACCTTCTGCTGAGCTTTATATCCCTGTGAACCCTGACAAGGGAGCAGGAGGCTGTGTGGATGCTCCAGTACAGGCACACACACCTCAGCATCTCTCACAAGTCCTAAATGTGAGCGGTTTTGTTGCAGATGCGTAGCAAAAGGGGAACAAACTCGCCTGAAGTAAAACCACTGGATGCAATAGGTTGGGAAATGCCACAGCACGTGTTTTCCCTGCACCAGACCACGTCCTACAAGGCCAGCCCCTGGCCAGTCCCTGCCTGCAGCCCCCTCAGCAGTGCTGGGCTATGGAGGGGATGTGGGTGCTGGGCCGGCCTCTGGCTAATAGGCAGCAGTTGAGGTATTTATAGGAAATATGCAACATACATCTAGCCTGGGGACACTTTCCAGCCCTGAGCTTGTTCCTATTTATGTGCTGTGTGGTTGCAGGGGGAGGTCAGAGCAGAGCAAGCAATGCTGGCTCACAGCAATGCTGCCTCCTCCTATTGCTCCCACAGGTTTGGCTGCTTGCTTTGGCACCAGAGGCCACTTCCCAGCTCTCTCCCCCCACTCCATTACCGAGACCCCGTCCAGCACCCCATGTCCCAACCAGCTCCTCCCCAAAAGGCCGTGGAGCCATGGGCTCTGGAGAGCTGTGGGTTTGCAGAGGGGCCAAGAGCTGCTCTCCCTCCCAGCAGACCCAGTTCAGGCCAAGGGGGAAATGTTGGAGCAAATAGGTGCCCAAATGACAGCTAAAAATGACACAGTAAATTCCCTGCCTGGCATCCCCTCATATGCACCAGTGCCAGGATGAAACCCCATGGGTGAACCTTGAGGGCTGGAGCCCCTCTGCTTTGGAGCCAGGCTGGAATACCTTGGGATGTTCACTTGCAGAAGGCTCTGGGGAGACCTTAGAGCCCCTTCCTCTGCCTAAAGGGGCTCCAAGAGAGCTGGAGAAGGACTTTGGACAAAGGCCTGGAGTGACAAGACAAGGGGGAATGGCTTCCCACTACCAGAGGGCAGGGATAGATAGGATATTGGGAAGAAATTCTTCCCTCTGAGTGTGTTGAGGCCCTGCCACTCATTGCCCAGAGAAGCCGTGTCTGCCCCACTCCTGGCAGTGTCCAGGGTCAGGCTGGGTAGAGATTGGAGCAACCTGCTCTAGTGGAAGGTGTCCCTGCCCATGGCAAGGAGTGGGGTGAGATGGTCTTTAAGGTTCCTTTCAACCCAAACCACTCCAGGATTCTCTGCTATGCAAGTTCAAGCATTCCTTGCACTCTTTCAGTAGTGCCTGCTCCCACATCCAACATCTCTGCAGTGCCTGCGGCTGCTCCTGCACAGGTGATGATCCCGCAAGAGGCCCATAACTGAGAGCACCTGGCAAGCTGCCTGCCCCCTGGTAGAAGGTTCAGAAGAGCCTGGGGAGCTGGCAGGGCTGGCGCAAGGATCTCTGCTGCGACCCGGGTGGAGCCCAAGGTGGAAAAAACCCGACACATAAAGGAAACTGTGTTTCATGTGTAATTGCTGCCTGCGTGAGATGATTGAGGAGGGAATAGCAGGCACGATTCCATGAAAAAGGCTGCAAAACCCCTTCCTGACATATAAATATTTCATTTTCCTTGTGTGGAAATAAACACCACTCGCTGGAGCACTGCCAGCATACCCTTAGGCTCACCCAGCCCAAGGAGAAGGGTTGCACTGTTCTGCTCCGGCCAGCGCCAGTACCGAGGCTGGAGGGGCACTAAGAGCATGAAACCCAGCTCTGGGTGTGGAAAACATGCCTGTGTCTACTGGAAGCATTGGGAAAACGGATGGGAGGCACTTGGAACAAGCAGAGATGACAAGAAGCAGCTCCGTCGGGAGCTTTTCTGACAGCAGGGGATGGCCCCTGTGCTGGGAGCCACTGGTTCCCTGTGGCATGGGGGGCATCCCCATGTGTAAATCCACAGTGGAATGGGCTGGGCATGGATGGCTGTGCCTGCCACTCCGTTCCCTGCCTCCTCTGGCCCTTATGAGCAGGATCTTCCACACAACGATGAAGGTGGGAGAGGGGTGCCTGAAGGGCTCTGCACCTCAGGGATGCCCTTGCTAGAGTTCATCAGGGCAGAGGGAAGGGCAGCCCCAGGATTTCCACGACATTCCAGGAAAACAGGGGGTTTAATGTGGGAGGGAAATCTCTGCTCTGGAATGCAAATCACAGGAGCACACACAATACCATTGACACTGGCAGAGGCGCATATGGGACACACAAACACGAGGAATTGGCGCTGAGAGACACTAAACAGACCCAATTTCCATCTTTTCCAGCAATTCAGCAGCTGTCAGGCACTGCAAGGTGAGGCCAGCCCAGCCCAGGACACCCTGGTGCTCATACCCAGCCCAGTCCCCACCCGCCCTGGCACATCCTCCTGCTGGACACACACTACACAGGGAGGTGACAGGGTTGGGCGCAGTGACACAGGGACACGGCTCCTGGGACACAAAAGCCACGGGAAGGTGATGGATGGCTAAGCCTGGCACCAGCCCCAGCACTGTGGGAACTGCACCCAGTAGTGCAGTAGTTTCTTCTGTGGAGAAAATCCTTTGTGCTCCAATGACGTTCAGGGAATCAGGACTTTTTTTTTTTTTTTCACATTTCAAGATAAATAAAGAAAAACGTGCAAGAAATCTGCTGTATGATATTATCAGAAACAACCCAGAGACATCCAGGTCCTGAAATACCCAGGCTGTGGGACCAGCTGGGGATTACTGTGGAAGGAGCTGAGCACCATCCTTCCCTCCAGGGCTGGGAAAGATGGAAATACCCATGGGAAGAAGAAGCAGAAGACTTCAACCATGGCTACACACCCTGTTCATGAGATGCTTGCTATTTCCCCAAGCAGAAATCACAGCACTTCCTGCTGCACCTGGAAAGAAAGAATCCCTTTGCGGTGCGGGGAATGGGTACCCAAAATTTGCTTATTATCCAATGAAAGGGCCTGACGGACTTTACCCCTCTGATGGGAACCCATAGTTCTTAGTATTCCCACCATGTGAAAATTTTCTTTTTCCTGCTGATGGGAAGAGAAGTTGGATTGCAACTACTCCCAGAGTTAGTGAATGCCACAGAAAAGGAGGGAAAATGGTTAAAATGATAAAAGATCTAATGGGGACACTGGCTAATTGTCTTTTCCATGTGATGGCTGATTAGAAAAAAGATTGGTTTCAGATTTGATCCCAGATCTATTTTTCCCTGGCATACCCCATTCCCAGCTCACAGAGACGCTGGTGCACACACATGGCATTCTGGAGGCTGACAGACAAGGGGCAGCAGGCAACCAAAGTGGTTCTGTGCTAAAAGAACTCTCAAAGGGGAGACTGCAGCTAGGGTGTGCCCCACATTGGTATCCAGATATTAAGGGATTAATGGAAAAGTCTAGATGTGACACAGTTAATTATACCCTGCTCCTATGGGAGAGAGGAGCCGACCTCAGGATGCTGGGGATGCTGTGCCAGGACAGCTCTGTCCACGTGCCCCTGCCCTAGCATGGCACCACAGCAAAAATCCCAGACAATAATGGGCTGGAAACCACAGGTTTTGTCCAACAATTTCTCCTCTTTCATTTTCTCTGGTTTATTTGTGTCTGTGCTGCTGCCAAAGCTTTGCTTCCCTCCCCATAGGCAGAAATTGCTGGATATTTAGTCTGAGCTCTTTGCTCACCACTCAGAAGCTTTGGCTGGTACCTGATTGCTCCTCCACCCCCCAGACACTACTAATTCCTCAGGGAGCTCTCCTGCCAAACCAGCTGTGTTGAAAGGTAAAATCTGGGGGTTACAGAAAACACAGTCAGGGATGACAGACCCCATTTGCTGGGAAAATCATCCCGAGGGGGCTCAGTGGCTGGTGTGAGGGCACTGGAAATGAGGCAAGGGAGAAAGAGGATCCAGTGTGAATGGAAAAAATGTGGATTGTTCCCAGTTCTCTGCCTGTGGCAATGGGACTCTTCAAATTTGGACATTTCAGCTAAAAAAATAAAAAATCTGGAATGCAGGAGCAGAGAGCAGCCCTATTTCCAGCTGCAACTCCTCCCTGTGTGCTTGGCCTCCAAGACGACTCAGAAATTCAAGGCACTTCTTCTCGAGCTATAAAAAGAGCTGGAGTGGGACTGCAAGAGCCAGGACAACAAACAAGGGAGCAGTTTGCCCTCCTGTTGAGGACATGGGTAAAGCCAGGAGAGGGTCTTGCTCAACCTGCCTCTTGAGGCGCCCCCAAGGAAGGAAAGCTGTGGGGCACAGCAGAAATGCCAGGCTGGATCTCACCCACCAAAATGTTGTCTGTGCCGTGTCCCAAGGCACCCCACCACCTGTCACCCCTCCTGTGTGAGGAGAAGGTCTAGGACTGGCCCCATCCATCACTCCAACACAATTCTGTGTTCCTTGTGCTTGGGAAGGATCAAAGGTACCGTGGTAAGCAGGGACAGAGCATGGAGTGTCCCCTGGGATCACAAGGTGGAAGGAGCTCCACCAAAACACAGCTTTCCTTTCCCCAGGCTGTTGAAAGGGTTAACAGCCCCACCTGCTCCATGAATCCCAGCAGGACAGGAGGGACTGTGTGAGTTCCAGAGGACCATAAAATTCAGCAGACTCAGGAATACCCACCTTTGCCTTCTCCAGACCAGTATTTACCTCTGCAGAAGCAGCCAAACCTTGCAGACTGTTGGAACATTTCATTCCCATTAGTGAAGTGCACAAAACATTCCTGGCTGGAAAAACACCATCAGGTCACTGACTGGGAACAGTACCAGCCCAAGAGATGAGTTCTTCAGTGGCTTCACTGACATAGTGCATAAGAAGCACCTCTTCTGGCATAGCCATTCCCAGCCTACACTGACTTCTTCAACACCCAGAAAGTCAAAGTCTTCCTCTGCCACTACTTCAGCATTCCCTTAAGACCTCAGAAGATGTCCTCACACCGCTAATTGGTGCTGTGGGACCTTCCTCCTGAGCAGTTCCAAGGGTTGTAGAGCTGGACTGGGTAGTCCATATGGAGCAACCTAAAGCTGGCACACTTGGTAACCATGGTTCAGGATGAGAGGGACAACAGATGGGACAAGAGGGCATTGCCTCAAGCTGAACCAGGGGAGGTTCAGGTTGGACATCAGAAGGAATTTCTTCACAGAAAGCATCGTCCAGCATTGGAAAGGGCTTCCCAGAGAGGTGGTGGAGTACTCATCCCTGGAGGTGTCTAAGGAATGACTGGATATGGCATGCAGAGCTCTGGGCTGAGTGACAAAGTAGGAATCAGTCACAGGCTGCACTTGATGACCTTGGAGGTGTTTCCCAATCCAAAGGATTCTGTGATGCCCATGGATCAGCAAGGTGAGGGCCAGCACCAGTGTGGCCTGCTGCCAAGCCCATGGAGATGCCAGAGTGCTGATCCATGCTTTATTCAGTGGGATGCAGAGGTTGCATTTAGTTCATTTAGAGGTAGAATGCAGAGGTTGTGGATGAACTGTGACTCCACCAGGATCAGGCTGGGGATCTAAGGGCCATATCTGGTTTGTGCAGAAGATGCCAATTGCTCTTTTCAGCAGCTAAAAGAGCCTTCCTGTGCCCAGGTGCCTGATCCTGGAGAAAGATGTCTCTGCTCACGGCAGGGGATTGGGATCAGAAGATCTTTAAAGATCTTCCAACCTAACCCTAATGTTTTAGAACAGTCTCTTAGCACAAGGAGCTGCCTTTTCAAACTGCAGAATCTCAGTCCCTTTTTGATGGACACTGCTCCTGCCTGCCAAGCCTCACCCCAATGGAGAGCCTGCCCTAAGGGCTGGTTGTGGCTGTTGCTGTGTGATGACGATGGGATCAGCTCTGGATCTGCTGCAGAATCAGATCCTGGCCACGGCTCCCAACAACATCCTCAGGCCAACACAGGGTGTCAGTCCCAACCATGGGCTGGGCTGGCAATGTCCATCAGCTTTGTCCTGCAGCCTGTGCCCTCCTCATGCTCGGCACTCACTCACCGACCCCCTCCTGCCCCTTGGTTGTGAAAGTTTGGTGCTCCAACAAAAAGGTACATTTGTTCCCACCAGTCCAGGGGCTGGGAACATTGTGGACTGAGGAATCAGGCAGCTCCAGAGTTGCTCTAGCTGTACTCAGCTCATAGGGAGGTTGCCAGGCTGATTTGAGGGTTTGGCCATGAAACTCAGGTTCAAGGGGACCTGGGTTGCCCCAATGTGCCATATTCAAGTCTTGAGGTGAAGAAGATCCTTTGTTGCTTGGCAGTGGAGCAAACTAATAAAACTCTGCTGAGCTGTAGCTACTTTATTCTAAGACTTCCACAATTTTAGATGCTATTTTTATCTAGTCTGACTGGTAGCCAGCTTTGTGTGTAATATAGGGGTGTTTTCAAGCCAGGTCTTATAAGCTCTTGGAGATCTATATCACACTCAAGGTAGCTCAGCTACTTCAGATGGCATAAAATTAGCAGGATGGCTTCTGTGGCAGTGTTGAAAACAAAAAAGTTTTAACAAAAAGCAAAATAACAAAACTCTTTACAAAAAAAAACAACCTAAGACAAAAAGCTCTTACTCCTAATAAAACACCTCATAATAACAATTATTTATTTTTGTTATCTTCTTTTTCTAATAAATTACTTAAGCGAGACTTTTTCTGTTTCTTTCTCAGTTTCTGTCCAATTAACTATCTTTAAGTTTGAAGAAAAGACCCTAAAGCTTTATGAAGTATCTTTTTACCTAATTAAAAAGAAAAACTTTTAAACTTTTTTCCTTTTTTAAAAAACAAAAAATAATTTTATCACTCCATCAAACAAAAACCACATTCCTACATGTGTGATGGCACTAAATCCTAGTTTAACACTATCAGCCTGTGCCCCTCCCCGGTGGGTGTTTAGTCCTCTTGTGCTAAGTGCTTTCCATGCAGGAAAGAGGAAGTTTCCATCAGAGAAAGGGACCCTTTGGGAGAAGTGGCTTCTTTCAGCAGGGCCAGCCTGGAGACTTGCTGTTTATTGTCACCATTTGTCTCTTTTATTGGAATAAAAGTCAGACGTGAGCAGCTCAGCACTCTTGAGAGAGCCTGTGGCATTGTGCTTTATTTGAATTAGTAGATGCTGGTTGGAAAATAGTTTCGTTCCATGTTGTCATGGAAGTGAACAAGAACACAGGGTTTTGTAAGTGCAAACTGCGTTACAAGGTGCTTGTGCCAGAACCTCAGGGACACCCAGGAATTGGCCCCTCTCCTCCTAAGAGCCCAGAAAACAGGGGATGGCATCAGTGGGGAGAGCTCAGCAGTCATAGCCCACTGGGCCTAAAGAGCACAAGGAAAGCTTGAACTCACATAGCAAAGAATACTGGAGTGGTTTGGGTTGGAGAGGACCTTAAAGATCACCCAGTTCTACCCCCAGCCATGGGCAGGGACACCTTCCACTAGAAAGAAGACCAGGCTGCTCCAAGTGCCATCCAACCTGGCCTTAGACACTTCCAGAGATGGGGCAGACACAGCTTCTCTGGGCAACCTGTGCCAGGGCCTCACCACCCTCACAGCCAGGAATTCTTCCCAGAATCCCATATCCATCCACTCTCTGTCTTTCTGAAGCCATTCCCCCTGTCCTGTCACTCCAGCCCCATCTCCAAAGTCTCTCTCCAGCTCTCCTGGAGATCCTTTAGGCACTGGAGGGGCTCTGACATCTCCCCAGAGCCTTCTTTTCTCCAGGTGAACACTCTCATCTGTCTCAGCCTGTCTCCAGAGCAGAGGGGCTCCAGGCCCCAGCACATCTTTGTGGCTTCCTCTGGACTCACTCCAACAGCTCGACTTTAATTTCTGGAATTGTCCAAAGCCAGGCTGGACAGAACTTGGAGCAACCTGGTCTCTTTCTTGGAGCACCTGGTCTAGGAAGGTGTCCCTGCCCATGGAGGAAGTGGAACAAGCTGAACTTTAGAGGTGCCTTCCAATGCAACCCTCCAGTGAGTCCATAATAAACTATTCAGCGTCTGTGTACACCTTTGAGAGAATAATTCACCTTTCTACAGTGCACTGGGATCATTTAGTCTGCCCTGTGATTAGCCTGGAAGAGCACACCATGTATTCCAGCCATGGGCTGGACTTGCACATCCAGGCTAAAGCACCGGCTGTGCTGCCTATTTCTGCTATTTCCCCTATTTCACCCAGGGAACAGGCTGTCCCCAGAAAGTTTTCTTATTTGGTGACCGCAAAATAAATCAGCCAAGCTGGTGGCAGGGATGAGGGCCAGGATCCAGCCCTTCCTCCAGCCCTCATGCTGCTGTATGAGTCCCAGCTGCTGACCCTCTGTCCCAGGTCCAGAGGGTAAAGAGCCAGCAGAGGGTGATGGGATGAGGATGAGCACAGAACCCAGGGGCTGGGCTTGTGCTGCAGTGCCATGTGCCAGACAGTGCTGGAGCAGGTGACGCTCATCCTGGCCGCATGGCACGTACATGGGATGATGCAATGGGCTGCAATGGGCACCTTTTCCCCATCCTTGGATTCTCAATCTTTCAGCCAAAATTGTCCCTCGTGCAGCTCCAGCCCCTATTCAGAGGGTTTTTCTTCTGGGAGAGCAAAGCTGGCATGAGTCACCCCCTCCTCATGACAGATGCCACATTCCACATGCCCTTCCCGACTTGGGTCATGGCCAGGGGCAGCACAGGGGACCACACTCAGTCCAGAGTCTTCTGATAGGGAATTTAGTGAAAACTCTGCTTTCCTGGCTGTTTCTCCTCAGCTCTGCAGATGGATGGAGTTAAACTGGATACATTTCAGAGGGCAAGAAACCCCCTGCACCCCTAGCACAGGACATCCTTGGTGGGGAAGTACATGTTGAATGAGAGGGAAAGGGGTTTTTGGGGCAGCAACATGCCCCAGCATCCCCATCTTCCAACTCAGCCTCTGGTGCAATTCAGGGCAAGGTTCCCCCTTGCCACCTGATGGTCCAAAACCATCATGTTTTCCCAGCTACAGAAGCTCCTGGACTCGGTGGCAGTACTTTCAGTACCAAATCTATTCATCCTCCAGAGGCTTAGCTGCTTCTGGAGTCAATCCCCACATTAAAAAACTCAGATATTTCTGCATCTAAAATAGATATTTCTATATCTAAAAAAAAACTCCTAAACGCCTCCATCCCTGCATGTACTAATGAGAAAAGCAGCCCCATATCTGGTACAAGGCAAACTATTTTCTTTCCCTGGGGATGGAAATAAGTTTCTAAGAGGGACTCTCTGAAAAGAGACGAGATGACTCATTACCTCACTGCTGAAGTTGCATTCAATCCCCAGCACCTCTAGTTCCTAGTAAAAGCCAGGAGACCAAAAGCACAGGGGTTCACACAGCACCAACCCCAGGAGTTCCTTTTCCTGGAGATGAAAGGGCCATGAATGAATTCCTGCACCACCCACTCCCCCAGGATGGGCTCAGCTGCCATCAGCCCTCCCTCCCCACAGCCAGGAGCTATTTTTTCCAGTTCTTGCTAGTGTCAATATGTTTCTTTAAATATCTTTTCAGAGAGGCTGTATATATATAGCCCCACTCTGGTGCTTTGAAAGGAGCCTCATTTCCTGTGTAAGAACTGAATTTCTTGGCAAAGCTGCTGGTGGTTGCAGCATCTGAACCACAAAAATTGGGTTTTTTTCAGTAGCAAATGGTATTTCCTTTGCAACTGTGAGTTGGACCGAGGTGGGTCTGATCTGAAATCAGCTGGGTTGCTGTGTTTGGAAGACACAGGACCATATTCCCACTTATAAGAATGATGGGAGAAAAGGATGAATTGCATTAATGGGGCTGTGATGGCAGTCCAGAGGTGGTACAGCCCATGGCAGGGACAGGATGGGCACAAAGCTGCTTTTAACCTGCATTTGGCTGTGAAAAAGTTGGGATCACATATCAAAAGGATTTATTAACTGACACTGGGGGAGGAAAAAAATCCATTTTATTTGCACCTAATACTTTTTCTTTTGCACCATCTCCTCTGCATCTGGTTTTAGAGAAGGCTCCTCCAGCAGCAAGGTAGGGAGCAAACCAGCTTTGCAGTGCCTGAGGGATGGCTCATACTAAGGACATTAAAACCTTCCTGAGGAGATGTAGCATCACCTGCATTCAGAGTTTTGCATCTCCCTGACATGGAAATGCCACACTTTCCCACTGGGAAATCCTGAGCAGGAGGGTCTGATATCCCCAGCACCACCCTGGGGACTCTGATGGCAGGAGAGGAGACGTTGCGAGCAATCACCTTCTGCTGCAAATATGTCTTTGCAGGGTAATTTCTGAGTCATCAATTGCTTTTATTGTTGCACACAGTCCTAAGGAGCCAGTGTGTAAATGTGCCAGAGGTAGTGGCAGCTGTGGGCAGTCTAAGTGGTCCCTGTTCCCCTTTGCTACTCCCTGAATTTCCCAGAAAAAAACTGCAGCCAAAGAACCTAAAATGTAAGATGTTTAGATTTTCTGCAGAAATTTTAAAGAAGTGTCTCCTCCCAACCCTCACCCTTGCCAGGATGGACCACCCTTGGAATTGTCCCTATGGCAGGGACCATGCTGTCCATGCAGCCGCATTGGCTGGTACAAAGCTCCAGCAGCCACGAGCTCTGGGAAACAAACATGGAATTTCTGCAGCTCCTCCACAGCCCCAGGCACTGTCCCCACCTCATGTCCTCATCCCTGGGGCACAGCACGGACTCAGGACAGGGCAGCCTGCAGTGGTGTGGGACATGATGGCTCCTGATGGAGCACAGCTGGGCACTGGAGCAGTGCTCAGGATGGGGGACACAAGAGAATTATTTGGTGACTTTGCAGCCCAGGAGATGATAACACACCACCACAATATGCTGCCTCCCTTCCACCCAAAACCCACAGGGCAGGGACAAGGACAAAAGATCAGGGCATGTCCTGCTGCAACTTTAAGGGCACTTCTCTCAGTTTTGATGTCAGAGCATTTTTGCCCCATCCAGTGATGGTTTTACAAAAAGAAGGAACAGGTTGGTGCAGGAAGAGCTGAGCTGTGTAAGGATCTTTCCACACCTCCAGCCTTCCAGGAGTCAGCTGCTGCTTTGCTTGGGAATGTCATGTACCACCTCTGGGAGTCTGCAGCTGCACGTGCACTGATGCCCTGCTGGGAATGAAGGGAAATATCCCATGGCAGTCCAAAACATGAGTGAAGGAGCAGGACAGCCTGGGACCTCACCCGTGGAGCATCATCCCTGCCCTGCCTAAGTCCTGTGTCCTTCCAGCTCTGATTTTACCCTCAACACTTCAGCTCATCTGATTGTTGAACATCCAGTCTTTGCCAACTGGTTAAGCACAGAAGGAATTTCAATCCTTGGCTCCATGATGGCACAAGGATGTCTGCTGTGGACAATTACAGCGTGAAAAGAGGAAGAAGGAGGGAAGGTCCCAAGGAGGGAAGATCCCAAGCACTACTCCAAACAAAGAAGACCTTTCCTGCAGAGCTCCAGCTCCAGGACATGCCCCTTAATCCAACCAGGAGAACTTGGAGGGAACGCAAACATTAGACACCATATGAAACACAAACATTTATCTTAAAATATGGCAGAATTTTCACTTTCTGTGTTTTTTCTCCTCTGTTGGTGACCTTTGCTGTGCCCAAAGATTTGTGCCGAGGTTGAGGTGATGAATGGTGAATCACCACGTGAAACACCAGCAAAGGGGGAACAGTCACTGCAACACTCATACTCCCATGGCAGGGCTGCACCCAGCTCATTCTGATGGCAGCAGAACTGCAGGATTTGGTGTTCCCATTGCTCAACTTCCTAAGAAAACCATCAGCATTAACAGAAAAGGAAGACTGGAGTCCTTGGCTGTGTCTTGTTCTCCCTGAGCTCCTCTTGCCCAGCAGGCAGCAAGGACAGCATGAAAGGAAAAGCACATCTGGGCATGTCGTCAGGTTTCCCACATTTGCATTCCCAGGAAAATCAAGATACTTGAACAACTGTAGGAGCAGAAGAGAGGCCACCAGGAAATTTATTCCTGTTTGTCTGCAAGCCAACAGATGAAGGTTGTCAGCGCAGAGTCGTTGTGCAATGTAATGACCATCATGGAAGCTTTCCACCATCAAAATATCCCCTCACCATGGAAGCACTCCAGCACCTGTTTACCACCACCACAGGAACATCCCACCACCACAGGAACATCCCACCACCACAGGAACATCCCACCACCACAGGAACATCCCACCACCAGACCTCTCCACTACTGGGGTGTCCTACCACCACCACAGCCTCGTGGGGTGCTCTTGTTCTTCCAGACTGAGCTCAGACCACAGAAATTGGGTGCTGCCAACCCAAGCAGAGGTTCCTCAGGCTCCCCAAAGACCCATTTGGACACACTTTCTGCCTGTTTGGGCCCTTTTAGCCCAAAATAGGCTTTGCAATGCATGTGCTGCTGCCCTGAGACAGCCAGGATTGGCGGGGAGGGAAGGTATCTGTACCACCTGCTGAAAACACAGGGAAATTTTTCATTTTAAAGCCATTTAACAGATGAAAGTTTTCTTAAAAGAAGTCACTTTCAAAAATAAAAAACCCCAAACCCACAAAGTTTCTCTTAAAAAAACCTCAGAAAGAAGAAGTTGGACAAAAACTGTAGGACCAAGACCTAAGGGGTGCCTGGCAAGTTCTCTAAACTGCAGAGAGAGAATTATGGAGAAAAAAAAAACAAACCAAAAAAAAAAAAAAAAAAAAAAAAAAACCCACCAAAAAAAAACCACGAGGAAAAGAAAATGAGTTAGAAAGGGAATTGCGTGGAGCTGAAGCACAGAAGAAGTAAAAGCCAGACAAGGCGATGCTGTGTCATCAGTTTGGAAATCGGATGAGGAAGATGAAATCTAGCTCGTAGCGACGTGGGGAGCCCCTCCCGGGAAACCACGAGTGCAGGGGGAGCTCCAGGCCCACGGGGCTGCTGCTGACACAAGGAGCCAGCAGGTTCCAGGAGCAAACCAGTTCCATTCCTACCTTCAGCAGTATGAGTAAATAATTGATGTCTGAGGTAACCTGAGCAGGAAGGTGAGCAGAGCCCTGCACACGATCCTGCATCCAACTTCAAAGCCTGGTGGGTTTTCTTCCTGCAAAACCTCCTCAGACATGATCCCTGATGTTTATTCCATCCCTAAGCCATCTCTCACATGCTTGTTCCCACTCTGGGCTCATCCAAGTCTGCTCCCACTGGTCCCACTTCTACCCTTGCTTCTGCCTCAGTTTCCCTTTCTCTCCTGCAGTAGGTCTGGACAGCTCTGCTTCACTGGTACTTTCCATCCCTGGACATGGAGCATGGCCAAGCTGTCCCCATCTCCCTCTGCTGCCATCCCTCTTCACTTCCCCCATGCCTTGTCCAGGCATATCCCCAGCTGCTCCAAGCACATCCTTTCCCCAAATCACCAGCTTTTTCCACCAAAGCATTCCTGCCACCCCTCCAGCTTGGCTGCCACCTTTCCTTTGTGCAGGACACCAATCCATCACCTAAAATCTGAATGAAGGGCCTCATTCAGATACTCTGGATGCTGCTGAGGAGCAAATTCTGTCTGCTTTTCAACATATCAGTGCCTCTTTCCAGGAGCCACCTGCAGGGACAGACCCTGTCCACACCTGGGGTCCCTGAGTGACACCAGAACAGAACCCAGTGGGGTGACTGGCCAAAGAGCCACTCCATGTCCCCTCCAGCCAGTGAAGACACAGGCTATGCGTGCCCAGGATGGTTCCAAGGACAGGGTGGCACTGTCCTGGGCATGATGCCCGCCTGTGGCTGGGCTTGGAGACCCAGCAGCTCAGGTCAGCGGGTGAATGTTCCCTAGCCCCGCTGGCGGGGAGGCCAGGCTGAGCGGACACAGCTGGGCTGGGGCACCCCGGGTGCCACCGCACCCTGATGTCCCCGGGTGTTCTTCTAAGGCCAGGATTCAGCCCCAGCCACGGGGCCCGGGGGGTCGCCATCCCTGCCCCCGCATTGCGACCCACGGCCCTCCCGGGAGGGTAGGGCCAGCCCCGCCCCGCCCCGCCCCGCCCATCAATCTCCACCCACCTGGCCAGCCCTGCCCGCCTGGCCCGGCCGCGCCCACCCGCCCAAGCTCCGCCCCTTGGGCCAGCACCAACCCGCTGGGCAACGGGAGCTGTCCCCGCCCCGGCTCACCTGGCTGACCGCGCCCACCCTGGCTAACCCCGCCCGCCCGGCACAGCCGCGCCCCGCTGTACCCACCCCAGGTACCCGGCGGGCCGTTCCCATCGCACCGCGCCCCAGCCGGGCCAGGCCCCCTCAGCTGCCACCTTCCGTTCCTCGCCGTTCGCATCCCCCGCCCCGCCCTGTCCCGCCCGCACCTGGGCGCGCTCGAAGCTCTCCCGCTCCGCCTCCAGGCCGCCGCCGCCCGCCCGCCGGCTCAGCACCTTGGGCAGCGGGTTGGACACCTGCTTCATAGTGCTGCTCACGCGGTCCATGGCTGCCCCGGGCCCGCCACCGCCCCGGCCCCGCCACTGCCCCGGCCCCGCCGTCCCGCGCAGCGCCGCCGCCGCGCGGGCCCCGCGCCATTGGCCCGCCCACCTGCCACTCAGGCTGGGGCACGCCCCGCGAGCTCCACCCTTCCACCCGCAGCTCCGCCCGCAGGTCCGATTCCTCGCTCTCATTGGTTCCCGGCGTCGCCCCTGGGGAGGAGCGGCCGGGAGACCCAGCCCCTGAGTGGCACCCGCCAAGCTCATTGGTTCATCTGGACGCCAGTCAACGCTAGCTCCCGTCCCCCAAGAGTCCCCTGCCAATTGCTCCGCCTTAAGGGGCCGCGCTCTTAGCACCGCCCACCCAAGCTCTGCGGCCACGCCTTCGCGCGGTCCCCTGCTGTAATTGGCTCACGGCCCTGCCGCTCAGACGTCGGTGTCCCGCCCCGCCCCTCACCGGTGCGGGGCGCGGCGCCCCTTGGCGGCCATGGCGATGCCGCTCATGCCGGGCCCTCGGGGAGATCGGGCCGCGCTCGGGGCTCGCCGGGAAGGGCTCGGCCGTGTACGGGGCACCGCCCCGGGGTCCGCCGGGCCCGGGGAGCCGCTGTCCAACGGCTCTGAGCCGCGGCTGAGCCATTCGGGTCCGCAGGCCGCGGGGGTCCTTACAGGTTGTCCGTGCGGCCTGCGAGGCTGCGGCCCCTCAGCCGAGGCCAGAGTGTGACCACGGGGGTGACCCGACACTGCTGTCCCCTCCCTGCTGCCCGTCTCAGGTGCAGCCCGGCCCCTCTCGGAGCTGAGCCCCCGGGCAATGGCACTCGGGGTGTTCGTGGCTTCCCAGCCCTGCCTGGGGCCGGCGGTGGGGAGGCGGCTCCCCCGGCAGCCTGCGGAAGGGCTGTATGAGGCTTTGCCTTGGTGGAACCGGGCTGTGGGTGGGAGCTCTGGGTGGGAGCTCTGGAGGGGGGTGCTGCAGGCACAGCTGGCAGAGCCCAGCAGGAGGAGTGTAGCATTGACAGAGGGGCAAAATGAGGTTGCAGGTGTCTGAAAAAGAAGAGAGCAGAGGTGACAGAAGGATTTTGCTTCCCCTGCACAGCTGGACTGTGTTTTATTATAACCTGATCTGAGCCTGTGTCTCTGGTGCTGTCACTCGGATCAGAGATTTCTGTAGAATTAGATTGGATATTGGGAAGGAATTCTTGGCTGTAAGGGTGGTTGAAGCCCCGGCACAGGTTGCCCAGAGAAGCTGTGGCTGCCCCATCCATGAAGTTATTCAGGCCACATTGCACGGGGCTTGGAGCAAGCTGGTCTAGTAGAAGGTGTGCTCATGGCAGGGGGTGGAACAGGATTGTTGGAAATCATACAACTTCTAAGTTTTTAAACTAACTTTTTTTAATCAGGGATTTTGTTCATCTTTGCCCAGGAAGGAAATGGAAGTTTCTTTTCAAGAGACTGTTCCCTGGGCAAGACCCGATGAGCTTAACATCTCGAGGGACTGGGAGCCGCCAGAGGATGCACAAGAGGTAAGCGACTATTAATGAACATCCACACCTGAACATCCTTCCTGGTGTGTTGGAGACACTTGGTCTGGAAAAAGATCATAAGAGAAGAAAGAGGACCTGATTAGCAGCTCAGGTGAAGGGATCAATAACCAACAGGAAACCAAATTCTAAGAACTGTGTAACTTGGGACCAATAAACATTGAACCAATTAATCTCTCTGAGTTTTGACTGTATAAGTATGTGAAAAATCTAGAAAAGAGACGTGTGATGGAATTATTTTCTTTGCACAACCCAGTGTGTGGATGAAATTACTTCTGTTGCACATTCTGGCCAGAACATCATCCTGGCCAGAATAAAATAATGCTTGAGTTCTCTAACATTAAAAATTGTTGGAAAGGTTGTGTTTTTCCTGCTGTTTCAGTACCAGGATGAGCTTTAAGTTTCTTCCAACCCAAACCATTCTGGGATTCTCTCAACTTGGTGAATTGATGACTCCTGTAATTTTGACCAGGACTACCATCCTATTCCAGAGGCGAATTTCTCACTTGGAACATTTCTGCAATACTGGGAGAAATTACTTTTTTTTTTTTTTTTTGTGCAGGGACTGAAAACTGAATCCCCAGGTACGGCAAATGGGCTGTGCTGGGGTTGTGCCAGCTGGGTTCCTGCATCCTTAAAAGCAGATCATAACAAATCAATGACTTTGCTCTGGGTGGGGAGGAGCTGGGCTGGGATGATGGGGCAATCTGGAAACAGCTTTTTAGCATGTGGGCTGTCAGGAGCTCTTGTATAAGCAATTCTGCCAGCATATCTCTCTATTGTGGCTTTTCAGCTGAAATAATTGCCACACCAGGACCTTCCTGGAGCTGCCCAGCCGGGTATGTGACAGGCTGTTTGCATCACAGGCCTTCCCAGTCCCTGTGCATTGGATATCAAATCCCAGCTGATGGGAAATGGCCTGCATAGAGCAGCAAGGCCGTTCCTCCCACTGTATCTTGTCTCGACTGCCTGTCTGCATTGTCCTTAATGTGCTTTCTGGAAACCTGCCTCCTTCCTTGGGACTGCTCCCAGGGGAGGTTTAATGGGTTTGATTCATCCACTGTTGCAGCAAGATGATTAATAATTGAAGAAATTACGTAATTCCTGAATAGAGATGGAGGAAAGGAAGAGCAAAGAAGAGCACTGGACAAAGGACAGCGGTATCCTTGTGACCTCTCCCACCCTTCACCTCGCTCGGAACATCCTGCTCCTGGAGCCCATGGCAAGGGATCACTAGGCTGAGGCCTGGTGTAGCTACGCCCTCCCACTGAAGAGCAGAGCCACATCCTCTTCTTCCCTAGCCAGGGCTCAGTGCTGACTCTGGGACTTGGGCAGGAGCAGAGGATGGTGCTTGGATATGGGACAGAACAGGCTGATTCTACTGGCTGCTCCTGCCTCTCCCAGGAATGGGCTGTAACAGGATGGAACTGGGATCCAGCCCATGAGCGGCTGGTCAGACCACCCTGGGCTGGCCCATTCATGCAGCATCTCTGCTGGAATGTGCTGTGGGGCTTTGCAGGGATTTGAGAGGCTCCTTTGCAGTGGGAGAGGATGCCTTGTTTTCAGGTAGTTGAGAGGGGGAGGCACAGAGCTGTTCTTGTGAAGCATCTGTTCGTCTGTCTCAGGTTCCACGGGGAGATAATGGGAAAGGGCTGAAACTGAGCAGGGTATGGAGGTAGAGCAGGTTGGGCTCTTCCTCCCCAGCAGGTCCCTTTTTGGAAGCCATGGCTGGGGTTCACCTGCTCTGAATGCTCTGTCCTCACTCCTGTCCAAGAGGCTGGACTGAAGGGTCATGGCAGAGCCCTTCATAGGAGTGTCTGGCCTGTATGGGGACAGACATTGTCTGGACATGGAGAGGACAATGTGTGCCCTCTCTTTTTTCTTGCTGAGCAGTATGTGGCACCCATCAAGTGCTGCACAGGCCAGGCAGGTGGGACTGGAGCTCATCCTTCCCCTGTTGCAGGGCTCTGTAGGGCAGTTTCCTTCTCCTGCTCCATGCCCAGAGGCTCCTGTCCACAGGAGCCATTCTGTCAGGACATCCTTAACCCAAAGGGGAAGGACAAGTGGCAGGAGAGGGGCCAGAAGGGACTGCAGGGGCTATGGGCCCTGTCTGGGGCTCAGGGATGCTCCTTTTGCAGGGGCTGGGAGCTGGAGTCTCTTTTTACAATTCCCTCCCTAGCCAGAGCTGGAGAGTCCCAGGGTACTGCTGCAACACACATCATCCTCCCGTGGCCTGGCGTGGGCTCAGGGAGAGCACAGATCCCCCTTGTTTCAACAGGAAAACAGAATCACAGAGCTCCACAGTCCTTCCTCTGTTATCTCGCTGACTGTGCCAGAGTGGGCTGTGCTAAGATCCTGCTGTTTCACCCTTGGAGGTGGGAAAAATGGATCCCAAATGGATCCCCTTCAGTAGTCCCTTTACACATTCCAAGGCACACCATCCTGATCGCACCCAAGCAGATGAGCAATTCCTGGGGCCATGTCTTAAAAGGGCAGTGGCTATGTCAGGCCTTCCATAAACCAAATCCTGCAGCCCCAGATGCAGCTCTGCCCTGGTGATGGGATAATTTGCTCAGACTCTGGGATAAAAACTTGTGAGCCAAAGTACCCAGCTGGAAAGGGCAGGGTAGTGGCCCAGACCCAGCAGGAGGGTCCTTGGGGAGCAAAGATTGTGCCAGGAGGAGCAGGCATGGGAGCATGGGGAGAATTTTCATCTTTTGATCCCATGTTTTGAATGATTTGGCAAACAGATTTTGCTGCTGAGTCTTTGCTTGTGCTCCCAAAGAGACCCTGGGCTGCTATGTGGGGCAGGGACAGTCTTGGTGCAGGACCTGGGAGAGCATTGGAGAGCATTGGAGTCTTGGGAGAGCATTGCAGGTGAACAGTCTGGGACTGGGAGAGGGTCTTGGAGAGGACTGCTTGGCTAAGGTGCTTGAGGTCCAGTGGGGCCCTCACCTCTGTCCTGTCTAGGTTTCCTACTTGCCCAGGTGTTACAAGGAGGGCTGTAACCCCAAAACATCATCTGCTGTGTTTTCTGCACAGAAGCCTCAGCAACTGCCTCTGCTTGCCCAAGAATTCAAAAGCAAAGCTGAAGAGGTTTCCAGATGGATCTGCAGGAGAAGACCTGAACTCCACAGGGACACTGGGCTGCAGGGGCAAATGCCTAGGTGAGAAACCAGCTCATGAGCAGGACCTGGAGGTGGGAAGTGTTTTTGCCACTTGCTGGACAGTGTCCCCTTGGCATGGCCAGCAGATCCCCACCAAGCCCAGGTCTCTTCCAAGGCAGGACATGGCAAGCCTGATTTCACAGGATCAATTGGTTGGAAAATACCTCTGAGATCATCAAGTCCAACCTATGACTGATCACCATGTCGATTAGACCATGGCACTGAGTGTCACATCCAGTCATCTCCAGGGATGATGACTCCACCACCTCCCTGGGCAGCCCATTCCAATGTCTGATAACCCTTTCTGTGAATAAATTCTTCCTAATTCTTCCTTTATTTCTGTATTGGGAGCTTTGGCTGCCAGAGTTGGATTACTGAGGAAAGGATTTCTGTGTGAGACTTGAGGTGTGCAGAGTTGAGTGTGGGAGCTGTGTGCTCATTGCAGAGCAGTCTTGGGAGAGCACAAGGCAGGTACTGCAGCAGGGCATGAGCATGAATGTGGAGAGCCAGTATATCCCTGTCTTCCCTTTATGATACAGGAAACATTCTGGCTCCCTACAACTCCCTGGCAGGAGGGTGGAGCTAGGTGGGGGTCAGGCTCTGCTCCTAGGGAGTGATATGACAAGGGGAAAAACCTCAAGTTGAACCAAGGGAGGTTCAGGTTGGATATTAAGGAAATTTTTTTCACTGAAAGAGTGGTTGAGCATTGGAATGGGCTGCCCAGGGCAGTGGTAGAGTCACCATCCCTGGAGGGATTTAACAGAAACAGAGATGTGATGCTTAGGGCTACAGTTAGTGGTGGCCTTGGCAGTGCTGTACTCAATGATGTTAGAGATCTTTTCCAGCCTGAATGACTCCATGATTTCTATCTTTTTCCATGATCCAACATCGACAATACTCTTGTCAAATATTGTTCTCAGGATTCCTGCAACTCTATGGCCTAACTTGCAGATGCCCCCTGTACCTCCAGCTGCTGACAACAGGCGGCAGAGTGTGCAAGCACAATGCAGCTGTCACTCTGGAACTCGGCAGCCTCAGGTGCTACCCGTCTCAAACCCAACACCAAATGTTTTTTTTTCCTTTCTCTGAACTGTGGCTAAACCTGTCATGCTGTGCTGCAGCTGCTGGACAAGTCCTGATCTGCTCCAGGCCAGTTGCTGCTCAGTACTGAGGACATTGTTGGGGAAACAAAGGAGTTGTGGCAGAGGCATCATTTGGCTGTCCTGGGAAGTACCACCACATTTCTGTGAGGGCCACATTCCAACATGGCATCCAGCCACATCTTGTTCTTTTAGACTCCTGGTCACAAAGTGAAGCTTTTATAGGTGCCCCAAATTTGTCTTGGAAAATTGCATGGACTGCAGCAATTTATTTCTGCCTTGCTGTGTGCTTAGAAACTGTTGGAGTCTTTCTGCTGACATTTACCAAAAATATTTCTCTGGAGGCACATCCTGGTGTGCCTGTAGATTTCAGTCCAGGGATTTCAATGCAATTTTGTAAGCTGCTCTGTAGCCCTGATGGTTTTGTTGGACCAATGGTCCTGGAGAATCAAAGATGAACAGTCACGGAGGATGTAGACTAAGGATCCATCTACATCAGCCTTGATACCTCTAGATGTGGTCACAGCAGACCCCTTGAAGAGACCAATCAATATTTGTACTGCACCCTGGAGTGTGCTCCCAGCCTCCAACCATTCTCATTTTCCAAATCTTCTCAAGCCTATCACCCTGAAATCTGAGCTCAGACTCAAGAAAATTTCCTTGTCCTCACTATGTCCCTTGGCAAGGAGCTCCTCATGTGAAGAGCTGCCTCCTTCTGTTCCTTTTGAACCTTCCTCTTGCCCACTCCATTGAATAATCCGTGGCTCCTGCTCTGGGGCAGTGAGTATTCACTTTGTCTCTCTTTCTAGGCCACATATCATCTTGCAGACTTCAATTCAATGTGGAAAGTCTCAATTCTTCTTGAAAATACTTCTTCTCATCTGAGATCTTGCTTGGAGCTGCACCACCCTGGGATCTCTGGCCCCAGTAATTTTCTTTCTGTTTCCAACTGGTTTGCTCACAGTTAAACCCAGTTTCCCACATTAGTGATCCAGCAGTTCCCAGGAGCACTGTGATAAAGTGATCCCCCAGACATGGTCCAGCCAGGAGGTGGTGTGGTGGAGCAGGCTACCCTCAGGGCTGAGCAGAGGTTTCCTCTCACATCCCTAACCTGTCCTGGTGATGGATCCAAAGATACTGTGTTTGGTTTCTATCTATAGCTGAAGCATACCATAAGGCAGAGGTTTTATAGACTCCGTAAATAGCCACTATTTAGGATATATAATATGAAGGAGGTTTTAGAAATCAAAATATTTAGAGGTTTGCATTATTTGTCTTGGTAGGAAGGAGCAAGAATACAGAATCAGAAGGAACAAAGTTGAGGAAAACAGTGAATAGGGGAAATAACAGAGGTGTCGAAACCTCCAAAAATTCCTTTTGGTTGAATGGAAGCAGGAAATACAGCAAGGTGTATCTGAAAGGAGAGAGAATTCATTGACAATGTTGAGGCACAATGGTTATATTCCTGCTATAAAACACTGATTTTTCAAAACAAATCTTGACATTTCGATCAAACCTGTAGTTGAATGTTGTGGAACATCCAGAACACTCAACTAAAGCTGCTCTGAGCTGGGCTGTGTTTGTGTGAGCCATCAGCGAGGAGGCTCCAGCTCATTCCTCAGTCTGTTCTCCTCCTCTCAGTTTTATTCTGGTCCCTGTGTGGAGATGTGTCAGAACAGTGTAGAGTTGGTCTCAATGGGAATTTGTGCAAGTTTGTTTCTGAATGTATTGGCAGAAATGGAAAGAGCAGGGGATGGAAGGAGTAGATGTTGGTGACACCTGATCTTGGAGGACTTTTCCCACATTAATTATTCTGTGGTTCTGTGATTCTGTGACTCACACTGAGCAGTTTATTAGCACTGCTCAGTGAAGACTGTGACAGGTTTAGAGGTTGCCACTGACAGTAACTGACCGCAAAAATGTTGGAGTCTCTTGACCTCCCTCCCCACTTCAGCCACATTTATAATATTTTCTTGGCAAAAGATAAAAGTTACAGTTGATGTCATTTACAGATTAGGTGGAATTTGATTGACTTTAGTTAGTAGCATAAATAGAGGTGAGAAACATAATATGTATTTCTGAGTTAAGCAAAGTTCAGCTTTTGATTTCTATCTAGATCATTCCTTTGACTTAGTTTTCATTAGCTGTATTGTTTTCCATGGAGTCTATCCACACACTGCTGTGTCACTCTATCTTTTGTTTTATATTTGCTTTGATTTCAACAGAGAATTACTGCAGTGTCTCTGTGTTGCTCCATCCTTTGTTCCATGTGTCCCTTGGAGTGGCACACCAAGCTCCATCAGCATTCCTGCTTCCAAGGTATGCAGGCAGTTTGTCCCTGTCCTTGCACTCTTTATTGCTTAGCTTTGGCTTTCGGTCTCCTCACACCTTTCTTGGTCCCACTCTGTGCAGTGTGGGGGAGAGTGGATCTATGATGGTGGTAGGACTTCAGGCCCTCACCGAAATGTGCTGGAATCAAATAACCATCTTTGTCAGCTTTGCTTTGCTAACATAGTCATCAGCTCCTAAAGTTCACTGTGGGCATCAGTGGCCAATTCCCATGTCCATGAAGAACTGAATACTATTTTAGCTGTCACTAGTATTTGAGAAGTTGTGATGTAGCAGAACTGGTTCCCCAAAGACTTGTTGCAAGGGATGCTCAAGGACATAAGAGGAGCCCAGATCTGGAATTGCACCGTGCTCCACCCTCTGCTCTGCACATTTATGCACCAATGGCCTTCAGAGTCCCATGGAGGAAGCCCCCAGTGCAAGTGGGACCCAGCATGGCTGGGTGGGCACATGGGTGGTCAGCCTGACTCTCAGACTTTCCCCGCTCTAGTTGCTGTGGCAGAGGTGAGATCTCCTGTTTGTCCATGATGCAGATGTTCTGGGAAACAAGGGCGTGACAACCATGGTTGACCTTCATCCACTGCTGTGACTTCTAGGCAAGAGGTCCACCTACTGATCTTCCAAATTACCAATTCTACGTTTTCTGCAGAACCCTTAGGTCACGGGAAATGAAATGAGAGGTCATATCCTGTTCTGTGTCCACTCGTGGTATCTGATGGTATCGTACCCTATGCCATGTCAGGACACTGCTGTCATCAGGGCTCTGGACGGTTTCCTCTGCAAGGCTGTGTGCTATCCTTGACACTGCACTTTTTCCATTGTGTCATGGCTTTCAGCAATGTTTCCATCCTTGGTTGCTGTCTGCCTATATAAAGAGGGCAGAACTCAGGGATCTCACACCAGGAACAGTGAGGGACACTCTGCGACAGTCCAGCCTCACTCCTACAATTCACCTCTACCCAAGAGGACCATGAAGACCTTCACAGCAGCCCTTTCTGTACTTTTTGTGGTTGTCTTCTGCCACCAGGCCACCTTCTCTCCAAGTGAGTCCAATCTCTCCTCTCCAAGGAGCTGTCTCCTCTTTCTGTCTGCTGTATAAGGTCTAGTAATGCTTGGCAGGTTTCTCTTACTAGCATCTGCTGTAGGAAAAGAGAAGCCTGTCTTACCTTGGCTCCCTGGTGGGAAGATGGCTATGGTGGGAGCCCACTGTGGGAGCAGCACTTCCTCCAGTGAGAATCTTCTCGTCTTCTCACCCTACTTCTCCCCACTGGCACTTTTCCTGGTCTGATGTAACAGAAAACTTCTCTTCCAGTTTCTCTCCACTCTGGTCCCTGCTGTGTTGAGTACAACCCTGGACCATTGCCCTTGAGCCGTGTGAAGAATTATGTGCCCACGGGCAGCCACTGCTCCAAGCCAGCTGTGATGTAAGTACATCTTCTGCCCTGCTTGTCCTGACAGTGTGGGGGAACCCCACATCATACTTCATCCTGACATGGAAAAGCACTGGGCAAGGCTCTCCCATGTGCAAACAGCCTGGGAACATGTCAGAGGGCAATCCCACATCCTAGACAGCGAATTTGTGAACCTCCTTATTAGATTTGAGCTAATAGAGCTTTTGCTGGTCACCCCTCTCACCCCAGATAGGGGGACCCAGCCAGGACGGTGTCCCAGATGTAGAGATGTTGGGGACAAAGCAGTTTAAGTGCAGAGAGCAAGACACCTGTAAGGACATGGAATCACTCCCACCCCATTTCCCTAGGGCTGTTTTGCAGCCTGTATAGGTGTCTGGTGGGTGTCACTGTTGGCGTGGAGCAGGTGGTCTCACTCTTCTCTCTGTCTTCCTTTCCTTTGCCTCTCCTCACTGGATTTCCTTTTCCAGATTTACCACCATCAAGAACAAGCTGGTCTGTGCCAACCCCAATGACAAGTGGGTCAAAGACATAATGAATCAATTAAAGGACAATAAGCACAGTGGATAAGCAATACCCTGCTCTCTCCAAGCACCACTTCTGCAGGAATATGCTCTCATGGACACCTCCAAGACATAATCTATTTTCTCACTGCCTGGGAATTTGGCAGGGTATTCAACTCAGTGTTTAGCTCTTTTATGGAAGGCTGTGCAATGCCGGTCTTAATTTATTTGACATTTTCAGTGAAACTTTTCATTCTCCATTGTACTGAAAGTGTTGAAGTTATTTTTGTATAATAAAAAGGAGCAAAACTTGCAACTTCTCCCAGTGGTTCTTGGGATGCTCCACGGAGACTGGGGTGTGTAGCAATGGTTGGAAGGGGGTCAGGGCTGACACTCAAGGGTCTGTGGGTGATGGGGTGACACCTGGCTGTCCCCCAGCCTCTCTGTGCATGCAAGGGAGAGCACTTCTCATCCTGCCTGTCCCGCCTGCCTCCTCGCCGCGGCACATTTCCAAACTCCTGGCTCTTTGCAGTGGGTGGGTATCACGGGGGATGTTTTGGCACAATTGTTGGTGGGGCGAGGGGTCATTTACCTCGGCCAACATCTCTGGTCAGCGGGCAGGTGCCTCAGAGGCTCCTCGGGCTGCTGAGCTCAGCCATCACCAGACCCAACCCCATCTCCACCACTGTCCCGGCCCCGGGCTGTCTCTGGCCACGGGTTAGTTCTGGTGCTTCCAAATGTGTCCCGGTCTCCCCGCGGGGTTTTTCTCTGGCTTTGCCCCGCCGGGCTGGAGGCAGTCCCAGCCTTTGGGGCTGGCTGCAGCTGTCCCGGCCGGTGCCAGCTCCTCCCCCCGGCAGCACGGAGGCTCCGGGGCCGGTACTATCCGGTAGCGAGGCCGGCTCGTCCTGCAGGCTTTCATGGCACTGCCCGTTCTTCCTCGCCGTGGGGCTGTGCCAGCCATGCCTGCCTGGGAGCCCGCCTTTGCTGGCTGACGAGGGCCGAGGGAAGCGCCCGTGGAGACCAGCGGGCCACCATGGCGCTGGCAGGTGCTCTGGAGCGGCTGCAGGAGGAGGCCATCTGCCCCATCTGCCTGGAGTACATGAGCGAGCCGGTCAGCATCGACTGCGGCCACAACTTCTGCCGAGGCTGCATCGCCAAGCACTGCCAGGACAAGGGGCTGTGGGCCGACGGGCCCTTCTCCTGCCCGCAGTGCCGGGCCTCCTGCCACCGCAGCGGCTTCCGACCCAACCGGCAGCTGGCCAACATCGTGGAGAGCATCCGCCAGCTGGGGCTGCGGGGCGGCCTGGGGCCCGAGCTGGAGCCGGGGACCCCCCTGTGCCCCCAGCACGACGAGCGGCTGAAGCTGTTCTGCGAGGAGGACGAGGAGCCCATCTGCGTGGTGTGTCGGGAGTCGCTGCAGCACCGCCCGCACACCGTGTACCCCATCGAGGAGGCGGCGCACGTCTACAAGGTACGGGAGGGTGAGGCGCCGGGTCCCTGCCCTGCCCGAGGCGCTCTGGCACGGGGCTGTGCGGCCACCGGGACCCCAGCAAGCTCAGTGGCATCGCTGGGAAAGCAAAAGGAGGGGTAGCGCAGACGGTCACCTCCCCCGCCAGCTGCCCTCGCTGCAGGGATAAAGCTGGACCTGCCTTATCTTCCAAATTGTTGGTGGAGCCAGGCTCACCCCGTCTATCCAGCTCAGGGACGCAGCCTGGCTCCCTGCCCATTCACAACCCCTGGAGAAGCTGAGCTGGTGGGTCCCAGAGGACATTTTGCCCCGGTGGAGGGATGCTGGCACCCAAATCCCACATCCCAGCTATGATCCTGACAGTGCCACCATCCACCCTTCACCCCAGCGTTGAAAGAGGGCTGTCGCTTTGGTCTCCAGAACCTTAATAGTGAGGAAAAACACAGGGGAAACCTGCGGAGCATGGGGAGGGTTAACACTGAGCTGAGTGAAGAGCGCAGCTGCTTTGTTTGGGTGCCAGTGCCTGGCACTGCCTGGCGCTGGGTCAGTGTCTCCCCCCCACAGGCAGGGGAGACTCAGCCAACTTGCAGTGCTCAGCAGGTGCTGTTGGGGTGAGTTGAGCCCATTTTTCTGCTTTCCAGGTCAAACTCCAGAAGTCCCTGGAGAGTCTTTTAAAGGAAGTGGAGGAGGTGAAGAAGTATGAGTCAGCAGAAAGGATGAAAACCCAGGAATGCAAGGCAGGTGCCTGTCTTAATTCTTAAAGAATGAGCTTCAGAGATATCAGGATTTAAGAAAAAAACACCCTGAATGATCTTGTCTGGGGACACAGATTTATCATTGTCTTCAGGCTGTGTTCTGCTGTCACATGTATGAGCAATGCTGGAAGCCAGGCTCAGTAGCCGTGTGCAGCTCTATAAAAAGATTTGCAAGGAGCAGCATGCCAGATTCCCCGGAATAATGAGAAATTTATGCTGGTTAACAATTAGACATGGGCTATTTTTTATTGCCTTTTGTTTTACAACATGTGCTTCAGTTCCAAGCCAGGCGTGAGCTGTGTGGTGAGCTCCACTCCACAGCAACAGGAACCAGAAGTATTTTCATAAGAAAAAAACAAACTGAATTATTGCAACTCTATCCCACTCCAGACAGTTCTGGGAAGAGCAGACGCCAGCAAACAGCTGGACTTCAAATCTCTTAGAGTGAAAGATGGAAAGTAAAAGTAAATGCAGAAAAGGAAATGAAACTGCTGGATGAGTTATCCAGCTCTGAATTTGAGCAGATGGTTAATCAGCTCTGGCAGGGAAGACAGGTTTCTCTGAATTCCCCTAGTTTTTCACTTATCTCCCTTGCCTGTGGCAGTCCAGACAAATGGTGGTGGGTTTCAAGGATGTCCCTATGAGCCCTCTGCCCCCACGGGGAGAGAAGGACAGAGACTGTGAGAGCTGTGTCACTGTCCTCCCATCTGCCTGAGTCACAGCTCAGGGTCGTGGCTCAGCTGCCTCCAGTTTCCTTTGGTTGTGCTTTTATAGCAAAAAGAGCAAAGATTCCCCTGTGAGTGGTAGGGGGAAGAAGCTGTCCTGGCTTATCAAGTCTTCATGACTCAGGTTCAAGTACTTGGATGGGGAAAAAAAAGAAGTTAAATTTCCTTTCCTTTATCTTCTTAATTCTGAGATTTCCTGACCCAAGCCCACTGCAGAGTGTCTTTCTGCAGCTCCAGGTTTCCAGCCAGCTTTTAGGGATGAGGTGAAAAGCCCTGAAGGCACTGGCAGACCCTGCCAATTGCTGGTTCTTCACCTTGTAGTGAAACCTGGGGAGCCTCCTGGGCTCATCCCCCACAGCTCCAGGGTTTCCTTTACATGGCAGATAGAGACAGGATATGAGGGAACTGTCTTAAACTAAGAGAGGAGAGATTTAGATTAGATATAAGGAAGAAATTCCTCCATGTGAGAGTGCTGAAGCCATGGCTTCTTGCCCAAAGAGGCTTTGACTGCCCCATTCCTGAAAATGTCAAAGGCCAGGCTGCATTGGGCTTGGAGCAACCTGCTCTAGTGCAAGGTGTCCCTGCCCATGGCAAGGGCTGGAAGCAGATGGTCTTTAAGATCCCTTCCAACTGAAACCATTCCATGATTTTGTGACTGTTCTACCTCTTGCTCTTAACTGGGGATTTTCCCAGCATTGTCCACCTGCCCAAGCAAGTTTATTAGCCTGGATTTGGCTGGAGGTTTGAGTTGTAATAAAAACCTACCCTGACACCTGAGGGCACCTCCTTGCAGCCCAACACACCCCAGACCTCTGGGGTCCAGCTGAGCAGAAATGCCCCAGGCAAATTCCTGCTGCTGGTAAACCAAGGATGCGCAGCAGGAATTACAGTGAGGTGGAAGCACAAGTTTGCCTCTGGCTGTTTTTGAATTCATGCACTTTTCACAAAAATGCAGTATTTTCCCAGGGCCTGATGTCGGGCGTGGATGCCAGAGCATCTGGCTCTGTCTTGGCTGCCTGGATAACGTTCACCCCATGAATCTTCTTGTCCCAAGGAGACAGTAAAGAAAAAGCGGGAGAGGATTGTGAGTGAGTTTGGGAAGCTGCATCGGCTGCTGGCTGATGAGGAGAAGCTACTGCTCCAGAAGCTGGAGGAGGAAGAGAAGCAGATTCTGCTGCTCATCAATGAAAACTTGGCCAGGCTGGTGGAGGAGAAGTGCTTGCTGGAGGAGCTGATCCTGGAGATAAAAGGGAAGAGTCAGCAGCCAGCTGATGGGCTGCTCAAGGTTAGGCTTTGCCACCAGCACCACTAACTCAGCCCTGGTGCCTTTGTCACCTGGATGGGTGGCTTGGCCCAGACAAACCCAGAGTCGTTTTTGTCTTCTTCTAGGACATGAAAAGCATCCTGAGTAGGTGGGTGATTTTTCCTGATAGGTGCCATGATTATTCCTGGTAGGTACCCATGATTATTCCTGGCAGGTACCCATGGTTATTCTTGGCAGGTACCATGGCTGTTCCTCCTACTGTCCTGGATGCCTCCGGGCTTTGAGGCAGATGTTTGTATCTGTTCCACAACAGCCACCCCATCATCCCTGCCCAGCATCTGCTTTGGTCCTCCTGGGGTAGACGCAGGAGGGACTGAGACAATCCCTCAGAGGTTTTCCAGGGGCTCAGAGCCACGGCCTTGCATGGCTTGTGACATGTGAGCTGCATCCCCTCCTAAGGGATGTGCTGCCCAGTGGCTTTTTTCCTTCCTTCCTTCCCCAGGCCTGGCATTGCTGCTCCCTGTATCATTTAGTTCTGATCTCATTTGGATTGCCAATATGCAAGTAATTATCCCTAGTGCTCTTCCCAGCCAGAGCTCCAGGGAGGCAAAGGGCAGCACAAGGGCATTGACCCCCTTCCCAGCTGGACAGGGGCCATGGTGCAGGCTGTGGATACAACCCAAGGGCATCCCTCCCTTCTCAGGTGTGAAGGGGTAAAATTCCAGTCCCCCAAGGCTGTGTCTGTGACCCTGAAGGAAAACTACAGCATTCCTGAGCGCTGCCTGGGCATGAGGGACATGCTGAAGAAGTTCAAAGGTGAGGGGGCAGCTTCTGGCACATTTGGGTTCTGGTTTTCCCCAGTACCCTGGGGCACAGGGAGGTTTTTCTAATAAGCTTTGTCCAGCCGCTCCAGGTTTGTGCACTGATGAGTTCAGGCTGGTTTCTTGGTGGGAAGACCTTTGTTGTGGTCTTGGATGGATTATGAGGGGACCCTGAAGCCCAGGATGTCCCTCGGGGGTTTCAAGCACCATGTTGCCCATGATGTCTGGCTTTCAGACCTCTTTCTGAAGCTGTGGAACTGCCCTCCTTGGCTTGGCTCTGCAGCCTGACACCAAGTATTTTGATGAGGCTCATTTTCTGTGTTACATTTCCCCACTGCCAGGCAGTGCTGGGAGCTGTGCAAAACCACGAGCAAATAATTGTGGGAAGGTTTGGGAGAGCTCAGCATTCAGGTCATAGGCACCTGTTTGTGTCTGTGCCTGCAGATGCCTGAAGCCTTGTTCATCCTTCCATCCTTCTCTCTGTTCAGTGGACGTGATTCTGGACCCAGAGACAGCACACCCAGACCTCTCTGTGTCTGAGGACCGCAAGAGCGTCCGGCGTGGGAGCAAGAAGCTGCTCCTGTCGCTCTTCGACAGCCCCAGGAGGTTCGGCAGCGCCCCGGCCGTGCTGGGCAGCCCCGGCTTCTTCTCGGGCCGCCACTACTGGGAGGTGCAGGTGGGAGACAAGCCCGAGTGGGGCCTGGGGCTGTGCCGGGAGGCGGCTGGCCGCAAAGGCTCTGTGCTCTTCTCCCCCAACAATGGTTACTGGGTGCTGCGGCTGCAAAACGGGGGCACCTACGAGGCCCTGACCGTGCCCGTGTCCCCCGTGACCCTGAGCGTGAGGCCCCGGCGCGTTGGGATCTTCCTGGACTACGAGGCGGGAGAGATCTCCTTCTACAACGTCAGCGACCGCTCCCACATTTACACCTTCACTGACAAGTTCTCAGGCAATCTCCGGCCTCTCTTTTTCTTGGGTGCCTTTTTGGGGGGCAGAAATGCAGAGCCCTTGGTGATCTCCTGGGTCAGGGACCCACAGGGGACTGGATGCATCATCTTGTGAGAGTGGCTGCCCTGGTTTGTCACTGGTGGGCAGAAACCTGGGAGCCCAACCAGCTTCTCCTGGTGAGTGGGGCAGCACTAGGGGAAAACCTCAGTGCCCTGGTGAATGTCCTGACAGGATTCTCACATAGTTCTGGCTGCTGGGGTGACCTGCCATGTGTGACACCCACTGTGTGCCATGTGTTGGGAAGGCATTTTGCAGCAGGAATGTGCCATAACCCTCTGTGCCACTAGTGGGGACAGGGGAGTCCCCTGATCACTGATGTCCTGATACTCATCTCACAGGCTGCTGGAGCAGTGTGTGTGCTCAGCCTGCCATGTAGTGCTGACTTTGTTGTGAATTGTATTGGAATAAAATAATAAAGGCTTGATTTGGGGAACCTTGTGTGGTTAATGGTATGACTGCTGCTACTCTGAAATATCTCATAAGGCAAAGGGTGCTGCTGGACCTGATCCTCTCCAGCCCAGAGGATCCTTGAGAGATCCCATTGTGGCATCTGTGGGACACAGCAGCACTCTCCAGGCAGGGATTTGGGAGTGGCAGATGCCTGTGTGGTGGCTTGACCCCAACCTTGTGGTACTGGGGCCTGGGGTGAAGAGAGAGGACTTCTGTTTGGATGTGGGTGGTCCCTATGCTGCTGTCTCTGGTCCCCTCCTCAGGAGATCCCTCCAGGTCTGTCAGCTCCAGCCCCTCCACCCCCCTCAAAACCCCATGAGTGGGAAAGCTCCAAGTGTGGGGAGTTTGCCCATCGCAGGGCAGGGGTGCTTCAGGGCTGCAAGATCCAGGGAAAGAAAAATAGCCCAAACTCTGTCTCCAGTGTTCACCCTTGGTCTGTCCATCCCCTGGTACATCCGTTCTCCTCCAAGGCTCTTGCCAGGCTGCCCCAAGGCTCTTGCCAGGCTGACAGTGTGTCACTGGAGGAAAAGTTCGTCTGAACCTGAGTGGGGCCATGGTCTCTTTGCACAGGGCCAGGAGGACGAGACACTGCTCTGGGTGCACAAGACACTACCCTGTGGCACATGGGGTGCCAGCAGTGCCACCAGCCCTGGACTACCAGCTGGAGTAGCTATGCAGTGTGTCCTTCAGACAGAAACCAAGAGGCTGCCTAATTTGAAGTCCGATTCACAGAATCACAGAATCACAGAATTTTCAAGACTGGAAGAGACCTATAAGATCATCTAGTCCAGCCGATGTTCTAACTGTTCAACTAGATCATGGCAGCAAGTGCCACATCCAGTCTTTTTTTAAATTCTTCAAGGGATGATGCCTCTACCACCTCACTGGGTAAATGATTCCAGTTTCTGACCACTCTTTCTGTGAAGTATTTCCTTCTTACTTCTAACTTACATCTAGCTTGACGCAACTTGAGACTGTGTCCTCTTGTTCTATCCGTTGTCGCCCGGAGAAAGAGGCCGACCCCCAGCTCACTACAGCCACCCTTCAGGAAGTTGTAGAGAGTGATGAGGTCGCCCCTTAGTCTCCTTTTCTCCAGGCTGAACAACCCCAGCTCCCTCAGTCGCTCTTCATATGGCTTGTATTCCAAGCCCCTTATTAGTTTCGTTGCTCTCCTCTGGACACGCTCAAGTAACTCAACGTCCCTCTTAAAGTGAGGGGCCCAGAACTGGATACAGTACTCCAAGTGAGGCCTCACCAGTGCCGAGTACAGGGGAAGAATGACCTCTCTGTTCCTGCTGGCCATACCATTTCTGATACTGGCCAGGATGGCATTGGCCCTCTTGGCTACCTGGGCACACTGCTGGCTCATATTCAATCGACTGTCAACCAGCACCTCCAGGTCCCTTTCCACCTGGGCACTATCCAGCCACTCCATCCCCAGCTTGTATCGGTACAGGGGGTTATTGTGGCCGAAGTGCAATACTCGGCACTTGGACTTATTGAAGTTCATCCCGTTTGATTCTGTCCATATGTCCAGCCGTTCCAAGTCTCTCTGCAGAGCCCTACACCCCTCTAGTTGATCTACACTCATACCCAATTTGGTATCATCAGCGAAACTACTAATAAAAGACTCTAAGCCCTCATCCATATCATCAATAAAAATATTGAACAAAACTGGTCCCAACACAGAACCCTGAGGGACACCACTGGTGACTGGTCGCCAGCTAGATGTGACACCATTCACCAGCACTCTTTGGGCCCGGCCATCCAGCCAGTTTTGAACCCAGCAAAGGGTATTCCTATCCAGACCACGGCCAGCTAGCTTGTGTAGGAGTATGCTATGGGAAACAGTGTCGAAGGCCTTTCTGAAATCCAGAAAAACAACATCTACAGCCTTCCCTGCAAATAAATTCAATGCAAATAAAATGAGATTTGGTAAAATGTAATCTGAAATGCTCAGCACAATTTATCATAGAGTCCTGGACTGGTTTGGGTTGAAAAGGACTTTAAAGCTCATGTTGTTCCACCCCCTGCCATGGGCAGGGACACCTTGCACTATCCCAGGTTGTTCCAAGCCCTGTCCAGCCTGGCCTTGGACACTCCCAGGGCTGGGGCAGCGACAGCTTCCCTGGGCAACCTGCGCCAGGGCCTCCCCACCCTCAGAGGGAAGAACTCTTTCCCATGTCCCATCTAACCCTGCCCTCTGGCACGGGGCAGCCATTCCCCCTTGTCCTGCCACTCCAGGCCCTTGTAAATTGTCTCTCTCCAATTCTCTGCAGACATCCTGGATGATGCTTTAGGAGTCTTCTAGTGAATAAATTGTCTGGACTGGGAGAGCAGTTCCCCTTGACTGAGTTTTGCTGTGTTTTGGGGAGTCCCACACTCCTTCAGGATCTTTCTTTTGGTGGCTACACAAGAGAGAACAGACTAGTGAGACAAGCTCAGTCACAGCTTTGCCACACCCCAGGGAGGAGAAAGATGATAGGTCCAGTGGGTCCTGCAGTGCACTGACACCCTGAAGATATTACATGGAGATTATGATCTTACAGTCACTCCATGGAGAAGTTTATGGAGCCTGAGGAGATAAGAAAGGACATAAACTTCAAGGCCTTAACAAAGAGCTGAAAGCAGAGGCAGTTGGTGGAGGGAGTGGTGAGGACAGCCACAGAAAGTTGTTGTGCATTGAAGGAACCAGGGTAAATGTCACTGAACGAGGAGTGGGAGGAGATGATGGAATAGAAACTGTCCAGAGCAACCTGATCCTGGCAGGGGATGGACAAGTGGCACTTGCTGCAGGCCTGGGTGGGTGAAGGGTTTCCAGAAGAAGCAGAAGGAAGTGCAACAATTCAGAGATCTTGCAAGCAGGGGAAGAAATGAATGAGTAGAAAGGATGTGAGCTCACCCCAATGCAGCATCCAAAGTGTTTCTAGCAATCATGAATCTGCCTCCCCCGAGAAGGACAGTGGAGGTCAAAGGTATGAGATAGTTCTGAGTAGGTGCCCAGATTGTCCATCTGGTGGACTCTGCATCACGTGCTTCTAAGGAACTGCTTGGAGCAGATACCAGTGTGCCCTCTGATGCCCAGACTGGTTGGCAGCTGGAGAGCAGCTGGGAGCACTGGGACCTGGCTTTGGGAGCTCCCTGCTGCCCTGAAACTGATCCTGGGGTGATTTGCAAGCAGGATTTCTCTCTAAGCCATGGCAAGTGGAGTTTGTCCCTGTCCTCGATGGCAGTGCATCAATGTCTGGCTGTGGCCTCCACACAGACCTTGTCCTGCAAGGACCAGATCCTGCTCAGCCTCGTCCAGAGGGAATGGCTGCACAGCACAGCAGAGTATCACAGAATCATGGAATTGTTCAGGTTGGAAAACACCTCTAAGGTCATGGAGTCCATCCATTACCCCAGCCAAGGACTGTTCTGCTCAAGGGGTGTGGTTTGGCTGAAGGCAGGAATCCCTTGAGATACCAAACCCGGCAGAGGCACCATGGATTGGGTGTTACTGTTTTTCTGAGCAATCGGTAGATTAAAGTAACACTTTGGGCATTGGCTCCCGGGGCAGTTTCCTCACTCCCAGGCACTGGCAGTGTCCCTTGTTATGATTCAGCACAGTTAACAGACCTGAACATTTAGAAATGTGCTTTCTTTAAAATGTTGCACCCTTCTCTTCTAGAAGAAAATGCTTCATCATCTCAGAGGGATGTGAGTCATCGTCTGCATCTTTCTAAGAATTCAGCAGAAATGTTCTTTTGGGTTTTCCTGGCCACTTCTGCCTTTTGTCACCCATCACAGGGAAGGCAACAGCCAGGCACAATTTCTTCTGTAATACTTAGTGTCTTCCTTAGCCCTGGGAGTCTGGGATATTGCACCACTTTAGGAAAACACTACTTTTGTATGCAGCTTACAAACCCATCCCCTTTTACATTACATTTTTGGATTCTGGTGCCTCAGAAGTGGCACACCCCCTGCTCATGGTGTCTCTGGGAAGAGCTGTTCTGGAGACTGAGCCTCCCATCCCTGTTGCAAACCAGGGCCCTGGGGATGGGGAGGAAGGTACAGAATTGGCACTTCTGGGTGCACAAACATTTTGCCTTCAGTGTGTCTAATTCCTCTCTGAAAAGTGGAGATGTAGAAGCTCAGACCAGGAACATTGACTGGCTTCAATCCACAGCCCTGCTCCTCCTTCTATGAGAATCTGGACTCCATCCTCCAATTCCCCTGGTATTTGGTGTGCCTCAAAATGCCTACAGACACACTAGAGTGACGTAAACAGCAAATATGGAGACATATGCATATATAATAATAATATTCTTATCATAGTAATGATTGAATTTTTGTTCACAGCCAGGCTTGCCCAGGACTTTTGTCAAAAAAAAAAAAAAAAATAAAACCAACAAAAAAGAACTTTACCAAACAAACCAACCTCCACAAAACCAAAAAAAGAGAATTATTTTTATATACATTCAGTAAATTCCACACTCTGATTTCAGGATGGATAGTTTACAAATTCCAAATCCCTTTAACAACATTGTTCTTGTTTTGATCTGAATCCAGAGAAAGTTCTGCAGAAAACCACTGTCCTCTTGGTCCCAACTCCACTTTTCTCTTCATCTGTTAAGCTTAAGGATCCCTTCCAGTTCAGCATGTTCTGTGATTCTGGTGTCCACCTGCTTGAGCACCCCATGAGAGTGTTCATGGGAGGGATGAGCACCACAATTGCCTGAGCCCTGGGCGTGAACTTCCTGGGGAGACAAAGCTCTTTACCATGAGGGTGGGCAGGCCCTGGCACAGGGTGCCCTGGCAGGGTCCAAGGCCAGGCTGGATGGGGCTTGAAGCAAGCTGGGACAGTGGAAGGCTGTGGCAGCAGCTCTGGGGCCACAGAGAGCAGCACAGCTGGCTCAGGCATTGTGCTGGAAAGGCTGTGGGAAGATCAGAGAAAAGAATGATAAATAATTCTTATCTTCACTTGCTGCCCCTGCTGTTGTGAACATGTGGAATGTGTTATGGAGGTTTGTCTACCAAAGGGTGGTTTCTTGATTGGCCACTGGTAATGGTGTTTGAAGGACCAGTTGGGTCCACCTGCATTGTAACTGTCTATAAAAGCAATGGGTTTCTTAATGAGTATAGTTTAATAAAGTGATTGATCAGCCTACTGTGAATCATGGACTCAATGCTAATTATTACCAGGCTGGGGGCCTGCAATGACAGAAGGTGTTCCTGCCCATGGCAGGGGGTGACACAGGATGAGCTTTGAGGTCCCTTCAAACTGAAGCTATTCCATGATTTTATGATTCCATGATTCTGTGACCCAAGGATTGCATGGTGTGAGGGTGTCCCTGCATGCTTCAGGTCTAGCAGCAAAATCAGCCTCAAGCAGCTGCACAACCACAAATACATCTGGGGCCCATGGCAGGGTGACCCCTGGGTGAGGATCTAAGCTGATGGTGCCACGGTAGTGCAGCCCTTGCTGCTCTGAGCCACTCCTCATGCTCTGCAGAAGGTGCTCATTCTCACCTCTCTCTGGGGGTGTGCAGCTGCAGCTCCTCACGCTTTTCTGAGCTGTCACACACAGGCGGGTGCAAGATCAAGAAAGGCATGAGTAATTCTGGGCTCCTGCAGGCTCCCAGAACAGCAGTGAGGAGCCAGCTGAGGTACTCTGGGGTGGAGGGGGAGGGCTGTGGGAGGCTGGAATGGCCCTGGGTGTTTTGGGACACTGCCCAAGGCAGACAGCCTGTGTGCCGCATTGCCGGGCTCGATGGTACTCACTGCATCACCCTGTGCCCTTCCACGAGGAACCTGAGGCTGTGGGACAGTGCCACAGAGGCAGGCAGGGCTTGTGTCCAAGAGGGACTGTGGAGGCTCAAGGGATTTTGGGATAATCCCATCACAGCTCTTCCCCCTCCTGTCTCCTGTTCCTGCTGTTCCCTGGATAAGGGCAGCTCTGGGCACTAGGCTTTGTTCCAATCTCAGTCCTCAGGGTGAATCTATCCAGCAGCACCCAGGGTGGCTGGGACTCAGTGGCCAAGATGAGCCTGCCTTCTGGAGCTGGTCCTGGGGTGTGCAGGGTCTGGTGAGTGCAGGCTTTCACCAAAGCCAGCCCCTTCACATGCTGGTGGCAATGCCCATCTAAACCTCCCAGCCATGGGCTCCCTGCTCTCCCAGCAGTGTCTCAGGGAAGGGGGCTCTGGTCCTGCTCTCTACCTCACTTCCCTCCTGTCAGGGTGCTATTTTAAGCTGGATGCTGTCAGCACTGGGGTGGGATGACAGATGGGATCCGCAGGGCCCCGTGGGCTGAGGAGCCAGGGGCTGCAGCTCCCCGAGTGAGGAGTGATGTGTTCCTTCCTCCCTCAGACACACCCACGGCCCCCTGATCCCTCCAGCCCCCCGGATCCTCCTCTCTCTGCTCACCACCCACCCTCTGATCAAGGTTCCCCTCCCCAGGGCTGCCTCTGCCCTGCTGGCCTGTGTCCCACTGGTGCTCCTGTTTGAAATCCCAAATCCAGCATGGGAACGCAGTGTGTTAAACTGAGCATTGTTCCATGGAGTGCACCAGAGATCCAGGCAGGAGGAACCCAAATACTCTTTGCTGATCCAGCAGATCCTGTCCAGAGCTGATCAGAGCGTCCCAAACACCATCAGTGGTGTGGGAAATGCCATTAAGGACGTGGGAAATACCTTCACTAAGGGGGGCTCCGTTTCCTTCAGCTCCAGGGGGGCACCAGGGGAGATGTTTCCTTGCAGGGGCAGGTCCTGCCCTGGGCTGGGGTCTGGCATGGTCATCTCTGGACAGGCATCTCCAGAGATGAGCAGGTTTTGGAGTCAAAGTATTACTAAGGGAATATTTGCCAAGCTTCATGTCCCACACAAATGAGAGCTTAATGAAATAATTCTAAAATTCTTGCAGTGAAACATATTTTTTCCACCCTCGGGTCTGGAAATAACTGATCCATTTTATCTGTAGCTCTCAGAAAGCTTTCCCTAAAACAGCCAATATGTTAAATTTCAGCCCCTAAAGGTAATATTTTGATTGATTGTAATGGGGCCAGAAATGGAATTTAATGAGCTTCCAATTGTCATAATGAATGGAAATTAAATACCTTAGAAAAAGCTTAAGACAAGTTACCTGAATGTAATCCCTGCCTTTCTCACAACTCCTCCTTCATGGCTTTTCTTGTTACTATTTTGCAAAACAAGATGTTCAGACACAGAAAGCTTGTAGGAGTTTTGACAATGTGGAAAAGGAAATAAAGAAGCTGCTGTCACTATTTTAATTTCAGCTATTGTCACCCCAAAGGATTGTAACAGAGGCAAACACAGAAGATTCTTACAAAAATATTTATTTATTGACACCTGAATTTAATTTTATGTAAAAAATATAGTTACTTAAATACAGAAATTATAATCTGAGTCTACAGGCAAAAAAAAAAAACCCAAAAACATATTAAATAATTTTTTTTTTTTATCTCAGAGTTATTGCACCTGTTCCCTCCCCTATAAAAAATTAAATAGCACAACATTAAGTTGTGTTTTGGAATGTTTTCAGTTTCTCAGCTAGCTCTAAATGACATTGAAGCCCTTGCAGTGGACCCCAGCTGGTGATGCCTGTCCCTCCCGGCAGTGGGGACATGGAGCAGCTGGCTCTGCACAGGAGCTCAGTCCAGCTCCAGCTCATTCACGTACTGCTGGACCCAGTCCTCCCTGGGGTTGGCACAGACCTCCCGGCCCTTCCTGGTGATGAACCTGTGGGGTGCAAGGAGGTCAGGTTTTGGTGGGAGAGCACTGAATGGAGGATCACAGAATCATAGAGTTATGGAATGGTTTGCTTTGGAAGGCACCCTAAAGCTTATTCAGTTCCACCCCCTGCCATGGGCATGGACATCTTCCATTAGACCAGGTTGTTTCAAGCCCATCCAACCCAGCCTTGGATACTTCCAGGGCCAGGACAAGAGCCCTGCCCAAGTCCTGCCCCTCCCAAAGATGAGCAGCTCCATGCCTTGCCCATCCTATCCAGCAGCCACCAGTTTTATCTGCAAAGGGGTAGAGCAGGAGCAGCATATGGCTTTTGTGCTCCAAGCATCACCTTGTTCTTCTTGTCTATCCCAGCTTTCCTTCCCTGTCTTTGGAAAAGGGCCTTTCCCTGCCTGGCTCCTCAGCCCCAAACCACCCTGCCCCGGAGGAGGGACTCACACGACAGCAGGCTGGGAGCACTGGCTGTTGGTTTCGTAGTAATCCTTCACAAAGGTGCGGGGCAGCTGCCGCGAGACGTAGGAGAAGCAGCAGGAGGTTGGTGGGTCGGAGCCAACTGTGAAGGGCAAAGACAGTCATGAGCAGTGGCAAGGGATGGGGGACGAGGCAGGGAGCTGGGATTACCCATCCCTGGGTCTAGGGGGCAGGGATTATGTGGAGGAGGAAGAGAAAAGATGGGGTCTTTTTTCTTCTTCCTTCAGTTATTTCCCTGTTGGGTTCACCTTGAGCTGGCATTGACACAGCCCATGCCACCAGGCAACACCTCCCAGCCCAAACCTGGCCAGCCCTAGCCTTCCTCAAGGTGCCCACATTTGATCCCTGTAGCAGGGGTGGGGGGGCATGGCTGTGCTTTTAGCCTAAAAAGGGTAGCAAACCTTTAGCTTTTATGCTAATGGTCTCTGAGCTCTTCTTGTCCCATAACCCTGGAGCACCTGCCAGAAGATGCTGGGACAGAGGGAGGGACCCAGAGTGGAATTGCTATCAGAAGGGGCTGTCCCAGCAGGACATCTCTCCTGTCCCCACTTAGGGAAGGTGAGGAGATCCTGGACTTACGTGGAGCAGCAGAGGTCTGGTAGCAGAAGGCAACGATGAGGATGGTGAGGGCAACCACAAACACCTTCATGTTGCTGGAGAACTGGTGGCTGGAGCTGGAGCAGGCAAGGGTAGCTTGGAAGCCTCTTGGCTGTCTGATGCTGAGACCATCAGCAGCCCCTCAATTTATGGAGCGAGAGGTCTGTGCAGAGCTTGCGTAGGCATGGTGGAATTTCCACCAGAGTCCACTTGTGCTGCAGTCCCGTGATGGAACAGGGCAGCCCCAGCTCCGGAAGAGTGAAGCTCCCTGCTCGATTCAGTGCCTCCCCAGTGACACAGGATATGAAACAGTCCCTGTGGCTATTTCTGCTTCTCTCATGCCTGTCCCTTAGTAAGAAGTTCCTCTGTGGAGGTTCCTGCATTTGTTAAGTCTTCTCTTACCCAACCTTCCTGGCAGCTTGGAGGAGAGAGTGTATCCATGAAAGAACTGTGCTGGAGGGCCCAGAAGCATTAGATGAGGCTGGTTAGGGAGAAAGAGACTGAAGTCTCCTTTACTAAGGATTCTCCCATATTTGCAAAGCCCCTGGTGCCCTAGGAGCAGGAGGTGGGAGCTGTCACCAGTGTCCTGCAGGTGCTGCCATGGCTGGAGGTGCCTCAGGGCATGTCCTGCAGCTGTGACAGCACTGCGGGCACTGGCATAGGTGGTGGTGGGCATGAAAGAGAATCTGAGAAGCTGAAACTCTCAAGTTTCCTCCTTAATTTAAAGGAAAGGAGTGCTGAGATGGGCTACTTGTTATCTCCTGGAACTGCCTGATGTACCCCAGGTCCTATAAGGAGACATTAAATTGCAATTTGATCAAACCGTTGCTTTTTTTTAAAATAAAAATTATACAGTTACATTTCAAGAGTTACTGGTAGTCTGGGGATGCAGAGAGCTGAAAGAAGTGTGGATATTTGTAACCCTGAAGATGAGGCAGAAAGAGTTCCAGGAGCAGGGTGAGGAAGGAAACAGTGATTCTGAAAAAGAAGAGCAGATTAACTGTGTGGTGAGAGCATGGACAGAAACTAGGATGTTGGGAAGAAAAGGGTATCCTGTCTGAGCTGATGAGGGAAAATGACCACAGACTAGAGAAGCAGTACAATGTGTGAGAGAGAGGAGCAGCTCTGTGAAGGCTGGGCAAGGGCTGAGACAGGGATGGGTCACTGGGAAGAAGCCAGCACCCTCCACACAGAGAGCCATGGAGCTCTGACAGACTCCTGAGGAGGAGAGGGAAGGCTGGGCAGGGAGGCGATGAGTGCTCTGGGAAGAGCTGAGGGCTGTCCAGCTGTAGTGAGATGTTCTCAGAAGGATTTCCTGCTCTCTAGAGGAAAGCAGACATTCCTGGGGAATGTCTCCATTTTGTTATTTGGAGTGGTGCTGTCTTGATAGACACTTCCTAAATAACAGTGGAAGGTTTATAATGTAAATGGAGCAACCCAACCTCACCCTGGCACCTCTGCACTCCCCCCAGCAGTGCTGGGTACTGACTCATCCTCTTTCTATTAAAGGTTTCCAGTTACTGCCCCAGAACCTTCTGTAAATAACCTGGTGTTTTCTCAATATCCTTCAGGTGTCCACCAGCTGTGCTGAGTTAGCTCCATGCTCCAGGTGGGCAGGGAGGGCTCCAGAGGACCAGGCACAGGAGATGCCCCAGACTTGTCCCCAGCCTCAGGGAGGCTCCTGCTGGGAGCTGTGTCTCTCAGTCAGGCTGGGGAGGGCAGATCTACCCCATGAAGCAGATATGGCTCTTGCCAAGCTGAGCATCCCCTTCCATAGCTGATCTGGCCCATTTCCATATTTCCCTTTGCAGAGAGGCACCTTGCAGGCTCACTCATCAGTCTATACCCCATTGCCTCACTCTGTTTGTCATCTTGCTTGTCTCCAGACATCCTGGGAGGATGAGGAGAGTCTGCCTCCACATGCAGGGTGCCCAGCCAGGCAGGAGGTGGGACCCTGGTGTTCCAAGGGACCCAGCTGGGCCAGGAGGGAGGGAGCATCAGCTCCCCTGGATCCTGTCTGGCTGCTCAGGGAACAGAACTGGTACATGGATGTAGGAGCATGGTTTGCCTTTGAGCTGTCCCTTCTGACTGTGCCTTCAAGCATCTGTGGGTTGCTCCTGGAGATCTGGAGCCTCCAGCCAAGTGCTCCCGTCCTGCTCCTGAGATGCACAGTGCCAAAATGTGGAGTATGTTCTGCTAAAAGATGAGTTTCATGAAAACAGAAGAATTAGTTTGGGATCTGATTTGATTATTCAAATGTTTTCAATGAGAGATTTTTCCTTTCAGGCAGCTGGACACCTCTGCGCCTTAATCCCTTTGTCAGCAAGCACATAAAAATTATTTTAGACTCTCAGGGGCTATTTTGAAATTAATAAAAGCAAAAAATTCCTAAGTCAGTTTAGGATCAGCTTAGTTTAGGTAATGTGTCTTATAGGGGACCGGTAAGGGCTGAAACTTTTCTACAGCTGAGAGCCAAAAATAACCCCAAAGCCAAGTTGCTTGGTTTCTAGGAATCTAATTCTTCCTTAGAAATCTGATAAAAGATCCTGCTCTGCCAGCTCATGGCCAGCTGGATGGAGGTGGGAGGTTACAGTCATGCCAGTGATGTCTGGGATGCAACATCCTCCTAAAAAAATGTTTTCTTACCCATTTCCCACATTCCAATGATGATGAAAAGAGAAAGTCATCTCTTCCAGCTCTTACCCCTTTTAGGAAGGGAGGTTCAGTGTGTCTCAGATGAGGAACCATCTTCCCTGGGAGTTGCCTTGAGACATGAAGATGGCCATGGAAGAGTGGGAAAAATGGGCTGGAGCATCTCTGGGGGGATTAATTTAATTACACAGCAAAGTGGTGGTGTAATGAGGAATTTTCCCGTGAAGTGGTTCCAGAATTCCTGACCCAGCAGGCAGGGCTTGGAGTCAGTGGGATCTGCCATCTAAAGGAATCTGGTTGATGTTGCCCTGTTTTACAGAGGGATATGACTGAGGTTTTTTCTACAAGTCCCCCAAAAAACCCCAGGAGAAAGTGCTAAGTAAAGCAAATGCCCAAAATAAGTTCTGTCAGAAATAGGGAAATTCTCTGTCTTGAATGAAAGGAGAACCTGGAAAAAAACTGGTGAGACTGGGTGATGTAAGTTGCTATTTATAGCAGGGTTTAATGCTGAGGAATTGGGATTCACTCAGAAAAGGAAGTCATTAAAGATGTCCTGAGTTCAGAAATTGCCCCTAAGCCAAGGTCCACCAACCCCTGCAGCAGCTCCATCCTGCCCTGCTCCAGCTCCAGCACTGATGGCATTCCACCAGGGTCCAGAAATTTCACCCCCGCCATCCTTGACACTGCTGGAGAAATATTGGAATTTTTTAGATGATGTCACATCCTGGAACTGACTGCAGTAAGAGGCTGTGCCTGTGGGAGTGCCTGGGGAGCATCTGTCTCCAGTGTGGGGGCTCCAGGGGAGCCGCCTCGGCTGGTCACCTCTGGCTGGTGCACAGAAAACACTTGGTTTCCCCTAAGTCATGTCAGGACAGGAAGCTGGTCATAGCTGATAAGAAATGTGTATCTTGTAAAGGTCCCATTCTTACTCCAACAAAGGCATTTTACAAAATAAAATATTCTAGGGAATACTCTTCTTTCTAATGGCTGATGCCTCTGATTTTTCCTGGCCTTTCTTTTGAAGCAGAGCAAACCAAAGAAGATGAACTGTACAGTATTTCAAAGAAAATTAAGGTGAAATAAAAAAAGGTCTTTGCTCCACAACCCTCTCCATTCTTGGCATGAAAAGAAAAGAAATAAACAGGCAAAACCTGAGGTTTTTCAATTTTTGAGCCTTAAGGAGGTGACTGTGGGGCTGTGTCCCTGGTTCACCCTGACTGCTGGCTCCAGGGGCTGGGGCATACCCAACCCACCCCCTTCAGCATTCCTCAGACCCCAAATGTCTGGGAGGAACAGAAAAAGTGTCTCTGCTGGGGCTGCATCCTCTGCCCACCTTGCTCAGATCATTGTTGAGTCCCCCGGAAAAAAGCAGGGAGGGCCTGGCTGAAAATTCAGAGCTCTGCTGGGATGGAAGCTAGAAGATGGTAGAGTTAGAATAGATATGAGGAAGGAATTCTTCTTTGTGAGGGTGGGCAGGCCCTGGCACAGGTGCCCAGAGCAGCTGGGGCTGCCCCTGGATCCCTGGCAGTGTCCCAGGCCAGGCTGGACATTGGGAGCACCTGGGACAGTGGGAGGTGTCCCTGGGGTGGAACAAGGTGCTCTTAAAGGTCCATTCCAACTCAAACCACTCTTTGATTCTATGATTCTATGAATACCAAACCCACTTTTGATGAACCCAGTGGGCCTTGCCTGCTTGTTATATTCAAGGAAAAATAAAAATAAACAAGACACAAATAGTTTTAATTTTCATTGGTGCTCCTGCTGTGCAGCATTCTAGGCATTTTTGGGTGGGATGGGTGAAGGTGGCCTCAGGGATGTCTGGCTGATCCCCACAGGTTATAACCACAACCTCCTCTGAGAGCAGGGATAACCTTCAAACTTGTGTCAGGGCTATTGCCACAGCTGGAGGACATCTCTAATCATGGAATCATGGAATCATTTAGGCTGCAAAAGCCCTCTGAGGTCATTGAGTCCAACCATCCTCCAAGCATTACCAGAGCCACCAGTAATGCAGGTCCCCAATGCCACATCCACTCATGTGTTAAACCCCCCCAGGGCTGGGGACTGATGGCCCCTGGCCTCCCTTGCCCGGTGCTGGCCACTCTCTGCAGGGTCCTGGCAGGGCTGTGTCACTGTGGGGAGCTGTGAGCCCCAGTCCCACAGCGAGGTGTGAGCTCTGCAGCTGCCAGTGAGCAGCCGTGCTCAGGCACTGCTCTTTACTGGCATCACGATTCATTCAGAGCTGTCAAACCACTTCCCACGTGTGGGCTGTTTGATGGTAGGGGTGCTCAGCAGTGTTTCTCTGAAGTGCAGGTCCTGTCCTCCCTAATATGGAGGGTTTTTCCACCCCAGCTGGGTTTGTGCCCTTCAAAGGGGATATTGTCCAGCTGGCCCAGCTGGCATGGGATGTGCCTGGCACCCGCATCCCTGGGAGAGAGGGGAGGGCTTGGGGAGCTTTGGCACTGCTTCCTGATTGTGCTGCAGCTCCACAGCCTCTCCTGCATCCCTTCATGGCCCTGCAGCCTCCCCCTGTGGGCCCCTGTATCCTTCCACAACACCCACGGCCTCTCCTGCATCCCCCCAGCACCTCCACAGCCACAGCATCCCCATCCCTCCATTGCCCCAGGGTTCCTGCATCCCATGGGCACCACACAGGAATGTGCAGCCACTCCTTGGGGCTTGGTGGGTTAGTCTGTGAGTGGGAGTAGAGGGACCTGGGCTCAGTCAGGGATCACCTGAGGGACAGTCCTTTGACCCCCTTTGACACCTCACCTCTGCCCCAGCTGAAGCCTCAAAGGGATCATCCCACTCCCCAGAGCTTGCATCCCCTTGTGGACCTACAGAAAGAGAGAAAAGGTTACAGGAAGTAACAAGAGTGGAATAATAATCCTTCCTGTGCTCCAAGGTCCTTCAGTGCCAGGGCTGGGATAGTGCAGCCCCCACAGGTGAGCTGTGCCCCAGGGGGAGGCTGACAAAGTCCATCAGCCTGGGGAGAGCCCTCACCATCACCCATGGGTAAAGTACCCCCATTCCCCTGCCCTGGCTTCTTGGCTTTGTGACCTGTGTCTGTAGGCAAGGGCAGGATTTCAGGGCAGCTTGAAGGAGTTTGAAAGTTTCTGGGCTAATCCTTGTCACTGTTTATACCCCAGGGTGAAGACTCAGCAGCTCCATGACAGCCTTTCCCTACCCATTTCTCCTTTGAATAATTTCTACCCTGCCTGCACCAAAACAAACCTCATACCCCAGTCGAGTGAGGCAAAAGTGGTAAAGAATGGCTTTTTTCCAGGAATAATAAAGGAAGCTTGGGAGGGGTCAGCTAATAAACACTTAAACTGCAGGAACTGCAATAGCAGAGAGCTCTGGGATTTGCCAGAGAAGCGAAAACCAGTGGACAGAGCAGAAAACCAAAACCAGAAACCAGAAGCCGGGCCCAGAGGTCAGCAAGGGCGGCTGGTTTGGGATGGCCGTGCCGAGCTCCAGGGTGGCAGCCGGTGACCCACAGCAGAGCCCTGCGGGCGGGGGCACGGTGAGGGCAGGAGCTGCCCCCCTGTCCCGGAGCCTTCCCGGCATTCTGGGGCAGTGCCATTCCAGCTGACAGAGTAGCTCTGAGGGCACCCGCTGGTGACATAACCTCCTCCTCCTCCTCCTCCTCCTCCTCCTCCTCCTCCTCACATTCCGTTGTGCTTTCTTTCCTCTCAGAGCTTCCAGGTGAGAGACAGAGCTGCAGGTCCCATGGCAGCCACCACACCTCCCCATCCCCCTGTGCCCCATGCACATCATCAGCCTCAAGGTTGGTGCCTTGCAGGCAGCAGCTGGTGAGCAGAAGGTGTGAAGTTGCCATGAGCAAAGCTGTCACCTGCTGGTGACGGGGTGGTGCCAGCCACAGGGCGCCTTTCTGCAGCCACAGCCTTTGTCACTGCTCTGTTCGGCGCTGGCGTTTGTCACACCCAAATGTGACTTGCAGGAACAGAGGAACATAAAACTCCCACTGTCGGTTTCTGAATGAATTATTTCCGTGGCAATAAGCCATAATTTGGGGTTTTTTTCAGCAGCAATTCAGCCGCAAGCTGGAGCCACTTCTTGTTCTGTGCTGAGCTGATCAGACTTACCAAGGGAGCAAAGAGCTGATCCTGCCAGACTTGCTTCCAGCAAAATCCACCACCTTCCCTGATATCCTTGTCAGGACTTACAGAGACTTTGCTCCCTCTAAAGGCCTCTCTGGTAAGGTCTCTGCCAGGATGAGGATGTGCCACAACCAGCAGCACCAGGGATGTAATGCAGGACCAGACCATGAGGGAAAGGAGGGATGCAAAACCAACTCTCCCCATGGAATAAGCATGGGAAGGAGCAGACCAGTCTAAGGAACCTCCAAGCTTCTCCTTTCAGTCCCTGCCAGGGAGACAAGGCAGCTGGTAAAGGACAGTGCATCCATTGCTCTCATGTGCAGCTCCAGGGTAGCCAAGCAGGGGGTTTAGAGTTCTGGGAGAGAAAATCCAGGCTCAGGAACACAACCAGAGATGCCTGAGTAGCCTCTCTGCAATGGGGGGCGACAGAATGTGGCAGGACATCAGAAGCCCAGGTCAGCCCTCTTCCTGCTCCCCAAGCATCTGCTCTGAGCTGTTGGCCTGCTGAGACTTGGTCTCTCCCACGTCAGGCTGGTTGTCCCCCACTTTCATCTCACCTCTTTAGCCAGGAAATCCATCTTCTACCCAATGCATCTCTTGGACGGAGTGGCTGAGGCTGGCAAAATGTCTCAGGAGTGACAAACCCCTTCTGCTAGGGAACTCCCTGCTCTCAGGTGAAATCCTGCCCTTTGGGTTGCCTGTGACTGCCAAGGGCAAAGTGATAAAGGGTGGATTAGTGAAACAGCAGTGAGAGTGGCTGAGAATGGGCTTGACACTGTCCTTGGAGGGTTGTGATCTATTGCACAAAGCTAGAGCCAGTCAGCAGCAGGGAAACCCAGGGATCGACACTGGCTAGTCCTTAATATGTTTATGTCCGGGCCGATGGGACAAAGGTCACCCTCAGCGAGCTGGCAGGTGACACAAAGTTGGGAGGGTGGCTTGTCATGTGAGAGGGACATGCTGCCATCATAGAATCATGGAATATTTTGGGATGAAAGAGACCTTAAAACCCACGCAGGTCTGTCCCCCCTGCCATGGGCAGGGACACTTTCCACTGTCCCAGGCTGCTCCAAGGCCTGTCCAGCCTGGCCATGGGCACTTCCAGGGAGGGGGCAGCCACTGCTTCTCCCTGGGAGCAAGCTGCTCCAGGGTCTCACTACCCTCACAGAGAAGAATTTCTTGCTAATATTTAATCTCTCTTTTTTTTTTTTTTTTTTTTTTTTTTAGTTTAAAGCTGTTCCCTCTTGTCTTATCACTTTTGGCCTGTGTGAAATCCATGGAGACCTCATCAGGATGGAGAACCTCATGAAGCTCAAAAAGAAGTGCCAAGTCCTGACCCTGTGAAGGAACATCCCCAGGCATCAGTACATGGCAGTGCTGACCAGCTGGAAAGCAGTTTGGCACAAAAGGACCTGGGGCTCCTGGTGGGCACCAGGCTGGACATGAGCAGCAATATTCCCTTGCCACCAAAATTCCATCAGGCTCCTGGGCTGCATGAGGAGGAACATTGACAGCAGGTTGAAGGAGGGGACCCTTCCCCTCTAGTAAGCATTGGTGAGTCTGTTCTTCAAGACCTGAGTCCAGTTCTGGACTCCCCAGGATTAGAGATGTATGGACATACTGAGACAGTCCAGCAAAGGGCCATGGAGATGAAAAAGAGATAGTAGCACTTCTCCAGGGAGGAGATGCTGGTACGGTTCAGGATGGAGAGGGCTCAGAGGATTCTTACCAATGTATGTGGAGCAAAGTAGATGCAGCTCAACTCTCAGTGGTGGCCACTAACAGGACAAGAGGCAACAAGAAATTCTAATTAAACACCAGATAAAGCTTTATTGCACTCTGAAGCAGGCTGTCCAGAGAGGCTGTGGAGTCTCGCAGCCCACGGGACACGGTCCTGGGCAGCATCTCCAGGGACTGGGCCAGATGAATTCCAGCCCTGCAGGTGTGGGGAGGCAGACTGAGTGCTGCGGGTGGCACAGAGCCTTCAGTGCAGCTACCCCTGAGCTCTGGGACAGCAGCTCAGCAGTCTCTGGCAAGCATCCAGCTCACAACTGCACGAGAGCACTTCTGTGCTGCCTGCTGGGGTTTTTTCCAGAGCTGCGTAATCCTAGGCAAACATTGTCTTTCCCTACATAGCCTCATAGGGAAAACCCCCTCTGGAGTCCAGTGGGACCATTATCCTTTTTGTGGCCAGGTCACTTGGCACATTTTAGTTTCCTTTCATTTGAATAAAGCAAAAATGAATGCTGAGTCACTTGGCATTGTGAGGGACCATATTCCATTCTACCTTGCTTTTTTCTGTTCCCTCTAATTCCCTTCAGCTGTTTCACTTTCATGTCATCCTTTATCATCATCCTGGAATTTCCATTTCGGCTGCTCCCAGCTGCCTCCAGGACTCCCTTTTAAAAGAGGGCTGAATCCAGCTGTTGCACACTGAGCTGCATCTTTCAGAGCTTCTGCTCCTGCCCTGACAGCCCTCACCCGACGGAAAGATGAAGGTCTCTGCAGCTGGATTGGCTCTTCTCCTCATTTCAGCCTCCTTCTCCCAGACTTTCTCTGGACCAGGTGAGTCCTGCTTTTTCATTTGTGAAGGGAGAACAGATATGAACCTTCCCTATTATTTCTCCATTGAGCTCTCATGACAGATAAGTGGGAAATTTTCAGCATTTTTGCCATTCTTCACTCTGCCCAGAGATCAACTGCATGTAGGAACCCTGGAATCAGAAAATCATCCATCCATCCATCCATCCATCCATCCATCCATCCATCCATCCATCCATCCATCCAACCTGGGCTCAAAGTACTTATTCCTGGTTAGAATTGAGAGATTTCAGCCTCTGCCCTGGGGCTGGAGGAGCTGTGGAAGTGAAGCTCTGAGCAATGGCAGAGTGAGAATCTCACAGCACCTTGATACTGCTTGGGGCATTGGACCAGATGATCCCCAATGTCCATTTCAACCTTAATTATTCTCTAATTTCTCACCACCTTCCCTGCCAGCACAGGTCCCAGAGCTCACATTGTCTTCCTTTGCCTCTTGTAGCTGGACTGGAGATCCCAACCTGCTGTTTCACATACAGCCAGCACAAGCTGCCACGGAGGCTCATCCAGCACCATTACAGCACCAGCAGCAACTGCCCCCAGCCAGGCATCGTGTGAGTGCCAGCTTGGGACAGGGACAGCACTGGGGCTGGGGAGTGACCAGCTCTGCACTGCAAGGGGCTGTAGGAGCAGAGCAGGGAGAGGGGAACACCGAGGAGAAGGGGCTCTCACAGGGATTGCTGGGGATGCTCATGGGGGGATTCCCAGGGATGCTCCTGCAGGAGTGGAGGAAGGGATGGAGTGGGGAGCATCACTGCCAGCTGCTGCCCTCAGCATCAGCACAGGGAAAATCTTCTTGCAATGCTCAGAGCTGGGATCCAGGTTCTCCTGGGAAGCAGGTGTGAGCAGAGCTCTAACATGTCCCATCCCTGTTCCACAGGTTTGTCACAAAGGAAGGCCGCCAGGTCTGTGCCAATCCTGAAAACAACTGGGTCCGAAGCTACCTGAGAATTTTGGGGCAGAACTGAGCGAAGCAGTGTGACAAGAGTAGCTACTGTCAAGTTATGTTATCCTGAGCTCCAGCCATGGAGCAGGAGCCTGGGACAAGAGGAGCCACAGGAGCATCTGCAGGTGTCCCCAAGAGACTGCTGGAAGGGCACCTTGTGCTGGGGGCTGCTGCTCGTCCTTGCTTGCACAGACCAGGCTTCAGCCTCATCCCTCTGCCCAACCCCAGGCCCGTGGGACTGCACCTTGGCTGTTGTATTATTTGAAGTTATTTAAGAAATCATCATATGGGGCCATCAGTCCTTTTTTTTTCTGTGGATGATTATATTATTTATAGGAGGGTGACAGGGAAGGTATTTCTAGGAGGGTGACCCAATGTTGGATGATGGGAAACCCTGGTTTATACATGTCAATTCGTGATTCCAGAGAATAAAGAATTTGGAGAAAACCTTTGCTTTTTCCCTTTTACGTGCCTCTGTGTGGTGTTCACCAGCACACACAGAACAAACCTCTGAGCCATCTGAGCCTCTATAGGACACGTAAAGATGGGAAATGGTTTGAGGCAAACCCATAAAGTTTCCATACTGCAGTCTCAGGAACAGCCTCCAAAACCTCATTCTCCCCCAGCACACACCCCCAGTCCCCACATCCTCTACAGAATTAGAAGTGTTTATACCCACATGGGGGACTTTTGCATTCATGAATCTGCTCTCTACACTCCCAGGCACGTCGCACACATTTGCTGCTCCCAGCCCCACACACCCCACATCAAACTGACACTTGGGTGTGCAGCATTGAGACCAGCAGCGCTGGAGAGGGACAGGGACCCCATCTTTCATTCTGACCACCCCAACGAAGGTTGTTCCTCACTTTCCCACCTGTAGAACAAGGGGAAAGGTCCAGCTCTTGCTGTAGGGGTAAAACAACCAGCAGATTGTTCAGTTGTTCTGCAGTTGTTCTCAGGATGCAGCTTTCCATGGGAACATGAATGGGAAGGAGCAGGTGCCCAAAGGCACAGTGCTGGGCACACCTTGTCCATGGAGATCATGCTCAGAGTTCCTTGACATCTGCACTCCGTGAAGAAATCCCAAAAGGATTTGGGTATAAAGGAACTTAAAGCTCATCTCATTCCACCCCTGATGTGGGCAGGGACTCCTTCTACTGGACCCTCATGGTCCAAGCCCTGTCCAACCTGGCCTTGGACACTTCCAGGGCTGGGGCAGCCACAGCTGCTCTGGGTGCCTGGGCCTCACCACCCTCACAGGGAAGAATTTCTTCCCAATGCCCATTCTAAACAGACCTCCTTCAGTGTAATACCACTCCTCTTTGACCTACAGCAGCAGACCCTGCTAAAAGTTTTGTTCCCATCCTTCTTACAGACCCTCTTCCACTGCCCCCACAGCATAGTCCAGAGCTGGCCTAGCCTTGCCCACATCTTGTTCTTCCTAAAGCAAAAAAACAAGCTTTCTCTTAGTGTTTATTTTTTTTCCCCTGCAGTTATAGGTCAGATTTGGCAACTCTGAGGCTGGGAAAGCACCTCTGTATTGTCTTGTGATTTCTCTCTAGTCTTGTGTTTTCTGGGCAGGAAAGCCGGCTGTAGTCAAGAGGGTGATGAACACCCAAGGAGCAGCATCCCAGGCAAGGGCAGCCCAGCCCAGGAGCATTCTGTGCCCCAGGATTTGGTGCTGGGGCCATACATGGAGAGGTGCAAATCTGCAGGGGGTGTATCCTGAGTGTGGCTGCCTCACTGTGCTGTGAAACTGTGGGGCAGAGTGGTTGGTGGATGGACAGGAGCAGGTGAAGATCCCAGGAATGGGGTGCTGGATGTCTCCCCTACCCCTGCGGACATCCCAACCCCATGTTTGGCACTGCAGAGCAATACAGGAGCCCCAGATTGTCCCTGTTCTGGGACTCTGAGCTGAGAGGGGATGGAGGATGGATGTTTTGGAGAAAGGGAAGTTGAGGGGAGTACTGGGGTTTATCCCATGCCCAGGATGCAGGGACAGGCTGGAGAGGCTGGATCATCCAGTGCTGCAGCTGCCTCCCCTCAGGACAGTCCCTGGCTGTGTGCCCAGGCACTTGTGGGAATTTCCCTCTCAAGCCTTTCTGGTTTCAGTTTCCAGTTGCTGGACTTAGGGAACGTTTCCTTCCCTGCCTGCAGTGGCAGAAGGCATCAGGAGATCAGAAGACCTTCATGGTCCCATGGGCAAAACACGGGATAGCCTTGTTTTCTCTGGCCTTTTTGAGGGCATGAACCCTGTGGCTGTTCCCTCTCTCCCAGCTTCACTTGAAGAAGCCCTGGGAGGAGAAAGGTGCCAGGGACACCCTCAGTCCCAGTGCCCACCTTTTCTCCCGGCTGGTCACTGCTCCCAAACCCATAATGAACATCCTGGAATGGCCTCTCTCAGCCACTCCTGGAGAGCGGATAGTTGGATCTTGGCCTCACACCTCAGCCTCTTCAATTTCTGTCTTTTCAACTTGCACTGGCCACTTTGTCCAAGAATCCTTTCTCCTAAACCAACCCATTTATACATCCCATCCTTGGTGCTGCCCTGTGGAAAGTGGGGGCTGGATGGATCAGGCTAAGTACAAACATGGTCTGTGTATCTGCCCAAGTCCAGGTGGGAACTCGAAGGTCTCTCTGCTTGAGCCTTGTTTCTCTCCTTGTTTCTGCTTTTCTTTCCCAATCCTGCTCTACTCCAGGTGAGTCCACCCACCCAGACCCACAGGATCACTAAGGCTGGAAAAGACCTCCAGGATGGTGGCTCCAGCCATTCCCCAGCACTGCCAAGACCACCCACGTCCCTAAGTGCCACATCCACACATCTGTTAAATTCCTGGGATGGAGACTCTGCCCCTGCCCTGGGCAGAGGTGATGGTGAGCAAGGAGAGGTCAGGAGACAACCTGAGGATCTGCAGAGCACTGTGGCACCAGCAGGGCTTGGGCCTGCTTTACAGACAGTTTACTCACACTGGTTTTCTGTCCCTCATAACCAGTTCTGAGGGACACAGCCCAAATTGTTCCCATCCTCTGCAGAGCCCCAGCAGGGATATGGGACCAGCAGTCTCATTTTCTACCCACAAAGTTACCAGCCAGTTTTAAGTGTCAACCGCAGGCTGATAAAGTGCTTTTGTTGGTTTTACTTTGTGCTTTTTAAAACAAAATCTTGTTTCCTGCCCAAGGAAGCTGCAGAACAACAGTGAATTGGTGCTTGTCTTGCAATAAACATTAACAGAGCATCCCAAGAGTTTAGCCTGGCTCAGGCTACATTCCAAAGGAGCCTGTGCCAGGGATGTAGTCCTGGCCATCCCCCTTTCCTCTCACCACAGGGACACCCCTGAATCCCCACCCTGAGATTTCCAGGCATTTATTTGCCAAATCTGCAGTGGCACAGCCCCACTAGCTCTCAGCCTTGGCTATGATGTGATGGGGGAAAGGGCTGGGAAGAAGTGCAGGGACTGGGAAGGGCTGGGAGGTGCTGGGGCTGATGCTGCTGTGGTGCTGGGATCAGGGAGGCCAAGCAGAAGGGAAGGCTTTTAGGACTAAGAAGGCTGGGGCACTTCCAGCTGAGAAGTTAGGTTTTTTTCCCTACATCCCCAAAAATAGTTTTAGTGGGGTCCCCATTTTCCAAACAGAAGGGGAACAACCAGTGATGACACAGAGAGAAAACAGCTTTATTCATTGGCACCAGCACAAAACAGCAATTTGAGAATAAGGCTGAACACTGTGGTTCCACAACAAGCATCCTGTAAGTAACCAGGGTACCACTTCCTTCTCTAGGGACAGATCTTACTCTCAGCATCTATTGCACCATTACAAAATTCAGTAGGAAAATTAATCCTGGGCTCATAAAACAGCACTCAGAGATAATTCCAACCCACAGATAGCTCTGGGATGAAATGCCCCTCCCATTCTAGCAGTGGAGGCACAAGGTGGGGCTCAGTTTAGCCACATCACACAGCAGGGCACCCCAAGATGGGTCTGCAAGGCCAAGAGGTCTTCAGCATCATGTCTGCCCGAAGTGTAGCTGAATTATTGTGGACAAATGACACCTTTGCAAGGCAAAACAAACTTCCAGGGTCCTAAGGTGGCTCAGCAGGTCCTGGTGCTTGGCAGTAGCATTGCAAGGTCTGTGCCAAACTCTCCTGGGTGGTCTGGCAGGACTTCTCAGCTTCCAGTGCTCACTGCAGCTCCAGGCTGTTCACGTATTCCTTCACCCACCTGGCATCAGGGTTAGCACAGATCTCCCGCTTCTTCCTGGTCACAAACCTGGCAAGTCATGAGTCCAGGGGGAAAAGGGGCATCAGGGACTGGGGTCATGTTATTGGGTCATCTCTCACAAACTCTCAAGCATCCTTGAGCTGCAGAGTGTGCTAAAACCCAGGGGGAGATCAGGGTCCCTTGGGAGACCCTGCCATGCTCAGATATCTGTCCCCTTGTCCTGTGCACAGGGTGAGCCCGGGTGCAGTGTGGAATGTTGTGTGCATTGAGTTCATCAAGCTCTGGAAGGTCTTGCTGCCCCCTGACCTCCTTCCCATGCCTTACTCCCAGCATCAGGACAGTCCAAGCAGACCAAGGGATCACTCATTTCTCAGCTGAGGAGGGTGAGGGCTTACACAGTGCACATGGGACCTGGCTGGCTGCTCCCTTCCCCAGGTGTGGTGCCTTACAGCATCCTGGCCCTGTTGGATGTGAAGCCAGGAGCCCGGAGGCTGGCAGAGCCTCCCCTCACGGCCTGGGCTGGTACTTACACAACTGCTGGCTGGGAGCACTTGCTGCTGGTGTAGAAATACTCCTGCACATGGCTCTGAGGCAGCTTTCGTGAGACATAGCTGAAGCAGCACAAACCCATGTCAGACCCCACTGCAAGAGATCAGGAAATCCAGCCTGAGACCATTACTCAATAAATTGTACTTTCCTGGCTGAGAGCACAGACAACCACCTCCGTAATCAGCTGAACTGTCCCTTCTCCTCCTGTTTTCCCTAAAAATCAGCAAAAAATTGCTGTGAACAGAGAAACTTGATAAAAAAATATTGCTAGGATTGTTTGTTAAATGTTTTACAATAACATCCAGGGTAAAAATCCCTATTGTCACCCTGTGTCCACTCCTAAGGGCCAGCAAGAAAATGAGGGGAGAGGAAACCTGAAACCTTTTATACCAGTAAAATTCATCCCTAAAATAAAAGAATATTAGAAAGGAAGACCAGCTGAAATAAATCAGGAGAAGTTATTCAAACAGGTTTCCAACATTTGCAGCTGACTTTTGTGAGTTCTGCTCCAAATTGCAGGCAGTCAGAGCTAAAGTCCACCCCAGGAGAGCAGAGGGATGCTGTACTCACATGGAGCAGGAAGGGCCTGAGAAAAGAGGTGAGCAACCAGGATGATGGAGAGGCAGAGTGTGGAGATGTTCATCCTGGACAGGGATAAGCAGAGGCAGGATCAGAGCAGGTTCCTCCTGTGCCTTTTGTGAGGTGCTGGCTTAGTCCTTGCTCTTTATAGGGACAGTGGCCAGTCAGTCAGAATTGAAAGCAAACATGGAATTTCCAAAACATAATAGAGCTGATGTCACGGCATCTTTGCCTCAAAAATACTGAAGAAAAAAAAAAAAAAAGAAAAAAGAAACAGCTGGCTGAGGAAGTAGCAGAATAGCCTTTGTGTGAAGGGAGGTAAGCGTGAGCAAATCAGCCTCTAGTGACCAAGACAGGATATGAAACCACCCTTGAGCAGCAGGTTCACATGCATCATCCAAAACAACTCTGCTTATCAGAGTCACCTCAGCATCCCCACAAAAGCACCAGGAGGACCCAACTCAGTCTCATCTTCAAGGAACCAGGTCTGGGGGTTAGAGGTGCTCAGAACCTCAAATGGAAGGTGCAGGCTCCACCAAGGGGTCCCTTCTCCAGTGCTGGGTCTGGGAAGTGTCCAGGGTGGATACAGGGGTCAGTGAGGGCAGCGTGGACAGCAGGAACACTCAGTCTGGAAACTGGCTGTAGGTCCAGGTTGGCAGCCTTGGCACCATCAAGCACAGAATTCTCAGTGCTGTGCTTCCAGGGTGGGGCTGTGCCCTCCAAACCCCTCCCAACAATCCCAGCAGGGGCTGGGCTGGACTGGGAGTCCTGCCTGGATGGGCTAACTCTGCAAAGAGCGTCTTCTCCAAGCGCCAGTGGGTTTGTTCAAGGTGGGATGCAGGGGGCAGAGCAGGAGCTTCCCCAGCCCAGGGAGCTGAGAGGGACCAAGAAACCCCAGCCCTTGGTGCCCACCTGCAGTCATGGAGGTCACGGCAGGGACTGCACAGAGGCCCCTGGCACTGCCCTTGCTGTGACATGTAAGGTTCTCCAGGATGTTCCAGGGAGCATTTCCCTTTTTCCATCTCTCTACTTTGTGACTGGCCCCCATTTTGCCAGCTCACAGCCTGTGGTTCCTCTGGGTGTTTCCCAGCCCAGCTGCTGCTCACAAGGTGCCACGAGCTTGTGTTTCCCAGATTTCCTCACTGACCCTCATCCCCAGGGCTGCAGAGAAGGGCTGCTCTGCTGCCATTCTCCTTCTCCCCCACTGGCCTCATGGGTCTGTGGGGGCACTCAGAACCTTCCCAGTGTCCCCTCCACCACAATGCCCCCATGGTGGGGACCAGGGCTGCAGGAGGGTCTCCAGGGCTGTGCCAGGGACCCTGCTGGGGTGGGCAGGAGCCCATGGTTTCTCCCAGGAGGCATCCAGGGCATGTCCTAAGGACCCTGAGGACTCTTCATGAGCAGGAGCTGGAGCTGAACCAAGAGCCTGACATCATGGGGTTGTCACAGACACATAGTGCTGGCATTTTGGGGCAGCACAGCAATGTGCTGCAGGTATTCAGGCTTTGCAAAAGACACAACCTCAGCTGGAATTTGCCAAGGGACTCTTCCTGTCAGAGATGGGGAGATGGATTATTTATTGCTACTGCCATATTGTATTCCAGAATTGGTCTGGCTAATTGATGTGAGCATTTCTTATGCCCCAGATGTAGGGTGTAAAGTAAGGCAGTGGGACTCACCCTCATCTTCTCAGCACAACAACAACAACTGCATTTTGTGCTGAGCCTCATCCCCACTGCCCCAAGGCTGATCCTGGGGCTGGGATTTCTCTTTCCAAGGAGCAGTGCCTGTAGAAAAAGTCTGGTTTTATTTCCCCCACCTGCCTTGCCACGTGGCCCTACAAAGGGCTCCGAAAAGCAGCTGCCATGCTGTGTCACCTCCCTGTCCCCTGTGGCAGGTGGCAGAGATGGAGACTGTCCTGCCTTGGGGCGAGCAAATGAACTGTTTGGTGTTCCCAGATCTGCTGGCAGGTGAAGGAACTGTTACTGCCTGTGACATGATATGTGACAGGGCCAGATCAAGATCTCAGAAACCACAGAAAGATTCTGATCTCCCAACCGCAAGGCAGCCAGAGCTCACACTCTGTCATGGCTGGTAAAGGCAACCGAAACCATGACATCTGATTATTGCTCTCACAGCGAGGTGTGACTTCTCAGCCCTGCACAGCCTCCCCCTTCCCTGTCCCAGACATGCCCAAGGACTGGCACAGTCCTATAGGATCATCACACAGCCCACTTGCCTCTCGCTTGGGGGCTTTGCCCTGTGCAGGGTTTCTGAAGGTGCATTCTGCAGCCCTGGCCCTCAGAGCAGAGATGTCAGAGGTTTGGAAAGATGCCAAGTCATTTGTTGTAGCCCCATCCTTTCTCCAGGCTACATTCCCCAAAGCTGCCTTCCTTTGCCTTCTCCTTCTCCTTGAAAGGCAGCTCCCCAAGGAAAGGTGTTGGCCAAGGTGGCACCTGGGATCCACCTGGCTCTGCAGAGGAACCTGGGGGGAGATGGTGGCACCACAGGGACCGGGGCTGGGGGATGCCCAGAGCCGCACCGGGACCTTCTGACCAGGCTATGGAAGGGCTGTGGGGGGGCACCACGGTGGGGTCTGGCCTCAGATGGACACGGGAGCTGCACTGACCATTTTTTGGAGCTGCATGGCACAAGGCACGGGGAGGTTTCTGCAATCTGTGTGCCTCGATGCCTGGAAACCAGGGAGGTTTTCTCTCTGTCCATTCCCATCCCAAACACAGGCGAGCATCCAAGGAGCGCTGGGCCCTCTGCTGTCCTCCACGGGAAGCGTTCCTGGAGCCCTTCCACTCCCCTCCGCCTCAGCCACGGGTCATCCCTCAGCCGAGGAGCCCTGGAGACGCCCCCATGCTCCCCTCGTGGGGTCTCCTCCCTGCACACAGCCCAGGAGCTCCATCCCCTGTGTCAGTGCTCCTTCTCCTTGAATCAGAGCCCCGCTGTGCTGGCAGCTGCAGGCACAGGTGGCACTTGTACTTTCTCCTGGAGCCCTGGGCTCTCCCTTGTGCTTTTTGTCCTGGGCAGGGGTCTGCAGCTCTGCAATGCCCTGTCTTTGCTGGTAGTAAATCCTTGGGGAGTGGGGGGACCATTTCCAGCCCCTCTCCATCTCCCTGTTCATCAGGAAGCCACTTTTTGTTCCCCTTCCGTGGGACAAAGGAAGACAGAAGTCTGTACTCCCTCTAAGGACTCTCTGTAAAAGAGAATCACTTACTGGTTACCTGCTCTTCACAGCTCCAGATTAGGTTCCAAAAGCTGGCCCCAACCAGCTGTTTTCTCAAGACAAACAGGATGACGAGGTTACTGTAAAACTGGCAGGAATGTGGCTCCAGACACACTCCCTGCCCAGCACCAGGGCTCAGATCAGTTTCCCTTGCCCAGGAAAGGCCGTGCTGACACTCAGCCTGTCCCTGCACTGCTGCTCTCCCAGGTGACTCTGGGAAGCTCGGGCTGTGCACTGGGGGTCAGTATTGTTGTGTCCATGACACTGTGCCCAGAGTGGTGTGTGTCACACGAGCCTGGCAGTGCACAGGGGGCAATGATTCAGTAGCAGCAGGAAAACCTCCCTGGTGAACCTCCAAAGTATGCTACACTTTTTTCTGAACCATTTGCTGTCACTGCCTTCCCCAAACCTGCCTTCAGTGGTGGTCAGTCATGGCACTACTATCTCCTGCTTCCCTGGCCTACAGAGGTGGGGAACCCCTGCACAGAGGGGCTTCCCAAAGCCACAGGCATCCCTGCCAATTCCCCCAGAAAGGCTGTGACATCCATCCTCTCTGGTCCTCTCCCTTAACTGCGGGGAGCAAGTGTCCCTGTCCCTTCACGGCTTGGTTGATGCCAGCAGCAGGTCATCCTAGTGCTGGACACTCGTCCCTGGTGGTCACCAAGGAGTGACCCTGGTGGTCCCGTGGTCAGGGTTTGGCACTCTCGCTGCTGCTGCCTGGGTTCAATTCCCAGCCAGGGAAGGGATTCCTGCAGCCACCACAGGTGCCAGTCTTTTCCTGGGTGGCTGTGCTGTCCTGGAACAGCTCCTGGAGCTCAGTTCAGGGTTCAAAAGCTCCCAGTGTGTGGGGCTGGGTCAGGGTGGCATGGATTTTGGGGGGTGGCAGCAGCCTCCTGTCCTCGCAGCACCATCAGGCAGCAGCTGCCAGTGGGGCAATGCCCCTGTGGTGGGGTGTAGGGAGCAGGGTGTGACAGGGATGTGGGGGCTCACAGCCAATGCCCCCATGCCGACCCGGGGAGGGGTTTTACACTGTCTGATGCAATACTGGGCACTGGGGTGGTTTATGTCCCCTTCTAATGCCATGGCCACGGCTCGGCCACAAATCTCCCAAATCTCCCAAATGCTTTGTTGTGCCAGTCAGGAATCGTTGGAAGGGAGAGAATTGGCATGATAAACAACATTACCCTGCTCCTCCAGGATCTGCTTCTTATCAGCCTTTGCCCTTATCTCTTTAAAACATTTGAGGCATTAGTCTCTGGCTATCAGTGCCACAATAAATCCCAGGGCTCTAACAAAGTTCGGTCTGTCACTGCAGAGGGATGGCTGTAGGGAGCAGGGTGATGGGCTTTTGGGAGCAGGGGGACACAGCTGCAGGGAGCTGGGCAAAGGGTGGCAGAAGGCAGGGGACACAGAAAGCAAGGTGACACCTCTGTAGGGAGCAGGGTGACAGCAGGTACAAAGCAGGGTGACACATCCACAGGAAACAGTATCACACAGCTGTTGGGAGCAGGGTGACAAGGCTGTCTGGGACATGCTATTGCAGGATTTCTTCCTGTGATAAGAAGAGCTGCAGGGCTGCTCCTCTGAACACCCTCCTGACCACCTCCTAAAGGTAAAGAGTCCCTGGATATCAGGGCCAGAGGCAGGATGGGAACACAGGGTCCTCTCGAGGGAGTGTGACTGCCCTGTGTCTGTCTGTCCCTCCCGGGGCCAGGGGGACAGGGACTGACAGTAAAACTCCTTCTGTGAGCAGGACTTGAACCCATGTGGGGAAACCCCAGAGGATTTCAAGCCCATTTTAAGCCTTCACCACTTGGCCATCACAGCAGCTTGCCCAGGCTGTGTCTGCAGAGGCCCTGGCTGTAACCCTGCCCAGGGGCACAGCAGGACCTGCTCCCATCCTGGACATGGATGCTGCTATCCCTGCTTCACATCCAGCCCAGGGACTGCTGATCATGCTGCCACCTGCCCTGCACAGAGCACCCCAGCAGTGCTGGGAACGGGAGCTGGGCACTGGACACAGCCTCAGGGGAGATGGCATGGGGGATGGACATGGTGGGAGGTCTGTGTCCTGTCTTATCTCCTTGTATCCAACAGGAAACTTGTCCCAGGACAACTGTTCCCAATCTCCTTTTCTAGCCTGGAAATATCCCAGCCATCTCCATCCCCTCTTCCCTCAATGTCCCTTTTTTGCCTCTGTGACAACATGTGCAGACGTGGCTCTTGGAGGCAGCCTGAGCCATGGACCTGGCAGGTTCTGTCCTGCAGCTGGGAGGAGATGTTCCAGGCTTGTGTGGTTCTCACCAGGTTTCTGCCTGCATTTGGGCTTTTGGAACAGGGGATTTGGAGAAAGGAGGAAAAGTGGGCTGTCAAGAGGAAATGCTTGCTGAGCAAGGTTTGGTAGCAACTTGGCCTCTCCTTTGGAGCATAAATCCAATTTGGAGGGCAGTCCTAGAAGCACTGTCCTTGGTTTGGGTGGGAGCTGCCTTTGGGGACTCATCCTGAGACATCCAAAGCCCTCCCTGGGTTCCTGGAGTTATGTCTAAGAGCTGTACAAGAGCTTCCCTGTGTCACTGGCTCTCCGTGCCCCTCACATGGGGATTTATCAGCAGGGACTTGCACATTACCAGATCCCAAAATTGGGTCTGGAGTGGTCCACCATGATATCAAAAGGATGGGAGGGTCCAGACCACAGTGGAAGGACCTGGAGATGACCAAAGTGGGAGCACAGGGTCCTGGAGAGGAGTGGCACCCTGTCAGAGGAGGTTGAAGGAGATTGGACCTGAAGAAAAGAGGTCTGAGGGGGTTAAGGAGGCTGAAAGGTGTGGTCTGAAGAGCTCCAACAGAAGCATCTGGAAGAGACTGGAGGACACCATGGTGCCCAACTGTTTTTGCAGCCTGGCTGGACTCACACTTTGGTTGCACTGGTCGGAATTGCCCCAATATTCCTCTGAGTCTTTCATCTTATTGACTTTTTTCTTTATCTAATCTTGTGTCGTTGGCAGTGAACAGCTATTTTCAACTACAATTCTTGTCATATTTACAGACAAAACAATCTTGCCTGGTTAAAAGAACAGGATGTGTTTACAGAAAAGTCTGAGTTCAACAGAGAGCTGACAGCTCTTCTCTTGTAACAAATGGCACTTTGCTGTATTATGCAATAGAGAAAACCACAGGGTGTGTCATGAGGCAGAGCTTCTAAATCAAGGAAACGTTCAGACTCTCATTTTCACCCTTTAATCTTCCAAGTTTCAGAAAACAGTGACAGCCCTGCCTGAGTATCAACTTTGCTGGACACAGCACACAGCTCTCACCATTCCTGAGGACAGGCAATGGCCTCAAGCTATGCCAGGGCAGGTTTAGGTTGATATTAACAAACATTCCTTCACTGAAAGGATGGTCGGGCACTAGAACCAGTTGCCCAGTGCAGTGGTGGAATCACCATCCCTGGAATTGCTCAAAAAGTTTCTTGGGGAATGGGTTAGTGGTGGCCTTGCCAGTGCTGGAGGAATGGTTGGATTCGATTGTCTCAAAGGGCTTTTCCAATCTAAATGATTTTGTGATTCCTTGATTCACTGTTCCCTCCCATCCCTTGATGCAATGTTAAAGACACTGCTCTCACCATGAACTGGTGTGTCACTGGTTGCAATGTGTGGGTATAGGATGATCCAGAGGAGCCTTGGAATGCCAAGGAACCCCTGCAAGCTCTCTCCATACAGACATTCCCTCACAGGGTTAAACGTTGAATCAAGCCACAAAATCTGTGATCCTTTTTTGCTTCTATTCACATATTCAGCCTCTTAAGAATTTAAGCTGCAGTCCGGGAAAAATCATCCATGGCTGTGGATGACTCCCATATTTCCCAGCTGTGGGGCACAATGAAAACTGCAGCGGGACCTAAAGGCTCTTCCACTCTCTTGCTAAACCTCTGGAGTGTTTGAAGCCATGTGTTCTCCTAGGGTGTTCTCCAGGCTTTCCAGGGGCCTGACAGCTGCTTCTGCTGTTCCCATATTTCCAGATAAGGTAGGAACTGATTCCAGAGCAGGAAGATCCATGGAAAATGGAGAAACCATTCTCTTGCATTCTGTCTTTACTCCTGCCAGCCCCATCTCCAGAGGAGCCATCTCCCACCTTCCTGCCTGAGCATGGCATCACAGTCTGGAAGAGAAGGGGAAGGGACAGAAGAAAGGTTTGCTAAAGGATGGGGCAGGAAGAAGTTTGGTTCCTGAGGGGGAGCTGAAGGTTTTATTCGGGGAGTTTGGTCCACGGGAAGGGAAACAAAGCTTCAGCCCCTGGGGAAGGATTGTTGTTCTTATGGAAGAAGTGTTCTAGCTGCTGCTCAGGACTGGGATCCCCTTTAGGCCTTGCAAGATGAGCATTTTCTGTGCATGGATGTGCTGTAGCTTGTTTTGGTGTCTGTGTGGTGGGTCCTACCACTGCTCTGCAAAGTCACAGATGCCTCTCCAAGGCTTTCCAGCCCTGGGCACTGCGCCTCCTGCTCGAGGGAGGTCTGGAAGGAGTCCCTCCCTGTCCTCACTGGTGTCTCCCCAGACTCTTGGGCTCACCTGGAGCACCTCCCAGGGCCATGAAGTATCTCCATGGCAGGTGGGGAGATGCACCAAGGAGGCTTCATAGCCTTGGGTGTTGAGTCTTTAAAGGAGAGCTTCCAGAAGAGGTGATAATGTCACCCCTGGGCGTCCCACAGCTGGAGACACCCCTGAACACCTCTGTGGTGCCACCTCTTGAACATCCCTGGTTGCTGCTGTCACTTATCCATAAAAAGTTAAAGTTCCCTCTTGGAGTTGCAGCCTTTCTATTTTTAAAGCTGGACAATCTGGTTTTATTAAACATCACCACTATGCTGCTGGGAAGTTTTTCTCCTCTAGTTGCCCTACAATTTCTGCGCTGTAACCTATTACTTCTCACTTTTATCTGTGTTATCCTGCTCACTACATCCCTTTATAAGCACTGCCCTTCATCTATTGAAGCAGAAGATGCACTGGATACAGTTATGTAAACCTGTGCCCTGGACAAGGACAGATTGGCTTGTACAGGCTATTGGCTCTCAGTTTGTAAATAAATCCATGGTTTGAAATAAAGGAAAAATACACCATTGGTGGGTGAAGAGGAAACTTTGTGCGTCTGAAGTTGTACCCAATTTAAGTCCTTAATCATTATTAAACTTGAGGCCTCATGGTTCCCACCTGGGATTTAAATGTGTCTCTGTCACCTAAGGCCAGGTCAAATGGGGCTTGGAGCAATCTGGTCTAGTAGGAAGTGTACCTGTGCATGGGATGGGGTGGAATGAGATGACCTTTAAGGTTCCTTCCATCTCAAACCAGTTTGGGATTCTGTGATTCTATGATTTCTATGAAAAGAAAGCTGAAGGAGCTTGCAAGAATATCAGAGGTGTCAAATGAGGAAGGGTAGGACGTTGCCTTTTGCTCTTGGGATGGGAGTTAGGAATGCAGTAATAAGCTCTTTCTTTTGTTTGTGTTGCTGGAGTTTAAGGAACATTTGTTCCTACAGCTACTTTTTTAGCAAACACCACCAATGGTTTACATAGCTCTGGGGTGAAGATCTGCATCCTGAACAGGACCAAGAAATAATGCTAGCAATACCAAGAGCCTGAGAGAAAAGAAACCTGCATCTTCTCAAGATAGAGGAGATCTGCTTGTTGGTCAAATAAGTAATGGGTAATTATTACCCTGGTTACCTGATGTCTTGTAAACTGCTGAATGTACATTGGTCTTGGTGAGCAGGACACCCTGGCTTTTCTGGAGGCTCCAAAGATTGCACTGGAGCACCCCAAACCCCAGCTGGAGGTGACAGGGGAGTGCTCACCTTGGGAGCTGCCCTTGGGCCCAGCAATGGACGAGATGTGAGTGCGGCCTTTGCCTCGCAGGGCGCTGGGGCCAGGGGAGCAGCGTGGGCTGCCTGCCCTCCAGGGCCTGTGTCCTCCAGGGCGGACAGTGCTCCTGGCCAAGGGCAGTGTGATGTAAAGGAAGATTCCTTGTCTGGCCTGGCCATTCCTTGCCTTCAGCCTGGCAGTCTCACTGGCACCCCCTGAGCTGGGACTGAGGGCCCTTCCCAGCAGTGGCACCAGTGACCCTGGCAGGCTCCCCACACCCCTCACCAGCTCAGCTCCAGTTCCCCACAGCAGAGTCACTAATGCCTGGATGCTCAAGATGATTTAATCGTGGTGTAACAACAGAATAACAGCTTGAGTAGGTGCCTCTGAGCAGGGATCCAAACAAAGGAAGCCCAGGCCTTTAAACTCCCCCAGTCCAAGCAAGGAAGGTCTGCAGCCATCAGCTCCAGGCGTGTCCCTGTGTCTCTCACCTGGCTCTGCACGGGTCCCAGCTCTGGTGGTGCCACTGGGACTGCCTGGGTAGGCAGACAGGGAAGGTTCCTTAGGAGTCACTATGGAAAAGATACTTGTCACAAACACAAAAAAAGTAGCAAAGCCACCCAGCAGGTACCTCGACTTCTGCCTATGCACGTTTTGCAAGGAAAGCTGGATAGATAAGGTGGAGCACCTAGTAGAGTGACCACAGTCCCTCTGGTACTGGGGGCCACCTGCTTTGGATTCAGACTTCTCTTTAGGGGAGAAATATTGACTTTGCATTTCCAGTTTCTGAAAATCTGGCCATCGTATTCCTTTTTTTTCTTTTTTCCCCCTGACAGATTTACAACAACATATTTTTGGTAGCAGTTTCCTTTATCATATATGCTTTTCTTTTATTTATTTTGGTTAATAGGAGCTGTGAAAATATTTGAACAGTAGGAAGGATTGGCTCCCTAATCCTAGGAGGTTTAAAAGGCTGATTGATGGCAAGAAAATTCAGCATTGTCTTTTGTTATCAGCGTCACCAATGTTCAAAGGATTAAATTATCTCTACAACCTTGGTCCACTGAAGTACAGTCCTTTTCCCTCCTGCATATCATGGAATCATGGAATGGTTTCTGTTGGAAGGGACCCTAATGTTCCTCCCATTCTGCCCCCTGCCATGGCAGGGACACCTCCCACTGTCCAGCCTGGCCTTGGGCACTGCCAGGGATCCAGGGGCAGCCCCAGCTGCTCTGGGCACCCTGTGCCAGGGCCTGCCCACCCTCACAGGGAGGAATTTCCTCCTAACGCTCTGTCATAATTCACATTGAAATGAATGACATCACTTGCCCCAAGACTTTGCTGCTTTCTGAGCATTGGCACATCTATAACTTTGGGATTGTCCATACTTCTGTCCATGTGATTTTACTGGAGACAGCTTGACCCTGCTCTGTACTACTGCCTCATTCCTTGTCCACTTTGTGTCATCCCTAATAATCAGCAATTATTTTATAGGAATTTCCAAATCCCTGATGGGACACAACTTTGTTTTGCCTGGACACAAATAGTGGCAGGCCCACCATTCACACATGCTGTATGTGGACCTCGGGATGCCCCCAAATGCATTGGCAAGATGATCCATTTCTGTCTTCCCAAACCTTCACAAATTCAACCAACAAGGAAAAAGAAGCCAAATTCCACCTTGATCTTTAACCGTCATAAAGTTAAGCTGACCTCTTTCACTTGCAGGAAAGAAATATGTGTCTTCATTCCTTTTTAAACTGATTTTTCAAGAAGGAAGTCAGAAGGAATGGAGAAGTGTATACTTTCTAGATCCTTCCAGGAAAGCAAACCAGCAGATATTTCCTCTTGGCTCAATCTGGTCCCATTTTTTTGGCCACACCCATCTTAGACCCAGCAAATTTCTGCCCTGGTGCAGGTGTACAAAGAACTGACTTCTCTCCCAGCCCCGCCAGTGCTGCAGAGATGGCAGGTAAGATCAGTGCATTTTCATTCTATATCTGCATTTGATATTTCTGTTGTGGATATTGGTGCATTCCACAGGTGAACCCAAGGAGATGGGAGGCAGAGCAGAGTGTTGGGACCGGCTGGTGCTTCATTCCTCCTTCTGCCCTGATGTGTATTTAATTTATTGTGAGAAGTGAGCAAAGACAGCCTGATTTATTTCTCATGCAGAAAATTCCTGCAATACACGTTTGCAAGGAATGAGCAGCTTTCAATCCCCAGGAACATGGTCCAAGAATTTTCATGGATTGTAAATGTAAGATAACTTCTCCCACTGTGAGAAATCTGTTAGTTCTTCCAAATTTTGTCTTTGTCCTGTTCTAAACAATTTGAAAGTTGACTAAATTACTTAAATCTATTTACAACCTTTGGGCTAAAAATCTCCATTCAGGGAAGGTACTGTGCCACAGTGAGAGATATTGGTGGAACAGATCATACACATTTCTGCTTTAATGTGAGACAGGAATAGAGACAAATTTCAGGGAGCAGCAGGAGGACTGGCAGGGGTGGTTGACAGTGATGATAGACGTGTTCAGCATGAAGATGGAGGGGGCAGAGAGGGAAGTGTGGGGTCAGGCTCCTTCCCACCAGCTGCTTGTGGACGTTGCCAAAGACAGGATCCCAGGACACCACCGTCTCCCAACTCGCCTTCCCAATATCCTGCACCACTGAGGCTGGACTGCACCTGACTCCTATTCCTTTGCAGCCTCTCAGCCCACTTTGCAGAGGGTTCCACCTCTCAGAGGTGTCCCTGTGCCCTGCCAACCCCAAGAGCCACAGCCCCAGCCCGAGTCCCACTGGCAGGTCTGGACAGAGGCGGCTCGATTTTATTCCTGGATCCTGAAAGAGATATTGAAACCAAACATCTCAGTCTGTTCTGAGTCCTCAATGAAGCCCTGCCCATTGAGGATTTATGTTGCATTTCTCCCTAGGCACAAATCCAAGGATGAGTCTCCTGGGATCCCTCATCACTCTCTGTGCAGTTGGAGCAATGGTCTCCTCGGGCAATAGTAGGTTCCTGTTTGTCCTTTGGCTGCTGCTATACTGGAAAGGGTGTGAATCAAAACTCAGCTGGAGTTCCCAATTAGACACAGCTCCAATAAAAAACTGAAATATCCTATAGATTGATCCACTAAAAATGAAGTTGATACCCGAGAAATTCGCCTAAGGAAACTCCCTATTTAACCAACAGCCCATCTGAGCAAATAATAATTTTATGACAGAAAATTTGGGGCACAGACTGTATCTTTGATTTCTTCTGTGCACTTTCCCTGGGGAAAGGTCTGGAGCCCCAGGAGCAGCTGAGGGAGCTGAGAAAGCTCCTTTTCTCAGCCTGGAGCAAAGGAGGCTCGGGGGGCCCTTGTGGCTCTGCACAGCTCCTGCCAGGAGGGGACAGCCGGGGGCTCTGCTCCAGGGAACAGGGACAGGAGGAGAGGACATGGCATCAAATTGTGCCAGAGATTTAGATTGGATATTGGGCAAAATTTCTTCACAGAAAGGATTGGGAAACATTGAAAGAGGCTTTGCACGGCAGTGATGGTGTCACCATCCCTGAAAATGTTAAAAAAACCTTGGTATGTGGCAGCTTGGGGACACGGTTTGGTTGAGAACAAAGCCTTTGGTGTATAATTGAGTATGCTACATTTCTGCTTCTTCTTTTTTGTGGAGCAGAGGTCTCAGAGGTGCTTTCAGATTCATCTCTCCAGAGCATCATTACTGAGGCCAGGCAGTTGGTAGATGCTACATATTTACAGGCCCGAAAAAGGTGAGTTCTTCCTGCATGACAGCCCAAATATTTTAAGGTAACAAGATTAAAGACATGTGTGTTTTTTTCTGTTTTCCAATGCATATTTATTATGAAGAAGCCTTAGCACCATAGCTGTCTTTGTCATGGCAAAAGGATCCCTCCGATCCTTTTGCCCAGTTTGGCTGGATTCTGGTCCCAGAACCACCAACCATGACCTCCAAGCATTGTTTCCTCACCTACAGTGCCATAACCATCTCTCACTGGTCCATAATGATTCAGACATACTGGACACGTGTGAGTCCTCTCCTGGCAGCAGGAGTTCTGCCCATCTTCAGAAGGACTGGAGTTGTGCAGATGGACACCCTGCCCCAGACAGATGTCAGTGGAAGTCAAACCCCATGTATTCTCTGTGATTGTCCCAAAAGGCTAATCTGGCAGTGGGATGATTTCGGAAGGCATCTCTCTCTACTCAGCCTACAAAAGTAGCAAGACAGAACCTTGAGACCAGAAAGAGATGGAACAGGAGCGAGGTTGTCCCTCTGTTCACAGAATACACCTTGCAACATAATACATGTATAATTTTATCCAGACACAGTTCATTGATCTGAATTTCCACATGATAGAACAAAGTTTATTGTGACAAGGAAGTATGACTGCAAACTTGAAGTAGGGGATTACAGTGCTTTCTTTGCCAAAACCATCTGAGCTGACATGCTAACGTGCAGACAGCCGGTCCTACTGGGCAGGGCCTGCATGTGACCCTGCAGTGGTGTCACAGATAATTACACCCAGTCCAGCATGACAGAGCAGCTCTGATTTCAGAGAAGAACTCTTTCATAGAACTCTTCTATGTTCAGCTTAAAGAGAAAACTGGAGGAGAAGATTGTTAATCCGATGGATTTCCTGAAGCACCTAAAGGACCCCATAGGGAGAACCAGATCTGCAGTCCGTGCCGCTGATTATTTGGAAACTACTTTGAAACTCCTCAAAAGGAACCTGCATCTCTCTGGGGAACAGGGTTTCAATGTCACAGGTAATGTGATTTAGACCAAAATGTCTTACAAAGAGCAAAGAGTAGGAAATGTGCCACAGCAGGTAGCAGGGAGCAGCTCTGCCATGGCCCAAATAACCAACGATGAAACCCTTCCCCAACAGGAGAATAGATTTGAAGGTTTCTCAGAGACAGAGCAGACACCCGGGTGCTTTATTCATCATCTTGGAGAGTGCATCTCTCCTATCCTTGTAAAACCAGCATAACAATACCTGGAACAAACGTGGGACAAAGCCCACTGGAGACTGTAATCACTGAAAACCCTCCATCTTCCACTTCTGCTCTGCACACCTAGGTCATACCACTCTGCAAACTTATTGTTTTGTTCCCAGCTGGGGTAAAACCTTCCTGGTGATGATGCTGTCCACACTTCCCTGAAAAATTGTTTTATGCCCACCCAGTTTCCCTAGTCCAGAGGGGAAGGCTGATCCACAAAAGGATTTAGGCACCAAATTAATAATTCCAATCCAGATGTTTTATATCCACAGCTCCAATTCCATGGGCTCAAATGCTGACCTAGAACACTGAGAAGCTGAAACAACACAAGAAAAGTAGGATCAGATGTCACTCTACAGGGTTTGTCTTGCAGACCTGCTGAGCAGGAGACAGAAGGAGATGATTTCCAAGGGCACTGGCTGTGACTATCAGACTCGTTCCATTAAATGCCCAGAGAGGGATTTTTACCGGACCATCACTGGGGAGTGCAACAACAGGTAAGATTTCTGTATGGACAAGGTGAGTCTCTTTATTCTGACCCAGGGTAGGTGATTTTTTTAGAAAGTGCCTTTTGAAAGGGCAAGAAGAGTGAAGTGCTCAGTTTAATGAGCCTATAAAAGAGGATTCATTTCTACCTGTGCCTGTCAGGAAAAATATGTAACTTCTTTAAAATATCTTTAAAATATCTTTAAAACTTCTTTAAAATCTTCTTTAAAAAAAGATTTGCGCCCACTGCTCTTTAGATGCTGCTTTAGATGAAGGAAAGGATCTTGGGGTGGGGGGCAGGTAAGAAGTTGAGAAAATTTTGAGGCTATGACTCAGCCTCTCATTTTGCTGGAGGCTAGAGGAAATCATCCCTCCACTCTTCCGTAGGGAAGATACTAATTTCCCCAGCTGATTTAGATTATAATATTCAGCTGTTGATGTATCTCTGTGATGAGTAAGGGTGGAAATTAAATAAGACTTTAATTCTTGGTCCTTCCAGCTGGGATCAAACATTTATTTCCTGTTGTGATTTTTAATTAATTTTATTTTAACCAGAAAATGACCAAATTTCTTCTCTGACAATAACAGTCAAAGCTCCTTGTCCTGCTGTGTCAGTGCCAGACCCCAAATCTGAGTTGGACTTGCATCCAATGTGCACCTGGCATGAAAAAGATGTGCCTGATGTGATGACACAGCACAGCTCTGCAGCGGTGTGCGGGGAGCTCACACTCACTGGGGTGTTCCAGTCTGCTCCCCTGGACTCCGGGGCCTCCACCCCTACAGGGACAGCATTGTCTGCCTGCCCAGGAAGGGTATGGAGTCTCTTCCACTGGGGACATTCCAGAACTATCTGGACACAGCCCTGTGCCATGTGGTCTGAGCTGACCCTGCCTGAGCAGGGACATGGGACCAGGAGACTCCAGTGTGGTCTGTTCCAGCTGACCCATTGTGGGGTTTTGTGTCCATGCTGATTTGAGGCCCAGGGTAGGCTTGTCCTTGACCTTGTTGGGCTGTCAGAGAGATGGAGGGAGGCTTGAGGAATCCCTGGGGTGTTAATATTTTCCCAAGGATCTTGCTCATCTTGAGGTGCACACCATGAAAATAATTTGCTTTCAAGGACAGTAATAACAATCAGAACAAGACCCTGGTGGTTCTGAGTCCTTAATATTTGATGGAATTGCTTCAGCTCTGGCACAGTCATTTTCCTAGAACATGCTTTTATTTCACAGCACATTGCTGTGAGCACTGGCTACTCCTCTCCTTTTCCAGTGCAGAATCATAGAATCATTTAAGTTGGAAAAGGCGTCCAGGACCATCAAGTCCAACCTTTGACTCATTCCCACCTTATCAACCAGACCAGAACCCTGAGTGCCACATCATATAGACATTGCCTGAGTTTTGTGCCCACAGGGCCATAGATCATTGGCTCAATCAGAATTATTTTTCTTCTGAACACAAAATGCTGACTTTAGTAATTCAAACTTTTCAGAGCAGTGCAAGGCAACAACACAATGGCCACCCTGCAGGCTGAAAGGGTCTGTGCAAAAACTTCCCCAAGGGGCAACCTTGGTACAGATCCCCACAGAACTGGAGAATCTTCATCTTTGCAAGCTTCCAGCCCCCAGCTGGACAAGACGTGGCCACCCTCACCATGCTGATAGCCCTGCTGTGAGTCTGATTTTGAGAGGGCAGTGAAGACAGAGGTGGTAGAGAGATTTAAATGCCAGATAAAATTAATGCAGGTTTAACTGACAGACACAATAAATAGAGTGACACAAGGCACCTTTTCTAAAAAGTTGATTTTTCTCCACAGTCATAACCTTGGTATAATTTGCATCTTGGTGTTTTGCCAGTCTCATCCCTGTTACCAGCGTGTTCAGACATGGAATAAAGGGCTGTGAAATGTTGGTCTGTGCAAGGCTGCTGACGTTTGAAAAAATAACAGAAGTTGTTTTTCTGGTGATGCTGCAGAAATCACTCCCAGCTGGGGTCCTCCAACCGCGCCTTCGCGCGCTGGCTCCCAGCCGTGTACGAAGATGGAGTGTCTGTTCCCAGAGGAGCAAGTGAAGGAAAGCGCTACAATGGATTCCCTCTCCCGCTGGTGAGAGTTGTTATCCTAAGCCAGCCATGAGGAAGGACACTGCCCTCAGTGCACCCATCAGGAAGGAAACAGTGGCAATATCTAAAGTGTAAATTGCTTGATCTTAGGCAGCTTTTCCACAACTGAGTTATTGCTCAGGTTAATATTTTTTGTTGGAGACAGACATGAGAAAAAGGTTATGGATGCTTTCCTAAGCAGTCTCCAAAGTGTACATCCCAAGGATTGCTGCAGCCAGTGCTCAAGGACACCAGGTTTGTATAAAATACAAGGCTTGGGAGTTCCTGAGCCATGTCCTTGACTTTCTGATGTTCACAAACAAGTTTCAGCTGGAATGGACTTTCCATGAAGCCAGGTTTGGTTGAAGGACTGTGTACAGTGTACTACTTTTACACCTGATTGGATGGAGCTGAGGAACGACATGGAGCTGTGTAATGCCATAACTCTTAGTAATTTATCTAAAATAATCTTGTGCATAATCTACCACTACCTGAAAGAACCAGTTGTGGGTTGGCCTCTTCTCCAAGGGAACAAGTGACGGGACAAGAGAAAATAGCTTCAAATTGTACTAGAGGAGGTTTAGGATATTAGGAAAAATGTGTCCAATGACATAGTGGTTAAGCATTGGAGCAGGATTTCCAGGGCAGTGGAGGAGTCAATCCCTGAAGGTGTTCAAAAACGGGTAGACGTGGTAATTCTCCATATGGTTTAGAGGGAGTGAGGATAATCGGTCAAAGGTTGATGATCTCAGAGGTCTTTTCTGACCTTCATGATTCTGTGATTCCAAGATGTCTCAGTGGGAGTTCGAGTGAGAGGCAACCCCTCCACCGTGGCAGACACAGTCACATTTTCATTTTGGTTTCCTGCAGGTTCGAAAAGTCTCCAATGAAATTGCTCACACGGCCAACGAGAACGTCACTGCAGACCGGCAGCTCTCGCTGGTCTTCATGCAATGGGGCCAGTGGGTCAACCACGACATAGACTTGGCCCCTGCCAGTGGGGAAGGAGCCAGCCTGGAGCTCCAGTGCCATACCAGCTGTGCCTTCAAGCCCCCCTGCTTCCCCATTAAGGTACCCTGACTCTCACCTGTCTCACCATCTCTTACAGCAGCAAAAATGAAACCACAGGGCTTTCTGAGGCATCACTTGGCTTGTTTGCTTTAGTTCCCCCCTGATGACCCGCGGGCGCTGAGCCCCAACACCTGCATGCCGTTTGTGCAGTCGGCCTCCGCGTGCAGTCCCGGCGCGTTCCGGCGGGAGCAGCTCAACGCCGCCACGTCCTTCATCGACGCCAGCACCGTCTACGGCAGCGACGACGCCCTGGCCAGGAGCCTGAGGAACCTCAGCAGCCAGCTGGGCCTCATGGCTGTGAACCAGCTCTACTGGGACGCGGGGCTGGAGCTGCTGCCCTTCGAGAACACGACGCACAGCGTTTGTGTGCTCACCAACAGGAGCGCCAACATCCCCTGCTTTAAAGCAGGTAAGGTGCAGCTGGGGGGTTTCAGTGGGTCATGATGTTATGAATATGAACAAGGCCAAAGTTTCTCCAGAGAAAGAGGTTCTTGTTTATTAAAATAGCTACAAGGAATGAAATGCCCAGGATAAGCCCAGGCACCCACACAGTGAGCCAAAAATGAAACAGTGCGCTGACCCCAAGTGCACTGGGTTCTCCCAAACAAAAAGTATCCAAAAAGAAGAAGAACCCTGACCCAACTGAACGCCCCACATTTATAGTCCCCTTCAAATCCGGCATTGGTGCATTTTGGATCTGCATGACGATTGGTCCATTTGCAGGCTTCTCATTGGTCTTTACCGCTATTCATTCTGGACCAATCGTTTCTGCAGGGCGTCAAATGATTGGTCAGATCTTTCATCCAATCTCTCTTCGACCTTGCCTTGCCCCATCAGAACCCTGTTTCACCAAACCCTGGACCCTTCTAGCACATTCTAATAAGCCCCTCCTTTTAACATATTACAAATAATAGAACATAATTAATACAATATAATTGAACTATATCCTATTTTAACTTAGCTTAACTTTTACCTATAACAATGAAGTCAAAAAGGGACAAGTATCTCTGTATGGGATCCTTGCAGGTCCCTTCCAACAGAGGATATTCTGTGATTCTGTGATATTTGAATGAGGCACTTCAAGACATGACTACGTAAGGGAATCTTCCCCCCAGTTAGAAAAGAAAAATAATCAAGCAACAATCGATTAATAAACATAAACATTATTTTAACTTCCCCAAAATTATAGCAATTTGTTCTTGCTTTATAAAGTCTTTTCAAAAACATGAGAAATTTTCAATAGAATAGCCACCAGTGTTTAAAACTTCTCTGAAGCTTTTTTTCATCTACCTAGAATTCACCATTCACTTGAATGCCAATTGTCAGGTTGTCAGTGCTGACTGAGAAAGCTGGGGCTGTTCAGCCTGGAGAAGAGTGGGTTGTGTGGAGACCTCACAGCACCCTCCTGGATCTGGAGGGACTACAGGGATCCTGGAGAGAGACTGCATTAGTAACTGTAGTGGGAGGACAAAGGGGTATGGCTTCACATTGAAAGAGAATAGATTAAATTAGATATGCAGAAGAAATTCTTCCCTGTGAGGGTGGTGAAGCCTTGGCAAAGGTTGCCCAGAGCAGCTGTGGCTGCCCCATCCCTGGAAGTGTCCAGGGTGAGGCTGAATGGGGCTTGGAGCAACCTGGGGTAGTGGAAGGTTGAAATGGGATGGGCTTTAAAGTCCCTTCCATTCTGTGATTTTATGATTCAGTTTTCACCCAATCAAGACTAACAGTTAAACACTCTTAAGAAATCTAGTTAATTAATTAATTAACTAACCCACTCTACATCAGAAGAAAAGTCTAGACTAGTATGAAATTAAAAAAATACTAAAGACAAACACAGAACTTATTCAAATTTGAAGTGATCCATCACAGGAATAACATTTAAAAAAACATTATAAATGTGAAGCTTGCAAAATCAATCATAAGTGTACAGAGTGTTCTCATTTCCTCATTCTCTGCCTGTGAGAAGGGCTCCTTGCTGAGTGAGGAGATGCTCAGTGCTTCTTCCATCATCTCACAGAGGGTCTTCAGTGAGTGCCCTCCAGTTCTCATAAAATCACAGAAGGGTTTGGCATGGAAGAGAACTTAAAGACCATCCTGTTCCACCTCCTGGCATGGGCAGGGACACCTTTCACTGTCCCAGGTTGCTCCAAGCCCCATCCAGCCTGGCCTTGTGCACTTCCAGGGATGGGGCAGACACAGCATTATTGCCAGAAACATCATCACTTGTTACTTGACTGTCCTAACACCAAAACTTGCTTCTGAAATTGAAAGAACTGTACAAAATTCATAAAATATTTTCATTGTAGGTGACAAACGGGTGACAGAAAACCTGGGACTCTCTGCAATGCACACTCTCTTTGTCCGAGAGCACAATCGCCTGGCTAGGGAGCTGAGGAAATTAAATCCTCACTGGGATGGGGAAAAGCTTTACCAGGAGAGTCGAAAGATTGTGATTGCCATAAACCAGGTACTGATTACTCTTAACTGTTTATCATCCTATTCTTAACTGTTTATCATCCACAAACTTAGAAATGGTTTTTCTGTCAGGCTAAAGGAGGAAAATGTTTTGCCAAATCAGTGGAGTTATTTTTGGAAGTTGGAAATTGTGAATGAGGATAGTCCATCTGAGACAGCATGGATATCCAGAGCTTTTTTATGAGCCATGCTACTAATCTATCAATTATTTATTATATTAATGCATAAATTAATTATTAGATAAAATAATTTCACATTTTAAAATAATTTCTATCCATTATGCCAAACTTATTCCATCACTACAGCTCTTTTTTCTGAAGATTTTAATGAATTCTGCTGCAGAGAGTCCATGTTCATTGTCTGCACTTGACTTCTGATCCCATTTCTGCTGCAGCTGCTGGTAACTTGCTGTGCTCTTGTGGTTTTTCAGATCGTAACATACAGAGATTACCTCCCACTCCTGCTGGCTGAGGAGACCAGCAGGTGGATCCCTTTGTACAGTGGTTACAATGAAAAGGTGGATCCGAGGGCCTCAAATGTTTTCTCCCTGGCTTTCCGATTCGGCCACACATCGGTGCAGCCTTTTGTGTCCCGTTTGAATGAGAGCTTTCAGCCTTTGTGCTCCTCCTCCCACGTCCCTCTGCATTTGACCTTCTGTGCTCCATGGAGAATTGTAATGGAAGGTAAGAACATGGAGCAGTGGTCCTGGTCTGGTCCTGGGGTGGAGATCAGCTGGTCAGGCACACAGAATTATGGAATCCCAGAATCATTTAGGTTGGAAAAGATTTACAAGACCATCAAGTCTGTGACCCCTGCCTTGTCACCCAGCCCAGAGCCCTGAGCAGCATGTTCAGTCATTCCTTGGACCCCTCCCTCCCAGCTCAGCAAGACATGACAGTAGAGTGTTCGAAATCCACTCGGACAGTGCAGCTGCTCCCGTGCTCCAGGAGGCAGGAGACTCCCTGTGCCAAATGTCCATCCACCAAAGTGGATGCCAATCAAAGCTCTTATATCCCCCTATAACCAGGAGACATGGACAGAGGGTGATGCATCCAGTTTAACTGAACTAAAGCAGCATCATTTCTTCCTAGAGGTGCCCATCCCTCTTCCTCGCTCTAACTGGAGTTGTGGGGTCCTGCTATTACACAGCTGAGATCTCCAGATAAGTCTTTCTGAAGAAGACTGAGATCTCTTCCAAAATGGGTTAACTAGTCATGAGAAATATAATTACAGTAGTGCAGCCAATTTTCCTGGTTTTGCTCATACTGTCTCCTTAATTGTTATGAAAAAGATGTGGACTGTCAGACATTATGCTATCACTACATTTAATGTTCTAATAAATGTCTGTCAACTAATAGTGAATTACAAGCAAAATTCATTGCAAAACCTAAAACCTTGGAGAGACCCCGAAGCACCAGGACATAATGGAGCCTGGCAGGCTGAGAAGCAGACTTAGAAAGGGACTGGTGGATGGCAAGTGGATTTAGGAGTGTGGAAGGAAAAGCTAAGGGATGGGGAGGGATAAGGAATTTAGTTACTATGTGGGGCTTTATTTACTGGCACCTGCAGACATGCACAGGTTCATACAGGTAGCCCTGTGAGGGTGCCCAGAGCAGCTGTGGCTGCCCCAGCGCTGGAAGTGTCCAGGGCCAGGCTGGACAGGGCTTGGAGCAACCAAGCTGGGACAGTGGGAGGTGTCCCTGCCCATGGCACAGGTGGAATGAGAGGGGCTTTAAGGTCCTTTCCAAACCAAACCACTCTGTGATTCTATGATTCTGTGATTCCATGATTCTCTGATTCCATATACACACGGTGAAATGAAAATATGAAGATGAAAACCCCACCCAGCCCATAGTAGACTGTTTCAGCTGCATGAAAGGGATCCTCAAAGCTGCACCTTGGCACAAAAAATCTTTCCTTGCTTTGAAATGGCTGCAGGAGGCATCGACCCCCTGATCCGAGGAATGGTTGTGGACCATGCAAAACTGATGGAACAGAACCAGCTGCTCATTGAAGAGCTCCAGAACCACCTCTTTGAACAGACAGAGGTGATGGGTCTGGATCTAGGAGCAATGAACATGCAACGGGGAAGAGACCATGGCCTTCCAGGTAAGGAGACACAAGTCCACACCTCCTGTGAATGAGACCTTTTTTCCTTCTTCTGCTTCTTCCATGAATAGATTAAGTTTTTTCTATACTAATGGGAAGAACCCATTGATTTGAGGGTGAAGGATGGACAGACAGTCAAGCTCAGGGAATAAGAGGTTTCTGTATGATAAAAATCTTTTTGTAAGACATACGACAAGGACAAAAGGCTTAGAAATCAAAGATGATATTGGGGATAATGTAAGAAAGTGGGTGAGAGACTGAAAGTAGAGACACAAGTGACCAAATTAGGCTTTCACATGGGCTTGGACACCTGCCCTGTGATTTGTTCTTTGCCCACAACCTTGTCTTGTGTCCCAGACAAGCCAGAGTCCTGAGCAGAAGCGACTTGCACCCACAGGTGGCACTGCCCCAGGTGCTAGAGAAGAACAGGTGCTTTTGGATTAAACACAACCAAATTTCTTCTTTTCTAAGAATTTGATCTTAGAAATTTTGCCTCCCAAAGCTGCAAGGACTGATGCATTCACCCACAGCAGTAGAAAGATTTAACCAACAGGATGAGGTGTAGTCACAAAGATGACCCAAACTGTTTGTTTAGTGTACATATGAGAAAATATTTGAAAATGTGACATTTGTTGGGACTGCCCAGACAATAGTGCCTTCCAGATCCTTTAATACAATAAGAAGCAGGCAGTTCTCATGGGCCAGGAAAGGTGCTTTGGAGATGTGGTGGTGAGTCCTGGTCATCTACTGCTCCTGCTTTTTTAGGTTACAATGCCTGGAGGGGCTTTTGTGGGCTCTCCCAACCCCAAACTGTAGAAGAACTATCTGAGGTACTGGGCAATCCCAAACTAGCCAAGAAGTTCATGAATGTGTATGGGACACCGTACAATATTGACCTGTGGATTGGGGCAGTTGCAGAGCCCGTGGTTCCCCAGGGCAGAGTTGGGCCCCTCCTGTCCTGCATTATTGGCACCCAGTTCAGGAACCTGCGAGATGGGGACAGGTGAGAGATACATTCCTGTGGCTTTTTTTAGGGGGTAAATGCTGACATTTCCTGTGACACAATAATCCAACCCATTCACAGCACTCCAGGGAGTGCTCCCAGCCAGGCTCATCCTTTAATTTCAGCCCAGTTGCCAAAGGATGTTTTTGTCAGCCTGTTTCTCTCGATTCATGTGGCTGGGGAGTACCAGCTTCAGGTCATGGGGGATCTGCTGTGGCCTCTGCCTGAGGTGTCTTTTGCTCTCAGGGCATAAATCCCTGCATCCCAGCAGTCTGCTGATGCTGTGTGGAAGAGGCAGGCTCTCTGTACTGGCAGAACCCAGATCTGGCCACACTGGAGACACCTCTTTCTAAAGGGGTGTTCCTAGGGAAGGTGGATTAAGGACCATTCAGACTTACCTTGGTTAGGTTCTCAGCAAGTAACCAGAGATTATAAACTGCTTCTGAAAATTTCATTGCAGATTCTGGTGGGAAAACCCAGGAGTTTTCACTCCACAACAGTTGCAAGCATTGAGAAAAATCTCAGTGTCAAGGGTGATCTGTGACAATACTCATATCAAAAAGATACCCAGGGATGTGTTCAAGATCAACACTTATCCTGAGGACTTCACTGATTGCCAAGAGATTGATGTGCTCGACCTCTCATCCTGGAAAGACGAGCCTGAGAGTGCCACAAAAGGTACCAGTGGTCTAAGATCTGTCAAAAATAATAAATGTACTATTAGGTCTTTTCCACACCTAAAAAATTGAAAGAATTAAGGTTTCCACAGTGATTCTACCCCCAAAAGACGATGACTGTCCATTTAGCTACACTCAGACAGCACTGGAGGCAGAGGTGCTGTTAACTGTGTTTCCAGGCAATCCATCACTTTCATCATACCTTATTCCCTGCATCTTCCTTTCAAGCAGATGGGAAATCCCTCAAAATCCTGACTGTTCTGGACCTTGGGAATGTGTCCTCTAAAGACCTTATTTCATAGTCTTTTCTGACAGGAAAGGCGTTGATGAAAAAGCAACTAGAATTAGCCAACCTGCTCCAAAGTCTTACTGTGCTGCTCCAAGCTCCTGCTCTCTCCTCATCTTCCCCAAACCTTTAAATCAGTTTAAGGTATATCTGGAGTAGTTTTGATACTGTATGGCCTCACACACCAATAGCTGAACAAACCTGATCAAAGGTGTGCCACAGTAAAACAATGTCTTGGTCAGAGATGTGGACACTCAGGGTCCTACTAAAACACTCTTGACTATGGGTCTCCCAACTGAAATGATGTGGGAGAACAGAGGCTTGAAGAATGGACTGGACTAGATTGGATTATTTTTCCTTCTGACAACCCATTTACAGATGATCACAATACCTAGGGATCACCTACACTGTCCTTCTGCAAGGCACAGACAACAAAGCATCTCCATGCAGTTCCTGTATTGAGTTTGAGTAACTATTTGAGGGAAACACTGTTGTTTAAGACAGATATTTGCACTTAAAGGCTAAATTATGGTGGCTTCACCTCATTCTTTAGGACCTGAGTCCAGCTTACCTTCTCTCTATACAACAGAGGTTTTTTCATTTCTTTTTTTACCATATTTTTATGGTCACTAAAATGTGCTGAGCTGCTTCCAGTGGCTCTTTTCTCATCAGGCTTGGGGGAAGTCAAAGTGTTTGTGTAACCCAGAGACAGTTAAATTCCAGGGCTAAAAGCAGTTGTTAGAAGTTTAACCTTTTGAAATGTCAAGAAATTTTCCCCAAACCACTCATTCTAAGGCTGGAAGGACCACAATGTCTCAGAGGTGCAAGGATACAGGATGAGAAAAAGGTGGAAAGAACCAGTGTATCCAGGAAAGACTTTGTGCCTCTCAGCAGCTTTTTCTTGCTTTATTTTTCTTGCTTTTTATTTTCTTGCTTTATTTTTCTTGTAGTTTCTAATCCTACTCATCAGACCAGCGTTGGAAACCCCTAATGGTGGCACTGAGCTGCTCCTGGGAAACTCCTGCCTGGACATCAGGCTCCAGTGGCTGCTGCTGACTGAACATCTGCACATGGTTTCCCAGAGGGAAGCTCAAGACTATGCATTCTGTTTTATTTACTGTAATGTGATTTTTTAAAAAATATCATTTATTTGAAAAAAACTTTCAGTAATGTAAGTCTTCAGATGAAAGGGCAATGATATTTTATTTTCTGTTGCCCTAAAGAATTGATCAGAGGCTTTCTGACTCTCTAAAAATGTAATTATGACAAGATTTTTTACTTCTCATCCTGAATGGCTGTCAAACCTGCATGCTGGCATGCTTGCATTGCAAAATCAAACTCCTTATCCTTTTACCTGCTCAGAAATTAGCACATTCATGTAATCTTCACCAAAACTTTCCCAATCTCCTGGTTTTGCACAAGAGAAGGAGCTGTTTAGGCTGCTCCTAATCAGCAGTGAGATTTCAGCCTTTGAAGTCACTGAAGCATGGCAGGTGCATCTTGAAGCTTTGAAACAAGTTTTATTAAAATCCTACAGTGAATCTGTGTGGTTTGGGTATTCTGGGCAGTAATAAAACACATCCTTGTGCACTCACCTACAGTTGGCATCAATGACAGGCTGGGGACAGAGGGGTTGGAAATCCTTCTATCAGAAAAGGTCCTGGGGGAGCTGGTTGACAGTGGCTGAACAAGATCCCAAGTGTGTCCAGGTGGGCAAGAGCCCAATGGCACCTGGGCTGTGCCAGACACACTGTGACCAGCATGACCAGGGCAGTGCCTGTCCCCATCTGCTGGCACTGCTGAGACCTCACCTCAAATTCTGCGTTCAGTTTTGGGCCTCTCACTGCAAAAAAGACATTGAAAGGCTGGAGCATGTCCAGAGAAGGTGATGGAGCTGGGGAGGGTCTGGAGCCCAGGAGCAGCTGAGGGAGCTGGGCAGGGGCTCAGCCTGGAGCAAAGGAGGCTCAGGGGGCCCTTGTGGCTCTGCACAGCTCCTGACAGGAGGGCACAGCCGGGGGGTCGGGCTGTGCTCCAGGGAACAGGGACAGGAGCAGAGGGAACGGCCTCAGGCTGGGCCAGGGCAGCTCAGGGGGGACAGCAGCAGGAATTTCCCCATGGAAAGGGGGCTCAGCACTGCCAGGGGCTGCCCAGGGAGGTTTGGAATGCCCATCCCTGGAGGTGCCCAAGAAAGGGCTGGAGGTGGCACTCGGTGCTCTGGGCTGGTTGAGAAGGTGAGGATCAGTCACAGGTTTGACGCCATTGATCCTAGAGGGCTTTTCCAACCTTAATGATTCTGTGAATATGTGTGGGATTCTGTGTACGTCACACCTGTGACCAAAACAGTCTTTGGCAATGGTTCATAGCAGCACAAAAAAGCAAATCACATCGTGGCTGGTGGGCATCCTCTGACAGAGAAAACAGAAGGCTGGACTCAGAAATCAGGAGCTGCAGCTCCCAGTGTGTGTTTTAAAGATATAAAAGTTGTGCTAAAAATCATGAGGTTATCATAGAATCATCACAGAATTGCAGAATCAGTAAGGCTGGAAAAGAACTCCAAGATCATCGAGTCCATTAACCCAGCACAGCCAGGTCAACAGCTAAACCATGTCCCTAAGCACCAGATACACACATCTTTTGAACAGTTCCAGGGAACAGTTTTTTGAATAGTTCCATCTGGGTATAGCAAGGATATTAGGGAGCATACTCCTGCAATTTGCCTCTGGTTTCTGAACCCCCAGACATGTCCCTCTTGCACTTTGAAGATGTGCTCAGCCCTGAAAGTAAAATCTTCCACAGCTTAAAAGGAAAGCTAAATATGCCAAAGAAATATGCCAAGCCCTGTAGACACATGTAAGGTCTTTAATTCCCCTCTCCCAAAGCTGCCTTGGTTTCTGTCTCTCATGGCAGAGGTACCTCTCAAATTGTCCCCATGGAAGAGGAAGAAAACAGCACCATCTCCTGAGTGTATTCCAGGGCAATGTGGGCAACCCTCAAACCCCAGAACAGCCACTTCCCAGGCAGCGTGGTCACAGGCTTGGGATCAGTGCCTCCACCTTGTTGGATCTGAACAGGGAAAGGTGGTTATAAGCAGGCAGCAATGATGACAGGAAGGGCCCAGCTCTGCCTGGGGTCCAGCTGGTGGGACATTCTCAGCAATATGATTACACAGAAATGTCCAGCTGTCCATTGTGTGTCTGTCTCACTGGGTGGCAGCGAGAGTGGTGATCTCTAGGAGGAACAAAGAACATTCCCGTTGGAAGCTTCTCTTCTTGGTGGATGTTTTACCTGTCTCTGGTTTGTCAGTGTTGCAATCCACAATTGTCTCTGCTGCCAGACCTTCCTGTGGTTGTCATGGCCTCCCCTTCACTGTGGCACACACAGCTGGAGCTGGAAGATGGGATTGCTAATGGGAAGCTCCATTGGTCATTCCTGATATGCCCTGGTAGGCAGAGAGCATGGAGTCACGGACCTGCTCCGTCAGCTTGGGAACATCGTCTGGGCCCAGGCCCAGCGTCTCCACCTCGGGCAGGATCTGGATGATCATCTTGCCTGGAAGAACATGAGATGGAGAAAAAAAACCCCATGAGTGGTATGGAAGAGCCAGAGGCAGTACAGCAGGAGGGTTAGTGCCAACCAAGGAAATGCTCTCATTCCCACCCCAGTGGTGTGGGAGCCCAGTCACATCCCAAATGTACACAGCAAAAACCCAACCTGGACTTTGCCCATCCACTGAGAACATACGAATCATAAATATGGAAAGAGGTGAATCTCTCCTCCAACACAATGCAATATAGGATGGGTTTCATATAGGATAGGTTTTCACAGTGGTAAGGTCACAGAGTCTGTCTAGATCATGGGCAAAGAGATGTTTAATACAACACATCCAAACTGGCTGTTCTCTGTCTATGTATACCAAATTTAGCATGGTCCCTCCTTCTAGAAACACACTTTGGGATGAGAGAAATTGTGGCCAGGATTCCATGGTATGTTAGATTTCTCTGGGGAAGCATCTAAGCAATGGACTGTTGTAAACTGGAACATACTGGGGAGCTGCCATCATGCTCTCCTGTTCTGGCACCAAGAGTTCCCATTTTGGGCCAGCGGAGACAAGACAGTGCCTGCACAGACAGGAACCTGGGGATCTGGGGAGAGCCTGTGATGTGTTATAATGTTCTTGCATGGCTTAACATGTGTGCCTGGAAAGAGATCCAGCAGTCCTGTCAGCAGAACTGTGGGAAGGAGGCAAAACAAGCGTAGAGAAGAACTTCACAAAAGAAAAGAGTTTGTCATGTTGGATGGGGCTTGGAGCAATCTGGTCTAGTGGAAGATGGTAAGGTGTGGAATGAAATGAGCTTCAAGTCCCTTCCAACCTAAATCTTTTTGTGATTCCATGATTCTGTGTTACCTGCCTACACACCTTACACCCAAAGTCAGGCTGGTACTTCACTTCACTTGCTCCTACTAAAAGATCAGAGTGATGACAAGGCTGTGCTGAAAATTCAGGTCTCTTGGGAACAGACTGCCAGCAAGCACCAGACATGTTCCATGAATGACAGTGTCCAACACAGGCACAGAGCCAGGCTTTCAGTGCAGCCAGAGCACTGCGGACACAGGGAGCTGTCCTGACCCACGGAGCTGCTCGGCGTGCAGGAATCTTGACCACCATCTTCAGAATCAGCTCTGGCAAAACTTCCAGATGGGGGAAGTGGAAAAGTACAAGGATTCTTTCTTCAGCAGTTCAGGTCCTGACTGTTAAACAGCCATTTGAAAAATGGCTCAGAGATCTGCTGATAGTGGAATTAGCTAACCATGAATTCCCAGGGTGACTGAAGTTGTATAGAGGCAAATATATATGTGACTGCAGAAAGTCTTTCTTAAATACCTCAGGAAATTCTTGGAATCTCCATCCTTGGAGTAAATACATTTTCTGGACTGGTCACAAAGCTAACTCATCTGTCTTTAGACCTGGCCTTGCTTAAAGCAAAATGTTCAGCTTTTTCCAAGGTCCCTCCCCACAAGGTTATGCTCTGATTTCCCAGAGCATGGATGAGAAGGAAAAGGAACAGTCTGGCAGAATCCCTGGTCATGGTCCTATTGACTCTCAAGTGGGGGAACACTTCCAGATCCAAAAGACTTTTGTGTGTGAACAGGGAGAGGATAAATCCAGCAGGCGAAAGATGACCGGAAACGCAATTCCATATTTATCATTTCCAGGTGTCTGCTTGCAAGGGAATGACTACACCCAGGCACAACAATGGGAGGAATGAGAATTTCAGATGTAGATCCTCCCCTTAAGGAACACCAGGGATGGCCTGGGAAAGAGTGGCAAGTGGCAGAAGTCCATTTTAAGGTGGGTGGTAGCTAAGGGAGAGAAGGAACACGATGGGTTACTTTTCTCTGTTGGTATTTGTACCATATTTTTCTGCATTTTCCTTCTGAAGTCCAAGACCTGTGTTATTTTTTCCCCTAAAATTTTATCAGTGGCCAATTGAAATTTTTGTTACCATAAATGTTTCCTAGCTCTCCATGCACCTGCAGACCCAAGGGCAGTCGGGGTGGGGGTCAGGGGCAGGACTCTGCTGCTTCTCCAAGTTCTCTTGGACAGGTATTGGACAAGCAGTGAGAAATCCATGGGGAGAGAAAAAAGTGATGCCTGAAATGTCCCATTTCACCCCAAGATGACAGAAACTGCTGTTTTCTGGGTGCCATCTCCATATTAAATGTGGTCCTCTGCCCACCCCAGTCATGGCTCCAAGGACTGAGCTTACATCACCACTCTATTCTTTGCCCCAGGTCATCCTCACCTGGTGTAAATTTCTTCTCCTTCTGGTTGTAGAAGTTGTTGTAGGATGACAACACTACAGGAATAATGGGGACCTGGAGGGGAGGCAGTCTACAATGAATATGCACATCTCCTTGTCCTTTCTCCAAAATTCAACTAATGTTTTCAGGGCAATTCTGCACCTTGTTGATAATTATCACCATCAGTGTCACAGCAGACACTCAGAGGATTATTTGAATATTTAGATAATTTAACTGTATCACCCCATATCCTTGGATTTTGTATTTTCATCTCTGTATTTAGGCCAACAACAGTGGATTGTCAAATTTCTATCTACAGAGGCCAGCTCAGCAGAAACTTCCCTGTGGAGGTCCAGGGCTCTTGTCAAGGTCCCCCCACTTTTATCACAAGCTATAACAAAGGTTTTTCACTTGCCTCTCTGTTTCTGAAACAGACCCCTCCTGTGCCACCTGCAAATCCCGAAGGCTCCTGGATATGTACACAATCCATAGGGAAGCCAGGGACCAGTACTCTGGTTTGCTGGTGGACCACAGGAGGCAAATCACACTCCAGGGGCAGAAGGAAGGTGGGTCTCACCTGGGCTTTCACAGCCAGCTGGAAGGCCCCACGTTTGAAGGGCAACATGGAGCCACCATGGTTGCGAGTTCCTTCAGGGAAGATCAAGACACGCAACTGCAGGAAGGAGAAGACATTAGGGCAGAAGGACCTCCAGGTACAATTCTAGGCCACTGCAGAGGGCCAGTGCCCTGGGGCTCATCTCTGTACCCCTGCCCTCCATTCCTGGGCACAGAACACACTGATACTCTCACTCTGTTCTGCTCGGTGCCCAGCCCAGAGACAAAGATCTCTTTCCACCCACATTCAGATTCCTGTTTTCCAGCGGCTCCTCATTGGACTCCTCCCCACTCACATTGTCCTTGTGTAGGGAGTGTGCCACCTCTGTCAGGGTGCCAATGGACTCTTCCCTCCTCTTGCGGTCAATGAAGATGACCCCTGAGAGCCAGCACGCCAGGCCGAACGTACCCATGTACAGGATCTCCTTCTTTGCAATGGGCACACAGCGCCTGGGCAATATCTCCATCATCACTGCAAGGGGACAGCCAGAGCAGAACAAATCATCACCTGCACTCAGGACTCCTCTAGATTCTGGGCAACAGCCCTCTGCTCTAGGGGGTGCCATGCCTGAAGCTTCATAGAATCCCTGGGGAATTTTGGGGTGCTCCCGACCATCCACTCAGGACTGGCACTGAAGGAGAGCAGCTATGAGAGGGCTGTGGTCAGCTGAGAGCCTTGTCCCCATTCCCTTGGAGAGGGTGATGCTGATGTAGCTTGAAAATGCCTCTGATACCCTGGAGACCAGCCCTGGCTTGGGGCTGGCTGGTGAAGGGCTCTGTAGCAGCCACTCCTGCCCTTCTGCCTGCCTGGAGCAGGAGACAGGATCACCACATACCCAGGATGTCAAGGGAGGTCTGGTGATTCAGCACCAGGACAAAAGGTTTCTTTGTCCTGAGGTTCTCCTTGCCCTTCACCACTATCTGAATGCCAAAGATGTATTTGAGTGGCATGGTCAATGTGCGCAAAAACCTGGAAAAGAGGAGTGGAAATTAGCCAAAGAGATGTTGAAATTTGGGACCAAACTTCACATCCAAGCCAGCCCACCTCACACTCTGCTTCTGCTGGTTTCCCACTGACGTGGCTTTGACCATGACTTGGAGAACAATTAGTGTCCCTCTGCAGCTAATTATTTAATTACCGAAGACAAATACACCTTGCAGGTTTCCCTCAAGCCACATGACCCACAAATGACCCAGCAACTACAGCTTCAGAAGTTGCACAGATCAACCAAATATTAGATAATACCCAGATTCACAGCACACCTTTGTACTCTGCTTTCCTCCCCACCTTGCTGGTTTGGGAATAGGGCTGCAGTAAACATGTGCCTAACCTTGCTGACTGTGGAAAGAGAGGGATTTGCCTTTAGGTGACATTAGGCTGCAACACTGGGAGTCTTATTTGAAGAGATATTGCTAAAATAATATATAAAAAAAAAAAATCAGGCACCAAAGTTAAGAGGTGAACAAAATTTCTCAAAGCAAAAGGCTGATGCTCAGTTTGGAGATATGAATTCCCTCTGAAGCATAAATGGAATAGTAAGTCCTGCTTCTGCAGCACTTCAGGAGGGTTCAAGCACTGTGGTACCATGTAGCAGAGTCATCTTTTTATCCTCACTCAGCCCAGGTTCCTGATTGCCACCACTGATCACTCCTGCTCATGCAGCCTCCAGGTGAGAGCACATCTTAGAGAGTCTGAATAGAATCTGGAGAGATAGGATGGGCAGCTATGGGATGGGCTGGGGGATCACCAGACCTGGGACACCAGGCTGTCACTGAGCTGATGGGAACACCAGCGCCCATGCAGGGGCCAGCACTGCACCATGGTGATGTCTCAGGTGTGCACTGGCCCAGAGTAGAAAATGGGAAGAGACCCTGGAGTGGCTTTTGCAACACAAGTTAGTAATAAAGTGCTTAGCCATGGGGAAGAGGGAAAGACCAAAGACCAGATGAGAGAGCTCTAGTAAAAACAGCAATATGTATTCCATCCAGGTTGGTGGCATTACCTGCTTTGGCAAATCTATGTCACCTTTTACATCCTTTCTTTCCCTAATTTGTTATTATTTTTATCAACCCCAAACCACTATTAAAACCCACACCCCTTCTCTGAATTACAGAGTCTCTCATCTCCCCAGATCATTATAAAACTGATCCCTCCCCTCCACAGCACACCCCCAGGACCCTCCAAATCAAAGCACTGGACAGAGTGGACTCTATCCATGCTCAGGGAAGAAAGGAGCCACAGACAACTTACATCATGTTTTCCACGTTACGTCCACGAGGAATACTGAGGATGGCAACTCCAATGCTTATGGTGAAGAGCCACAACTTGTAGAAGGTCATCTTGCAGAAGAATCTGAATGCAGGTTTCACCTGGTAGAGGACTAGAAAGGCAATGAGTAGACAGGTAAAGGGGTAGTGAAGGAAGAAAAGCTCCATCCTTCCAGCCCAGAGCATGTTGAGCAGAGCAGTGAATGAGTCACAAGCAGCTGGTGATGTAGAGCAGAGGTGAGACTCCCTCCATCAGCTGTGTGTGGGTGGTGCAAAGCTGGAATGAGGTTTGAGAGCGAGGCACAGCCAGGCTGTGCTCTCTGCACTCACCGTGGGAAGCTGGTTTAGCAACTGCACTGCAAGAGCTCCGGGAGGGCTGGACGGCAACAGGGCAAACACACCAGCAAAGCTGTCTGTGTGCAGGGCTGTGGGGCTGGCAGCGCTTGGAGAGCCCCTTCAGGGGGCTCTGGGAATAGAAACCCTGAGGAATTGTAAGAAACTTTAGTGGGGAAGAGCAGGATGTATTGGACAGCACAAACCCTGCCAAGATAAACTGTGGCCGCCTCATCTCTGGAAATGTCAAAGACCAGGTTGGGGCATGGAGCAACCTGAGATAGTGGAAGGTGTCCCTGCCCATGGCAGGGCTGGAACTAGATGATTTTTAAGTCCATTCCAGCCCAAACTGTTCCATGATTCCATGATTCTATGACCCCAGGCTGTCTCACTTTGTGCAAACATTGGTCTTCACCAAGCAAGATGGCTGCAGAGAAATCAGAAATCAGTATTTTCAGGGGAGAAAAACAGTCATCTGAGCAGTCAGACCCTACGCTATGCATCCAGGCACTGGAGGGACCAAACTGAGCAGCTGGACATTCCACATGCACAGTGGGAAAGGTGGGAAAAGTGCCACAAGTCTAGAGAAAAAAAAAAGCAAGAGCAGTGATTCCCAATGTTTTCCTGCCAAGAAGCAGATGCATGTTCAGACAACATCTGCATAAGCAAGGAGCAAATCAGGAAAATGCAGGTATAACCTGGGACAGCTCCAACTGCATTTCATCTCCTAAAACAACTGCATGAAAAGGAACTTTGCAATAGCCAGAATGACTGGGCTGAAAAACAAATGTTTCATGATTTATCATCTACACACCAGGCTTTGCTCTAGGAGCTGGCCCTTCAAAGGAGCAATAATTCTCAATTCCAGCCAGGTCTGAGAGCTGCAGATTCTCAAAAGGGAATAGCCCAAGGACCCATAAAACCACAATGACCATCACCCAAAACCGAAAGAACAAAGTCAAATCCTTCACATCAGTAAAATGGGCAAGACTCAGTGATATTTCCTGAAGAAATATCTGAAGAAAGACATAATAATATAGAAAGACATTGCCTGTGCTCCCTGCTCCTCTGTCTTAGCCACGGACCATTCTTCTCCTGATTTTCATTGGAAAACTGAAGAGAGGTGACTGCAGCCTCTCCGCTCAGCTCTCCCAAGGCTTCCCTGCAACCACAGGAGAGGCAGCCAAAGCAAAGAGCTTCTCCACAGCCTCTGAACTGTCCCTGCACCAGCACATGGACACTACAAGAGCCCCATGTGTGCACACTGGGACCCTCTGAACTGGTGCTTGCAGAGACCAGGTCCCTGGGGGAGCCAGAGGTTAGAGAAAAACCACGGCTTCTTCCAGCTTCTCCAAGGTTTGATCCAGCAAATAGTTCCCTTTCTATGTCTGTCAACCTTTCCTGTAACTCATCTGCACAAAATTGTGGCCTTTTGCAACTAGGAGGAGGTTGATTTGATGCACAACTGGTTCATCTTGACCTGCCAGAAAGAGGTTTCTAAAATGTAATGCCAGTGAAAGGAGTGGAATGGCTGTCTTGCACTAATGGCAGTGGTTTCCAAACCAGGGTGCTGTTGTGAGGCTCCTGCTGTAGAAGGACATCAGGAGGTTTGCAGGTCAACCAGCTACTCACAGCAGGGTTAATTGAAAATCCAGGGAGCTTGCTCAAGGCCTAGATAGTTTGGAAGAGTACCCAAGATTTGAGATCCCAAGATTTCTCTCATCCCTGTGTCTGCATCACATCACTATCACAGGGAATAATGTTTGTCTTTGTCTGAAGGTTACTTCCTTTCTTGTAACCTGCATCTGTTACCTCTTGTCCTTCCCCTCTGAGCCCCTGGGAAGTGTCCACCTTCACAGCTCCTCCTTAGAGAGACATAAATCACTCCCACTCTCATTCTTCAGACTGAGCAGATCCAGCTTTCTCAGCCTGTCTCTGCACCCCACTGACCACCTTGGTGGGCATCCACTGAGGAAAAATGTACTTGGCACTGGGAGAAGGACCTGACAGGATGAACTAGGGACGGACATGCAGCTGGAGGAGGCTGCTGGTGAGAAAGAAAGTGAATGAGGCCTCAGCAGAGCTGGGAGGGAGAGATGCCCTCCTGAAACCAGCAGCAGAGGTTGATCAAGGCAAACCATCCCATCCCAGCTCCTGCAGGAGGCAGCCCCACCTCAGGAGCTCCACTGACCAAGGCAGGTACATGCCAGGCACCCTGTGGATAGTCCCCATGTTGCTGTACCAGCACTGCATATCTTTGATCAAGTTGATAAATAAGTCAAATTGTCCAAATTTCAGCTTGGCTAGAAAGAAAAAATCATCTGTCTGTGCTCAGTGCACACAGAGGGGCTGCAGGTGCTTTTGAGCCAGTCACATCCTCCCCCAGAGGGGAACTGCTGAATTTGACAGGTATTGAATGATACTCTGCCCCAGGTGGGCTGAGCAGACACACAGCTATGCCACAATTAGACAACCAGGATGGCAAACCAGAGCTGGAGACACTGGGACACCCCAGCCAATACCTCCTACCCATCAGTGCTGACTTTCACACAGGAGTTGGGGTCAGAGGCTTCAGCAAGAAATACCTTCTTTCATGAACAACACACAGCTTCTGGAACTGCCCTTTCCCAATATTCCCACAGAAAACCTGCCACCATCCTCCACTCATGTATGGTTGCTGCACCTTTTATGAAATGTAAAGAACATTTTGGCCTCAGCCCAAAATTGCAATTTATTAAGCAATACTAGGAATATAGCAGATTACAGAGGAAGGAGAAAGTGGGTTTGATCCCTTCCAGGAAAAGGCAAAAAGCTGGATTGAAATCAGAATAGTTACTACTTTCTTGTATGTTCAGATTGTTTTTATCTTTGCCAGGCCACATCCCACCAGCTCTACAGGCCAGTGCTGAGTAACTTTGGCTCATGCCAGGCCTCAGGAATCATTTGTCACAGGTTTCTGTCACATCAGAGGATGTTTTGGGCATTCTGGACTATGAGAAATAATAGTGAGAAAACTCTCACCCATATGGCAAATTTCTTCCTTCCATATTGGAGCAAAACCTGACACAGGGGATTTTAGGACAGTGTGTTTGGGGTGCAGGACAGCTATTTCTTCTTCTGTCAGAGGCATCCTACCATTAATACATTTTCTCTGAAAACTGATGAATTTATTTCTTTCAAACAAAAAAATTGGAGAACAAAAAATCTACTGTTATTCCAATGCCTTGATCTGTCTTTGGGGGTTGAAAATTTTAAAAGAAAGGTCAAAAACATGTTTGATGGTAAATCTTGGTGAAGCATTGTGTGGTTCCATGGCCTAAGCCAGCAGCTGGTGTGACTTGGGATCAGCCTCTGGACAACTCATTTCACTTGGCTTTGTGATACTGAGTGATTTCACAGATCTGGGATATCTCTTCACTAAGTTCTTTTATTCCTGGGCTGCATCCCACTTCAGGCTTCATGCAAATCAAGCTGAGCAAATGACAGAACTGTGCCCAAACGTTGCAGGCAGTGAAAGCATAAACACAGTAAAAATTAATAATCCACCTCAGCAGCTTCCCAACTCTGGACATCTGGGAAATCCTCAGCATTCAGCATTTAAAGTCACCAGAATCTTTTTCTAGAGGAGATAAAAAGCATTGTGTTAATAGATAAGAACCTGAAATATCTCCCTGATACCTTGTGGGATTTGTTTCCACAGTTTAGGCTGGAAAGGAGGGATCAAAATTTGGTATTATGAAAGTGTGGCAGGACCTGACTGTCAGGGGAAAGCAAGGATGTTTTGCTTGGAAAATACACAGGAACAGCTTGCACTTCTCCAGGGAGAGCCACTCTTCCCTACATCTACTTCCCAGGGATTTCAGGGAGCATTTTGGAAGGAGTTAGATCTTAAGAATTTTACAAATCTTAAAGGCAGGTAAGAGAAATAGTGTAAAAATAGGTGACAACTGTACAAGCAGAGATCAAAACCAGAAGCCCTTCTATAGACTGGGAATTCATTTTCAAATGCTGAGTTGCTTTTGGCCTTACAAGGATGTGCTAACAAACAGCATCTTGACAGACAGACAGAGAGAGCCTTCCCAGTCTGGGCATTGTTTCCCGTGGAGTAAACCCTGGCATCACTAGTGAAGAACTAAATGGAAAGTCTATTAATCAGAAAAAAGTCCCAGAATTCCAGAACGGTTCAGGCTGGGCAGGGGCCCAGAGGGTCCCTGGTGCCACCCATCAGCTCGGGCAGGGCCATCCCCGAGCACAGGGCACAGCATTGTGTGCACAGGGCTCTGCAGGATCCCCAGTGCTGAGGGAGACTCCAGCCCCTCCCTGGGCAGCCTGCTCAGGGCTGGGCACTGCCCAGGGCACAAGTTGTGCCTCCTGGGCAGGGGCAGTGCTGGGCTCAGGCCCTGCCCGTGGCTCTGGTGCCGCTGCTGGGCCTGGAGCAGAGCCTGGGCCCTGCTCTGCCCCTCCCTGCACACAGGGACAGCCAGGCCTGAGGGCCCCTCTCAGCTGGGGCTCCTCTCCAGCCTGAGCAGCCCCGGCTCCCTCAGCTTTTCCTTGTTAGAAAAAAAATCTCAGAATAGGGCACTTGGCTTGCTCTGCCAGAAAATCTGCATTTTGTAGAAGCCACTCTAAGTACACCTAGTGAACTGGAGCATCTAAAGCTGTACCTGGCACACAGGTCCAGCTCCATGTTAGGGAACTCAGTTTTAAACCCCAGGGTCTGGCTTTCACAGGTGTCTGCAGGCATGACCTGCTGCGGTTTGCAGATCATACCTTGCTCCTCGGTGCTCTTTGACTTCCAGGGTCTGAGGTCCAGCTTTGGGATCTGACTGCAGCTCACAAAGCCATGGGGATATCTGTTAGCCTGGAAGATATTCCTTGATACTTTAGTGATGTGGGTATTGTCACATATTATTCGTGACAAGGAGATTTTGGCCAGTGAACGGCGCTGGCAAGGAGTGAAAACCCCAGGGTTCTGCCACCAAAACCTGAAGGAGAAAGAAGACACAACAGATTTTTGCCTTCTGCCTTCTTCACACTGATGACTCCCACAATATTAATTCCCATTAACACTAATTTCTTCTGCCAAGAACAAATTTGAATTTATATTATTTAAATCAAGAGCCCTGACTCGACAATTGGATAATTGTCAGTCTCACAATCTGAAGGTCATGAGTTTGATGCTCCATTTATCGTCGGCCAGGGTCTGTGCACAAATCACAAACAGGATGGGACTGCTGAGGACGCCGTCTCAAGCTGTTGTATTTTCCAGCATCAGTCTCATTACATGGTGATGACAATGGGAAGATGCCAGCAGCAGACAAAGAACTTAAGGTTACAACTTACTTTAAAAGTTTTTTGACCAATCACACAGTGCAAAAGCAGACTGACAGCAGTTCTATCCAATCACTATAAACACATGTACCTGTGGTTAAAACAATGCTCGCTTCTTTCGAATAAAAGACCTGCTTGTAAGCCTTGAGAGACAATGCACAGAGCTCCATTATTAAGGTTAGAATTTCCTAACATCTGGCTAGATGTACTTTGCTGTAGCTTAGGGAGTTATTCTAGACAAGCATTAATACACAGACCATTGTTCTATTTGTCCTTACTTTTCTACTTCTCATATAATTTTTCTGCTGAAAAACCTTATGACTACTGCTTAGCTCCAATCACAGTTCTGCTGTCTCTGAGGCCTGCCTTTTGCAGCTTTCCCAAAACCCTCTGATTTTAAAGAGTCCCACAATTATACCTTGCTTTTCTTTTGGCCATGGACAGGTAACAAAGATGCAATTTAATTAATTGTCCTCAGATGAGGCACAGGTACCCTCTTTCAAATAGGAAAGTTTGCACAGACTGTACACAGGCTATGGCCACAGCCAAATGAGTGCCATGTTGGAACAAGCCCTGTAATTATTCAATTTTTTAGAAAAAGGTTTGTTTCCAGCCATAAGAACAGGATTTCTAGATGTGCAACAGACTGTTTGACCCTAAGTTCCTCATCCTGGAGTTTCAGCTTGTACTAAGTCTTTCTCAGCAGAAGTGTTTCCCAGAAACATGGGTTGTGATCCCATATTCAGGCAATATTGCTGGCAGGTACAGGGATCTTGCTTCAGAATTCCAGCATAAAATGGGGAATGTAACTCACTGCTGCACCTGAAGCCCCTGAGCAACCTCAAGGAGGAGGAGGAGGAGCTCAGGTGTGTTGAAACCTCAGCAATGCTGAAGTGATTTTGGCTGACAAGAAAACCCCAACCCACCACATCCATCACAAGCAAAAATCAAACACTGCCACATGTGCTCTGAGGTTGGGACACCCAGTTCTCCTCTCACCTGTCCCCATCACGAATGTTCCTGAACTGGGTGCCAATGAGACAGGCCATGAGAGGCCCCACCCGGCCTCCTTTCACAAAGGGCTCTGCAAGGGCCCCAATCCAGATGTCAATATTCTTTGGTGTCCCATAGAGCTTCAGGAATTTCCTTGCCAGGTTCTGATTCCTCAACACGTGCCCGAGTGACTCCACTCCAGAGGGCTGTGAGAGCCTGCAGAATTTTCTCCAGGAGTTGTAACCTGCAAGCAGTTGAATGTCAGAGCAGATAGAGCAGTGATGTACTACCTCCCCGAAAAGATTTTTCCCTCTCCTTCTCAAAACTGGGACACTAGTAAGGCACCAAAATGTTTAAAACATTTTTCTATATTTCTGTTAAAGCTACTGCCTTCCCACTCCTCCAGAGCCAGCTCCCCCTGTCTGTTTTTGGAGTGCCATGTATTTGCAGGTGGGAGCTGTACCACCACCATCCACCTCCACTCAGCAGGGATGCAACAGATGCTGACTTCACTGAAAGAGAACGTGGACAAAATGTTGATGGCCCCTCTCTCTGTACAACAGGAGAATGACCAAGTCCTTCTCCACAGCTGGTCCCTGTCCAGCCATGGGGACAAGCCACCCACTCCACACAGCCCAAGTTACTTCAGCCACCAGACTTTGCCAGCTGGACTAATTTTTCTGGACTGTAAACAGCCAAAAATCCACTGTGCCACAAGTGGTGCATAATTCTGCATCTTGGTGGAGGAGATGAGATGATGCTGCAGCAAACACCTCTGCTGTTAGCAGGATGTCATGGAATCACGGAACAATTTGGATTGGAAGGGATAATAAAGTTCATCTCATTCCACCCACTGCCATGAGCAGGGACACCTTCTGCTATCCCAGGTTGCTCCAAGCCCTGTTCAGCCTGGCCTTGAGCACTTGCAGGATTGGAGCAGCCACAGCTTCTCTGGGCAACCTGTACCAGGGCCTCACCAACCTGACAGGAAAAATTTTTCCTGATATCCATTCCAAACCTACTGTCTTATGTCTAAAAAACATGGAGCATTGGGAGCAAAAGACACAGCATATGGTGCCTAGATGACACTACTATCAAACATTTCCAGGACACTGAGAATTTGCTCAATCGGAAAATTAATTAGGGAGGGATTTTGACCTTGCTATGCCATCACCACCTTCGTGGATGTCTAATATAAAGGGGTACAGCACTCATAGGTGGGTTGAGACCTAAAGCTAAGCCCAAATTCACTAGGAACACATGTTACTCCCACCATGTCAGGTCTGGAAACCCAGGATTTGTAGTTCTGATCAGGTCTGCATGATGGTGTTTCTCAATAAAGCATGGAAAAATCACAACCTTATGTTGTGGCCAAGGCAGAGCAATCCTGTGAGCTGATGATGCCTCTGGATGTACTGCAAAGCCTCTGACTGGGCTTAAAACCCATGTATGCAGCTCAGTTTTCATCTCAGTTTCAAACAGGAGCCCTATTGCATCTCTCAGGATGTTGCTTACACAGCAGCTCTGGGCTCTTACCTCAGCATAATGACACTGTTGTGTAAGGACCCACTCAGGAGCCAGCTCTGAAGTGCTATCAACAATCTATTTCTCAAGACCATCTTGCAATGCCATTACACTGGTTTTGCACCTTGAAGAGCCCTGAGAGTGGTTCTGACATGCTTGGTTGTTTTTTTTTTCTCTGGGACACAGATTTAGTAAAGAAATTATGAAGAGATTTTCTTTACATATTGGAAACTGCTCTTCCAGTCATGCGTGGCTGGGCTGGACCCTACAGATGGTTGCAGAGAAGCCACAGAGGACTTTCAGCCCTAATTCCACTCCTGCAAACTTGTTGCTGAACTATTTTACCATTTTTTTCACTTGGACAATAGAAACAAGTCAATCACTGAACACCAAGCTCTGGTCTGTGCAATGAGCTATGTATTGCCTCCACGTCTCTCATGCAGGTTCAGCCAGGCTTTGCCTTCAGTGCTCAACCTCCACCCACTTACCTGTGGTGGTTCAGAAACAAGGAAAAAGTTTGGGAAAGAGCATCACAGAATCACTGAATATCCTGCACTGGGAGAGATACATAAGAATTACTGAATCCAACTCCTGAGTAATTTCAGCCAAGCATGGGTTGGAGAAGCTTCTCAATGTTTAATCACAAAAATGCCTGATTTCCACTTGTTTTTCTTTGTAAGCTCTGCTCCCACAGCTCACTTACCTGGAAGGCCATGATCTCGGCTGCGCTGCATGTTGAGTGCAGCTAAATCAAACCCAATCCTCTCAACCTGCTCAAAGAGCCGGTCCCGGAGCTCGCCCACCACCATCTGCTGCTGCGTCATCAGCTTGGCCTGGTTGGCCATGAGGCTCCGGAGATAGGGATCAATCCCACCTGCACAGGTGGCACAGGGAAACTGGGATCAATTCCACCTGAAGCAGGGACATGTGAGCAGTGCAGGGAGGACAGTGTGTGGCTAAGAGGCCCCAGAGAGGGGAGCACAGCTCATATTTAGTTATAAGCTACTACATGAGAATCAATTTCCCTGCACTTTAAAGGATTAAGAAGAAAATACTTTGAATAATGTTCTTCAAGGCCACAGCAATGAAGTGATCAGACCACTTTGGAACATGATGGGCTGCCCTCATCTACAGGGGACAGTTCTGTTGGGACAATTCTGGCTGGTAGTAAAGGCCATTTAATACATTGAACACAAAACACTTTTAAATTTGGCTGAACCAGAAGTTCATCCAGAGAAGGCAAAAAAGACAAATGAAATAAACCCACACTGCAGAAAAGGATTTACCTTCTTGAATGATTCTCCAGACAGCAAAGAAGGAGGTTCTGAGCTGAATTTCAGGAGTTATGGGTCTGTAATATTCATCTAGGCGGCCAACAGTTGGAGGGATTGAGGCATGAGCAAAGCGAAAAGCCAAGGTGAAGACATTGGATATCCGAGGATCCACAGACTCGTTGTAGCCCCGGTAGCGAGGAATGAGCCTGTGGAACTTGCATCCCAACAGGAGAGGCAGGTAGTCCCTGTAAGTTATGATCTAGGGGGAAACAAGGAAAGGGTGAACTGTTAATGTCTTGGCCATCAGTTTCTGTGGGAGCAAAGATGATTTTCTTGTTCTCTGTGCCACAGCACTCTGGCAGGTCAGAGCAACATAATAATAGGTTGGACTCAATGATCTCAGAAGTCTTTTCTAATCTAATTGGTTCTGTGATTTTGTGAAGATAAAAGCCTGCCAAATCCTCCCCAATATTGGCTCCTTGTAACCACACCACTCCCATCAGGCAGGCAGAACTGCACCCTTCGTGCCTCAGATAGCAAAGATAACATCAGCAGATAACAGGGGTAGCACCACCCACGGGCAGCTCCCTGAGTCCTCCCACAGCAGAGATTTCCAGTCCTGCTCTCTTGTCTCTCTGGGATATTGAGGAGGCAGCACAATATAATTTAAAAAAGAAAAATCAAATTCTGTGTCAGTAGGAGAAAATGGACTAATTGTTTGAATACTGCATGAAGATGGAACCATTGATGTAAACACAATGATGGAGATGATGCTTTTTGGACAATCCTTTGAATGTTTGCCTTGCCCAACATGTTTTTTCAACGATACAATAATATTTAAATGGGCAGCATTTAAACATAAACATTTTGATATTCCTGTTTTTTATTTTTGTTAAACCAGCTCAGAAGACAGGCTTCAAAGGAAGTGCAGTGCCTTTGAAACCCCATGTCCCTTTCTCTCATAGGATCCAGGCTTTCCTGCCAACTGTAAAAAACCTCATCTGGCTTTGAGGCCATTCCTGCTTGAAACTGGAGGCTGGACAAGAGACTTTGGGAAGGCTCTCCCAAGCACAGAGGTGCTTGTGTGACCCCAGGACCCCATTCAGGGTCAAGTCTGGAGTAGTGTGTCAAGCTAGTCAAGATTGTGTGGGGTGGTCAAAGGGTGCAGCCCTGTCCCAAGGAGACACCATGATGGGCTCCACCAGCACACGGGGCTTCTTCATAGAATCCCAGAATGGTTTGGGTTGGAAAGGACCTTTAAGATCATTCCCATAGGCAGGGAATCATCAAGAGGAAGGGATTCACAACCTGAGGAATTTTAATCCAAATTTCCAGGACCGTTTTTTTCAGGTACAAAACAGTGGTTAGAAAAGCTTTTCCTCTGACTTTTCTGTCTGTTCCTCAAACAAAAATGTGCCAATAAAAACCTCATCAAGCACTTTGTAAATTTAACAGTAGAGGTATATAAAACATTCAGGGGCCCCCTCTGTGCTTGTCATTCCAGGTATCTCTGTGTGATTTTGCTTTGGTCAAAAGGGGCTGGAGGAAAGAATTTCGTCCTCTCACCCCTGAATCCTGCACCCTTTGGCCACCCTGCACTAGCAAAATCTAACACGTGAACCCTGTGAGACTGCAGGCAGAGCCAGGACAGGTGGGATGATGGCTGGTACCTGGATCATGGCTCCCAGGATCTTTCGTGCCTCCTGGTAGAGCCTCTCATCATTCCAGTGGGGATTGAGGCTTCTCAGCTTTCCAGCCAGGCGGTTGTGCTCCCGCACAAAGAGCGTGTGCATGCAGGCCAGCTCCAGCATCTCACTGGCACGAGTGTCACCTGGGAGGGGCACACATGACACTGGAGTGGGAAAGTCACATTGGGAAGCACACACAGAGGAATTTTTAGATGTCTCAATATTTGTGTTGTGAAGAAAGTGGGTAAGAAACACAGAGGAGGAGAGGGAAACCGAGGATCAGACAGCACCAGGCAAAAGCTGAATTTCTGCTGAGGCAACAAAAGCCAGGTGTTGTCCTGGCTGTGCTGAGAATAACAGAGAGGTGGGGAAAGTTTCAGTGAAGGGCTGGGAGCATTAACTTAAAAAGTTAAATACAAGTAGGTGTTCTCCAGGCTCCCATATCAGAGATGTTTGGTCTCACGGCTCGAGAGAGAAATGCAAATGGGCAAAGGGAAGTCAAGATGGCCAAGGAAGCTCTGAAACTCAGCAGGTCTCCTTCAAACCAGCTGAAACTGTGGCCAAAGCAAGGTGACAGTCACAAACAGGCTCTCTGGGGAGTAAAAGGAAAAGCAAAATGAGTCAACTTGGAGGAATAAACAAACAGCATCACAATAAAATATCAAATCTTTCTTCAAACATCTGGGGCAGGAAACGCAAGAGCAAGCAGGTGATGAGAGCATAGGCAAGCACTCAGAGAAAAGTAAACATGTTGTATTTAGTCCCCTTGTCCTACAGCAAATGGAGGCATTTGCTCCTGCACTTGGCACAGAGCCCCTTTCATCCACTCTCAAAGGCTGCCTGTGAGGGACTGCGGAAGGAGGAACAAATGCAGCACTGTCAGGTTTCCCTGAGCAGAATGCATCCAGACAGAGCTCCCAACAGAGCTCTGGGAGGAAACGTTGAGCCCTGGGAGGCAACTGCACATGTAAAACTCCCCCAGTTCTCAGGGACCGGAAAAGTCACAAATCAGACACTGAATTTTCAAAGGCGCTTCCGATGCAGCCTGAACTGATAAATTTTCCCATCAAAGAACTGATGGGTCTGTTCCAGCCACGGAACAGGAACTGCTCCTTGCTGAGAGTCTGCAGGGGCCAGAAGCCCCTCCTGGGAATTATCTGATGCTCCTGCCCACTCTGCTTCTCACTGAGCACCTGCCTTTGGCCACAGGTCCTGCGTGGCCCTCACCAAGGAGAGACCTGCACAGAACTGGGGGACCAGGTGAACACATGGAACAACGTATGGGACAGGTGGAATGCTGTGGGAGCCTGGAGGGAGAGGGAAACACCATGAGCTTTAAAGGAGAGAGCTGATGGATTCCAAGGACCATGGGGATGTTCAGAGGAACTTTGGCCAGATATAAAAGGCGCCAAGGGAATGGAAAGCAGCTCCACAGGTGATGAGACCTGTTGTGCCCTGAAGCTTTCTCCAGCACTGCCACAAGCATCCTGGTGTGGCCAGAGCCAGCAAGAGTCAGTTGAGAAATCCTGCTCTCCAAAAGAAATAGGCCATGGAGACACTAATTCATGAGGTATATCAGAAGCATCCATCTCTGGGGTCCCACAGGCTTGTGGAAAGTACTCCCAGTACTCCCTCAGCCTTCACAGTGGTGGGAACACACCTTAAAAGGCCATCTTGGTCAGGTATTGGCCTCATCCTCATTCCAGCTGGGATCCGAGCTCCTCTCAAAGTGCAGCAGGGACATGCAAATGTTTCCTGCTGTGGCCCAGCACAGTAGTTGCACATCTGTTCCCATCCTGCTGGGACGGAGACAGCCATGGAAGGACAAGTACAGACCAGCCATTGCCTCCAGGCCAGGCTGCCATTGCTGTGCCTGCTTGGGCACTCTGGGCCCTACACCAGAGCTGCTGAGCGTGGATGAGACACCTTCACTCCAGGTTTATCCTCACAAACAAGACTTGGAGAGGGTGAAGACCTTCTTCCTACCTAGCACAGCCTGTCCCAGTCTTTCATGATTTGCTCCATTCCATTTTCTATTTAAATAATAAAAACAAACAACTGAAGAAGTGAGCTGGAGATGGTGGAATTGCCTGCTCCAGATTCCAGGTTTGGGGTGCAAGCACCCAACTCACCTGCAAGAAAACAAGGGATTCGAGCCGGCCCGCTGGCCTTGAGGCAGGGCTCCTTCCTCATGGGGCCGAAGGGCATGTAGGCCCTGCCCCTGTCGGTGAAGTTGCGGTTCACAGCCAGGAGGCCGCTCTGGCTGCCGCGGTCCCGCAGCCGCTCAGCCAGGGCGGCCTCGCTGCCGTACACGACGCTGCCATCCAGGAAGGAGGTGAGGGCGTTGATCTGCTCTCGCACCGCCCGGGCCCACGGGCAGGCCGCCGCCGAGCGGAAGAAAGGGAGGCAATCCCTCCTGTTGGTGATCCGGGGGTCGTTGGGTGGGATCTGCAGATGGAGAAAAGGAAAATTCATGAAGGTGGAGCCAGGCAGGAGCCCTCTCACAGGGCATAAGGGTCAGATTGACAACAGAGATGCTGCTTTAGGAGCCCAAGTCCCAAACAGCCTGGAGCCTAAAGTCCTATGGATTCCTAAAGTCTTTCCCTTGAAAATAAATATATTGGATTACATCTTTAATGCTCAGTTTTCTTATCTCTATATCTACACCACAGAGAATTTTCATCCAGTATGTGTGACCCTTCCTTCCAGCACTCTCAAATGTATGTCAGGGAAACACTCAGTGATGTTCCATCCCATCACAGTTTTCCTCGAGAAGAATTAGGAGGACATGTAGAAACCAGAGCTGTAGCAGAACTTCAAAGGTGGGAGAGAAGCGCTGCAGGAGGGACATGGACATGATTTGGTGAAAAGAAAGCTCAGGGGGCCTTTGTGGCTCTGCACAGCTCCTGACAGGAGGGCACAGCCGGGGGGTCGGGCTGTGCTCCAGGGAACAGGGACAGGAGCAGAGGGAACGGCCTCAGGCTGGGCCAGGGCAGCTCAGGGGGGACAGCAGCAGGAATTTCCCCATGGAAAGGGAGCTCAGCACTGCCAGGGGCTGCCCAGGGAGGTTTGGAGTGCCCATGCCTGGAGGAGTCCAAGGAAGTCCTAGACGTGGCACTCGGTGCTGTGGGCTGGGTACAAGGTGGGGATGGGGCACAGCTTGGACTGGATGATCCTAGAGGGCTTTTCTAACCCCAATGCTTCTGTGATTCTGTGATCTGCTGGAGCAGGGATCAGGATGTGATTTCTGATAATGCCACAGGCACTGCTGGGAGATCTCAGCACTCCCTTGTCCTGTGCAAAGAACACTGAAGTCCCACAGATTTTCTGGAGTATTGACACTCCCCAGTGTCTGTCTGTGACATTTCCTGTTTTCCTGGCATCAACTGTGCTACCTTTGCACAACAGCTCCAAAGAAAAACCACCTTGCTGAGGGAGATGGCCAAATGCCTGGAAACCTGGCAGAGTCTGTGCCTGAATCCAGGGCCTGCCCCTGGAACACAGCACTGCCACCACACAGAGTGCTGTGACCTCCTTGGCCTGTTCTGGGAGGATATTCCTGGTTGGAGAGCAGATGCCCTCTCCCTTCCTCCCCTGGAAGAAGGAGGCTGCCTGTACCTGGATGGGAAAGCAGGGAGGCTCCTTTGCACAGCTGGTGTCACAGTCTGTCCCACCACTGAAGGGGACTCTGGCTGGGGTTTCTGGGCTGAAATCCAGGTCGTGGTCAATAAACTGGCCCCACTGCATGAACATGAGGGATCTCTGCTGGTCCATCTGCAGCAGCTCCGGGGGGAAGCGGACAATCTCGTTGGACACTTGTCGAACCTGCAGGGGTGGAGGCAGAACACACTGGCGGGAAATGACGTGTGTGAATGGGTCCACCCAGCTGCGGGGTCATTAGCAAAAATTCCCGGGGCACTTCTTGTGTTTTGCAGACAAAAAACCCTAAATGTGTCTGTGCAGGAAGGTGTCATGATCACCAAGTGCCCTTCGCTGAGCACAGTGCTGCTCTGGCTCTAGGCAGGACTCTGAACCTCCAGGCCAAGACTGTCCCTTGATGGACCTGGGGAAATAGCTAAGCAAGCCTGGGAAAGGGAGACAAAACAAATTTTAATATATATATATATATTTTTAATAGAAGTGTAGAAAAAACAGCCCCAGGGAATTTCTGAAAATTATCTTGAAGTCCTCCTCCCTACTCATCCCTTACTCAGCAATCACAGTTCTCCCACCTCCATGTATTACTGCAGAAAAAGTGGACACAGTGCTGTGGAAGGAGGTTAGGAAGTACAAGAAATCCATGAACACAACCCCAGCTCCTCCTCATCAGAGCTGTTGCACCAAGCTCAAGTGACCAAAAGCCACCTTACAGTGTCCCTGCTCACATCCAGGTGCCATGAGAGCCACAACCCCTGCACTTCACCCAAACAGGGACCCCCACATAGCATTTCTGGTCATACAATTTTTGGTCTGGGGATTCCCTGGCTTACTTTATCCTCTGGAATAATTGCTTTTCAGAAACAACTGCCACAGACCAAATAAAAAAAGGTAAGTAAAATAATTTGGCTTAAATGCACTCAATTTAAAAGAACATATTGTGTAATTCTGTATCCCTCCTGTGATTCTGCAGCAATCAGATTAATTTTCCTTTGCTTTTCCTGAAGACACGGGACTTAGAAAGCATTCCTAGTAGATCCCCCTGGATATTCTCAGACCATCACCCTGCAGCTGGTGAATCTAAGCCCCTCTCACCTGATCCACAGTTCCAGGTAGTGGATGAGCACTTTGATGCCTGCACTCTGTGCTAGAAGTGACAATCCCTAGGCCTGACACTGTGTTCTGAGACTGTTACAAACTTTACCAGTGGAAGGGGGAACCCAGAGAAACGTTTTCCTTCCGTCCACCCGCGAGGCACGGACACGCCATCCTCATATTCCGCCGGCAGCCACCTGGCCAGGGCTCTGTTGGAAGCTCCTAGGGATGGGTTCCTCCTGTCAGAGGCAATGGGAAAACAGCAAACAGTTGGAGCCAAGAGCTTGTGGATATGAAGAAACATGGACTTGGAATGGGAGCACGCCATGGCTGGGGAACTGCTGCAGCTCTGTAGGTTTGGTGCTATCAGTAAACCTTAGGATTAATAATAACAACAACAGCAATCATAGAATTGTTTAGGTTGGGAAAGACCTTTAATAATCTGCCCCAACTTTCATCTTCTCCCAGGCAAGAACTCAGGTGCCCCTGATGTCATCCAGCCTGAAAAAAGGCCCTCAGGCTGTGGCTGGAAAACAAAGTTGGAAGCTGAACACCATGGAAAAGTGGAGGAGCCTTTGAATGGAATTACCTATGGTCTTGAACATAAATTGGGGGATTTGGACTGTGAGGTTATTGTGCTGGGTGATTTTCTGAAGTTCATTAATGAAGAGTCCCTGCCCATTGCAGGGGGTTGGACTAGATAACCTTTAAACCTTTTCAAAATCACTTCCAGTGCAAACAATTCTGTGACTCTATGATTGTAGTTTGATTAGATGTCCTAAAGTGACTTTATGATGCTCGTATCCCCATTAACCTGTTTAGCCCAGAAATAAGTTTTGCACCTTTAAGATTGGTTCTGAGAGCGAAGTGGTGGGGGAGAGAAGCAGCAGCAGTTTGTTTTCAGACACTGCACTCGCTCCTCCACATTCCTGCTCCTGGACTGTGTTGTCTGCAGCACAGAGAGACAGTGGCACAGAGCTCTCCTTTGCTTTTTAGTCAGTTTTTAGCTAGCTGAGGCAGAGAAGTTCTCTGGTCTGTAGTTTTTCTTTTTCTTTGGAGCTGTTCAAACCTGCTCTGGCCTGAACATCCAGGGGAGCACCAGCAGCTCCACCTGAGGCCCACTAGGCCGGGCCGGGCCTGCGACATTTCCAGCACTGAGGGACTGACCAGAGACTGAGTGAGTTGAGCTGCAACCTGGGGAGGGACCTTCTCAGTTTGTCATCTCTTTTGGAGCAGCAAGGGGTTCTATTGTTTAATATTGTTCTTTTTTTTTTTTTTTTTCTTGTGCTAGTGAATGCTTTGCCTGTTAAATGAAGGGGAGGGGCAGCTTGAATCTGCTTTCTAGAGGAACCCCTTTGGAGGTTCTCTCCCAAATTTTCTCTAAACCAGGACAAATACACCATTAAATCCTTAATCAGAGTAGTAACGTACTTTCTTTGGAGTGCATGTCCAAAGTGTGTTCTGTGGTGGCCTCTCACCCACAGGTAGCACTGCCCCAGGCAGTGGAGAAACAGAGCACAGCTGATCCCACCTTCCCCAGGGCCTCAGGTCTGGATCAGGTGTAATGGACCCATCCTTATCCCCCCCTTGAAGTGGAAGGAGGCAGGAAGGTCTCTCCTTTGTTCTTATACAATCCCCTCAAGGCTAAAGCACCCTGGAGCAGGCAGAGCTGGCTGAGCTCCTTCCTCTGCCTCAGCTGCTTCCAGGAGCTTCCCAGCTCTGTTTTTACAGGGAATGTTTCTGAACTGTCCCTGTCAAACACCCAATGCTCAGCAATTTCCCGTGTCTCCCACATTCCCATTCCAGCCATGGGAGGTGCAAGGAGGTGTTCTCCCAGCCTATATGCCCAGATTTCCTCCCACACAGAGTGGGGCAAAGAGATGGCTGGATCATGCCCAGTGTGGATTTAGGTCAGGAAACCCTCGGAGACCCTGCCTAGGGGCAGGGCCAGACAAAGAGTCTGTCCCCAACACGGAGCTCCTCCTGTTTTGGCAAAGAGCTGGTTCAGGTACAACACCAGGAACCTTCCCAACAGGACTGGAATTAACAGCTCCACACAGGACTGGAATTAACAGCTCCACACATTACTAGGAAATACTAGAGTGTGAGACTCCAAAACAACACGAATCTTCCGTGGAGAAGAGGGTCTACTTCTACTTATGGAGGATGCCTGACATCCATCTATAGAAAAATTTAGGTTAACCACCAGCCCAGATCACTGAGTGCCCCATGCAGTCCTTCCTTGGACACCTCCAGGAATGGGGACTCCACCAGCCCCCTGGGCAATTCCAATACCTGACCACTCTTTCCAGGAAGAAATTCCTCTTGATGTCCAACCTGAGCCTCCCCTGGTGCAACTTGAGTCCATTTCTTCTCCTCCTGTCCCATCCATCCATCCATCCATCCATCCATCCATCCATCCATCCATCCATCCATCCATCCTCCTGCTGACACAGCCCCTCACCTGTTGTTGCACTCTCCAGTAATGGTTCTGTAGCCAGAAGATGCACAATTTATTTTCTTATCCTGCTGGTCACATCCAGTGGCCTTGAAAATCACCTCCACCTGAGCTGGAGTCAGCAAGTCTGGCAAGGAATAAGGGAGAAAAAATCCATGCAGGAACACACTGGCTCTGCAAAGGTTTTCCTGTACCTAGTACCTGTACCTACCCCCATCTGCACAACCACAGTGTGCTGCCATTTAACTCTTCCTGCTCAAAGACATGCCAAGGATGTTCTTTGAGCAGCAGATGCTTTTACTGGTTTGGAATGCATCAAACCCAGCAAAGCTATCGTCAGATCTTATTTATAATCACATGTTAGGATCATGCAGCAGCAGAATGGTTTTCTAGTATTGCCTCTCCTCTCCTCTCCTCTCCTCTCCTCTCCTCTCCTCTCCTCTCCTCTCCTCTCCTCTCCTCTCCTCTCCTCTCCTCTCCTCTCCTCTCCTCTCCTCTCCTCTCCTCTCCTCTCCTCTCCTCTCCTCTCCTCTCCTCTCCTCTCCCTTTTTATCCCCCATAAAATGCAGTCACAGCTATCCTAGGGGCTGTTACAAGTTTTTCCCCTTGGAAGCAGCTCCCAGTGTGTGTCACCTACTCGGAGCTGCCTGGAAAAGAACCATCCTGTGGCTGGGCTCACCGAGGGCATTGTGTTTTGCTGTGCACATTTCCCTTTGTAGGGAAGTTAAGTGGCAGAGTTTAACAAGAAAGATCTTACAGAATCACAGAATCATGGAATGGTTTGGTTGGAGAGACCTTAAAGACCATCTTGCTCCAACTCCCTTCCCTTGAGAAGGATAGGGACACCTTCCCAAGTTGCTGCAGCCTGGCCTTGGACACTTCCAAGGGGCAGCTACAGCTTCTCTGGACAGCCTGTGCCAAGGCCTCAGCACACTCTCAGCCAGCAATTTCTTCCTGACATAATCCAAATCTCTCCTCTCTTATTTTAAAACCATTCCCTCTTTTCCTGTCACTATCTACCCGTGTAAAAAGTCCCTCCCTCTTTTTTATAAGCCCTTTTAGGAAGGGGCTCTGATATCTCCCCAGAGCTTTCTCTTCTCCAGGCTGACCCCCAGCTTTCCCAGGGAAGATGCTCCTTCTTGGCTTTTGCTGCTCACTCCACGTCCCAGCGCTTTGAGGTTTCCTGGTCACTGCTGCCACCAACAGTCTGGGTCACACATGGTTTAAAAGCCACTGGGCAGGTGGGTGAGAGGTGGCAGCCAGGGGGCCCTGGCAGGGCTCTGTAGTGGCACTGGAGCATCAGTCCTGGATGGAGAAGCTGGAGCTTTGCACAGCCAGTTCTGCCATCACCTTCCAACCCATCCTGTCCCAGAGCAAAGCCGGGGCACTCCATGATGTGCCTTATCCTGCCAGTGCTTTACTGTAATGTTGGTAAAGTGTTTGAGGCCAGGCTAAATGAGGCTTGGAGCAGCCTGGAACAGTGGAAGGTGTCCCTGCCCATGGCAGGGGTGGCACTGGATGGGCCTCAAGGTCCCTTCCCACCCAAACCATTCCATGATCCCCATATGTATATGGCAGGAGTCCTCCCTATGTGTCCCTGACCTGCTCCTTTCACTGACCCTGATCTGTGTCCTGTCAGCAGCCTGGCCTTGCCTGACTCCATCTCACAGAGGATGTTGTTCCTCCAGACACATGCTGAAATGTCCTCTCACATCTCCCCATTCTCTATTTGGACAGTGTTGTGTCTGTGATGTGACTGCAGTGCTGTCTGAGGTCTGGCTGAAGAATTGCCCTCCTTGGGGCCAAGCTGCTGGGAGCCATCTCTGGGTTTGCTCATTCCCTGCTCAAGCAGCAGAATATCCACCAAAGCCTTCCAGGCTTTGACCAATTGGAACTTGAACCTCCACACAGCAGAAGGAACCAGGGAAGTGCACAAAACACTTTCACTAACTGAAAAACCTCCCAATAATATTTAAAATGAAAAAAGAGCACAGAAAAATAACTCAGCTTTTCTTCACCGCAGCCACATGGGAAAGATTTGTCATAGCCCACCACAACCCCCTTTCCTTCACTCCTCCCAAGCCCCAGGGACCAAGCCCTGTGTCTTCCTCCTCTGCCTTCCTCCCAGCAGAGGGGGATCCTACCTGTGACGTTGAAGTCCCCCCTCACAGCCCCTTGCATTCTCTCTTTGAGCAGGCTCAGGGTGGTCTGCAGGTAATCCGCTGCCCGGACAGCCTCTCGTGTCCCCCCCACTGGCTGCTTGAAATATCTCAGGAGCTCTGCTGGGGTCAAGGCATTGTTCTGCAGGCTCTTCTTTATGCTGCAAGGGACAGGAAACCAAAATCTGAAACGGAGCAGGGGCAGGGATGCTGCAGTTGCACACCTGAGCATCAGGCACAGCATGTCTTAAGTCTGAACTGTTGGGCAGAGTCACTGTGAGAGGCCAGGGCTTCTCCTGGCACCCTCCACAGAGCAGCAGAGAGACCTGCAGGAAGGGAGCTCCTGAAACTGCCCAGCTCCACCTGCCAGAAGGCAAATGACATCCATGAGGCACCAAACCTTGCTCAACTGTTATCCACATCATCAATACCTCTCACTGTCTGGAGGCCTCAAAGGTCTCCAGGCCACCTGTCCTAAAGATGCTGGAGCCTCCTCTCAGCTGGAGGGGATTCAGAGTGTGGCTGCTGGCAGAGAACAGGTATGGGCTGGTAGGAAGCTGGACACTCCCAAAGCATGGCTGGGAGCCCCACAAAATGTCCTCACCGCAGCATCCAGCTGTTTGCTGCATCCCTTGGAGGGAATCACTGGAAATATGCAGGAGCCTGTTATGGTCTCAACTCAGGGCTCCTGCTCAGAACCCTGAGGGGTGCAACAGAGCCCAGAAATACCATCAGGTGCTGCTGTGAAGATGGGGAGGCCCTGGCATAGGGTGCCAAGAGGAGCTGGAAGCGTCCAAGGCCAGGCTGGATGGGGCTTGGAGCACCCTGAGATAGTGGAAGGTGTCCCTGCCCATGGCTGGGGCTGGAAAGAGATGAGCTTTAAGATCTCTTCCAACCCAAACCATCCAGGATTCTGCAATTCTTTGAAAACCGAGACAGAGGGGGTCACATTCCCAGTGACCTGACAGACTGCTGTAAAATCAGGGTGAGCAGCCAAAAGCTGCATGAGAGCCCACTGTGCTCCCAGGGCTCCCCACCCCACTGTCCCTGGGCTGCGGGGAGCAGGAGAGGCAGGGGAAGCTGCAGGAGAGGACAGGGATGGGACAGGGACAGGGGATAGGGACAGGGGATAGGGGACAGGGGACAGGGAGAGAGGATGGGACAGGGGACAGGGACAGGGGACAGGGGACAGGGGACAGGGACAGGCACAGGGGATAGGGGACAGGGACAGGGGACAGGGACGGGGACAAGGGACAGGGGACAGGCACAGGGACAGGGGATAAGGACAGGGGACAGGGACAGGGGACGGGGAGAGGGGACAGGGGACAGGGGACAGGGACAGGACAGGGGACAGGGACAGGGGATAAGGACAGGGGACAGGGACAGGGGACAAGGGACAGGGAGAGGGGACAGGGGATAAGGACAGGGGACAAGGGACAGGGGACGGGGGACAGGGACAGGGGACAGGGGATAAGGACAGGGGACAGGGACAGGGGACAGGGAGAGGGGACAGGGGATAAGGACAGGGGACAGGGACAGGGGACGGGGAGAGGGGACAGGGGACAGGGGACAGGGACAGGACAGGGGACAGGGACAAGGGATAAGGACAGGGGACAGGGGCAGGGGACAGGGGCAGGACGGAGACACGCCTCCCCAGCCCGGCTCTCACCGCTCCCGTGTACGCCTGTAGGCAGCATCCACCAGGTGCCGGGCCTCAGCCACGCTGCTGAGCAGGACCGTGTCCGACAGCTGCAGCGGCACATCTGGGCAGGGACAGGGAGGAGCAGAGGTGAGGGTGCCGGCAGGAGCACCCCTGCGCCTCCTGCACCTGGGAATTACACACAGCAGCGCTGGAGGCAAGTGCTGCTCCCTCTCAAGAGATCTGCATGTAAATGTATCCCTCAGGGGACTTTGAGAGTCTCTTCTGGGCATGAAGAGAATCCCTCCATCCGTGGAAGCTTCAAACAGCCCCAAACAGTGAGAGGCGCAGGCACCGTCTGTGCTGCCCTTTCCCAGCAGAGCATTGAATAGGGTGCCCAGAGCAGCTGTGGCTGTCCCACCCCTGGCAGTGCCCAAGGCCAGCCTGGATGGGGCTTGGAGCAGCCTGGAATAGTGAAAAGTGTCCCTGCCCATGGGCAGTGGGGGAATGGGATGAACTCTGAGCAATTCCCTTCCAATCCAAACCATTCTGGGATTCTCTGATTCTATGAGCAGCCTGATTTCCCGACGTCTTTCCCCAGTCCTTCCTGCAACCTCCTCCCCTTTTCACTACTCTCCTTCCTGCCCTGGGAGGAGCTCCCAAAATGAATTTCATCTCCCTCATCTGCTGGCTGTGGGTCACAGAAAGGAAGGGGACAGGCCCCAAGGGCTTCTCTGAGTGACAGCACTTTCCTACAGCTTCTGGAAAAGAGGAAAACTTCAGAAAATAGCACAAAGGGATAAACATCTCCCAAATCTCTCCAGTTTCTTTTAAATACCTTCCCAGATCAGCCCAGAGCTCACCTCTTGGACAATCCTGATGACAAAAATTACTGCCTGGACCACCATTTGAGGCAAATGAAAAGCCAGACATGTGCTTTTCATAAGGATTTGACATTGTAAATTAACAGATGGAGGTCTCCATATATTTTGGAGCAGTGATTCAGGGCTGGAAGAGGGAGAGTAACTGCCCCATCCCTACACTCCACAGGCCCTGGCAGCTCTCTCAGGTGCTGGCACAGGGAGGGAGACCCTGGTTCCATGGGCATGGACGAATGCTGGGAACTGATCTCCTTTACCTGATTTCAAGGAATCAGGCAGAATCTGGACTGGTAAAATCCTGAACAAGCCACAGGAGGTACAAACTGTGCCCCTTCTGGCACCTTTTCAGGGCTGTGCTGCTGAATGACAGTCTATTCCAGACACAGCTTGATCTTTCCCCCTCAGAAAATCCCCTGATCTGCAAACCCTGAGGGAAGGACAATACCGTAGGAAGAGGATACAGATGCCTGGAACAGGCTGAGGATCACCAGCAGCCCCAGGAAGGTTTCTGCCTTCATCCCTGCAAAGAAATGTAGGAGAAGACAACCAAGAACACATGGATGCATCAGAAGGTCCGTGCCAAGGTGGAGGATGGCACAGGAGCTCATGGAGCATCCCCTCCCAGTGCAACGCTTCCAGGAGGGAGTGCATTGCCCCAGAGCTCCTGTCAGTGCAATGTGGAAAAGGAGCAGCCTCCTGTCCCAGGGATACCAGCACTGCTGGGAACTGGGAATGTGCTGCTTGGGACCTCGGGGGCACCACAAAGGGGCCAGAACCTGCTGCCAGCACAGCACCCAGAGCGTGCAAGGGAGAGCTGCTGGGGAACAGGAAAGAGCCAGGATAGCACGGCAGGTCCTCTACACCTCTGCTTCTCTGCCTTTAGATTCCAAGAGTCCTCTTTGCAAGTAGTCATGCCACATACAATGTCACATAAAAACAGATAAGGACTGTATTCTCTTTATTCCTGTTTGGCCTGGGATTGAGGATATTCATGTTAAAAGTTACACCAAAAATTTGGAGGAAATAATACTTCAATATTTAGAATGTTGCTACAAAAATCACTATGAGTGAACTGTTTGTATTCCTCAATAGAGCCAGAGTGAAGCCAACCATGAACTGGCTATCACTCTATCCCCATAATTATAAAATGCAGCATTTATATTTGTGTTTTAATGGGAATCTATTCAGTTATTGCCTATCTGTTCCTCTAACATGGGCTGCAAAAGGAGTGGGAAGTATTTAATAGCCATTTAATAGATGTTTGGGAAGTTTTTCCCAAAGCTGACCCACTCACCTCCCAAGGCTGCTCCAAGCAATCAGCTCCCAGAATGAGCCCGGAGCTGTGGGCTGAGCACGCACCGTGAAGCTGCCCCAGAGGCACCCGGACTGCCCGGCTCAAAGGCAAAAGCACCCAAATGCCCGGCTCAGAGGTATCCAAATGCCCGGCTCAAAGACAGCCCAGGATGCCCAAAGGCTCAAAGGCAAAGGCACCCAAAATGCCTGGCTCAAAGGCACCCAAAATGCCCAGCTCAAAGGCACCCAAATGCCCGGCTGAAGGCAAAGGCACCCAAATGCCCGGCTCAAAGGCACCCAAATGCCCAGCTCAAAGGCAAAGGCACCCAAATGCCCGGTTCAAATGCACCCAAAATGCCCGGCTCAGAGGCCCCCAGCCTGCCCGGCTCGGCCCCGTCCCTGAGGAGCCGCCCTGGCAGCCGCAGCCGCCGCCCCCGCTCCCGGCGCTTCCCCGCTGCGCTCCCGCCGTTCCCGGCGCCGGCCGAGGGTGGGAGCAGCGGGAGCCGCCGCGCTCAGCCCCAGGCTCAGCCCCAGCTCCCCGGTGCCGCCCCCGGCAGAGGAACAAACCCTCCGCAAGAGCCAAGCGCCGGTGTCCGGGCCACGCTCCCACCTGCGATCCGCCGCCTCTGCCCGGCCCGCGGCCCCTCCGCGCCCGCTTTTATCGACCCGGCCTTATCAGCAGCGGCTGCCCCGGGCACTCCCCTGGCGTGGGGGCCCGGCCAGGCCAGCGCCCACCTCACTTGCCACCCTCTGCCCGCCGGGAGGCTCCTTTGCTCGCAGCTGGATACACAGCCTGATGCTCCACCGGAGCTTTCCCGGGACTTTTGAAGGTGATGTGACCACTTCATGGTGGTTCGAGAGCCCTGAGCCCTTCTGGGGGCGCCTTCCAGGGACAAAGTTCCTTCCGCCGTGGTGCTCTTCATCCTCTGCCGCTTTTAAAGGTCACAGCAAGGCTTTCACATCCACCCCCAGAGACACCTGCAGTGCCCAGCACTCCCCATCCCACCTCTTGACGGGCTCTGCCCCACATCCCCGGGGGTCCAAGAGAACTGCTCCTTCCTCCTGCCCAGGAGAAGGCACTGGGATGATGGTTTGAACAGGCATCACCCTCCAGCTCTGGTCTGGAGCATCTGGTCTGCCCCAAGTGCCACTGCACCAGGAGCTCAGCTGGCAAAGCATCTCCCCTGCACGGGCAAAGCCCCTCTCCCTGTCCCAGAGCAAGAGCATCTGATGGACAAATGCTGACAGGGCATGCTGCTGGATCAGTGAGGGATGTGTTTGAGCATGGAAGTGCACGGGGAGGCAGAGGAACTGCTCCTCAGCTCCCCCTCACTGCACATTGCAGTTGTGTTTGCGCTCACGGATCAGAATTCCTTGGATCAGCAGCACAGACTGGGAGCAACCAAGTTCCTGCCAGGACTCCCCAGGCTGCCAGGCCGGTTGGATGAAGGTCTTCACCTTACTGTCCTGCATGGACACCCCAGGACCCCCAGTGGCTGCAGAATGGTCCAGGTGGTGCAGTGCCCCTGGCATCTGGGTGTGTCCATCCCCAAAGCTGGGATCCACCATCCCCAAAGCTGCCTCCTTGTAAGTGGAGCCATGAACTGATGATGGTCCTGGTCCTTTAATACTTTAAAGAAAATCAGGAAAACAAATTACAAATCTTGCAGTGAGGCCCAGTGAGGCTGGTCCTGTTTGCAGACTGGTTTTGACAACCTGGAGGGAACCCACCTGAGCCCAGGAGAAAGCTGGGTTTGGCCAACCTGGAGGGAAGAAGGCTCTGGAAGCCTTACTCTTGACTTGGACTGTCTCATGGAAGGGCTGCAGAGCAGACAGAGCTGTTTGGAGTGCCCAGGGATGGGACAAGAGGCAATGACACCTGGTACTGCCAAGAAAATTCCCAACAGATGTACAAAACCACCCAGGATAGTGGTGAGTGCTAGGACAGGACCCAGAGCAGAGGGGGGGCCTGCATCCCTGGGGATAATGCTTCCTTAAATGAGACCCCGAGCCTTCAGGGAACCCTAACCCAAGAGACTCAGGAGGTCTCCAGCCCACCCCTTTCAGAGTGTGACACAGAAGCAGAACATCTGCCTGAGGTCCCAGCTTCAGCACCAGCTCCAGCACCAGAACCAGCTCCAGTACCAGAAACAGATCCAGCAGTAGCTCCAGAACAGCAGTTTGCACAACAGAGACCACAGCACAGCTCTTGTGCAAAGGGGCAGAGCTGGTGGATTTGCAAAGCTCTGAGTCCCTCCCCTGCTGCATCAGATAGAGGAGGAGGATGAGGATGTTTCAAAGGCTATGGACAGTTAGTGCATGACAGTGCTGGGAAATGTGTTTCACAATGAGGAACTTAATTCAGAGAATCACAGAAGGGTTGGGCTTGGGACAGACCTTACAGGCCATCTTGTTCTACTCCCTGCCTTTGGTAGGGAAATCTTGCACCATCCCTGGCTGCTCCAAGCCCTGTCCAGCCTGGCCTTGGGCACTGCCAGGGATCAGGCAGCCACAGCTGCTCTGGGTATGCTGTGCCAGGGAAGCCACTTCTTCCTCACAGGGAACAATTCCTCCCCAATATCCCATCCATCCCTGCCCTCTGGCAGTGGGAAGTCATTCCCCCTTGTCCTGTCCCTCCATCCCTTGTCCCCAGTCCCTCTCCAGCTCCCCTGGAGCCCCTTCAGGCCCTGGCAGGGGCTCTGAGCTCTCTCTGGAGCCTTCTCCTCTCCAGGTGAGCACCCCCAGCTCTCCCAGCCTGGCTCCAGAGCAGAGGGGCTCCAGGCCAGGAGCAGCTCCATGGCCTTCTATGGACTCGTTCCAGCAGCTCCAGGTCCTTCTGCAGTTTGCCACAGGGCTGGGGCAGCTCTGCAGGTGGGGTCTCACCTGAGCATGGCAGAGGGGTAGAATCTCCCCTTCCCCTTCTGCCCAGAGTGGGATAGCCCAGGGCATGGGGGGTTTCTGACACACATGGCTGGGGCACATCCATGGCAGGGGTTTGGAACCAGATGACCTTAATGTCCCTCCTAGCGCTGGCCATTCCATGATTCTGTGTTGAGCTTCTCATCCACCAGTACGTCCAAGTCCTTCTCAAGGCAGCTTTCCTTCCTTCCTTCCTTCCTTCCTTCCTTCCTTCCTTCCTTCCTTCCTTCCTTCCTTCCTTCCTTCCTTCCTTCCTTCCTTCCTTCCATTCATCCATCATCCATCCATCCATCCATCCATCCATCCATCCATCCATCCATCCATCCATCCATCCATCCATCCATCCATCCATCCATCTTCCCAGCCTGTGCTTGGACTTAAGATTGCTCCAACTCCATGTAGGACCTTTTACTTGGCCTGGTTAAGTGTCATGAGTTTTGCACAGCTCCACCTCTCCAGGCAGTCCAGATTGTTTTCATGGATGCCAAGTCCCTGCCCTCCAGTTTGTGAGGAGGGCACCTCCCACCAACACAGCTTGGTGTCACCACGACACTGCCCAGGTGCCCATGAGCATCTTTATCACTGGGGAAGATGTTAAACACACACACTCCTACATCAACCCCTGAGAGACACCACACCAAACTGCTCTCAAAAAAAGAATTGTTCTCCAACTGCTTCAGAAACCATGGAAGTGGGGGGTTGCAGGATGCTTTGCCTCTTGAATGTTTACTTTCCTTGGGGACTGTGACCCTGCTCCCAGATCAGGGTGAATGGGAAAGGCCACGGGCCTGGCTGAGCCCTCCAGCGAGCACCAGCACCAAACCCCTGCACTCAGACAATACATACTGCTTATCTGGAGAATGGAAACAGGAATGTATTGATGCCACCAGCAGTTCCCCCGGGCAGAGAGGTGCCATACCCACCTGGGCCATGGCACAGGATGAGAAGCAGAGGATGCAAAGCAGAACATCTGGATTACATCTTTATTTTGCCCCTTTTGTTTTGTTTTGTTTATTGTAGTTTTTCATGTTTATCTATAACAGCTTAAAGCTCTTAATCTTAAAATCCTTTTCATGGAGACTTGTCTGAGCTTTGCTGTACAGCCTGTCTGGTGTTGGGGAACCAGCTGAACTAGGGAGACTGCTGAATGATGGCTCTGGGCCTATCCCAGCAAAATTTACAGGAGGTAGAGACACAACACACACGTCGTGGTCCCAGAGACTCAGCTGGGTGGGGAGGATGGAAGCACCAGGAGGCACTGGCTCCAGAGGGCCTCTGGCTCTGGGCACACCCCAGAATGTTCCAGCGGCTGCTTTTCAGCCTAAAAGTTTTGCTCTTCAATTAATCCCCAGAGGAACTGATAAAAGCAATGACAGTTTCTTTCAAAAGACCTTCAACAGCTCACTTAAGAAACTCTGGTTGGTAAATTCAGTTAGAACAGCAATGACTTCCTCCATGGGGGGACAGGCTGCAGATAAAGCTCTGGGTTGCTGATGAGTTTCATCACTGAGGCTGCTCCAGAAGCCACGGAAACTCCAGCAGAGCTGCAGCACCTCATCCTTTCAAAGCTCTGCTGTGTCCTTGCCCTGACTCCCATCCACCACAGGACACTGTGCCTTACTGTGCTATCAGGATCCTCATGGAGTATTTCTCTCTAGGGAGCAGCAGCTTCCCAAACAAGTCCCTCCTGTCAAAGGAACCCTGCAGAATCCCCCCAAATTCCCGCAGTGACTTCTGGCACCTTGGCTGGATTCTCAGAGGCTGCAGGTGCAGGCCCACACCCCTGACAGAGCTGGGAGTGCAGGGATCCAGCCCAGGCACTCTGGGCAGCCTCATGCCCACAGCCCTCCCTGGGCTGCCACCTCAGCCCCTGCCCTCACCTCACACCTGCAGCATCCACAGCCACATCTGTCCCTCTGAGAAGGTGACACAGAAGGTGCACAACACCCTCAAAGTGCATGGGGTTGGTATAATTTCCTCACCCACCCCCCCAAAGAAGCATCACTGAATCTTTGGCTTTTTTAAAGAAAAATGTATTTTTGTGAAAATAGAATTTATTATAATAAAATTTGATATTAAATAAAAACATACCATACCACCACCACCACTCACGGCCGCTGTGCTGGCACCACTCACGGAGCTCACGGAACTGCCCTGCTCAGAACAAGGACCCACTGGAACATGCAGAGAAAGAAACATGGGGAGGGACAGAAACCATGGCATACAAAACCCTCCGTGCTTGGACAGGGCAGCATCTCAACTGCAGGAACACATCCTCTCCTACAAGAACAGTGCAAGCTGCCCAGCCCCAGCACTGCTCTCCCAGCACTGGCTTGGGAGCAGCTCCCAGACACAGCTCAACAGAACCGTGGAGAGGCAGACGGACAAATAAATAAATAAATAAATAGGTAGATAAATAAATCAATTGATAAATAAACTGATAAATAAATCATAAGGCGGAGTCCCCAGCCAGTGCATGGTCAAGGTGAACCAGGCAAGAGCAGCTGACAGCAGCCCAGCCCCACCAGGGCATCGCTCCTTCCTCCCGGCGATCCTCGTGCTGGAAGCTGACTGAGGCAGTGTGGGATGCTCCGAGGCACAGCTGCATATTTACAGGGTTACAGTACAAATAAGAACTCACTCATCAGCCCAGAGACAGCGAAGGGAAGTCACAGGAACAGAAAAGTGCAAATTTTCTTTGCAGGAAGTGAAGGAGTTGACACGACCTCCTTTGGAGCAGAGAAATACCAAGGTATGGAGTACAAGGGATCTCTCCTAAGGGGCTGGGGCTTTGCTGGGAAAAGCCAGTTAGCTAACTTACAGCCAGAATATAATCATTAAATTAAAATATTTACAGGGAACCAGTGCACCAAGGGCTGCATGGAGCAGGACATGCTGGATCCCAGAGCTGAGCCCTCACACCTCACGCTTTTCCCCCAGGGGCTCTCAGCTCCCACGCTCTCCAGTTTTCTCTATTCAACACATACTTCTTCCCTATGAAAATAATCAGCTTATTGCAGAGGACTTCTCCTGAGCTCTCAGTCTCTGGGGCTGTGTTGGCAGCCTGGATGGAATAAACAAACCCCTTGTCAGTTTTTTTTATTGGACCCAAGTCTTTTGAAGAGATTTTTCCCTTTGAAGAAGAAGCCTCTCTTCTTTTTCCTCTGCCCAGGTGCATCACTGCAGACGAGGAGAGCCAGCGATGCCTGCTCTGGCCTCTGCTCGCCCGGGACAAGGCAGGAAGGTGCTGGCAGAGGAGGAGATGGAGAGGAGTCACTCTGATCAACAGACCCATCTGCATTTAGCTAGGTGGGAAAGAGAGAACACAAAAGACAAAAGCACAAGTTAGAGCTGCTGAAGATCACACCAACATAAACCTCAGCCAGAGAACCTGGCCTTCTCCCCTCTATGCAGGTCCACTTAGGAAGTTTCCAGTGGATTTAAATTTTTACTTACAACTCAAACCCTTCCTTAGCTAAGAATTCCTGAAATTCCTGAACTTTGGGCTAAGAACAGGACAGCACAAAAGACCCACTAAGCACATGGTGAAAGATGCTGCTCCACAGCTAAGTAAGTGAAGCAGCTCCTGAGAGCATGGATGGGGACAGGTACTGATGAGTCCATGAGTCCTCAGCCATGGAGCCTGCTGGGCTCCCAGCATACTCTGGGACAGAAGCCAGGACATTAACAAAGCCAAATTTCATAAGAGCAAGTGCTCTGCAAGACCTCCACAAGATCAAGGAGACTGGCTAAGCCCTGAGGCTTCTCAATAGCAGCCATGGTAGTAAAAGGAATTGAGGGTCCTGCAAGGCTGCTCAGCATCCAGCAGATCCAGAGGCAGGAGGGGCAGAAAGCCAAGTGTGGTGCTCTGCAGTGACACCAACGGAGCAGCACAAGGAGAAGCCTTGGAGCAAGTGGCACACAGGAATGTTCCTGAGTGTTTGAGATGGTTAATTGGGACCCACCAGTCTGAAACAGTGCTGTTTCCTTTGGAAATCAGAATGTGCCCTAGTCCTGGGCTCCATTTCCTCTTCACAAAGCACCGAGAGATCAGTTCCTGTCAGCAGCCTTCCTTCCACAACCTCCTCTTGCTAGGCTTGGCTGTCCAGACAGTGACAATTACCAATCTGGCAGGTCAACCTTTCCCAACAGGCTGTGAAGCTCCACAGGGAAGAGGCTCTGGGTTTCTGAGGCTAGGAGAGCCTTAGCCTCACTGCCTTCTCTTCCACACAGCTTTCACACACCAGCAGCTTCCCAGCTCCAGCTGTACATCCTGTCTTGGCATTCCCCAAAACACAAGGTGAGAGTGGCTGGACCTGTGCCAGGGAAGAGTCCTTTGACATTGGAACATCACACCCTCAGCATCCCTCTACCTGGGCCTCTCACTGAGTCCCTCACAGGTCTGCAGGAGCCAAAGCCCCCAGAGGGAATGTGAGATGGTGACAGTGCCAGCAGGACTCTCTGCCTGAGTGGAAGCACTCCTGAAGATCAGACTCCAGCCAGGAACTGTGTGCAGATCTCAGCAGCAGCCCCTGGGCAGGACTGGATGTGCCTGGTCCTGGTCCCACTCGCTGTGCAGGGCAAGCAGCTGAATAAGGCAGCAGAGCCCAGAGCACTGCTGCCCCACTCCAGCACAGCCATGCTCATGCCCTGTGGGGACTTTATTTAAAGCTTCCCAAGGTGGAAAGTCAAAGCAGCTCTGCTCTGGCACCCTAGTGTTGGTTCAGCACCAACCTCCTTTGGGACCACGAGCAGCCAGGGGCTGTGCCCTCTCCTCCCTCACAGGTGGGAGCTGTGCTGGTCGGGGCTGCTGCAGGCAGGAAGCACCTCTGGCCCAGGACAAGCACAAACCTCTGCTCTGGGTGAGACTCAGCACCTACAACACCCATGGAGTCAGTCCTGAGTGGGCAGAGCACTGGGAGCTCCATCTTGGAGTGAATTTGTGACCCCTCCCAACACCACAAAGCTGAGAGTCAACTTCTGCCTCACAGCAATCACTCAGCTGTGCCAGTGCCATCAGACTCTCCCTTGCCTGAATTACAGGACAGAGCTGAAACTCCTCTCTGCCTCTCCCCATGATAGTAACCAATCCCACAGCTGACTTTTCCTGAGCTCACACTCTGTTCACCTGAAGATGTTGCTTTCCAAGGCACTCCTGCAACACTCCAGGTGTGCAGCACTGTGTCCTAAGGCCAGCTGCTGTCCAGGACATGCTGCAGGATGTCACACATGCTGATGGATGGCCCAGGCTGGCCTTTGGGAAAGCTGCACTCTGCCTGAAAGGACCACTCCAATCAATGATGAAGCAACAGCTGCAACCTCTGTCTGTCCTGGCAGCTCCACTGTGCAAAGAACAGCACTTGGTGCTGATAAGCCCAGGGTTAGTCCAGTCTGAGGAGTCCAGGAGCAAACCCACATAAATCCAGATGAACCATATGCAGCCAGAAATGCAAGATTTATGGAGGCAAAGAGAAAAAAGAAAACCAAGTGGGCTAAATTGCAGCCCACTCTCTCAGCTGGGAGCAAAAGAAAGAATCCCCAAGTTCTACTCCAGAAACTATGATTTGTGCAACAAAGAATCCTTGGATAAAATGTCCAAAAGCACTGGGATAGCATCAGAAGGGGCTCACCAAAACTCAGGGAGTGATGCAGGAGGGATGTAAAGGCCCCTGTGCAGCCAGGGCAGTGGAGGCTCTGTCCATGCACCATTGGAAAACACTTCTTTGGTAAAGATGGAACAGTTTCAGGACAGACCTGAAGTGGCCCCACAAACAATTTCTCCTTTTCTCAGAGGTCTCTATGTGGCATGAAAGCAACAGAACCAGCTCACAGATTCATGTGGTAAGAGAAAAATCATACGAAAATTGGGGGTGGGGGTTCTCTAAGAGACACAAAGGAAAAACTGCTCTGTCAAAATCCTCATACAAGTTATCAGAGTGATAAACACAAGAGTGATGTCAGTTTACAGGGGTGGTTTTAGTACTCTCTCAGGTGTGACTATTAACACAATTTCTGAAAAACAAACATTTGAAACTAAGGAAAACAAAGACTGCTCCCACTGGTCCCCAAAACGAGGGGTCTCACCCACCCAGCCCCAGAACAATTATCCACACAAGGTTGGTTTTAGGGCCTCAATGTTACTATTTTCTTAAATGGATGGTGGGCAGGGGTTTTTCAGGACTATTCTCAGGAAGGAATAAAATCCAGAGGGAAAAAACCCCAGGCTGAACATGAAGTGAGCTCAGACTGAGGAGGACCTTGCAAAGGCCAAACGATGCTTTGGTTGTTGATGTGAACAGAAGGGCCAAGCTGAGTTACAAAGCAGCTCCTTCCCAAACCTGAATATCCAGCACAGTCCCATCCTGGTCCCCAAAACCACCAGATAATTGTTCCAGCCAACTGCACTTGATGTGCTGAATGGTTTGTCTTTACCACAGAACCCAGGTGGCAGTGAAAGGTCTGACATCAGACCTGAAGGTGGATTTGCCACCACAGCCCCAAACCAGCCTGTCAAAATACAAACAAGAATAGAAGCCAACTGCAGGTGCAGGAGCCTTTGAGGTGCTGGGCTGGGTGGAGGTTGAAGGTCTCACACACTTACATGGTTGCTCTCTCTATGTATCATTCATATCTATCACTGGACTCTTCTCTTCCTCATTCTCTGAAGAAAAGAACCGTCCCGGGTGCATAACACAGGCAGAAATAAATACATGAAATCAGTTAGAATCAAACACTTTCTGAAGGTGCTTTACAATCAGTCTTTGACAGAAACCACATGTTAGCAATGGAAAAATATTCCATCAGTAGAACAGTGTTAAAGCAGCTGCTCTGAGCCGGTAAGCATGAGTGTTTTGGGCCCTGGCTGTGACCAGAACTTCTTGGATCCTCCCCTTTATGCTGTTTTTGTTTGTTTATTCTAATCCCCAAATGTTGTCAGTTTGTAAGTTCAATTGCTTCACCTTTTCAGTTGCCAGCATTTTAAGATTTATTCAGAAATAATTAAAAATGATCCACCTTCCCCAGTTCAATTTGGAAATAAATTGTCCTTATTCTCAGGCCTTTGGTAGGGCAGCAGGGAGAAGGGAAGTGTGAAGAACAGGTAAGGTAAGAACATCACATCCAAGAAATTACAAATGATTTAAAAATCACTCATGGAGAAGCTTCTGTTGCAACTGGAACAAGCTGTAACCAAGTCCAAAGCTCTGCCATGGTACACACACATCCCCCCTGAGGTGCCAGGGCTCAAGCTGGGACTGGGAATTTGCAGGGAGCCTGCTCTGCTAACAGCAAGTTGAACAAGCAAGTTTTCCTTAACTCCATGGGGTGAAAGTGCTACAGGAATTTGGAAAGCCTCAGGCATGACTGTATCACTGGGAGAGTTTATTCCAGCTCAGGGATGGATATGGAATATGCCTGTTTTACAGGAGGTATTTATTTCTTCTGCCTTTCCCATGAGGTTTTCTGCCCACAGGTTGGGATGCTGTGATTGGTGTGACAGCCAAAACCACTGTGGGGTCAGGTTCTGTCTCTTCAGGAATCATTAAACACACTTAAATGCAGTTAATTAATTCCACTTTGTCTCTGAGGAGGGTAAATATACCACTTTTAACAGGGGGCAAATGTGCCCTTCTTGTTTGGAAGCTTTTTAGACAGGTCTGAATTGCAAAGCACAAATGGGAGGAGTGCTGAGGGTGCTGAGCCAGAATCCCCTGGGACAGGTGTCCAGGAGAAGCAGGGAGGCAGCAGGACAGGAGCCAGGCTGGCACAATGCAGAAGCAGCCACACTCATGCCTAGGGAGCTCAAGTTGATTCCCACTAAAATAAAATTGGTTTAATCAAAATTATCTGAATTTTCCAGTCCTCCAACTACAGAGAACAGCAGTTCATGGATCAGGAGAGTAGCAAAATTACCAAACCCAACAGGTTCCTGCTCTGTGCACCCAAAAGTCAGAGCCAGTGTAAGGGGAGGCTCCTTTGGATCTCAGGCACAAAGGACTAGAGACAAATGGAAAGGTTTGAAGGGCAGGCAAACCTGAAACCTGTCTATTTTATATGGGTTGTCTTTAACACACCTGAAAGGTGCTTGTGTTTAAAAAAATGTCATGAAACATAAGAAAAGGTAAATGTTTGGCCCACATACCCTTCAGCATGCAAGGATATGTGGGCCAAAGTGCTGTGCAGGGCATCAGTCACCCACTGAACTCAGCAGAAGAGAACAGAGAGGAAAGTGGGTTTGGCTTTGCAAACACTTCACACCTGCCAGTGCCAGACAAAGTTACCTGAACTCTCCCTGGTCCCTGGGAGGATGTGGGCTGGGGCTAGAATAACAACCCCTGGAATCTGAAACAGGCCCTGTGGCTGCTAGTTGATGCCAGAGGGAAGATCTGCACTAAATTACACTTAGAATTCCACCATTATTTTACTGGTTGAGGTCTCCTTTGGCACCCTCTATTTCAACAGATGAGTCATTTGGTGAGAGTAAATAATTTTGAGAGGGAAACTGAATAAAGAACCCCACTCTGCATCCTTGTTAACCCCCAGGGAGGTTAGACCTGGGTGACCTCTGGGCTCTTAAACCCTGGCAGTAACAGCTGATTAACCTGTGATCCCCCAGCAAGGACCAGTGTCCCCAGCAGGGGAGTACAAGGACCCCAGAGAGCCACTGAGGTCAGCAGATGATCCAACAAACTGCCCACAAACCTCACTGTCTGAGCCAGGCTGCTCTGCCTGAGAAGACGTCAAGGCTGGAGTGCAAATCCTGTACCCACAAAGCCTGGAATGCCAGGAAGCAAGGAATAGGGCTGAGGTGAAGGAAGACCAGGTAGCATTTGAAGATAGAAATATAGATACAGAGAACAGGAAGAGCTGAGCATGAAAAAAAGCCCAAGAAATTCTGCAGAGAGCAGAAAGCTGGGATGGCACCAGTGGGGAGTTCAACAAAGGATTCAGGGACTTAGGGCCACCTGCTTCCCTAAGGATGGCTCAAAGCCAACCTGCTCTGACACCACATGACAGTGCCAACAACCTCCCAAGAAGGATTGAAGGTTGAGCCCATGTGAGGTGGGACCAAGCTGGGCCCCTCCTGCCTCCCTCTCCACAGTGAGACAGCACTGGGGATCCAGGAATGACAAAGGAGCTGCTGCACTTTCAGCCTCAGCCCCTGACATGACCCCAGTTTCCTACTTAAGCCTTTATTCCAAGAGTCTCAGCAATACAATGCAAGGGGTTAATTTAACCTTTGAACCCCTTGACTCTGGGGAATGCTTTTGAAACCACAGGATCCATCCCCTAGATCTGCTTGGGAAACTCCTCAGCGTGTTCTGAATTTATCCAGAAGCACCTCAGCCTGGATTAAGATATATCTAACTTGGGGTGGATGGAAAAGCATTGGTGTTTGGGGGTTGCTAATTCAGAACTCCTTGGCAAGGATATAGTAATATTTAAGGAATTTCATGTGCCTGGGGAACTGTGTGAACCTTTCCTTCCAGCAGGATTTTCCCACTGACCTTTCAGTGGATCTACACAATTTGCTGGTAGGATTTGAATACTCCTTGCCTACCTGAGCACACTGAGGCCCCAGCAGGGGTTGTTTTGTGTCACTTTCTGCACTACAAGTAAGTCCTTGAGAAGAGCTCCTGGCACTCCCTTGGGATGAACAGGCTGCATGCAGTGAGTTCAGTGATCCCATGGGTGCTGCGTGCCATGCAATGCCCAGGCTGCAGCCACAGCCACCTGGCTGGCAGTGCCATGCTGTCACACATCTCACCTGGCTCTCAGCACTCAGTGGAGAGGCTTCTTTCTCTTTGGAATGGAATTCCTTGGCCGTGCCACCATCCAAAGGAACAGCTTCCAGGAAGTTGGATGGGACAAGCCCTCTCTGTTGGTTCAGCTCTCCCTGCAAGATCAACATTCAATTCTCACATCAGCTTTCCTGGAGACATAAATAACAACTTGAGGTGCAGTGCCCTGCAGAGAAGGCTGGGCTGTAGGCTGAGACAAGTCCAGAACACACCCACATAGGGAGGATCCTCAGAAAATTCCAGAACTCACATCCTTGCTTAGTTGTGGAACAATTCAGAGCACAGAAACACAGAAGAGAGTAAAGGAAGAAGAGACGACAGCAAGTTGTGACAAAGGTGATTTCTACAAACTCAAAGTCTCCACTCCAAAACTCAATGTGACTGTGCCACAGGTGCCCTAGAGGCCTTTGATTTGCCCTGGTATTTACTCATGTCTTTAAAGAATGAGGCAGTACTACAGTGTCCTGTAGGCATTGCATCCATGATCACAGAGGCCCAGAGCTGCAGTATTGTATCCTACAAATATTTATCCAGTTCAACAGGAGGTGGTTGGGTGAGACAAAACCCACCCCAGCATTGCTGCTTGTCCAACACTATAAAAGGATCAAACAAAACATTCTCAGTGATGCCCTCAGACTTAACCTGGAGCTCAACCTTAAGTCAGATGTGTGAAGGCACAGTGTTTCCCATGCAGGAAAAGGTGGATGATCCAAGGGCCAAGGCTCAAGTTTGGCACACAGCTGGAGGGCAGGCACAGCCCCAGGAATGTGTCTGCTAACTTGGATCACCATTCCAGCCTCTGACCCAAGTGTCCAAGTGCCTGGTGAAATGTTAGCTCAGAGCTGGTGCTGGTTCCGCTGGTGTGTGCATGGAAAAATGCAGGCAAGGCTTTGGGAAACCTGCAGGCAATTGATACTAAAAAATAAACTCAGAACCACTGGGATGTTTAAAGACCACAGCAATGCTCTCAGGGCTGGAGCCCCTCTGCTCTGGAGCCAGGCTGGGATACCCTGGAACTCCCCTGGAGGAGAAAAGGTTCCAAGGGAGACCTCAGAGCCCCTTCCAGGGCCTAAAGGAGCTCCAGGAGAGCTGGAGACGGATTGGGGACAAGGGACAGAGACAGGACAAGGGACAATGGCTTCCCACTGCCAGAGGGCAGGAATAGATGGGATATTGGGAAGGAATTCCTGGCTGTGAGTGTGCTGAGGCCCAGGTACAGGGTGCCCAGAGCAGCTGTGGCTGCCCCTGGATCCATGAAAGCATCCAAGGCCAGGCTGGACAGGGCTTGGAGCAACCTGGGACAGTAGAAGGTGTCCCTGCCCATGGCAGGGGGTGGAAGAGGATGAGCTTTAAGGTCCCTTCCCCAAACCATTCCAAGACTCTGTAATACTGGATTTACAGCAGGAGAAATGAGCTCCAGAAACAGGCTTCCCTGCATTAAGTAGAGAGGGTTTTTTCTTAAAAGCAGGATATGTTGTGCCCTTATTTTTGCTTCCCTGCCACTCCATGAACTCCAACAATTTCCAGTGTAACCACAGGACCTTCCCAAGCCCTGCACTTACATAGTAGAATCCATCATCATCCATGGACCCAAAGACAGTGATAATGTCCCCAGCACTGAAGGTCAGCTCAGCCTGCAAAGAGCCAGAGAAGAGAGGTGACAGGAGAAGCAGTGCCTGGAATTACCCACCAGGAACACAGGCTCCCCTTGGCTTCCTGCCCAATCTCACTCCAGGGGAGGGAGCCCACTGTGTTTGGTCTTGCAGGACCAGATGCAGGAGGGAAACTGAAGTGGATAACTCTGGAATTCATTGCTAGGGAAGCATTTCATAAATTCAGACAAGAGCAAAGCCCATTTTAAAACCAATTGTAATAAGGTTTCAAAATAGTACCTACCACCTGCTCTGGAAAGGTGCACTGAGGACAGGCTCAGCAAGCACCAGAAATACTGTCAATTTCTTTAAATATAATTACAAATCCTCCTCCCTTGGATGAGCCTGTTTTGTATGCAGCACTTAGGGACTAGTCACTAGCAGGAATGCATACAAACAGGGTGGTTTAGCCTGGACACAGAACAGGGTCACAGCACACAGTTACCCTTTGCTGTCACGCCCTCTGTTCTGTCAGACACCCCAGCACATGCTCCATGGGGCATAAGGCTAAAGAAAAAGGTGTCACCAGTCTCTTTTAATGGAAAAAGCTGCCCAGTGGAGGCTCCAAACAGGCTGAGTCCCACTTAAGACACTCTAGCACTTCACAAGTGTCAGCTGGAAGGGATCTACTTCCAATACATTTACAATAATATATCCCTAGTCCTCAATTTAATCTCTTGAGGCTGCAGGTTGCTCCTGTGGAGCATCTCCACAGAACTCTACCAGCTTGTTTCAGTAATTTAAGCTCTTGTCCAAAAGAGTTCTACAAGAGCAAATCACTGCAAAAAGCACAGTCACCTCCTCAGTGACAAGGGTTCAAAAGTGTTCGGTGGCAGGATACATGCTCACATTGTGTCTCTCCCAAGATACTCCACAATCCTAAAACTCTCTGTCCTCAGCTGTGTCTCTCTGGGCTCGAGACACAGCTTGGGAGGCAAGCACTCCCTGAGCTGTGCCCTCTGTTGGCCAGACACTCCTTTGTGGATGAAGGGAAAGGATGGGAATCCAAACCCCGTGTTTATGTTTGCTCAGAGAGCAAACACAGCTTGGAGGAACAGAGAACAGATCATGTGCTCATCTCTTTTTGCAGAAAGGATTCTGCATTGCCACCTTTCTACCTGGAACTGATTTATCCACAAAATTACTGTTTGGATTGTATCCTTCCCTGTTTAGATTATACCCCTTCCCATCCCTGGAAGTGTCCAAGGCCAGGCCAGAAGGAGCAGCCTGGTCTAGTAGAAGGTGTCCCTGCTCATGATAGGGGGTGGGATGAGATGGGCTTTAAGATCTCCTCCAACCCATCCCATTCCATGATTCTGTGATTCTATATGTAGGAATTGTTTGAAAAGAAGAACTTTGCAAACTAGTATATTAAACTGGAGCTAAATCTTTTTACTTGAACAAAGAACTACACAGATTGTTAACACTGAAGTCATGCTCAAATTAAGTGTCAAAAGTGCTTTCAAACACTTAAGCAGGTTTTTCCTTTTCCTAGAGTATTTCCTGGATCAGTTGCTACCAGTAGGAGCTGCTTCCTCCTGCCCCAGATCTGCTCAGTCCTGTCTGATCACTAAAGGATGCAATGAATACTCACACAGTTTCACTGAGACTCTGGTTGGACCAAAGTGCTGAATGTCTTGAGAGAGAAGGAAAAAAGAGATAGGAAGAAGAAACCTCTGAAAAGGGGGGAACAGCTGGTGGTTACCTCCACATCTGTGTTAGGAGAGCTCTCCTTTGGGTTGTAGTCAAAGGCAGCCACCATCCTGCGAGGAGTCAGCAGCTCCGCTTCAATGTCTTTATGTTTCTGCCCTGCAGGAGAACAATAAAATATTCTTAGATGGAAATACTAGGACAAAATCTCAAATCACAGCAACTCCTTCACCATTCTTATAGTGGTCTGTGCAAAAAGAATACAGAGGGGGAACTGAGTGGAGAGAGACTTTAGAGCCATTTGGTAAAACAGTTTTCTGATCTTCTTCATTGCCTCATAAGCACAAAAGTGAGGACATCCATCCATCCCCTCATCCTGGTGCTCTGTTTATATGTACAGGAATTTTTTATTTTACACTTTCTATTTATTCATACACACACACAGAGGACAGCTGTCTCTTTACAGTGTCTTGAAATAACATTTCTCCTCCCACTACACAATGTTCTGCTATTAAGCTATAAAATTTATCCTCCAAGAGCCAGGAACCAGCACACAGGGAAGTCCAGGCCTTGCCATCCCAAATCTCCTGCCTGCTCAAACCCATTACCTACTGTCACAGACATTTTTTCATAAAATCCTTTCTTTTAGGATTTGTCCTTTCTGGGAAGCTGGGGCCCCAGAAGAAAAATGTAAACAATAATTATCTGCTGCTGTGGAATGTAACAGGTGCATCTGTGATTGGTCTTCTGTGAGTGTTTGGCTTTGCTGCTGACCACTCACGGGAGAGTTTGTCCTTGCTTTCTGCTAGACACAGGACTTTGTTATTCATTCTTTTCTATTCTATTCTTAGCTTAGCAGCTTCTGCAACTTGCCTCTCTATTCCTTTTAGTATAGTCATAATGTATTATATATCATATATCAATAAATCCAGCCTTCTGATCACGAACCAAGATTCTCGTCCATCTCTCTCACCCCGAGGAACCCTCATCAAGTCACTGCAGTACCTACAGACCTGCCCTGAGCCTACCAAAGCCAAGTCTGGTGCTACAGAAAACACACGATCATGGATTTAAACTCTCCTTTGGGTCAGCACTGGATTGGCTGGCAAAGGGTTTGCACACTTGGCCTCTCTGGATATAAGCAGATGATGCACCTCAGAAGAGGGAGCACCCTGTCAGTGTCTCTTGGATCACAGGGACCACAGCATGTGATGAGTGAGAGACTGCCCTGCTCCTCCCACGGCAAAACAACTGGTGCTGTCCCCCTGCAGGCACTCCCTGCTCACCCAAACCGTTCTGCACCCGCCACTAAACAAAAAGAACTAAAACCTTTTTGTTACAGTGCTCAGAAGCAGCACTACAGGGTGTCACACTGGCCCTTGACCACAAAGCACACCTGTAATTCTATTATGCATTACCTACTCCCCAGTAAAAGCACTTCTCACCTGGCTGAGACTTGCATTCCTGTTTGTCCAGCCCTGCTGGAGGAAGAAAATGCCTCATCAGTAAGAGCTCATCTCCAACAGTGGCCACATGACACAACTGATAAACAGCAAAAAAGAGCACCAAGACAGCAAACAACAGAAGCAAACTGTTCATGCAACTCAAAGTCTACACCAGTAACCAGGACTCAGGAACGTAACAAGAAGCACAGGTCAAGCTCCAAACTATGAAAGACATCACTGTTGTTAAAAACTTAACACCAGAACAGGGATGGGCTCTCTTTCCACTTCCTAGCAGTCATATAAACATCTGAGGGTCCTGAAAGCAAGTAGTAAAAATTCAATGCAGTCTGTAATCCTACAGTAAAAACCAAAGAGGAAGCAGTGGGTGACACAGACCTTTCTTGGAGCGTCTGGGCTTTGGAGGAGGGACAGTTTGGCGGCGTGGAGGTGGAGAAAATGTGCCATTTCCTTAATAAAAACACCAAAAAAGCAAATAAATAGACAAGAGAAACAGACGGTGAATGGAAAGTGAGAAGCATCTTGAATAGTGAACAGGGGACAGAGATGACATGCCTCCCCTGGGAGGCTGACAACAGGATTTCTGTGGGCAAAGCCCTCTGGGCCTCATATGTGGACTCAGATGAGCTGTGATCCACATCCCAAATACACAGAGAAATCCACACTGTACTTACACCTTTTAGGCACTCCACAGCTTAGAGCACACAGACTTTTATGCTCCTTAGCTTTCAGAAGCAGCACCATAAGGACAAAATAAAACCTTGTACTATTAACACCTAGCCAGACCAACCCCTCCAAGGCATTTCCTTAGTTACAAGGCTGTGACAGCCTTGTTATGGCAGCAGGGAACCAGCAGAGGTACAGCCAGCCCAACTGCCCAGGAATCAAAGAACCACTACAGTTAGAAAAAGATCATCAGGCCCAACCTACACCCACTGATCCCTCCTGTCAGGGAGTTGTGCAGAGCCAGAAGATCCCCTCTGAGCCTCCTTTTCTCCTGCCTGAGCCTTTTTCCCAGCTCCCTCAGCTGCTCCTGGGGCTCTCTGTTCCCTTTCCTGGACATGCTCCAGCCCCTCAGTGTCCTTACCAAGAGGGGCCCAGAACTGCCCCTTGGATTTGAGTAGTGTCCCCACCAGTGCCAAACCTACAGTCCCTCCCTCCACACACAACTTACTGACTACCACCACCACCTTCCTCAAAACTTTCAAACCCGTCATGTTTAATGAAGTCTCAGAACTATTAAAACCCTTTACTCTTCCAAGACTATGCAGTGGGGCAGGGCAGAGTATCCCTTGTGTATCCACTGAGAGACACAGGCCACCACAGGCATCCAGCCATCTCTGGCATGCACACAAGAGAAAGAGTATGGATGTGAAAAACATCTTACTCAAATCTCCTCTCCTCAGACATGGGAGAGACCGAATATGTTTGTCCTTTAAAAACATATTCAAGAAATCACACAGTGAAAGCATCAGGCTCCTTCAGTCCCTGTGCTGCTCAGGATCAACTTTCCAGGGACTAACATTTAGGAGCTGAGCACTGTCAGTCCCTCAGAATCACAGAATGGTCTGGGTGAGAAAGGACCTTAAGGGTCTGTTAGAGTCTCCCTCCACAGAAATAGGAACAAGTTGGATTTCTCCTTTTTTTTTTTTTTTTTTTTTTTTTCCCTTGAGTTTTCTTATTTTTAAGTTGATTTGGGCTTTTTTCCCAGCTCAGGCAATGTCAGGGCTTACCTTTGCCATGACCAACACTTGTGCTATTTTTCACTGCTGAACTGGCAGGGAAACAGGGACCAGCCAAAGCAGGAATATCCTGGTGTTTTATCAAGTGGAGCAGATCCAACAATTGGTACTGGCAGTAGGGTGCACAGAGGAGTGCATGATGAGAGGTGGCAGGCATGAGGGAGAGGCACAGGGACACTGGGATTCACAGCAGGGGCAGCTCACAGCCCTGAGCCTGGCTCAGCCTGAGCTGCACTGGCTGCACATCCCAGGACTGCTCCCTCTCCTCTCTGAGTCCATGAGAGAGAAGGATCAGGAAAGCCTCTGCAGTGCACAAGGCACTGACCACACACTTCAGGGAGTGAGTAAGGAGGAACCCTTGTACACTGCTCCTTGTACACTCCTGTCTGCCTACCTTGCTGTCTCACACCTTTCCTCCCCCTTTCACATCTCCACTCCCAAGTCACAGATTCTCTCACCCAAGTGCAGGGTCATCCCAAGAGTTCCATTCACAAACAAAACAAAGAAGGGAACAGAGTGAAAACTCTTGTTCACATACTTCAGCTGCTCTTCAAATGCTTCTGTTTCCCTGTCCCTAGCAAGGTTCAGCCTCACTTTGTGCTGAATTCACATACCTCAAGCCCAGGAGCAGCTGCAAATGCTGGCAGTGGAGCCAGGGATGAACTGAGAGCTCAGAACACCCACATCCAGCCAGATGCCCCTGCTAAGGAGCAGCCACTAAATCAGGCTGCAGATCCAGGGACAGCCCTCCAGATGGGTTTGGTGGCTGCACTGGCCACACACAATAGCAGGACTGAGCTTCCAACATTCCAGCAAAGAGCCACAGGAGCATGGCACACACATACACACACATAATACCTGGGCTCTCCGTGTCCGCAGGCAGGAATCCCTGCTTTAGCAGCTGCTGCTTGAGCTCACTACTCTCCACAGGGACTTCTGACACCATGTTGCATGGAATGTATCCCTCCCTTCCAGCACATTCCCCCCAGTAAAAACCATCAGCATCCTTGTCTCCACAAACCTGCAAAGGGAAATAGACTGTTTATGCTGCAGGGACTGAGCTAAACAGAGAAAGAATCATAGAATATCCTGAGTTGGAAGGGACCCACAAGGATCATCCATCCAGTCCAGCCCCTGTCCCTGCACAGACATCCCAACAATCCCACCCTGTGCATCCCTGGGAGCAGTGTCCAAATGCTCCTGGAGCTCTGGCAGCCTCGGGGCCCTGCCCATTCCCTAGGGAGCCTGGGCAGTGCCAGCACCCTCTGGGGGAAGAACCTTTCCCTGAGATCCAACCTAACCCTCCCTTGACACAGCTCCAGTCATTCCATAAGGTCACCAGAGAAAAAATATGAGCATCTGCCCCTCTACTTCCTCCATGAGGAAACTGCAGACCTCCCACTCTGTCTCCTCCCCTGGAACACCAGACAGATCCATAGAGTAGGAGAAGTTCACTAAGTTCTTACTTTCAGGATCTGCCCCTCCTTAAATGGGAGCTCCTCTTCTGCCGCATCAGGGTTAGGTGACATGGAGACAGGATCGTAGTCAAAGAGAGCCACAAAGATCCGAATGCCATCATCTTTGCCAGAGCTCTCAGGAGCAATGCTCCTTGGAAGGCCTGTGCACAGGGGAACACAGCAGAGAGAACATCAGCCCTGCCCCAGCAGTGCATGGGCCAGGCACTGCCTGCCAGCCTCTCCCCAGCCATTTCCAGGACCTTCCATCTCTCCTGCTGCCCTCCTCTCTCCCCGTTCCTGCTCACCTGGACTAGAGAGCAAAGGTTTCTGCATTCGGCTTCTTCTCTCACTCCTGCTCCGTCTCTGGCTAGGAGCCTGCCAGGCGCCTGTGCCGGGCGGCTCCGGGCCCCTGGAATCTTTATGACTGGGTGCCTGCAATTGGAACCAGCAGAGAATTAGTAGCAGCCTCTGCCTTCCAACTCCCTGAACAGTGCTCAGCCCAAAGGCACTCCACAAAGAGCAGTGCATCCAAATGCAACATTCCTCTTCAGGGACACTCTAGAGCTGGAAAAACCAAGGGAGTTGGAAAACAGAACTGAGGACAGGCAGGCACTCTGCCAGGCACCAGTGATGATCCCCTTGGTGAAGATGCAGGAAAGGGCATTTCAAGGGGAGGCAATGACATTACAGTCAGCATCTACACAAAGCTTTCACCAATCAGCTTATTGCACCAGGGATTTTTGCTTGGGTCCCACAGCCTCCTGCCGTGGGGAGGATGACCCAGCATGAAAAGGAATACTGCATCGGTGCCACTTGGTCAGGGAGCAGGAAAAGCAGAAGCAGCTACTACAAGAAAAGCCATGGAGCAGCACAGAACTACAGAATCTCTCAGATATTCTTCCAGGCAATCCTAGAGGAGGGTTCTTTCTCTGGACAACACTGAACAAAGCAAGATACAGGCAGGCCAGGGAAGCAGAGGGAAGCCAGCACCACTGCAAACTGCTTCAAAGCCAGAATAGGAAAAGTCACCCAACCCTTTTGTGCAAGGAGGTGCTACGTATCCCCTTCGAAGAATGTTCGAGCCTCCTTCTCCAGCCAGGTGACTTACAGTCCAGCTCCCAGCCCTGCTCCTCAGAACTGCTCTCACACCTTGGAGCTTCCTTCTCCCGGCAGAAGAATCGTAGGTGCCGGCTCGGAGACCCGGCCCACTCCATACCCTGCTCTTCCATCATCTCCAGCCTGGTCAGGTCCCTTCTGCCACCCAGGTGGGCAACCTCAGACTGACTGGAGCAATCACTCCAGTCCCCCTGGCAGCTCTGGGACCTCTCTGGCCACAGCCTGCTCTCCAGGGAGGATGCACACGTTGAATCCTGCTCATCTTCGGAGTCATACTCGATGTCTATTTCCAGGCTCCTGGGGCTGGGGCAGTGCGTTGCTATCACAGCTGGTTCTGCCCCCCCTGATCCCACTGCTCTTGGGGCTTTTTTCCGTAAGGTGCCTTGTCTGGCCCGGCTGTACAAATCCAATCCCTCCTTTCCACCAGCACTGCTGACAACATTCAGCTCCTCCCTGAGACTGGGAGCTCTGTATAACCCGCTCCCCATCTGGCTGCAGCTGCCCAGCAGACGACTGCAGTGCTCTGTTAGATCACTCTGTCTCTTCCTACTTATCTCAGGCCGACTCCGGATCTTCTCCCGATAATTATTTCCCTTCTTCTTGTTCCAAGAGGGACTTGTCCCAATCCCAGACTTTGGATCATTCTCCTGATAGCCCCAGTTCCAGTGTGCCTTCTTCTGACTGCAAGACAGCGGGCCAAAGGCAGGATTTGCATGGTCAGCCTCTGCTCTGCTCTCCTTAGCACTGTGCACCCCCTGAGGAGTCTGAGCAGAGACCTTCATGGAGGTGTTACTCCCATCTTCCTTTAGAAATGGCTCCTTGCTGTTGGGTGGTTTCTCTGTTCTTCCTGAATGGTAGGTTTGTGTTTCCAAGGAGTCTTGAGGGTCTGTCTTTTCTTCTGTAACACCCTTCTCATCCTCATCTTCATCCTCATCCTCAGTCACTTCAGGGATGCTGAACAACTTCTTCCTGTGGTTCTTCTGAAGCGGGAGCTCCAGGATCCTCTCGAGAATCTCCTCATCGCTGTCAGTATCACAAAGATCCATCTGTACCCAGACCCCGAGAAAAGCCACAGCCAGGACAAGCAAAGGAAAAAAGAGAGGAAATAAACATTAAAACAAGAGGCAAAGTGACCCTGATTCCCTCCCAGCAGAGCAGGATGGAGCTGTGGCTGCAGCAAAGCAAGGGGAGGGAGCAGAGGGAGTGATGGATCTTCTGGCAAAAGCAATCAGATGAACCAGCAATGCGGCAGGAAGCGAGGAAGGCAAATGCATGGAAGAGCTCCCTCCCAGCCTCTCCTGTACACACACAGCTCTACCTGCAGCACCTCTCATCCCACCACAGCAATGACTCCTCTCAGCTTGGCACCTCTGGGAGGGATGGGGGCAGGAGAGGCACCATCCCTCCACAGCAAAGCTGAGTGGGTTCTTCTGTCCACAGGGCTCGCCCACAGAGCCATGGGTCCCCCTTAGCTGTCCTCTCCCTGGAGCACAGGGAATGGCCCTGTGCTGTAGGACACCCCTTGGAGATGTTGCTGCCTGGGCCCTTCTCATCTCCTAGCAAAATGCAGCCCTACTGCAGGTTCCTGACTGCAAATCCAGGAGCAGAGTTCCCACAAACACAAAGGAAAACCCTTTACCTCAAAGGGCCACACAGATATGAGTTTCACTTGCAGATGAGTCAGAGCCTACCAGGTTACAGAAAAATTTGGGGACAACACTGCTGAATTTTAAAATTTGTTGTGGATCAACTGTAGAATTTACAGGTTTATTTCTTATCACATTAACAGTAACATAAAAGGTAAAATCCCCAGGTGCATTATGTCATTTTGGTATGAAGATACCTCTGGAGGTCTCTTGTTCACCCTCCCTGACAAGTTATATTATTAATGTGTTCCAAAGGCATTTACAAATAGATTACAAAGCATGTGTAGCTACTTTAAACTACAGCCATATGCAGGTCTGTTCAGAGATAATTAAAAACTGAACCAGAGTGAGCAAAAAACAAAGGTAGTTGCAAGCTGTCTACTGATAGTTCCAATCTCTATAGCTTTTTCCAAGCAAAACTTGGTCTTGAATTATATTTAGAATTGGTTGAAGGGGCCTTGAGATCTCCAGTTCAGTCTTCTAATTACAGCAGGACTGTTGCCAACAATAAATCCATGTCTTTGCTTAGATGAGGTTTGAAAACACCAAAGAATGGAGATCCTGAACCTTCTGGGGACTGATCCCAAGGCTGCGCTGTCCTCTAGGGTAAGAGGCTTGAACACATCTCCAACATGAACATCCCAAACAGCAGCTCATGATTTCTGCCTCTTTTAATGCATCATCTCCCAGAAACAAGACTACTTTGGCTCTCATCCTTTTAACCATTATGCAAATAGGCGGGTACAAAATCTCCCACTCAACTCCTCTAGACCAAAAACCCCTCAAATTTTCTCAAACTCTCCTTACAGAACATTGCTCAAGGCTCCTGCCTTGTTAGCACCAATTAGGAATATGGAGAATTCATAAATACACCAAAAAAAAGTTCAGTAAGACTTCTTTTAGCTATTTGCACGGTTGAGGCTTCTGCTTTTGAGTTTTAATATAATAAATGGTTTCAGTGATTAAACAACTTGTTTGAGGATAAACATTTTTAAAGCACCACCCCTCTGTGTTTTCATCCTCTGGATCCTGGAAGAGTTGGCTGAGCAGTCTTGAGGTAACAGAAAATGTAGTTAAAATGCAGAATCCTAGAAAACAGCGCTATTCCAGTCCAATCCCCTTCAATCCATAAGGCAGTAATGGGAGGTCTGTGCCCCAAAGCTTCCTGCCCCTCACATCCTCTCCCAATTCGGCATCTTGTCACCCTCACTCTGTTATTGCCAGCACAGAAAACAATCACTTTATCCAGTCAATAAAACACCCAAGGGAAAAAAAAAAAAAGACAAAGAATAGCATTCTTGATTGCTCTTATTTCCTTCTTTCTCTTTCCAGGAAACTTGTTTTCCTTCCTTTTTTTTTCCAGTCCAATCCCAACAACTGGAAGCCCTTCCAAAACCCTGAGAGGCAGCCCCAGCCCCTCCAGCCACCAGGCTCTCCTGGGGCTCCTGATGTGCTTCACTGCAGGTTCAATCCCTCACCTGGGAAGCAGAAGACCCTTGAGAAGGAGAAAAGGAAATTTAATCCAGAGTCACTACATGCCTGCTACCATTTACTGCTCACCAGCCCCAGCCCTACAGACCAGCAGCCACACAGGGCACCATCAACTACAGATGCTCTCTGGTCACACGAAAAATCAAAGAGAAAGTGCTTTCTTGCCATCTGGGCATATCACATTTCCTGCAAAACTTTTTAATTTTCCAGTCTCTCACCCTCAGTGCTTTCCCTCATGGATATTCATGCCAACTGCTGTAATCTGTATGGTTACACACCAGCTCCAGGCCATGCAGTTGGAATCACATTCCCACAGGTGCATTCAGACCAGATTCAATTCTTTGAGCATGAATTAAGCTGGACACTTACAGCTAAGCTTAGGCAGGATTTCATCCCTTGCAGCATTTGAACTACAAAGCCACAACTCTCCTCCTACATGCCATCCCTGGCAACAGAAAGCATCAAGACCTAAGCCAAGTAATCATAGAATCAAGGAATATCCTGAGCTGGAAGGGATGCACAAGGATTGAGGCCAACTCCTGGCCCTGCATATGACACCCCAAAAACCACACCCTGTGCCTGAGAGCATTGACTGCTCCCTGTTTACTGTCTGTGTTAAGAACCCAAATCACCCCCCACTGATTTTAAACACCACATCACACTGTGTGTTTTTCCAACTAATTAAACCCTGGCTCCGTTTATTACAAACAAACAGCCTTCCCTCTCCCAAAGAACCTGTGTTTTTACTACCTTGAGCCAACACTGGGAGTAAAAGCAGAGCAGCAAGACCTTGGGAAAGGCTCAGCCCAGCCCCTCCTCCTGTGAGCTGATGGCATGGGATGGCTGCACCGGTGCTCCCCACAAGCAGCACTCAGAACATGTTACCTTTTCCCCATTCTCCTGGGAACATGGCTCTCTCTGGTCCCATTTCTTCTCTTCCAGAGCTTCTGAAGACAGTTCATCTTCCTCCTCCTCTTCCAAAATATCTGAAAGGTCAGAACTCCGGTTGTGCTCACTGAAAAGGGTCAACTGTCGGCGGCCCATTTCTGACAGTTTTTCTTCTTGCTGTTGAAAAGCAAAACACATTTTCTCAGTTCTCCCAGACTCTATTTCAGCAACAAAGGAGCATTTTTCCTTTCTCTGAGCACACACACAGCTCAGGTGTGGTAGGAAAGAAAGGAGGCAGCACCCAAGGGAGTGACTGGCACATTTGGACACACACAACCATCAGCCTCATTTCAAAGCCTGCAGAACAGTACTGTCTAAGGCTGGAAAACTCAGGAGGCCAAGTACAGTTCACATCCCTCCATGGACACAAGCCAAGGTTAAACAAACCTCTCTATTCACTCTGGACATTTCTTTCTTCACCTCCTTGCCAGGAGACAACCTCAGAAAGTCCTGGCAGCTGCTCCCATCTTGGAAGGTGCCCTGCATTTCCCCAGCCTGGCTGGTGGAAGACAGAGGCTCTGGGCTCAGATGCTTCTCTGCCTCTCTCTCCATGTCAGCATTGGGACCTTTGGGTGCCTCCTGCACAGAGCACACGTGGCAGGTTTCTGTTTGGAGCTTCACCCCACTGTCCGTCGGGCTTCCCTGCTCCGCTGCTTTGGTTCTTGGTTGCTCCATCTGGGAAACAAACCAACAGTGAAAGGGGAGGTGTCTCAGACTACTTATGCACCAAAATGGAGTCTTATCACCCCAAACTCTTTGATCCTTTGACATGTTCTTTGCTCTAGGCATATGAGTATTTTGGCAGGCAACTTGCAGCTTGGGAATCTTGGCCAGGCCTGGAACAAAGCCCGCCCTGTCCTCAGGTGCCAGGTGACACATGGTGCCCCAAGTGCTGCAGCTCAGCAAGGCCCACAAGGGCATGGAGAGTAACAAGTTCCAGGGCTGCAAGAAGAGCCCAAGCTATACAACAAGGTTATTCCCACTGTCATCTGCCAGAGGAATGGCCTAGACATCAGCACATTGGGTTGAGCTGCAGATGAAGACACTACTCCAGGATTTCCTGGGGCGTGAAGAAAAGGAGAATTAATGAAGAACAATAAGCACAGAGAGTGCAATAAGTTTCTGATTAGATCACCTAATGAGAATTAAAGAAAATCTTCATCTGTATTCCAACCAGTCCAAGAAAACCTCTGGGAGATGGAGGAATGGAACTCCAGAAACAAGAAGGGTAAGGCAGGTGGGCCTTATCAACCACCTCTTTCTCTTACTCTAACCAAGGGAACCTCCCTGCATTTTGCAATGGAACAGAATCTTGTCCTTATGTACCAGGCACTTTGAAAACACTGAAGGATCAGACCCCAGGGACATTGAGACATTGCAAGCTTCTCAATGTCCCCTGGACAAAAGCCAGGCAGGTCCTGATCTCATGTCTAATTTCACAGCTCAGATTTCCTGCCCTGATTCCCTTTGCTGACAGCCAAGTGAAGAGACACACCTCAAGTGAGAAGGATGATTTGCATCCTGGGAGCACTCATTTCACTCCTCTCCACAAAAGAGGCAAAGCAACCACCACAAGTGCAGCCATCTACACCAGACACCTGAATGTCCAGAGGCAACATTGCTGGGAACACGTGAAGTGCAGTAAGAGTCTCACAAAAAAACAAGGAAATCTGGGCTGGTACTGAATCCACTGAGATATCACTCGCACAGAAATCTCCTGGCACACCACAAACATCTGAATCTGGGACAAATCCACCATGACACTCCTCATCCCTGGAAGTGTTCAAGGCCAGGTTGGATGAGGCTTGGAGCAGCCTGGCCTAGTGGAAGGTGTCCCTGTCAGGCACCAAATGATCTATAATGTGCCTTGAAACCCCAACCATTCCATGATTCTATGAAATGTGGGTAAATGAATCCAGCAGTTGACCCAAGGTACTGTGAGCTGCAAATGATCAGGCACTGACCTCTGAAATTTTGGACTCAACATCTCAGTTCTTCCGGGTATTGAGCTGGCCTTTGGGCTTGGGCCCACCATGCTGCTCTTGCTTTAGCAATTTTCAGAAGTCTCAGCCTAACTCTGACCCTTCACAAGGTCACACTGCCATGATTAATAAAGTTGTGCTAAATTTAACAGTTTGAAGCACTCCTATGAGTTCTGATGTTGAAAGTCAGAATGGGAAATAGATCCTTTTCCCTGATGTAATACATCCCACAACAGGAGGGCCCACTTCCCCATCGTCACAGAACAATCATTCACCATCATTATACAGCTCTCAGACATCCTCACCACTGTCCTAAAAGAACTCTGAAAGCACTTACCCACCCCACTGGGAGTACCACTGGGAATTTCACTCACCCACTGGGAACCCTAAATAGCCAGTGTCAGAACAGTTTGCCAGTTCTGCAGCCATGGCTGCCTTGCTCTGCCATCCACTAAGGTGCTCTACCACTGTCTCGTACAAACCCACCAGACTGGAGAAGGTCCCTTCAAGTCAGAGAGCACAGCAATGCCAGACTAACATGGGAACATCCTTTTAACCTTTTAACTCTGCAAATTCTTCCTTTTCTCACTCTGTTCCTCATATGCTAGCAAACATAATCAAGAGGTGAGCTGCATCTTCCAGGTATACAACAGCAGCCAAAACTCTGACAGTTTGCCACCACTGGATGATGGTGCAGAGGTGACGCTGTGTCACAGAAATGTGCTCAGTGGCATTTTGTCCTACTCCCCAAAAAGGATCCACTGCCCTTTCCTGCACACCTGGCACTGGGCAGGAGATATAAGCACTTACCTGCACCTCCATCCTTCCACCCAGCTGTTGCATTCCCTGTTTCTGGGAAGGCCCAGGCTCCGTGCCAGGCCCTGGGAGCACTGTGCCAGCCTGTTGGGGAGGCACACTCAGGCATTTCTTGTCTCCTTCAATGTCCAAGCCCTGCGGGGAAGTGCCTGGAGCCTGCACTGAGGAAGCACCAGGGGAGGGGAGGTGTGGTGGGGAAGAGGCTTCTTCTGTCAGAGGCTGCACTGAGCCAACAGGGCTGGAGGAGGGATCAGTCAATTTGGCATCTGAGCTCTCAGCAGGAATTTTCTGTTGGAGCGTGTGCTGTGGGCTGCGGGGAGGCAGCAAGGCCCTGGGGGCCCAGCGGGGCAGTCTGGGGGGGACAGTGGTGCACACAGAGGAAGGGCAGTGGGAGGATTGCAGCAGGACCGAAGAAATCTGGGCTGGAACCGAATCCACGGACTCCCCGTACTGAGACATCGTCCTCACAGAAACCTCACGGCACACCTGGAACATCTGAAGCTGGGACAAGTCCACCAGGACACTCCCGGCAGTTGGAGAAGTAACTTCTATCACCTGTAAGCAAAAGAACAGGAAGGAATTATTTATTGTGCACAGCTCAGCCCTTCAATTCCCAACCCAAAGTTGATAGAATCCACAGTTCTGGAGAGCAGCTGTGCACAATTCCCACCCTTCTGCACACTATCTGGGAAGAATGAATGTTAAAGAAAAATTTGAGAAACTGAACGGTCTACAAAATATGAATATATCCTCTCCTACTCCAGATTTTAACCCTCCTTGTTTCCTAAACCTTAAGGAGCTTTTCCCTTTTTTAGGTCGCTTTTTCAACTACCTTCCCAGACTCTTCCTTTTTTTCATCTGTGAAGAGAAAAAAGCATTTCCACGACAAAAGAGCAATTATCCAACACAGCATCATTCTGTTTTGCACTGTGCTCCTCAAACAACATCATGTGTGCATAAGACCGCAGGACATTTTCAATACAGAATGTCCTTGGATGTTCTGTATCAGTAACAGTACTGAACAAACAGAACCCTGGGGTGTTTGTATGTTAAAATGACAGAATGGTTTGGTTTGGAAGGAACCTTAAAAACCATCTCATTCTAGCCCCCGCCATGGGCAGGGATATCTTCCACTTGGAGCACCCCAGGTTGCTCCAAGCCCCCTCCAACCTGGCCTTGGACACCACCAGGGCTGGGGCAGTCAAAGCTTCTCTGGACAATTTGTGCCTGGGCATCATTACTCTCACAGGGAACAATTTCTTCCCAGTATCCCACCTAACCCTGACTTCTGGCTTGGGAAGCCATTTCCTGTGTCCTGTCCCTCCATCCCTTGCCCTCAGTCCCTCTCCAGCTCTCCTGAAGCCCCTTTAGGCCCTGGAACAAGCTCTGAGATCCCCCTGGAGCCTTCTCTTCTCCAGGTGAACACCCTCAGCTCTCCCAGCCTGGCTCCAAGGCAGAGGGGCTCCAACCCTTGAAGCATCTCCCTGGCCTTGTCTGACTCGCTCCAGCATCTCTGCATCCCTTTGATGTTGGGGGCCCCAGAGCTGGAGGCAGCTCTGCAGGTGGGGTCTCACCTAAGCATGGCAGAGGGGCAGATTCCCCCCCCCACACTCTTCTGCCCATGCTGTGAGGATGTCAACTTTATGCTGGAGCACTACACCTCAGTCGTCACATTTGCAAGAAAGCCCCAGTGGTGGCTGTGTACTTGTCCTTGTGCTCTGCCCACACCCTGGGGACTGTTTGCCAAAGGATCAGGCCAGTGCCTGGGCTGAGCAAAGGAGGCTGTTTTGCTGCTGGAGGGTCCTGCTCCAGGAGCACCTCCAAAACCCGGACAGATGTCTTTTGCAGTGTGCATCACACAGCCCAAGCAATGTCCCTTCTCTGACGTCACTCCTTTCTGGGCCAAGGACTGCCACTGCCTCTTCAAGACCCTTCCTGGATCAAGCTTTCCATGTCTTAAGGTCCGATACCTCATGCTCCCCCTGCAACAGCCCAGCCCCCTGCACAGCCAGTACCTTCTGTCCATCCGCGTACACGGCATAGCCAGTGACCCGCACCCCATTGGAAGATCCTTCAGCGTCAATGGTGACAGGTAACCAGCTGATAACCAGGATACCTGGAGAGGGACCAGCTTCCACCTGGACATCCAAAGGAGCATCAGGTGTGCCTGTGAGAGACCAAACACAATTTCCTCTTGCTTATCTGGCTACAGCATAAAGCTCAACCCTGGTTAGAACCAAAGAGCAAACTCCCAACCACACTTGCCCCTGCAGAACTGAACTACAACAGCCAGGCCAGTATTGGGAAATGTCAGACAGAACCAGAGAAAATAAGGTGCTCTTGTTCTGTGAAAGCTTTAATGCACAGAAAACAGAACTTTGCAAAAGTAGCTGAGGCCAAGATGCAGCAATCATTGGAGCAAAGTCATGGTAAACCATCTCTTTCCTGCCCAACCAGCACAGAGGATGTCTTCCCAGAGCAAATGAAAGCAAAAGGGCTAATCAAATTTTAAAATAAAGTAAGAAAAACAGTAAGACAAAACAGTGCAGCACCTCAGGCTTTGGGGATCTAATCAACCCTGCTTCCCTCTGTCCTATGGCTTCCCAGCAAAGGGCCAGCTAAGCACAGCCTCTCCATGTGCAGAGGCCTGCAGTACCTGCTAGAGGGGTAGTGAAGTGTATCACGGCTGAGTCCTGCTCCTGCCCCTTAGGCACCTCTTCCCAAGGACTTTTCATGGGCCGGGCCTCCAGCTTGGCCACGTACTGGGTGCTGGGCTGCAGGTTGCGGAAGGTGTACCAGTACACGCCCGGCTTGGTCACATCACACTCCTGCCCATTGAGATACACCCCGTGGCTGTAGTTGCTGTTGCAGGGAAGCCACGTGACCTCTGCTGACGTGGCTGTGACGCTTCTGACTTTCAGCATCATTGGTGCCACGCCAAAATCCTGCCCCACAAAGAAAGTGCAGCGCAGTTTATCCGAGCTGCCGTGCTCCGTCACTGTCTGCACGGACACGCGGTAAGCCCTGCTGTGTAAGTCCAGCTTCTCTATCACCGCTTTGGTCTGAAGGCCACTCTTCACGTTCTGACGTAGCTCTTCATCCACATAGATGTTGTAGCTTTGTATGTCTGGGCAGCCAGCTGGCAAAAGAGGTGGTTCCCAGCCTACAACTATGCTTCTGGCAAGCTGCTTGATAAGAGTCAGTTTTCTTGGGTAAGGCACTGCTGTGTGACTAACGGGCTCCTCCTGGTCTCCTTCTGCTCTGCTGGCCAACGGACTGGCGCTACTCTCTTCAATGGAAAACTCACTCTTATCTCCACTGCTGGTGCTTGTACTGACCAAACTTTTCTCCTGGTATGAGCTATGGGTGAGATCATTCAGCTCCGGAGGCAGAAACATCATGAGGTCATCATCTGAAACTCGCTCAACAAAATTGGAGGGGACCAGCCCTCGCCGGCCATCCATCAGCTCCCCTAAACAAAAAACAGGACACCTGTTACCACTGCTCCTGCCATTGACCTTCCAACTCAGCTGCCAGGACTATGGCACAACATCTTTGCCAGGGTACAACAGCTCAGCAGTCAAGAGTGGAAAAGATCTCGGGGAGGTTATTCCTGGCAATGCTTCCTGACTTCCTAGGGCTTCCCTTGTTAGGTCCCAAAGGACACAGTGAGGAAATTCACTGCTTCACACATCTCAAAACCGACTAAGTAAAAAGTTGGGTTGTGTAACTAGCTAAAGGCTTTCTCCCTCGTCATTATCCCATTCCTCCTCATCACAGCTCTTTCACTAACTTTTTTAGCCTTCCCAAACTACCCAGTTGGATGATTTTACGTCTTCTCCCAGCCATACAGATTTGGGGTTTGCAGTATTTCCTCCAGAAAGTCCATCTTCCCAGCTCTGTATTCAGCTCTGGCCTTCCTTTTAGCTCCCTTCTTTCTTAAGTTAACTCCTCCACTAAAGATGTCCCAAAAAGACTTGTGGGGACAACAGATAAACAGCACTTGGTCTGTGCAAACCCATCAAACCACAGATGAGCAGCACACAGGGACTGCACTGCCTTCTCCCTTCCAAACTCTACCTACAGCAAATCAAGTGAAAGCAGGGAAAGCAGAAAAGGTTAGTAAAGAATAATCTTTTTAAACAATAAACAAACAAATAAATGATAAGCTTGGGAATAGAAAGAAAGAAAAATGAGGCAGAGCAGTCACAGAGCAAGCAGTGCAACACACATGCATTTGTCTCAGCTCTTGCAAAGCACCTCAGGAAATCAGGAATTTATCACCCCTTAAGCAAGTGGCTCCACAAAAAAACTTCAACACAAATTTACAGCCCACAGATCTTGGTTTCAATTCCATCCACCTTTTAGTCAACCAGGATCATGTTTGCAAAGGGACCAGAACAGCAACACTGTGTAACACTAGCAAAGGTCACAATTGTAGTCTGGGTTGATTAATGTATCCCCTCTTTGTCAAAAGAGCAGGAGGCAATGGAGCCCATTACCTGCTGCAGTCCCTGGCTCACTACAGGCACTGGAAAGAGGGAAACAGCCCATCTGCAAAAGAGGCTGACCATGTTCCTCTCCATGGTGAGGGAGGAACCATATGGGAGCTGAAACCATTGGGGATGAAACCTGGAACTTGCTGAAAGTAGTGGCAAAATTTCCACTGAAATCAATAGACAAAGATTTCATAGCTTAGACTTAATTTATTCATATAATAAATAAAGCAGTTTCCAACAAGATCTGCTCATCCAACAAACTAACTTTGGGTAGAAACCCTTTACCTTGTGGTCTCAAGATTTACTAAATTTCTCTCTCATTTTCTGGAGAGAAACCAACACTCCATAGCAGTTCGGTCACATTTCATTTTACTAAAACACACCTTCAAAGAAGCCATCTTCATCCATGTCTCCATAGATGTAAATATATTCTCCAGCAGTCAGTGGAAGTTCTGCCTCTGGATTTTCATTAGGTCCATCAAAAGGATTGTAGCTGAAATATTTACAATTGGAAGACTTAATTTGCATAGGAACCATCCCAGCAACACCTTACAGCTGTGATGCTGATAAGCTTTCAATTCATTGGGAATGACTCCACTTTGGCAAGCAGCAAAATCCACAGACACAGGTTTACATGTAAACTGTAGTTTACATATGAAAATATTTAATAACAGATAATTTCTGAGGAGCAGAAGAGATGACTTGTTACATCCAAAGGAACAGGGATATAAGGATGCTGGAGGGGACTGGAGCATCTCTGAGGACAGGCTGAGGGAGCTGGGCCTATTCAGCCTGGAGAAAAGTCAACAGAAAGGGGATTTTGTCAATGCACAGGTATATTTGGGGTGGGTGTCAAGAGGAGGGGGCCAGATGCTTTCCACTGGTGTCCAGCAACAGGACAAGGGGTAGTGGGCACAAACAAACAGGAAATTTCACCAGAACCTGAGGAAAAACTTCTTTGAGGTTGAGCAAACACTGAAAAAGGCTACACAAAGAGGCTGTGGTGTCTCCTCCTGCTCTAACCCCACATTTTAAACAGCACTCCAAAAACTTCACCAGCAAGAAAATTAGACATAAATTGGTGATATAGCTTGGACTCTAGGCAGTTCTAACCTGCCTACCCAGGGATCCTCAGACTAATCAGAGGGTCTCATTTCACAGGAAAATGCCTCATGAAAAACCTTTATCTTTACAAACACCTACTGCCAATTCCTGTTCTTTACCCCTTAAAAGGGTTTTCATCATGCCAAAGCAATGTTTATCTCTCTGTGATCTGACTGAGACCTTATGGGCCCAAGACTTGCATGAAGACACAGACCACATCTGATGTGCTCCTCACAAGCACAGAATCATCCCTGTTCTCTTCCTCCCAATGGAAAAGCTGAAGGATAGGTAATACACTGAACTGTAGCAACATGGGCTTGACCATGATGGCTCAGTGAATGGCAACAAACAAAACATCTGGCTTTTTTTTTCTCTTTAAAAATTACAGCCAGAAGCATTTTGGCCAAAATTTCAAAAATTCTAAGTTGAAATTTTCTTAATTGTTGAAACAAGATTTCTTAGAGAAGAATTCTTGCACTATTCTGAAAAAAACAGACAATTCAAGGAATATGTCAGTTGAACTAATTTTCAACAGAGACCAATATTTAAAGTTTCACACAGTGCTGTTCACTGAAAGCTACTGAGCTTAATGTGCTTTTGTTGAGCTAAGCCTGGATTGTGCAGGAAGTTACAGGTCTCAAATCATTCAATCATGGAATGGTTTGAGTTGGAAGGCACCCAAAAGCTCATCTCATTCCACTCCCTGCCATGGCAAGGACACCTCCCACTGTCCCAGGCTGCTCCCAGTCCTTTCCAACCTGGCCTTGGGCACTGCCAGGGATCCAGGGGCAGCCACAGCTGCTCTGGGCACCTGTGCCAGGGCCTGCCCACCCTCCAGGGAACAATTCCATTCCAATATCCCATCCATCCCTGCCCTTTGGCAGTGGGAAGGCATTCCCTTGTCCTGTCACTCCAGGTATTTGTCCCCAGTCCCTCTCCAGCTCCCCTGGAGCCCCTTTAGGCACTGGAAAGAGCTCTGAGGTCTCCCCAGAGCCTTCTCTTCTTCAGGCTAGACACTCTCAGCTCTTCCAGTGTGAAAATCCCATGGAGAAATAAGATAAAAGGTCTAACCTATGATTATCCACTCCTAACAGTGTGAATCCTAGAGAAGATTGTGAAGTAGGGAACTGTGGATAACTGTGTAACTTCACAGAGCACAGGCAATGAGCACTCAGTACCTGTATCGAGCTAAGAACACCTGGAGCTTTGCAGGGCCTTGGCTGCCCGGCTCTGGCATGAGGGAGATGCTGTCAACATCCAGTTCTTCCATTTCACTCGCAGTGTCCACCTAAAAATGTTAAAGGAGTAAAAGAATACTCAGAGTGTTTGTACATAGTGAACACATCCTCTAATCTCATGGCTCCTGGGCTAAGGACCATCTCTAAGAATGACTTTTTAGGTGAGGAAGTAGTAATAAGAGGCAACAGCCCCAAGTTGGAGCTTCAGAGCTTCCAGTCAGACATCAGCAAAAACTCCTTGCCCAGGTGGGTGATACAGCCTTGGGAACAGTTCCCAGAGCTGGGGGGGATCTCTGTTCTTGAAGAACCTGTAGCCTGAGCTCAGCAGAGCCATGGCCACACTGATCTAAAGCTGGTGACAATCCCACTGGAGCAGGAGATTTGACTACAGGCTCTGGAAATCTCCTCCACCCCAGACATCCATAATTCAGCATATTGGTTTCTTGCTACCTCTAAATGGTAGCTGTGCCTGTATGCAACAGAAATGTCAACCTGAACAAAGAAGCTCTGTTGGATGTTGGGGTCTTTAACTGCTTCTGTCCTCTCCAATACCTGTAAATTTTCTGTAGGATGTCTATGTACTTTAGACAGAGCTTTGATTGAAACTTTTGGTTTTAGCTGACTCTGCTAACAGCACATGCTGAATGAAAGTCAGGGCAGGAAGCCCCCATTCCTGTTACAACCTCTCCCTTTCTAGCCAGCAGCTCCTTCTGCACTTCCTAAGCTGAAGGCTGCACCTTCAGGGCATTTGGTGCCTACTGGCAAAGCACCTTTAGGAAATTTCTCTCAGTTGTTTTGATCCCGGTGAAATGTTGGGATTTCACATCCAGTGGCAAGGGGTTATGTAATGCAACCTTTCTTCTTGAGGCAGTGCACTCCCTGGGGTTTGTCTGAACTTGTGCCAATGAACCAATTCAAGCTGCCTTTTTAAAGCAGACCTCAAGGCAAACGTATTTTTGATCAAGACCCCTGCAGGCACCAGAACACTGTCGCTGACACCTTTTGTGAAAAATCTTTTCTTAGGATTTTTCTCCCTTCTGAGAAGCTGTGGTCTCAGAGACAAATGTAAACAATGGTTGTCTGCTGCTGTAGAATGTATCAAGTAAATCCGTGATGGGTCTCCTGTAGATGTTTAGATTTACTGACCAGTCACGGCAGAGCTGGCTCTCGCTCTCTGTCCGAGCCAGCTGCCTTTGTTGTCATTCTTTCTTTTCTACTCTTAGCTTAGCTAAGTTCTGAGGAAACCTTTTCCTTTCCTTTTCTTTTTAGTATAGTTATAATGCAATATATATATATATATAAAATAAAATAATAAATCAAGCCTTCTGAACATGAAGTCAACATTCTCATCTCTCCTCTCATCCAAAAACCCCTGTGAACACAGTCACAGAACACAAAGTATTTTTTTTTTAACACATGAAGAGCCAATCTCAGGAGGAGTTCAGAGCATCTTTTCAAGGTACTGTACTCCTTGTAATGCAATCCTACCCCATGTCCTTGGAGAACAAACATCTGTAACACCCAAACGAAGGGGCTTAGCCTGGAATGTTCCCACAGTTATGTGCTGTGGAAGCCAAACTCTCCAGGCACTGGCTCTTTTCCAAGGGTCCCACACTGATCTCTGCAGCCATCTATCTCTCCAGGGAGGCAGGCTGGCTTCCAAGCTTTTTCTTGAATTAAAAAGTAGGCTTTTTTCCTGCTATAGAATTGCTAACAGTCCCATACCTGTTCCTCCCTAGGTGTGACCTTCACTTTGTCTCTGAGCATGGCACTTCCTTGACCTCTTACACAGTGGGAGGCTCTGCCTGGCACTGAAGCAGCCCTTTGTTGTGGCTGTCCTGAGCTGGGCACCTCAGCACTTCAGCAGCTTTAGTACTCAGGAAAAAAAAGAGCAAAAGGTGCCTCTCAGGCCACCACACCTGGCCCTGCTCACAGCACTTCTCTGCCCTAAAGTCTGTCCCCTCCAGTGATGCACAGGAGAGAGCATCAACCCCTGCTCAAGGGAACCCCACACCACCACAAAAGGGCTCCTGGGGAGAAGAAGCAACAACCATCAAGGAGATCTTGGTGACACAAACATGAAAAGCCTGTTAGCTCCATCCCTCTTAGCACAAACTTGGCACCCTCTCATGGTTTCTTTCACCAATATCTTAGTAACTAAAAACACCACACAAGAAGTTTGAGTTCCTCATTCACAGCTCAAGGTGAAAAATAGTCTGGACACAGTTTCTCCTCATGCTAAAAATTCTAGTTTGTAGCCTTTGTATGTCTTAGTGGCAGCTGAGATGCCACAAGGAAGCTTAGGAAGAGCTACTTCACACATCCCATCCCATTCCTCTAAGCTCCCAGGCACTGTCTATCCAGCTGTTTCCTTCATGGAACACAGAAAAATATTCAAATGAGCATTAAAGACATGACATCTGAAGTAATTTCAATATTTTTCTATGGTTTTCCTCTTGTTTATTCCATTTTCTTCAAGCAGCCAGAAGGGAATGAATGCAACTTTACTGGTGCTCTCAGCAATGCATGTATTCCCTTCTGGCTGGAAAGCACAGGCAGCAGAGGGGACTCCCATACTGACCTCTGGAGTTGGGCAGGATTTTGGGCTGTTCTGCATGGATTCAGATTTTGAAGAGCTGGACTGAGACTCCCCTTTCTTGGATTGTTTCTGAGCACTGCTGGGAGCAGCTGGGGAGCCCATGGTGGTGTTTGGCCCTCGCTGCGACAGCTCCAGCTCATCACTCCCTTCATTGTGAACCTTCTTTGTGGTCTGATGGGGGAGCAACCCAGGAACAGCTGACTCTGCAACAAAATCAGCTCTCCATTAGTTACAGCCACAGGCAGGATACAGGATCAGCAATGAGCACCCCAGGGAGCAGCCCAAGTCTCTCCAAATGTGCCTCATTCAACAGACTGGACACCTCAGCTCTCTGGCCACAGACATGCCAACTTCTCTTTACAAAATGAACCAAAAGTATTTACAGTAGGGACAGAGATGCCAAAATTACACTAAATATTTGCATTAACTCCTTTAGCCCTTTTCATTTATATAAATATCAACCCATTTGTCAAATGCCTCTCAGGCACGTCCAACATTACCCTTCTCCCAGCGGGGCTGCGGGGTGGAGCTGCACAGAGCAAGGGGCAGCTCTGAAGTCACCAGGGTGGAGGTGAGAAGGTCGATTTTTCCTGTTTGAAGTCGGAATTGTTGGAGTTCCTGTGACAGGAGGCTGAATTGCTCTGTTTGGCTGCGACACTGGTCCTCCAGATCCTTCACCCGGGCCTGCCAGGAGAGAACGAGGTTAGGAACAAACCCCTGACAAAACACTGAGGTTCCAAACAGGATTTGCCTTTGCTGCACCTTTTCCCAGATTCCAAGGAGCTAAAGGATGCTTTTAAATGCCCTGCCTAGGAACAGTCATTGGAAACTGGCAGCCTCACACCTCTACTTATTTTAGAAAAGCTGAGGCTCATCATCTCTGAGGATGCTGACTACAAACTCCATTAGGACTTATCCCTAAAATTCTGCATTTGAACTTCAATATCCTCTCTCAGCCCTGCACAAGACCAGATGAGATATGTGAGAGACAAATAAGCCTTAAAAAGATTCAAAAGGCTTTGCATGGTTTTTGGAGCATTAAAATCACATCTCCAAAAGGAATTGCTCTCCCAATTTTGTCCATCACTCCAGAGGCCCCAGCAAGCTCCCAAAACCTTAATCTGATTTCCCCACCATTCCAGGCAGGACTGCCAACTGTCCCTCTGGACCTTGGCACTAGGAAGGGCAGAGAGCACATGGGCCCATGTTGCAGAACTCTCCCTTGATGTGGGAAGCACTTTTCTCCCTGGTCCTACAGAGCTGATTTACTCCAGGGAAATGCATGCTGAGGGCAAGAAAGCTACAACTCAGCAAGATGAGGTGCCAAGGAGCCTTGGGAAACACTATGGAGAGGGAGGGACACATTCCTGCTAGAGAACCATTTGTATTTTCCCATACTGTCTTTTTACCATCCCTAGAACTTCCCCTTGCTAAACACTGCTGATTCCTGGCTGTCTACACATCCCCACATTCCCCCAGGTTGTAGGCAGACTAATTCCCAGGTGATTCCAACTGCTCCTTTCCCTCCTCTCACTGTTTCTCGTAGGTAAGAAGCACCAAAACAGATGACTGCACTGCACTCTTCAAAATTTTCCATTCTACCAAATGTATTTGAAGTGTTTTTTCTCCTTTCAACTCAAAAAATAAATGATGCCTTGAAATATTATGTGAGTCAGAAAGCCCAAGATTTTAAGCAGCTCTAAAAATAACATTTCTGACCTGGATAAAGCTCTCTCTGTGGTCTCAGAGTAACACAAAACCTTTGTAGCCACTCCCTAAGGATTTAGGAGGGTCATGCATTTTTATTTGACTGTGGCATATCTGTTTTAGGCATTTCAGTTTATTACTTGTTCCCTCCACAAGTCTAAAGGTGCTCTCATGCTCTAAGGAAAGCCTGGTGAAGTCTCTCAAGTTTGGCAAGAGCTATCTCTGAACTGAATTCAGATGCCAGGACCAACTTCCAGAAGTGTCTGTGTTATCCACTTGCTCAGAGTCAACTCCCTGTTAACTAAGTCATGGTGCACAGGATTCCTCTGCCAATATGAGTGTTTGAATTTACTTACAGTTTGGATTTTTCTCATAAAGACTTCTCCCCTACAACATTGCATCTCAATAGAGAAAAGAAACCCTCAACAGTAAGAACAGTTGCACTGGATCAAAGGAGGGCTTCTTCAAGTCCAACATCCATCCCTGATCCCACCTTGGGACAGAGCCTACAACAACAGACAGGTTCAGAATGACTGCAGGACCAGAGGGGGATTTCCTGTCTTCTCTGCCAGCAGATGCATCTGGATATTGTGTTTAATAGCATCATAATAGTACCTTGTCCTGTAAATTCATAAACCACAGTCTAAATCCATTTATACTGGTGGCCAAGCCAATAACCTGGATCATTCAGTTTAATTCTAAGACACCTAATTAGTCAAGTGTCTTTTCAATCTGTTATTCCGAACAACACACAGACATGCCTTAAGTACTACTGCCACATCATACACAAGGTGAACTTCTAGTAGCTACTTTGTAGGGAACCGCAGGCAGCTGGGAAGCAGCAGGTTTCCAGGACAGTGCTGGGAGACAGGAAGATGAGGCCCAAGGACATGGCCAGGAGGTTCAGGGAACCAGCAGGAATCAAGCTCTAGACACAGAGAAGACTTCTGTGTCTGTGCCCAACCCAAAATGGGGAGAAAGAGGAGTCTCCCACAAAAGGGACTGGACTTCCAGAAGAGGCTGCAAGAGAAGGAGCAGAGCTTGGTGGGGTCAGTTTAACCACCAACTCAGGAACTGATTCTCCACACCCAACCACCACCACTTCAGCCCCATCCTCTAAGACACTCTCATTAATGGCAGATCTGTTCCACTTCTCCAGCTCATGCTCTCCTTTCAGATGTGCCTTGCTCCCCTTCTCCATATCTTCTGCTACTACTTTTCAGATCAGAGAATTCCCATTTTGCTAGAAGGGAATTCTGCAGTTGTGCAGTCCAAGCTCTTGCTAAAAGCAGGGCTGATGCCAAAGGAATTAAAGGAACATCCACAACTCCACATCAGTGTGGGTGAAACTTCTACAGGCTTGTTACCATAACCCAATGAAGTCCTTTCCTGAAAATTCCCACCACTTTGCTGCTTTTTTGATCAACTTGTGGCTGGCATTGTTTTTTAAAATCCCCTACCTCTAACCCCGCACCTCCTGTGCCAGCAGGGAATTATGAGCCCACCACCGGGCATGTTTAGTCTCTACTCTCTCCTCCATGTGCCTTTGCACACCTACATTTTATCTCCCCATTCCTCCTGAGATTTCTGCCAGATTGGAAGGTTTTAAAGAAGTTTTCTATCAGCTACAAACCATAGCACTTCTGTACCAGCCTTCTTTCGAAACCACCTGTGAACAGGCCAGCTAGCACAGCTCCCAAGCTGGAATTTCATTAGTACCACCTCTTCTGGGAAAACTGTCATCCACAATCTCTACTTCCCATCTTCCACTCAGTTACAAAGCCAGCAGGACCCATCTTCACGACGCTCATTTGCAATGTTGTCACCACTGCTTTTGGAATTTGAAGGAAACACTTCACTCTTGGACTGCAAAGACACTTAAATGTGGAGAAGGAGCACAGTTGGGCAATTCTAAAAATCTGAAAGTGCCAAAAAAAGTAAGCTCCTAATTCTAATTTTCTAATTGGTCAAGAAAGCAAGGTACTTAAAGAGAAACACAGCTGCCCCATCAAACTCATAGGGGGAGCTCCTTTAATTACACTTATTTCTTGGCAGTAACACTCTTGCAATCTTTTCTAGAGTATAGTTAGAACAAGAACACCAAGCAACTGTCAAAGTCAGAACAGATGGAGAAACGTCCTGTTTGACAGCATTAGAGCAGTACCTGCATGCAATCCAAAGTACTCTGGGAGCAAGAAGAAAAGCAAAAAGAGATATCAAACCACATCAGCAGTTACACTACAACACTCTGCCGAAGATAATCCAACCCTCAGTATGAATGAAATTGTTTTCTCACCAAATTACAGTGTCTGCCTTGTTCCATACTGAGATTCCCAGCTCATTCCCAGAAGCTAAATCCTACACACTAAATGCATGAATAAGATAACCAGGTACTTTTTGAGGGCCTCCTCCCAGTGTGCTTTGAGATAAATGACAATGTACTTAGAGTGGCTGCTAAATCTCAAGCCCCCTTTTCCCAGCACATTGCACCCACTCAAAAATGAATGGAATGGACATTTTGTGCTCAGATCTTTCCCCAGGTCTGAGATCATGGAGTTCTGGGAGTCAAAGCACAGCTCAGAGCCTGGCTGTGACAGGCTCTTAAGCAGCTGACTGCCTGCTCAATCCTGCATCCTGCTCCTAGGTCAGGGAAAGCAAGCAAAGTTGAGCTCTGGTCCCCTCATTTAGCACCAAAACTGGATTCCTGGAAGGAGGCTGTCTCCTTTTGTACCTATGCAGTGCCAAAGGCAGTTGAAATCTTGTCTCATGTACTTTGGAACCACTGAACTCCCTCATTCCTATGACCTTAACCCTCAAGCTTTTCTTCCTAAGCTGAGAGGGTGCTTCTCTCCACGGCATTTCTCCACTCACCCCATTGCATTCTCCTTACCCCTGTCACTGCTTTATCCCAGAACTACGGAACACCTAAGGCTGAAGGAGATCACCTGGAGCACTGGCATCACCTGATACAAGCCCTCAGCTCAGAGCAGGGTTGGCTGCTGAGAGCTCTGTCCAGTTCTGAACATCTCCAGGGGCAGAGACTCCACTAATGACAATCATGGGACAGAACTCTTCAAACAGGAAAATGGACTACACTCATTCTTCATTTATATCACATCAAAAAGCAATTCAAGCACATGTGAAAATGACAATACACACCAAAGACGTCTCAAACCCCCTAATTATGCCATACACTGATGTTCTGGAATAACTATGATTATAGTTATGTAATTTAAATGACTGTTGCTCTGCATTAAACTGGCTTTTAATGACAGTTCCTCTTTCTTTGTTCTACTTTATAAAATTCAAGATCAGGTTGAATCGGGCTCTGAGAAACCTGATCTAGTTGAAAGTGTCCCTGCCTATGGCAGGAGGTAGAACTGGATGAACTTCAAGGTCCCTTCCAACCCAAACCATTTGATAATTATGTGATCTCTGTACTAGTAACATGAAAGCAAGAATATTTAACTGGTAAGGCCTTTGCAGATGAACATTACCTTCAAACCCAGAACAAGAGGACTGTCTCTTTCTTCCTTTGCAAAAGAAGATGTCTGGTTTAAACCTAAGAAGCTTCTCCAACCCTTCATTGAGTTAGTTTAGAAAACATTTGGCAAACATCATAGAATCATCAAATCCCAGAACGGCTTGGACTGGAAGGGACCTTAAAGCTCATCTTGTTACATGGGCAGGGACACTTTTCACTATACCAGGTTGTTCCAACAGCCTTTGAAACAGAACCACAGCAACCCTCCCTCTCCCTAAAAAGCTGCTCAGAACCCAGCTAAACACCAGGTCATGCAGAGCAGCACCTGTATCAGCTGATCCTATCCTTGCAGCCAAATGCAGAGGTCCCCAAAGGGGTGTGGCAAGGGCACAAGATATAATGTCACATCCCCCAATACTCACCCAACCTATAACATTTCAATCCTGCTCAGCAGAAGCCCAGCACTCCTGGGATCTACTGGCCAGGCCCCATCCAAAGCTGGTGCTATTTGCAGTCATGGAGCAATGTCCATCAAGGATTATTCCCACCTGCATCAACAGTCCTGGGCTTCCAAAAGCCACAGAGCTGCACAGCAGCGGGCACAGGGAGCTCACTCTGACAGCCCTGACTGTTTGTCACCACTGGAGACAGGAGCACCGCCCCAAGAGATCCTACTGCCTGGGGGTACAGCAAGACAACCTGCTCACCTCAGATGTTTCAGTGCTCAGAAAACCTCTGAGAGAGCAGAAGATGCTCCCCTGGCCATACACTCAACCCAACCCTCCAACAGTCACTAAATTGTCACATCAAGCTCCAGGGTTTGGCACTGTGCCTTTGCAGCTCCAGGAATCCAATGTTTTCTCCAAAGTCACCCTGACAGACAATGAACTCATGCCCATCAACCCCAAAGCAGTGCTCAGCACATCTCCAGGCTGCACCAGTACACTGTCAGCCACCAGGCAAAGCACATTCTCAGTGTGCAATCAGAGCAAATGGAACAAGGCTTCACCACTCTTAATGCTCAGGTTTTCCTGCTTTTACCTAATAAACTTTTCTTATTTTTCCTTAATAAAACAAATAGAGCACACATACACAAGAGAAATTTTGAATCTCACGGACACAAGTACTCTCCTTTCACATGATGCTGGAAAATGGAACAGGCAGATCTGAGTTTGATTACTAAATGTACCCCTAGAGTTTTTAGGCACAATCTGAATGAAGTAACCAATCTAATGACTGAGCAGGCTAGGATATAATTCCCTGAACTTTAACCAAAATATTACTTTCACTGCAGCAACATGTTGCATCCAATCAAAGCACTACAGTATTTTGCAGAACAAAACCCAGGGTATCCATAAATAATCAACCACTAATCCCTCCTGTTTCTTTTGTCTTACCTCTAGAAGCTGTACTGCTCCCTCATGTTCCCTTCTTGCCTCTGCCTGCGCCTAAGGAAAAATAAGGAAAGCAGTAAATCAGAGAGCAGCCAACTTGAGTTCACTTCTACTGTCATCCTATCTTGGCAGTCCATTGTAGACTGGAGCACAGGTCTCGTGCCCCAGGAGCAGCTGAGGGAGCTGGGAAGGGGCTCAGCCTGGAGAAAAGGAGGCTCAGGGGGGACCTTCTGGCTTGGCAAAACTCCCTGACAGGAGGGGACAGCTGGGGGGTGGCAGCTGGGCTCTGCTCCCAGAGAGCAAGGGACAGCACAAGAGGAAATGGCATCAAGTTGTGCCAGGGCAGGGTCAGGTTGAATACTGAGAAAATTTCTTCACAGTCCCTGGCACAGACCAACCAGCACACTGGTGAAGTCACTATCCCTGGGGCAGTTTTAACAGCTGTGTAGATGTGGCTCTTGGGAACAGGAGTCAGTAGCTGCCTTTCAGTGCTGGGGGAAGAGATGGACTCAGTCCTGGAGGGCTTTGCCCAGAGATGTTTCCAGACTGTACAGTGATTTAAATCATAAAATCAGGGCTCTGGACATACAGCAGTGAGAGGTCAGAACTGACATTCATAAGCAAAGCCCTCTATTGGAATAAGATCCCAATATTACCAGGCAGATTGTGCCTGGGCTCGTCTGACCCTTGCTGCTGGGCCAAAGGGGGCAGCTGTGGTGTTTCACCTCAGAGACACTTTTGGCTGGCTGGAGGTTGCAGCTGGGCACTGAACAAGTCCAAACTTGTAGAAACTCAGTTTACCTCTGGTGGAAAGGCTTCAGGCTAGGGTGAAGAGGAAAAGGAGACGGATTCTGCCGGAGGGTTTAATCCAGAGTTTATTCCATGGTCACAGACATCTGAATCTTGGTAACAGCTCCAACAGAATACTGACCCCACGGTCCTGGCTCAATTTAAGCCCAGGGACAGGGGGAGAGGAAGGGACAGGTGAGCACCAACCAGGTAGGAGGAGGAGGGTCTCAGGGGACGAGGGACACATAGACAGGCCAACGACCCGAGGCCTGAATTGCATCCTTTGAACTTGACCAACCACACGATGGCCTTGCTGGAATGTTTAAGACTGATTGACAGCCCAGCAGGGGGCGAGAGGGGGAAGGGGAAGAGAGGTATTGCCACACCTGGGAAGTTTAAAACAGGAAATTGCAACACACTGCAACAGCCCTCCATTTTGCTCAGGTACCAGAGTTCACCTGGACTCAGACACTCTTACCCTGTAAACTCACATCTACCTCCCCCATGCACACCTCCAAAGGAAACAAGGTGCAGGAGTCCATTCAGAGAGAAAATTGTCCCCATCCCACAGCACACACCTGCTGCAACCGCCGGACCTCCTCCTGCTTCTCCTGCAGGACTAGCAGAGCTTCCTTGTGCTCCACCTCCAGCTGCTGCCTCCGCTCTGCCACATTTCTCATGTGCTGCAGGAGAAGACATACACACCTGAGGGGTGACACTACTGAAACCCTGCCCTGTGTTCTACCAATGGCACAGAGCCAAACCAGTGAAATACAGAGCCTGTATTTCATGTCATCACCGCACAAAGAAAGAAATTCCCATCACAAGGCAGAGCAACACTGTCAGAGAAAACCCTCAAATCAGTGATGTCCACCTTATCTCCCACCCAAATCCCTGAAGCTGCCTTTCCAAAGCACCTCTGTCCACTTTGGAAAGCCATGTTTCAGGATCCTGTGGAAGCAGAATTCCCAGTGAAAGCAGAGAGACAAAAGAATGGTCAGAAAAGGCAAACAGACAACCTGTGCCATTCAAAGGAAGCAGCAGGTATTTGGACAGTCCTTCCAGCCATGTGTATGCTACTGACCTTCAGCACCTGCTCTAGATTCTCCAGCTTGGTTTGGAGTCCTTGATTCGTCTGAATTACTGAATCCCGTTCCTTAGTCACTAAAACAACCTGAAGTTTCAGGTCAGCATTCTCAGATTCAACCTGAAGAGAAAGGATTTTCAGTGAGCACAAGCAGCCATAGGTGCTCCTTGTAAAAATAACAGAGACCAGTTTATTTCTGTGCTTTCTGCTGGCAATGATACCAAAATCAGGAACCTCCTCTGCCTCAGGTTTTCACTTAAATATATGAGCATTTGTACCAGGCCTCAATGTGTAACAATTTATTTGCACACTGCTTCTCTCCCTAGATTCACCCTCCTTTTGCAAGGAGGAAGCGACTGGGATAGGAACAGACATCATAATGAAGAGATAAAAAAACAAGCACAAGGTCTATAAGCATTTTTAATCCCACACTGTAGGATTAGACACAGACAACAGGACAGAAAACTCAGTAGCCTGCTGAAATCATCTTTGCCTCCTTCACTTACCACAAGGAACTTTTGGTTCCAGGGTGTACTAGGGCTTGACAACTACCAGCAATGCAAGCAAAAACAAACATTTCCACTTACAGGTGTTATTAAATATGTAGGAATCCTTATTCATGCTGGCAAATTGACACATGGGACTGACAAATGACTTTCTAACTCCTGTGCATTAGATTTGTTCAGAGAAGAAGCTGAGAACAGAAGCCAGATCAGCACACAACCATTACTGAGCTGGAAACTTAAGAACAAGCATGTTCTTCTCAGCAGTTTTGCAGAAGCCAATGCTGCCAACCTGACAAAAATACTGCTTTTACCTGTCCTGCCCACCCAGCCTTCTCATTCAGCTGCAAGTTCTCTTCAGCCAGTCGTGCATTTTCACTCTGTACCTCCTGCAGCTGGATCTCCTGTCCAGAAAGAGCAGGAATTACACCAAGGACCTCTGACTTATTCCCCCAGATTCTCCTGCAGAGCAGCTCCATTGCTCCTGTTTTCTGATGGTGCAGGATGCTGGTGGGATGCTGCTCAAGGTCTGGGAAGCAACAGTGAGCAGCACTGCACAAACAGAACCCAGGGCTGGATGCTAGGGTTGGATCTGGATGACCTTTAAGGTCTCTTTCAACTCAAACCAGTCTTTGATCTCTTGAGCAAAGCAAAGCAGAAACACAAGGGAGAAATCCACATGTTCTGCTATGAGCTGCAAAACTTTCCTGGAATTAAACAGGATTTCAGCCAACAAAAAGCACAAGAAAAAGACAGTGGGATGGTGTTGTTACCATTTCAATACCTATCTGGAGTGCCTGTGAAAACAGTTAAGTATTTCCCCAAATTAGCAAAGGCCATGAAATTTCATCCAGTGATTTGTGCAGCTGTATTCAGCTACACAAAGTATTTTATTTAGCTGAAAGACTAAATAAACAATCCCAGTCTTAAGGGCTGGAGCCCCAAATTTGTGACACTGTTCAAATGAACAGAAACATTGGTGATTCCTTATTAAGAATAAATGAAGAGAATCCAAGAGAGGAACACAACAACTTAGCTCCTCTTCTCTCATTATGCTCATAAACTAGGCAATAAGAACACTTACTAGTTCTTTGCATCTTTTATGCTTTTTCCTCACTTCATGCTCAAGGTTTTCACATTTTTTGCGCTTTTTCTTGAGTTCAGCTTCCTGCACAAAACAAGCAGAAGTAGATCAGGAAGCCCACACTCTTACAATGCATATGAAATACAAGCCCAGCCTCTCAGACCCAGTGCTGCATTAGTTATCTTTATTTTCTTATGAAAATCTCTTTGTGACAAAGTTAAACAATGTAGAACCCAAGGGAGATTTTTCTGAAAGTCAGGAAAATCAAAAAGAAAACCCCACTATTCCATTGTTCCCCAAACCTTCCATCTGGAAATAATTCTGCTCCCACATGCATGGACTGTTCCTATTTATACACAACAGTAGAGAGGACAAGGTGTGGGGGACAAAACAACAGGTTTGCTGTATAAAATTTTCATCTTTAAACACCAGCTGTGCTATTTTAGTTCCTATTCTAATTCCACTGACACCTAACAGAGCACAGACATCCTCTTGATCTGTAGCTACTCACTACAGATGGACAGGAGCTGCTAAACCTCCCTGTGCACTGTCTTAATTGCTGGAATAATTCACAAGGGGCACATTCCTCATCCACATCTGTCCCCAGTTCAGATAAGTCTAAACCAAACACAGCACAGAACCTACAGGCATGTTTCCCTCTCATCTGAGTGTGACATACTCCCCTGCCAGCCAAGCACCTGGACCTGGCACCCAGCAACACTCTGCATGCACATGGCCTGTGTTCTTCTTCCAGTTCCCCAAGCTTCCAACTTTTGCAGGGCAGCTGCACCTAAAAGGACTTCAGTCCCCAAAATCTCTGCCTGGACTGCACATATGAAACCCCCAACAAAAATAAGGAAGCAGCACACTCCTTTCCCCAAACCAGGTTCACAACTCACCAGCTGCTGTATCTGTTTGCTGCTCTCCTGGTTTGTTACTGCATTTTTGGGAGGAAAATTTTCATGTCCTTCAGATGCAGGTCCCAGTGGTTGCACACCTGGTTCCACCTGAAAGCCGAAGAGATGCCAGAGAGCTCAGGGACATCCTGAGACTATAGAGCATGCTAAGGGAAGAGGGACTTTCCTGGCAGTACCACCCAGGAGAACAGCACTCCACAGGGAACTCCTGATCTCTGAGCTGCACCACTTGACATGGAGAAAGCTGGACAGCCCACCAGGGATCTCTGTGCTGGCAATTTCCTAGAGCCCAGTGCCAACCAGCCCAGTTTGACTGGAGCATCTCTGAGGAACAGTGGGCTCCTGGAAGCTCTCAGATCCAAGCTCCCATTTGTGCCTCACCTAACGACCCAATGAGAGGCAGCAGCAACACCTTTCATGGCCCTCCCCAAAGCAACACAGAGGGGAGAAGGGAGGACACAGCCCATAAAGGGCAGAAATAAGTGGAGATGTCAGAATCTAAGGGCAGGGAAGAGCAGACAAACACTATCAACAAATGCAGCATCCCACCTCTGCTGTAGCTGGGAAGGGCTAAAATGGCAGCAGTGCCATGGCTTTTGTGCACCACCAAACCAGATGAAAGGAGACACTTTCAATACACATTTGTACACCAGTTTCTAACAAAATGCCTTTTCATTTGGGTCACAGGCAAACACACATTAATCCTCTGAATTCTTCCTCTTGGCTGATACTTGAGTTGCCATTGTCTGCCTAGAATAAGCCCTGACTGAGGGCAAGGACTGAGACACACACATGAAAAAGGGTCTTGATAAGGTTTTAAACATTAACTGTGAAGTTATTTTTGATAAACAGATTTTAGGGACAGATCTTTAAGATCATCAAAGCAAACCTGTACTGTGAGGAAGCAGGAGGACTTTATGAATCCATCTCAGTCTTAGCTTTAGCTGACCTCTCCTCAGACATGGGATTCCTCATTTCACTCTGAACACCTTCAGTGCTGAGGGATCCATGGGATGAGGTCTGAGCTCCCTGTACAGCCAGCCATTAGGGCAGTGTCTAAGCACTATACCTAGGATGTGGTTTTTAACCTGTTTTTTACTTGAAAAACACAGGTTTTATCTCCATCTATATTTCATGGCTCTTATGCTGAAAAACTGAGAGCCCCAAGAGCTCATGACACTCAAGCCCAGGCTACCAAGGATTCCTCATTTTTTGCTGAAAAAAACCCAAATCTGAAATCACCTTCCATGTGAACCTTGTTCCCTATCCATGAAATAAGGTTCACTGCAGAGCCCAACAGTCTGTGCATCAACCAGCACGTGGAAATCCTGGGATCTTCCACCCAACCCACGGCACCTCAAGGGCCCCAGTGCTTGGAAGCTTTCAGGTCTGCTGTGAAACCCATATTTAACTGTGCAATAGCCCTGTGGAAATATTTCTGAGTTTTTTTTGCTTTTCAATCACCTTTCTCATACTAAGTACCAAACTTGTATTTCAGAGAATCCCAGAATCACTGAGTTTGGAAAGGACCTCCAAGCCCATCCAGTCCAAGCTGTGCCCAATCCCCACCTTGTCCCCAGCCCAGAGCACTGAGTGCCACCTCCAGCCCTTCCTTGGACTTCTCTGAGGATGGGGACTCCAAACCTTCCCAGGCAGGCCTGCCAAGGCCTGAGCCCCCTTTCCATGGGGAAATTCCTGCTGCTGTCCCCCCTGAGGCTGCCCTGGCCCAGCCTGAGGCCGTTCCCTCTGCTCCTGTCCCTGTTCCCTGGAGCACAGCCCGACCCCCCGGCTGTGCCCTCCTGTCAGGAGCTGTGCAGAGCCACAAGGGCCCCCTGAGCCTCCTTTGCTCCAGGCTGAGCCCCTGCCCAGCTCCCTCAGCTGCTCCTGGGGCTCCAGCCTGGGGTGCTCCATATTATAGGGTTCAGCCAAGGGACTGCCAATAGCCTCCTCTCTTCACCAGTGCTGTCAGATTTAGCCTTGCTGACTTATTTTTCAGCCAGAAAATCTTCTGGCAGTGAGGACAGGCTCTTCTGAGTCAGAGAAACAAAACACATGCACGACAAAAGCCATCTTGTCTGACAAAACCTGCAGGATCAGGTGAAAATCAAGGTACAGAAGGGTCATTCAAGGAAGGTAAGGGCAGGGCAGAAGGAAAGCAAATACCTGTGCATCCCTCCTCATCACAGCCAAATCTGGGGGGAAATGTGGGCTGAAATCTCAAACTATGAAGAACAAGGCTGAGAACCTCTCTGAAACTGAACTGTCTATAAGAACTATGGAAGCTAAGAAAATAAAAAGTAACAAACCACCAAGATTATGTAGCATTGACCCCAGGGTTTAAAACCCCCTTTGGCATGAACTGAATCCCTGAGTTCAGCAGGAACTGAATCAGTCCATGCAGCAAGTCACTTCTCCAACATTGCCTCAAGACAAAATACCTGGAAGATGGCAAATGCCATGCTTCAAGAGTATTCCAGAGTCTTAAGCATATTCCAGTAGACATCTGTACAAAGACAGGCCATTACATTTGACACCATTTCTGGGCAAACTGATAGAAACTGCTAAAAAACGCAAATACTTTAAACAATCCAAACAAATGTCACTGCGGCAGGGGGAAACATATTCATAGATGTATAAAGAGGTTTTTTTTAAGATGTGAGCAAGTAAGTGGGTGAGGGAGACCCAGTAGGAACGTGCTTGGGCGCTCAGAAGACATTCAGCTGCAGTCCTTTAGCAGGTGTCTGCAGACACTGAGCCAGCGCAGGGCGAGGGGGGGTTTACTCTTGGCTAAATATTCAGTAAAAATAAGAGGGAGGAATAAGAGAGAGCAGGAACTGCTCTGCAAGCACTGATGCAGCAGAGACAGTGATGAGGGCCTCATGACACTGAGTGATTACAGAGACTAATGACGGTTTAATAAAGAGTGCTTAGACAAAAAGGTAAAGAGATCTTCTGGGAAAGGGAAAGAAAACTTCATTATGCTGTCATATAAATCAATGCCACAGTCCGGGATGCTGCTGCACGCTGCTTCCCCAACACAAAACTGACAGAGAAAACACACAAAGGAGGGAGACAAAGATGATGAACACTGAATAATGGAAGAGGCTGGAAAGAAACAAACAAACAAAAAACAAACAAAAAACCCCAAAAAATAAAAAACAAAACAAAAGAAAAAACCCCAACACAACAACAGCTGAAGAAGAGGGATTTATAAATCCAGGAGTGACTTGGAAAAGACGGACAAGGAATTAATATTCAGTGCATCTGCTGTAAGAGCCGGGGGGCAATAAACGAGAGCGGCTGGCGGGAAGGTGGGAGGAAGATGCGCAGCCCGATCTCCCACCGGGGGATATGGGATTGTATCACACTGAAAACACGGCAGGAAACCGGCAGAGCCCCTGGGAGCCACATCCTCCGGAGCCCGGGCTCGGACACCCCTGACGCGCCGCCCCGGGGACTGCGGGGCACAACAGCACCCGCGGCCCGGCCCCGCGGAGGGCCCGGCCCGACCGGCCGCGCTCGGCGAAGCCGCCCCCCGGCGGTGCCCCGGAGCCGCCCGGCGCAGCCCGGCCTTACCTGGCGGCGGCGCAGCCCCGTCCGAGGCCCCGCGGCACCCCCGGCCCAGCGCAGCCCCGCGGGGGCCCGGCCCGGCCTTACCTGGCGGCTGCGCGGCCGCGGCGGGGGCGGCGCCCTGAGGCGGCCCCGGATCTGCCGGGCTGAACCACTGCGGGCGGAGGGGCCGCGACGCCGGGCCAGGCCCTGTGCGGTGGTGACACCCTCCGGAGCTGCCTCCGGCGGGGGGCGCGATGCTCGACCGAGCCCAGAGGAGGCCCCGGAGCTGCTCCAAGGGCTGGAGCCCCTCTGCTCTGGAGCCAGGCTGGGAAAGCTGGGGGTGCTCACCTGGAGAAGGCTCCAGGGAGACAAGGGATGGAAGGACAGGACACAGGGAATGGCTCCCACTGCCAGAGGGCAGGGATGGATGGGATGTTGGAAAGGAATTCCTGCCTGGGAGGGTTGGGAGGCCCTGGCACAGGTTGCCCAGTGAAGCTGTGGCTGCCCCTTCCCAGAAGGCGTCCAAGGCCAGGTTGGACAGGGCTTGGAGCAACCTGGGATAGTGGAAGGTGTCGCTGCCCATGGCAGGGGGTGGAATGAGATGCACTTTTAAGATCCCTCCAATCCAAACCATTCTATGATTATCTAAAGAAGAAACATTACCTGCTTTCCTAGGCTGAAAAACACAGCATGGGAGCCCTGTGCTAGGGAAAACGAGCAGGACTGTGCTCCTGGCATGGCTCAGCGTCCCGGTGCTGGTGTGGGCTACCAGCAACATCCACATTCCTCCTCACCCTGAGACCTGGTGCTGGAATGTGTCCCTTTGGAAACCAGCACTGCACCTATTTGCCGTGGATATGAACCACAGCCCTCACCTTCTCCAAGTGAAGTTCCCTAAGAACAGCAATTAACTGAGTCATTAAATAGCCAGACTTTCCGATCGCTGACCCACTCGTCTCACCTCCCTGTGAGCTCTCCCTCCCAGCACGGAGTCTCCCAAGGCCTCCTTTGGTTGAAGTGCATCTTTGAGGCAGGAATTGGTTGGTCCTGGATGTGCAGCAGCACTGGTCAGGGCACTGCCTGAGCTCATTTTGGAGGAACGCAGACACTCCTTGAAATTCTTGAGCGCGATCTGCCTCTGGAGCCGCAGCACCTCTCGCTGGGATTCCCGCAGCAGGCGGTCGAACTCGATGATGTTCAGGCAGCGAGGGTCATCCTGTAGGAAACCAACCATGGCACCATGGCACTGACAAGCTCCAAAAGGTGGGACATCTCACATTTAACATGCAAACTCCAAAAGATGAGAGACTGGGAAAACCCAGCCTCAACCCACCCAGGTAGTGTGGCACACATGCATGGCTGATTCCTGGGTCTCCAAAGCCTCAAAACTTGCTTTACATCCTTTATGCAAAAGCATTATTCCTTGTCAAGATGAAACCCGGCCTGTAATGCTCCTGTAGCTCTCCCAGCATGATGTGCAGGGCTTTTCCAAGCATGGGCCATCTCATCACATGCCAGCAGGGAGCGTGGCAGGACAATGTAATTTCACAGCCCAGCCAAACCAGAGCTCTTGCTGTTTTCTTTACTCCTTGGTGTGGGTGCTGGCAAGCACTTGGCTTTGAGAGGTTGCAGGAATGAAGAACATCTGGGATTTGGTCAGTTCTTTCTCAGGATAATATTTGGTTTCCTAACATTCTTGATCTCTCTTTTCTCAAGATAGTACGTGTGATGGACACCTGTCTATAGCACAAAGGGTCAGTCCCATCCACACACAACCCAAACACAGCAGCTTTTGAAAGGAACCAGCACAATCTGACTCTCATAAAACTGGAGAGAATATGTCACCAGCTTGTTTGATTCTTCAAAGGTTTCCTGATTTCAGGAAGCTGAAGAAACGTGTCCCTGCATGTCCATACGTACAAAATCAGGTTATGAAAAACCTGTCTTTAAAAATCTGCTGCTGAGGAGACATTGTTCATTCCCCTGGTAAGCTCCTAAACCAGAGAGTTCCAGACATAACTGGTATCCAGAACAAATTTAATCTGCTTCCCTGTTTGATTCTTCTTTGCTCTAAAAATAGTGTGTGCTTTATAAATTCAATTTGTGGAGAGAACCATGGTTACTCTCACGCTGCAATGGGGAAACTGAGGCAGCATTAATGGGAACCGATTATAGATTCAAGAAGTGAGCAGCTGGGCCCCCTCTCTGCCAGCTCCATGTTCAGGCTATCAGGGTAGTAGTTCTTTAAACAAAATTGGCTGGGGCTATGTATAAAATCTCCCTTCCCCACCACAAAAAGGCAGCTATTCCCAACAGACGGCCTCTGAAGCCTGGGGGAATAAGGGAGTAGAAAAAAGATGAGTCCTCCCCTCAGTTTCTATTGTACCAATCCCCTGCAGCTGTTCCCCCCAGTCCTGCACTTCCAAGAACCCATGCTGCAAGAAATTGCAGCCTGGATTTAGCTGGAGCTGGGTTTGGTTGGAAGCAGATCACGGAGTATGATCTCAGGAAATTATTTTATTCCATCCTAAGATCCCTGGCTTTGCAAAACAAGGCCAATGCATTTGCAGCCCAGGGTGCAGGTTGTGAGTTCTGCTGCTGCCAGGGAACTGAGTGCATCCATTTCATTGCTACTGAAAATTTTCTACTGATTTAAATACCCAAGATTAAAATTGATTTGGTTACAAACTCTTGAGTGTGCACATCATATCTCTGCATAAAACACCCTTCATTGGCATAATGCATTTTGCATGCTGCAGACAGATTAGGGGAATTTGGAATTTTAAGTAGCTGGAAATTAAAATTTAATGAGCGGTTTGCCTGGAAGAGAAATGAGAAAAACAAGATCAGACAGAATGATCTATATTGCTCTCTTTCCTGTGGATTCCCTGCTCAGGCATCAATGTCCTGGTTGCTGGTGCCACAGACAGGGTCAGCAGGGACAGGGTGTTCACCCAGGTCAGCCTAGGAAGGCAATGACTGAATTTGTCAGCCCTGGGAGTTGCATCCATGTGCTTTGCCTTGGCCAGGAATGAATCTTGCTCACCCACTTCTGTCACATTCCTTTGCAATCTGTCACACCTGTCCCTAGCAGGTTCAGGTTGCCCAGCACACTCTGCTAGGAAAATCAGAGTGCTTTGGAAAGGGTCTGTTCCCCTTTCTGTGGGGGCCTGAGCTGAGAAATCAAAGGAATAGGAAGGAAACTTCTTGCTGACACTGTAGAGCACAGAAAGACCTGGACAGGTTTGTCCTTTGGTTTAATGCCAGGAAAGATCAATAGGGCAGCTCTGTACAAACACCAAATACACCCCATTGCTCTAATCCTGACTAGATCTACATTAGGGAAAGACTGAGAATCCACCTTCACATCTGTAGTTAAACTGAACATATGGGGAGGTCAGGGACAAAAATAAAGCTATTTTCAGTGAGGAAGTATTTGTCACCTAAATACCACTTAAGTAGGACAGGTAGAAGTGCAAGGGTTCAGCTCAGCTGGGGGCAGAGAAATAGGGTGTCACTTGACCACATTTGCATTAGCAAAACAGGGGGAAACCAGCACAGGCCCAAACGTTACTGAGATCCTTTGGAGAATTGAACTGACCTAAACTGCAAGCATGCATTTTGGAATTCAAAGATGCAACTCAGATGCAACTTAGAACAGGTTGCTTTAGTCACCTTGAGTGGGAACCACCTCACCCAGCTCCAGCTCTCTGCAGAGGCTCCTTTCAGAACTGTCACAGAGAAGAGCTCTGACCAGTCCTAATCTTGGGACGAGCTGAATTGCCACTTTATCCCACCATTTATGCCACTAAATTACCACTTTATCCCACCATTTATATTGGCATGGCCTGTGCTGGTACTGAGGGGAATGCAGATCACCAGCTCAGGAGCAGACACTAGCACTGCAGATGGTTTCATGAACACCCAGCCCTGCCTGGTGATTTGTAGCCATCACAATAAACATGTCAGGACGCTCTGAATTATCCCCAGTCCCATGGTGGCTGTGACTCCTCAGAAAGATGCAGCTCGAAGCTTGAGATCTAGACTGGTTTTTGGGAATGTGCTTCTCAAAGAACCGCTTTGAAAGGAGGCCCTGCTTCTACAGCTTGCTTGCAGCTCAGCCCTTTGAAAAGTCACCCTGTGTCTGTGGCTTCTTGGGGGTTTCCAGGGAAGGAGTTTTAGTCACTGCTGGAAATGGCAGCTCAGACCCATGAACTGATGGAGAGACAAGCAGGGTGTCCCCCAACGCACTCTTCTGGAGAGATATGGACAGTCTTTGCCACACACTCCCTCAAGTGTCCCCACTCAGCTTACACTCCCCTGTTTTCAGCCTCCACTTGAGACTAATTCCCCCCCACCACTTCCCAGAGCTTGGTTTCTATCACTGCTGTTGCGCTTGTCCCCAGTGGAGTGATGTCCCACCAAGTGTCTCACCTTCCCTGCCAGGAGTTTCGCCTGCAGTTCCCAGCATTCCTGCTGCAGAGCTTCAATCTGCTTGTCTTTTGCCAGGAGAGCACTGGCTTGCTCTGTCAGGTCCTTGGCACGCTGGCGGGCAAATGCCTTTTTGCACAGTTCCAGGCTGGAGCCCTTCAGAGGCATCGGAGCAGTCACCTGCACCAGAGAGCAGTGAGGTGTGTTTGTGTGTGATAACCACCACCTCAGCACCCCTTGGTATTCAACAACCACCATCCCATCACCCTTTGGTGTTCCTTAACCACCACCCCATCACCCAGCACAGGGAGCACTGTCAAAAAATGCAGCCTGGCCCCATAGGACAGACAAAGAGAGCAGCAGGACAGACCTATGGAAAAGTAGAAAAGGAAAGGCTGGATGGAGAAGTGGCTCAATGAATAGGTGGGAAGGACAAGGTACTCAATAGGTACAGCCAGCAGGGGGGCTGCAGGCAGGGCAGAAGTGGGTAGGGGAAGGAGAGAAAACCAGGATGAGGTAAAAAAGACAAGAGAAGACAGCAGAGAGGTGGGGAGAATGGTAAGAAAGATGAGCATGGGATCAAATATAGCATGGGATCAAGGGCAGAGGTGGCCAAACCAGGAAGAGAAACAGAGATTCCATGGGTTTCTAGTAGGAAAGAGCTTCTGCATGGGTGGGCAGAAGATAGAGGGAGAGGCAGAGGCTAAGGAGAGCCCAGCCAGGGCCAGTGCAGCCAGGGAGGACTGGGAGAAAAGCAGGACTGGAGAAAAAGTAGTTCAGGTTCACATGTTCCCTGGGAGGGAGAAAAGCATAAGATGGGGATGGCAGTGTGTTTAGGGAGAGTGGGGCAGGCAGGGACAGGCAGATGGCTGAGTATAGGCTCTGCCCAGGCAGACTCCCTGGTATGTCGCATCCCTGGAGTTGGCTTTCCCACTGGGTACCAGCACCACAGACTTGGAGGAAGGGGCAGCTCAAGTCCTCTGTTCATCCTAGCCCTATGGGCAGTGAGGATACATCCAGTTCCTGAGTTTATCCAACCCTGCCTTTCTCTGCCCAGCTATTTTCATCTGCACAAAGCCTGACAGTCTGGGAAGGGGATCCTCTGCTGCCAGATCAGCCATACAGAATCCTCTGTGCAAAGCTTTCTTCCCCAGGTCTTCCCAAGCATCTCATGCATGTGCAGAAGCTGTGTGACCATGGCTCCACAGGACCTGGGTACCAAGCACAGGAGGGATCTGGTGCCAAATTAACCCCAGCTCCTCAGGCCCCTTCTCTGGCTGTACCTCCAGCCCCCTCTCCAAAAGGCACAGCCACCCCAGCACTTGCTGCCGTCAGAACACGTGGGCCAGCACAGGAGCCCAGTAGTCAGCTCTCCAGGACTTGCACAGGCCCTAAACTGCCCCCACCCCAAAGTTTCACTGGGGAAACAAATAAAACAGTATTTGTATAGGTGCTGGAGGATCTGCATAGTATGTCAAATGGTTTCTCTCAACATAGTATCTGACAACTCCATCTGTTGCCCTGCAAGTACCAAAACCCTGTGACAGACGAGCCACACAGTGCCTGGGGACAGAGAGGGCAGCAGTGCCAGGAAATCCCCCTACCTTTTCTCCAGCACAGCTTTCACTTCCTCCTTTCTACCCCAAATGGCTTGAATTCCCTATCACAATCCCTGCTTTCCTTCAGGAAGGTGTGGCCAAGATCCCATACCCTCCCACAGCCACCTCCCACTGCTGCTGCACCATGTCACACTCCAGGGATCACAACAAGCTGCTGTTGGGTTGGAAAAGGCAGAAGCCCTGTGGCTTGCACAGCATTTCCATCGAGGTGTGGATGGGACAGAGCTGCCTCTCACCCCTTCCTGTTTTGCTTCACCGCACTCCTTTTCTAATTCAAATCCTTCCTGTTTCTTTTTGATGAAGTCAGATGAAATATTTTTCATGACTTGCCCAAAGAAAGCTGAGTTAATTACCTTAAACTATGACCTTACAGTAAGAAACAAAGCAGGAAGAAATTCCTCAAACCAGCCCCCAAGAGGAGTAGAGAAGCTGGCGATAGCTGGGGTTGGTGATTCTTGCTCTGCTATGACATGCAAAGCATGTTTGCTGTAGGTTTAAGAAAAAGGGAAAGGAAAGGCCTTTCTAGCTCAATGGAAGCAGAAAGCCAAAGGTCCTGGTGGTGAGGTGCTCTCCCAGCCCAGGTCCCAGCACCCACCACTTTGAGGTTTGCCTCCTGGAGCTTCCGGGCCCTCTCCTCCAGGCGCTTGGCGATCACTGCCAGCTCCGCGTTCTTCCTCTTCAGGTGCTTCACCTTCTCCTCTGTCTGGGGGAAGCAGCTCCTACGCTGGAGAGCAGAAGGACAGGTTGGAGGTGAAGCCTTTGCTCAGGAGCCAACATCTTGGCCTCTACCTGACCTGTGGAGAGCACAGAGACCTTTTCCTGGCCAGGGCTTGGCCTGTTCTCCTGGAACTATCCCAACCATTGAACACCAATCTCTGTTGCCTCTCCAGTCCCTGAAAACTGTGTTTTCCTGGTATTTTTGTTAATGTAACCTCTCAGTCTCCATAAGATGCGCTTCACCCCACCCCAGACCATCCCACTTGGTCCCTCTCCATCCACATCTCTGTTGCAGGCCCTGCTAGGACTCAACATGTCTCCAGCATCAGGGTATCCTGGCCACCCACCCTTTGGGCTTTCTCTTCCAGAGTCTTCTCAGTTTATTTCCTCAGGATTATTGGACTCAACACATTCCTGAGGATTTGTACTGCACCACCACAACAAGCTTATCTGTGTCCTTTCTGTCTTGACACCAAAGCACGAGCAGGAGAAGGCAACAAAGGACTTTATGATATTTGCAAAGCAAATTTCCCTTTTCTTCCTATTGATTCTGTTCACTCTTAATCCCCTTTTATTTGTTATCTGTCTGTTCCAATAAGCTGCCTCTTGCCAATGGCTCCTTCTCCCAAGGTCAAACCCACATGTGTTATGCTGTCTTTTCACATCAGCAGAAACGTCAGGTTGACTGATCCTCATGATTATTTCCCTCCCTGCCCCTGTGAGAGTGCACCATGGGTGCCTGGGCTGGAAGGCTGAGGCTGATTTTTGAGAGTCAAAATTTGACACACAGGCTTGTGCTTCACTAAAATACAGATGATTGATAAGGGGTAACTCCTCGGGGTGCAGGTCATGCTGAATTTATGCTTTTAGTGTAAGAAAATTATCTCAAATAAGCATTTTGAATGGGGTGATATGAATCTGAAATGCTGAGCAATCAAATTTACCCAGCATGGCTGGGCGGCACCCCCACACTGCAGGGCTGGGTAAGGGGTGATGCTCTCCAGGGAGGATGCAGGAGAGGAATATCCCCTCTTTCCTGAGAGTCCTGGCTAGCCCACCTGGGGAGTCAGGGATGAGGGAGGGGGCAGAAGGCAGACGGCCCAGGCTGTGGCAGCCTGGCTTGGCTTTGGGGTGCAGCTGGGGAGGACCTTGGTGCTGGGCTCTCATGGGAGCAGGAGGCAGTGCTGCACTGTCACCCACAGACAAGGCTGAGTGAATCAGTATTTCTGCTTTTCCAGTTAAAGAGGAAACAAGAGTGACTTCCCCTCCTCAGCCCAGCCCTGCTTAGCACTGCAGGGAAAGCTCCAGCTGCAGCTAATGGCTGCAGCATGAAGGCATCCAGGGGACTCATAGCACCAGACCTTCTTTGTCCTCTGGCCCTGGCCAGATTATCCCATGAGCTCAAGAAGCATTTGGACAATAGTCCTGCACATGGTGTGACTCTTGGGGATGGCTCTGTGCAGGGCCAGGAGCTGGACTCGATGATTCTTGTGGGTGCCTTCCCATTCAGCATGTTCTGTGATTCTGTGATCTCTTAGAGTTGGCAGCAGACAGCAGCTCTCTGTGTCCAGCAGGACTCCCTCCCCACAGAGCATCCCATGCCAGCATCTCCTGCTCACCAGCAAGCTGTTCTCCTCGGCCAGGCTGGAGCAGCGGTGCCGCAGGTCCTCCAGCGCACTCAGGAGCTTTGTGTTCTGGCTCACAAGGAAGCTGTAGTCAGCCCCACTCTGCAAAACAGTATGGAAAGGCAAGGCAGGGCTTCACTGCCTGGGGCACATCCTGCAAGGCCACAGGGCTTCACTGCCTGGGGCAGCTCCTGCAGGGCCACAGGGCTTCACCAGGGGCAGTGGCAGAGGGGCTGCAGCCTCACACCAGCCCCAGCCCTGTGGTGAGCCTGGCCTGGCTGTGCCAGTGGCTGGCAGGGTCAGGGTGCTGGTGCCAAAGGGTGGGATGTGGGGGCTGATTTTAAGAGGAGGCAAGGAGCTGCATGTCCACTGGGGGGACAACTGGCCTTTGAGGCCACCTGGAGGGTGACAGCTGCCATCTCCATAGCTTTAAGAATTCTTTCAACTTCCACCCTGGAAAAAAGCCCAGACCCTTCTGTTGTCCTGAGCCATGGCACCATCCAAACTGGCTCAGGTGAAACACGAGCAGAGCCAGCAAGACCCAGGCAGGCAGAATGCAACCCCTGGCACCCCAGGAATGTGTGCTTCTCCCCATGGCTAAAGGATGCAGTGGCCTCCAGCACCACATGGCTTTGGAGGCAACCAGGCTTCCTCACCCTCTTCTCCACACCAGCACTTGTGTTTGGCCCAGGAACCAGAGCCCAGATCATCCTCTCTGTGTCAGCCTTGGCTCCAAAAGAAGGTGACATGCAAGATTCTTTGCAAACATCACTTTCATTTTGCCACCTCAAAAGCAGCAGCAGCAGCAGCTCTGCCAGGACCCGTATATAGAATTTTGTGGTTGCTGCTTCCTGCCCAGAGCAGCTCGCCACACGCTCTCTACCAGAGTCAGCTCCCAGCAAAGATTTCTGGGCCTTAGCAAAGCTCAAAGCTGAGCTGCTGCTTCACAGCTGCCACATGGCAGTGCCTTAGGAAGGTCCAGCAGGTTTTCCCAGCAGCCAGGCAGGTCTTGCAGGACCCACTCCAAGAGCCCAACAAGTCTCTGCTGAATGGCCGTGACCTTCTCAGTGCACATAGCTCTGCCCTGCAGTTTTCCAGCCAAAGCTACTGGGGAAACATCTCTCACTCCCAAAGGAATGCTGCCCAAGCTTTCTTGGTAGCAAGAGCTCAGACAGGAGTTCAGCTCTAGGAGGTCTGAGACTGGCTAAAACACATTACACTTTGGAACAATTCTGGTTTCTCCATTGTGTCCATTGTAGAGATAGGGCAGGAGACCAGTGCCACAAAGTCCTTCCCACTGAATTCCCCAGCGTGGTGCCATGTTCATGGCTCTCCCAACCTCTCACACCTGTATGGAAATGCCTTGACAAAGCAGGGAGGGAAAACACAGCTGAAAGAGGCTGAAAACAACAACTACAAAAAAAAAAAAAAAAAAAAAAAAAAAAAAAAAAAAAAAATCAGAAGACAACACCCAGCCCTTCCCATCAGCCTCACATGGTGTCCCCAGTCCCATCAACCACTTGAGACACCAGGATATGACGTGCCACAGGCTGACAGACTTTTGACAGAGTGGTTTGTAGATGCCCACCCTCCCCACAGATATCCCAGGTTTGTGAAAACTGGAGTGAAATGCCCCATAGAAGGAGACTGTACTGCTACCCACAGGTTGCAAAGGAAGAATACATCTTCCTGTATCTGTTCCTGGAGACACCACACTGCAGCACTTGGGTGCCCTCTCCTGCTCTCCAACAACTTTGGGCCACTTCCAGAGATGATGAGACCCAGGAACAAAGGAAATCCCTGAACCCAGCATCACAGGGATGCCAGAAACTTCCCCTGGGAGCCATGTGCAACAGCACTGTGCCCAGTACCAGCTCCTGCAACATCAGTCCTATCCCTGTAGCTTTACAGGTACAGTGAGGTGTCCCAGAGACCATTTCCTCCATCACCAGCTCCATGAACAACAAAGCACTTCCTCAGCCTGGGAATCCACACAGGGGGCACTGCAGATGACAAAGGGGACAAAACAGGGCAGGTTCATGGAGAGAGAGATCCCTGCAGGATCTCCTGTCCTGTGCATGGCAGCACCTCAGGCATGTCCCCTGCTGCCACCCCCAGAGCCAAGCAGGCAGCCCTGCAATGAAGTCAAAGTGCATGATTTCCATCTCTTTGCCACAGCCAAGAGACCTCAAAATTCTTGTCTGTGGTTGCCCTGAGACAGGGCGAGCACCATGAGCCAGCAGCCTGTGTGCTGGGATGGGAGCAGGAGAGCTTTTGAGGAGCAGCTGATGTGCTGCTGCCTCCCCCAGCAGCTGGCCAGGACTTCTGACATCAGCAGCATGGGCTTTCAGTAGGAGACAATCAGCACCTCCAGCATTTGAAATCCCATTTCTGCAGCCATAAACCATAAACCATTTCATTAGGGCAAGATACAAAGGCACATAACCCCTCACCCCCACCATGCCAGGCTGTCCCCAGCTCAGCCCAGGTTTCATGTCACGACTCCAGAGCCCATGACATGGCAAAGGCTGTCATGTACCTTCCCATTCTGTGGATGTGGCAGCCTCCCCAGGCAAAGTGCCACGGAGCAGTGTGGTTGTGTGCTCCAGGCTGGGGCCAGGCACGGGGCCAAGTGTCCCCTGTGCCAGCACGTCCCTCTGCGGCCGCAGCTCCTTGGGGCTTTGCCCAGAGAGGCACAAGGGACAGCAGCAGCAAGAAGATGTGGAGGCAGGAGATCCTTGCTGTGCCAGGACGTCTGTCCCGCGCGGGGACCTCACTTCCACAAAAGCTGTGCCAAACCTTCCTGCTGGCTCTGAGCCAGTGCTGGCTGTGTCAGCTGAGCCCTCCTCCAAGACCACGGAGAGTCTGGAACCGAAGGGCTGTCATCCCACGCTCATTAAACATTCATTTCCTATAATGAAATGGCTTTTAATTTATCAACCGCTCTGCAGTTCCTTAAGGATCCCGCGCTGCATGGTGCAGCCTTGCTGCTGCCTGCACTCAGGGCTCCCATGGTGCCTCTCATGGGGGGCTGGAAGAAATCATTAGGTAGGAGAGACACAGAGGCTCCCCTTAAAGTGACTCATCCAGATGAAGACATACAGAAGTGTCAGCAGGAGCTGGAGTCCAAATGCATTCCTTGGTCAAGGAGGTTTTTTGTGAGCCAAGGCAGAGCTGACACCATGGGGCAGCAGAGAGGGTCTCTGGGCAGCCACATTCCCCAGATCAGAAGCATCCTTGGCCACTAAAAAATTAACCTAAAAATTAACACAAGTGACACGGTCTTTTGCCACAGGGAAAGTTTCTGAAATGAGAGGAAGGCAGGAGCAGAACAGCAGGGATGCTGAGGGAGGAGAGCAGCAGGCACGTGGCTTTGAAGCCTGCGTTTCATCTGTCATCTCTTTTGGCAGGTAGAGCCCAAAGTTTCTACAAGATACATTGAAAACAGCAAAGAAAGAAAAGCCTCAGCATGGCAGCTGCCAGAAAACTGCTGCTTTTTCACCTGAAAGCTTCAAATGGATTGGAGAGCTGCAGCAGCTTTTGCAGGGAGAGGTGCCCAGCAGGCTGTTAAATGGGTCATGCAGGCAAAATCCCTCTGGAGCACCTAGCATTCAGCACAGCCCTTAAAGTCCTGCAGAAAACTTGCAGGAGGCCATTGGGGGACAGTAAATCAGGCATGCACTGCCTGCAGCCACGCTCTGCAATGCGGCTGGGGCAGCGCTGGCACCGCAGCACGGCCTGGCACCCACCTGCCCAGGGCTGCCCAGCCAGCCCCGGGGAACAGCCAGAGTCTAAACCCAGCCAGGCTCTGAAATCCCTGCTGAAAGCCAGACAGGGAGGAGGAATTTACCAGGTAGCCCCATGAACAGGAGGTCTCAGGTGGCCTTAGGAAACAGTCAGGCACACAGCTGATTTGAAAACATACCTAATTTGAGGGTGTAGAAACCACGCACAATTTAAAGGTGTACAAACCACTGACAATTTCAAGATGTCCTGATTTCTCCATCTGCAGCTGATCCAGGGTCCAGTTCCTAGGTTTGCTTTGCAGGAGCCATCTCTGAATACAACCCCCCTCTGCAGACACCTTGCAGAGTGACCCAGGTGAAGCTATCCCAGCTCTCCTGCTATCTCGGATATATTAAATCAACCACCTCTCCTTCATTTGAAATCATTGTCCCCAAGCCTCCACCATGCCAAAGCCCTTTAGCTGTTCATTCCACCTGACTTTAGTAATTAGTTCCCTTTAATTCTCAATCCTCTTCACTTGGAAATGAAGCCTGTCATTGCCAATCCATTTTCTTCTCTTCCAGACAGTTTCAAGGGAATCAGCCACCGCACAGGATAAAATTATTTTCCATAGGCTGCTCTTTTGCAGTGCCCTCACTGCATGTTAAAAGCAAGACAAAAATAGCCTCACCTCCTGTTGGGTCAGCGAGCAGAGCCAGCCCCAGAGCTGCAGCACAGCGAGCAGCCAGCACATCCCCACCCAGGGAACAGGGACAGTGCTGCAAAGCTATGGGAGAAGTAAGAGACATGCCTGGGATGAAGCTTGATCATCCTGCCACTCTGGCAGGCAGTGTGTCCCACTGTGCTTGTCCTGCTTCCTTCCTGCATTTTGCACCGTTCCTGGGTTCAGACACAAACATCTCTGTTGTGCCTTTGCCTTTAGGGCACTTCCCCACAGCCCTGTGTGCTGCCAACTCCCTTTCCATCAGTCAGCATTTTCTCCTGCTGCCCATCCCTCTTCCAGACTACTACTTGCCCTTATTTATGTGATTTCCTCATTTATCTGATTTTTATCACCCCATGTAACAAATTCATGGAAGAAAAAATCCATCCAAGGCTATTAACGTCCAAAATCCTGCCTCCAGCATGAGGAGTGCTGGACCCATGAATTGGAAGATATTGAGGGAATATTCAGGGGAGCAGTCACTATACATTTGCTGTTTCTCTGCATTTCCCCAGGCGTCCTCTCCTGCACACCCTCTGACCACTGCCAGCTCTTCATATGCTCCTGACTGGATGTTTAAAATGAGATGCAGCTGAAATTGGAGTCTTGAAAAAACAGATTTTCTCTATCTTAAAACCCTCTCTGGAAGCACCAATATGAATCCCAGGAACACAAATTGAGCTATTCCAGGAGAATAATCAGCTCAATAGGCCTGATGGACCTGGCTCACCATCCTTTGATGAGCTCAGCTTCTCCAGCCTCCCAACCATGGAGAAATTAATGTTCCTGCAAAACTGAGACAGGGAAGAGTGTGAATGGAAAATAAACTCCCAAGGCAGAGGATCAGCTCTCCAAAATCCAAGGCTGCAGCTGGGTTCAGAGTGCAATGCGACAATTCCTCACGTTTGACAGCAAATTCAAAAGGCATGAGGATTTGCAAGGAGATGAGAGAAAATGACACTGAAATACCTCATGGCTGCTGGGAAGGTGATTCTGAAATGCTCCTGAGGTGCTGCACATGTCATTCTTCATCCTTCACCATCAGACAGAAAAAAGGGCAGGGAATTGTGAGGAATGAGGGTTTGGAGAAGCCATGGGCAGCACTGGCAAGGGACAGGTGCTGCTCAGGGTGCAGGTTCTCATCTGGCTGGACACTGCTGGTGTTGCCAGTTCTTTTGTGTGGCCAGTTACTCCTGGTCCTGCTCTCCAGTGGCTATGGAGACGTGTCCCTGCTTCCAGATGGCCACGACCCACCTGAAGCAGAGGCATGACGAGGTCTGTGTGGCCCTGGACAGGCTTTCCCCAGCTGTGACCCAGCTCTCTCTGTGTTAAGCACAGTGTTTTGCAACCCCAGGCTGTGTGCAGCCACAAACTGCAGCTGATCCATCAGATAACCTGCAGCAGCACCGGGTTGTGCAACACTTCTCAAGTACAGGAACATCACCCTCCTGCTCTTGGGCCACTGTGCAACCCCTGGCCATCCCTGTGGTCCCCTGCAGGGTCTTTGCCCCTTACACACCTTGTAAGAAAGATATCTGCATTTTGTAAGGTGAAAAAGAGGTACAAAGCCTGTTCTCCCAACTACCCTTTAAACACTGGTGTACAAGTGTCTCCCTTTTCTCTTACCAGCTTCCAGAAAGATTTGGCCAAGCTCCACTCTTGGTAAAGCAGGACTGTGCTCATCCCCACTGCACTCAGGGGACGTTGGTGTTTCACTGCCTGTCTGGGGAACGTGTGGAAGACAGGCTGTGCACCATAAAACCTGGTCAGGCTACAACATTCTGAAGCCAAGACAGCCAAGCTGTCTTTTTCCCCCACTGCAGAATTTTCTGGGTGCTGCTGAACAAATCATTGAATCTGCAGAGAAGTAGCTCATGCAACACTATTTCCATTATATTAAAAAAAACTCAAAATGTAGAAGATGTGGGAAGCAATGTGTGAAAAACTTCAGTGAAAACACAGAAAGACTTCACAACCTCCGCTGCTGTGTACTCATGCACATTGCAAATTATTTGAGCTAAAACATGGGTACCGGCTTACTATAAGACATTTTTGTTGCTTAGCTCTAAGCAGAGGTCAGTCTGCAGCTCCCAGCACTGCAGGCTCAGGCCCAGACCACCCTGAGGTCTTTGCTGAGCATCTGGACTCTTTCTGGATGACATGGGTCAGATAATTCTATTTTGTGAACATGCAAAATACCCTAAAGCCCCTGGTGAAGAATGATAAAATTTTATTCTTTCCAGGTTTGGTGTTTGATGGCTGGAGTAGGGAAGATTGTTCTCTGATATCTCATCTTTCCTGTAACAGAAACTCTAATCCAGAGAAACACTCCCAAGAAAGGCATGAGGAGACTTCTGCCTTCACCCTGGGAAGCCACTGAGCTGCAGCTCAGTCAATCCCCTGCCCATACAGAAGAGCCACAGACCTCTAAGACGATCATGGCTTGCAAAGTCAACACCAACTCTCCTCACCACAGAGCCTCGGCAGCAACATCCTGATCACAGGTGTGCTTTGGTTAAGTGGAAATACTTGATTCCTCAACATATGCAGCTCTGAAGAGGTGTATTTGCTCTTCCACCTCACAGAGTACATCAGGGAGCCGAGGGGCAGATTTTGTATGTACAAGTCAGTTTTTGCCCAGAAATCTGCACTGCAGTTTCTCACCCACTTCTTCCCATTTTCCAAATCACTGGAAGCTTCCCAGGGGCCAAGAACACATTTTATTTTGGGTCACATTGGCTAAAATCCTGCTGCAGTTGCCCACGCTATGGCATGATTAGATAGGAAGGAATTGTTCCCTGTGAGGGTGGGCAGGCCCCGGCACAGGGTGCCCAGAGCAGCTGGGGCTGCCCCTGGATCCCTGGCAGTGCCCAAGGCCAGGCTGGACATTGGGAGCAGCCTGGGACAGTGGGGTGGGACTGGATAAGCTTTAAGGGTCAACCCAACCACTTTGGGATTTTGTGATTCGAGGTTGGGATCAGTGTTCTTGCTCACCTTGGTCATGGTCTGGCAATGGCCAACAGCAAGACAGTGTCACAGCCCTGTCCCAAATCCAGTTGATCTCCACCAGCCCAGAGGAGCCAAGGACACAGCAAGGAGGCACTGCTTGGTGTCACTCACCCTCCACATCCCACACAAGTGACCTGGCCAAACCACTTGGACATGTCTGACAGAAGGCATGAGTTTAATCAAAAAAAAAGAGCTAAAATGAGCATAGTGTCACTTTGCCTTGTTTTCCATTCATTCCTACAAATAGAGAGGCACTGGCTCTTCCTGGCAGGCAGCTGCCTGAGATGGCCATGCATCCATAGTGCTGCAGCAAACAGCACTAAGGCATTTGCATGAGGCTGTGCACTGCCAAGCCAAGGAAAATTAATTTACTCAGATTTTGAGCATGATGGAGTACAGCCTTTTAATTGGGATTGCAAGAGGTGGCAAGAACCGGCTCCATGGCCCAAGTTCTCCCTGTCCTACTGCCATCTTTCATCCTGCTGACCTCCCCTTCCCAGTCAAGGGTGCAGCTCTACACACCCTCAGACACTAAATGAACAGCTTTCCAGCTTTGCCAATGGAAAATTTGAAGTTCTTGAAAGACCACAAATTCCTGCAAAAGGCACTGAGCTTATCATTAAATGCAGCTTGGCCTGAGCACTTGATGTGGAGGATATTTACCAGCATTTTACAATTCTTCCTGTGTCTCTGCATTGTTTTATTAGGCCCCACTGGGACCAACACGTTTTGGTGTTGTTTTTTTTTCTGTTTTTGTTTTTGTTTTTGTTTTTGTTTTTGTTTTTGTTTTTAGCTATTTAAATTCTTACTCACTGGAAGGCTCCTTGAGTTAAGCATTTTCAGTTGGGCTTACAGATTTATTGAATATTCTCAGCTCCACATGACCTCAAGGGAAGCTGAGGCTAGGATTTTAAGAAATTCAAATCCAAAGCAACCTCTTGTGATTGAGAAGAAATCACAGGAACCAGCTCAGAGCACCCTAACTGTGCCCCTTGCCTGTGTGGCTCTGGGATGGGAACAGGGAATGGTCAGCTGCTGAGCTCATCCCTTCCATGAGTGATCTGGGGAGCTTGGGGAGATGAGTAATCTGGAAGGGAAGGATGCAGGGAATATGCAGAAAGTGAACAGTTTGATCCTCTTCCCTTGTCCAGTGTAGGGCACCAGGAGAGGGCCTTCCCTTCAGCAACCCACTCCCAAATTCCAAACTCTGAATTTTCCAGGGCCAAAGCAGATCCTGCTGGAGCAGCAACCCCTGGGAGATGCAGGCAACTGAGCTCTTGTGGGAAGTGCTCTAAAATCCATCTGACAGCATTCTGGGAGCTTTCCAATTTCCAGACAGACTGTATCTGTGCCACTTTAACCCCATTCTTCCTACACAGACAATGTTTTTCTCCTCTGATATTCATTATTTGGATTGGGATCCCACCCCTGCAGTGCCTGGAGATTCTCAGCAGCAAAGTAATTTCTTATGTCTCATGTCCACACAGAAATTTTGGGAAGCAGGACCAGAGCAATTCCAAAGGCCCAGGAGGAAGGATACACTTGTGACAACCCCCCAGACAGCATTATCCAGTGGGGCTGTGGTGGGACACACTGCTCTGCTGAGGAGCCTGCAGTGCCTTGCAGGATGTAGGGACATGTGACAAATGGATGGAGAGATGTGAGCACAAACCTCAACAAGGAAAATTCCCCCCAGGCTGTGAAGAATATTTCTCTGTGGGATCCCAGCCCCTGGAGATATTCAACACTTGCCTGGTCAGGGCATGATCAGCCTCTTCCATCTCTGGAGCCTTCTAGGGGCTGGATGGGAGGCTCCAGGTGTGTCCCCTCATCCCACCTCCCAAACTCCAGAGTTCCTCTGCCATCTCCCAGACGGGAGAAGGGCAACAGCTCTCCACACTCTGCACTCAGGAGAGATGCAGGCAAGGACACCAAGATTAGCTTGACCTACAGACAGTCTTAATGCCTCTCTGAATGCCTTTCCACAGCCTGGCCCCCAGGGAATGGCTGAGCAGTGGTGCCAGAAGCTGGGACACACAGCAAGAGCTTCATCATAAAATCAACATCTTTAATCAACTCTGTCAGCGATGAGCCCTCAGGAGGCTCTTCCCCACACCAGGAGAGGACTCCCTGGAGGCAGCTGTCCTGTTGACACAGTGCAGCTCTGACATCCCAAGGACACACGTCCTAGAGGAAGCTCAGCTCTGGCAGCGCAACACACAGGGTGTGTCCCAGCCCGGCCAGGAGCAGCCAAGCTTTGGAAGGGAACTGTGCAAGCCTGAGTTGGCCCGAGCTCTAACAGAGCACCTTGTCCTGCAGTTGGAGGGTTGCTGCTCCACAGCCCAGCAGCACCAGCACTGGGGACAGCAGCACTGAGCTCCCTCCTGGGGCTGAACTGGAAGCCTTTCACATCCCTAAAGCCACCTGACTCCAGGAGAAACTGCTGGATTTTTTTTTCCAAGGAAAACACGAGGTAACCTTTCTGGATATCAACATCAATATTAAAGATGGTACTGCCATGGCACCACCAGCACCACCCCAATGACATCACAGTGCCACTGTGGCACTGCCATGATGCAGCAGAGTAACACCGGTCCCACAGCACCATCAGTCTGGCACCAGAGCACATCCCACCACCACCAGCACCACCAATCCCACCACAGTACATGGTTACCTGATGGTACTACTGTGGTGCTGCCAGAATGCCATGGCAAGGCTCCCACTCAGCCGGGAGCCTCCAGGATGGCAGGAAAACACTCGATGCAGCCCAAGGACAAAGGCAAACTGGATGGCAGGTGCTCAGCAGTCACCTCCATAGAGACCAATAGGGGGGACCCACTGCAGGGATCAGCAAGAACCAGTGCACTGCTCCCACCACACAGGTGCAGTTCAGCTGCTGGAGCACCCACAAACACCCCTCTGCACCAGCCACCTGCCCTCCTTCCAACCCCAGCCTTCCACTCGGGCTCCCACCAGGACAGAGCACCCACTCCCTCCCTTGCCAGCCGGCTCTCCCAAAGGAAAGTGTTCCAGGACACACTGGGCAGGGCTTGTGCCAAGCTGGTCTAGTGGAAGGTGGGCTGGAACGAGATGGCCTGTAAGGTCCCTTCCAACCCAAACCATTCCAGGATTCTCCGAAGACAGTAAGTCTGGCACAACTGACTGGACTCCTGGGATACAAAAGAGGGGTGGGAACAGAAATCCATCCCATTCTGCTGCCCCATATTTTGACTGTGGCGCTTTTGGCACAGCAGGGCTGGGGTCAGAGTCCGACCAAGGTTCAATGTGGTTTTTCCCTATTATCACAATAAACAGCCTTTCAGAAGAGACCCTTTACAAACTGGGCTGCAGTGAAATCATGTTCTCCCCCGGAGGGTTTCCAGGGGTGCCGTTCCTCCCAAGGCTGCTCCAGGCTGCTCTCCAGCTGGGCTCAGCAGCACAGCCCAGCCTTGCTCAAAACACCCCTGCTAAACCCCGAGCAGCACTGGGCAGCTCTTCTCCCCTGCGCTCAATAAGAAAAAGTCAAGAGCCATTTTCTCCCCTATTTTAAAAGCACCACAGAGCTCCCCCAGATTCCAGGAGACCCCAAGAAGATGGCTGATGTTCCCCATGGGAAAGGGTGGCAAACTGTCCTAAACAGGGTGAGCTGATGAACTTCTGTGACCCAGATCAAGGCGGTGAGATCCTGAGGAGGCCTTTTGGGCTGTTTTTAGGGAGATGCTGCAGGGCCGGGCATTGCACTGCCCGAGGTGCCTGAGTGCTCCTGCAGGGGCTGGTTCCTTCTGCAGTGGAGGTGCCCCAAGTCCTCCAGGGCTCCCCAGAGAGGAGAGGGGATGCTCTGGAAGAGGGCGGCACTGAATCATGTCCCTGACACTGTCTGCAGAGCCATTGATGCTGCCGGAACGGGTACATGCTGCAAGGATGGCTCAGCCTCGGCTGGTACAGGGCTGTGCCTGTTCCAGGTGGGCTCCGGCAAGACCCCGCACCAGCTCCAGCGTCCTCCAGGGCAGACGCAGCTGGAAATCCCTGCTGAAGGACAGCAAAGGCTCCTTTCTCTCCCGCGGGTGTGTGGCAGCGGCTGTGGCAGGTGCCGGCCCCACGGGGATGGGTTTGGGGATGGCTCAGCCGCAGCCCCGCTCTCCCAGTTCCCCGTCTCGTACCGAGGTGACATCCTTCCGCGTCTCCCCCAGGATGAGCAAACACAGCCCGACCCCCGCCTTACCTTGGGGGCTCTGTCTGTCCGCTCCATCGCTCGCAGCGGCCTGACGAGCTCCGGTGCGGAGTGAACCCGCTGGGCGTCCGGCGGAGGGACGCGGGGGGTTCCCGAGGACTCCTCCTGGGGCTGGGGTGCTCCGTCCTGCTCCGAGCCCAGGGACAGCCGGCAGCCGGCCGTGTCACCCCCCGCGCCTTCACGCGTGTCCAGGTCCGGGCGGGCGGAGGCGGCGGGGACCCCGCTGTGCCCCGGGGCCGCGCTGGGCACGCCGCGCTCCGGCTCCTGCATGGCTGGGGCAGCGCTGGGCTCACTCCGCTGCCCGGCACGTCGGGACACGGCATGGGATAAGCCGAGGGAAAGCCGAAGGCATCAGAGCGGCGGCGGGAGCAGCCCGGGCCGCGCTCCTCCGCGGCGAGACCGGGGTCGGGGGCGGCCGCGGCAGCAACATCCCCGCACCGGGGCTGGCTCCGTCCCGCACCGGGAATGGCTCCGTCCCCGCCCGGATCCGCGGCTCCCCGTGCGGAGGCTGCTCCCGCCGCCCTCAGGCCCCCGCCGCCCGCGGCCCCATGACGTAGCGGAGGGGCCGGGGGTGCTGCCAGCCCCTCGCCGCGGCCCCGGGCAGCCCCCGGCGCAGCCGCTGCCGAGTCATCAATACGGAGCCGGGCCGGGCACCGGGAGGGCCGCGCCGCGCCCCGGGCCGCCAATGGCGGCGGCTCCGCCCGTTTCCACGGCAACGCTGCGGAGCGGGGTCTGGTGCCTATTGATGAGGCGGCGGCGGGGGGGCAGCGGTGCTGAGCCGCATCCCCCCGCACCGCATCCCCGCACCGCATCCCCTGCACCGCATCCCCTGCCCCGCATCCCCTGCACCGCATCTCCCCCTGCCCCGCATCCCCCTGCCCCGCATCCCCCGCACCGCATCTCCCCCTGCCCCGCATCCCCCCGCACCGCATCCCCCGCACCGCATCCCCCGCACCGCATCCCCTGCACCGCATCCCCCCGCACCGCATCCCCGCACCGCATCCCCTGCACCGCATCCCCTGCCCCGCATCCCCCCGCACCGCATCCCCGCACCGCATCCCCGCACCGCATCCCCTGCACCGCATCCCCCCGCACCGCATCCCCGCACCGCATCCCCTGCACCGCATCCCCTGCACCGCATCCCCCCGCACCGCATCCCCGCACCGCATCCCCGCACCGCATCCCCTGCACCGCATCCCCTGCCCCGCATCCCCTGCACCGCATCTCCCCCTGCCCCGCATCTCCCGCACCGCATCTCCCCCTGCCCCGCATCCCCCCGCACCGCATCCCCCGCACCGCATCCCCTGCCCCGCATCCCCCCGCACCGCATCCCCCCTGCCCCGCATCCCCCTGCCCCGCATCCCCCGCACCGCATCCCCCGCACCGCATCCCCTGCACCGCATCCCCTGCACCGCATCCCCCGCACCGCATCCCCCCGCACCGCATCCCCTGCACCGCATCCCCTGCACCGCATCCCCTGCACCGCATCCCCCGCACCGCATCTCCCCCTGCACCGCATCCCCGCACCGCATCCCCTGCACCGCATCTCCCCCCACACCGCATCCCCTGCACCGCATCCCCTGCCCCGCATCCCCCGCACCGCATCCCCTGCACCGCATCCCCTGCCCCGCATCCCCCGCACCGCATCCCCTGCACCGCATCCCCTGCACCGCATCCCCTGCACCGCATCCCCTGCACCGGGGCCGGGGAGCCGCCGCCATGGGGGCTTGGGGACAGCAACGGCCCGAGCCCCTGCTCGGCTCTGCCCCAGGGCTGCTCAGCTCTGGCCCTGGACACCCGGCTCTGGCCAGGATACCTAGCTGTGCCCCAGAGATGCTCAGCTCTGACCCGGGAATGCTCAGCTCTACCCCAGGATGCCCTGTCCTTCCCCAGGGATGCCCATCTCTGCCTCGAGAATGCTCAGCTCTGCCCCAGGGTGCCTGATTTCCTGCAAGGATGCCCACCTCTGCCCCCGGCTGATGCCCAACTTTGCCCTGGGGATGCCCTCAGCTCTGCCCAGGATGCCTGGTTCTTTCCCAGGCTTGGCTTGCACACCTTTCTACAGGGTGAGCTAAACCTCAGAACCTCCCGGACACACCGTTCTGGAAACAACCCTCTTCTGAAAAGAGCTGGGACAAGTGGCAGAGCAGTGTGTGAGCAGGCAGGGAGAGGGTGGGTGATGTGATCCCTGGTGACAGGAGTTCACAGCATAACGCCACAGCCAAGCGGGCACCGCCATCCCCCCACACACGGAGCAGGCAGGCGTCTGCTCTGTCTCTCCCTGCCTCCTCCCTGCCGTGCTGTGTCTTTGATGGAGATCACATCATACATCAGGCTGCACAGTGCCAGTGATGCTCAGGGGAAAACCACTGGGCCACCCTGGGGGACATCTGTTTGGCCCTGTCCCCAGCCCCACTCAATGCCTGACCCACTGCAGAGCGAGGTTTGCTGATCCCAAAACCCAAGAGGGATTGGTGATCCCCAAACCCCTGAGCAGCTGGGAGAGGTCCTGCCTCCCCATGTCCTTGTATGTGGTAACAGCTCTCAGTGCCACTGCTGGTGGCTCCCTGCTGCAGCGTGGGTGGTGTTTGGCATCTCACACGTGCTGCTCCCTTTGTGGCAGTGGAGCCATCAGAGGAACCTGCCTGGGGCCACCTTCTCCAGAAGAGGTACCGGGGGGGGGGGGCCTTCTGTGCCCCTGTCAGACACCACTCTGTAGGCACCTCCTTTGAGCAGCCTCTCCAGCCCATCCAGATGAGCACGAGTCACCTCTTGAGCCCAACGCCACCAGCTGTGTGTCACATCTGCCTGAGCCCAGGCACATCGAGACAGTAAATTCACTGCAGACTGCCACGGGTGTAGGACCCACTTGGATGGGTCCTGTGTGTAGGGAGTTATCACTGGGTCTGGCAGGGTCTCTCTCACATCTGGGTGTGGCTACAAGGCACCTCTCACAGCGTGCAGGACTCTGCCATCCCACCTGAATCCTCTATCTCCAAGCCCGTTCGTAAGGGGTGTTTGTGTATGGTGGAGGGAAGCCCCAAGCTTGTAATGAGGAGAAAATGCAGCTAACAGACTAAAGGGAAGATTCCAGAAAACTGATCCCACCTTCCTCTGTCTTCTGGTAATCATGTACCCTGAAACCACCAGCTCATGTGGCTCCTTGTGCTGCAGGAACAGGTCAGGGTAGATCTCACCATCTCCCACCACTCAGATCCCCTCAGTTCCTGCCCATAGATGTTCCCCTTGGCAAGGTACCAGGCAGGCTCTGCAGGTGCTGAACCAGTGTGGAAGAACAGCCAGGCACAGCTCAGCTCCCCAGTGAGACAGAACGAGCAGGTTTCATTAGGCGGAGGCAGCAGCAGTGGGAGGAGAAATGCACCCTGATAAGATTTCCTGTGACTGTCAGCCTTCTCAGAACCCCCACTTGCTTTGTGCTTCCACTGCCCTGTGCTGCTCAGGCTCTGCCTGGCTCAGCTGGAGCATGCTGCCCCCACTGACCCTGAGCACCTTTCCCCTGTCCCACAGATGTGTGCCAGACCCACCTGGCTCCACGGCACTGCTGGGGCTGCTCTGGAGAAAGAGGGACCAGGGACCCCCAGGCACAAGTCTGGACCCACCACAGCCTTCAGGGAAAGCCCCAGTTAGGTGACATGAAGGACAGGGTGTCCTAACCCAAACTAACTCTAACCCCAACCCCACACCATTCCTGGGGAGAGGATATCTCCTGAGGCCCTGAGCTTGGGAAGCTGGAGATGATCTTTCACATCTTGGCCAGCCTACAGCTGGGTAAGTCCTTATTAAGTCTACTTTAAAAGGTTAGAGGAAAAATTTATCTGGGCTATTGAAAACTCGGTGGGTTATGAGGTCCCTGAGCTCCGAGTCACAAAGTTCTCATGAGGGCTACAGGGATGGGGTGCTCCAGGTCCCCTTGGTCCTCCAGGTTGCCCAGGTACCTGCTGTGGGGCTGTGCTCCCTGCAGAGGAGACCCAGAAAGATCCTTGAAACTCTCCAGGACAGGGGAAACCACAGGCTCAGGGAAAGGAGGTGATAATATAGAGGAAATTAAGAGCAACAGTGACACTGGAGAGCTCAAGATCAACAGCTCAAATGTGGGGAGATGACAAAGGGTCCCAGGAGAGCCCTCCAGCAGTTCCCACTGCTCTCCAAAGGCCTCCAGGGAGCCGGGTCTGTGCCTGGCCCTGCAGGGACAGGGATCCAGTGCATGGTGTCCCTGTGCTCTCCAGCAGACAGCAGCAAGGACAGGGCTGCTCCACAGTGAGCAGCAAAGGGGAACCCGGGTGTGATCCAGAACACTCAGCATCCTCAAACCCCAGGGGCCATCCCAGAACTGAGCAGGACAGTGCTAATGGGGTCCCTGGACAGCCCCAGACAAGATCAGATGAGCCAGGACAGGGACCCCAGCCAGGATCAGGAGGAGACAGAGCTAGAGCTGGAAATAAGGCTCCAGCAAAGGTGCGTCCAGCCAGGTGCAGGGCCAGACACAAACTGGTTGGTTTGGGCTCCAGCCAGCACATGTGACTGGAGACAGGATTCTTACAGTGATGATCCAGAGCCTGCTGAGGAGATCAGAGCCAACAGAGCTTTACTTACAAAAGCCCAGCCAAGGCCTGAAGAGCCAGGGCTGAGCCTCACTGAGGCTCCTGGCCCAGCACCTGCAGGCCCTACAGGCAGTTCTGTCCAGTGAGTGCCTGATGGGTCCTGCCCTGGTTTTGGGCATTCTAGCAGGGACTGGAGTGGACAGTGTGAGCTCTGCTGTGGTTTTGGCTGGGAAAGAAGCACAAGAATGAGCATGAGAGGCCAAGGCAGCCCTGAGGGAGGTCCCCAGGGTGTGGGGACAGTGACGTGTGTCAGCTCTCAGGGAGCTGAGGGGATTGGCAGGTGCCAACCCATTCCCACCCTCCTTCTGGCAGTGCCCTGGGAATGGCTGCAGCACATGATCATCCTGTCTCTGTTCATGAGCCATGCTGGTGGCTGCAGGGACATGCAGGGACACAAGTGGGCACCTGCTGTGCCAGCAGAGCCCTCCAGCTCCCACAACACTTCCTGAGCCTGAGGTCTGATGCGTCCTGGAGCAGCTCCAAGGAGGATGCACATGGCCCCATTCCCCCGATCCTGCCATGCCCAGCAGCACACGGACACTGGCAGGGAACTGGAGCAGCACTGGGATGGAACCCTTGTTAAAAATAACCTAGAAAAGGAATGTGCTGGGCTGGCCCTGCCAGGGTCCACAGTGAGCCCCAGCCCTGGCAGCTGCAGCGTGCTGTGGTGTGGCAACACCAGCTCAGGCTGGCACAGGGAGCCTGGCAAGAGCCTGGCTGGGCTCTGTTGGTCCCCACAGCCCTTCCAGAGCCATCCTGAGAGCTCTGGGATGGACACCCACACCCCCCTGCCCCCAGAGGGGTCTCAGCCCCAAACCCTGCCCTGCTTGGGGCATTCCTGGGGCAGCGAGGTCGTGTGAGGACTGGGAGCTCACCCCAACAGGGACAGGACCCGTTTCCTTGCAGAAACCTGCTAAAATGCCTTCAGGATGGAGGGAGGCCTTGAAAAAATTGAGGGTTTTATTTAAAAAAGCAGGAAAAAAGTAGCAGTTTCTGTTTTGCTGCTCTCAGCACGAACCACCTTTCCAATTGTCTCTCCTAGCAGTGACCACTGAGTAGTATCTGCAACCCCAACAGACCTTGGGCATGAAGATTGGATATTTATCCTTCCTAATACTTGAATGCACATTATTAGGAGGAAAATTTTCAAAGCTTTTGCATGTTAAAAATGTGAATTTGCTTTTCCCTCCCAGTGCTCACAAACTGAAAGCTGTTCAGGGCAGTCCGCAGTGGCTGCTTGGGGTTTTTTTTAGCCCTTTTTCGTTTTTACTGTTTAAAAAGTTGTCTCCTTGTGACCATGACGACAGTTTTGATTTGATTTTTTTTTTTCTTCCACATCCCCTTTGAACAGCCACAAAGCCAGGGAACCTGGGAAAGCTGGGACAGCAAGAAGTAAAACACCCCAGTCATTTCTGGACAGCTCAGTGAAAGAAAAATACCACAAACTCAGTAAACCCCACCAAATGATCCCGAGACCAGCATAGCAAGTTTTACAAAATGTAAAAACTTTCCAGTGGCATTTGCATTTAAAAAAAAAAAAAAAGTATTTTTAATATTTTTTCCTACTATTTTTAAATGCCGTCTTCCACAGGCAGGACACGGGGAGTCAAAGACAAAGGGACAATGCTTGAAGGAACATTGGGAGCTGACATTTGGGAAGAAGGCCCAAACCTCCTCTGTGGAAGGTGGGTTGGTTTTAGACCCCCAGGAAACAGGGGCAGGGACATGTGGATGGAAGGAGACTGGGATTGTAGGAGTTTTGGAGGTTTTGGCTCCACATGGCCTTGTGACCACGGCTGGGGCTGCCATGGGACACAGCAGCTGTGCTGGTGACCCTCAGGGGACTGAAGGAGACCATCTTGTGCCAATGGGCTGAGATTGGCCAGCCACCACCCCCAGCCACGGTGTCTCCCAGGCTCCCCAAAGCTCCAAATCCGGAATGACCCCACCGCACGTGGCCCTGGGCACAGCAAAGAGCTTCTCCCCAGTTCTCAGGAATTGCATTAAAAAATCCACAAGTCAATACCAAAAGAGTTTTATTTAGCAGCCCCTCACCCTGCTGAACCCAGCAATCACCAGGAACCCCACTCTGCCTCCCATGCTCCAGCCACTGCCCAGCTCTCCCCAGGGCTTCACCTCCTGGAAAATGAAGGTGGGGGGAAAAACGTGCTCGGGAGGCTTTGCTGCCTACCTGGCCTCTCAGTGCGAGGCTCATGCCAATGGGATGGCTCCTTCCAGTGCCACCCACGGGACACTGCGTTGGCCTCTCCCGCCCACGTGGCCATGCCAGTGTCAGGGGGACAAGTGGGGACAAGCAGAGCAGCCCCGGCGGGTGCTGGAGCTCTGGGTGGGTGCTGTGGGCCAGGCAGGGCCCGGCGGCGCTCGATGGGCTTGTGGCTCCGTGCTGCTCTGCGCTCTCTTCTCCGTAGCCCACAGTACACTCATCCATAAAGTAGGAAACACTACACCCTGCAGTGCTGTTTAGTAGTGCTTTCTACTTTATGGGTGACTGCACTGTCTCTCAGTCGCTGTCGGCGGCCGCTCTCCTCCGGCGTGCAGCTCCTTCCCCACACGTGGCCGTGCCACACCCCACGTGGCCATGGGCACCTCGGCCACAGACACGAATGGCAGCTCTGCTCCGGCCCCGGGACAGAGACCCTATGGCAGTGTCACCTTCTGGGAGCCATGCCGAGCATGGGGGACATCCTTATCCTGGGGGGAGATCCTGCCTTGGCCTCCCTTGTCCCCCCAAACCCCCCCGCCCAAGCACAGGGAAGAGCCTCACCTTTTACACATGGGTGAGACCCTACCTCATACTCCACAGCCCCACCTCGAGCCCTGTCCTGGGCACAGGGGACACCCTAAGTTTTTCCCCAAGGCAGGGAGGTCAGTTAATATCTCATCCTGGTCGAAGGGGACAGTTTTTACTCATTCTCAAAGGAAGGACCCCACATCAGACCCCATCTTGGTCACAGAGAACCCAAATGCCCTGTCCCTGCTTTTAATGCCTGGTCCACATTGCAAACACCATCACCCCCTCTCAAACCTCATCCTAGGCACAGAGGGTGCGTTTGCTTTGATCCCAGGGGGACACCTCCAGCTCCCATCGCATTCCCAGAGGACCCCTTGCCTTGTCCCATAGGGGAGATTCCACCTTGAGCTCCATTGCTGCCCTTCAGACCCCACCCCAGTCTCAGAGGACCCCCCATGTGGGGACACCAAGGGTGAGATCCCATCTCAAACTCCATCCTTGTCCCTCAAATCCCACCTGCATCACAGAGGGCCCAACCGTGCCATGTCCCCATGAGGGGACCCCACCTAAATGGCATCCTGGCCACAGAGGGCTCCCTGACCTTGTCCCCGTGGTGGTGAGCCCACGGCAAACGCCATCTGCGTGACAGAGACTGCCTGCAGTGCCTCGTCCCTATGGCAGAGATCCATGGCAATGGGTCCCTCTTGAAATGTCGTCATGGGGACCCTCCTTGCTCTCCCATCCTTTACTGAAGTCCCCTTTGTCCCATCCCTGCCCAGAGGTCACAGGAGCTCACTGTCCTGCTGCTCTGCCTGGGCCCCCCTCACCCCATCTGCCGGACACACGGAGATCCTTCGGATGTCCCCGCTGCCCTCTGGGGTCACCCCCATGTCCCCACCATTGAGACCACCCAGCCCCAAGAGCCTCACCTGCCATACCAGCCTCCGCGTCCACCCAGTCCTGTCCTGGCTGCCACCAAAATCCCCGTGGCTGCCACTTCTGCTTTGGACACTTCCCGCTCTGCCCGCCTCTGCCCAGCATGGCACCTCCTCCCCTGCCACCCACTGTGCCCCCTTACCTGTCATGGGCCCCGGCCCCCCGTGCCCCGCTGGCGGTGGCACCAGGGCCTCCGGGCACCCCGTGCCGCCCCCGGGCCCGGCTCCGTTACCGGCTGGGTGCGGGCGGCTCTCGCCGGGCGTGGGTGACCCCCGCGGGTGCCGGTGGCCCGCACCGGGCGCGGAGGTGAGCGCCAGGCGCTGGTGGCCCAGGGCAGGTGTTGGTGGCCCAGGGCAGACGCTGGTGGCCCGTGCCGGGTGCCGCTGCCGGGGTCGCGGGGTGCTCATGGGGCGCTGCCTGGGGAGCAATGGGCCCCCGTGGGGCGCGGGGCTGCTTTTAACCCCATCCTGCCCACGTGGCCCCGCACAGGAAGAGCCGCGGCTGCAGAGCAGATAACGGTGCCGCTCCCACCCAGCGCCGCCCCGCAGCCCAACCGCAGCCGGCCCAGCACCGGGCCAGGAAGCACCAGCCGGTTACGCTCTCGTGGGCTTTGCTGCTGACAGCGACAAACATGTTTGTACAAAAAAAAAAAAAAAAAAAAAAAAAAAAAAAAAAAAAAAGAAAAAAAAGAAAGAAAGGGGGGAAAAAAAAGAGGTGTTTGCACAGGGTGACAGTAACTGAATCCACCTCCCACGGCTGCTCGGCTGCGCTGTGGCCCCTCGCCCCATCCCAGTGGTGGGACCTGCACGGGGGCAGTTCCTGCCCATGGAGGGTCCCCGTGCAGGGGCTGCAGGATTCAGGGGCTGCCTGGTCAGTGGGGTGAAGCAGTGGGGACACAGAGGCCAGCGAGTCACATCCCCAAGCCTTGCTTTAGGAAACGCGTGGCGCAAGCGGCTTCCTGCAGCCTCCCACCCCCGGGGCTCGGCAGCACCAAACTTCCCCCGGCCCGGGCAGCTGCAGCGACCAACAGGGATGTGAGGCCCGGGAAGAAAACTGAAAGCTGGGTTTGGAGGTTGGCACATCCAGGTCCCAATGGCCCCGGTGACGGCACTGGGATGGTGCTGGGACACAGAGCAGGTGGATTTTGCACAGCTAGCACCACCCCATCTCAGCACCAGGGTAAGCCCACCACTAAACTAGATTGAAACCTACAGGCTAAATCCCCAAAAGTGACCATAAATGGGGCTATGTCTGTCCCTGCACTGGTTTTCATGTGCCTCTGCCAAAGGCTTCTTTTTAGGCCAATGCAATTCACTCTCAACATTGATAATCTGGACAGAAATGTATTTTAAAACTGTGCTGGTCAGGTTTGCAAGAGGCAGGGAAAGAGCAAAGCCAAAAAGAACCAGGCAGCAGCACAGGCAGAAGTGTTTTGACTTGAGCTGCATGTGTGCTGATGGCAGCAGGTAAAGGAGGCTTTAGGAGAGAGGGAATTGGTTGGGAAGCCCTTTCCAAACCAAGGCTGGTGGGAGTTTCAGTGGAAAAAAACCAATCAGAACCTCGTGCCTTGGGCTACCAACAGCTGCCCTGTCTCCCACCCTCCCCTGGCCCTGTGCCCATCTCCATCCCTTATGGTCATGGGGCTGGGGACACTGTGTTCCCTGTGCTGCAGAGAAATGCAGCAAGGAATGTAAGTGCTGTTGGTGATGTCTCCCAGGGCCCTTCTGGCAGCTCTGAGCCCAGGAGCATTGTGCTGCCTCTCCAGGGCCTGTGCTGGGCAAGCATTCATCCATGGCAGAGGCCATCACGTACAGGCTGGGTCCATGGGCAGCCTCCTGATGCCAGGTGACTTCAGATGCCTCCCAGAATGGCCCTCATGGGGACCTGAAGCATGTAAATATAATTTTTGGTTTGAACCACAAAATATCCTCATTTGGAAGGGATCCACAAAGATCATCCAGCCCTGCACAGGACACCAAAACAATCCCACCCTGTGCCTGAGAGCAGATTGTGGCCAACCCAGAGACCATCCTGGAGACATCCCCCAGTGCCATCAGCCACCTCAGTGCCATGGGACACTCCCCAGAAGTGGTGGGTGCCATCACAAGGGGTGAAAACTGCACAGGGTACAGGCAACCACACTCTCAGAGCAGAGAAAGGAGCCTTTTGGGGGGCAACCAGAGAGATTTGGCCCCTGGTGCTGCTGAGGGACTTTCCCCCTGTGACCCAGGGTCAAGGCCATGCTTCTGGCTGGTGACAAACTGGTCCCTGGTAAATACTGCAGGCTGGGAGCAGAGCACAGGCTGAGAAGTTTGGGCCAGTGAAGAAACCTGAGTTTGAGCTGACCATGGGGCAAAGTGAGATGAAGATATTTCTGAACAGAGGCGGCTGGAGGAGAATGTACCCAAGGACAAAATGTCAGGGGAGAGTGAAGCACGTGGCCAGAGCTGGGGATGTGCAGGATGACAGCAGGGAGGAAGCTGTGCCTTCCCAAAATGGGGTCCCTACAAGCAGAGCCCTGCCCAGCACCTGCCTGTGCTGCTGAGGGGCCACAGAGAGGGGCCACAGGCACTTTCCCAGCAGAGAAGTGGGGGGAGGCGACGCTTCCTCTTTCCCCAGCCCAGCACAGATGGGGGATATGACATTTTGGGTCCTGGGCTGGTTTCCTTCTCCTGCTTGAGTGTCAGAAAGGAAGAAATCAGCAGATCTGGTTCCTTGGGCTCTGACGAGGTCTCTGAAAGTCTCCAGCTGATGATGAACTTACCACATTCCCCAGTCATTGGTTAATTTTACTGGCTGGCAAACAAGGCTGTGGGAATTCCTACTCCAGCCCTTGGCTCTGCACCATTTGGTCCTGCTCCACTCATGTCTGTCTGAAGGAGCTCCAGGAGCTTTTTGGGGTTGGGGGAGGCTGAAACAGCTGCATTTCCTTCCCTGGGAACCTCATGACAAGATCTGGTCCCCAGCTTTCCCAAGGCCCCTCTCCACACTCTGCCCACCTGCTCAGTGTCTCCCAGGGGCTCCCTGAGACAAATCCTGACCCCCCAGGCACCACTCCCCCACTCTGCCTTCCCCTGCCCTCGTCTGTGGCACCCGGAGGCAGCTCAGACATTGCCATGCACCCCGAAATTTCCTGTGCATGGAGCCCCGCGGGTACCTCGCTGCCACCCAGCAGCGCCGAGCTCCCCAGGGCTGTTCCTTTTCCAGTAACTCCCCCAGTATCGGGGAGGGCAGGGGAGCAGGAGCGCGGGGCCGGGGCAGCGGTGCCGGGCAGGGGGAAGGGCCCTTGTCGGGCTGCGCAGCCCGGGCGCTGCGAAAGCGCTGATAGTTCTTATCGGCCTCGCAGCAACTTCCCCTCCTCGCCTGCGGTCGCGGCGCTCGCTGCCGGCAGGGGAAGTGCAGCCCTCAGCCCGGGGCAGGGAGACGAGCTGAGCTCCTGCCGGCGCCTCAGCCCGGCCTGTGAACCTGCTCTGTGGTGGGGACAGGCAGCTGCCCCGCCACACTCGTGTGATTCCCATCCCTCCAGCACCCCATGGCTGCATCTATTCATCCATCCATCCATCCATCCATCCATCCATCCACCCATCCATCCATCCATCCAGCACCCCATGGCTGCATCCATCCATCCATCCATCCATCCATCCATCCATCCATCCATCTATCCCTCCAGCACCCCATGGCTGCATCCCTTCATCCAGCACCCCATGACTGCATCCATCCATCCATCCATCCATCCATCCATCCATCCATCCATCCATCCATCATCCATCCATCCATCCATCCATCCATCCATCCATCCAGCACCCCATGGCTTCCATCCAACTGGTGCCTTGAGAAGGAAGAGGAAGAGGAGAAGGAGGAACATGAGGAGGAGAAGGAACAGGAGGGTCTTACCCAAACCCTCCCTGAGCCATCTCCACTGCCCTGGGGCCAGCAGGAAAGTGGCCAGGTGAGCCATTGGACGCACAGCCAAGCTGTAGCATCTCCTGGCCAGGCCCTAAAGGAGCCACAGTGTCTCAGTCAGGCCACCATTCACACTGAAGCCTAATGACACCACATCCCTCTGAGAACACAGGACAGAGGCGGGAGGGGGATGGCTCTCTCCACTTGACAGTGCAAAGAGTGACCTCCTAAAACCCCTGGGACAGAGGGCTCTGAGCCCTCTCTCTTCAGGAGAACAGATGCTAGGGACATCTGCAGCACCAAAAAGCCAGGAGTGCCAAGCACTGCCCCCAAGAGCTTTTTGGATGGGAAGAGCATTGTCTGCCACCATCATGGAGCATTGTCTGCCACCATCATGGCAACCCTTCAAGGAAGAGCAACAGTCCCTGTGGCACGGCTGAGAGGCCACCCCTGCACCCCAGAGAGGAGCTGTGGTCCCGGCGCGGGCCCATTTCGCCCCCGGGCCCGGGAAGAGGCCCTGGGCGGGATGTGCGGGGCGCTCCCCGTTGCTCCCAGGCTCGCCGGTGTCCCGGAGGCCGGGCGGGAGCGGGGCCGTTAAACGTGACTCAACCAGAAACTGCCGGCCCGGGGAGGAGGCGGGCGGGAGGCAAATGAGAACACAAGGGAAACCTCAAAAAGGCGAAGTGACGCGGCGGGCGGGGGACGCGGCGCTGGGTTTGCCCAAATATGGAGAAAATCGCGGCCCGGCTGCGCCAATGGCGGCGCGGGGCGGTTGGGCCGGGCCGGGCCGGGCCGGGGCTGCTCCGGCGCTTTCCGGGGCACCTGCTGGGGGGAGGGACCCCATGGGCCGGGGGCGCTGCGGGCCCGCAGCATCCGCTGCTGCACGTGGGCAGCTCCTGTGTCCCCTCTGTGGGACAGAGCCCGGCAGGGACACCGGCAAGGAGCCACGAGAACCACGAGGCTGGGCTGTGGCTTTCCCAGGGCAGGATGGGCTCAGAGATGCAGGGCTGAGCTCTGTGCTGACAAACCCTGCTGTCCCCTGAGCCTCCAAGACAAGGGGCAGGAATAGCTGAGGAGGGGGGACAGGCAGTCGGGGCTGCCAGGAAGCCTCTCCCCGAAGCTGGCATTGGTGGCACCTTCCCAGCGCCTCTCCAGGCCAGCTGTGCTGTTCCAAAGCCCCCGCCTGGCCAAGGGGATGGATCCTGCAGCCACTGCTGCCCTGTACCACACACCTGGGCTGTTTGGGCACCAGAGCTGCAATGTCCTTTCCCAAACCAAGTCCCACGGCTCTGTTTGGGCACTCAGTGGTTCTTCTGCAACTGCCTGTTGGAGGGGAAAAGCCCCTTCCAGTTTCCTTGGAGGGAATAGGCCCCTTCCACCCAGCAGCAGCACCAGCCTGGGTGATGTGCAGCTGGCCAGGAGGAGGGAAGGATAAGTGCCACCTGGGATGCAGCAGGAGGTCTGGGAGAGCTGGTGATGCAGAGATACCATCCTTGGACTTCAGCTGTGGTCTCACTTTGCCATGTGGCCTCAGGAAATGGGTCCTCAGCATCCCCAGCCACCTCCACTCCTAAGCTGAGACTCCACTCTGCCCCTCCCAAGCCTCTGCATCTCCCTTCCCATGATGGAGTAGGCCAGGGAGGTGAAAGATCTCGGGCTAGAGATGGGTTGGGACCACCCACCAGACTCCAGAACCCCAACTCTGTGGGCAGACCTGTGGGTTTGGAGGTGTATCCACCATGAAGCAGTTTAGGTCTCTTTGCTGACAGCCCTGAGCTCACAAGGGGTGGATGTTCCACTTCCAGGTGCCCTTTGCAGGCCTCTGTCAGGAACCCATCAGTCTCTCCCCTTCACAAGGCAGCGCCTCCTCCTTCCTTCACAGTTCCTGAGGGGAAAGCACCCAGAGGACCCATCATGCATGGGAGCTCCCTGTTTGCTCACAGATCCCCTCAGCAGGGAGCACATCCCCATTCCTTGCCCACCTGCCTCCATCCCAGTGCACCAGGGTCCCCTTGGCACAGGCACGTGGCAGCTGGGCCCTGTTCCTGCCATGCTTTGAGAGCTCTTGCAGCTTGCCCCCTCCCCACCTCGCCCCCTAAAGAACTGCCCCCCTCCTGCTGCTGCTCGGGTCTGGCCTGGGCGCCTCCTCTCCCCACAGCAGACACAGGGGCCTCGGTGGCTTCTGCCCATGTGCCCCGACACGGAGGTGACAGGGGCACCCATTCCTGGCATGCCCAGGCTTTGCCATCCTCACTACAGCACCATTTCACTCCAGCTGCCTGGACAACTCAGGTCATCTTCCCTATCACCTCCACCTGCCAAGGTCTCCTCAGCCAGTTTCCAAGGAAAACAGTCTTAAACAGGGTCTGTCTGGGGCTTTTCTCCTACTCCTACCACCTGTCTCCAGGGGTTTCCACATCCCTGAGGTATCTGGTCCCCCCAGGCACACAGGGTGGCCAGAAGGCACCTGGGAAAGTCCAAGTCCACACTGGGAGCCAGTGGAGAAGGTGAAAGGGCATTTAGGGTGAAGCAGGACTGATTCTCAGAGAGCAGGAGCGCCTGTCCTGTCAGGAAAGGCAAGAGAACTGGAATTGTTCAGCATGGAAAAATAAGCTCCAGGGTGACCTAACTATGGCTTTCCAGTACCTGAAGAGAAATTACAGAAAAGATGAAGAGAAACAATTTACAAAGGCCCGGGTTAGGTGGGGTATTGGAATGGAATTGTTCCCTGTGAGGGTGGGCAGGCCCTGGCACAGGGTGCCCAGAGCAGCTGGGGCTGCCCCTGGATCCCTGGCAGTGCCCAAGGCCAGGCTGGACAGGGCTGGGAGCAGCCTGGGACAGTGGGAGGTGTCCCTGCCATGGCAAGGTAGGGAACAAGACGGTCTTTAAAGTTCCTTCCAGCCCAAAGCATTCCATGATTCCATGATGCTGTTGCCAGCCCCGGCAACACCTCAGCGTAGCAGGCACAGGGGCAGAAGGGGGGCGGCCCAGCCTCGGCCCCTGGGCAGGGTGCAATGTGCTCCCGTACACGGAGAGGGGCCGGGGCCGCCTTGGCCCGGGCTGGGCCGCTCGCTGTCCCCGGAGAGCCGGAGGGGCCCCGCAGGTGGGGACGGCATTTCCCGGCAGCTGCCTCTGCACAGGCACCGAGGGCGCTGCGGTTTGGAAAGTCGCTTTTCTCGTCCGCAGGGAGAGCCGGGGTATCGCTTCTCAAAACCCGCACGAAGTTCCACTGGCTCGTGTTTCCTGCCCTGGCCGTGCCGCCCAGCGCTGCCAGGCTGCTCGGGTGCCAAACCTGCAGCGTTTTCGGGCCTGGCTGAAACATTCGAGCGTCATTTGGTGCAGGGGGAGGAGCGCTCCTGACTCATCTCAGCTCCCGGCCCGCTGACGCTTCTCGCTCCCGATTCCCACTCCGGCTGCTGCCGCACATTTTCTCTCCAGTTTCTTCAACGTGAGAGCTCCCTGCCCTACTTTTTGCAGCCAATAAAGCTCCGCATCGTTTGCTTTTTTGCTCGTACATATCTCAGGCAGCTCCGGGGCTGGGCTCTCACTGAAGGGCTCTGTTGGGAGCCTTGCGGGAGCAGAGGGAGCTCGCAGGGAATGGGCTCGGGGCCAGCCTGGTGAGAGGCACCGCATTCACCAGGCACAGGAGGTGCAGCTTTCAAGGACCACCACCTTCATTTTCCTCACTGGGGTGGCTCTTTTGCATTTGCACTGCAGCTCCGGCCAATCTTAACCTCCACATATCCTGGAGCACTTGGACTTCTAGCAAGGGGTGAGGTCTCTGCAGGGTTCCCAAACCCCCTCAGTCTCCCCGAGAGGCACAGTGACAGTGCACACTGCGCCCTGGGGACAATTTCCTTCAGCAAAGTTCCCAGCCCTGAGCAGTGACTGCAACTTCCCAGGAAGGGAGATGAGAGCCACAGAGCCTCAGCCCCACAGCAACCCCGGCCAAACAAGCCCATCCTGCTCAGGGTCCTGTGCAGAGCCCTCTCGTCACCTCCTTTGCATCATGGGCCAGGGGACAAGGGTCTTGGGTCCTGATGTGGCTCCAGCATGGCCATTCCCTGCAGCCAGGGGAAAGCAGTTGGATTGAAAGGTGCTGTGAAACAGCAGAAAATGGAGCTTGTGCAACAGTCGGCCTCCAGCAGCTCCCCAGCCCCAGCACAAGGTCGTGCTGCCACCCCGTGGCACTGCCAGCGTGAGGCTCCCCGGGCTGGGCATGGCAGGGGGGTGGATCTGTCATCCAGCATCCTCCCAGCCTGGCTGGAGCCAAACCCTTGCTCCCCAAACCCGTTTCCAGCCAGCTGACAAAGAGCCACCCACCTCATCCTCCTTGCCCCCTTCCATCCTGAACGTGTCAGACAGTCCAGACAGCCCAGCCAGCCCAGGGCTGCAGCTTTTCCAGACCATTCCACAGGGGATGAATGCATCTGGGGGGATCCCAGGTTTCCCTGTGCCACTCATGGCACAGCTGGGTCAAAATTGCCCTCCAGAGCTCAGAGGTGCGTGCCCAGAATGCCTGAACCAGAGCATCCTGCAGAGGCAGGCCCTGGGCAGCTGGGACAGTCACACCTCTTGTCCTACTGGTCTGCTGGGAATTCCCAAGGTCCATCTTCTGCCCAGAGTGCAACCCAGCAAGCCTGAAGGATGATTCACCAGTCAGCTCGAGGGATTTGATTTCACCAGAGATGTGCAAAAATCATGATCAACTCCCCTTCTGACTGCAGAACTGAACCTGCTGCTCCCTGTACCCAAGAGGAGAGTCCAACCCCCACACCAGGGGCTGATGTGCTCTCACCTCTTTCCACAAAGTGACCTGCACCTGGAGATGTTTGCTGGAGCTGAGAGCCCAGCAAGGACTTGACTTGACCCTGGTCTGCACTGAGCAAATACTCATTACTTCAGCACCACATCTGCAAGGGCCCATGCAAAAGGTGGCCTAAGACACCTTCCCCTCCAGCTTCCCTGCTCTCCAGGCTTCTCTCACCACATTTCTGCTCCAGATCTCTACAGGAGGCCATGCTCTGTCTGACCTGGGGCACCTAGGACTCATTTCTCATGGCCAACTCTACATACTAGAGCGGTGCAGGGAGGGCATCACCTCTGCACACCTGGCAGTGTGACTCTCAGCCAGTCCTGCATTCCCTGTGCTGCAGCTGCTCTCATCCCAGACCAAGTGTAATTCTCAGACTCTACTGGTTTTCCGTTACTTGTCTCCAGAAAACAAAACTTGAGCTTTCCAGCTCCAGGATTATCTCATGGAAAAAAAAATAAATCTTATTTCACAGGGCTACTGATTGAGGACTCGGCTCTTCGTGATCAATGGATGCTGCAGAAGTGAAACAAAGTAATTCAAGAAGGCCAAATCCCTCAGGAGTGCAAGTGTTACAGACACTAAGCTGACACTTGTAACAGTCAGATCTGCAGAAAAGGCTGGCTGGGTGTTTCCACCCTTGCTTGTCCACCCCGCCTGCGTGCACGGCCTGGTGCTGCCTCCCACACCACACGGGCTCGTCCTGCTCTGCCTGCCCTGGAGCCCAGCAACAGCCAGTGATGTCCTGGGAGCTCCATCCTGCCACCTGTCCCTTGTACAGGACCTGCAGGCCCAGGGCTCCATGACCTCCATGTAAGCAGCTCCACAGGAAGCTTGGCCATCACCGTCTGTGCTCCATCCAGCTGGCAGCTGCAGGTTTCCCACGTGGAAGGACACCTCGTGTAGCCAGGGCAGGATCTTGCTCTCAAGGCAGGAGGGTGGCCCATGGCACAAGCAGTGACAATCACAGGGTGAAACCAGTGACACAGTGACAGCTGGACCCAGCCCTGACCAGCCAGTGGGTTTTATTGAACTATTTACACAGCTATTTCCCAAATCCCGTCTTTCCCACACCAACTGTAAAAAAGCTTGGGCATAATGATTAAACATCTTTTCCCAGCTCTACTCACACCCTCCCCCCTGTCAAGGCTCAGATAAATGTCTGTGGTCTGTGGTGTGGAGGAGTCTGGAGGGACTGAGCGAGGGGAGCTGAGCCAGCTCCAAGCCAAGCTGGACACCCCAAGTCCAGCCCCACTTCCCTACAGGATAAAGCTCAGAGGTTTTGGAGCAGTGCCCACTGCTTCTTCCATGCAGCACTGGGATCTCCGGGCAGCACAAGGGCCCTTCAGGTTTTTATGGCTGTGTCCCGAGACTTGTAGGCCACGCCACGGCTCTTCAGCTCTCGGACGATCCCTGCAGCAAGGAGACAAACACATCTCAGTCTTCTGGAATGAGGAGCCCTGGGAACATCTGGTGGTTCTGTCATGTAGAACTGGACAATAACCTTCATTTCACAGAATCATGGAATATCCTGAGTTGGAAGAGGGATAAGGATCACGGGAGTCCAGTCCCTGGCCCTGCACAGACACCCCAACAATCCCACCCTGTTCATGCCTGGGAGCAGTGTGCAAACGCTTCTGGAGCTCTGGCAGCCTTAGGGCTGGGACCATCCCTGGGGAGCCTGTGCAGTGCCCCACCACCTCTGGGGAAAGAACCTTTCCCTGATATCCCATTTAAACCCTAGGTATTTCAGATGTGCCTGGGCTGTGTCAGAAGGCCTCAGCTCCCGGCCTCATGATGTTTCCAGCTCCTTCCCAATGCAGACCCCAGTCAGACACAGGCATAGCTTCCACCCCAGGGGTTTGGGATTCACCCCTGGGTTAGGAGTCTACTCTGGGACTACATATTGGGCAGAAACTCAGCTGGATGGATGATGCCCTTTCTGCATTCCAGAGATGAAGCAAATCCTCTGCACCCTCTACTCCATTTGTAAACAAGTCCACCATGGCATAAGCCCTTAGTGCAGGAGGAGGGGTCTGTTGGGATTGCCACAACAGCACCCCATTCTGCAAAACCCTTTTTTATAAACAAAACTCCATGTTATCCTGGAGCTGAATGGTTTGAGACATGCCCACTTTCCAGAATCACTAATTAAACCCACTTGATGCCTCTGATAGCCAGGCTTCAGTCAGCAGCTTACAATATAACCTTTTGGCAGGTACAGTGCTGAACTCTAAAACTCCCTCTCTAGTCCAGCACCTCCTCGCAGTCACCTTTGCTGATCCTGTCACACCCTTGCTGATCCCATCACCCACATGGCATGTTCCCTAATGCAGTGTTCAGAGCCCCAAAGCCTGACTCCACCACACAGGTACCTTGGGGCAGGCGGCCGGTCACAGACACTGCATAGACACCTGGCTTGAAGGTACCTGCAGGAAATAAAACCCCAAGTTACCCCACATGGAGCAGCCACATGGGAATCCTCAACCTGTGCAGATGTCCCTTTACAGGGAGGGCAGAACTCCTTCCAGCAGTTCCAAGTGCCCAAACCCAAGTTCCACCCCAAGCAGCAGTTCCCACTGCCCCTGAGAAGGGTTTGTAGAGAAGGGATCTCCAGCTCCCAAATTACTCACTGATCCGCTGCCACTTGGAGACCCAGCTGTCCTCAGGGCTCATCATGGTGATGATCCTGCAGGAGGGATGGCAGTAAGGGGATGTCTCCTGGCTGGGTGACCCCACAGTGCCACCTGGGTGTCCCCAGGCTCCCGGGGGACCGCGGCCGGGCCCAGCCCCACTCACCCATCGAAGGAGGAGCTGGTGCAGTCATAGACCATCTCGCGGTTGCCCTTCATCTGCAGATACGTCTCGCAGTTGTCACAGCCGTCATACTCGAACTGGTCGATGGTCTAAGGGAACACGGGTGTGGGAGACCGGGACCAGCCGGGAGCCGGGTAGCGACGGGGCCGGGGAAAGGGAGGGAAGGCCGGGAAGGAGGGCTCAGGGCCACGGCCGGGGCGGACGGAAATTGCCCCGGGGCTGCGGAGAGGCCCGGGCGGGGCAGGGCCGGGGCAGGAGCGGGGAGGCCGGGCCGGGGCAGGAAGGACAGACCAGGCGAGGGAAGCACCAGGCCGGGGAGGGGGGCCTGGGCCGGGACAAGGAGGGCCAGAACAGGCATGGAAAGGGCCGAGAAGGGCAGAAAGATTCGGGCCGGGACCGAGAGGAAACAGAGCTGGCGCAGGGAAGGGTCGGGGCCGGAGCCGACGTGGCGGGGCTGGGACCGGGAGTGCCGGGGCCGGGAAAAGGGGCCCGGTAGGGGCTGCAAGGCTTAAGCCGGGCAGAGGAAGGTCCGGAGCCGGCGGGGAGCAATCCCTGTGCCGGCCCCTGTCCCTGTCCCCTCCCCGGTCCCACCTTGACGAGGGAGCAGAGCAGGCAGGCCCGCAGGTGCCGCAGGTCCTTGGGGACGGTCTCCAGCGAGATCGCGGCCATCGCTGCCCGCTCCCCTTCTGCGGCTGCGCAGCGGCCCCGGCGCCGCCCCGGAACGGGAACGGGGACGGGGACGGGAACGGGGACGGGGACAGGAACGGGCACGGGGACTGGGGACGGGGAACGGGGACAGGAACGGGCACGGGGACTGGGGACGGGGACAGGAACGGGCACGGGGACGGGAACGGGGACGGGGACAGGAACGGGCACGGGGACGGGAACGGGGACGGGGACAGGAACGGGCACGGGGACAGGAACGGGCACGGGGACTGGGGACGGGGACAGGAACGGGCACGGGGACGGGAACGGGGAACGGGGGACGGGAACGGGGGACGGGAACGGGAGCGGCTCCGAGCTCGCCCCAGCGCTGGGTCCGCCCCGGGCCCGGACGGGGTTTCTGTCACGGCCGGGCCGGGCCCGAGCGCAGCCCCACGCACAAAGAACAAACGCAGGCAGCAGACCAGTACATGGATAAATATATTAGTAAATAAATATATTTCTGAGCACATCAGCATATTCACACATCTTTGTGTTTATCGGACATAAATACACAGTTTTGCATATATATAAAATGTATTTTTTTCCCCCGTGTTTGGTCTTTTTTTTTTTTTTTTTTCTGGGTCATAATTTATTCCCAAACCCCGAGAGCCAAGATAGACTCAGCAAAAAAAAAAAAAAAAAAACCCAAATGAAACAAAAAGCAACAACAAAATGAACCGATATTCACATTTCCAAAGGATCTGAAGGATTTGTGCAGGAGGGGAGATATCCAGCCAGCCCGACCATGCCCAGTTCAGGGGTGGGACCTCTTGGGAAGGGGGTCCCAGCAGAAGGAGTGGGCCTTCAGTTTCCATAGAGGGAGTTTGGGATGCTCTGGCTTCCATCAGTTTTTGGCTGTGACTTGGGATGCAAAGAAGGAAAATAAGCTCCGCATCACTGCAGGAATGCTGGAGAAACTCCACAGTGGAGCCCACAGCCCTCAAAAGCATCACCCAGAAGCAAGAGGTAAAGAACTGTGAGGAACCACTCCCTGTTTTCTCAGATACTGCTTCTTCCCCTCCAGGCAGCCAAGGACAGTCACACATCTGCTGAAGAGGATCTTTCAAACCCAAGTTCCCAGACAGTTCCTCTCTCTCCTCCCCTGAGCCCCACGGAGACAGACCTGCACTCCAGCAGTTCCTATGGGAACAGGAGCAGCAGCAGAAGGTCGGGCAAGGGAGACCCTGGGAGCAGGCGCTGCCCTGGCAGCCTGGTAATACTGCAGTGGGGAGTGGAGGGGGTGCAGCTTTCCCAAAGAAGCTTGTGGCTCACAAATTCAGGAATCTCCTCTTCTGTTAGGGATAAGGAGGGAAAAAGAGGACTTTAGAGCTGCACTTGTTCTTTTGAGCAGAGAAATGCATCCCTGGAGGCTCTCTGCCTTCCTGACTCCTAAAAAAAGCAGTGGGAGCACCCTGACTTCAAGACCTTCCCCCTCTGTTAAGCCTCTGAGCCCTCCAGAATGGTCAAGGCTACAGGGAGCTGGTTCAGACAAGCCACAGACCAGGAGCACAAGAAGCCAAATGAGGTGAATCCAGACCCACTCCTGGATTTTTCCTCCAGTTTAAGACTGACTTCTCTGCACAGGAGAATTCTGAGCTTGTGTCTTCTGCTTGTGCTGTAGGACAAACAAGAGCCTGGAAAGGTCTGAATGTAATTCTGCTGGGTTCTTTGGTGAAGGAAATTCAGCTCTTCCCTAGACTGAAAGGTTCCACAGGGGCCTGGTCACAAGGAGACAAGGAATGAGCTCTACAAGGGAATAATGTTGGGTTTAAAACAGTGCTATTGGCTGATCACTTGACTGTCAGGGACTGATTAGCAGCTGGGACAAAGATGCCTTTTTTGAGGATTAAGGGCAGCAAACCCTGTAAAAACCTTTCCCACCAACAAAGGGAGGCAGAGGATTATCCTGAACTGGGACTGCATCACCAGAGCACTCTCTTGAGAAGCTGCTGCTTCAAAGGAAGACATGGGAAGCTTTACTGAGCAGATGGGAAAGTCTGTCCCTACATCAAGTTTCAAATTGTTAAGAGTTGTCTTTAGCTCCAGTGTTGTACCCTCACCAATGCTTCCTTGTGCTTGGAAGCACTTGGTGCCACAGACACGTGCACTTCACATGGGGATCTGGCCTGACTGATCATTTAGTGCAATGAACCTGACAGGAATTCTCTGCTGTTTGAAAGCTGCATGGGTTCTGTAAGTTTTGAATTTGGCAGGTTTCATTTTGCTTGAATGTCTGCAAATTATGAGATGTAGGAAATAAGAACTAGTGATATTCAGAAAAACCCAAAATATTCATAAATGGGGGGGAGGGGGAATGTAATAAACTAGAGCCTGATGACTTCTCAAGTTTTATCCCTGCATCATCAAATGTTGGAAAAGATAGAAAAATCCTTTTGAAGGATTTCAGGAGTCTCAGAATATGAAGTTAAGGCTGGGTGATGGATAGGGCTCTGCTCTGCATCTGTTACAGAGGCTTTTGCTGGGAATTTTTGCTGTGTCTTGGAAGGAGAGGAAGGAGAGAAGCAGGAACCACATGAACTCCAGGATTTTGTATGACTCCTGTGATGGAGACATCTAAGATATGTTTGAAATATGCTCTTAACAGGCCATGACAGCTATTTGAGGGTAGGTGGAGGAGTTAGGGGGTGAATGAGAGACTTTGTTCACATTCCCAGATGAGAGGGTAGATTCTTTGCAATGAAAAGAGTCTGACCCAGCTCCTTCCCAGAAATGCTGACATCCCTGTGTCTTCCCCTCTCCTGCTGCTGGCAAACAGTCAGTGGCTGAGATGGTGTCAGCTGAGGGACATTGAGGTGACGAAAAATGATGAGAGCTCTTGGTTTCCACTGAAGTCAGAAGCAGCACTTTGCAGGGCAGCCCTGTGAGCGGTGAGATGGAGAATAGCTTGTTCCTGTGTCTGAAATAAGCATGGAAAAGTTAATTGAAGAAATCTGGCTTTTGACCTAAGTGAGGAAATGAAGTCAGGAGCTACCAGGCCACAGAAAGTAATTTCTGCAGCTTTTGGTCCTGAAGACTTGTTTATTTTTGCAGTGTTTAGCAAAACCTTCTGTGGCATGAAGACGCCAAAATAGCAGCTTGCACTCACTCGGTGAGCTCTCCCCGGGAGCCCTGCCCAGCTCGGAGCGGTGCCATGGGATGAGGAGGGGCTGCTGTGCCTCCAGAGCAGACAGCCCAGGGAGCAGCTCTGTCTGTGTCACCGTGGGGCCGTGGGGACATGGCAGGACACCATGAGTGGCCCGTTGCTCTCGCCAGTCTTTGTCTCAGCAGGGCAGGGCTGGGCAGAGCCACATGTGAGCAGCTCCATCAACATCTGTGTCCACTCCAACTCCCAGCGAGCAAACAGGCCAGTGTTTTATTAAACTGAGTGTTCATGGACATCCTGGACCTCCTCTTCAGATTCTGCATTCAAAGAAAAGGAGAAAGAAAAGTGTCAGCTACACCTGGCTGAACATTCCCAGGCTCTGCAGCGGCTGGGGCCTTGACCCTGCAATCCAGAGAACAGATGCTGCAGGAAAAACCACTAAGTGGAAGCTACTAAAAAAGCCACTAAGCCCTGAAACAGGCTCCCCAGGGAATGGTCCCAGCCCCGAGGCTGCCACAGCAGGAGTGTTTGAACAATGCTCCCAGGGATGCACAGGCTGGGATTGTTGTAGTGTCCTGGGCAGGGCCAGGGACTGGACTGGATGATCCTTGTGGGTCTCTTCCAATTCAGAATATTGCATGATTCTAGGAAGTTTCTCTCAGTTTTTCAGAGGGAATTTTCTGGCCAGTTTATTCCTCTAAGGTGAAGTACAATAAAATCTCAAGACATCAAGCTGCTCCTTGTATATTTCAGAGGAGGCAGGCTAAGGGCATCCTAGGATTCACATCACTGCTAGGTGTTTGTTTTGAGGCTTTTTTATGTTTGCTCTTTGTGAAAATCTGTACTGCTGATTCAAAAATTATTAGGAACAGAAAATTACACCAATTCATATCTCATAGAGCCAGGGGACAACAGAAACTCCAGGCAGTAAGAGCAGAGAGCAGTGATGCAAGACAGGAATGACACATGTTCCACAGTGTGCCAGAGGTTGCACAAATTGCTTCTGAGCCCAGCTCAGGCCCAGGCTCTTGCCAGCCCCTTCTGCCTGGAGAATTGACAGGCAGGTGCTGAGCAGTTTACTTGGAAACATCCAACAAAAGGGCTGCCTAAAAAGGTGCACCCAAGTCACTGCTCCAGACAGCCCCTTTCTCTCTGACTCACTGCCTGTTGTCACACACACCACAGTCCCTTCCCAGATGTCTCTCAAGCCTGCCCAGAACTCTTAGACAAGGTCAGCATAGCCCAGCAAAGGCACACAGGCATTATTTTTCCTATCTCCCTTTTCCTGAATGTTTCTGAGATCAAAGGAAAGAAATGCCCTCTTAGAGATTCATCGAGGGCAATTCAAAACAGCTTTTCAGAACAGTCACAACAAATTCTTGTTGGTTATATATCACCTATGTATCTGCTCCAGCTGTAGGAGCAGAGCCTTGAAAATTAAATATGTGGGAAGAAAACAAACAAATGAGATTCTGCTTGGAAAAGTGTAGCTAATCAATGTGGGAAAATGAATGCACATGATGTTATACACATACACACATGTGCAAGCATGGCCACAGTACCTGAAGACAGAGTTTAAGCATCTCTTGCATTTGTGCCTTGAGTCACAAGTATGTGGAGTAAGCCATTTCCACATACTTTCCTTGTGACCAGCTTCGTGCAAACCAAAAAGAGACTGTCCAGCTTCAAGCCCTCTACCTTCACATGCCTTCAGTCTCAAATAGCATTACTAAAATATTTTCTGAAAGCTGTGCCTGCATAAGTGTCTCCTGCTTGGGCTGAGAAAAGATCATGAACTGGGACAGGTCAGAGAACCCTGGCTGGTGGACTGGCCATGGCAGGGCAACGACCTGGAGCACACCATCCTACACCACAGAAATCATGTTCTTTGGGTGTTGGGTTTTAAGGGTGGTCTTTTCTTGCCCTCTCATCCCTTTCCCCCTCCCTAGTAAGGTTAAAAGATGTGGCAGGAAAAGGGACTCAGGATGAGCAGGAGGGAGGAGATGGGGAGGATATTGAGAGGACTGCAGGAGGTGAGCTTTCACAGGGAGAGAAATGAAGAGATTTCATTAGCCTGTGCTGGAGCAGTGTGGCTGTTCTGGGACGCTTCCCGGGTGTGTCAGTGCAGTTTAGGAAGCCATCCAGCTGGAATTCACTGCCAGCTGTCTGTCTTCCCTTAGGAGGATCCATCAGCATTGCTCCAGGATTGATTCTCCAGGGACAAGACTCCCAGGTGTGGTGTCTCCAGGCAACACAAGAGTAAGGGATCCACCTTTATGCAAAGCCCACCAAGAAGGGCTGGTGGAGGTGCTCAAGGAAGAGGCATCAACTCCAAGATCATGCAAGGCTCTTTGGGGTCATCCACAGCGTTATTCCCTGGGATGCCAGTGCATGGCACTGCTTGCACAAGTGGAATTTCTCCAGGGGCTGTGGACCAAAATTCAGCCTCACCTGGCAGCTGGGTGAGGTTAGCATACACCTGGAGGGTGCTGCATCCCACAGGAGCACCACCAGCAGCTTCTGGAAGCCCTGGTTTAGGAACTTCCTGAGCCAGAGGGCAGATTTGCATCTCTGCATTTGCTACCTCTTGATCTGGGCTCTCAAAACCATTTTACTTCTGGCATCTACATCCCGGGGGCAACCAGCACCAGGTTTCATTACACACCTTGTGTTGCCTTTTGGGTGTTTTAAAGCTTCTGGTTTCCATTTGATGTCATCAATTACTTTGTTCGAAGTACTCTCTTGTCTGCCTTCTCCTCTGCTCTCCTTATTTCATATCTTCTCTTCCCTATCCTCTGCTGATCACCTTTTTACCCACATGAAAGTCTCACTATTCTTTCTATTTTCTCAGGAAAAAACATCACTGGGATTGTACCAGATACATTTCTGCCCTGCTTCCAAGGGGGCAGAAATTATTTCCCTTTCTTTTTCCACCCTTTTTGGTGATCAGGAGCTGTGAGATCACCACAGGCTTACACAGCTGCATAAAGGCACTTTCTGCTTGTTCCACATAGTTCCCAACCAGCTAATGATGATGATAACAACAATAATGATAACAATAATGTTGTGATTTTTACTTAAAAGTGGGTCTGCTCATGTGTGGCATTTTGTGCTACTCACAGGGGATTTAATCCACCACTCCCTCACTCAACAGCTCAGCAGCAGGAGATCCTCCTGTAACACTCTGTATCCAGTTTTAATGCTTGACATCCTGATGGATTTTATATGTTATACACTTGGCTATCTCCTCTCCTTGTCCAGGATATTTATGAGCTTGCTGGAAGGATCATACAGTTGCAGAACTCCACTTCTCTCCTCTCTGAGTAATTCCCCTCCATTAAGTCTGATCTGCACTCTTGTCTCCTTTTTCAGTCAGTTATTTACCTGAGCACCTTCCCTTTTATCCTTTCAGAGCTTCCTTCCCCTAAAAGATCTGTCAGGTGTTATCTCTCCCTACAAAAACTGGGTTGCCTCCTCCCCTGGTTTTCACATTCAGCCAGGTGCCTACAAGTCAGACCCTGTATTTGAATTTTTAACAATTTGCTTGGCTGGAAAGTCAGGCTCATCATTCTGTAGCTTCAGCTATTTCCAGCTGATATTGCCCTCAGCTCTTCCTCCTCGGTCTGGGCATGGATAAGAGATTGCAGTCCACATTCAGGATTTATCAGCTGAGTGCTGGAGCCCTGCAGGATGCCCAGGGGGTAATCTGTACCCCTGGCAATTTGTTACTCTCCACTGTATTTCAGAAGTGCTCAGACTGGTGATTTGATTCATGAGGGATTCTGCCCCCCCTGCCCTGAATAGAGCTGTGCCAGGTGAGAACCTCCCTGAGCACTCCCCTGATGATCACTAATGCAATAAAGGCAGTTTGCTCTAGTGCTTTGCACTTACAGCCCCTGAACATCCCTCAGACTTGTGGCACTCCCTAGATCTGAAGAACCTTAGGCAGCCTTCTCCCTCCCAATGCAGCAGAAAACGTTTGCATTAATAGTCTGCTTCACACAAGCTGTTCACAGCAATATTCCCTGGACTGTCTCTCCATGGCTCTGTACTTCACTTGGCATCCAGCTCTGTTCTGATTTCCTTCTCCAGCCACACCTTTGCTTTGGAACAGCAGTTTCCAAGTGCCCTCTCTGCCCTGCTGCTTGACCAGCCCTTTTCTGGGGCTGTGCATGATCCCTGTGCCCAAAAGCATCATTTGACTGCTGATTTTAGCAATATTATCATAAGACTCTCCTGTCTATGTAGGCTCCTCTTTGCAGCCTATGATACAGTGTTATAAACCCTAATGCCACCCTCCTTCTGCTCAGGGGCAGCTGAGGATTTTTGTGTCACTCGTCACTGGACTTGACACTCTCAGTGCAGTGTCTCTGCCATGCCACCATAAGAGACACACGCTTCCCTCTCTGTAATTTCATCTAGGAATTACAGGGTCCCACTGTTTGCTTTTCTTTTAAACTGGGTTTCTGAGAAGTTTATGTCAAAACTTTAATTTAAAGCTGGGCTTTCTAATTCATCCACTTATATTTTTAGCCTTATGCCATTTATCTGGAGGCAGAGATGCATTTTCCCTTGGTCTCCTTGTCTGTGTTTTGTGTCCTGCTTGCATGAACCTGTCTACTGAGATTGTTCTTTGCTCTTTTTTACTTCTCTATTGATTTATACTTTTCTCAAGATAAAGAACCAATGTGATTATAATTCAGAGGTTGTGTTATGTCAGCCAATGTTTTCAGCTTGGTGGCTTTTCTGCATAAGCCCTGCACAAGCTCTGTGCTCTGTCCTCTGCTTTTAATAAAGTTAAATCCTGAATCTGTGTAGTCTCTCAATCTTGCAAGGGAATTCTGACTCTCTGGGGGATCCTGAAAGCATCCATAGAAGCTACTGCAGTAAACAGACATAGATACACAACACTTGCAGATACATTGGTCCTTCTGCCTGCTGGAATGGGGAGTGAAGAGGGAATGAAGGCTTGGTGTGCCTGGCAAAGCAGCTGGCACTGGCTCTGGGTGGGGTTCAGAGGGTCATCAGGAGGTGATGGCACAAACTGGGGCCACTGGGACATTTCCAAGGACACAGAACATCCCGGCACGGACCTTGGAATGCCCAGCACCCTGTGTGAGGTGTACAGACTCCTGCTCTTGAAGCCTCCCAGGTCCATTGGGAGCTCAAAGCAAGCCCTGAGCAACCTGCCCTGAGCCAGGAGGGCTCTCTCCAAGTGGGGTACCCTGGGAGGGCATCGGCACTCAGAGCTCCCTGCAACCAGAGACATCTCTGCCCTGATGCCTCCTTATCTCTCCAAACACCAGCATCCCTCCAGGCCTTGGGAGAACCTCCCTATCATCTATCTGCAGTGTCAGGCACTTCTGCACCTGGGAAAAATATCTGTTCCTGGGAGTCTGGGAGGCCAGAAAGCTGCAGGGAGCCAGGACCATGCCCATCCAGCCTCCCCTGCCCCACTGCCTCCGCAGAACCAGGAGCCTGGGCGTGGGGTGGGGCTGGATAGACAAGCACTGGGAGGAAGTTATTATCTCTGTGGCACAATGGGCACAGTGAGTCACAAGTTTAAGGCCAGTGTTATAACAGAAATTAGACAGCCAGATCTGTGTTTGGTACCTAAATCAAAAGGATTTGCCCGAGGACCTGCAATGAGTCAGTGGCAGGGCGAGGAAGGGAGCCAGGCTCTGCTCCCAGCCAGCACCTGTCCCTGCTGACTTGCAGGTTGCTGCCTTCAGAGGACCTGAGAGAGCAAGACCTGGGAGCTAAACTCAGGTTCTTTCAAAGACACTCGTCTCAAAGGCATTTTCCCTCTCTTTGTGAGAGAGCGCAGCAGTTAGGCAGAAGGCCAAACTTTAATTACATCTGATTTCCAAAAGACACTAAAAAGCAACTCCCACGCAACAGAGGCAGGTGAGAAATGAGGGATGTGCAAATCGAGCAACTCAATTAGTCTGTTCTACTACCCCGGGCCACACACACTTCCTTTCTCACTGATTCCAGTTAGCTAGGCTTGGCTAAAACAACTGGAGCCCAAAAAGCCCTAATGATAACGACTGTGCCAGTAAGACACCCAAGACTGGTGCAAGGACACTGAAAAATGTGGTCCCACCCCTTCCTTTGGGAGATATTCCAGCTGCTAGCGATGTTTAATTAAAATTAGCCACCTTATTTCTCAGTTGTAGTATTTCAGGGTTTGGTGCACTCTTTAACACACTTGCTCATCATTCAGGCCATCACCCTCACAGGTGAGCTCTGGAATGCTCCTGCAGTCAGTGCTCCTGTAGGAAAACCCATCAGGAAGGTACCAGGTGTCCTGGCAGTTGGATTTCCTTCAGCAAACCCCCTCCTCCTTCACTTGCTTGCTGCCAGTAGAGGCGAAGAGCAGACTTACCCTGACCACCCTGCTGAGATGGGCAGTGAAGGCGGACACTCAGACTGTGCCTGGGGGTGCACATCCCTGAGACATCCGCAGGAACCGAGCGGTTTCTCTCCCGTCCTGACAACCTCTCCTCCTGCTTCCTCAGCTCGGAGCTGGGCTGTGGCACTAAACACTTCCAGAGGGGCTGGGAGCTGCTGGGCAGGGCAGCGCTTGGGATCAGGGGCTGGGCTTCGGGAGAGCAGCAGGAGCCAGTGGGATGGCCAGGAGGAAGGGGAGCGCCGCAGGCTCCGGGCTCGGCCGAGTCCTTGGGCAGGAGAGCGGGGTCCAGCTCCAGGGGACACTTTCTTTTCCTTCGGTGATGCCTGCTCTGTAAGCTGTGTCTGGGGGACAGCGGGACAGCTCCCAGTTGTCTGTTGGCATCTACACTGTAGTCCAGCCTGTTTGGAGAAAACGAGGGGGTGTGACGGGGCTCCTGGCCTTCCTGGGGACAGGCTGGCTGGCCTGCTGGAGCTGCCTCGTGCAGCACGGCACTGCTTTCCAGAGGCTGCTGAGAATGATGGCTTTTCTCAGTTCTCTTTTGTGTCCGAGCACTGTGGAGGGCAACCTTGGCCCCGGAATACCGGGATTTGCGTGGCCCGGGCCCCTGCCCGGCTCGCCCAGGGGGACACTCTGAGTCCTGCCTGTAGTGGAGGTGCTGGTGGTGGTGGTAGTGGACGTGGCTGAGCACCTGGGGCTTGGCCAGAGCAGCCCCCTGGGGCACCATCAGGTCCAAGGACCGGGGCCGCCTGTCCCTGGGCAGCCGCAGCTGCTCCTGCCCGTGGTCCGTGGTGGGGCCCTCGGAGCTGCAGTACACGAAGGGGTCATAGTCGCTGCTGAGGGAGCTGCGGAACGTGGAGCAGCTGCCATGGATGCCCTGCAGGCTGACGTCTGTGCAGTTCAACATGGAGTCACTGGAGGAGCCGTGGCAGGGCCCCGAGCTGGAGTCGCTGCCCGGCCCGTCGGCCAGGTACCCGCTGTGCTCCGTGAGATAGCTCTCCCCAGAGCCACTGCTGTTGTGCTGGTGCCCGTGGCCAAGCCCTCGGCGCAGGGTGGGCACACGGTGCTGCTTCTGTGCCACGGCTGCCTTGGGTGCCACACAGGGGGGCTGAGGCTGAAGGGGACATGTCCTGTGGGGTGCCAGCACCTGCCCGCATGCAGAGGGGTTGGGGTGCTGCTGCCCCAGCAAGCCTGGGGCCAGCGGGGCCACGTGGCCACAGGCCAGCAGGGAGGTGGCTGGTCTGTAGGGCATGTAGTGGATGGTGCCAAAATCCAACTGGGAGAGCTCTGGAGAGTGGAAGAAGGAGTTGCCATGGGCTGATTCTGGGGGAAAGCTCCTGAGGTTCCTCTGAGGATATGCTTGTGGGAGGTGGTAAAGGGCATGTCCTGGATGCTGGCGGAAAAGGTGGAGTCGCCGCCCCGGCTCCATGTCCTGAGGGACCAGCCTGGAGCTGGCAGCCATGGCCTGGTCCCCTGAGCCTCTGGCTGTGGAGAAAGAAGGAAGTATGCAGCACATATCCCACAGCTCAGAAGGGAGTATACAGCACAAACTCCACAGCCCAGAAGGGAGTATACAGCACATGTCCCACAGGCCAGCTGCAGCAACCCCAGCACTGATGCTCCACTGCCCTCCCACCATGCATGGCCCCACGTCCCACCCATACTCTGCAACTCCTTGCTGCCACCACCAAACCACCCTGATGGTCCTGCACACTCTCCCCGTGGCCCCTGCAACCCCCAGATCCCACCTTCCCTTCCCCACAGATTTCAGGATTGGAATCCCTCTTCTTGGTGCAGGTCCCAGCTGAAGCCCAGCACCTTGCTGTACCCTGGTGGGCTGACAGGCAAGGGACTCCTCTCCATGCACACAGTCCCCTGTCCACTCTGTGCACAGGGACACAAGGACCATCTCCCAAGAGTAACTGGAGCTACTGGGCACAATCCTGCACCTAACCCTGTCTTCAGCCAGGAAATGCCGTGTGTGAGCCCTACCAAGAATATTGAACATGCAAAGTGGACACGTGTGGTGTTGCTGCAGCCAAGGGTCAACACACTCCCGATGGAACTCGTGGGAGCATGAGATGATCCGCAGTTCCTAGAAAGAAGTGGAGAGGAGGAGCATGAGCAAGGCGAACCATGTTCCAAGACCTGGATGGGTCCTTCCTGATGGAAGTGAGCCTTGAAGGACAGACAGACGTCTAACAGTGAGGGATCTGCAGCCCAACTGCGCATGGAGGAGCCTGTGGAGCACCTCCAGTCCTGCCCTGTGAACATCCAGAGTGGTTCAAGGCCTTGGGAATAGGAAGATTTCAGGCTGGGTGCTATGGAGCAGCAAACCCAATTTTACCCTATTTCAACAGAGGCATTTTACCCCACAGCCACGGCTGGAGACCTGCCTGGAGACATGACTTCAGCAGAGGCTTTATAGCCCAGGGGCAGGCACACCTCCAGGGATGCAATCCCTTTCCAGCACTCAGGAGTTCAGAAGGAAGCATCTCACAGGCCTCCGACTCCTGCCATTGTCAGCTCCCACTGCTGCCCCCCCCACCAGGGAAGCCAGGGCCGTGAGTGCAGCATCCTGCCCAAATCCCTCAGATCCCTACCTGGCCCTCGCTGAACTCCTCGAGGCAGATGGCACAGACCGGGGCGGAGCTGCAGCTGCTGGCCGAGTCCCAGCGCGGGGCCGGCCGCGCCCGGGGCTGGTAGCGGCGCGTGGCCAGCTGCCCGATGGCCTGCAGGGTCTGCTGCTGCACCGAGTCCTGCAGAGACACACGGGGCTTGAGGAGAGGATCAGCCTTACTCTGCCCTCCCATATTCACAATGGGATTATCAGAAATTTGGGGATGATACCTATCTTCAGAGGTGACTTTCTGTCTAAGCTGACTCAGCCAAAGCAGGCTTTGTCACCAGTGGGAGACATCTGGCCCTAGATATTCAAGTAACTCAGCAGTGCTGAATTTTTGATCCCCAAATGATTGTCTCTCTATGGGACAAATGGGATAGTCTCAAATATGGAAATACATCTGACTCTGAGAAGATTATTATTTCATTTGTTAATTTCTATTAAGAATACTAAATCATACAATGATAGAATCAAGGAATGGCTTTGATTAGAAGGGACCTTAAAGCTCATCTTATTCCACTCTCCTGTCATGGGCAGGGACATCTTCCACTATCCCAGGTTGCTCCAAGCCCCATCCAACCTGGCCCTGGACACTTCTAGGGATCCAGGGGCAGCCACAGCACCCTGTGCCACGGCCTCCCCACCCTCACAGGAAAGAATTTCTTCCCACATCTAATCTAAATCTTTCCTCTTAGTTTAAAACTGTTCTCCCTGTCCAATCACTATCTGCCCATTTCCCCTCCCAAAAGGTGTCTGTTCCTGCTTTCCTTCTCTTCCTGTTTGCTCAGACACGTCTGCTCCATGAGATCCCTACCTGCGTCCTGTTCAGCTGGCACTTTGTGCGGACAACAAAAATCAAAATGATGACGACCACAGTGCTGACCACTGTGAGAAGGATCCACACATCGTAGTCTGGCTGTTGGATAAAATAGGAGAGAAATTACTCTTGTGTGGAAATTACTCTTGGTGGGAGTTAAAAGCTAGGGGAATCTCCATCTTTTCTGGACCATCAGTCTTGGGAAATATCATCCTTGGCCAAGCTCCTCCTCTTTGTTCTTTACAGGTAAAATTAAACAGTTCAGTCTTTTCTGCACATCCACACAAGAACAGAATATCTCAGTCTTGAAGCATCTCAGCTGCCTTGAGACCATAGTCTAAGGCAGCACAAAATGAGAAAATCAAGGTTTGGTTTTACTTGAAGAGACAGAGAATCCCCTTGCCTCATTCATGACATTAAAGCAAAAGAAACTAAGTAAGCTGAAAGTGCTTTTGAGCCTTTACTTGCAGCAGGTCTGAATGCTAAAGACTCCTGCAACAGGCCATGATCTCCATCCTTAGGGAAGAAAGCTCAGCCTCTCTGGGAAAGCCTAGCAGGCTGGGAGGGAGGATACAGGAGGCAGTGGGAATCATGTGTCTCTCACCCAAGCTGGTGGCTCCTTGACCTCTATCTTCACGTGGGCCTCTCTGTTCTTGTTCACAACGCCCATGAGGAGCTCAGCATCATGGCCCCTGATCAGGACCACAGGCTGGCTCAGGCCTCTGGGCTTCCTCAGCTGCAAAGAAACAAACACAGTAAGGGCTGATCCAGCACAGCCTGAAACAAGGATGATCCCGGCCTCCCAGGCAAGTCCATTCCTCATGATGTTTTGTGCAACACTTCAGAGACTGAGTGCTCCCCCAAGTTTACACTATCCCTCTATGATTAATCAGATGGAAATCTCTCTTTTATCAATTTTCCAGCATGGATTTCTGTATTTTCCTTGCTGGTGACTCCTCATGCACAACCACCCATTTCTTGGTGTCTCTTGAGCTCCTTTCAAGCCCCTGTACAAAAGCTCTTGGTCCCTCCTCTTCTCTGTGAAAGTGCCAACAGCACTGCCAAGTGCTGCCTTCACCAGAGAAATGCTTCCTCTGCTCTGGACACATCCCATTCCCCTCCTACGTAAGGACATTCTGCTTGTTCTGCTTGTCACACTGTGGTCCAGGCTGGCTCAGCAAGTGTCTGAGTCTGCTCTCCTCCACCTGACCTGGATCAGGGTGGCCATCAGACCCAGTAACCCCTTCCCATATCCTGGGGGAATCCAAAGGTCGATGGACAGGGATGAAGATGTGAATGGAGGTGCAGATGGTCAAGAAGACCATGAAGGCAAGGCCAAAGGCTCTGAGTTGTTGATAGGATTTGATGCTCTTGGCTATTGTGTACCAAATGGGAAACCTGGAAAAGTGGAAGCCAAGGCTTGAGGTAGGGATCAGAGACTGGGATCTGAGCAACCTCAGCATCACCTCAGGGACCTGCATTTGCTGCCGTGTTTCTCTGGCACCAGAAATTAGGATCTAAGTGCATGAAAGAGCCACAAGGGATGGATCTAGCAAGGAGTCAGCCCAGAGCTTGCATGAGGTCAGGCACCAGCTCCCCTGTCTGTTCCCGACCTAAAGCTGGACATCCCTGGATTATCTGGATGGGGAATTGATTCCCTTCCAGAGATGACAACAGTGCTCGGGAAAAGGACCTTTGGAGGTGTCCTAACCAAGGTTAAACCTGCACCAACAGAAAAGCAGGTTGGCTTGGAAACTTGAGAAATCACCTTTCTTGAGGTACACTGGGCTGTCTGGACTATGTGAGATGGGGAAATTTATGATTTCCCAAGAGGAAACATCCAGCTCCTCACAGAAAAGTTTGATTGTCCAGACAATGTCTTTAAAGAGCATGGATGTGCCATGGAAAGTGTCTGTGTAGGGTAAGAGCCAACACCCAACACCAGCAGCATCCTGGGACCTCCCACTGGTGGCTAGGGGGTCCTGCCCTGAGCACATTTTGGGATGAGACAGGAGCACTGTGTTTTAGCTGAGGGTATCACTGGGGTCTGTACCTGATCAGCAGCACTTTCATCATCGGTGATGTCAAAAAGGATTGCACGGGCTCCACGCTCCCCTGCCAGCTTTGCCTGTCCAAAACAACAGAAGCTTCAGTGGAAATTCTGTACTGTACCCTGTGTCCACACCTGCCACTGGATCCATGTCTGCCTCCTGGGCTCTTCCCAGGAGAAAGAAGCACCTGTTTGGACTGAGGAAACCATTCCTACCTCAGTTTTTGACTTGTGGTGGGCTGCAGTACCTACACTTGCCAGAGCCCTGCAGCTCATGGGTGGTTTCTTCCTAAAGCTGTTGAAGTGAACTACTTGGTGATGTTGCAGCCACAGCAAAACAGAAACCCAACAATTCCTCAGCTGTCCACATGCCAGCTGCTCCCTTGTTTCAGAGCTGGATTTGCTGGGGAGCGATGTGCAGCCCCGTTAACCCTCCTGACCTCCACGGACAGCAGAAACTCCCACAGGTCCCCTGTCACCACCAGGGCTGTCAGAGGGCCTGACTCCCACTCATGCTGCTCTCCCTGGTTCCCCCTGCTCGTTAGGGAGAAGCTCAGGTGGAGCCGGGTCTGCTCTAGGATTAGCAGTTCGGGAAGGGACAGCTCAGAGACCCACCCAGGCGAGCACACATGCCACCCTGATGAGGTAAGGGTCACCCATCTCCTTCCAGGCAGCCCCTGGAGCCCTCCAGGCAGGCAGAGGCAGCCCCAGGAGGTGGAAGGTGAGCAGGGCTGGGCTGGGCCGGTAGCTCAGGCGAAGCCCTTTGATCCCAGGCAAATAGGAGCAGCATTGCCAAAGGCGGCGGGGCCGTGGGGCACTGCCCGCCCCGGGAGCCGGCTGGGCCGAGGATGCGGCATTCCCGAAACGGCCCGGGGGCAGCAGCTCCATCCCGGGGATGCATTCCCGAAACGGCCCGGGGGCAGCAGCTCCATCCCGGGGATGCATTCCCGAAACGGCCCGGGGGCAGCAGATCCATCCCTGCTCCCGGGTCACCTCGGCCAGGAGCACTGCGGGCCTGGGTCTGGGTACAGGGATGGGAATGGAGCTGCAGGTGGTCAGCAACAGGCAGAGGTGGAGGCTCTGAGCTGCTGACAGGATTTAACACTCATAGGGAAGCTGGAAAAGTGGGATCAAGGCTCGAGACAGGGATCAGAACTGGGTCCTGCCTAGGATCGACGGAACCTCAGTATTTGCCAGCACTTTCAGGGGAAGAGGACTTTCAGGGAGTGAATTCCATCCCATAGTCAGGCCTTGATGAACAACAAACAGCTCTACATTGATTTTATCCTGCTAGAGACACTGACTATGGGGCAATGAACAACTGAGACTGGACAAGTGACTTTTCCCAACATCTTTCTGACTCCTGTTGCAATGGATACAACTTCTGGTGACCAGGGACAGGGCCCAGGGAACAGCTGGGGCTGTGCCAGGGAAGTTTAGGGTGGATTTCAGGAAAGGTTCTTCCCCCAGAGGGTGCTGGCACTGCCCAGGCTGCCCAGGGAATGGGCACAGCCCTGAGGCTGCCAGAGCTCCAGGAGCACCCAGGAATGCCCAGGCATTGCTGGGGTGTCTGTGCAGGGCCAGGGGCTGGACTGGGTGATCCTTGGGGCTCCTTTCCAACTCAAGATACTCTGTAATTCTGTTCAACCCTTTCACAATTTGCTTGATACAGTAATTTTCCCAGTGTTAGCTGTGTTTGCACTGTATCTCTTCAGCCATGTGGCACAGCTGAGCTCCCTCTGGTGCAAACAGGTATTTATAGATGATTTTGGAGGTCTCAGCAGTCTGACAACCAGGCTTGCGATCACAGGTTCATTCAGAAATAAAAATAAAGCCCCCCCCCCAAAAAAATTTACAAATTATGATCAGAAATAACAATAAATCACTTTTGATTGATTCCAGAGGTCCTTCCCATGCCTTCCTCTCCTCTAATGCTTTCCCTGTTGGTTTTAGCTTTGGAAGCTGAAGCAGTGACAGAATTTAGGAAGCAGGGAAGTGCCTCAGGTGACTGGTGGAGTTCTCCTTGTGCTGGGCTGGCCAGGGCTGTCCGTGTGCAGGGCTTGGCTGGGTGACAGCTGAAGCAGAGGTTGTGATAACACTCTGCACATGGCTATTTTTATCATCGTTGATACAGCCCTGCAATGCCACATGCAAAGCTCTGCCCCAAGACACACTTGCCAGGAAAACAAGGTTCCAGCTCCACTCAGCACCAGCCAAACCCCACAGCTACACCCCTAATCCAGAGGAGGAGTGTGGTCCTGGGATTTTGAGGAAGAGACCTCAGCATCCCTGCCCATGGCAGCAGCTCAGCATGCAATGATCTTTTAAGGTCCCTTCCAGTCCCTACCAGTTTGTGATTCTCTGGTCTGTACGATGTTAGAGGGAGGGAGTTTGGCAGAGGCTTCAGCAGTTTGGAGAAGCAGACAGGGAGGAATTGCAGGGGATGGAGGATCCATGATACAAGGCAGGGCCCAGGGATGCTGCCAGCTTAAGGAGCATCTGCTCAATTTCATGGCTAAAGTACTCCTGTTCATGGGAGAAGAACTGTGAGCCTCCCTTGGCGAGATTTTAGAGCACGAACACCTGCACGACTGCAACTGCTGGGTATCAAAATCCCGTGCTGGATCTGGCTCTGGTAACAGAGTAGTGATGACTGATGGCCAGTGAACACAGTGTACAGGTGAACTGAGGGTTTGTTTGCTTTGGGGGGTTATGAGTCCTGGAGAAGGGATCCAGGTGGAAGAGCAGAGTGCAGCAATGCCCCATGTCTTGTCCCACCCCGTGCCAACCTTCCTCAGCTGATCCTTGGACTCAGTAACACACTGGTACTTCCAGTGCTGCGACCAGAGTCTCACAGATGAAGGACAAAACTAGCAAAACAGAATCCCAGAATGGTCTGGGCTGCAAGGGACCTTAAAGCTCATCTCATTCCACCCCATTACAGCCAGGAACATCTTCCACTAGACCAGATTGCTCCAAGCGCCATCCAACATGGCCTAAGTTTTGAAACCTTTGAACGTTGTGAAATGGAAGATGGACCTTTGCAGCTGCTTCGTCCTCTTGTTCATGATCCTCCACAGCAGCTGCACTGCCCAAACATCCTGGGGCAACCCAGGAAAGGACAGGTACTGCTGCCTGTCTGCCTGTGCAGCCAGGGGGAACCAGCCCTGGGATGGCAAATCCACCATGGCATCATGTCCCTTTCCTTACTTTTGATGCCACAGCCTCCATGAAAAAACCCTGTTGTGCAGGAGCAAACACTGGGTACAAGTTTTGCCTGCCTTCTTCAGCTCAGTTGTAGGGAACATGGAAAAGGACCCTGTCCCCATCCCCACCACGTCACCACCAGCAGGAAGGCAACAGGGTGAAATGACCTGAAGGCAATCCAAGTAAAGCCAAGAAGAGCAGAACAAGGGGATTTTCATGCTTGTACAACACCTGCACAAGCATGAAAATAGTCAACATTTGGCAGAGAGACAATCAAAAGAAAAAACCAATGTCATCCTTATCCATGCAACTTGATCAGAATCACAAAGATTTTAAGCCTTAAAATGACCCTTGTTCCTACCTGACTTCCTTATTACCAGAGAATTGGACCACTGACCTCAGCTTTTGGCACAGGAAGTGCTGTTTCACTGAGGTGCCTGATCCAAAGACCTCTGAGATCTCCCAGGGCATGAACTGTTAACAAGTTGTGACCCACCTCTAGTTCAGCTGGTCTGCATTTATCTCACTGCTCAGCACTGACTCTTCCCATGCCTCATCCAGTGAAGTACTGCAGCATTATTTTTTGAAACAGAGCCATGGAAGATGTTCTCTGTGTCCATGTTTTCCCACAGGCCAGAGAACACAGAGAAACACAAATCACACAGACCAGAAAGCAACGTAAGGCTGTAAAACAGGAGAGGCACAAGGCTACTGGGCAGCCAAGAGTGTGGGATGCTGGGTAAGGTCTGACCATCCCAGAGCTGCCAGGCTAGGGGGAACTCCACACCTTTTACAAAGTCAGGCAGTCCAAAAGGTCAAGGGATGGGTGTTTGGGACGGCTGGCACAGCATCTCTCCCAAAGGACCCCTTCTACCAGGACTGCCTCTGCCAAGGACCCTGATCTGTCCTTGTCCTTTTCTCTACTTCCCAACAGCTCTTTCCTTGCTGCCTCCTCCTCCCATTTTGTTTGCTGCACCACAGGTTTCACTTCCCAGGCTGATGCCATTTCAGGCATTTTGAACCTACCTTGTTGGCCAGGGACAGGCAGGGGTTGGGATCCCGGTCCGGCTGCTCCAGCTTGACGATGGTGATGAATCCCGACTCCGTGTGTTCATCCTCGCTGGTGTTGCACAGGGATAGTGGGTGGGACTGCAGGACAAAAGCAAGGAGAAACTCAGATCCCAGGGCCCAGCACGGCAAAGGGGGCTCAAGCCCACCCTGCAAAACCCTCTAGACCTGCCCAGAGGTGCAGGACCCCCACCTGCAGGGTGTCACCATAACACTGCTACATGCCATGGCCCTGCCCGAGCCAGTGAGGCCTTGAAAGACACAAAAGAACACTCATTGCCCAAGCTGGGTGTCACCCCAGCCACTCCAACCACCCCCCAGAGCCTGGCTGGACTCTGGAGCTGGAGACACATTCGATGGGCTCCTGCTGTGCTCCCCTGAACCCCAGCACTGGGATTCCCAGGAAGGTGGCTGGCACACAACCCCCTCCATACCAGGGTTATACCCACTAGAAAAGTGACAGGAATGTTGCTGCCAGCCACGGGGATGCTTTCTGCTGCCTGTGCAGTGACATAACTCAGCACCAATCCCACATCCACAACCACCCAGCACTGCAGGGCTGGGAGGCACCACAAAGCCACAGAGTTGCTTTTGGTAGCACCAAGTCTTGGGCATCAAAACAAGAACAGGTCTAACAAAACTATGAAAGTAAGTTAAAATTATCAAATCCTAGGGTGATAGCATCGAGACCAACTTATGCTAATGCCTAGTGCAAATGTCTGTGGCTGTGAGTTTGAATCCAACTCCTAATCATTTCTGGATTAAAAAAATCCAAAGTAAAAGCAAAGGGTTTCACTGAAATTTGAAATATTTAAAAGTTTGTATCCTTTTGTCAAAACACAGGTCTAGTAGAAGATGTCCCTGCCCATAGCAGTGGGGACAACTGGATGATCTTTAAGGTCCCTTCCAACCCAAACCATTCTGGGATGCTACAACTTAGACTTCACCACAGGACATCAGATAGAGTGCGATTGTACCAAGCCAAGCACCACAAACTCTATAAATCCAGGTTTTTAGGGAAGCAATCAGATCTGTTATGGCTTGGAGCAGTCAGGGAAGCTCCCAAAAAGCCCCTGCTCCCTTGGAGCACCAACAGGTGGCTGCCTTGACCGACACCGACATGGCATCCAAGTGCCCTGATCCCGCTGGATTCACCCAGAACTTTGTGCTTTCGCTTTGTGCCCTGCTTGCCTGCCTGGGAGGTGGGCTTAGGATGTGATCATGGCTTTGGGTTCATATGTGCTTGCCACAGCAAAACACCCAGCAGGAAATGCAGAGTGTGTCTCAGGATAGCTCCAACAGCTTGGAGGGACCCCACTGGAGCCTTCCCCGGGCCGCTCCCGGAGCTGGGGGAGCTGAGAAGGACCTTGGAGCTGCGTCTGACCCTGGCTGTGACACTCACAGGGCAGTGACAGCCCTGTGTGCTGAGCTCAGAGCAGCCTCTCTGTGACCAGGACTGCTGGGCCTCATGCCAGCATTAGGGTGAGGGGGCCTAGCACAGGGTGCCCAGAGCAGCTGTGGCTGCCCCTGGATCCCAGAAGAGTCCAAGGCCAGGCTGGATGGGGCTTGGAACAACCTGAGATAGTGAAAGGTGTCCCTGCCCATGGCAGGGGGTGGAACAAGATGAGCTTTAAGGTCTGTTCCAACCCAGGCCATTCCATGATTAATGATGAACACCAGGAATATGAGCAACGGGCCAAGCTGCTGCACCTCCAAATGTGCATGGGGAACATATGGAAAATGCTGGCAGCTGCTCTGGAGCAAGACCCAGATGATAAATCTGGAGAAGACCTGCTGGTACCTGCACCTGAGACCCTTCCCACAAGGGCAGCTGTCCATGGAGCTGAGGCAGAGTAGTGGGCCCTCATTATTCTGTGCTGGGTCCCTCACAGACACAATCAGGCTGGAGGCTGGGCCCAGGAGCCTTCTCAGCACCCTGCAACGCCCAGGGCCAGCTTGGGGACACAGGCACTATCTGCCACAGCCACACACTCCACTCATCTCTGTTCCACCTCTTTCCTCTCCTCCCCTCAGCTCCTTCTGTTTGTTACTGTACATTCAACCCCACCAGCAGCACAGCAGCAAGACATGACTCTTACTTTCTACATCCTTCAACAGCATTTCTTGGCATTCCCACTGCCCTGTCCCTGGTATTATGAGTGAGGGATCCTGGCTGAACACTGCGCTCGCAGGACAAGAGCAGACTCGAAAAACAGCCTAAGGATGATGTGGAAAACCAAATATTATGAGATTTCTCAGCGCAGAGGACTCATGCCCCATGTGTGGCTGCAGCTGCAGAGTCAGGATCCCCTGCTCCCTCCTGGGTCTGTGGCTGCAGGTGGGCTCCCAGGCATGGCATCCCCCTCTCTGCCAGGCCGGGCACTTCTGCAGCACCGACTGTCACAGCCACGGGGCAACAGCTCCTTACAAACCCTTATCTGATCTAGGAGACAACAAATCCCATTGCTGGACAGAGGGGGTATGTTCATACCCAAAATCAGAGAGGTTTCATACATGCTGCCTAAATCCCACCACACTCCTGTTCCAGCACTGCCCAGGGGCTCCCAGGCAGCAGAGGGACCTCTGGGATTATGATGCTGTTCCAGCTAGGGCTCCCTGGTGGAAGATACATTGCTGTTCTGGCAGATCCTTCTCCCAGGACAATCCCTGCCTGCCTCTGTGCTCCCGGGATCCTAGTGATGGGCTGGGATCAGCTGGCAGGGTTTGGACACACTTTTAGATAATTCAGCCCGGCAGCTCTGTCCTCACCCTGGCCCTGGTAAGACACGGCCAACCTGTGACCCCTGGCTTTGTCACTCCATCTGTCTCTGTCACCACATCCCACCTGTCACATCTTCTGAGAAGACACAGAGCTCCTCCTCATCCCCATCTTCTTGATATCACCTTTTTGGTTTCTTCTTTCTTTACCTTATGGCTTCTCTTTATTTTTTACCTTTTCTGTCCAGAGTACTATTCCTAAGATACTGAAGTTCACACCAGCATGCATCACAGGTTGCACTGAGCAGCAGAAACATGGGGAAAGGTCTTGGGGAATCAGGCATGGAGAGGTGCACAATTCCCACTTGGGAACTTCATGTACAAAACAGGAGGAAAAGAGGTGACCCTGAGAGGTCATCTAGCCCACTTTGCTGCCTGAAGGCAGGATCAGCCAGACCTAAAGCATTCCTCTGAGACACTTGCTCAACCTGTTTTCAAGACCTCCAAAAAGGAAGACTCCTCACTCACTGCAGAACTGCCTTCTCCTCCACATCACAAAGTGTACTGCAGTACCTCACTGGTTTTGCTCCAGCCTGAGCCTATTAGTTCTCACTGAATCAACCATGCCCATAGAAAAGAAATTATTTGTGCTATTTTTTTTTTTTCCTCCCCAGGGAGACTTTAAACATTTCTGTTCACCAAGGAGTCCTGAGGGACAAGGGCTGAAAAAGGGCTTGGAGAAAATCCTCATTTTCCCTGTAAGGGGAACTCAGAGCACTTCCCACGCTTTCTTCATGGGGGAGGAATCAAAATTTGATCTGATCTGCAGTGGCAGGAGAAATGGTATAACCAACAGATAGGATTGACATGGAAAAGACAGGAAGAGAACAGGACAGGAGAGTGTTCACCAAAGGGCTTGAGAAAAATCCTGGACTGAATTCTTCACTACATTGACTACAATCCCTGAAGAACTGCAGGCAGCAAATACCAAAATGCATTTGAAGGAGTCAAGAGCAATGCAGGGAATGGCAGATTGATAATGCTGACTTCCCTGCCAAAAGAAAAGCCAGGTTACAAAAACAGGTTAATGAAGAGAAGGGAAGAACTAACAGAGCTTTGGAAAAGGATGGTTCACAGAGCCACAGGGCTCCTCAAAGCAGTCAGTGAGTGTGGGACTAAAGGTAGTTCCATGAATGCCAGACTCTAGTGTCTCTTCTGTTCTTCTGCAAGGTCAAGGGTATGAAAGATGATGGAATATTGTGCAGTACTGCCCAGGGAAAGGACTTTGGACATGGGCCTGAAGCAACAGAACAAGGGGGAATGGCTCCCAGTGCCAGAGGGCAGGGCTGGATGGGATATTGGGAATGAGGAATTGTTCCCTGTGAGGGTGGGCAGGCCCTGGCACAGGGTGCCCAGAGCAGCTGTGGCTGCCCCTGGATCCCTGGCAGTGCCCAAGGCCAGGCTGGACAGGGCTGGGAGCAGCCTGAGATGTCCCTGCCCATGGCAGGGAGTGGGACGAGATGGGCTTTAAGATCCTTTCCAATCCAAACCATTCCATGGTTCTATGATCTTCAGGACTAAAAAGAGAAGAAAGCAGGGCAGCCCTTACAATGAACTCACCAGCACAGTCCCAAGGCAAACAGTGTTGTTCAAATATTCACAAACCACATGGAAAATGAGAGGGATGGTGAAATGACCGAACTCTTCAGTAACACATAAAAATCCAAGCTGGTAAATATTAAAACTGTCTAGCAAAGGATCTCATGCTAATGAGTGATGGAGTGATACAGGATATTAAGAAATGCAAATATGAAAAAATATATCCAGGTATTTTACACAGAGATGAGCTCTAGGTGAGCAGTTAATGAACAGGAAAGAGCTTGAAGTCACAGTGGAGTTTTATGGAAACTGTTGTTGAATCACCCAAAGCAGTCAAAAAGCAAACAGGCATTACTGTAAAAAACAAATGAAAAATGAAAATCCACTAGATAAAGCTGCAGTGTGTCAAAATTTTGACTGTTACAAGGAGTTCTGCTCACTCCATCTCAAACAGAGATTTCTGTACAAGTGATTAAGTGAACAAGAATTCTTCAGCTTACTACAGGTGGGATATGTTAAAGATACAGAAACTCATTAAAAATATGAAGAATTCCTGGATCAAAACACCAGGAAGAGCTGTTAAATGCAAAGGTGGGGACACCAGCCTGGTTGTGGGCACAGCCTGCTGCAGTCAGGGGGCTGCAGAGGATTATTCATTGGGATTTGCCTGTGCTCTGCCCATTTTGGGGCACTTATAAGGTTCTGCACTCACCAGGCAGCACCATGGGCTGCACACTCACCTCCCCACTAGAAGACTTTTGCCATGAATATTTCATCGAGGCACCAAACTCCAGAATACTGCTGGGATTTGTGGTCATTGGTGCCAGAGAGCCAGGGCAGCATCTGTGCCCAGAACACCAGCAGAGCCAGCTGCTGCCTTATCTGTGGGACAGTACTGTGACTTCTGGCTGTGTCCCAGCACCAGCTCTCCTTCCCCTCCTCTTGCCAGTGTTCCAGCAGGCAGAATCCCATGCAAGACCTTGAGGGAATGCTCACACATGCAGGGCCAGGAGAAGGTGCAAGGACTTTGTTCAGGACAGCAGGGCCTCCCCTACCACAGCTCATGCCAGGACCACTCCATCTCATGCCAGGACCATTCTCCACATGCCATTGGCACCACAGCCTCGAGTGGATGAAATGTCTTGTGGAAAGTCTCCTCCAAAGATGAGCTACAGCCAAAGCAGCAGTGAGGGGATGAAGGAGCCTAGGGCACCACAACAGCACCGCTGGTGACACAGAGCATCTTGGACATCCCAGTGCCATGTCCATGCATCCACAGCAGACACCCACTTCTGGCCTCACCCAGCTCTCATGTCACTGTCACCCAGCATGAGCTTCTGAGGCAGGATCTGGATATTACTGGATTTGTGGATGTGTATGGCTCAAGACACCTCTTCCCTGCTGGAATTCTGGCAGTGAGCCTCTGAGGTAATTAAGGTTTGTATTCTTTTGTAGGCTTCAAAAGGCAAGTGGAAGTGCTCTCCTACCACCCTCTCCATCTTTGCTGCCAACACTAGCCTGGATGTAAGAATTACTGGGCAAGATCCCCCGCTGGATCTATGAGGAAATGGAAACAGGGCACCTGAGACAGGATTCCTGTGGGAAGGAGCACAGCAGATGTCTCAGCTCTAAAAGCCAGATCTGCACCTGCACAGTGCATCTCCCAGAGGTGTCAGAGCATAGGCAGTGTCCCAGCTGCTGGCACGAGGGACATCTCCAGGGACTGTGCACAGCTGGGATGGAACAGACCATGTGCACTTCTCAGTCACTGCAGAATGCTCCTGACAGCAACACTGCCCTGTTGGGACAGCCCAGACACCAGATCTGCCTCTCCCAGCCTGCCCCAAAGCTCAACCTGGTAAGAGTGGACCCAGGTGGGGATCGGACTCTTCTCCCAAACAAGTGACAGGACAAGAGGAAACACCTACAGGTTGTGTCCAGGGGAGTTCAGGTTGGACATTAGTAAGAATTTCTTCATGTCAGGTATTGGAAGGGGCTGCCCAGGGAAGCGGTGGAGTTCCTATCCCTGGAGGTGTCCAAGGAACGGCACTCAGGACTCAGGGATGGGTGACAAGGTGGGGATTGGTCACAGGTTGGACTTGATGCTCTTCGAGGTCTTTTTCAACCTCAGTGATTCTGTGACTCCGTGAAAAATACTGTGTGCATGTCTTTATTGCTGTAAGAAATGTGTGAATGTCTTTATTGCTGTGAGAAATGTGTGAATGTCTTTATTGCTGTAAGAAAGGCTCTTCCCAGTTTACCTGAACTCTCCAGCTTTACCAGCTGAACAGAAGCCACTCTTACCCCAAGATCATTCCACTCTACTCACAGAGACAGCAGCAGGAATGACAGGACATTACCACAGGCACAGGAGATGCTGCCAGGAGGCTGAAACACACTGACAGCAGAGCTGGAAAGTGCTGTGGGACACTGCTAGGACATGGGAGGATGAGGAGGGACAGGGCAGGGAGATGAAGTGGATTTTAGCCAGGAAGAAGATGGAAATGGCTGGCTGGAAAAGAACAGCAGAGGGTTTCAAGAGGCCCAAGGGAAAAGTGCCATTTCCATGACTCCTGGGCATGAAGCTCAGCCATCAGGATATGGGGCTGTTTTAATTTACCTGCATAAAGTTTCAAGAGCTGTTATAATAGCAAACACACCTTACCCACATGTGAGTCACAGACAAACACATTCACTGATAACAGATACATTATTCTTAGAGAGACTCAGGTCCTACCTCAATGTGTGAACAGCTCAGACAACCATCCAAGTCCCCTGAAGGAATGGCCAGAGGTGGGAGAGGAGACAAAGGACCTACAAGGTGCCTGTGCAATACTCCTGTGCTCGTGCCCTTACTCATGCTCATGAACTTCACTACCTTTGGCCCGAGTCAAGGGTCAGCAAGGCCTGAGGGTTTGATACAACAAATCAGGCCCTAATCAAGAAATTACTGGTTTTCCCTCTCCTTTTCATTCCCAAGCTGGTGAGCAATGAAGAGCAGTGCGGAACCCAAGAGGGATGTTTATTTGATAATCACACATGCAGGATGAGACAGTTTAGGTGGTCTGGATCTTTTCTGTCGCTCTCTACAACTCCCTGAAAGGACTTCAAAGCTAAGTCAGGGTCAGGCCCTGCTCCTGGGGAACAAGGGACAGGACAAGACAAAATGACCTTAAACTGTGCCAGGGGAAGGTCAGGTTGGACATCAGGAGGACTTTCTTCCCAGAAAGGGTGGTCAGGCCTCAGAAGGGGCTGCCCAGGGAGATGATGGAGCCCTCACCCCTGGAGGTGCTCAAGGAAGGCCTGGACGTGGCACTGAGTGCTCTGGGCTGGTGACGAGGTGGGGATCAGGCACAGGCTAGGTCTGATGGTGCTGGAGGGCTTTTCCAACCTAAATGATTCCCATGGGGCTGGAGGAAACTCTCAAACGCCCCTCACTGACTGCTCTGCTGAATTTTGTTCTCCTGTGGACAGAGAAATCCCACATGAGGGAAGCAAGTAACACTTCCGTTGGCCCAGGCACCATGAGGATTATATGGACTGGCAAGGAAACCTCTGGCAAAGTTTCATAACAATGTCTGGTTAAACTGTCTCTGCTCCACACATCCATGCTGGAGTATCAAAGGCAAAGGGAGTCTGGTCAGCCCTGACTCACAGCACTAAATGGAAGTAAAGGCAAGCTGGCCCAAGTCACGGGAGAACAGCTCATGCTTCTCTGCCTCAAGCACTCTGCAGGCAGTCTGGATCCCAAACCCCATGGAGAGCATCCAACCCACAGTGACCTGCTCACCTCAAGTACCTTGGAGGGCCTAGCCTGGTCCCACTCTGGAGCCATCTCCATCCTTGAAGGCCCTCTTTGACATGCCCCTCTGTACTGTGCTGGCAGCGGCAGGGAGGTTAAAGCCGTCCCACAGAACTCACACAAGTCTTGTCCCTCTGCAGCCCTTGAAGCACTGGCAAAGCCCAAGCTGTGCTGGCAGCTCTCTCACCTCTCCAAGCACAGAGGTCCCTTGGGAACAGCTCGGAGGTGGCACAAACACATGAGGACTCCCACAACTGAAACACCTGAGACAGCTCTAATCCTGCAAGCAGCCCTGCAGTGATTGGCCACATAGAGAGATTCACCTGAGCCCAGATCACTTTACTGCAGCCACTGGGTACTTTTCCTCAACCACCAGCTTTTTACAATGGGTTTCAAAGTTAAAACCTTGGCAACTGATGCTATTCTTGATCCTCTAGAAAGGAGAAGGTGGATCTAGAAGAGCAAAGATTGACAAGAAATTTGGGGCAAATTAAGCAATAACTTCTTCTGAAGCATCACACATCTCCAGGAGGGCTGAACTGCTCCTGGAAAGAGACCAAAGAGCTCTCCACAGGTTGATGTGGACTGGGAAATTCTCTAAAACTCTTCTGAAGATGAAGCATCATTGCCTGGAAATGTCAGGACCCTGACATGGCCCGGAACCAGCACTGCGGCCATGTTGGGAGAAATCAGGAATGGTCCAGGGAAGCTTTGACAGTTCACAAGTGAAACGTTTGTTAGGATTGCATATGGAGCTGTTCTCACCAGAGAAAAGCCGCAGACAGGAGATGGGCTTGGAATGGAGGAATCTTTGGGGTGGAGGAGTCACCCCAGGGAAAAGCTGCCGGCAGGACATGGGCTTGGAATGGAGGAATCGCCCCAGGGAAAAGCCGCAGCCAGGAGATGGCCTTGGGGTGGAGGAGCCAGCCCTGCTGAACCTTCTCGGCCGGCGCCGGGGGGAACATTGCCTGATCCCTTCCCCCTCCATCTCGCTGGGCTCCAGCGCTGAGCCAGGTGCAGAACAAAAGGAAAGCAATGATTCAGTTATTGCTGCAGCGCCGAGGGTTTGAAGGTCAGGCGTGCAGCAGCCGCGGTACGGCCAGGCCGCGCTGCAGCCCTGCAGCCAGAGCTGCTCCGCAGGGGCCGGCGCTGTGGGCTCCGGCTCCTGCGCGGGCACATGAAAGGCTTCTCTCTAATGTAATAACTGACGGCCTCTTCAGTGCCGTTTGAACTGTTTACAGACCGAGTTAACGATTACAGGCAATGTGTACCTTGGCTGCTGCCCAAAATTCTTACCCACCCGTCAGATATTATCAAAGAGCCCTTCACTGCTGGTCTGGAGTCCTTCCAAAGCGCAGCGCCGAAATGCCGGCGTAGAGGAGGGGCCTTGGGTGCTCCGTCATGAAACCAAAGCTAGAAAGTCACAGATCTGCTCGGGAGAGGTGTCCTGGGGTCTGGACAAGTCACGCAGAGACACAGGAAGGCCCGAGGGCTCCTGGAGCCCCCCGTGCCCAGGGCTGCAGGCGGGTGGGCCGCTCCCTGCCCGACTCCAGCCATGGCTTTGCTGCTCTCCTTCCAGCCCTTCACAGAGGACACCACACAATCCTCGAGCTCCGGCTGTCCAGGTTTCCCTCACAGAGGACACCACACAATCCACGAGCTCTGGCTGTCCAGGTTTCCCTCCCTGCATGAGGTCACTGCCATCCATACCTGGTTCTTTACACATAGCCTGGGTAGTTGGGTTAATGCAGGTGGTTACACAGCTTAAAGTGCCTCCTGCCAAAAACATTTTTAATGCCCTCATGCCTAAGAGTGAGCACAAGAGCAAACCAGGTGGTGGGAGATTAGATAAAATCACTTCCATTGTTATTTGTAGATGGAGAAATGCAGGCGTAGGTATAAGGTCTGGCAAGATTTGGGCCTGAAAACAAACCCCAGCTCTCTGGCGCAAATTGCACCAGATCTAGAAATCCCACTGAAATGAAGGGATGAAATAAAGAACTGGCAAGCTGCTCTAATTACAGCTGAGTAACACAGAGCCACATTCAAGCAGCACCAAGGCTGCAGAGCAAACTCTGCTTCTGAGCAGGAAATTCCGCAGCTGCAGAGGAGGGTCTGTCCTACCCATGGTCCTGCACCCACATACACCTGGGGAGGCTCAGTGGGTGTAGAAGTGAATCTCTGCACCATGCTCTGCCCTGGAAGGTCCTGCCAGAGGTAACTTCCCAAATACAACTAGAAAAAAAATTAAGATTTCCATTTCAGATAGAAACGTGTGTCATGGCCCATCAGTCTCCCTCACCACCAAATTTCAGCCTGTGAAATGCTATTTAATGCTGATCATGTGCAGACTGTGCCACTGTTGCTTTGAGGTACCATCAAACCATTGTTTAAAAAAGTGCTGTTTTAGTCCATCCCAGAGTTCCAAACTCCCAGCTACACCAGCAGCAGGAACTGATGCATCTTGTGCCTACCAAGAGCCTGCACACTACTGGTCTGCCATCATCCCAAAGCTCGTGGTACAAAATGCCAGGTGATAAAATTACAAAACTTCAATTAAAATTTTGCTTCTGTGTTCCTAAAACAAGCTATTTTGTCCTGCACAAAAAAATGCAAACTCATCTCTTTCACAGGCTGACAAGAGATGGAGTTATCAAGGGATGCTTTCCAGAGAAGGGCTGATGCCTTCACTCCATACCAGTTCTGTCTTGAAATATGTTTTATATCAGCAGGTCCTGGGCACAAGAACAAAGATTGAACAGCTAAAGGAATAAGTTATCTGCTTTTCAATCTCACTCTGCACTGGCTTCCCGCTGTTTTATTGCTCAGATGTAGTTTTCTGTAGCATGGATGAGCAAGTGGCTGGTGGAGGACACGAGCGTCTCTTGTTGGACATTGCTGTATTCCCAGAAGACAGAAATGTAGATGCAAATACATTTGCTGTGATTTGATTCAATGAAACTTGCTGGTACAGTGCAGTACACGACAGAAATTGGTTCCTCCTACGCTTGCCTGCTAAGACATGAGTTCAGGCCCTCTGGGATCTGCAATTCCCTGGCTGCTATAGATGACATCACTGACATCTAAGGAGCTGCAGGAATGCCAAGAATGCAGCTCCGGGCTCCTGGGGATGCTGAGCTCATCTGCTGCTGCAGGAGGCACCAAAGGTGGTGTGCCTGGGCTGCACTCCTGCCTCACTTCCAACCTACACTCACTGCTCTTCCTGAGGCCACACAACAAACTGGGCTGCATCACTTTAAACAGCAGAAGTGAAATTGCTTGAAAATTTCTTTCGTTGATGTCTTCAGATGCTGGGCAGAAACAAGAATTTCAGTATAGGCCCAAGGGATCAGACCCAGAATTGACAGAAGTCTGTGACCTGGGCAGGAGCTGATGCCCAAGAAGTTCCACCTGAATATGATACAGAACTTCTTCCCTGGGCAGTGCCTGAGTCCTGAATAGGCTGCAAGGGATGGGGTGGAGATATTTCAGACCCACCTGGACACAATCCTGTGCCCTGTGCTCTGGGATGATCCTGCTGAGCAGGGGTTGGGACCAGTTGACCCATGGTGGCCCCTTCCAGCCTCACCATTCTGGGATTCTGGGAATCTGTGACCCATCACAGGCCAACAGAGACCTCTCAAAGAGCGGTTTTCCACTTGGTGTTCCACTTGGGATACCTTCCCAGCATTACCAGACTTACTGATCTGGAAGTGTACCCAGAGCCAGCTGGTGAACAGCCTGAAGGATTTCAAAAACACACCTTATTTCCTTTTAGCCCGTTTATACTTGTTCCACAACATTCCCTGCAATTGATCTCAATAAAGGATTTCAGAGAAGTCAATAAAATACTCTTTCTTGGACTGAAGAGGGTGAAGGAGACTTCCAAGAGGGAACTCTGTTACCATCCTTGCTGCATCCTGGGGGACTCCAGCCAATGAAGATCACAGAATCCCAGAATGGTTTGGGTTGGAAGGGACCTTGGAGACCATCTCATTCCACCCCTTGCCAAGGGCAGGGACACCTTCCACTAGACCAGGTGTCACAGACATTCAAAGAGCTGAGCTGGCATACTGGAAGGAGCTTGAAGCAGGTAAGCATGAAACTCCTCCTTTAGTTTCAGCCTGTTGGGAGCCTCTGGAAACTCCAGCATTCATCACCAAAGGCCAAATCTCCATGTGGAGGTTCTTAGGGGCAGGGATGACGGAAGTCTTGCCCCAGGACTCAAGAGACTGAGACCAAAAATGTGGAGAAATTTCCATTTTCAGGCATCTCTGCTGCTGTGTCCAGAGCAGCACAGAGCAGTGAACACAGGAGGAAGGACAAACGGGGCAAGAAGTAAAATAATTTCCCTGCTCAACAGAGTGAGATCCAGTGGATGCCCTACCCACTGTCTTCATTCAAGGATCCCAATAATTTCATCAAATATTCCTTTGAAATCACTGAGCTATACCAGCTGTTTTACTGCAAGGAATGGGAAGGGAGCCACTCACAGCCCATTTGTTTGGGGCAGTGAAAGGAGGTGAGCTGTGACACAGCCTCCACTGGAGCATCCAGTCCTTGCCATCCTGGAGAGCAGGATGAGTGCTGGCATAATGAGGACATCTGGAGCCACAGTACATCAGACTAAAAAATTTTAGAAAGGAGAAAGTCCTCCTGGTTACTGGAGGGAGGTCTCCTGCTCGCATCCCTGGTTCCTGCAGAGGAGACATGATGGATGGAGTCTCCATTGGCTCCTGCCAATTCTGCTTTTTTCTGCTTTTTTCTCACCAATGACACTGGCCCCTGCCATACAAAGACCACTGGGAGAGTCAAGCATTGCCTGAAGCTTCTGCTTTGGCTGCTCAGCACTGAAACTCTACTTTGTTGTGTAAAATGAGCCATGAACACCTTGAGTTCACTCATGCAGACTCTGGTTCCTTGGCTCCACTGCCTTTTCTCCTGGTTTTGCAGGGTGGAGGTGGTTGTTGCAATCACAGATTCTCCCTCTCTATCTGCTGCTTTTCATCTTGTGGTGCTCCCGCTCCCAAGGCAGGATGGCAGAGGCAGGTTTACTGCACAGCCATGCTGGAAGCACAGGGAAGATCTTTTTTGGTGTTGTACCTCACCCCTCTATGCCATAAAACCTCCACGCTCTTGCCCTGATGGCCTGGGAAAATGGCAGGTGCCCATCTCCCAGGGAAGGAGAGAGTTTATTGTGCTGGATCCCATGTCCAGAGCCACACCAGGTCCACACAACGTGGATTTGCAGCTCTTTGCAGAGAGCACACTCTCTGTCCAGCTGTGCCGTGCTGGCACCACGGGGAACTTGCTGGTGACTGCTCACGACTCTGCAAACCCTGCAAGGGACAATCATGCGTTACAGCCCAGCTGATTTCTGCCCTGGCCCAATGCAGTTGCTTTTCCCACCAATATTCCCTAAAGTCACGCTGAACAATGTGCATTTACACTGCCCAGTACACGGAGCCCTTGGTTCCCTCACGCAACTGGCATCTCTGTCACAGGGGAAGGACAAAAAGCCATTGTGCCCAAAACCTTAAGAGTCCCAATGGTTTCTGTGGTATTCGGAATCAGTGCAGCACTTGAGAACACAGGGATAAATCATTAACAAGTCATTATTGTTCACAGGTATTTTTGGCAGGAAACCACCGAGGTCAACTTGGACAAACTGCTGTGTGGTAGTGGGGGTGGCACTTTTCCTGCAGGAGCATTCAAATCCTTCTCTAATACCAAAAAATAGGCTGAAAGTGACCTTCCTTGCTGGATCTAATCCAGCTAAGGAGCGGCACAGCCCCTCCTCCCCACTCCTCTGAGCCTGAGCTCTCTCCCAGCTCTGTGATCAATCCCCACCGCTCTGACAGTGCTGCAGCGTGGGCAGCCCGACAGCCCAAACACCACTGCTGTGCACAAACCCCAGCATCTCCCTGCTCCCACCAATCTCTTCTGCTACTGGGAGTGGGGAATTCCCAAACACTGCTGCTTCTCCCAGAGATCTGTCTAGGGATGGCTGTTTCTCATGCTTTGGAAACGTGCAGAGATGCTGCTTCTGTACAACTGTATCAAATTCCCTCATCCCCAGCCAAACTGATCGGCTTGGTGGGCAATGGGGCAGATGAACCCATGTTCCATCTGCTCCCTGGGCTATCAGCACTGGCAGCAAATGCTGAGAGCATCTCCATGGTTAATAACCTGGAGGCTGATCCATCCTCACACCTCCCAGTGCCATCAGGCACTCCAGCTTCCATGGAAAACTATTCATTCTTGTTGTCATCCAGCTTCCTGCTCAGTGGCCAGCTGACCACCGACCCCACTGCTGTTTAGTTGCTATAAATCAAGTGCCACAGGACACTTCCAGAGTGCCATGATGTGGCAATTCCTCTGAATACGGGGATTCGGTCAGTTTAGAATTAACTAACCAAACAATCTGGACACGAACAGCTTAAAGGCTGCGGTGTGTTGGTCAGTGTGAGCTCCTGCCTGGGAGATACAACACAAACATGGGGCTCCTTTCAAAGCCCTAAAAAATCTTCCAGAAGGTGCCACAGATTCAGCTCAGCTGCTCAGGCAGTTTTGTGCCCAGCCAGTTTGGGATGGTTCAGTGATGATGTTTTTTCTTTTTTAACTAAGAAAAAGTACTTTCAACTTCGACATTTAAAAATTGCCTTTTGTAAGCACAAAAAAATTTCTTTCCAAACTCACTGGCTTCTGGACACATTCATGGAAGCCAAGAAAACTAGTTAGGTAATGGAGTCCAGCTCCTGAGGCAGCCCATGTTTCCATCTTTCTCTAAAAAATATTGACTCCACAATTGCAGACCCAGGCAAGGACAGTTGTACTGCAAAGGAACACAACAGCTGCTTTCCAAAAGCCTGAGGTCAGATAATTCAATTCCAAAAGCCTGAGGTCAGATAATTCAAAACAGTTCTTCTGCCTAGCCTGACCTGAGAAGGTTCACAACAGGACTGACATCAAGTAAGGTTTAACAGGACTGGCTTTTCCCTGGAATGATAACAAACCATGCTCAAAGAAAATCCTTCTGAGTTTGACATGGTCACACTGGCTGAGGCACAGCCTGAGCCACAACCAACATTTCAAGGACCTTCATGCCACGGAGCACCCAACAGACCTTAAATCCAGCCAGAAAAGTTGCAGAAGCCTTCTCAGCTTACCATGGCACACACAAGGGATCCCCCAATGCTTTCTTTTCAGGGATCATTCCTTTCCTGTGCTTTGCATTTTGTCCAATTGCTCCCACTCTCAGAGATGCACCCAAGAGTTTCAGTGGCTCTGGAGTGTCCCCAGAATGCCACTACCCCATCCCAGCTGGGCTGTGGCACTGTCTGCTGTCCTCTTCCACAATCTCCAGGCTCCATTTCCCTGGTCCTTCAAAACCCCTTTCATAGCCCAGAACTGGGGATGAACATCAAGTTGATTACAAAACAATTTCTTTTGTTGATAGAAAATTCTTTGTGGGGCGTGAACAGCAGGAGAAAGAAAGGACTCCTCTGAACTGCGAGCTGGCTGGAAAGCCCCGGAGGGCAAGAATCTGATCCCTCCTTTGAGGAGCACGGGCCTGTCTGTACAGGCTGGGGAGCAGGAGAGCTCTGTGTGTGCAGCTCCAACAACGCTCACCAGCCCCTGCCTTGCCTTGCACGGGAAATGGCTCTGCTCCTCCAATTAGCACCCTTGGACAGACCTTGTCCTCCTCACCCCACTAATCCCCTCCTCCAGAGACAAACCTCTTCCCCATCACCCACCTGCCCCATGTGCTCTTCAGCAGCCCCATCATCCACCCAAACCCAAATCCTTCCCTCCTGCTGCTCAGAACCACCCTGGGCATCCTTCAAAGCTGCTCAGGAGGAAGAAATCCTCCATGCAACAATGCCAGATCTTGGCAGGAACGTCCACCCACCTATTATTTTATATTTATCAATATCCCAACAAATCCTCTGCCCTGGATGCAGCCATTCTGCAGATGCTGTAGCAACAATTTAAAAAAGACATCCTGAGGAGGGACACAACATGTTCCTTAGGAGCAAGGAATCTGCTTATCAACACTGAGTTTGAGAAGCCATGTGCACAGATTTTCCAGACCTAGGAAGAAACATCCTTCCTTGGGCACCTAGTCCTCCTCTGGATCAGCCCCATCTGTTTCCCAAGAAGACCAAGGTCCTTCAAAGTCCTTTAGATTCAGTAAAATAACAAATACATTAAAAAAAGAAAAATAAAGCAAACAACCCCCCCCCAAACAATGCAGAATGGTTTGAAATCCTCCTGACAGTCTCTGCATCCTAGTACAGGTAATACCACAGGCCCACCACCATCTCCAGACTCAGCTGTGCCATCCTGAGCAGTCCAACCGGGGCGGATCCATTCCAGTCCCATTTGTGTCCCGCACCCAGGAAAGCCTGTGGGTGTGCTGGTTACCCCTATTTCCTTTTTCCCTCTGCTCCCACTGCACAACTTCTCATGCAGTACTTCCACCACTGATATTTATATAAAATATACAAAGGGCTGCTCCCAGTGCTTAATGCCATCATCTGAGCAGGGAGAAGGCAAATTCAGTGGACCTGGGTAAGGAAGGAGGTGAGACTCCCTATTTCTGGACCTCAGCATTGTCAATGGCTGCAGTTCCCTTTATCCCACAGAATCCCTGAATGGGCCAGGCTGGAATGGGCCCAGAGGGTCCCTGGTGGCACCTCCGTGCTCAGGCAGGGCCATCCCCGAGCACAGGGCACAGCATTGTGCGCACAGGGCTCTGCAGGATCCCCAGTGCTGAGGGAGACTCCAGCCCCTCCCTGGGCAGCCTGCTCAGGGCTGGGCACTGCCCAGGGCACAAGTGGTGCCTCCTGGGCAGGGGCAGTGCTGGGCTCAGGCCCTGCCCGTGGCTCTGGTGCCACTGCTGGGCCTGGAGCAGAGCCTGGGCCCTGCTCTGCCCCTCCCTGCCGAGATCCAAGGAGTTTCAACTGGAGCCTAGAACAGAGAACTTCTACCAAAAGAGCAAAAAGTTTTTGGGAAGCTTCCCTGGAGTGGTGTGGAGCTGCTACCTGGGATCTCAGTCCCTGAAATCAGAGATCAAGGCTTCATGAAATGCTTGGGAACGGGCTCAGCTCAGGTGGATCCCAGAACATACATTTTCCTTCAAAAGAGAAAGAGCCCCTTGGGCACCTCCTTGTAGGAGTATGAGGCTGCTACCTGGGATCTCAGCTCCCAGGAGGAGATGTAAAGAGACTCCTGGAGATGCCTGGTGCATCCTGGAAGATGAGGTTTCCATGAAAGGAGAAAAATAATTTCAGATTACTTCCTTGGAGGAGTCTGGGACTGCTACTGAGGATAGCCAGTGCCGAAATCAGAGATGAAAAGACTCTGGGAGATGGTACCTGGGATATCAGCTGCCTGGAGGAGATATGAAAAGGCTCCAGGAGATGCCTGGGAGGTGTCTCAGGTAGATCCTGGAAGATGCAGATTCCACAAAAAGAGAAAAATCATCTCGGCCAGCTTCCCTTGAGCAGTCTGGGGTTGCTACCTGGGATTTCAGGTCCTGCAATCAAGAGATCAGAACTCCAGGAATGCTACCACCTTGTCATCTTTGAATTATGGTGGTAACATGGTCTTCAACAAGACTGGGCAAGAATTTCCACAGCTGCTATCTGGCTGATTGGGGTGGCAGTCCCTGGCTTGGAGCTCTGCTCATCCCAGTGCCCTCCAGCCTGCCTGACCAATACACACAGCTCTGACGGAGACTTTTCATCCTCAGCCTTTTCTGCCATTCCCATCCTTTCTGGAAGAAGCACCTGTGCTTGTCCCAGCTCTCCTGCCACAGATGCCCTGGAACCAGTGCAGCTTCCAGCTGGGATCCTGCTCCAAACCCAGGGTGGGGAGGACACTGGGATGTCTGTCCCCCTCTGCCCATGGCACCGCGGCTGATTCTTGCCCTCTTGGCTTTGCTTTAAAGGTCACCTGGCTCCTCCACTGCCACTCACACCCTCCTTGGGCTGTCAGGACATGAGGGATCCAGCAGGGAATGGAAGGGAAAGTCTGCTCAGGGGAGCACAGCTAAAGTCTGATTAGGACTGTGACGGGAGCTGAGAAGAAAGTGAAGGGTGTGGAAAAATAGGGAGGAGAAGAATTGTTTTGGCGGAGAATAGGTCCAGAGCTCTGGGCAGTTTCATTAGAGGAATATTAAGTAAATGAGTCAGAGCTTGTGCTGCCTGAGGCTCGGGAAAGCTGCTGCTGGAGTGAGGGATGGCGAGGGAAGATGAGGATCGTGGCGTGCTGTCTGCGAGCGAGATCCAACCAGGACACAACAAGAGGAAACTTGTTGCTTGCTCAGACTTTGATGAACATTTGCAGAGATCAAGCAGTGCAGATGTTTCATCGCTGCCTCCCTCTGTGCCTGGTTTCAGCTCCAGACCAGGCCCTCCAGGAAGCCTTTCCCAATCCACTGCACTTCCCGAGGCACTGGAGCTCCCACAGTGCCCCACTGATCCCTCGGGTGCCTAAAGTCATTCTGCAAGTCAGGTTTTATGTATTCATAGCTGGTATCTGGGGATAAAACTTGTCTCTTAATTCCTGCACATAAAAAATTGAATATTGCACTAACACCACATGCAAGAATGCTCTGGGTATTAACAATCCCTGCAAGTGTTCCAGGCCAGGCTGGATGGGGCTTGGAGCAACCTGGGTAGTGGAAGATGTGCCTGCCCATGGCAGGGGTTGGAACTGGATGATCTTTAAGGTCCCTCCTAAACCAAACCTTTCTGGTTTGATTAATAAATACATATAATGTATGTATAAACACATATGTACCTATGCGTCTGTATATATATCTATATGTGTACATATATACAGATATACATCTCTATGTATAAATATATAGAAGTATTTGCTTGTACTGCAAACATAAAACCCAAGCCTGAAGTTAAGATGGGTAAGCCAAATTGATTACTTTCAAATTACAAAATTAATTTCATTAGCACCTGGGAAATTCAAAGTAAAGAAGTTAATTCAGATGTTGTTGTGATAACAGAGATACAGGAATAATACAGTGGGCTGCATTAAAATATATTTAATTGCATGAAACAGTTTCAAAAATCTATAGGTTGAAATTCCATGCCAGTATGGAAAAAAAATACCAAAGCTACCAACTGATGATCTCTCTGTGGTGATCCCAGAAAGCAGGAAAGGCAAAAGCAAGTGAAGGAGGTGACAAAAGTAGAAAAGCACGGTATCAACCACAGAATCCCAGAATCACTGGGGTTGGAAAAGATCTGCAAGACCACTGAGTCCAAGCTGTGCCCAGTCTCCACCCTGTCCTCAGCCCAGAGCACTGAGTGCCACGTCCAGCTCATCATTAATGGGCTCCAGCTCATCATTAATGGGCTCCAGCTCATCATTAATGGGTGACTTCAGTTATCTCCATACCAGCAGGGCAAATGTGTTGAAATCTGATCATAAGACAGATTTTGGTATCTTTATCAACTTCGTTACAGAAAAGTTTGGAGCAACCTCCAAAGTAGATGCAATTCTGGATAGTGCACAGGGAGGTTGGTTGAAGATAGGTTATTTCTCTAATAGTGAGAAATATTTATTTATTTTTCTTTCCTACTATTCGTAGGAAAGAAAAATAAATAACTAAAACATTCTCAAGCACTAGAAGTCTAAGAATAAGAAAAGTAGTTGGGAAAACATTTTAGAACGCAAAATTAAAAGGCAAAATGTTTTTGGGTTATACAGAAAATATTGAAAGATTTCCTGCTGGAGGCTTGGAGTAAATTTACACCATTGAGCCCAAAACTCCAACAGTGAATAATACAGGAAAGGAGAAGACTAGAAAGAAAAGGAAACCTTTGAAAAGAGGAACTTAACTCCAAAGGATGAGAACAGCAAAGACTGTAATTCTGGCAAGTTAAGGAGACTGGTCAAAAGAGAAAAACATGCCAGGGGCTCCCATACAAACAATAAAGTCTTTTTCAACACATTAGAAGCAGGATGTCTATTAGTGAGTCTCTGTGGCCAACAAATAACTCAGGGAATGAAAGATGCACTCAAAAAATATTTACAAAAAAACCTACATTAATTGTTTGCATCATAGGGCACCACAGAGGAAGTCAGGAAGTTCCCATGCAGAGCATTTCAGCCTGGTCATAAATTACTTGGGAAAGGGTAAATTAATGAGGTGACAAAATTTGCAGATGAAATTTTTTTTTATTTTGAGTTATCCACATCTCAAAATCCAAATTATCCAATCTCAGACTGATTGGGAAGACTTGCATGAAGGATCTCAGGCTACCCATTGGATGGTTTATTGAGCAACATGATACCAACAGCTCCCACCTCCTCCCATGCTCCTGGCCACACATTCCCCACTGCTCACCCCATCCCTGGCTCCTCCATGAGCTCATTTAGCTCATGAAAACATCAGAAAATGAACCCAGCAAGTAAAATTGAGCATTTGCTGCAGTTGTAATGAATTGGACAGGTTTGGGAAAGGGTCTCACAAGGCCTGGGGTCACAGCAAGTGAGGGATGAATTGTGGCACAGAAAGTAGGAGAGGGGAAAGCAGTAGTGAGGGAAAAAGAAGAGCAAGTCCTCTCCAGCAAGGAGCTGGGATCAGCCCTGTGTGTAACTGCTGAAATGGCTCTGTGCTGGGAGAGGGGAAATTTAGTACCAGTGAGGACAAAGGGATGTGCCTGGAACAATCACTGGAGCTGTAAAGACAAGGACATAGACTTTAAAATAGCTCATTAAACTCAGGAGAGATCCTGGAATTATTCTAGAACACTTTCTGAAAGCATCACATTGTTGATGGGCACTTTATCTATTTTAAACAAACAAACAAACAAATAAATAAATATATTCCTGCCCTAGCCAATAAAACAGATAAAGTTAGGAATTTATGGGGAAAAACGACTGGGAAATGCTGTCCATGGACACTTACAGCTCAACAGGCCATTTGGTAATGCTGAATCTATGTCAACATGGAAAAATCTGAAAAAGGGCACAGGTAGAAAAAATAGACAAGTAGCAAAAAGGTGGGAAATCTGTGGCTAAGGGGAGCCCAGGATGCTCCACCCAGAAGAGGATGGTACCTTGTAAAGTTGTGAACATTGGAAATGAAGCAAATACAGATTAATTATTCACTATTCTTCATAATGCACAGAGGAAGGTGTCACTTCAAACCAAGGAAAAGGTGTAAAATAAACAAGAATTCTTCTCATAGGCTCTGAGTGACACTCCCTGCTGAGGGATGGTGTGAAGATATAAAAGATCCAGATAAACCATGGGACAAGATCCATTCCAGATAACAATTCAAGTATCCTGTCTGTCATTTCCAGCCTGGATGACCCCAAAGCTCCTGAGGCTGGGATTTTGGGAGGATGGACCCACCTTGTCCTTTGTCTCCTGACTCCAAGTCCCTGCCCTGTTCACTGTGCCCATGTGCAGCCCACACCTGCTGAGCTGCTTTGTCCCATCTCCCTTCAGAGACAGCCCCAGAGCCCCTGGGCCCCTGCATGGTTCATCTGCCCTGTGACACACACCCACACTCAAGAAGTCCCAGTCCTTTCCAATGACTTTCCACCAAAGAGCTAAAACTCCTCTGCACAGAAAACAACCTTCTGGAGGGGTTCAGTCTAACAGCAGGGACTGGATTTCCTGAAGAAAGAAGCACCATCGCAAATCTTATTTTTCACTTCTAGGTAAAACTTTTTCTTACTTCTAAGTAAAGGCACCTTTGGCTTCACGTTCTCCAGTAAAAGCAAGAAAACTATCATTTTAAAACCAGCAAAGCAAGTCTCGTCTATACAAAAATCCTGACTGTAAAGAGATGAGGATAGAACAACTTATGGAAGCAGTGACCTCAGAGCACTGCTGGGAGAGGTTCAACACTATCTAATATCATGGACTCTCAGAACCCCACAATGGTTGGGATTGGAAAGGATCTTAAAGCTCATCTAGTTTCCAGTTCCAACCCCATGCCATGGGCAGGGACATTGTCCCAGGGTGCTCCAAGCCCCTTCCAACCTGGCCTTGGACACTTGCAGGGATCCAGGGGCAGCCACAGCTTCTCTGGGCACCTGTGCCAGGGCCTCACGACCATCAGGGAACAATTCCTTCCCCATACCCCCATCCAGCCCTGCCCTCTGGCACTGGGCAGCCATTCCCTGTGTCCTGTCACTCCAGGCCTTTGTAAATAGTCTCTCCCATCTTTCTTGGCAGCTACCTTCACGTGCTGGAAGGCCACAGTTAGGTCACACCGAAGCCTTCTTTTCTCATGGCTGAAATATCCCAACTGATTACTGTTGGTTTGTTATTGCTGGGGGGAAAAAAAGCAGCAGAGTTGACACAGAATTAAACTCTTGGCTCAAGGTTCCATACTTCCTTTAAACCTGGCTCCAGGCTTGATGTCAAGTAGCTGAACTGATCAGGCAGTTTGGCAAGGCTGGGTTTATTGTGGGTATCTCTGGGGAGGCTCCCCGAGAGTCGCTCTCCTGCTGCCCTTGGACTGGCCCAGCTCAGCCCTGCTCACCTCCCCCTGCAGCACGGCCCTGAGGCCCCTGCGCACCTCAGGGTGTGAGGAGGAACACAACAATGTGTGTCTGCTCGGCTCCAGGCAGGATCACACAGTTACAAACACTGACCCAGCACTGTCCCAGTAAGATCAAAACAGTATTGCCAGGCAAGAAGGAGAAAAAGCATTATCAGCTTGACTTTTGTTCAGTTACCTGAATTTACAACCTTGATTTCTCATTTGAGCCTGAACTTCCAGTCAATGGCAGGTAAAAGTACATTGCATTGCCATGTTCCTGCAAGGCAGCCATCCCCTGTTTCCTGAGGAGATTGCATCAGTTATCCAGGATTTTTATCGAGCAACATCACAAATGTGAGCTCTGAGGATGCAGAATAGACCTGGACACTTGGTCAGCTCCTTTTAAGAGAACACATCACATCTGGCTTCAAGAGACAAAGTCGTTTCCTTATTTCTTTGATGTAGAACCTCAATTATTGTGTTTTTATTACAAATCACTTTATGGTTTAAATCTCACATAAACTCAAACTCATGACTTTTTCTTTATTGCTTTGCAGCACATCAGAACAGTGGCAAACACTGAGTTGATAACAACTGCATTGAAGTTTGGGGGGCTAAATTATTTCAGTGAAAGAACTCTGAAAACCTGAAAGAAGCTCAGTTCCCACCTCGGTGGCTGATGATGTCAAATTTCCAGGCATCTGGTCAGCAGCTCTGTTTACAAGGGTTGTGTCTTTGGGGAGGGAGTTGAGAGAAATAAGTGGGTTTTTTTGTTCCATTTGCTGCTCTGAGGAGCTTGTAATGAATTACCTGAGATGATAATATGATTAAGTGAAGGCTCTGTGCACTGGGGTACGTGGGCTGTGCACAGAGGTCTTGATACCTGAATAGAAGAGCACAGGAAATGGGTCACTAGAGAAGGCAATTACTGAAATGAAGGGAAAATACTGAGATGCTTATCTTGCTAAAACATGGTTGGAAACAAAGCAAAACAAACCAGTGAAGCTCAAAGAAACCCCAAAGATATCAGCTTACAGGTACAGTCTGAGTGGAAATGGCAGATACATTTTCCCTGCAAACATATCTGAAAGACAGTTCAATTTCTGAAGTTCCTCTGAATTCCAACAAAAAACCAAATATCCAAATTTAAAGATAAAAAAGAAATTACTTTGAAACTCAGAGCTCTCCCCCTCCACCAGTGCTCATTGGGTGATCACTGAACTGGGCTTGGCGTAAGAGAAAAAATTCTACAGAAACATTTGATAGACAGGATGTTTCAGTTCATTTTCTACCCCAAGATGTTTCTTTTCTCAGCTGGAGAGAGAGAAGGGAGTTTGGTAGAGATTTGCTAAATGAATAATTCAGCTTCAAGTGTCAGGTTTCAAACATTTCTGTGGGCAAGACTCTACACACTGAAATTTCCACAGGTGAAGAATAAATCAGAAATGCACTTGAGATGCTCATACATTGTTCTGTCCTCTTTAATCAATTAAGTTTAATCATTTAATAACTACCTATTTAACTGGAAAAGTCAATCAAATGGAGGAACTTAGATTAGTTCTTTGTGGCACTCTCACTGCAGATAACAAACACTAAGTCCTGGACCATCATAAATAATGTCAAAAATAAGGCTTGCCACCAGCTCTGATATCTTCTACATGAGAAATGCACATTTTAGTGTGACCAGACACAGTCTCAGACACCAATACAATCCAAGAACAAATAGCTCAAAATACAGAGGATGAGAGACTTGCACTCGTGAAAGCACTGACTCTGAAAACAACCAAAGGTCAATGAAAGGACAATATCATGATGAAATAACAAATTAACATAGGCTGCCAGACTGATATCATGGTCAAAAGATCAGATGCAAACCTCTGGGTACAATTCAGATGGAGGAGATCGAAGATCACAGGAATTGCCAGACTGGATTAAAGGAAATCCGTAACAAACACCCAAACTCTGGACTGGTTTGCATGTCCATGAGGCAGCCAAACCATCACTGACCTCTCCAGGCAATGTGACCTCTCCACCAGGACACAGACAAGCTACAATTCAATACAAAATCGTCCTTCAAATCTGTGCTAACATACACACATCAAAAAAAAAATCCTCAAAGGTTCTAAAATTCAGCAGCTTTCACCTGGGTCCCACAGGATTTTTCAGGGAAGCAAAGGAATACTCCCAAAACAGACAGAGTTCTCCAGCCTACCTGCTTAAGCCCACGCTCACACAGATGCTTAGCTGGAGTTTAGAAGGTTTAAAAATCTCTTGAAGTTCTCAACACATCAACAGAATTAAACAAACACAAGGAAATTTGTCTTCATGGAAACATCAGCCTTACTCCCTGCATTCATCTTGTTTGCTTAAAGCACTATGGCCACCCAAAAACATCACCAGTTTCATCCCACCTTCTTTCCCCCTGACTTCAGAAGTCATGGCACAAGGGTCCCAGTCCTGCCATGGAAGAAGGGAAATGTTCCCAGCATTAAGCAGTGTTCTTTGGGATGCAGACTTCCACGAGTATGTGCTCAGAATGGGAAGCAGGGACAGACTCCCCGTTGTGGGCTGACAATTCACCCCAAGAACAAGACTGCAGTGGAAGCAGGGACAGTAGTTCTTGTGGATTTGTACATCTTCAAACAACCCAATTACTATCCCTTTATCTCCTGCTCTCCTTTAAATGACAGTCCACATACACATTCAGGAGGCAACTCCATGCACCAATTCTCTCCCCACAGAGGGGGCATCTCAAGCACTTTTAGAGTAGTCTGCAAGCCACAGGCTGCCTAACTGAGCAGCATTCCTGAAAGCATCAGCAATGGTGTAGAGTTTCATGGAACTCCACAGCCATGCAGCCACCAGGAATGAAGCCATCCTCTGGAGAGGCCATTGAACAACTTGACCTTTGATGGAATTTACTGATGGCTGGAGGCACAACACTTGGGCAGTACCACAACATCTCCTGATACAGTATGCTATGCAATTATCAATATCACTGCATGTCTTTATCTCCCAGCTCATGATACAAATGGACAGGGGCCTCCTTCAGGGGATGGTCCTGGGCAACACAGAAGGGGATGTTCTGCCTGACATCAGTGTCTGAGGGAACAAAGTTCTCTGTCCATGAAGGTCTGGGGGTCACTGGGGGGAAAAGAAGGGCTATTTTCTGGCTCCAGCAAAACTCAGGTATGACCTCAGGAAAAGATGTAAGAATCCTTATCTGGGAAGGGGAAACAAAGATGCTTGATGTCAAATATTTAGCAGAGGGTCCTTCTTACCCTCCGGCAGAACCTCGTGCTGCCAGGGAAGTCACATTTAGGAACAGAGTTACAGTAACAAACAAGCTGCCACAGCCCTGTGGTGTCTGGATGCTGAGATTCTGCTTGAGATCTCATGCTGGGGTAGAAGTCACCACTCTTTCACCAAAGCTTTCTACACAATTTTAGGACCATGGAGTTAAAATTGAAAATCCCTCATATGGACAGAAATAGTTGCCCAGGTGTCTGCACTGGTGTGATCTGTACATCACAGCTCACCAGGCCCAGTGAACTATCCAGGACCACTGAAACACAGGGATGAGAGGTTAAGGAAAGAGAAGCTGCTTCTAATAACCACCAGAATCTGGAGGGGAGAGCTCAGAAGAGGGACTGGAGCAAATGTCTTGTGTTCTGTTCTAGTCAGGCTGGGAGAACAGGCTCCAGTCCCTCTGGCTTTAACTTTCCCTTAGCCTGTCCTAGCCAGACCAAAGCCTGCAGAATCACCAACTTGCTTGTCTTGAACTCAGCTTTTGGGGAAGAAAGATTAGACAGATGCCAATTAATCCTTCAGGCTGCAAAATCAAGAATGTGCTACCAGGATTCCAAGGAACAGGCTGGCCTGTAGACAACGGGGACAGGACTTGTTGGCACCTGGAGAAATGGACTTTGCAAAGCCCCTTGTTTCTGCAAACTGCCCTTTGGTACATTATCCCACATTTCCCACTTCTGGCCTGCCAGTTAAAGCATCTTTCTGCCCCTGGAGCAGCCAAAACTTCCAGTGCTGGGCACCACCAAGCACGCTGAATTCCCTGCTCCATGACCTGAGACAGAAACTACAGCACCTCGAAATACCTTCTTTGACATTAGCTGAACAAGCAGACCTAAAAACACAAATCATAGAAACATAGAAGTGCTTAGGTTGGGAAAGCCATCGAGTGCCACCATTCTTCCAGCACTGCCAAGGCCAGCACTGCCCCATGTCCCCAAGTGCCACATCTGCAGGGCTGTTAAACCCCTCCAGGGGTGGGGACACCGTCACTGCCCTGAGCAGCCCCTGCCAGGCCTGACCAATGCTTCAATGAACACATTTGCCCCAAAATCCACTCTAAAATGGCATGGTCGGCAAGGGCTTGAAGCTTATTTTTGACCTCCCAGCTGGGGTAAGAATTTATGTCCCAGAAGTAGTTATCTGATTTATTTATCTGATACCTCTAAATAAAACATATCTTTCTAAAATGCACAAAGTATTTATGGCCATTCAGGGCAAATTTAGGGGCTTCCTTCAACTAGCAGTGTAGAGTAATTCAGCTGATGGCCATAGGACTATGGCTAGGTTTTTTTCCCCATAGTATGATGTCTCAGTCCTATTTGTTTCAAGATAAATGTTTATGGTCGCAATTGATGATTGTAAAGATCTTTTCCAACTTAAAAGATTCTATGATTCCACATCAACTGATTTTCTTGGTGATGAAGTATCTGATGTTGCAGGTCACCTTGATTCATTCCCTAGGCAAGGAAAGGGGAATATGCCAACAGATCTTCAAAAAATATATATTCTCAAATAAGTAGAGAAACTCTTATTTCAAATGCAGGAATATCTGACTGTTATTGAGATACAGCTCTCACAAGATAACTGCTGAGAGCATGTGCTGTACTCAAACTCTCTGGAAGGTACCAAAGATCTAGGTTTTGTTGCTTGAGATACACACACAGAGTTATTATCCCATCAGTGGAACATAGTGAGGGAATCATGAATGATGAGGGTGACAAAGAATAAAAATGCTATGTTCAGTAAACTGGATAGGACTGGGAGCAACCTGGTCTAGAGGAAGCTGTCTCTGTCCATGGCAGCGATTTGGAACAAGATGATATTTAAAGTTCTTCTGACCCAGGTTTTTCCAAGATTCCATGATATGAAGGCCAAAGTGTCCATGGATACAAACACCGATTGAAACTGAAAGCCATGTTGTCAGATTTTCAATATTGGGACCTAAGGAACCTTCCAGTGCTTTCTATGTTAACAAAGCGCTGACCTTCATCTCAGTGATGGAGAATGAAGGAGGTACTCAGGCAGTTTTCCCCAGATTTGCCCAAAAGAGCAGAAGGGGGCTGGAAGGGCTGGTGCTGAGGGCAGTGGGGCTTGGGCTGGAAGGTTTCTGCAGGAAAGAAGAATGCAGGGGTGGATTTGGACCAAAGATGTGCAGCCCAACATCTTTGCCTTATAGTTGCCAGCAGTGGATTTCTGAAGGAGAAGTAAGAACAGGACAAGCTTGTAGGGCTTCTGTCCCAGGCATTCTCCAAGCCTCCATTATTTTATAGACTCCCAGAGGCAAAGCTGGGACCTGTTATTTCACAGCCATTGATGGAGCCTTCTCCCATTCATTAGTTCCAGTGGTTTTTGAACCTCTGTAAACTTTCAGCATCCAAAGCAGTTCCTGCAGCAAGGGATTGTACACATTAATTGTACAGTGAGTGAAGAGCACTTCCCTTTGAACATGACTCTTTGTAGCCTCATGTGATGCCCCATTATTTTCACATGAAGAGAAACTAACAGTCAATCCCTATTCACAACTCTATGGATCTTCCCTGTGTCACCCTTCAGCTGCCTCTTTTCCAGCCAGCAGAGAGTTAGTCCAGTTTGTTTTTCTTTGGATAAAACACACCTTATGCTTTCTTTTATCCTTATCTTTTTCTCCAAACATCTTCCAATACAGCTGCTGCTTTTTTAGAGCTGTAGGGAACAAAACTTCACACAGGATTCAACATCTAGATGTACCTGGGATTTCCACAGGAGATCAAAAGAGATTCTCTGGTTTATTCTCTCATTTTCATTGCTAATGTTCCCTCTGTCTTCATGACAACCACCACATACCAAGCTGACACTTGCACAGACCAGTCTGTTAAAATCACAAGACACACTTGTGGCAATGGGCAAATTAGAGCCCATCACCAGAATGTAAAAAAATGACTGATTCTCCATGTTTCCCTGAAGTATTTGGTGTCATAAGGTCATGTAATGATTCACAGATGAACCTTGTCTTCATTACTTCTAATTAAATCACGTATTGGAAAGCTCTAGAATATTCCCATGCATTCCTGTTTCCATGTGCCCATCAACACTTGGGATAGCACTGCTCCAGCACACACAGCTGTAGCCACCAGCTCCTTCCAAAGGCAAAGTCTGCTAGTTACTCCTTCCCCCTGCTTCCTACCTTCCAATAATTATTCATCCAGAAGCCTTCTTCTTAACCCACATCTCAGTTTCCCTGGAAGTCTCTGCATTTGGGAAATTCAGCCAGACCTGCCCAACTGATGCCACTGTTGACTCCTTCACATCCACTCGTAGCACTCTGTGTTATAATTTCTATCAACTTATCATTCTACAACACACTGCTCTGAGCTTTTGTGGATTGGAGCTCAGAGAAAAGCTGGAACCCCATCAGCCACCTTCCAGGGATTTTAAACAAGAGTTCATAGAGAAGTTAATAGTTCAATGATTTCATCCTCCCCAGTCCTTGGGTGAATCCCACCTGATCCCAGTGACTGATAGTGGTAATTATGTCTATCTCCATCACCATCTCATCTCCAGACATTTCAGCCTGAGACAGATGAAAGAACAAGGAGAACTACATTCATTTTTTCTGCTAGGAGTTTAGCTGCCCTAAGCACAGCTTTTAGACTTTAATTTTTTATAGATCCTACCAATTGTCAGGTGAGTGTTCTGCTTGTGACTGAAGAGAATCTAGCATTACCATTTTCAAGTTATTTCTTCTCTCGTCACTGTCTTCATGTATTTTTAGGCTGTTCCTCTTTTTTCTAATTTTACCAAATTTCTTGCTTTTCCAGGATGCTTTTATATACTTTCTTATGTTTAGGTATCCTGATAGGCTTTTTTCATTTTTCAAGTATTTCTTGAGAGGTACATTTTATCTTCATTCTTACTGTAGTGTCCTCAAACACTTTGATGCAAAGGATGTAACTCCTGGCTGCCCTCTCAAATTCTTCTGAATGATCTTATTTGATTTCATGTCACCCTTTTCCAAATTAAAACACAACTGTGGATGATTTTTGGCCTCTTAACATCTCAGCAGGAGTAAAGTAAATGACTGTCATTGTCCCAGAGTGGCTTTTTAGAATTTTCAGGATTTTGAATGAGGGTGTGGAAAAGGCCAATGCCAGCATGGCATTCCCCAATTTGTTCTGTGGGAGAAAGCAACCACGACAGAGGCAGCCAGAGAAGGAGCACAAAGAAAAAAGCTGCCACCAACTCAGGCCACAACCAGGTGCAAGTGCCAGAAATGATGAAATGGTGGTTTCTCAACCAAAAACCAACACAAGTTGTTTAATGATCTTTTTTAACATAAGGGCTGCATGTTGTACAAGCACGCAGGGTTTGTCCATCACTTAAATCTGACGGGCTTTGCTCATGGAGAAGTTGGGCAGAGTTTACAAACAGCAGCTTTGGGTCCCCTGGAGTGACAAAAGAGAGGTCAGAGGTCCTCTTAAGGAGGCAATGGAAAGACCAGATTATCCCTCTGAGGAGAGCAAAGTGTTGGAGGGAAATGCTGACAGGCAGCAGCCTAAACCCTTCTGTGAACTGAACAAGAACAACACACACAGAAAAGCAACCAGAGTAACTATTATTCTAAGCAAGATGAAAATTACAGAAGATTAAAAAAAGACATTTGAGAGAGCAGATGAGGAAAAAAAAAAACTGAATGGGACTATATGGCCTGAGGCATGTTATGTGAATGAGGCCAGGTGAAACAGAGGGCAATGGGGAGGATAGTGGCATTTTGGTGGCCCCAGGGAAATGTTTGGAGAGAAGTGTCCAGCACTGACATTCAGGGACAATGTGCACCCATAGCATGGCTGCAGGAGTACCATCCAACAGGACACTTAGCAGCAGAGATACAGCATCACAAGCAGAAGGGGAACTCTTATCTCTTCATGGTCTTGGGGAGGTTCCACTTATTTTAGAATAGAATTGTCTTAGTAAATAAAAAGTTATTCAGATCAATTTGCAAGGAACAGGACTCAGGACTGGAGCAGTAACACAAACACAAACACTATCTCTCTTACTACTCTATAACAAGTAGTCATAGATGGGTTTCTGGAGCTGTATGTATCTCTACACTGGATAGTTGTGTAAAGAGACCAACTTGCCAAGATTTAACGTCTGATTCAAACTGACACACAGGAAGCTACAGGAATTATCACAATTCACTCTCTTATTTGACTTTCATATCCTTAGAGATGTTCCCTATATTTAAACAATCTGAAAGTAACATTTTGGTGCAGGATCCTGCACAAAATTCAACTAATGAAAGAGCCAGTGTTCTCCACTCACTCCCTAGAACTCATCTCTTCTGCTCTGCCATGTGGCCATCACTCCATACCCTTTCTAGACACTGTGCCTGCCCTGCTCTGTTTTTTGTCTTTTTGGCCTTTGTAAGGAGAACTGTTTCATATCTCTAACAGGACTGGAGTGCTGTTCATTTTTTACATCTGGATCAACTCAATCCCAGGGTCATTCTCTCTGAGTTTCTGCAATGGACATGTCCTTCCTACAGTCTGGCACCAACAGTGCTGTCCACTGCACACCCCATGGAAATACAGCTGCTGAGGGGCTCTGCAAGTAGGAAGTTGAAATCTATCCTTTCATGTAACTTTGAACTAGAATTCACATACCTTTTACCAAAACAAAGCAAATATAATCCTCAAACTGCTTTACTTACATTCAGAAGTAACATGTCATAACCCAACTCAGTCAAAAGCTTTTGATTTGTTTCACAGAGTTTATGGCCAGAGGAATTTATTCAACTCCCCAGTCAGAACTGCTGTGTTTGACAATCCAGTACATCTCTGCCACTACCCTGATGCTAAGCACAGTAATAAGCATTAGATTAACCCATTTGATCACTGGAGATCAAATTACTGAGATGGAGAACAAAAGAGAGATCAAAGGGCCACTAATGCCCTTAACCAGACCCTTCAGGGATGGGGAAGTGACGAGGTGAGAATACATCCGTTGATTTAGGCAGATGATTCAGATCTCAACATGCACAGAAAGAGAATACACACCCAAAATTGTAGATAATTTGAATGGGGTGGCTGCAGGGGGGAAGAGAGTCTTCCACAGAAATCTGGCAGCGCAGGAGTAACCCATACAACCTAAGCACATTCAAACCAATCTTCTCTCGACTACCTTTGAACACTGACCTACATGTTTAAGTGCCTTGTTCTGAAGTAAGGCCAATCCCTGATGCTCCTAAAAACAAGATGAAAAGGTCCCAAGACAACTCTTGGCCAAGTCCCGCCTGAGCCGCGCTGGCAGCAGGCCCAAAGCTCCGAAGCATGAGATGTGATTACAATTCCTTAATGCAGCCTGAAGTGGTGTGGGCAAATGAAAGGCTGTGCAGCGCTTCCTGCTCTTTACAGCAGGGAAATAAGGGGGAAAATAAACAGATATTAAAACTAAGTCATAAATCACAGAACTCAAAGACAAAACAGACCACCATGACCATCCACACCACTTCTGTCTACATTACACCTGTGCTGCTCTAGCCAAGAGCGAGACCTTGAATGGAGGAAAGACCAAAAGGGTAATAAAATATGAATGTGCATTACTGAAATGTGATATATTCCCTTGTACTGAGATTTATTTTATATTTCTGCTTTGTTTATAATCGAAAATTTCACTTATTTGACCCTAGGCAATCCCTGCAACATAGACTGTTGATTATACTGAAAATGATAGACTTGAAGATCAAACTACACTGCACATTTCCCATTATATTTATTACTTTTCTCAGTTTAGGTTAAAACTTGCTTGTTTTCATACTATGACTTTTGGGCAAAGTCCACAGAAAGCTTTTAGGCAAGGTTGTGAACATTTTAGGCATGTTTTAGGTATGTTTCACTGCATGGAAAGCCACTGAGATATATTAAATAAAAATGCATGTTAATTTTTGTCCAAAATCCAGTTTGATTCAACAGAGCCCTCTTTGATCATACTGAGTTGGTGCTGTATTACTTTGACAATTCTGAAGGTTTTAGTTTAAAAATAATAAATTCACATGCAGTTCAGAACAGCCTTCCTCAACAGGAAATGCCCACCAAAGCTTTCACTTGATGAAGGCACAGGAAAAAATTCCTCTGATGGTTCAAGATCATTCTAGCACAAATTCAGCCTGGCTGCAGCCTGCAAGCATCACAGGGGCCTGTTTCCCTTCTCCTGTAATCTCACCCTTCTGCCAGCTTATCTTTGGGAAATGTCCACTTGTTCCCTGGATGTATTCCAGGGCCTGTGCATGGCCAGATGTCCTCTATTGACTGTCACTCATTCCAGCCCTGTGGGTTCAGTCTCCTGACCACAGATGTCTGCTCCAGTCCTGAGTCTCCAGAACTGTCACCTTTTTAGTAGTGAAAATCTTCAGTTCAAGATGGATCTGCGCCCACCATCATAAATAATTCAACTGAAACTGCAACCAGCACCAGATGGTGCACTGGAAGCTGGGAGATTTAGGTTTAAAGTCCTTAAGCAGGGAACAGTTTCCTGTCACATGTTTTCTGCGTGAGGAAAGGAGAAGACACACCATGGAAAGCTCCAGTTCAGCCTCTGTTTATGTTCAAGAGAGTGGTGGAGGTTCAGAAACAGCCCCTAACATCAACCTCTTCCAGCAGCCAACTCTGAGACTCCTACTCTGCATCTGGATTTTATCGGCTCACCTTCCAGTTACACCTAAATCCTGCACCACCACTGAGCCAATCCACACTGCGGGTTACACTGGCCACTACCAACATGGCACGCATACTCTACAGCCAATTTCTAAGAGATTTGTTTGGGCCAATTGGTTTCCTTCAACACTACCAATGTCCCTGTGTTGGGTGGCTTTTTGAGTCACTGCTTTGTGTGCTCGCCAAGACAGCTTTTACTTCCATGGAATCTCAGGACAGTTTGGGCTGGGAGGGACCTTGACACTCAGCTCGTTCCACCCCTGCCATGGCAGAGACACCTCCCACTGTCCCAGGCTGCTCCCAGCCCTGTCCAGCCTGGCCTTGGGCACTGCCAGGGATCCAGGGGCAGCCCCAGCTGCTCTGGGCACCCTGTGCCAGGACCTGCCCGCCCTGCCAGGGAAGAACTTTCTTCTAATATCTAATCTACTGTCTTTTGGATTGAATCCATTCCCCCTTGTCCCGTCTCTCCAGCCCTTGTAAATAGTCTCTCTCCAGCTCCTTCAGGTACTGGAAGGCCATGATCTGGTAACCCTGGAACTTCTTTTTTCCAGGCTAAACAATTCCAAATGTCTTAGCCTTTCCTGAGCAGTGTAAAATAAAAAAGTGTGGTTTTTTCCCTCTGTAGGAGCCATTAATCTCAGTGTTTCAGTGCAATTTCCTGTTAATGGTTTGTGTCAGAGTAACACTTTTTGGTACTTAGGCACCCATTTTTATTGTGCAGCAGTGAGGCCAAGTGGCTCCATTACTCTGCTTCTGAGGCAGTTCTTGCACATTACTTAACGCTAAGTCAAGCCTGTGTACACGAGTACGAGCTGTTCCAAGGGCAGAAACTGCTCCTTTGAACTGCCTCACATTGTGCTATCTGACCAGTTTATTCACACGTAATTTAAGTCCCCATAATCATTTGGTTCAACTTTCCCACTTCTCTGTCAACATTATGCACTCAACATGCTTTTGTTGATGCAGGAGCTGGGAGTATAGAAGATACTAAGGTATTTACTTTGGGATGGGTTGGGAGTGTAAACCTCTGTGAGGAGATTTCAATTCCAAATGCATGTGACTTGCAACACTGGGAACACTCTCCATTGTCCAGGGTGATCCTTTAAGGTTCATTGCAGCAATTCCATGGGATAATTATCACTGCTGTTCTGAACAGCACACTCCTCTAACTGGATCTGTGATTGATTTTCTCCTTCTGAATGGTACATGCCGCCTAAAAAACCAGGCGATTCAGGCTCCTCCTCCAATTCTCACTCAATACATCCTAAACAGATCAATCTGAATGTTTTTTAAATAATTTACTTTTCAGGGAGAAGACGAGGAAGGAGGATGATCCTTGGTTTGGGGGTTCAGAGCCTTTAGAGAGCTTTTTCTGTGGGTTTCTTCAATTTTATTTTTATTTTCTTCAGCTGTTTTCCTGCAGTGATAAGTTAAAACAATGCACTCCATGGGTAAGTGAAAGCTGACTTTCTCCTACAATCCCCTCATTATGAAACTGCTGAGTTTGTACAGAAATGGAATAAAGTACCGTGAGATTTGCAATGAAATAATGGATGTTGGGAAAACTAGTTCTACACACTGCCTGCTCAGTGAGACTATGCCACTGTCCCACACATGCACTGGAATTTTCTGTGTGTCAGCTTGTGAAGGGATTGGGACTGCTGATCACTTTGCCCTCCCTGTAGTAATGGGAGGTTATCCATCTCTTTTTAAATATCGTTTATAGGGACTTTTCCCAAACTTTTAACACTTTTTCTCAAATACCCTAGAACTAGAGACTGTACCAACCCCTGCCACTCTGCACAGACTAAAGGAATCATCTTTTCCCCTGTGTAGAAGATGGGGGTTATACACACTCAAAGAGATATTAATGCTCAGTTTTAATAATGCATCCTTGAATCCTGATCATCCTTGAACTGTCCTAAACAAGACTGTAAGTGATGAACTATATCTCAAATAAAAAAGGGTTTTTTCTTCCACAATTAGATTTGCACATGTTGCAATTCAAATTAGAAAAATCTTCTTGCAACTCCCTCCAGTGACTGTCTCCTTTTCTTTACAAGACATTCCTTATTGTCCTATATACCTTCAAACCAACATCAACTGGCTCCAGTATCAAGTGGAGACTGAGTCAAGGGCAAGAAGGAAATGAGACTTATTCTGCAAAAATCAGTCAATAGAGCAGCAGAAGTATAAAAAAAAAGTTGAAAAATCTCTGTAACAATCCTGTGAAAGGGAGTTAATTGGCAGGCACAGGAATTGCAATTCCAAGGGCATGTCAAATCCTGAGCTGCTCATGGATTGTCCATTGTTGGTAAGTTCCAAATATGTTCCTTCCAACCTACCTGTCTAAAAGCTGTGGTTCCTCCATCTGTAATAAAGGGCCGGGTTTTGATTTCCATGGAACTTTTAACAGCAGTTCAGGCTCCTACAGTGGCCCAGCAGAGACCACAGAATCCTAGACTGTTTTGGGTTGGAAGGGTTCTTAAAACTCATCCAGTTCCACCCCCTGCCATGGCAGGGACACCTCCCACTGTCCCAGGCTGCTCCCAGCCCTGCCCAGCCTGGCCTTGGGCACTGCCAGGGATCCAGGGGCAGCCCCAGCTGCTCTGGGCACCCTGTGCCAGGGCCTGCCCACCCTCACATGGAAGGATTCCTTCCCAATTTAAACTTCCAAACCCAAATTTCCAGTTTGGAAACTGCCAGTGAGTTCCCCAGGTTCTTCTCATGTCCAGCAAGAGTTAATGCTCAGAGCTCCCTGAACAAGCTGGAGCACTGCACAAGCCTGGAGATGATTTCTGCAAGAAGTCTGAGGTGTTGGTTTTTTGACCTATAAAGGCTTAAGTGGCTCTGCCTGCTTGAGAAATTCCTCTCCCTTTGCATCACACAGCAGCAGCAGCACTGGAGTGCCAGAGGAACACTGCTGGGGTTACACTGGCAGGGCTGGCAGCTCCCTGGCATCTTCCTGCTTGCCCACTGGGCATCAACAGAAACACAGAGATTTCCCACAAAACCACTCACAAGGGCAAAGGCTGGGAGGGGGAATTCAACACTGGGGCTCTTTTATTGTAGGTAAAGAGAATATTGCTAAAGTTGGCTTCTAAGATGTAACACACCACAATCAAAGTCCATTTCTGTAGATGATCCTGGAAAATAGGGCAAGGAGAAACGAAACCAGGAAAACATTCTGGTACAAGTACCATTGGTGATGTTCCATCACTTGCGTGCAGGATTTTCTGTATTAAATTAAGAATGCATTTCTAAAAATATATTGACCAGAGCACTATGAAGATAATTATAAGTCATAATGAAGAAAACCTGACTTGCCTACAGGGCCAACTCTGTACCACTGATCCCTGGGCGATCCTATTCTGCCTCTGAAAGAAGAGAGCATTGCTTTGGAAATGGGACTGGGCCATCCATGCCTCTCTTCCAAGCTAAGTTCTACAGTTTGTGTTCTCCTGGACAGGCTGACTGCAGCACCTTACAGAGTCTGACATAACCAAGACCTATGCAAAAATGCTGTAAAAATCCCACTTCCTGACTCAATAACTCTAAATGTACCATGTTATGTCCCTAAACTACATTTGAAGAAGCAATTGTGCAGGTAGGCATGCATAGCCGTAAGTTTATTTATTAAGTAGGAGTTCCAGTGACATCAAAGTTAAGCACATGACTAAAGTTTTTGCAAGATTGGGATGTTGACAACCATGGGCAAAATGAGATATCCCAATAAAGCCTGATTCTGGTCTGTTTAATATCCCACTATTTAAAAGCAAACTGAAAAGTATACATCCCACTAATTTCTTACTTCTTTTGTACCTGGAGAATTACATCCCCATTTCCCATTTTTCTTTCCAGAGGTAAGAACCCACTGCAGGATCAGGACCCAAACAACTCTAAAGTTGCCATTTCATAGGCCAAGTTTCAATACCTAGCAGCAGAATTTGAAACCACAGCATGAGATCTGAAGGAGAGGTCACACGTACACCTGGCTAAGTCCTCCTAGAGCACAGTGCCTGGCACCAGGCAAACATCCTGCTGCAGGAGGCACAGCCTGACCCCCTCTCAGGGCTGCCAGCTAAAACCAGCACTGCCACACTGGATCCAGCGGGATGTGGAGCAGGAGCTCACCTGAGCACACAGAGCAGCAGAGCCAAGGCCTGAAACACACCCAGGGCAGCTCAGTGTCTGCTGTGCCCGAACTCAACAGGCTGGATGAGCTTCCCCAGCCCTCTCCATTTGGAGGATGACTTTTAAAGGATGAAACTGGACACTATTCACAGCTTTTTATTCCAAACACCTGGTTGGTGCTGCTGTGATGGCACAAAATTCCCACTTGGTATTGCTGCATTTGGTTAGAAACCTCCACACATCCCTCAGGAGAGGTTATCATCCTCCCATTTCCAAAAGGTCCTACTCTATACTTTGTGCTCAGTTGCAACACCACTGTAGCTTTAGTAAGGAATAAATATTGACTTTCCTGGACATTGCCTCACAACAGAAGAGGACCTTGAGTGCATTTGTCTCAGATTTTTTTTCAGCCAGGTAATATAATTTTATAGCAGAGATTTCATCCTGAGGAGTTCAAAAGGCATGGAAAAGCAGGCTTTATTCATGTCACAAATTGTCCATGCTCACTTTCAGACAGGTGACCATGTTCTAAAGCTGGCTCAACTATCCTTCTCTTCTTAAACTACACAAAATTTATTACTTTCATTTAATTTTCCAGACTTCAAATGTAATTAAGATTTCAACATACCCCATTTGGAAAGGCTTGGAAAAGTCCAGGAGAAAATTAAGACTTAATATTAATGCAGGCTATTTTGTAATTTTTTTTTTTTTTGTTCTCCAGAATAAAGCACACAACTGCCGAGCAGATGAGCCACAGAATGGAGAGAATGCACACCAGGTCTCAGGAAACTGAGCTCCAAAGGCAGTGTGTGCAGGAGATGGATCTGTTCAGTGAATGGCTCAGCTCTGGCTGTGCAGCACATGCACTTCCTGCCCAGGTGTGGAGATACCTGTGGCCTTAATAGATTACCCTTAATAAAGGTCAGAGAACAGCATTAATTCATCTATAAAAGTACCTGGTGGTGACACCACTGGAGCTCCTGTGTAGATAAATTCACCCTTTAGGTACAAGCAACAACAAGCAGGGCCAGGGATTCTGGTAGGCACAGCCAGCATGGGATTCGGGGCTGAAACAGAACCCCGACCTCGGCAGAATGTGTGTAAAAACCTCATGAATTTCAGAGAAATAATGCTAATCCTGTCTTCTGTCAGATGTTTCACTTGCCGACATGTGACTTGACACACTCAGCTTTATAACATCAATTAAGATACGAAATAATCTCTATGGAATCAGCCGACCACATCCACAATTCAGCAGTAATCAGGCGCAGCCACAGCTCGGCCCCGAAGGAAGGCTCAGCCCTTAGCACGATGCCGTCCCCTGGGCCCCTGGGACCGAACCCGCGGGGACAGCGCCGGGACACGGAACCCAAGGCAGCCAGCAGGGAAAGGGGACAGGCTGGGGCGGGCGGCGAGGCCGCTGGAACGCGACCAAGCACCGCTGCTTTTACCTGGAGCAGTTTCCCTTCGGCCGGAGTCACCTCGGCGACGTTGGCGAACTCCCCTTCCAGGATGATGGGCTCCACTTTGAGCGGGATGACCCTGATGACGGCTTTCTGCGCCGCCGCCCGCTCCGACTCCACGGCCGCCGCCAGCGCCAGCCCGGTGTGGCCCAGTCCTGCCTGCAGGGTCGCCATGAGCAGCCAAGGCCAGAGGACAGCCAGCTGCACCTGGGGGCCAGCACTCATGCTACCAGCAGCGGGCTCCGGCCGCTCATACCGCTCGGGAACGCGTCCTCACCGCGGCGGGCCCGGCCGGCGGCACCGCTCCGGGCTCCGAGCCGGCTGCGGACAGAGGCAGGGCCGCAGAGCGGGGCTCGGTCACCGCCAGCGCGGCTCCCCGGCGACGCCGGCTCTCGCCATCGCCGCTCCTCTTGCCCCGTGCCACGTGCTCAGAGGCCGCCGGGAGCTCAGAGGCATATTTTAAACAAACAAACTAAAAAAAAAAAAAAAAAAAAAAAAAAAAAAAAAAACAACCAAAAAAAACCAATTCAAAATCCTAAATTGTGAGTCTGTCCTCCGGCAGATAAATCCAGAAGGATCAGCGAAACAGGTTGGAGGCAAGAAGTCAGTTTGGGTGCACAGGGAGCATTAGGAACTCCTCGGTCCCACCGAGATGAGGCACGGGGAGGTCTCCCCGCGGATGCGGAGGCCTCCTGTCTCCTGGCCAAGAGTTGTGAAGACCCACAAGTTCAAAACATCCATCCCAAAAACCCTCCAGAGACACCTCACCTTCTTGCTAGCATTTCCCACAGCATAAGCACAACCTTGAATGTTATCTGCACCGATTGGTATCCTTCCCAGAAATTAGGCAGGTGGTATTCCTTGAATTTATGGTGTCAAGAAGGCTTGCTCCACTACTGTTCCCTTCCAAACGAAGATGATCCCTTCCATCTTCCTCATGCCAGAAGTGTTTCATTCAAGTTTGGAGATCAGCTTTACTTCTCCCTCAGAAATCCATGCTCACAGTCTGACTCCGAGTAGACTTCTCAAAGATAATTAATAAAGCACAGAGCTCCTCTTCATGGCTGGAAGTTCCCAGGAAATAAAAAGGCCCCCAAACACTGCCAAAGTTTAGACACGAAGCCCAACAGGTATCAGGCAGAAAGTTACGGCGTATCTGGTTTCTCTCGCACTATTTCTGTGCGCGCCCCAGTTCCGGTATGACCACTTCCAAGCACACGTTAAGAAGATCCTGACTCAAGGCCCCACAAAATAAAATAGAAAGCTCCACGGTCTGCCCAAAGGTCACATGAAACGCATCGACGAGTCTTCATAACTGGGAGAATTAAGACAGAAAGTGTTTTTGATTAAACTGAAGTTACAGTGATCGCACGGCTCTGGAGAGAAAAGGGGATATACAAGAAAAAAAAACAACTTTGCAAACCTGTTAGGCAGTGAGCCTGCTGGAGTCCGCAGGGGCCGGGCCGGGAGGGAATCCGGCTGTAAATCCCAGGCAAAAGTTATTTCCAGTAGCTTAACAAAACCGTGTGGCTCTCTCTGATGATGTTTGGGTTCGGTCTTAAAAAAAAATAGAATTGGAATTTCTAACTAAAAAAATATTTTTAAAAAGAGGAAAACTCTCCCTTACACACACGCAGCAGGCAGGTAGGTGCAACCGGAGCTCCACAGCCCGAAAAAGGATCCAGGGAGATCAAAGAGAGAAAATTATAGCAGACAGAGAGCTCCCGAGGCAGGCATGGCTGAAAGTGAAGTGTCCGCATGTAATCGCCCGACCTGCGCCAGCACCCCCGCGCGCTCCGGGAAGGTTTCCAAAGCGCGGCGTCCCCGCAGCGGAGGCGGGCACCGGCCGTGCCGGCAGCGAACGCGGACGGCGAGCAGAGCTGGGACATGGGCAGCGACCCGGCGGCGGAGCCGCTGCCGGGGGCGCGGGCGGCGGGGCGGGTTCGGAGCGCGGCTCCGGCGGCAGCGGCGGAAGGTCCCGGCGGGCGCGCGGGGAGCCCCGGCCGGCCGGGCGCTCGTACCTGCGGACACGGGCGGGTGGAGCAGCCGAGCCACCGCCCCCGGCCGGGCCGCGGGCTCCCCCTCCCGCCCCGCCGCCCGCCTGCAGCGCCCGGGCCCGCGGGGGCGGGGGACACCCGGCCGGGCTCGGCCCGCCGCGGCTCCGGGCCGGCCGCGCTGCCCCGCGGGGCTCTGCCCATCGCCCCCGCGCTCCGGCTCGGGCTCGGGGAGGTTCCAGGTCGGGCTGATGTCAGAGGTCTGGAATTCCGCCGCTCGGGCTCCGCGGGGAGGTGCAGGATGCTGCGGGCCGGAGCCGCGGGCTCGGGCCGGAGCGGGGATCGGGAGGGCACCGGGAACCCACGGGCAGCACCGCGGCCAGGACCCGCGGCGGGCCGGGACCCGCGCCCGCTGCTCCTGGAAAAGGGGCCCCAGGAAAGCAACTGGTCAGCAAGCGGGGTTGTGGCACCCCTGGAGTCACTCACGGAAATTAGTCAAGTATGCCAACGAGACGTCGGTCCCCTCTTTTGTAAACTTGTCGCTGTGCTGAGGGTTGTTTGTCGTGACAGCCACAAGTACTGAAACACGATGCATGTTTTCAACTACAACACTCCATCATCTGCAATTTAAAACACAGAGAAAATGCAATTCAACACCATTTCTATTAAAAAACTTACTGCAGATTCAGTATAAAATGTCATGTTATCTCTTTAAATATCTATATACTTATCTAAATATCAATACACCTATGAAATGTCAATATACCTACAACTATATACATATAACCATATATGTAAATCTAACTATATACACAATATAATTATACACATATATCAATGTAACTATGTATAAAAATATATCCTATAACTATAGACATATATACAACTATAGCTACATACACATATATAAATATAGCTGTGCACACATATAAATATAACTATATACATAGGGAGCCCAGCTGGCAGCTGCTGCACATTTTCACATGCTCTTTCTTGTTCCTTCTTTTCCAAAGCACCCCCACTAGGAAGAAGCAGGAATGCTGAGTAAATCTGGGGCCTTGTGTATGTCCCCTGGCACACACATGGCGGGTGTGCTCCTATCAGGGACTAAAAAATACAGCTCCAACTTGGGAATTTGAGGCCTGCAGTTCAAAGCACAGGAATCCTTCTAGTTCTTCAAGCTTTAAATGTAAAACAACAGCAACAAAAAAATTTATCAGCAAAGTTCTTCCGTTCTCCAAGATCTTTGCCTTCCCTTCCATGGGTACCAGCTGCCCACTGTTAATTAATCTAAAGGCTGGCAGGACCTGCAGGAATGTCCCATGTGGGACACATCTTCCCCAATCCATGAAGGCCTTCACTGCCTCAGCATTGCCCAGGCTGGTGCTAAGATCCTACAGAAAGCTTGGGGTGTGACAGACAGCACAAACAAGAGGCTCCTTTTTTTTGTAAATTATCCTAATTCAGGGCAATATAGGGATATTTCCAATGTCTGGTCAAGAAAGTGAGCACACACCCTTAAGTCCCCACAGCAGCCCTGGGAATGGCACCCAGGAGAGCTTTAATCTCTCAGCAGAGACATTCACATCTGAGGCAAAGAACTGCAGCCCTTGTTCTTTCTCTGTACTGACAAAGACACTTCATTCTTCCTTAAATGTTTCAAACTGATGGGCGTTATGAGCTGAATTATTAACTAGCACCATTATCTGGAATCTACAAACTCCCCTTTGAAGTGAGCAACAGCTCTTCCAACTCCACCACCAGCTCCTGGATGCACAGCTGGGAAGGAAACAGCTTCCTACAAGGCCGAAGGGGGCTTTGGCTCTAAAATGTATCCAGAGGGCTCCTGGCGTCCTCTTATGTCTCACTAATCTGTGGACATTTAGGTTTCTCTTTTCATTACTAGATTAGAGGATTGTTTGCCCTCAGATATTCTGCTGCTGGTTTTTCTCATGTACTTCAGCATAGATATCAGCAACATTTATTTTGTGATTTGAGATTAATATTTGGACTTCTACATCAACTTCATCAGGGACTTCTACATCAACTTCATCAGTTTGGTGGGTTTTTTCCCAGTTATTTCCAGAGTCATCTCATTACTCAGTGTTTCCCTTAGAGCACTGCTGCCTTCAGCAAACACATCTGTGGACATTGGCTCCAAATTGTGACATCCAGGTTTCTGACAACTCCCAGAACTTCAGGTTTTAAGTACTAATTTAATTAATACCTTTTCCATGGAAGAGGAATTAATGTTAGCATCTCTGGAGAAGTGTGTTGGTAAGAACACTAAGAGGCTGTATACAAATGTAATATCTTAACTGTAATATTTTAGGATTCACACTGCCATCAATAACTAAACTATTCCTATCTCCCCTTTCTTTAATAGTCTCAAATTATTTTTCGTGGCAATCTCTTGAAAAAGTAAAATTTCTTTTTTACCAAGGGAGAGGAAATTGTTTCCACTAGGTTTTCCTGCTGAATCTGTCCCTTCTAGAGATTCAGTCAGATGCTGAGTGTCTGAATATTCCCAGATCACACTGATGTTGTCCTTTAAAAAAAAAAAAAAAGGAAGGAAGGAAGGAAGGAAGGAAGGAAGGAAGGAAGGAAGGAAGGAAGGAAGGAAGGAAGGAAGGAAGGAAGGAAGGAAGGAAGGAAGGAAGGAAGGAAGGAAGGAAGGAAGGAAGGAAGGAAGGAAGGAAGGAAGGAAGGAAGGAAGGAAGGAAGGAAGGAAGGAAGGAAGGAAGGAAGGAAGGAAGGAAGGAAGGAAGGAAGGAAGGAAGGAAGGAAGGAAGGAAGGAAGGAAGGAAGGAAGGAAGGAAGGAAGGAAGGAAGGAAGGAAGGAAGGAAGGAAGGAAGGAAGGAAGGAAGGAAGGAAGGAAGGAAGGAAGGAAGGAAGGAAGGAAGGAAGGAAGGAAGGAAGGAAGGAAGGAAGGAAGGAAGGAAGGAAGGAAGGAAGGAAGGAAGGAAGGAAGGAAGGAAGGAAGGAAGGAAGGAAGGAAGGAAGGAAGGAAGGAAGGAAGGAAGGAAGGAAGGAAGGAAGGAAGGAAGGAAGGAAGGAAGGAAGGAAGGAAGGAAGGAAGGAAGGAAGGAAGGAAGGAAGGAAGGAAGGAAGGAAGGAAGGAAGGAAGGAAGGAAGGAAGGAAGGAAGGAAGGAAGGAAGGAAGGAAGGAAGGAAGGAAGGAAGGAAGGAAGGAAGGAAGGAAGGAAGGAAGGAAGGAAGGAAGGAAGGAAGGAAGGAAGGAAGGAAGGCCAAACATCACTCAATATTTCCCTGTAATCACTTCAGCATAAAATAATAACTATTCTTCTCCACCCCAAAAGGGCATCTAAGCTGAGGTGAGTACTACCTGAACATGTTACATAACACATTAATAATTAGTAGTAATACATTAGTAACTCAGGACTGAGGGTGCCAGATTGAAACTCAAGCTCTTACAAAATTAAGCACAACACAAACTCAGAAAAGTAGAATCCACAAAGTTAGAGTACATGTCCTCACAGTCTGAACTGTGGCCTCAGCCCTCAAACTGGCCAGAAGAAATAAACCAGAATCCCAGAATGGCACAGGCTGAAAGGGACAACAGAGGGTCCCTGGTGGCACCTCCCTGCTGAGGCAGGGCCATCCCAGAGCACAGGGCACAGCATTGTGTGCACAGGGCTCTGCAGGATCCCCTGTCCCTGTGTGCAGGGAGGGGCAGAGCAGGGCCCAGGCTCTGCTCCAGGCCCAGCAGCGGCACCAGAGCCACGGGCAGGGCCTGAGCCCAGCACTGCCCCTGCCCAGGAGGCACAACTTGTGCCCTGGGCAGTGCCCAGCCCTGAGCAGGCTGCCCAGGGAGGGGCTGGAGTCTCCCTCAGCACTGGGGATCCTGCAGAGCCCTGTGCACACAATGCTGTGCCCTGTGCTCGGGGATGGCCCTGCCTCAGCACGGAGGTGCCACCAGATGTGTCCCACTCATAAGTCCCACCAGATGAAACCAATGTCCCAAGTTCCTTCCAACTTTACTAATTCTGTCATTCTGTGAGTCTGCTCGGTGTTAAATATATATATATTGATAATATGTGTATCATAATAATAGAATTACATTTGCATTATTTTACAGTGTTATATAAAAATATTCCTGAAGACCTGTACAAATATAATAACTGAATACTCCAGTTTGGGAAGAGGAGAAGAGTTAGAGAAAGGGTTTTTCTGAAAAAAGAGAGAATCTGTCAAACAAAAGGGCAGAGAGTCCCGGAATTGCCCCCCAACACAGAATAAACTCCAGTCATTGAGCCAGCTCATGTCTAGGACCACTATCAGCCTTCTCAGTAGTTACCCAAGACATAGGCCCTCAAAACCAAACCATCTCTCCCCAAAACAGGGGGCTCACATACCTGATCCTTCAGTTCCTAGCAAGGAAATTTGGGCCCCAAACTCCAAACACGTTCCAGCAACAGAGAAAATGCCCAGTATCTGAAGGAGCCAATAGGAAAGATGGAGCAAGGGTATTGCTGAGGGATGGAGGGACAGGACAAGGGAATGGCTTCCCACTGCCAGAGGGCAGGAATAGATGGGATATTAGGAACAAATCCTTGGCTGTGAAGGTGGGCAGGCCCTGGCACAGGGTGCCCAGAGCAGCTGGGGCTGCCCCTGGATCCCTTGCAGTGCCCAAGGCCAGGTTGAACAGGGCTTGGAGCAGCCTGGGACAGTGAAAGGTGTTCCTGCCATGGCAGGGGTGGGATGAGATGAACTTTAGGGCCCCCTCCAGCTCAGCCATTCCATGATGCTGTGATGTAGTTCTGTAGCTGCAGCTCAGGGGCTATCTGAGCTGGCAGTTTGGGGCTGGCCAGCACTGCACTCAGGGAATGAGGCTGAGGGAGATGCCAGCAGCTCCAGCACCAGCACAGGACCAGCACTCTCCTGGAGCCTGCGTTTGGTGCCATGCCAGGGACACCCAGCACTGCCTCACTGCACAGGGCACTGCAAACCTGGTGTACAGGAACAGCAGGCACAGGTACACAAAATGCAATTGCAACTTGTCAGGCACCACTAAATATAAGCCTGTGAGGATGCTTTGTAACAATCAAATGTTATTAAATTATCATTTCCACAGAAAACAGAAACTTAATATCTGTTTCGCAGAAATAATCTCACCATTTATGTAAATTTTCAATGAAAATTTTTGCCTTCAGTGGCAAATCTCAAAATACTCTTCTATATAATATTAATACAACTTCTAAAAGCTTCCACTTCATCACCATGAATTCACCTGCACTCAGTTACCTGCCAAAAACATTTTCTTCCTCTTTGAGGGTTTGTCCATGTTTACAGGGGGATGACTCCCAAGGATGCTTTTGTCATTACAGAGTAGGTCTGAAAGCTGCTGAAATGTTCTCCTGTGATCACAAGCTAACAGGGCACAGTCACCTCCAATGGCCTTTTTCTTTAGCAGAATTCATATAGATAGAGCAACCTTCAAAGCAGAAAGAAGACAAGGAGAAGTTTCAAAACCAGCAAGTCCTACCCAAGGGAAACAATGAACCCCATTTTTAAAACCAGTCTCTGTCCTGCTCCTTCTTCTGGAGATAAATCAGAGTTAAAGGACACTGGAAAGGTAATTCCTTTTGACAAAGATGAGTCATATAAATATGATAAAGAGAAACTCAGGTATACTTAAGATACAGGTTTATTTTGGAAGAGATTTAGGGATGAAGGATTAGTCCTTAGTGCCTGATTATCCTCAGACTTTCTGGCTGAGTTAATGGTTAATAAAAAGCTAATTCCATAGATGAATTAATGAAAACAGGAGGCCACAGGATCACCTATGAGGGAAGTCAAGTCCTGCTGTGACCCATGCAGATGAGCAAGCCTGCAGACAGCCATCACCTGTGGAGGGGGGAAAGGGAGGGGAAGAGATAAGCTGGAATTGGAGAAGTTTAGAGGTGAAGTTAAGCAAAGTCCTTCCATTAAAGGCAAACCACTTTTATATTTTTGAGGTCTGGGTTTAAATGTAGTTCCTTTCATTTAATTTTTTTCAGCTGTATTTTTTAAACCACAAACAAGGTTTCTCTTTTGCTTCATTGGCTGATTATTGTCTGAAGCAGCAGAATTTTAGGTAAGATCCTGGCTCCCAATTCAGCTGTCCAGGGATGGATGAGCTCACCCTGCCAAAACCAAACCCATCATACTGTGACTTCTTCTGCCTCTTCTCAGGGCATTCAGCTCACACTTGCAGTAGGACAGGTCATCTTCTGGGATGCAATACAGGATCTCACATGCATCTCAAACTGAAAAGTGCTCCAAGTGCAATTTAAATTCTTTCAGTTTCTCTAGCTAGGACAGACAAGAAGAGACAGGGGCAGCAGTAAAACAATGAAAAGTGACAAAAGATGGAGAAGTCAGGACTCAGAAGTCAGGACTCAAAAGACTGATGGTTTGCTATTCACTTGAGCTCAAGAGTAAAAATGGTCAAATTTAGCCAAAGTGGTGAAAGGGAAGATGGGAGTTTCATTGACAACCAGACCTTTTCGGGGACTGCCATGACTAAACCAAAAGCTTTGGAATAATTTTCTATCTCAAACATCCATTCTGAGGTTTGTGATCTGTGATTGTGACTCCCACCATTCTGATCCTGAAGTTCTGGATGAAAAAGAAGCTCATGATGAAAGTGAGAGGACAAAGGTGGACTGGGTGAAAAATAAATATTGGAATATCAATGGCTTGACTGGCTGCTGGGTATTCCCATCCTTACACCAACACATTATCCTAGCCATACCCTGGCCAAGTTGGATATGGTTGGATAAACTTGGATAAGCTTATATTTTAAAAAGTAATCATGAATAAAAGACAAAGGTTGATATTTGCAAGGCAGGAAACTGGATGATCAAGCTTGGGTAGGTCAAGCCTTTTTCAAACACATAAGCATAACTTGCTTTGCTTGTCCTTTGTGAGGGGAAAAGAAAGGATAAGCTTTATGCTGTAGTAGAAAAGGAAGCCCTTGCATTTTCACTTCAGATCTTTTGATATCTGATAAGCCAGGCCCTCCAAGTAAGGAGCACTTTCCTTACTTGGAATGATATAAAGCATTTAGAGTAAGTCCTGTTGTTCTCTTTAATAAGGCACCTTGGAGGTGGGGCCGATTCCAAAAGTCACCATAATTTTTCCCATTCATCAAGTGAAACTCAGGGCTGCAAAAAGCTGTCTGGGAAAAAAAGTGGAGCTATTTCCCAGTCTTTTCATAATAATAAAGAATCTCTTTTTGTCCAGGCAAGGACATTCTTCAAAGATAAACATAGACTCGTTAACTAAGATAAATTCTGGTGAAGTCAAGCAAAAAACTTTTGAAGAATAAACCACTGCACTGATGAGGACACCCACTATGCTGCTGCCCTGGAACCTCACTTGAATTACAGAACTGCTGTTTCATGTTCAGGGCTTCTTTGAAATAGATATTTGTGACCCACAATGCTTTCCCTTTTCTCAAGCAGATCCATTTTCAAATTTATATCTATTCTGGAAGTGCAGAAGCCTCCAGGTCTCTCCTGCAGCCTCCCCTGTCTCCCCTGCTCCCTGGGCTCCCTGAAGGTGCTGCTGCCATGGCAGGGGAGCTGCAGAACCAGCACGGTCACTGACAGGGCTGGGGCTGAACAACCCCATGGGGGGGCTCAGGGATCTGAATACAGCCACCAGACTCCTAAAACCTGTGCTCAGTTTGCAGAGTGCTATGGCTGACTTTGATTTAACATTTCAAAAGTCACACAGTAAAATAAATTCCAGAAATGTGTTCTTACCCAAGTGATTTGAAGACTGATTTCTTTGTCTTCAAAAACATTTATTCTAATATATGTTATATATTCTATTTATTGTATGTATATATATATGTAATATTTATTTTATATCTATTCTAATAAAAATGAAATTGGAAAATTGATCTACACACATATAGAAACTCCATAACCACAGTCCACAGTCTTTAGTGTTTTACTATCAGCTCTTTGATTTAGCTGCTTGATTTTATCATCACAGCAAGCCACAGAAAGTGGATTCACATAGGAATGGGAATTCACAGTGAAATGAAACACTGATTTTATTCTAAAAATCAACTTTGTAGATGAGGCACTTTTCTGCAGGTATACTTGGAGATACACAGAGATAATTTAAAGGCAAAGGCATTATTTGCAGGGCAGACAGTCTTTATACTCTGCAATTGTTCTGAGCAAGAGAGAAATCCTTGATGAAATCAAATTTAGTCCAATGTTAATAATCAGTAAATGTAACAGGTATAACTTAAGATGGCAAACAGCTCAGATAATTAACTTGCAATGCCTGACACTTCCATGTGATTTTACACGAGATCGTTGTTATGATTACCAAGAAGGTTTTTAATATCTCTGCCTATTGCCCTTTTTAACAGAATGTTGCTGTAATTTTGTGCTGTTTGGAGCAACAAACCAGGGAGCTGAACAACACAGAAAGAGTTGGTGGCCATCATTCCAAAGCAGCAGATGTGGGAATGACTCACATTACCCAAAAGCTAATTCTGAGCAGCTTTATGATGAAATCTGGGCATCTTTGAGAACATTCTGTGACCTGTGAACAGAACACAATTCTGGATACTGCCAAAACCCCTAAACGATATCTGTGAATCTCTCACTGCAAGCTCCAAAGTGTGTTTGTACCAGCAAACCTGAGAAACCAACAAAAGAAACCTTTGAAGGGCTCCAGTGAGGTCAAAGTGAGTGAGCAATAGCGAGAGAAATTTCTTGTAGCTTGTTGGAATGATTCCAAGGGAAAACAAACAAATACTACAGAAAAACCCAGTCTTCTAAGAAAAGAAAAGGAAATATCTGAAGGGAAAAGGTGCTTGTGGAATAGGAGATAAGTGTTAGACATCAAATCCAGATCATATGCTCTTAAAAGCTATAAGTAAAAAGTCAAAACCACTGAAGGAAGTGTTTGCTGAGGGCAGAGATATCAAAGGGGAAGGTGGCAATTCATTTCTAAGACTTCAAGATTGAAGCAAGAGTCAACAAAGAGAGCCAGGAGACTTCACTCTCATGTTCTCATCCTGCCCTCTTAATTCGAGAGAAGCTTCTAAGCTCTTTTGTCTAAGAGCTTGTGGTTGATCCAGACCTACCCAGGAGAAATTACCAGCTACAGCCCATTCTCTCACCAGCTGTCATGAAATACCTGACTGGGAACAATGATCTCCTTTGAGTACTATGGTAACAGGGATGAATGGCATTTTAGGGAATAAATCAATATTTACTGATAAGTTACAAAAAAACCACAGCTCCTTCCTTCTTCCAGACAAAACAGATCATCCTTCAAACAAATTTGGTTTGGGCCAGAAAGGAGATGTACTTGGGCCCACAGAAGCTCTGGATGGACCCTGCATCTTAGCAAGAACATACCAGGGAAGGCACATGGATGGACAGACCACTGTCCTGAAGAACAGCAAAGTAGGGCAGGATCTCCATTCCAGAGAAAATGCAACTGAGGGAACTGAGGCAGAAGTGTCTAAAACCATGGGCCATGAGACAGACATGGATGGAGACCCAGTCACACCAAAGCCAAGTGGCAACTGAATGCAGGAGGCTCAAGGGACAGGGGAAGGTGGCTCTGGGCACAACAGCCCCATGGTGAAGCCCTTGGCACAGCCATGCATGTGCCACTGTCTGCATCAATTGGGGCAAACAAACTCCTGGAAATTAAATACACCAAGGGCTATTACAGACACCTTATGGTTTATTAATTCCCTCAGCCCACATGGAATCACAGAATCATTTGGATTGGGAAAGCCCTCCCAGACCATGGAGTCAAAACTGCACCCAATCCCCACCTTCTCCCCAGCCCAGAGTGCTGAATGTCATGTCCAGGCCTTCCTTGGGCACCTCCAGGAACGGGAACTCCAGACCTCCCTGAGCAGCCTCTTCCAGTGCCTGAGCCCCCTGCCAGTGAGGAAATACACTCTGCTGGAGGCATTGTGGGAATGCATCAGTTCCTGCTTGCTGTGCTCCTGCCTCCTCCTGGGGCATTGCTGTCCAAAGACACAGTGAGCTTTAGGATGGGAGTTTGGTCTGACCAACGCCAGTGTTCTTATCTTCAAAGCAGAGATCTGTTCAATGGAGAATTATTCAGACATTCACTAAATTCTGCTTTCTCAAAACTGGAAAAAGCTGGATTAATTGGATAGAAATAAGGATGTGAAATCTAGCTGGAGGGCGATAACACTAACACCACATTCTTACAGACACCTTCCTCTTGAGACAATATTATTTTGTGCCTCTCAGTGTTCCAGTAAAGAACAAATCAATCATCACTTCAGCTGAAGACACAAAGGCTGCAGCTTTACCAGTGACTGTATCCAGTTCCCCTCTCTGGCACAGAGGCTGTTAATACTGGGAAAATCTCTCCCTCTTCCATTTCAGAGCTGCCACATCCAAACAGCCTGATGGGAATGGCCCCGTGCCAAGCACTACACTAAGCCCAGCACTGTAGGGGAGAGCTCTCACCAGTCCAATGGTGCAGTGATGAGGCTGAGCAGGACCCCCAGGCACTTCTCCTAGGGGGGTCTGCACTCAGGAGGGGCCCACATCCTACTGAGGGCTTTTCACAGGTCCCAGGGCTACCTGCAAGCTTAGGAAACCTGAAAGCCCAGAAATCCAGCCTTGGGGTCCCAGCACAGCAAGGACATGGACCTGTTTGAGCAAGTCCAGATGAGGCACCAAGATGATCAGAGGGATGGAGCAGCTCTGCTGGGAGGAAAGGCTGGGAGAGTTGGGATTGTTCAGCCTGGAGAAGAGAAGGCTTTGGGGTGACCTCATTGTGACCTTCCAGTGCCTGAAGGAGCAAACAAAAAAGATGGAGAAAGACTATTTACAAGGGCCTGGAGTCACAGAAGAGGGGATAATGGCTTCCCACTGCCAGAGGGCAGGGATAGATGAGATTTTGGGAAGAAACTCTTGGCTGTGAGAGTGGGCAGGCCCTGGCACAGGCTGCTCAGAGAAGCTGTGGCTGCCCTATCCCTGGAGGTGTCCAAGGCCAGGCTGGACAGGGCTTGCAGCACTCTGGGCTAGTGGAAGGTGTCCCTGCTCATGACAGGGGTGGAATGGGATGAGCTTTAAGGTCCTTCCCAAATCAACCCATTCCATGTTTTTATGGTTTTAAATTATAAATGCAAATCCAACATGACCAGCATCAGATGTGTTCCAAGCTCGAAATAGCACGTGCTACCTCATTTCTCCAAAGATCTGCTGGAAATTGAAGGAATGTCCAGATCATTTCCAGGCATTGTGGGTGGGAACAGGCATAAAAAGGGATTATCACCAGCTCAGCTGGGCCAAAGGACACAAGACTGACTCTCTCCAGCATCCCCCATCCCACTCGAGCACACACTACATGGGAAATACTGAGGAAGCAATTTAAGACCATCCTTTCACTGGGAACTTATAAAGTCAGGCCCAAAAGTTATGCTTAAGGGGAGGTAGTTACTCATCTGGGATTAACAGAACTCAAAGCTGTGCAGGAAATTAGGGAATGCAGCTGTGCCTGTTCCTGCCTGATCAATGAACACTCGGAATGGGTCTGGATACAAAATCTGCAAGTTCTGGTTCTGTACCAACCAAAGGACTGATGAAAATGAAAATGATCTCTTCACTGAAATGAAGAAAGTCTCTTCAAGGAGAGAAAATGGGAGAGACAGTGTTGTCTGCACCTCGACAGCCAGGTGGGATTAATGCCTTCCTGCCACAGCCCCAGCGGTCTGGTAGCTGTCAGCTCCCTGCACACTTGATGAATTAATAGGCTCATCAGAAAGAAATTAACTGTCTTCCAAAGGCATCCATCTAAGAAAGTTGGAGTGATTCAAGCTCTGGGAGGTGCCTGTTTCTCTCCATTGACTCTCTGTGCAATCTCTGTGCAAGCCCAGGCACATCCAACTGACTATTACACATTCAGATGAATCTTAGGTAAGATGAATCCTACAACGAGTTTTGCAAGTGCATTACTAATGCAGCTATTCTGCTTTTCTCAAGGGAAAATGTGGTGCTCTTCACGCTGTGTTAAAGCAGATGTTTTCAGCTGCTTCTTATTTTAAGAATCCCCTTTTGGCCATGTGAATTTTAAGCCCTGCATACAAAGACAATTATTTATCTTAGCAGGGGTGTATCAATCAGAGCACCACGACTGCTCTGAGGTTAGCACTCACCACAAAGGTGATCATGGGCAAAAGAGCCCTTGGCCACTGATGCATTTGAAGGCATGACTGGACTTGCAAGGTCAGGGGGAACCAATAACTCCAATTTCTCACATAGCCCCTTGACTGATTTTTCGTTATTCTCTGATAATAAAGCCTCACTGCATTTCTCTGATCCAGCCCTACCTCTAGCAAAGGTTTTGCCAATAGTAGAAAGCAAACAGAACTAAACTTCAAATAATTATGTTCTAAAAGACCCAGGTGGGCATCTTTTCCTTTACTGCTCTCACAGTGAAAAACCCAGAGAAATCTTCTTGTTGCTGAAGTCAACAAAGGAGTTTGAACACACATAAAAAGAAACCTTTTCACAAAGTTCTACTTTGAATTAATTTACTGAGACTTCAACGGTGATATGAAAAGAGTCGAGAATAAGATTGAAAATATATCCTTTAATCCCCTCACTTAGGAAATACATATTTGAAGTATCACTTTGCAAATAAGCTAATTTTGGTGCTGTGCCCTTAAGATGAAGGGAATATGTTTTTATGTGAACACAAGAATTAATAAGCTTTCAGCATTCTGTATGTAACACTGCAGAGAAGGAAGGAGAGCTGAGAGATTAAGGGATACACGAAATCACAGAATTAAAGAATGGTTTGGGTTGGAAGGGACCTTAAAGCCCACCCAGTGCCACCCCTGCCATGGCAGGGACACCTCCCACTGTCCCAGGCTGCTCCCAGCCCTGCCCAGCCTGGCCTTGGGCACTGCCAGGGATCCAGGGGCAGCCACAGCTGCTCTGGGCACCCTGTGCCAGGGCCTGCCCACCCTCACAGAATTTTTTTTAGTAACTTGTTTCAGCTTCTCTTCTGAAGAATAAAAATATTTCAGTGAGACTGAAAATTTTAGCAGAACCATTTTGGATGAAAGCAAGAAGTCATTATTTTTGTACTTTCTGCGCTTCAGTGCATAAAAAATACAACATAAAAAAGTTAGACAAGAAAAAGAAATATTAGCAGAATGAACTGTTCTACATAATATTTTTGACTAATCTTTGCCTTTAAAAACATAACCTGGGAAAACATGAGACCAAGAACTGTTCAACATGTCATCAGTTCTTTATTGTCCTAATTTTGCTTAATTAAAAAAATATCAATGTTAGCCTAACAGTGACTAGTTGTGGACAAATGTTTTTCTCCTTGCCCTTAATCCTCAGCAAGGACTGTCTGGAAATCACCAGGGAATGATCAAAATCTGGAGGAAGGACAGGAACACCAAACAGAGAACCTTTTGGCTTCAAAGATTTCTCTTCTGCTTAGACTTTCCACTTTCTGTCCAATTCTCACTTGAGATATACACATGACAGAACACTGCAGAAATATATGCAAAAATACCACTTTTAACTCTCTTTTTAACAAGCAAGTACAGAAATTCTTTTCATACCTGATGGACCTGAGTCCTGCCCTGAGGATGTGCAGAGCTGGAGAACAGAAGTGGAGGTGGGCTGAGCCCATTGCTGAAGTGCAGCCAGAGTGGAAACTCCTTTATCTGGGAAAGTTTGGGAATGTTCCTGTCTCTGGGATGAGGTTGTTATGTAAAAGCATGGAAAGAAAGCAATAAAAGCGCTCTGAGTCCACAGTGCTGCAAGGGGTACATGAGCCAGTGAAACGAGTGCTGGGGAGAGACTTTTCCCAGGCAGTGAAAGGCACCAAGAGGGGCTGAGGCTGCACAAGCTCTGGGGGAGCAGGACCACCTGTGCTGCACCGGCCCAGGAGCAGGCTGTGTCCCCACCCCGAGCACACGGCGCTGCTGCAGGGGCAGGAGGCAGTGCCAGCCCATCTCTGGGCAGCACTCAGTCTCCTCCAACCTCAGGAACAAGTCAGCAGTGCTCGGAAATGCACGGACACCCCACGGCGTAGGAGCCACTAAAGCAAAGCAGTCATTCACAAAGTGATGTGTGTTAAACCTGACAACGTGGTAAAAACCCATTGAAATCACAAAGCCAGGCTTCACCAGAACTCCAGGGCTAGCAGCTCCTGGACAACTTTGGGAAGAGCAATGGCCAAATCCTCTAGGTGACCCTGACAGCACTTTATGACAAAGCAGTTTCTCAAGAATAAAAATTCAAAGTCCACTTTTTTTCCAGTCAGCTCAACTAGTTCAGTTTAGACAAAAATATCCAAAATTTTGCAATTTTGTAGATACTCTCTTTATTTTTCTCTTAACTTCCTCTCTTGCTGATTGTTTAATTAAATTAGCTCATAAGCTGTGACACTTTGATTCCTATAAGAGGCTGTAGTAAATTTGTTCAGTCACTGACAGCAACACCCAGGATCCCTGTGCTTGCTGCATTCCTACAAACACAGCTCCATTCGTGCCTTTTCTGCAGAGATGTCACATGCCAAGTGCGAATTTCAGGATAGTTTACACCAAAACAGTTCATCCAGCAGCTAGGCTTTCTCATCCTGGAGTTTTAAATGAATTTTTAAAAACAGCCTCATATTTACCTCTTTCTGTCCTCTGATAGGCCAAGTTAGATGGGGCTTGGAGCAAGCTGGTCTAGTGGAAGGTGTCCCTGCCCATGGTAGAGGGGTGGAACTGGATGGGCTTTAAGGTTCCCTCCATGCCAAACCATTGCATGATTCTACAATGGGAACTAACTCATCATTCTGCAAGTTCACATTAAATCATTAAAATTCACTAAATAAATACAACTTGGTCCTGAAAATCTATTAAGAGTTAACATTTAGGACTGATTATTTCCTTCTCAGAAAGAGCAGAAAGTAAACATTTTTATTTCAATCAGTATTTTTACCATATATTAACAGAGAATGACCAGACATCTGAGAATTCCCTTGTTTATATTTTTCTTTTGGATAGGGAAATTATGATTGTCTAGTTTTAGCATATCAACAAGAAAGCACAGGATGCCAAGCTAGGAGGAACAGTTGCTTGACATGAGTTGTTCCTGGATGTTTAACAGAAAGTTCCATGTTGCAAGACATTTGGAACAGACTGACGCTTTGCAAACAAAAATATCTTTTATCTCTCAAATTACCTCACACTTACAGCAAAGCCATGCCTAAATCATCAGGACAGGGAACTGTCACCCTGTCGGAACTTGGCTGCGGATGGAACCCAATGTTTGCCTTGTTCTGCCTTTCTAGAAACTGCAACTCTGAGAACCAAAGCTCCCTAAAGCTGCATCCCATAGAAAGAAAGGCCAAAAAATCAAAAGGTCCTGTCATAGGGTTTGCTTGACCACTGCCCTGCAGTGCATCAGGCAGAGCAGGCTGCACTGAAGTTTATAATTACTCACCTTCATCTTAACAATGTTGATACCAAATCTTAGCTTAAATTCTTCCTAACTTGGTATTGAGGCTAGTTTTTTGCTTTCTCAAATGCTTAGTTCTATTTTCTTGACATTACAGATGAAGTCCCACAGATACCACAGAAAACACCTCAGGAATCAGATGGGAATTCCTGCTCTTAAACAATAACCAAAAATAAGGATTGGGATACTCTGACCAGTCCTAAAGGTGGATGGTGCTGCAGGAAGCAGGGTGAAGGCGTCACAGCAGCACACGGACCTGTAGAGTACGGACAGACTGACCCGGGAACCTGCACATCCACCTGCATGGAGAACAACTCCTTCCCTTCCCCGGGTGACCCTCACAGCCCTGACAGCCCCACCATGCCCTGACAGCCCCGCCATGCCCGCACAGCCCGGCCAGGGCCTCACAGCCCCGCCATGCCCGCACAGCCCTGACAGCCCCGCCATCCCCTCACAGCCCCGCCATGCCCTGACAGCCCGCACAGCCCGGCCAGGGCCTCACAGCCCCGCCATGCCCTCACAGCCCCGCCATGCCCTGACAGCGCCGCCATGCCCTCACAGCCCCGCCATACCCTCACAGCCCCGCCATACCCTCACAGCCCTGACAGCCCCGCATCCCCTCACAGTCCCGCCGTGCCCTCACAGCCCCGCCATGCCGTCACAGCCCTCACACCCCCGCCATGCCCTGACAGCCCTGCCATCCCCTCACACCCCCGTCATGCCCTCACAGCCCCGCCATGCCCTCAAAGCCCTGCCATCCCTTCACAGCCCCGCCATCCCCTCACAGCCCCCCTCAGGCCACATCGCCCTCCCGCGCTGGCCGAGGCCCAGGGGTGCTCAGCGCCCTGAGGGTGGGGCTGAGGTAATATGGCAGGAAACGGGCGCTGCCATGAGGAGCGGCTGAGGGAGCTGGGAGGGGCTCAGCCTGGAGCAAAGGAGGCTCAGGGGGCCCTTGTGGCTCTGCACAGCTCCTGACAGGAGGGGACAGCCGGGGGGGTCGGGCTCTGCTCTCAGGGAACAGGGACAGGAGGAGACGACATGGCCTCAGTCTGGGCCAGGGGAGCCTCAGGGTGGATTTTGGGGAAATTCCTTCCTGGAATTTGCTGTCCAGCCCTGGCACAGCTGCCCAGGGCAGGGGTGCAGTCCTCACCCCTGAAAAGGTTTAACAGCCATGCGGATGTGGCACTTGGGGACATGGGTCAGTGCTGGCCTTGGCAGTGATGGAGAACAGTTGGACTCAGTGATCTCAGAGGGTTTTTTCAATCTTAATTATTCTGTGATTCTGAAGCTGCATGAGCAGCCTAAGCTTGGTGAGGCTGAAGCTGTGCACTGCTTTTGTCAACTTTTTTTTGTTTCAAATTATGATAACTTTAAACATACTGCAGGATGCGTGCAGCATCTTTAATCTACAGACAATTATTTTATCTAGGGACAGACAGACACCAGAAGTCCCATAAACAAATGGCAGCACCCCAAGTTCACTTTCACAGAAGCCCAAGATTTTGGGAGAGAAATGTGTGAACTATCACTGAAAACAGACACACACTACAGAAAGTTCGGAAATCCTTCCTGCCTGTGTCCCTCACTTTGAACTGTCTCCTGCACAGGACTCACAGAGTTCACAAGGCCACACATCACCGTCCTCTTCCTCTTCTTCCTCCACATCCCCGGCCATTTCAGTGTTACCCATTAACATACCTGAGTAACCCCAGCCCTTGCCAGCCTGACCTGGCTTGTCACTACACTGAAATGTGTGTTTATTTTGTTGTGTGGCTGCTGAGATAGCATGGCACATCACACGCAGCCCCAGTTGTTAATTCACCAAGGATTCCTGGCAGTTGGTGCATGGATGGGGAAGGCTTTGATGTCCCTGTTTGTGCTGGGTTCAGACTCATTTCGGCAGATATTGATTACCTCAGGTTGAACGTGTTGGCAACGAGGGCTATATGTTCCTGTAGTGATAACACTTCCCTCCATGCTTAATAAGCAGGAGAGTTCAGTGCCCTTCGCTGGGGTGGCCAGGCTGACGTGACACTAGCCACAAGTGTCCTAGCAGCTTGTTACTTAATAAATACTGTTTATAAATAATGATTTATCTTTTAACTGTGCATGGGGGAATTGTGCTGTGGTATTTTCCCTGCTGGGGATAAGAAGCCAACAGGTCCCAGCAGTCAGCCTCTCCAGATGACATTGGGACTGCTAAAGATGGAAGTTAATAATAAATGGCCTTTTCCTGCAAAAATGCTGGTCATGACTAATATTGAGCAGTGTTGCTGTGGCAGAGCACCCACCACAGCTGGGACCAGCACCTCCAACAAGTGTCCTGCCACAGGCAGTCTCAATGTGACCAGCCTGTCACACCTGTGGTGGCTGTGGTGGGCAGCAGGTAGATGTGGGCCAGCCATGGTTAATGTGACTGTTTGACCACAAATCAGATTGGACTGGGCTGGAGCCCTGCCGAGGGTCAGCAGTGTCATCCTCGGGTCAGCAGTCAGGGATTCTCTCTGAGGGTCAGCAGCTGCCTGGGGGACTTCCTCAAAGCCTCCGCGGGGCAGTGACTGCACATTCCGTATAGAGGCCGCCCCTCTAAACTCTTCATAATTCTCATGTCAGTTGGGTAGTACCAATTCCATTTTACATCACAAATCTGTATTCAAGTGTTTGCAGGGCTATAATTTCACCGATTTATCTGGTTTCTAGAAATAATCTCATTTAAACACCTTCTTTCTCTCAGTTTTACAATCTCCAGCAAAAGCAGTTTCCTGAGCTGACCTCATGTGAGGAACAATGGTTCACATTTCAATGTGACAAACTGTCCTGTTCCCCGCATTTCTGATACGAGGCCTTTAGGTATCACCTGTCTGACAGGAACACCTGAGCCGAATTGAGGGAGTAGTTTACCAGGGATCTGCTGAATTTCAGTATCCCCGGATCTCTGAATTGAGGACAGACTTCCAAGGAGATTCTCTCTGGCTCCATCACAAAGTATAACTGACCTGCAGCACCATCCAGCTGACAAAGCACTGTCCCAGGATGCTCCAAGCCCTGTCCAGCCTGGCCTTGGGCACTGCCAGGGATCCAGGGGCAGCCCCAACTGCTCTGGGCACCCTGAGCCAGGGCCTGCCCACCCTCACAGGGAACAATTCCTAATTCCCAATATCCCCTCTATCCCTGCCCTTTGGTAGTGGGATGCCATTCCCTGTGTTCTGTCCCTCTGCCCCTTGTCCAAAGTCCCTCTCTTGGAGCTCCTTTAGACACGGGAAGGGGCTCTATGGTCTCCCCAGAGTCTTCTCTTCTCCAGGTGAACAATCCCAACTCTCTCAGCCTTTCCTCATAGCAGGGAACCCTGCCTAACAATGCTTCCTTAGAAAGAAAACAACTCCTTGAGTTCTTACAGGAGAGGCTGGAAGGCCCTGGTTATCCTGGGAAGGACATCCTGCAGGTTTGTTTGGAAGAGGGCAGAGGTGTTGTGTGCCCTACCTGTGATTCTGATTGTGAGAAGGGATATTAAATCCCTAATGCACCTTAATCAAGGGAAAAGCAGCTTGAAATCCCCTGGGCAAGCAGAACTCCCCCCACAGAGGAAAGAAGGGGCCAAACCCAGCAGCACTAATATAGAGATTTTATTTCGACTGTATCGAGTTGTACAGCACATTTTGTTTGTCACAATGCCATCAAACTGACTGGAGTTTTTGGCCAGCACATTGTGACGCTGAGACTCACAAGAGCTAAAAGCAGTTTGGACTAATGGCCTGAATGGGAGGGCCAGCAGTACCTGGTTTCTGGCTTCCTCATCACTTGCAGTCATTCCAACATGTGCAAAACAGGAGCAAATCCAAGTTCCTTCTGCCAGGCCAATGGTCACACTTCCATGTTCAGCAATGACTGCAAGGTACAAGGCAGGGGAGAATCTGAAGCAAGGTGCCTTCTCGTCCCAGAGCCACGTTGTTTGTTCCCAGTATGGAAAAAAAGCACAGTCTAAGTACAGGGTCTTCAGATGATGAGCTTCACTTACACAAAACCAGAGGCTGACAAGTCAAAGTGCAGGAAAGGGTCCTTATTTCATTCCTTCTGATGGAGATGACAAACCATTACTGAAAGATCTGGGAAATCACAACAGAGTCAAGTCCTTTGCCTTGTTAGCAGACCAAGGTCCTCCCTGCCACAAACCAAGTCTCAGCTCCTGAAGTGCAGAATATATTGGAAAGAAAACCTACATTTCTGCAAAGAAACGCTCCACTTTCAAACTCTTCTTCCTGACTAGTATCCACAGATGCCTTACAGAGGAGGCAGGATGGATGCTCCTCAAGGGATCCAGGGATCCCTTACAAGCCCACTGAAGCCCACTTTATAAACCATTCTTCCTTTCTAAACCCAGTTCTTTGTCCTTAGGATGAGTTGGGATTCCTGCTCTCTAGTTTAAAGAAGAAGCAGAGAGGCATTTACAAGTTGGCAACTCTGAACTTTGACCACTGCACAAGGAGACAAAAAAAGAAGTCAAATTCAAGAGGCGTTTCAGGTAGCACTGGGGCAAGTCAGAGAGATTGTTTCCACCACTGAACAAATGCCACATGTCATGGTTCTCACTGCAGCTGTACATCCTAAAGTGAAAAGCACAGACCGTAGTGTCTATGTCAGCCAGTACCCTTTCCCACCCCCAATTTGGTATCGATGCTTCATTCTCCCTTCTTCGGGTTACATTAAGTGCACAGAAATATATAGCAGCATTTGGACTGAAACCCTCACATACACCAGACAGCACATTCCAGGAGGTAAAACAACACATTATGGCCTATACCCTCAAGGTATCAAGTTTTCAGGATAAAGAGCAGTAGGAAGTGGAGAGCTGAGGGCAGAAAAGGGGAGGAGGAGCAACACAGGAACATGAGTTCTGTTTCCATGCCAGGAGAGGATCAGGGTGCCATTCCTGTGTTAGCACCAGGCTGTGCACAACCGCAGACAAAGCAAAGGGGCAGAGCAGAAGTGAAAAGCCAATCTCCCATCGCCCCGTGGTGTTGGGGGCAGGGACAAAGTCCAGTGCGACACTGATCCCAGCGGAGCCTGAAAATGGGCACGATCTGCTCAGCCCTTTTCAGCTGGAATGAATTTCTCTTCAGAGCCCGAGAGAAAATCAATTAGTGATGGCTAGTGAGTCTTGTTCACCAAGCTGATCGCAAATCACACTCATGGGAAGAAAATCTACAGATCTGCTCCAGGCTGAGGCCCTTCCAATGCCCACGGGACCATCGGGAGCTTGTCCTCTTCCTTCTCACACAGCAGCCTGCCTTTGGAGGGGGAGGTGGTTCTAAACATGCCTTTCTATTGCTTTGGGGGGACTTTGCACAGGCAAACAGCTGTGAAAATGTTGCTTTCCAGACCACAAAAGGAAGAGGTTGTGATCTTCTCTCAGCCCTAGGCCATCAGGGCTACAACACACGGGCCCACCAGCTCCGGGGTGGGGACACAGCAAACTTTGATCTGAGCTCCTCTGCTCCAGCCCGGCAGCGAGGCTGCTGCAGACAGTGCATTCCAGCTTGGTGTTCAAGTGTTGCACCAAAGGCCTTCACAGTTACGCTGGAGGCAGAGTCACCCTTCAAACCCATGAGAGAAAAGGCTGGGCTTAGACAGGTCCTTTGTCTGGCATTCAGCTGGAAGCTGTGGCAATGGGTTTCTTCATATGTTGGCTCATGAGCTCCCTGGCACGAGACACTTGGATATGGTCAAAACAGGAGTTACAAACAAGGACAGGGTCGTACAACTGCTGATCAGGGATGGGCAGCTTCAGATGGCAGCAGGTAGCACAGAACACATTCCCACAGTTCCTGTCAAGGAGCAAGAAAACCAGTGAGAAGAGAGCTGAGACCACCACAGCAGAACTTCAGCAAGTTCTGGTTCAGGTCAGGGCAAAGCACCAGCCTGACTGAGGATTGTAAATGTGTTTTTTATACTGTGGTCAGCAGTGCAAGCAAACTGCTAGTGCTGACAGGGACTCATTGCTGTCCAGGAAAGGGATCAAAGGCCTTGGAAAAATAGAAACAAGAACAATGTAGAATGGAACTCTGCAGGGAACTGATGAGGCCTGGCATGTAGTGGAAAGACCTAAAAGCTTCTCCTGGGAGCTGGAGGGAACAGACCTGGCAGAGGGGCATTTTGTGACACCGGGCCCAGAGCGCTGACATTTTTACCTGCAGTGGTGCCTCCGTTTGGCCAGCCAGAACTCACAGTCACAGTTGAAGCAGTGTGAGGCCATGTGGTCTGGGACCCACCGCGTGACCTAGGGCAGACACCAGTTAGCTCCCATCTGTAACCCCCCCAGTGACAGCTCTGGGCAAACTCGGGGTGGCTTTGGGCCACACCTCACAGTGAGCCTACCCCATCTGAGCCATTAGCAGCAGAGATGTGTCAAGGACATGCTCACTGCCTTACTTCCAGACCACTCTCTGCAGCTGTGCCCACCCAGGTCAGCTGCAAAAAACATTCCCTCCCACTGCATCACAGCTCCATGATGGGACACATACCTCAGTCTCCTTCTTATCCACAGGTTCCCAGCTTGCTTCTGACAAACATTCCTCACTGTGGTCCGAACAGAAATCCTCCGTGTCACTGCCGTCTGATTCTTTAAGACACGTCTGTAAAACGAGACCAGGTCACCAATCCCCTCTGCTGCTGGGCACACACTCCAGGGCACGCCCTGCTCCACACACTCTGCGCTGGTGAGGGGCACCCAGGTGGCTCCCGAGCCCCCAGACATGGGGCAAAGCATCCATGAGTGTGTAGGAGTTTAGTCCTCAAGCAGCAGAGATACCTCTGGGTGGAGGAGGACATGGCCAGGACAGGGACACGACTGACAGAGGAACAATCTTTCCCACCCCCTCTAAAAGGTATGGAGAGCTGTGGGTTGGAGAGGGAGGTGTACAGAGGTACAGGGACCCGGCGTGGGGTGCGAGCGGCCTGTACTCACAAAATCATCCTCGTAGTCCATGGGGGGCTCGGCCGGAGGGGCGCAGAAGTGGCGAATGTCCAGGCGCAGCTGCAGCTCCCGCACCTGCCGGCGCAGCTGCTCCACCTCCTGCTTGTAGCTGGCCTCGATCTGCCGCAGCCGGTGCTGGATCACATCCGTGGGGAAGGGCAGCCCGTCGTCATCCGGGTACACAGGAGGCACGGGAGAGGGACATTTTGGCGGCAGGTGCTTGGGACCAGAGGCTTGTTTCAGGTGACAGGGCAGCCACAAACGGCTGGGCTTCCCGAAATGTGTGCTCACATGGCCGGCACAGGCCGAGGGCTTCCCACCTTCCCTGCCAGACCATGGCCCACTGAGGCACAGGCCTGGGGCCCGCAGGGGTTTGCTGCTCAGCCTCTTGCTGCAGCAGCCATAGGAGAGGAGGTGTCTGGGGGTGGGCTCCCCGTTGGGGAGCGATGTCACCATGCCTTGAAAACTGTCCCAATTGCACCCCAGGAAGGAGAACTCGCTGCTTTGGCTCTGGGAAATGGGCTTGCGCCATTGCTCCAGCAGGACCCTCCCCGGCTGGCCAGGTTCCTCGAAGGGCATGCTCTGGCCAGCATCACCTCTGCCCTTGTCTGCATCTGGGCATGCGATACCCAGGGCAGGGCCTGGGATGTCCTGAGAATGGGTGCCTGGTGCCAGGGACTCCTGGCTGGAAATGTCTGGGCAGGTGGTGATTCTTTTAGGACAGCCTCCTCTGTTGGACACAGTGCCAGCAGCCTTCAAAGGTTCCTGAGGACAGGTTTCCAAATGCCTTCCAGAACTGGTGGAAACCTTGTCACTGTTTTCCTGTCCAGAAGGATTAGGATCTGGACCTCTGCAATCCAGTTCCTCCATGAGTGTTCCATTTCCCTCTTCCACCTCCACAGGGACACTGCTGGCTGGCAGAGCAGACTGGCTACCCAGCTGCCTGCTCGGTCCTTCATGCTCAGCATGGCTGCTGCCTTGCAGGGAAGGGTTCTCCTCCTCCTCCTCCTCCTCCCTGGGCTGTGCCTCTCCTGTGGTCACTGCAGCACCTTCACCTCCTTCAGTGTTGGCATGCCGGGCTTCCAAGCCCACCCGCACCTCCTGACAGTGGTTGTTCAGGTTGGGGTCACTGGATGTGCGGGTCAGAGGGCTGCTGGAGTCACAGGCTGAGAGCAGGTCATCCATAGATCTTGTCTTTGGTAATCTAGAACCCAAAACCAAAGCAAATCTCACAATAAACCCCCCAAAACTTCCCTGGTTTCACTCAAAACTGAGATGAGGACAGGGAAATATTCCTCATTACAGCTCCAGCAGTCGGTGGAGATGGGCAGTGCAGCTACAGGAGCCGAAATGCACAACACCACAGTGTGGCCTCCTGCCTTTGGGGTGCAGCAGGGACCTCAACTCTTTCTCTAAGTGGCTGGAACACTGCTACAGAGCTCTTGCTCCCACAAGGAAGATGAGAACAACAACAGAGAAACTACAAGAAACTACAAGAAGGACAGGAAGATCTATGGGTATGCAACACCTTGAGCCTGAAGCTTTAAGCTCTTACCTGTCCAAACACCTGCCACTGAAGTCCTGGCTCTGAGATCCGGGGGGCATGTAGATGTCCATGTCCTCCTGTCCCAGAGGATGTGGCGAGGAGGCCGGGAGGTACACGGCTGTCCAGAGGTGCAGGGCGCGCACGTGGCACACGGGATGCAGCACCTGCGACAGCGTGGTCAGAGCCCGACGCCTCGGAAACCCCTTCAGCCCCTCCCCAGTGCCTGCCAGGGGAAAAGCCTGCAAAGCAGGGTCAGGAGCTCCACTGACCTGCTCGGATCCGGGCATGTAGAGCAGGTTGTGGAAGTTCTTGTTGCCAGCCCGCAGCAGGGACCACACGGAGCACGTGCGCTTGTAGATGTTGTGCATCTCACGCTCGCAGGGGCTGTTCCCCAGGAAGGTCCCGTAGAGGCAGGAGTACGTGTGCTGCACCAGCTTCACCTGCGGCAGGGAGGGGGAGCCACACTCAGAGCCACGGGGAAAAGGGGGCTCCTGCCTGCAGGAGACATCTTCCCCTCCTCTGGGATGACTCATGCACTGCCTACCCTGGGTGACCTCACTGCTGTCCTTGCTTCCACACTGGGCAGTACAGGGATCACTTCAAATGAAGGGAAAGTAATACGCAGCTGATACCAAACCCATCCCTCTAGAACCAAATGACTCTTTAGAACCTTGTCCTGTCTTTTTGGTAAGACAGAGATTAATTTTTTTCCTCTATTTTTTAAAAAATATTTCAGACCCATACAGCTCTGAGATATGCAAATCAAACCAGTGCTGCTGCTGGCATTTGAGTTCCCTGGGGTGGAAAGTGACTGGAGAAGGGATTTAGGAAAACCAGAGTATACAAACCCTCCACCACCCCTTCATGGGAGAACAGATTTAAACTAAAAGAAAACAAATTTAGATGAGATGTTACAGAGAAACTGTTCCCTGTGAGGGTGGTGAGACCCTGGACCAGGATGCCCAGAGAAGCTGTGGCTGTCTCTTCCCTGAAAGTGTCCAAGGCTGGAGACAGCAATCTGGATCAGTGGAAGGTGTCCCTGCCCATGGCAGGGGATGGATGGAATGAGATGGGCTTTAAGTTCCCTTCCAATCCAAACCATTCTGGGATTCTGTGATCACATCACGATGTCCCAGGTTCTGCAGATCTCTTTTCTTTCAACTCCAGTACTGTAAAACATAACGACCTTCCCTCTGTCTTTGCTCATATGTATTTCTTACCAGAAAAGCTTCATTAAATTCGAAGAGGCAGGGAAATTGCTTCAAAAGCTGATGAACAGCATCCAGCCACTGGAGAAAAACTGGGCACTGCTCGTTCTGATCCTCCACCTTTTCCTGGTGTCCACAGCGATCCCCAAACTTGTGACCAAAGTCCAGCCAGTCCGATTCAACGAGCACCTGGAAGCCCTGTGATTAAAGAAAAACAGCTGCAGAGACTTTGCCGAGGACATGTGGCAGGACAAAGCAAGCCCCATGCACCCGTAAAGGCTGGGAAGGAGGCTACTGCAGTGCCTGGTTTGGGAGCAAAGCTCACCAGGGTTGAAGGTTTCCAGACACAAACTAACAGTTGTTATGTCTATGCAGTAACCAGCTCAGAGAATTCAGAGTAGGGAAGCAGCTGAACTTTGAGCACAAGATGGTATTTCCAACGGCACTTCCCCAGGCTGGGCAGAGGAATGAGGAACAGTTCACCCAAAACAGGCAGGAAGAGAACAGGGAAAACTCGACACCCACCACAGCAGCTCAAAAACACCACTAAGCTTATTCCCAAATGCAGTGCTGCTCCTTTCCACGGGGATTCCAAGATAAAAGCTGCCTTTGAACAGACATGCATTGCACCAGAACACAATGCTACCTCCATGGTCCTGTAGTAAGGGTCCAGGAGAATCTTTGCCAGCGCCACAATCTGCGGGGTCCTGTCCCAGCCATCGGAGCAGTGAACCAGCACCGGACGCCCTTCCCTGTCCACGGCACTGGAGACCAGCACTGCTGCCTTCAGCATGACTGACAGATGCTGCAGCCACTTGGTGCTCTCCAGGGCTGAAAGCCAGCTGCAAAGGGGAAAAAAGGCAAGAATGGTTGCTTAGCTCTCTATTGAAGAAAAAAAAAATCCATTTTAACTTCAGTTTTCCTGGAGTCCTCAGCAAAAATCAATCTTTTCTAAAACATGTCCCAGAGGACCCAGGGAGCCTGGAAAGAAGGGCAAAGAATCCAACCCCAAATTTAATTTTTCTCAAATTCACCCACAGTTTAGAAACCCCCAGAGGATACACACAAGCAGGTGACACTGAGACAGTGCCACAATCCCTTCTGGATTAATGGAGCGAAATTAGCAGCATTCAAGCACTGTGAACACTTTCCCATCCCTCCATTTTCTTAGTTAGAAACCTGGGATAAAAAAAAGGAAAACAGAGTGGAAACCCCCCCCCCCAGGTCACTGACAGATATGGCATCAAACTCAGCTAGAGAAGAGTCACTCACTTGCTGGGGTCTGGCACCTGACTGCAGACAGCACGCAGATACTGGAAGCTGTTCCGGATGGAGTGGATGTTGGCCATGCCCATGAACACGACTTCACAGTTGGGATAATACTCTGATACAAGAGACAGGAACATTTAGAAAGAGCTAGGGAGCTACAGAACATTCTGAGCTGGAAGGGACCCACAAGGGTCATCAAATCCAACTCTGCTGCGACTGCAGCAACTGCCTCCACACCCCAGTGCAGCCACCCCTCCCACACCACCCCTGGTGTTCATGGAGTCACTAAGGTTGGGAGAAACCTCCAAGGTCATTGAGTCAAACCATTTCCCAGCACTGCCAAGGCCACCATGTCCCCAAGTGCCATATCCACAGACCTGTTAAATCCCTCCACAGAGGGGGACTCTTAACACTGCCCTGGGCAGCTGTGCCAGGCCCTGACAACACTTCACTGAAGAAATTTTCCCCATATCCAACCTAAACCTCCCCTGGCACAGTTTGATGCCACTTCTGCTCATCCTGTGCTTTGTTCCCTGGGAGCAGAGCCTGACTCACCTGGCTGCCCACTCCTGTCAGGAGTTGTGCAGAGCCAGAAGATCCTCCCTGAGCCTCCTTTTCTCCAAGCTAAGCCCCTTCCCCAGCTCCTTCAGCTGCTCCTGTGCTCTAGACCCTTCTCTGCTCCATTCCCTCTTTGTGGTCTTTCTTGTCCTAATGGGCACAAAACTGACCCAGTGGCCAGATAAGAGGGACTGTCACTGCTCTGTGACCACTTTATTGCTGGTACAGCTCAGGTGTCATTGACCTGCTGCTCACCTGGGCACACCTAGGCCCATGTTCAGCTGCTGCTAACCAGCACCCCCAGGTCCTTTTCTACTGGGCAGCTTTCCAGCCACTCTGCCCCAGCCTGGAACATTTCAGTGGCGCTGTTGTGAACCAAATGCAGGACCGAGCACTTGGCCTTAATGAACCTCATCCAACTGGCGTTGGCATATTGATCCAGCCCCTCCAGATCCCCGTGTGGGAACATGCTCCCAGAGACCAAGCACCAAAATGCTGTCCCAGTCCTCAGCTGTGCCCTAAGAGCCACTGCCAGGCTCAAGAGGAAGATGTTCTGGGATGCTCTTGGCCCTTGGTACCTTCGCATTCGCAGCCGCCTCCCTTGGCCCTGTTGGCCACGGCTGCCGTGTAGGACCTGGCATCGAGGATCAGCAGCTTCTGAGGGGTCCCTGCATTCTCCACGCCTGAACACGCTGTCAAGGACGAGTCTGCAGGGACACACAAGGACTGAGCTCCTGGCACCTCCCCCCAGTGCCACCGTGAGCCCAGAGAGCCCAGCACACACCACAGTCAATGGGGCCCAGGTTCTCCCCCAGACACTGGGGTAAAGCCCTGCCCTGTGACAGCCCTGGCAGCCCCTCTGCCGTGTCCCCATTGAGGAGGGCTGGCAGGAGCCCTCTGCCGTGTCCCCATTGAGGAGGGCTGGCAGGAGCCATCTCACCGAAGTCGGCGTCGCAGGGCTCGCTGCCGTCGCTGCTCCCAGCCTGCGGTGCGGTGCCCGCCGCCCTGGCGCCGGGGTTCAAGGCACAGGCTTTGGCAATGGATGTCACCAGGTACTCGTCGTCGGCGTTCCGCCAGCCCCACCAGCTGATCTCGGGCTGGCTGCAGCGCGCGATCACCGCCCCGTTGCGCACGTGTCTGCAGGGACACACACACGGAGCCCGCTGAGCCCCCGCGGCGCGGGGCCGGCCCGGGACAGCTCCCTGTGCACAGCCACAGCTGAGCTCTCCTGGCTGCAGATGCTCCATCTACAGCACTGACTCTCATCGAGGAGTGAAAACAACCATTTTTCATCACCTCAGCACTGACACAGAGGCTAAACCAGCCTCATACTTTTATTTACAATAATATAAAATCATTTAGGTTGGAAAAGATCTTCAAGATCCCAAGTCTTGAATTAAACCATAATGATTTTAAGTTCTTCTCTCTGGTTTATAAATACAGTCATATCTATATAGAATAATATCTATTTTATATATTTATAGGTTACAAGATATATTAATATATATAAATAGAAGTCAGATGGGACTTGGGATCTTGAAGGTCTTTTCCATTCTGTGAAATAGAATGGAATACTTTTTGGGAAAGTATGTTATTTCATAGAATCATGGAATAGTTTGGGTTGGAAGGGAGGTTGAAGATCATCTTGTTTGACCCCCCTGCCATGGACAGGGACACCTTCCACTTGATTTTAAGGCTGCTCTGTCCTCTCCTTCTTTTATTCCTTCCTCCAATTCCAGACCCATTGTTAAACCATTTCACTTATCACCTGTAAGTTGGGAAGATGAGCTCACTTGGCATCAGACCAGGGAGTTTCTGGGTGGAGGCCTGAGCTGGTGTTTATCAACAACCCCTAAATGTGAACCCTACCCTGGCTGTGCTTACTGACGAGGAGATCTGAAATAGGAATCAGCGCATTTCTCACATGAACACACTGGTCAAGTCATTCCCAACTGGCCTGGGAAGGGAAGGGACTGTGATGTGACAAAGCTGCTGATAGAGAATGACCCAGAGAGTGTGAAATTTAGCATTACAAGTGAAGAGTATTTACAGATGATCAAAGCATAACCCCAGCTGTGACATGGAGCAGTTTGGTGCAGATCCCAAAGGCTTTGAAGTCACTGGGAAGCTCTCAAAAGCCTCAACTCAGTGCTCAAGAGAAGCATGAAGGTTAAGGATGTGCTAACAGTTACTGGGAAAGGAATAAGAAATAAAATATTATGGCTTCACATCTTAACCATCCTAAAATGACACAAACTCCTCTCAAAAAGGATCATGTAGTTAAACCAAGCTCCAGAGATAGGTGGCACAGACACAAGCAAGCACTGGAATGGCCATGCCATGTTTCAGAAACACAAGTATCTCTTAGACAACAAACAAAACCAAGAGTGGACTCACAGCCACAGTGCAACGCGGAACTACCAACTGGTTCCAACACTTGGTGGCAGGTTCACCAAGTGACCATGAGACAGTCACCCATTCTCCCAAATGGGTGTAGGAAATCTAAGATAGCAGATGCTCCGAAGATGCCCCAGGAAAGAGCACCTGCATCCCAATCTCGTTTGTTACCTGCAGCACCCTGAGGTGCTGCTCCTGCTGCCTGGTCCTTCCTGGAGATGGAAAAATGAACTCCACAGCCCTGAACCAGACCCACACACCAACCATTCTCAACCATCCCACCACCCCTCCTGCAGCATTTATCTGGAGACCACAGAGTCAAGGAATGGCTTGTGGTGGAAGGAACCTTAAAGCCCATCCCATTGCACCCCCTTCATGGGCAGAGGTATCTTCCACTGTCCCAGGTTTCTCCAAACCCCATCCAACCTGGTCTTGGGCACTGCCAGGGATCCAGGGGCAGACACAGCTTCTCTGGGCACCCTGTGCCAGGACCGCACCACCCTCACAGGGAACAATTCCTGCCCAATATCTCATGTCACCCTGCCCTCTGTCAGTTTATGTAGCTTCCTTAATGACATCTCACAGATTACAACAACGAAGACTTTGAACTGAAGCCTTCCAAAGAAATAATGTTCATGTTTGGCCAAGTCAAAACACCGTGGGGACCCTTTACTTGAAGTGCTGCTCTGTTTTGCAAGGTGACTTGCACAGCAGTCACTCCCAGGAGATCTATTCCTGCCTTCAGGATCACTCAAGGATGGATAACAGAGAGCAGCAAAGGCTTTGTTTATAGTAGTAAATGAAACAGAGCCAAGGTGTGGACTTAAGCACCAGCCTGTGATCATCCAAGCCTGTTTGTGAGCCACCCACAGCTCCTGGCCTGTGCCAAGCAACACTTTCCCAGACAACTTGAGCACGTTTTTGGGAAGGGCAGGTGCTGTGCCAGGGGCTGCTCCCAGCAGGCAGCCTGGGGAACAGGACAGGGCGCGGGCACTGCAGCTGCTCCGGGCAAAGCTGCCCGTGTCACCACGGTTGCACTGAACTCACAAAACTCTTGGTAACACAAACCTCTGAGCACTGAACAACGGCTGGGGACCTTCAAGGGACACGGTGACCTGCCAGTAAACAAGGAAATGTGGCAGCACCAACGCGTGTGAAGCCACCAGCAAGCAGAAAGTACAGCAGGTGCCAGCAGAGGAACCAAAACCACAGCTGAGCTTGCAAGGAGCTTCCCAGGACAGGGGAGCACCAGAACCTGACTCTGCCTTCCCTGCACATCTCCCCAGCACAGGAACCATTTAAGGCCTTTTCTTACCTGGGAGTTTTGGGGAGGTTTTTCTCAAAGGAAAAAGTTTCTTTATTGAAACTGGAATGTCAGAAAGTGCCAGAGTGTTTTAACTAATATGGAGCAAATGATTCTTTAGGGATCCTCAGTTTAGTTTTGACTAAATGACTCAAGACCCTTTCATGGTCCAAAGCTGCAATATGAAGTGCCTCTGTAGTTTATCAGTTGAGTTTTTCCTCACAGAGTTATTCTGAGCACAAGGCTAGAGCACATCTGATACTGTCAGCACATGCCATTTAACCTCCAACAATCCTCCACAATGGATTAATACATAGTTTAGTGGAAGGCAGCAGCAGGGGGGCAGGAAGTAGACAATTCTCAAGGTCCTTTCCAACCCAAATCATTCCATGATTCTATTATCTCCCAAGTACCTTTGTTATTTCCTGGACAAGTCAAGGAGCTTGGCTTAATGCACAAGAAAGAGCCTGGAGAGGGTTTACTGAGCTGAGCCTGAAGGTTCCCAGCTGAGATGTGTGTGTGTATAGATGCTCCATTTCCCACATCCCTGGGATAAACTCCTGTCTCACTGTGGCAGGATGTGAGAGCCCGAGAGCGAGGCTCAGCCGTGGGGTGGAGCAGTGCCCGCTGTCCCCTGGCAGGGGATGCTGAGCACTGGGTGGAGCATTCCTGCTGCCACAGGCCCAAGGTCTCCTCAAGGTGGCTGAGCAGACACCGCCAGAACTGCCACACCGTGCCCGTCTGCCTCTCTACTTAGCTAAATAATTGATTGCATCCTTTGCCTTGTTTTAGAAGTGGATTGTGCCTAGAGGCTTCAGCATCTCTCCTGTGCATCTCCACTGAGGACTGAGATGGAGACCTGAATTTCTGTTTTACTTAATAGCTAATTTATACTTTTTTCAAGAAATCTGATAATGGGATACCTTTGGTGTCATGTTTTACAGCTCTGACTGTGACCCAGTGAGATCAATCTTATCCAAAAGCTCTGAGGTCTGTCAGAGTCCCTTGGGATGCAGGCACCCATCCATTCTCTCCTGAGCTCCAAGTGAGGAGGAGGAGCTGAGTGTCAGGCTTTTCATTTCCACACAGCACAAGGCATTGCAAAAGCAGCCTTGACCCTCAAGGACCCTCCTGCTCCAAAGACTTCAATCTTGAGGGCAAAGACTAAAAAAAGTGCATGAAAATCAGAGACACATGGGCAAGCACTTGCCCCATCTTGTAACATCACTTGTCAGCGTCTTCTAATCTGATCTCAGGCTGCAAAGGGTTGTACTCAGCTCATAAATTACTGGGTACCATTACAGAGATGTAAAGCAAGGAACAAAATAATTGCTGGAGTAGGAAAAAGACATGGCTTTGCCCTGGGGTGGGTAGGCACAGTGGGACAAGCTCCAGCACCAGGCCATTTTTAGCAGAAGGAATCACAAATACAATTAACTTCTTAGCTGAGCTGGCTACAAGGAGGGAAAGGCTCCATCCGATAAGCTGTGCTCATTCCCACTCTGCTGCAGAGCTGAGCTCCAGAAGGACCACACAGTGTTTGGCCACATCCAACAGCAAGCCAAGAAGTGTGCTGATGCAGAGTTGAGGTACCTGTAAATTCACTGGTTTTGCTTCCTGACTTTCCTATTTTCCAATAGAGCTCTGATCTTTTAAGGTATTTTTATATTTGGATTTGGTGACTGCTAACACAGTCTAAGGCTACAAACCATAATGTACATTTTACAACAGCACAACTGCCTGGGTGCCCCTTTCCACCAGCCTGCTGTTGGTTTCAAACACATCAGTCTCCTGGGAGATACATTTAGGTTAGGGCTAGGGTTAGGAACCAGCCCCTACTTTGCAGAGCCCTGCTCCATTGACTGTGTGGCCTCCTGCACCCCCTCTAGATTATTTCTGGAAGGCAGGTCAGGGAATATTTCATAGAATTACAGATTATTCTAAACTCGAAGGGACCCCCAAGGATCATCCAGTCCAACGCCTGGCCCTGCACAGACACCCCAGCAATCCCACCCTGGGTATCCCTGGAGCTCCTGGAGCTCTGGCAGCCTCGGGGCTGTGACCATTCCCTGGGCAGCCTGGGCAGTGCCAGCACCCTCAGGAGAAAGAACCTTGCCCTGAGATCCTAATCTCTGACACAGCCTAAATGTCTCTGACACAGCCATTCCCTTGGGTCCTGTCCCTGGTCACCCAAGAGCAGAGATCAGAGCTGCCCCTCCACTGCCCCTTGTGAGAAGCTGCAGATCTGGGCATTCCCAGGTCTGTCCAGGCCTGCACACCCTGCTGAGCACAGGCACCCAGCAGGCTCATTTTGGCTCTGATTTCTTTTCAAAGTAGCAGCCACACAAGGACCAACGTGTGGAAAGATTTTGAAACTCTGAGAGAACTTTAATTTGACCTCATCTTGCAACATCTCCCGTAGGAGGAAAGTCACCCACACCTTCAAATCTGACTTAGAACAGCAAAGGACAGTTCTGGAACACTGCTTCTCTCTTCTGGAAAACACCCTGCTGCAGATGGTGCTGGGAGAAGGAGCCCTGGGAGTGTCTCCTTTGCAGGAGGCAAAGGATAAACAGCTCTCCTGCCACCCCTGTCCAAAGCCCCTGCAAGACTGTGAGGACATGGCAGCTGTCATGGCTTTGGAGGAGGGAATTTGGGTTTGCATTTACCTGTACACCACCACAGGGATCCTTTTCCATGACCTGAATGAAGCCACATTCTCCAGCTCCTTGTCAGTGATCCAGACAGGGACCAGCAGCTTCTGGGGATAACTGGAACAAAGTCTGGAGAAGAGAAAGCATGAAAGGCAAGATGAGGACTGAGCAATCAAAAATCTGTCCCAGAGCAGCTCACATTTCCCCAAATTCAACCTGCAGGATTTTGTCTCTTCCTCCTCATATCTGTCTCAGCACAGTGAGACAAAATGTGCTGTCAGGAATGAGCTGAGAGAAGACAGCCTCCTTTCACCCCAGGCCTCATCTCTGGCCTCATACTAAGTATCCTAGTACTTCTCAGGACACCTTTGGAACAACAATTGGATTTAAGAATTCATGAGGGTTTAGGGGAATAGTCAATAATTTACATTAAGTTTTTGTTTTCTTGTAGCAGGTACACACAGAGCTTCTGGTAAAGAATAGCCAACCACTTTCTGCCTGAGAGAACAGGATACATTGTTCAGTGAGGAAGACACAAATCTGCCCAGAAATTCAGCAGTGGGGACTTCGGGGTATGCAAATAAAGTTGCAGGAGTGAGATCTACATCATAGCTTGTTTGGTTGGGTGCCAGAAGTCAAATTCTTGTAGTTATCTGAACATGCACCAGCAGTGAGAGGAGAGAGCACTGCCAGAGGGCAGGGTGACATGGAATATTGGGGAAAATTGTTCACTGAGAGTGGAGAGACCAGGCCCTGGCACAGGTGCCCAGAGCAGCTGTGGCTGCCCCTGGATCCCTGGCAGTGCCCAAGGCCAGGCTGGACAGGGCTTGGAGCACCCTGGGATAGGGGAAGGTGTCCCTACCATAGCAGGGGGTGGAATGGGATGAGCTTTAAGGTTCTTTCCACCACAAACCATTCTGGAATTGTGGCACACACAAAACTCCAGGAGTGCAGGGGGGGCTTTCTGGCTCCTGCAGCTCCTGCCCTGCCCCTGCTGCTCCCAGCACAGGCCAAGGGCAGGCTCAGACACAGCAGGGCCTGGGAGCTGGAGCAGCTGAGCCCCTGCAGCCAGGCAGGCCCAGGAGAGTACATGGCAAGGAACATCAAAGAGCAGCTCTGGCTCAAGGTTATCCCACATCATTTAGCAGGAATGTTTCAGGGCAGATGGGGAGCAATGCGAGGAGGGTGAAAGGATCCAGCCAGTAAGCTCCAGAGGGTGGTGTGGTGTTCCTGAGCCCAGGCTATTCCAGCTGATGGCAACAAGCACAGTTCAGTATTAGTTTATAGAGCTAGTGAAGAACTGCCTGCCACGCTGGAAAATGGCACTCCAGTGTCTAGACAGCTCCTCTGAGAGCCCCAGGCAGAAAGCAATGGTGGCTAAGGAATAAAAACAACTGGGTGAGGATGAGGAATTCAGGAAGCAAAATTAAAGCTGTCAGTTTAGAAGGTGAAGTCCAGGTTATTTGTGGTAGGACGTCTGGGCTTGGACATCTCTGAAATGCCTGAGATTCCATAAGTAAAGGTGGTCATGAAATTAGAGAAGCAGTGAAGCATGACTGAAGATGCAGGAATGTGGGAGAGGGTTAGCACCTGTTCAGGTCTGGAGAAACTTCTGGAATAGCTGAGTCTATACATGAACAGGCTCTGCTGAAGTGCAAACAGTTCCCTGGCACCTCAGATGAAACATGGGTGATGTTTTAAAAGTACAGACTGGGGAGTGGTAGTCCAGAAGAGGCTCAGGAGTGTATCTTCCAAGAGTTAAATCACTAAAACTCTGTAGCCTTAGGGAAACAGTAAGATAGAAATCAATAAAATTCAGGTAGGAAACAGGACATCTTTAAGAAGTGAAGCCAAATTCAAGCAGGGTGCATAGAAACAGGGAATAAGGTGAAGACAAAGTGACATGTCTTTCTAGGCTAGAATTCCAGAGGAATACAGTAGAGGAAGTGAAAACCCAGGGTAAGCAATTCTGTTGGCTTAACAGTATCTTATAAACTGATACAAGGAAGGATATCTGTGGCACCTTACTTTTCAGGGTACAAGCTTTATAGGAAGGCCTAAATAGGCTGAGCTTGTGAACAAAGTGTGGGCAACTTCCAGGGGAAGGTGGCAGTGACACTGTAATACTCAGAGTGACCAGCATCCACCAGAATGTGCACAGATCAAATCCCAAGCCTGAAGAGAAACAGGACAGCATTGAGGCAACATTATCAACCCCTGGAGTGACAGTAATGGCATCCACAGGGGCTGGAAGAGAAGCAGAAATGCTGCAAGGGCAGAAATTCCCATGGGAGACTTGTTTTGCTTCCACACGGGTCTGAACCAAAGGTGACTTTTTCAGACACACCCAGGTGTCTCTTGGTGCTACCAGTAAAATCATCAAGTCTCTGACTCTTCCTTTGGACCTAAGCTGCTCCAAAGCAGAATAACTGAAAATTCCCTTTGTTACAGCATTCATCACTCAGTAGATTCAGTAATGTTTTTAGAGGGGATGAGGCTCCCACAACAGCAACAACAACACAAAGGGTCAAGTTTAGGGCACTTGGGGTTTGAGTCAATATGGCTGTTGGGAGGGAGGTCACTCCTCATGTGTGAGAGCTACCTGAAACATCAGTGAATGAACAGATAGGGCAAATTTAGATTTTCAGAAGGGGTTGTTTGAAATTTTTTGTGTGCCTGTGTTTTTTAACAGGTATGTCCCCACAGAGCTGAAGAATGCTCCTTTAGGAAACAGCTGCTCTTGAGAAGATAAAAAATAGTTCAGAAGCTCAACGATCATTTTTCACCACAATGGGAGTCCTAAAGAAACCACCTGCAGCGGGGTGGCCTGGAAAGCCCCAGGACCAGCCTGAGCCAGACAACAAAGGGAAACAGCCTTGAACTGTGAGGTCTGATGGCAGGAGAGGGCAGCTGGAACAACACAGGAATCAGCACCTGTGAATGGGGATCGATGCAGAACCTTCTTAGCACAGAGATAACAATGAGGGAGAGGAACCATGAATACTCTGGTTTGGAAGGGATCCATGAGGATCGAGTCCAGCCCCTGGCCCTGCACAGGACACCCCAACAAGCCCATCCTGTCCCTGAGAGCCTTGTCCAAGTTCTTGTTTCACAGAAGGCAAACACATGTGCCACTAACAGTCCTCACAGACTTACTGTCCACGTGTTCCTGTGGCAAATCCAAGCAGGGACAGCAATTATCCCTTTCCAATGGTATGGATACTATTAAAATTTATAGAGAAGTGTAAAAAAGACAAAATTTGAATTAAGAGCAGTCTCAGAGACCAGTAGGAAACACCATCTGGCTAAAGCAGTAACAGAACTCCAGGCAAACTTTCTCCTCATAAACTCAAAAGTTAAATAAAATCACAACTGTAAAAAGATGAAACTTAAAAACGAGCGTCAACACTGGAGGCAAAGTGGTTTTGGTGTTTTCCTTTTTCTGAAGGAACTACATGTGAACCAAACACACCAGTGCTAAGGCTGATATGAAACAACTGCCTCAGAGAGCCTGTGTGGACCAGATGGGTACTGCTGGTGTGATCCCATTTCCCTGGGTATAACACCCCTGAAGATGTGAGAGCCAGGGAGAGACCATGTAATAATTTTATTATCACTGTAGACTTTTATCAAGATTGAAGGAATGGTTATTATAAGCTTGTATTGCTCTCACTTTATGAGGGCTGTCGCCAGGAAGGAGATAATAGTTCCCAGATAAGGACATCTCAGAACAGACTTGAAAGACAAGGAACAAAGCCATTACCTTGGAGTATCCTGTCTTTAACAACACTGTTTTGCCAATGCAGGGAAATAAAAGATAAAAGGACTATAAACAGTTAAAAAGTAACCTGATTCCTGTGAATAGAGGCAGGTGGTTATGATCAAAAGGCAGGGCAGGATTTAAAGCCACACTCCCCCAGCAGCAAGAGAGAACTGGTTTGAGTCGCACAAGGCAATTGCACCACCCCTGAGATCCTGGGATGTCTGCAGGAAGCTGGGACCTGCAAGGATCTCCAGGGAGGAACTTGGCAGGTGGAGGGAAGCAAAGCCAGGCCCACACCCAGCTTGCTGAGGTTTGTTTTAAGTCCTTTCTTCCCTGGTTTGGTTGGAAATCAAACACCTGTCTTCAGAGAAGGTGGTTAATGGCTGTGGATTATTGGCCATGAAGCAAAGCACAGATGGTCAATGGAAGCTGAACTTCCTGAAATAGTCAGAGGGAACAACACCCCAAGACCCAGCAGGGAAGAAGATCCTACACACAGAGACTCTGTCTAGGGCAGGAACCCACAGGCTGTGCACTCCAAAACAGACGCGTTCAGGACAACAACTTTTATTTGACAACCTTGGAGAAACTGTGTAAATGCCAGCAAAGTCATGTGAACAGTCCCAAAGCAATGATGTGGTCAGCAGGGCAGAGGTAAAATGGAAATCACCCCCCAAATTTAGTGCTTGTGGCCTGGATTCTTCAGGAAAAGAGAAGAGGCAGCAAGCTCCAAAACTGGGATTTCCACAGTCCAGTGTGTCTGAGATTTCTCATGGTCTCCACAGGAAACCAGTGACCTAGAACTGTCCAGTCCATAGGTGATGGGGATGTCTGGACTGGCTGGGACAGAGAGGAAAGGCTCAGGGATACCAGTGGTTTCAAGAACAGGATTATAGGAAATGCACAAATGAGTACGTCCATCAAAGTCTGAAATCCCATTGGCTTAATGCCACCTGCTGCAAACAGTGCAGCTGCCCTTCTCCAAGAGTCCTGTGCTCCTGCCAGAACAGAAGGCAGGCTGGAAACACTGATTAGTGGCAAAAGGTCTCTTCCACTGTGAGAGTGGGAAAACCTTGCAGAGATTTCCACCCCAATGCCCACAGGGAACACTTTCAACACTGGCTCAACCAAAATGTGACATACAGTGATGGAGAACCCCGTGTGGGACGTGCCCAGCACACCACCATGTTCCCAGGGAATGCTCTTTGCCCTTCCACATTGTGATGCTCCCAAGCTGCACTTTGGGACTGCCACCTCTTGTTCTGCCATGTGCCACTGCCAGAAGTTTTACTCCATGCCCTTTGGGAATGCCTTGCCAGCAGCTGGAGCAGATCACCCTTCAGCTTCTCCTGCTCTGACTGAACGAGCCTCGCTCATTCCCAGACTCCTGAGCCTGCAACAGCTCTCCACTGGCTAACACCAGCCCCTCACAGAGCTGAACATCTGCCTGAGTGTATGAAAACTGTGGCTCTTATGTCAAACTGAGCATTTTAGAGAGGAGGACTGACCAGAAAGACAAACCCACAATGGATGGACCTGCAGACTCCCAAATGTTTTCCATGAGGAAGAAGAGCCACCACATGATAAACTACCTGAGTCAGCATTTACAGTTCCTGCTAGCTCTGATGTTTGGACTGTATTCCCTGTCCAATTCCAGGATGTGAAAGGCAGAAAGAAAAGGGATCCAGCTCATACTGTGATCAGCCTGGGGGCTGTCAAGGCCAGGAAGGAGGATTAGCTGGAGTTTGCCTCACCCACTGCTCCGCATGGGGATTACCAAGGGAAAAGGAAGGCAAGAGGAGAGCGGGAGGGGCTGTGATGAAACACAAACACTCACTTGTAGTTGTTGTTGATGTCAGAGACACGCCAGGCGTTCTGCAGGTCGAAGCCCATCCTCGCCAGCTCCATCTCAAAGCGGAACCTCACGTGGTCCCCTGGGGAACAGAGCACAGGAGGTTACTGACAGCACACAGGAATCTGAATCTGTTTGTGGAACTCCACAGCAACTGGCACAGGCTGGAGAGAGGCACAAAACCACAGAAAGGTTTGGGTCAGCAGGGACCTGAAGCTTATCCTGTTCCACCCCCTGCCATGGCAGGGACACTTTCCACTGTCCCTGTCCAGCCTGGCCTTGGGCACTGCCAGGGATCCAGGGGCAGCCACAGCTGCTCTGGGCACCCTGTGCCAGGGCCTCTCCATTCCCTGATTCAAGAATTCCTTTTAACATCCCATCTAACCTTGCCCTCTGTCACTTTAACACTGTTCCTCCATGTCCTGTCACTACCCACCCTTACAGAAAATCTCTCCCTCTTTTTATAATCCCCTTTAGGCCCTGGCAGGGGCTCTGAGCTCTCCTGGAGCCTTCTCCTCTCCAGGTGAACACCCCCAGCTCTCTCAGCCTGGCTCTAGAGCACAGGAGCTCCAGCCCTGGGAGCATCTTTTTGGCAAGGAGAAACTCATGGGCAACTGTATGGCAGAAATAATTGTGTTTCAGAAGCCAGGAAGACTTGACCCTCACGGGGTCAAGTTCTGCTTGTTTTGTCAAGTCAGACAGGTCTAATCTCAGGGCACATAAACAGCCTCTCCATGTCAAGGGGGTGTATGGGGGGTTAATTTCCCATCTGGCAGAGACAGCTTCCAAAGTGGGTGTCAGGAACCCTATGGCAAGGAGCACTGAGCACCCACCTGAGGCAGTTCCTTCCTCCAGACTGCTCTCAGACGCTGACTCAAGGTTTCCTCTCTCATGTTTTAGCCTTGCCTCACTAATTCTGGATGTCTTTGTTGCTCCAGTGTCAAATCTGGTTAATAAATAAATACTGCAAAGCTCTTTACCTCAACCATATCCTGCAGCAACAACTTGAATCAGTGAGTTTATTTACACTAAACACTTTCCCTAAAGGAAACACAGCAAATATCTCTGCTGGGGTTTGGGGTATGGTAAGGAGACAAAGCTTACCTTTCCTCTATCAGCTTCTCTTGGAATAGCTGTATTACTGAACCCCACCCCTCCATCTCACCTGTCTCTGGACATTTGATTCAGGCTACTGTTGCTCTCCTCTAGGATAAGCTCATTTTTCACTCTAAAGCCAGGTTTCTCACTCATTTTAATTCTGTTTTTAAACACCCTCATCATCGATAAGACAAAGCAACTGCAAGCAAACTTTGTGTTCCAGGGAAGGGAAACTCCCAGTCCACACGAGGGCACCAGCACTGCTCTGGTTTTCTCTTAATGGACTTTAAGCTTTTTTGATTTGCTTTGATTTTCTCTTCATGGACTCATCCTGTGTGAGGATGCGCCAGAGCTCTCCACCGACCTGATCCTGGCAATGTCACAGCATTTTTGGGTGTTGGTGAAGAGATGCAGATGGGCTCATAATAATTAGGCTGCCTCAAAACTGATGCTGTTTGCCACTCCAGGACAGACTTCCTGAGGTCTCTATCACTGTGATTAAAGAACCTAAGTATGGGATGTTTTCTCTCAAGGAGAAAGGGAGAAGCTGCTTCTGTGTTGCTGGTTCAGAAAGTTTTTTGCTGTGTTTGTTACTAATTCCTTTAACTATGCTTCTTATCCAGCAGGATATGGCCATCAAGCTGGATCTCTAGGCCAGGCACAGGATGACCCAGGGAGGCAAATCTGAAACTGGACAGGGTTTATGAACAAGAGCTCAACTGCAGTGCAGGAAGGGCCAGGCCAGGAGCTCACCAGGACGGCAGAGATGTGCATGTTGATCCTCCTCATCCACACACACCCCCAAGCACCAGGCGTGGTAGGCGAATGCAAAGAGGTCCTCAGGCTTGGCAGGGCGGGCAATGGCTCGAGTCAGCCTCTTCAGCCACTCCTGGCACTGCTTGAAGGTGGAGAAATGGCACCTGCAAACCCAAAGGCAAATCACCCTTAGTGGGGACATTTACCCAGCCAGGACTGAGACAGGAAAAGGAACACGGCCCCAAGCCTTAGAACCCTGACCAAGGGCAGCTCAGTTCCAAAGGCATCACAGGGGGAGCCACCAGAGCTGGTCCCAGCCTGCAGCACCAGCAGCTGCACCACAGCAATAAACCAGATACCTGATCACTTTGGAGTCTTTGCAGATGATGTGAAGCTGGAACATATCCCGACACTCCACACTTTCCATCATCCTCAAAGGCACCTGCAAGGGAGGGACAGATGTAGGGCATGACACCACAGGCCAGAGCAGCCCCAGCAGCCGTGCCTGCAGGCTCCTCACGCTGCAGACAGTTCCACCAGTCACGAGCTGCTTCTGTGAACTACAATCCCACTCCCAGGGCTATGGAGCTCCATGAGTCAGCACAGAGCTCTTCCATGATTATTATTCTGATTTCTGTTCTCTCCCTTGGTGATCTCCCACTTGGGGCCAGTTCCTGACTCAACCACATCCAGTCAAGCACAGGTAACCGAGCCAAATAACAGCTGCAGTAAGGGACAGCAAATCAAGGTAGTAAGAGAAAGCCTCAAGCTCCCACTGTCTGACTCTGCATTGGTGAGATGTCTCATTAAAATTAGCCTGCAAGAGACCTCAACAGCCTTAAAACCATCAAAGTCATTGCTTGAATTTAAAGAAAACACCAAAGGAAAGACCTCATTACTATCCAAAGGAAAACCCCATCCTCACACTTAAATACAGTAACCAAACAGCAACAGCACACCCAGGCCTGGCATCCTCCAAGAGGCACCTTCCTGTGCCACAGCCCCCAGGAACGGGGTATTCCCACCCCTCCCTGCTCTGAAACCCTGGGAGAGGTGATGGTGCAGGCAGAGCCAGACTCACATTGATCACAGAGTCCTTGAATTTGATATGCAGGCGGTAGTTGGAGATGGCGATCACAGCGTCGTTGGCATGGCCCAGGTACTCCACCCCTTCACCCTGCAACACAGTGAATGGCACCTGCAAGGGAGACAGCACCAGTCAGGTCACACAGGCACCTTGTGCACTGAATTCCCAGAGCCACTCTTCCCCCTGCCTCCACAGTGCATCTCCCAAGTGCCCCCCATGCCCTGAGAGCACGACAGACAGCACGGGCACCGCTGCCCAGCCCCGCACACAGAGCCAGCAGCAGCTCCTGAAGGATCACCTGTGTGCCAGGCACACCTGGCAGCGAGGGGGGCCAGGGCACAGAGGGACAACTGCTCTTCAGAGATGGGAAACCAGCCCTGGCACAAGAGGCGTGGAGAGGGACATGACGGCAGGACAGCTCAGAGAGAAGAGGGCAGTGCTCTGCACAGCTCCTGAAAGAGGCCAGCTGCATGGGGAAGCACTGCAAGGGGCTGCCCAGGGAGGTGGTGGTGTCACCATCCCTGGAGGTGTCCAAGGAACAAATGGATGTGGCACTCAGTGCTCTGGGCAGGGTGACAATGTGGGGATCAGCCACAGGTTGGACATGATGGTCTTGGGGGTCTTTCCCAGCCTCAGTGATTCTGGGATTCTGTCCCAGGGCAGTGTCACACAGTGATCCTGCTGTGCCATTTAAACATGGGGTGCCCTCAGATGCCCTGTGAGACTCAGTAGTACCATCCAGGTAAACAAATGAACCAAAGCTGTACCCAGTTTCTGCTAACAAGGCTCTCAGGGATTCTGTGTATAGTTATTTATATGACTGAGGAAGCTTGTCCTGATTAAACTGCAAGAAAGCTTCATTAAAGTTACCTCCATAATCAAGTATCTGTTTTTCCCCATCAGTCTGGACACGTCATAGTTGTTTTTAAAACATGGGATCCTGGCAGACAGTCAAGTTTGACTTTTTTTATATTAAAAAAAAAAGAAGGCAGAACAGCCTAAAACTCACCAGGCCTCTTTGTCCTTAGCTAATCAGGTTCCTCCTGCTCCCTGAATGCCACCTACACCAGGTGATGTTGGTACCCAATTACGCCCAAAATGTCACGACAATTTATCATTTCAGCCAGAGCTGAAACCTGCCAGACAGGGCAGCTGATGACACAATCCACTACACTGTAACCAGTACAAGCCAGACCACCTTCTCTTTATTTTGAAGTTGTTTCTATGGCTTGGGTATAGAAACCTGAATTTCAAACTTCAAGTGACAAGTGTACTAACAACTTCTCCTTTCTTTGTACAAAAATAACCACCCTAGCCTGGCATCTGTCCGAACACTCTTGAAAAATATTAATTATTCGCCTAAGAGAATATCCTCTCTTTATTTCTGCAGTTGATTTCTGCAGGCTTGCCAGAGCTGTTTTTATCTGGCATGTGTCTCTCCTGCTAACGTGGCTCTTTCACACAGCAACAGAAGGAGACAGAACAGGAAGGGGCTGGTAAGGGAGGGAAATCCTGGAATAAACCAGAAGGTGCCCCAATACAGATTGTTATCAACTGATGGCATCCCTCTAGAGCCACAGGATCCTGGAATGGTTTGGGCTGGGAGTGACATCCCAACCCAAGCTCATCCAGTTCCAAGTCCTGCCATGGGCAGGGACACCTTCCACTGGGCCAGGTGCCAAGTCCCATCCAAGCTGGTCTAGAACACTCTGCTTTACAATAAATTAACAATTTACTGAAGGCAAATTACTCTTGGGAGGGTAGAACTTTACTTCTCCAAACAGCAAACTAAGGCAGAGTGTGCTCTTCTCCAGAAGTCTCAGCTCAGAGTCGCCTCAGCAGCTTCACCCCCAAAGCCCTGCAGGCCTGACCCTGCACAACCCCCCAGCCTGCAGCTGTTCCTTCAAGCCAACAGCTCTCAGTCCTTTTCCCCAGCATTGTTTGCCAAGGCAGTGACAGTCTCAGAACAAACTCAAAGCACTGCAGCAGCAAGAACAAGGTGAGCCTGGCTCCAGCCCCAGGACGGTGAGCAGAGGATGTTAAAGGAAGCACCAATTCCCAGGAGGGAATGCTGCCCTTGCTGCACAGCAGCAACAGCACCCAGGGCTCTTCCCAGGGCTCTCTGCAGCAGGAGGCTGGCACCGTATGGAGGTTCCTTCTTCCAGCCACCATGCAGCAGGAAAACGCCAGGGGCAAGCTGCTCGAGGGGAGAGCAGGCAGTGCAGCTGCACAGAGCACAGCTCCCTGTTCCAGAATCTCCCTGGATGCACGCTGCAGGGCAAGGGCAGGCAGCAGCACCTCCCCCAGGGAATGCCAGGGCTGGCTGTGCACTGCAGCAGCTCCAGCTGCATCCTGCCAGGGCTGGGCAGCCAGGGCCAGGGCCAGGGCCAGGGAACAGCCGGCCTGGCCCCCACGCACAGGGAGCTGCTGCCCCGAGTGTGCCCCCAGCCCGGGGCCTCCAGGACGTGCTGGGCTGCAGAGCTGCTCTGCAGGGCCCAGCCTGCCACATCCCAGAGCTGTTTGGGTGTTTTTACTTCCTTACCTGCAGTGACTCCTCCTCCTTTATGAGCTCCTTCGGGGGGAACAAGTCCTTGGCCTGGATGTACTCCAAACTGGGAGGGCCTTCCTCACCCTGCATTGCAAACAGAGCACACAGTGAGACAGCCTTGGCCAGAGCACGCTGTGAAAGCCAAAAATTGAAGCTGCTGGATACTCTTGGCAGCCCAGGAGCTTGGGGGTACCTGTGCATGGAAATGCCTGTTCTTCCTCCAGGCCCCAGCAGTTCAGAGTGCCCACAGCACAGTGAAATGCTGAAGCCTCCAAGTGCCACCTCTTCCAGCTGAGTGGCGTTTGGAAAGCCAAGCAGATACACCTTGGCCACGGGGGACTGATGTGACAGTAACTTGTCACATCAGCTGTTCCCGTTACGTGGCACCAGAGCAGACACACCATGACACAGAGGGTGTCCATCCACAGGCCAGTGTCAGCCTACTCTTCCTCCTCTTAAGGACTGCTTTGCTTTAGGAGTTTTCTTTTCACTCTCACACCAAAGAAGTCTGGGAAGAGCCTGAATCTTCTGCAGGAGAAGATACAACTGTGAACAACCTAAAATCCTATAACAGCTGCACCCCAGTACACATAATTCACTACAAGCACTACTGATTGGTGCCAGCACCAAGGCCAGGGCAGGTGGATATGTCCAGCCTGTTCGGATGGACACCCAAAAAAACCCACAGAGGCTTCAGGATGGTCACACAGAACCTGCACATCCCATCCTTGACAAGTGGAGAGTATGTCTCAGTTTGGAACACGAGAATCTCCATGCACTGATACAATCAGAGTATATTGAGCTGGAAAGAATAAGGATCATCAATTCCCACTCCTGGCCCTGCACAGGACACCCCAAATCCCACCACGTGTCTCAGAGCATTGTCCCAATGCTCCTTGAGCTCTGGTGTGAACTATTGGTAACAATTTTCACCAGCCCTCACCCAGGCCCTGTCACATCAATGAACTGCTGCCAAAGGAGTGGCACCCAGACATTCAGCGGCAGATGCTCATTGCTGGGAGTCCAGGATGCTGCTAATTCCACATGTATTTGGTGTGGGAAGGTTTTCTTCAGAAGGCTGCTTGCTCTCTAGCTCTAGGCTCTACTATTTACCAGGAAACAATGTGTTCTGTAAGCACTGAGTAATATTTTAAAATGAATAATAAAAAATCTTTCTGGGTATGTCACCCAAGCCAGAATCCCAATTTCAACCTGAAAAAAGGAGATCCCAATCCTTCTGGCTCAGGAATATTTCAAATTATGCTGAATTCTCTTGTGTTTCTGACAGGGCCTGAAACCTCAGTGCCTGCAAGAAGAGCCTGGCCTGAGGCGCTCCCTGGACCTCAGACAGGGGCAGCCAGACCCCTCCCACGTCACATCCAAGGAACCTGCACACATGTAACATGCTGTTAGAGCCTTCACAAAACTCAACATGAGGGAAAGGCGCTGGTCCTGTCACTACGCTCTGAGGAACACAGGGCACAGCACCAGCTCCAGCAGCAGCCAATGCTCACTGGAGACCACGGGGGGCCCGGGGCCCTCCTGCCAGTGGCTCCCTCCAAGGCTGAGGCACCAGCTCAGGGGAGCACAAAGGGAAGGTGTATGCCCGTGTGCCGGTGCAGCAGCCGGGAAGCAGAGATCCTCTCGCATCCTCACTTTGCAGTTCGCAGAGAAATCCCAGGGAGCAGCAGGAACTGGAACAGGGCGGCCCGAGCTCTCCCCCCGCCTGGGTGTCCTTGAGTCCCTCCTCGCCTGCAGCACAGGGCAGGCGGAGGCCGAGAATCCCCTCCCGCCACAGCCCCATCCCCGGCACCGGCAGGGCGGGGGGCAGCGCCCTGCGCTCTTCACAAGCCCTCGGAGCCCATCAGGCCAGGAGTGCCCTGAGGGGTGGAGGGTGGGTCTGCAGGAAGGGTCAGCGCAGGGAACCCCCCCTCGCTGAAGGTATTAAAGGTGCCGAGTGCAGGACCCCTCAGCTCAGCACCGCACCGAGTGCAGGAGCCCTCAGCTCAGCTCAGCACCGCACCGGAGGGGTCCCGCACAGCCGCGGCCAGGGAGGGGGCGCGGAGCTCCCGGGGCTCGGCCGCTCTCGCACGGTAATTCCCCAGCTCCAGGCAGGGCGCGGAGCCTGAGGGGCCCAGCAGAGCGGCCAGGGCCTGCCGGGGCTCAGCCCGCGGCGCCGGGCACGGCTGTGCCCTTGGGCCCGGCCAGGGCAGCGGGGACGGCCCACGGCGTCCTCCGGCGGCATGTGGGAGCAGGGGAAGGGGATCCCCCTTCCCCCCAGGCAGATGCAGAGGATGCCTCCACCGGCATGTGAGCTGGAGAGCGCAGCTGGCTTATGGCCCCCTTCCATGGAGGAGAGAAGGGGAATAAAAAGCAGCACTTACAAAGCAGTTGAGCATGGAGCAGGAGACGCGGCCTGGCAGACTCATGTTCATTTTCCGAGACGGCAGCAGGGCCAGGCAAGCACAAGCAGCATCTCCTCCCTCCGGCTGCGAGCTGCGGCCCCGGCACTGCGGCAGCGTCCCCGCTTCGCCGGGAAGGGCAGGAGCATCCCGGCCGCCGGCGGCCCGAGCAGGTGCCGGTGCCGCCGCCGACAATGGAGGGAGGGCGGGCGGAGGACGGGCAGACTCCACCTCCCTCCCAGGGCCGCCGAGCGCGGCTCTGCCATCTGAGCGTCTCCGTGACGGGCGAGACAGAAAATGGAGCGGGCGGCGGGATCGCGGGCGCTGCCCGTTCCACGGCGGGAATTCCCGGCCCATGGCGCTGCTCCCGCCGGCGCCTGCCTCGTGCCGCACGGATGGCGGCACCGGGAGGGCCGGGAACAATAGCGGGAGGGCTGCTTCGTGCCCCGGCACCGCGCCCTCTGCCCCAAGCCCTCCACCCGGGCATGCCGGCACGGAGCCTTCTGCCCCGAGCCCGCTGACCCCACACCAACGCCTCCACAGCAGCACTGAGGCCTCTGCTCCGAGCCCTCTGCCCCAGCCCTGCGCCCTCTGCTCCGAGCCCTCGGCCCCACCCCTGTGCCCTCTGCCCTGAGCCCTTCAGCCCTGTGCCGACCCCTCCACCCCAGCATCAAGCCCTTGGCCCCAAGGCCTCGGCACCAGCACTGACCCCTCTGCCCGCAGCCCTGCACTCCAATGCCAAGCCCTCAGCCCCGGCCCTGCTCCCAGAAGCTCAGCCAGGATGTGCCCCTGCACCCCTGAGCCTGCTCTCCTCCAGCAGCCCTCCGTGCCTGAAGCGGGAGATGAGGATAAAGGGGCTGCCTGCTGCATCTCACCACTCAACGCTCCCAAGACTGTAAGTCCTCTGTTCCAGGAGCTTCATGTGCACAGAGACTAGTCAGATGTGCCTAGCTCCCACCAGCACCTGTGTGCTGGAGCCTGTGCTCTGGAGTGGACAAGGCTCCTCTTGCTGACCACTTGGACACTTAGCTCCCATGTGAAGTTTCCCCAGCTCCCGTCAGAAATGCTCACAGACACAGGGTAAGGCCACGGGCATAGGAAATGCTGTGGTTGAGCACCCACCTCCCCACACCAGCCCCCCTCCCTACGAGCTCACTTTCACTACCTGCCGTTCATCAAGCCCAGAAGCAAACAGCTCCCAGGTTCCAGTCCATCTCAGGAACCACAGAAGCAGCTTCTTGGGCAAACCCATATTCATTTCTACCATCAGCTGCTGCTCTGCCCCCACCACTGAGCCAGAGGGAGAATCTCTGTTAAAACACAAAATTAAAACCTGATCCTTCATCAGTCCTCAAAGGCCCCACTATCTGGCTCAAATCACATCAACTTTTTGCTCCCAAAACACAAATCCAAACAGAGCACAGCCTGTAGCCACTGAGCTCCTCTTAGATGTGTTTGCCCCACAGACACCACAGACAGCTCTCCCCAGCAATACCAATGGGATCTCAGAGAGCTTTTCTCAACTCAGATAAAAGACTTCAGCATTTCTCTGCAAAATTGTTCAAGATTAGATTACTCAGAGCTGCCTTGGCTAAAGGGACAGCTTTGTGACACCCAGACGTGCTGCCCACTGTCCCTTGCAGAGCAAAATTCAGTTCCATGAACTCCCTTGCTGACAAAACAATCCCACAGACTCACATGGTTACACTAGTTTCACTACTTAGGATTAAAGACTTAGAGGAACACACAGCCACAGCTGCAGATAAGCCATGAAATCCCATCTCACCCTTGTGTTGCCCCACTCCACCATTTACACGGAGCACAGAGGGTGGGTGGTAGGCATTGCTCATCCTCGGGCATCTGAACCAGCCAGCACTCACAAACCAGAACACAAGAACAGAGGGTTATGGACACAAACAGAGGATTACACATAAGGACAGAAGGTTATGGATGAGGTTACAGATTTGTCTTGGCCAAAAGTGAGTGGCAGGCGAGGTGCCCTGCTCCCTGCAGGTGACCTTTGCCTGGTCACTGGAGGGAATGCTGAGAGAAGACAGAGCAGCTAAAGCTGAAGGAACCGTTTATACTAGAGAGAAAGTGTGGCTAGAAACACTGTAAAGCCAATATTTATTGGGGTTTTGACATATATCAGGGGAAAAGCAACGCAGCACATTCGGGGAACAGCTGAAGTCTGGGAGTCTCTTGGGCAGAGCGTGAGCACACACAGCACAAGACCAGTCTGTAACACACAAAATCACTGACAAGGTAGGTAAGAGGTTTGCTCCAACCAACAGTAAGATTTTTAGGGGTAAGGCTCAGTTCAGGGCCTGGCAGAGGAATTGTTTGCATTGTAACCTCCCTAAGCTGCAGCTGTGCAGAGTTAAAGGGCTTCTCGTCAGATCAGTACTCTGAATTTCCAACCAAAGCTGACCTGAACATCCACAAATAGAACTTCTGCTTTCACTGAAACATTTCTGCACTTTTAGTATCAGAAAAAGACTCACACACGACTTAGAAACTTCTGCCCAAGCACTGAGCCTGCTGCAGAGCAGAAACTTTGTTCTGAAGTTCAGTGGCTTCACAGACTTTCAAGAGGAACTTGATTCAGACTCTGCTTTCACTTCCTTCAAGAGTTCCCAAAGTACCTGCCCTCCTTTCCCTCCAGTGACCCAGGCAAAGGCAGGAGTGGTGCTGGGCAGCCCAGCACAGTGCTCCAGACTCCTTAGCTGGCTTAGCCAGAGGGAATTCCTAAATGCCACCCCAGCTGGGCTCTCTTCTCCACTGCCACAGAGGAAGAGAAAGTTATTTCACAGAACTGGGCTCCTCTGAGTGTTCTCAGTGTGTGTGTGTTCATGTAGGCAGAGAGAGAAATCTCCTTCATCATCTCCCAACCACCCTTACAAGTGTTTCTCAGTTCTGAGGAAGAGGAGCTGAATATTATGTGGGCAGCATGTTCTTAAGGGCAGCTGGAAGTGATTTGCCCCTTTTCTCTCCCATAGCAATGCCCACTGTTCCTGTGCTGCTCCTCCCACCCCTCCAGACATCCCTGGGTCCACGCTGCAGGTAAACAGCTTGCAGCCTTCTCCTGAAGGTCCCAAAAGGGATTCAGAGGCTTGGAGATGATACAGTGCTTGGCAAAGATAGGACTGGCACTCAAGGGGCCATCCTGCAGCCTCCAAAGGAGAGGATATTCCTCATGGAGACACACCTACATGCACAGGGTTCACAGGGAACATCTGCTCCCACTTGCCCAAGGAATCTGCATTGGAGCATGGGATAGGCATCAGGATGCTGAAATCTCTCTTGTGGTCTGGAGCCAGTCAGCATCCTGAAATGAATCATTTTGCCAGTGGCTGCTCCAGCTTTCTGCAAGAAAGTGGGGGGCAGGGAGTAGCTAATTCCCACCCGGCCAGGTCCCTTCTAACCCAAACCATTCCATGATTTTAAGAGAAAAACTGGTCCCATTCACTGCAGGGAGCTGCCAGCACACCTGACTCAGCCTTCCACAGACATGTACACCCTTCCCAGCCCTGGCGTAGCTTTATCCTCTATTTCTTTTTGGCACCACAAATAAAATTGCTCTCTTCTTAGAAGGCACCACACCCACCACTTCTATAGATTAAAGGTGGGTTCTTCTCACCCCAGCACAGGCCATCATCCTGCAGATGGAGGGGAGGGAAGGCAAGGGCTGGCAGGAATGTGCATGCACAGCCCTGTCCCTGGTAGCACATCCACTGCACAGACTGCCCTGATCTGCCTCCAGCTGGAGAAAACCGACAGAAAAATTGGCAGGAGGAGGAGACTGCCCTGGAAAGGGAATTCCAGGACATGAGAAGTCAGCGGGAGCCAGGGTAGCTCTGTCTGACAGCCAGGGGCACCAGCAGCACAGGGGCCATCAGCATACTCTACTTTAGATCCTTCCAGGTCTGAATATTTATTTTCAGTGAAGATCAAACTAGGAACTGGTTATCTAGATCTGTTTTTCCAGGCAAGATGGGGACTGGAGAGACTTGCATCATTTATCTTATTCTAAAAGTTAAAATTTATTCTCTTTCTGCCTGGCAGATGCCTACATTGGGTGAGATGAGCTGCCCTCAGACATGTATTTCTCTCTCTCCATAAGCTGATGCTGAGACTGATGAGCTGTGGCCAAAGGCACTTCTTGTTCTGCCTCCCCTGCTTCTGTCGCACAAAGGGCATCTTTGTTTCAGGTCCCCTTACATAAATAGTTAATTTCCTCAAAGGCTAGGGAGGTTTGTGGGTGAACTGAAAGGCTGCTGAGCCAGAGGTGTAAACAAACCCTTAAACCTGTGCAAAGAGAAGTTACTGTTTTATACCCCATAAATCAGGACTAGGATGGTGGGTGTCATCTTTTAATCTGGATAGGATGATAGAATAATTTATAGACCTGTAATACTGCATTTGGCATTCAGAAAGGTGCCCAGAGGTGAGCATGGAATTGAATATGCAGCAAGAAACCTTTGAGGAGAGGGACAAAAGGGCACAAGCCATGGGCTGTCAACTCCATGCAGCAGCACGAGGGGATGAGGGGTGGCTGCCAACGCCCCCCTCGGGTGAGTCATGGGCCCTCCACAGGGTAAGAACCAGACACACACAGTGCCAGTGCCCCAGCAGCCAGGAGAGGGAATGCTGCTCTGGGAGCATCCCAGCAGCCAGGAGAGGGAATGCTGCTCTGGGAGCTGGGCACTGAGTGCCAGCACAGCACCTGCACCAACCCACCTGCCAGATTCCTTTTCAGTAATGGATTAAGGTACTAAGTGCTTGTTGGGGCTCCATTAGCCAGAGATCAGGATTAAACCTGATCTCTGTCTTCAAGGTCATCCCCATCAGCAGCTGGTTTTGGGGAAAAGTGGGAAGAGTTATGCAATCCAAGCTGTTAACACTAGACCACGAATGTGGAGCAGCAGAAAGGGAAGAACAGGTGGTGAGGCACATCTGGGGTGCTGCTGAGTAAGGGCAAAGCTTCTGGGCCTGCCCTTGCTAACCACAGGACCCTGGTGCTGTGGCCCTCAGCCTGCCCTGAGCACAGGGAATTAAGGCAGCACTCAGTGTGGACTGACTGAGGAGCCACAGCCCCCTGGAGAGGTCACAGAGGGACTCCAAGGAGGCTCTCAGGAGTTTCCATCAGCTCTCTGCCTTCAGCTGCTGGCAGAAGCTCAGGTAAGGGGCTGAAGGTAAGTGCTTATTTCTACAGCTTGCAATTACAAGTCGCTTTCTCTCCCTTGCCATGGGAGACAAAAAGCCCATGGTCTCTTCCCAAAACAGTGGGTGAAATGGGAGGGGCTTTTGGTGGTTGGTTTATTTTTTCCAAAATGAAAAAATAATTTTCAAAAAATCACAGGGGCATTTTAATGAAATATTTAAAAAAACAAAACCAACCTTCTCAGAAGATCCTTTGAAACTGTAAAGTTATCTTAGGGTACTGATAAGGTGTCATGGTTTGAGACATTGACAGGAAGTAGGTTTTGTTTTTGGATATGCTGTGGCCACCAACAGGTGTTCAGATTTTAATAAGGTTTTAATTTTCCTTGTGGTTTTTTTTTTCTTTTCTTGTAATTTAGTTAATAAAGTTTTCTTTATTTCTAAGTAGGAGCCTGCTTTGCTTATTCCTGGTCACATCTCACAGCAGACACCAGGGAGAAGGTATTCTCATGGGGGCACTGGCATTGTGCCAGGGTCAAACCATGACACAAACCATGACATAAGGAAACCCTCTCATGCAGAAGAAATCAAACAATGATTACACCTAAGGGTGGGCAGGGCCAGGTCAGGGTAAGGTGTGTCCAGACACAAGAAAGGAGTTCAGGGAAAAGCAAAACTTTCATGTTTTAGTAAATCCAAAATTCCAGTCTCTGCACTCAAAAAACCAAACAAAAAAACCCAACAAAAAACCAACAAGAAAAACAACAAAAATCCAATCGAGCAAATCAAACCCAACCCCTGTCCCCAGAAAACTCCAAACCCCAAAAAAACCCCAAAAAACCACAGGTCAAGGGAGGGGTGATGAGAACTAAAGATGGCTTTGCTACAATGAATTTAAAAGGCTCTTCAGATGTCTATGGGGAATGTGTGGAGATCTGCAAAAGGGGAGGAGATGCTCACAGGCAGCACAACACTTTATTGTTATTCCCAATACAAAACCAGTCAAAACAACACGGGGCTGGTTCCAAAACAAAGCAAGAGGTGCTCGGCAGCACAACTCTGACACAGCTGAAAATATTCACCTGGTTTTTAAAAGCCTGATGATTTCATGGAAGGAAAACCTACCAAGGGCTCATAAAACATCAATAAATAGTTTCTGCATTACCAAGTCCCTGAGCTGCAGGTCCTGCCAGGTGAGGGCACACAGCTGAGTCACAAACCCCTGCAGCATTCACTGGGCCCTGTCACTCAGGTGTCTGACCAGCCTTGCCCCTCAGGGCACTCGGTCTGGCCTCTCCGTGTTTCCTGGGGAGATTTCTGATGCATTTTCCATGTGTTTATTCCCCTTTTTTCATTCATATCTGGTTACACCTGCATCCCTCTCACCTCACATTGGGTTTCAGGTCTCCAAGGTGACACCAGGGCAGCTCCAAGCTGAAGTGTGAGGCCTTTCTCAGGTTCTGACAGATGAGGACTTTCACCTCCCCAGCCCAGACGAAGTTCCTCACCCTGCAGTGTGGGGATCAGCTCTCCCAGCAGAAGCACAGGAGATCTTGAGGCAGCACCAGGGAGCATGAGCACAGGGGCTGCAGCAAAAATGCTGAGTGTGTAGCTACTAGAGCTGAGAGCTTAACTCAGGCAGAGAGCACGTTTCCTTTCCTATTCCAGTTGTTAACAAAATACATCGCGGACAATCCCTCAGGACACGTCACCATTTCCTCAAGCACTCTGCCAGATTTTTATCTATTTTTTTTTTCTAATGTGTTTAACCTAAATTTTCATGTCCTCAGTGTGAATTTCCAGCCCTTTGTCTGTCTCTGCAGTTCTCCTCAGCACCCCATATCAACACGAAGCTGGTGCTGGTCTGTGTCACTGCAGCAAGTCCAGGCTCTGCCCACCCACAGCCCACAAGCAGATCACCCCTCTTCAAACCACCCTCCTCAGGACACTCCCAGCACATCTTTCAGCATTCCCAGTCTCCAGCTTTTTCCTCCCAGCAGATCCCTTGTATTTTGGGTTATTTCTTGCTGGTGGTATTAGAGGCCCTTTATCCAAGTTTATCAGCAATCTGGCTGCTTTGGCTGTGGTTCAGATTCTTTGCTACCACATTTTTCTGTGACTAATTCTTGTGAAATTTCTGCTTCTTTGGTGGCACCAGAGCTGTTATTAACATGGTGTGAAATCCTTCACTGAGAGGCGACAGAGGAACACAATGAGAAACCCCAGCAGTAAGTTTTAAAGGAAAAATAAATCAGTAAGCCACAAAAACTGGATGACTATGTCAGTAGTACAGGGAGACAGAAGGGGGTTTCAGTCTTACTTTTTTTCCCCAGTATATTCCAATAAGAGATTTAGGAATAAATTTTTCCTGTTAACAGCATCTTGATGACAGTGATAAATCCCCTCTATTATATTATTGTATATAATACACGATACTGTTGCACTCATCTTGCCCATTCTTGTATTTCTTCTCCTACATTTAGCAGCAGTACAAGATTTGGACACACAAAGAACAAGGCCACCCAGAGAGGACAGAGGCAGACCAGATCCATGAAATCATTAAGGCTGGAAAAGCTCTCTAAGATCAGTGAGTCCAACCATCCCCAAAGCACTGCCAAGGCCACCAGTGCCCCATGTCCTCAAGTGCCACATGCACAGGGCTGTTAAACCCCTCCAGTCAGAGACACTGACACTGCCCTGGGCAGCTGTGCCAGGGCTGGACAACCCTTCCAGTGAGAAATTTCCCCCAAATTCCCCCCTGAGCTGCCCTGGCCCAGCCTGAGGCCGTTCCCTCTGCTCCTGTCCCTGTTCCCTGGAGCACAGCCCGACCCCCCGGCTGTGCCCTCCTGGCAGGAGCTGTGCAGAGCCACAAGGGCCCCCTGAGCCTCCTTTGCTCCAGGCTGAGCCCCTGCCCAGCTCCCTCAGCTGCTCCTGGGGCTCCAGGCCCTTCCCACTCCTCAATGTCCATCCTGTAGAGATGAAATAGGACATGGACTCACCATCCTCAGACACCGTCCAAACCCTCCTGGTTCAATCACAGCTCAGTCTCTTCTTGTTCTTCCACAGCAACAGCCTCACCTGCACCAAAGAGGAGACAACCCAGAGCAGAAGTTTAGCTTACACGAATTTAGTTAAGAAATTTAATTTACAGGAATGGTACTTCAGTGTGAACACAGAGGGGAAAAAAAATCAAGCCCCCCGAGGCCAGTGCCCAGTCTCTCCCTATCCCTGCCAACCTCTGCTTTGTGCCCTTTCCAGGAGCTGCTGGAAACCAGATTCAGCATCAGGGGGAGCCACCAAATCCTTTTGGTCACTCACTCACACAGCACCCAGGACTTGTCACATAAGCCTACAAGAGCCTGTGCCCCCCAAGCACAAAGCCCCCACTTTGGGGGAAACACAGGAGGGAGCTGAAGGAAGACAGGCTTGGTCATTGTGGTTCAAGGACCTGGGGAAGATCCTTCACAGGGAACTTGAGTGTTTGGAGAAGATCACTGTGGTCCTGGGAGGAAAACACCTCTAAAACCCATTGGGTCCTGCCTGGGAGGTGGGGCAGGATGCAAGCACCCCAAGTACCAGGAAAAACCAGCAAGTCCTTCTGCCAGCTTTGCCCTGCTTGAGGGAGGTCACAGGGGGCCATCTGTAGGAAGAGGAAAGCCAAGCAGCAAGACTTGAACAAGGTCCTGCTCCAAGATCTTTTCCAACAGTTCCCACAAGTGATCCTGGGAACTCCATGGAGGAAGAGACCCTTCCTCAAAGCTTTCAGGTGTCTCCAAGATCAGTTGGAGACTGATCCAACATCTCTCTCATCTGCCCACATTTTGCCTCTGTTTTGCTCTTCAGCCCCCCAGAGGGGATGGAATTATCTACAATAAAACGCTGGGACCAGGGATGGGCTGAGCCCTGGGTACTCCTGTGCCTGAGCAGCCTCCCACTGCCCCCATCCCTGGCAGTGCCCAAGGCCAGGCTGGATGGGGCTTGGAGCAACCTGGGATAGTGGAAGGTGTCCCTGCCCATGGCAGGGGGTGGGATGGGCTTTAGGCCCCTTCCCACCCAAACCATTCTGGGATTCTGTGAAACAGCACAGAAATCTGCATGTGTGTGTCCCAATGTTTTTAAATACAACATTTTAAACAGGATCTTCAGTATTTCAGTGTGGGTTAAGGATGGCTCAGAGCTCACCAACCCAACCTGACTTCTGCCAGTTCCCTGTAGCACGTCAGAACTCCTGGAATGCTCAAAGTCTTCCATAAATTTTGCCACCATTAATTTTAACCTTTCTCCTCCTCAGGTGAAATACAAATGCCAAGAAATGTGCAATTGGAGATTATCTAAACATCTCACACAACACATCCCAGCTGGGAATCCCCCTCCTTCCACCACTCAGGAATTGTGTTGGCTACAGAAGAGCCCTGAATACCTGCCCAAGGCTTTCCTTTGCTCAGGGATTTCCTTCCCAGCCCATAATTCAGTCAGGTTTGACGGGTGTCAAACACACATCAGAAGGCCAAGCTGAATGCCAGCATGGAGGAGTCATTGCTGAGATGTGATTCCCACAGTGAGGCAGCTGCTCCCACCCTGCAGTGCCAGGCTGGAATTGTTATCCTTGGCCTTTCAGATCATCTCTCACATCCCACCATGCGCTTGACAGGAAAGGACAGCAGAAAGGCATGGCAGGTCAGAAGGGACTCCAGTCTTGTGCAATAGATCTCTGCATTTGATTCTTATCTTTCTGGGGCCATGGAGCTGCTCCAGGACTGGAGCCAGGCAGGGAGAGCTCAGAACCCCTTGCAGAGCCTGAGGAGGCTCCAGGAGAGCTGAACAAGGCATGGAGGGACAGGACACAGGGAATGGTTTCCCACTGCCAGGATGGGATGTTGGGAATCAGGAATTGTTCCCTGTGAGGGTGGGCAGGCCCTGGCACAGGGTGCCCAGAGCAGCTGTGGCTGCCCCTGGATCCCTGGCAGTGCCCAAGGCCAGGTTGGATGTTGGGAGCAGCCTGGGACAGTGGGAGGTGTCCCTGCCATGGCAGGGGGTAGAACAAGATGGTAAGCAAGGTCCCTTCCAACCCAAACCATTCTGTCACATTACCTTACATTTAAAAGCAGATCACCAAGTTCCAGGAAACAATGAAACTGTGATTCCCACACATTGGGAATCAAATTTCCTATGAAAACAGAAAAAACCAAGCAGTGCACTATCACCCTTCAAACCCAGATCAGTCTGGCTCTTTAGAACTATAAAGGCTTTTTTCCCACTACTTAGCAAATAATCTCACATATCAGACTTGACAGAGGAAAGAGCCTCCAGCAGGAGGTACCAGGAGAGTCACTGCCAGCCAGTGACTTGCAAGTGAAGTGAGAAGCACAATCAGTTTGTAGGTAAGAAAGAAAGAAAAATGTTAAATATGCTTTTTTTCACTACATCTGAAGATACTTGAATTATTGCCAACACTGAACAACAGGAGTACTGTTCCTGCAGTGTGCTTTGGACCAATGCATGCAATCATTGCTAATGGCCAGGGCAGTTTCTCAGCTCCTTCCTCGTACAAGTGAGTAATGACCAGAAACTGAAACTGAGGCTGGTCACGACTGAGGAGGCTCCTCCTCACTGCCATCCCCCAGCTCTCTGGACAGCCAGCTGCCCAAGAGGAAGGCAATCCATGGCAGCAGGACTCCTGGCCCCATGAGCTCAGCCTGCTGGAATGCTGCTGCTCCTGTGTCCCCAGGGCCTTCCTCCTCCTTGGGAGCAGGGGCAGAGCTGAAGGGGTTCCTGAGGATTAATGATGCGAGCAAAAGCCAGGAGATAGCACAAAAATCCAAGTGCTGCTGGAACCTCTGGGGAGCCTCTAGCCTTCAACCCGAATGACACCCAGCCCAGGCCACCAGGCAGTCTTGCTCCAGCACTTGTGCAGTTCCAGGTGCTCCTGTGCTGGATCTCAAAGGCATCCCTCTGTTTCAGGGCTGGCCATGGCCATCTTCCTTTCACAGGCTGCTGTGTCCCACTGGCTGCTGGCTCTGCGCCTGTGGCCTCTAGCCAGGGTCTCCAGCCCTTGGGAGAGAGGTGCTAGCTCTGCACCCAGCAATGGTGTCCAACACCTCTCTGGGCTGCACTCACCAACCTCTCCTGTGGAAGTCAGGTTTGGCACCTGCTCAAGGAGCTGCCTCGCATGCAAGAGGCTGGATTACCCTAAAATCCAGGATAGAAGCTCTCCTTAAAATCCTGGTGATGGGATGGGCTGGGGATGGCCACCTGCTATGCCAAGGTGGAGGCTGATGCTACAGAATTAAATGAAGAAGGGACCAGGGACAGAGAAAGCCAAGACAAAAAGGATGGCACTAAAAAGAAGATAAAAGAGAACAATGACCTTTCACACACAGATAGAATCACTTAATCACAAAATGCTTTTGGTTAACAGGGACCTTAAAGGTCATCTTGTTCCAGCTCCTGCCATGGGCAAGACCAGGCTGCTCCAAGCCCCATCCTGCCTGGCCTTGGACACTTCCAGGGATCCAGGGGCAGCCACAGCCTCTCTGGGCACCCTGTGCCAGGCCTGCTCACACTCACAGAGAAGAATTCCTTCCCAATACATCGAACCTAAATTTCCTCTTTCAGTTTGAGCCCATTCCTCCTTGTCCTGTCACTGGCACACCAATAGGTCATGTCGAGTTTTTTCATGTTGAGTCACCCCAAAGCCCAGAGGCTCAGGCTTTTCTGCTGCTGTGCAGTTACAGGCAGAGCATGGGGCCAGCAGCTGCCTGCCCTCCCCACAGCTCACCGGAGGGAGGCACTGGTGCTGCTGGTGGGGCTGGTAAGGTGATGCCACCTGACACAGCTGGGCTGCGGGAAGTAGAGAAAATAATTAATTTCTCTTGAGCATTTTTATAGCTTGTAACCTCCTCTGGAACTCTCAGTCTCGGAGACAAACCCTCAGATAACAAAGCCGTGTCAGAGTTGAGAACACTTGTAAACTCTTCATTTGCTCTGCTGCTCGCGTGACTCACACCACACTTCCTTATGCAACCACTCTGCTGCCTCCAGGGACCTTTGGCCCTCCTGCTGAGAAACAGAGAGGGAGGGACTGGAGCAGTGTGGAAACCTCTGGCCCCGTTCCCTGCAGGTGGAAGATGCTGCTGGAAGAACCTGGCCAGGACCACCAAGCTCTGCCTGCATCCTCCAGGATGCTCAGCCCTCATCCCAGGCCAGACTGTCACACACACACCAGGAAAGGACTGCTCCTTTCCAAACTGCAGCTCTGGCCTGCAGCACCCAGGTCCCCTCTCAGCTGCAGTCCAAGCCAGGATGTGACAGGAACTGGGAATTGCAGCAATCCCCACAAACAACTGGGCTGTCAAAACCCAGGAGAATCACTTCCTATCCCTCAGGTCTCACGGAGCTGCAACGAAAGCACAGTGCTGAGAATTTATAGGAACCTTTGGAAAAAGCTGAAAGTCCTGCCTCTAGCACAGTGGGATGAACAAGTGTGGGGAACACAGAATATTGAGGAACAGCTCCCTGCCATCACTGCCAGCACAGCACCAAGAGGGTCCTGTGGGGAGGAGGGAGGGACCCACAGGACACACATGGAGCTGTGGGAAGCTGGGAAAGGGAGCAAGAGCTGGCTAAGGCTTCCTGGTTGCAGGAGTGCCATGGGTGCCCCAGGCGAGCTGGGTGGCCCCTGGCAGCTCCTCACTCCCTGCTAGGAGACTCAATTTTAATTGCTCATAAAACTCCAGCCATTGTTTGCAGTTGGAGCAGAGCTCTGTGCACTCAGCATCTGCCCCAGGCAGAGATTTTTGCTTTAATTTCAGCTAAAATGGTAGAGTTGGTCCTGGTACACTTAAAGGGGAAGAACAAGTCCAATATTAAACAGGGGGCGTTAGAAGGGAAAAACCAGGAAACCTATTAGCCTTACTGTGATCCCAAGTGAAACAGAAACAGCCATCTCAAGCCTCCCACTAATTAGAGGCTAAAAATGTAATTGTCAGACCCCACAGTTACACGCAAAGCAGATCTTATGGGGTGGTCTTTGTTATTTTAAACAAAATCACAGCTAAGAAGGTTGTTTCTAATGATGGCCATGACCAGCTGCTCTTCAACAACAAAACTCTTACTGCTGAACAACTATTAAAAAGAAAAGATTGGGCTACCAGAGCCCCCCAATGTCACAGCACTACCAGATGATGGTGACAAGTTGCCAAAGTATTCAGATTGCTCTGCAGCATGGAGGGATTATAATATATGGTCTAACCAGGGGGAAGGGCTGAATTCCAGGATGAAGAATTACCCATGGATGAAGGGCTGCTGGAAGTCCAGATCAGCGGATCTCACAGGCATCCCCACATGAGCTGCTCAGCAGGAACTGGCAAAAAGCCCACTGCAAAAATATATAATAGCAGTGATGAGAGAGGGGACTGATGGGTGGCACTTCTGTCCCCAGCACTGCTGGGACCATGGCTACAACTGCAAGAGCTCAGCCAGCGCACTTGGAGCACGAAGAACAATGCCATATACTGATCCAAAGCAAAACCAACTCACCTACGCAGCTTAAAAACCCAATGATAATAAAATAAAAGAATTCTTCAATATACTGCAGTGTTTATGCTAAGTATTGGTCCTGCTGACAAGTACAGGTCTCAATCCAATTGCTGGTAGATGAAGTTTCAGAATGGAATCAATTCCATCAAGCTTATGGGAAAAGTTGTCCTTTTTATTGCTTGGAGTGTTTAAAACTCCATGAAATAGCTGGTTTAATCCAGGTCTGAATACACGAATCTCCACAGGCTCTGGGTAAGCAGAGCTGCCCATAGTGGCACACCCCAAGCACCCACCTGTTCCCAGGATCAGTGACTTGGGCTCACTGACTGACTCTCATGTTCAAAGTTATCCTACCTGGGAGATGTGGGGAGGACAAGAGGAATCACCCCAGGGGACAAGGCCACCTGCCATTACCCTGCATGGCCCATCCTGAGCTCCAGGGCATGACCTCAGGCCAACACAGAGCAAGGCAAGGCCACTGCCTCACTCAGCCCATGGCACACAACCACATCCCACCCACCTCACCCACAGCCACCAGGAGAAGGTCACAACTTGCAAACTCTTCCTGGTCGTCCAAGCCAGGAGTCAGGTCATGATTAAAATACCCTGAAAGCATTTTTCTTCCTATTTCAAACTAATCATGACTTCCTGAAGGCTACTGAGGCTTCAGTTGCATTCCAAGGGGGAACATCCAGGTTTCAAACATGGAATTGTTCCCAAGAGGTCAGGCCAGGACACATAAATCAGCTCTCTGCAGGACTGCAGGGTTCAGGGAAAGGTGCCATAGCCAGGAATGCTCCTGACTGCACAGCACCATCCTGCAGGAGAAAAGCCCTCAAAAACACCCACATGTGGCCAGTGCTGGGCTGCTCCTCATGCCCATGCCCAGGGCAAGCACACACAGCTGCACAGGGAGGATGCTGGAGGCTGGGCTCAGCCACAGAGGGACACAGGGAACACAGGGACAGATTATCCAGGCCTGTAGCTGACAGCCAGGCACACAGGGACAGAATATGCCTGTGCCAGCTGCAAAGCAGGGCAGGAGATGTGTGAGGATAAGGTTACACAGGGCAACAGGACAGAAACCAGAGCCCTGCTGGGACAGCAAATCCCCAAGGAAGAGCAGCAGAGCAAAGGAGAGAATGGGCAGAGCGAGTTCAGGATTTCAGGAGCACAACTGCCATGGAGTCAAATCTCCCAAATGGTGAAGGTGGGGAGAATAACATGGAGATTTAGCCAAGCTCAGGGTTCTGCAGCAGCAGTTCCAGCTGAGGAGATGAGGGACTTCACTTTGACTGGGCTGTGTCCAAGAGACTTATCATAGAAGTGGGGAAAAAAAATAGGCATAGGAGGTGAGCAGGAGCAAAGGTGAGCTTTGCTTTTAACAGGGGAGAAGCTACACAGCATGGAGAAGGATTCAGAGGCAGCTGAGAAACCGAGCAAGGGGGCAAGAAGAATAGTGCAACAGGGAGGAACAGACAGCACAAGGGCAGAGATCAGAGGACAAACCAGAGGAGAACTTGTGCCTGGTGCAGGGAAAAGAGCAGAGTGCCAGGAGGAATGCAGAGAGGCAGGACGGAATGCTGACACCATATTTTGTCCTTCCCCCTCTAAAGAAATAAGGTCCTCTGCAGTAAAAAAGAAGGGGAAAGAAGGTTGGAGAAATCAGAGAGGTGCCTGGAGCAGCCACAGACTTAATGCACAATAAAAGCAAAGTTCTGGTTTAGTGAAACCCAGAGCAGCTCTGCCAGGAGCTCTGAGCCTGCACAGCTGTAGGCAGGCCTGGACCCCAGAGCTGCCATGGATGCACCACTGCCAAAAGGGAGAATGAACAGGAGTCATTTTGGAAATGGAAACACATGAGGTAGCTGAAAATCACAGAGCTTGGGAAGAACAATGCAGACCCTGGGGCAGAGTTGCTGGTGGGAACAGCGGTCACTGAGCTGGGCAGGCACCACTGGAGCAGGAGCAGCACGGGGGTACAGGCAGTTTTGGCATTTGTGCTGCTGAACAGTGTAGGACTGAGAACTGCTGAGGATAGAAGAACAGTGGAAGCTTTGGAAGGAAAGATGCAGGAATGTAGAAGAGGGTGTGGAAAGAGCTGGAGGGGGAAACAGGCAAACAAGACTAGATCTTAGAGGAGGAAAACACCACTAAAATTTAAAAAATGCTGAACTCGATAGGCTGGGCCAGGGATACACCTGGAGCCAAGACCTGCCAGCCAACTCTGTGTCAGGCTCAGGGGACAGCTTAGCTGGGGGACACTGTCAAAGCAGTGTAATGACAACTTGTTTTGCAGAAGAGTGAAGGAACCGGGGAGGGGGAGATCCTTATGGTGCATCCAAGCTCCAGGACCATGTTCCCAGCAGCATTTTGTCTGCCCCATCTTTTCCTCTGCCACATCTTGCTCAGCCAGGATTCAGGAGAGATGGATACACACACGAGCCAGAAAACAGTTTATACCATGTGCAAGATGGAACAAAATTATCTTTAAGGTCCTTTTCAAACCTTGCATTATGTGAGTCTGTGAGATGGGGGTGCCCAGGCAGATTCTGACAGACCCCAGCTGCAGGGTCCAGCAGGGTCACCCAGATGCCATCAAGGTGTATGGGATAATGAGGGAAGAGAACAGAGCCCAGCACTCTGCCAGCAAACGAGCACTGCTATCCATCTCTGCAATGGTTTTAAGCATAATTAATTTCAGCAGCCTGCTTGCCAGCTGACTCTGCTGTTTGCATTAATGACAGTGAGATCGGAGTTTCAAGGGGACCGCAATGACGGTGAAGGAAGCAGAGGCAGGAGCAGGAGTTTCGCAGCTCATCTCCCCTCTCCTCCCGGGGCTGGGGCAGCCGGTGGCACCAGGTGGCAGCAGCACACCGGGCACGGTCCCCTGCCAGCTCCGCGTCGGGCTCGGAAGGAGCAGAGCCTGGCGGAGGCGCTGCCATCCCCGCACGGATCCCTTCCCTTCCCTTCCCATCCCAGCTGGCCCCAGGCACCGCACACAGGGACAGAGCCCTCGGCCTTTTCCACGGGGGCACTGGAGGAGCCGCGGACCGAGAGAGCGCTGCTGCCCCCGTGCCATGCCCACCCTACAGGCCTTCCATCCCAAGCTGCCAGAGAAGGAATTAAAAGCCAAGGCCCCAAGCTGAACTCCATAACCAAGGGACTGACAGAGACAGGAAGCACAGCTTTGGCAAACATTTTCAAAGTTCCCTGTAATTCCAGCCTGTTGTTCTCCAGCTTTGTTTGCTTTTCTTTAAAAAAGCAGTTGGGACATTTCAAGGCTTTATTCAAGTGCAAACAATTGCCTGGTCCCTACCCAAAGCAGTGCAGCCGGACCCATCGCAGCTGCCATCCAGGCCCCTGCTCCCGGCGTCCTGCGGCTCGGCAGGGAGGGAGGGATGGGCAGGCCGGGCCCCCCCTCACGCTGCCCTGGCCCTCCCTGCACACCGTGCTCTGGCTCCCCCTGCTACCGGCGTCCTGTGGCTCGGCAGGGAAGGATGTGCAGGCCCACACGCAGGGATGTGGCAGCCGGGGCTCCCCCTCACGCTGCCCTGGCCCTCCCTGCACTGACTCCCCCTGCTCCCGGCGTCCTGCGGCTCGGCAGGGAGGGATGTGCAGGCCGGGCTCCCCCTCACGCTAGCCTGGCCCTCCCTCCACACCGGGCACCGACTGCAGCTCAGCCTCAGCAAGGAAGCGGCAACAGCTTCAAGGAAACGGTGCCTGCACTGCCGAGGTCACATCCCAAGTCGCCAGGCCAGAGAAGTGCAGTCTAAACTGGTCTTTATGCAAACACTCCGTTCTCATTATGCACACGGACAATTCACCTTTAACTCCCATCAGCCTGGGGAGTCTCTAACAGCCACAGTTTTTTCTGAAAGGCAATCTTTGTGACTGCAGAAAAAACCTGAGATATGTGACCAAACACACCAAAAGGCTCTGAAATCCAAAGACAAAGTCCTGAAGCGTGCCACTTTCCCTCCCTACCCCACTACAGGTTTTCCCAGCCAAGCTCAGGGCTTTTCCAAGCACCCATGTCCAACACCCTGGCAATCAACATGTGGGTACTTTAAAATAATTTCAACCAAACAGCAGCAACACAATGTCAGCCCTGTTATTATTACAACAAATGTAACTATTATTATTTTATACATGTGCATAAACACACCCATGTGGCATTACTTTAGGAGTCCTAAGGTTTCTGAGGCAGGTTCCTGCAGCCAGAGGACAGGATGGATGGGGGGAACCAGGTAAAGGGCAGTCAGGACACCTCTGGCATTCAATGTGGTGCCTGCCTGCAAGGATCTGGAATCTCCCCTGGGACAGTCAATAGAAAGTGTCTGAAAGCAGAAAATCCTGCTTTTACTGCAGGTGATCACAATAACACTGCTGTGATTCACAGTCCTGTGACAGCCACACTCAGGTCCGGCTGAGGCTCCTCAGCTCTGGAAGCTCATGTTGCTGGCTGGAGGCAGACCCCAGGCCAGAGCTCCAGTGCCACCATTCACCACAGGCAAAATTTCTAGGAAAGCCTGTGTTCTCCAAGGGTAGTTTTCTTCCATAGCAATAAAATGAAGCATCTTTTAGTAACCCACATAAACACATATGTGAAAAAGCTGTGACCGAAACCATCAGCAGGTCTGAGAGGACAAGGAAGCATCAGGATTTATTCTCTTGACTCACCCAGACCAAGCCCAGTTTCCCCAGCAGCCTCCTCACAAGGGACTAGGAGGATCCTGTGCCAGGCCCTGCAGCACTTGACCCTTGAAACGTGGCTGGGAACACACAGCTCTGCCGAACACCCCTCCCCACTCCTGGGGGAAAGCCAGTTGCTCCCCAAAACTTGCAATAATTGTGCCATCACAGGAAGAACCTCTCAAACAGAGCAATGAACATCTGCTCAGGGCTTCTACCATCAAGCTACAGAAGACCACAAGAAGAGATGAAAACCCTTGAGAGTTATTAATAAGCTAAGAGCTCACTTTCAATTGCATGTCCAACCTGAGCATGGTCAGAGCTGTTTGCTCCCATGGAAACCCTGAGTTTGCAGGCACTGTCTCCTGGTGGTTTGTTATGTCTACAGCCTGAACATCCTCCTTCCCAAGGAACCCTCTCAGGGTTTTGTGTTGCCACAGCTGCTCTTCACAACCAGACAATGAGCTCAAACTCGGAAACTTGGCCTTCATGAAGCTTTTCTGGAGGTGGCATCCCTCCCAAAACCAAGCAAAACCTCACCTGGTGTTTAACAACTCCCCTTTCCCACCCCAAGCCCCCAAAGTTTAAGAAGGTTAAATCAGAGCCTTTGGTCTTCAATTTCCAAGTATCTGGAGCCTTTCAAAACTGGTGTGCACTTCAGCAATGTCAAATCCCATGGAGGTAGTGCCTTGCACACTGACCTGCTTTCATTAATAACCTCACCTCAAAGGATGTAGGCAGGTCAGCAAGTTCAGCTGAGCTTAAGTGCTCCCATCTCGTGCTCTCTCTAAGCACGAGCTTAACTGCTTCTAAAAACAGCCCTGGCCACGCCGGCTGCTCCACAGGCACTCACAGAAAGGGAAATCCCCAGCCAATTGATACAGGGGAAGAGAAGGCAATTTGATATATATAGCAAGTGCCCAGCTTATCTAGCAGCAAGAGCTGCTCAAATTCACACACGCTGTCCTGTCCCTTCCCTGCTTCCAGCAGCATGAGGATTGAAGGTGGCCACATGCTGAGCTCAGTACTGAGAGGACCAGAGGATTTAGTCTCATCTGCTGCAACTCACAGAGGGAACAGAGCCTCAGATTTCTTCCCCTTCATAATTGACTATAATAAAACTCATTAAGGATCAAATTCCTACCTCTACAAGGTTTAGGACAAGACTGCAATGCATCAGACTTTATCTAACCCAAAGACAAATCTCAGGAAGCACTGGGATTTTCATCATCTTTGCCCAAACACAGTTCCCTTCCTCCTGACAGTGCATCACTGACATGCACTGATGGAACCCCACAGTCACCAACCCCAGTGGCAGCTCTATCAGCAATTCCAGCTGAATCCAGGCTTTCCCCAGCACTGTGTTTGGACTCCAGCCCATGCTGCATCCTGGGCTCCAGCCCCACAGCTTCTGGAGAACAGGCAGAATGGAAAGCTGGGGCTGCAGCACTCAGTGAAACATCCCAGCTCCTATTGCTCCAGTATGAAGCCTTTGCTGTAGGGAGGAACAGGAGTGGCAGCACAGGGGCAGTGGGATCCTACCCACTGGGCTGCTGCTCCCCAGGGAATTCCAAGGAGGAACTGGCTGCTCATTCCAGCTTTGGTTTTGAGTGCTTTGTCATTAGTAAAACATGCTGAAAATGTGACTTCCTCTGCCATGAGGCCTATTGAACCTTTTCACAGAAGTCTAAGGAACTTCCTCTTGTATTTCAATAAAAGACAAGCTCACAGGAAGAACAGTTCCTCTCATGCTTCTGGGAATTCCTCTAGTAAAAACACCTATTGAAGAAGGAACAACACAGTGGAACAAAGAGAAAGGGAGGTGGGGGATTCACTTGTCCATAAGTCTGTAGTTTATTATAAAACAAAACTATTAATCCACTTCACAGCACAGAACCACTTTTACTTCCTCTTTTGCCTCATTTAGCAATGGCAACAAAAGCTTTCTGCAGAGTTTCCTAATGACCTAAATCTGCACAGAACCTCTGCATTCAAGAGCTTCACATTAAAAAATAATCTCAATTTGATCTCCTTGCTGAACAAAACCGGCTCTGTCTAGGATCATCTTAGCCAGATCCAAAGGTGCTTAGCTACCCACTTTGGTTTGGAAATGCAGACATGAGACAGCAGAGAGGGATCCATCTGCTCACTGGCATGCTGGGAAGAGTGGCACTCCCTGGAGAGCCCTGACAGATTAACTCTACAATTCCAGAAAGGGGAAAGAGCAAAGAACAGGGTAAGGAAGATATAACCTCGAGGCAGCCCAAGGAAGTGCAAAGGACAGCAGGGAGGGATATGAGTCTCTCACTGGCACATCCAGCCCTGGCATCCACTTCCCATGGATCTGCCTCCAGCCTGTGCTGGCTGCCTGCCGTTACCGTGGCATTCCCTCTGGCAGCTGCCTGCAATATGGCTCCAGGCTGCCCTGTAACAAGCACAGTACCTTGGATGCTGGGAGCCACTGGCTCCCTGAGGAACACTCAGGGGTATGAGTCAGCCAGAGGCACCAGAAAGGACGTGACCAATTCTTCAGGCCCATTCATTCAGTTCTTCTAATCATGTATTGTCTCAAAGTCCTGCAGAGGTTTCTGTGCAGCCCCTGCTCCTCCATACATCCATCAAATCTCAGCCTGAGGCAGCTCTACTAATTATCCCTTCCTGCACCAAGACTCATTCCTCACCTCCAGCAAGCAGCAAAGCTCCTCTCCAACACAGTTCTTTGTGCTCCCAATCAGCTGTGGGAGACAAAGGATCTGCTCTTCCAGGGTGATAATCCCCAGTATCACCACATCACACAGAAACAGCCAGCATCCCCGTAGAAGGTTTATGGCAGAGATGAACTGTGCCCAGGTCACCCCTTTGAAAGACGCTGCCCCAAACAACCCCCGTTGTCCTCACCGGGCACGGTGGACAACCACTCCAAGGATCCCAGGTGCAGGAGGAGCAGAAGTGGAGCTGTCACAAAGCAAAGCTGCTGCAGCAACAGCTCTGCTGAAGGGACCACTGCCACGGCCCTGAGGGATGGTGCAATCCAGCAAAGATGCAGGGAATGCCTGGGACTCACCCTTGGGGATTTCTGCACCCCCCTCCAGTGCCTGGGAGTCTCCCACAGCCCCTTCCCTCACCACAGCAGTTCTAAAGAAAAGATCCTCTATTCTTGTCATTATGTGCCCTTTAGGATGCACCACAGGTTCAACATCCCCTAGCAAACAGGGACTTCACAGCACAAACCAGCAGTTCTCCTTGGAAATCAAGGGACTTTCTCTTCCCAGGCAGCTGTTTCCAAACACAAATGCTCAGGGCACAGCAATAACAAACATTCAGAGGCCAATGCAATTTCACCTCAGTTGAGAGGCAGCAAGGCCCTGAGCAGGGCAGCAGTGAGGGAGCTGGAGTGCAAAGAGGAAGGAAATGGTTATCCTGGGTATGATAAAGCTCCCTCAACATAGTAACAAAATTACTTTATAAAGGCACTGTACTGTGTGAGCTGTAGCATCAACCGAGGCTGGCAGTGTCAGAGTTGGCATCAGTACCAAAATTCCCAATCAGCTGCTTACCAATCAGCTCAGCTAGGTTACAGCTTCTTTGGGAAGAGCCACTGCTGACCTCAACTTATCCCTGCTCCTGCACATGGTGTTATTCCCTCTTTCTGCAGAAGGGAAAGGGGCAACAGGCAGAGCCCCTGGCACTCAGTGGAAACCAGGTCTAGAGGAGATGTTTCCTTGCTACAAGCAAGATGAGAATTCTCATTGCCCAGACTCCCTCTCACTGCACCCACTGCCCCTGGCTGGGTTTGCACACACTTCCACGGCCTCAAGACATCACCTGTTTGTTAGAGAAGGGTGTAGACACAAGGAACCTTCTCTTCTTAGAGAAGTTACCCCTTCTGGTGAAGGAGTGGATATGAAAAGCACAAGCCAAGACTTCCTGATAACAAAATATTAAGCACTGGCACTTTCCAGGAGCAGCAGATCTTCCCTCCAGGTAATGAAAAGCCCAGTGCAGGTGAGACAGATACTTGCAGAGGACTGAGAAGAACCAGGCACATTGTTTAGGAGCACAAAGGATCCAAACACACAGAAGGAAAAGCTGATACCCCAGAAAGAAGAGCCAGAGTTAATCCCTCTGCAGCCACGCAGTCCATTGGGATTGGAGGAAATGGCTGCCCTGGAGCACAGACAGACAGACATCACACCAGAAGTCAGCAGCACTTCCCCAAGTCACAAGGGCCACAGCTTTTAAAAAATAAAGCAGCACTGGACTCTGGCATCAAAGGAAACAAATCCCACATAGAGGGGATGTAGGTCTCGGGCTGTAAGAAACCCTGAAGCAGCACTGGAGAGGGAATGTATGGCTGAAAAGGGTCCAGACCTACCCAAGGGCACAGGAAAGTTGACAAGAGGACACAAACCATGAACTGTACTTCAGCACAGCCAGAGGGAAGTTTAATACCCCAGGTCACTGGGAATGTACCACAGACACAGCATCCTCAGTGGCACACAAAGCAGCCTGAAAAACAAGTCTCTAGTGTTTCCAGAGGAGCTCACCAACTCCCACTTCGCTGTGTTTCTTCCCACCAAACCTCCAAATACTTCACAGCTGTCCTTCTCCCATCCCAGCACACACACTGTCCTGGCACATACAGGCTGCTCCATCCCACATCCAACCTCAGTGTCCCTGGGCCCTGTGCCTGAAGAGACTCATTTCTACTCCCCCAAGCCTGAACTCCAGGGCAGCACAGGCTTTTTGGCCTGTGTCCAGATGCCATGGGCTTGCTCCAAAGTTTTCAGCAGGAACAGAACATTTTAGCCTTTGGGAAGTTCAGTCTGCCATTTGGGAAGGAAGGCAGAAGTGCCTCTGGCATGGGCACAGCTGCAGGCCTGACCTGGGGGAGCAGGAAGGGGGTGCTGTCTGGCTGGAAAGCAGAAGTGAATACAAGCCCAAACGATGCTGACTGGGGTGAGAAGCAACTTCAGGGCTCCTCACATCCTCCTGAGCACCCCAGGTCACAAGGCACCTGCAGTGAAGCTGCCAGGTGGTGCTGGCAGCCAAGCTGAGCTGCAGGAAGCATGGGCATGAGCCAGGCTCCAGGCTGGCAGCCTGCCATGCTCTCCCAGGGCACCCTCACTGAGACCTTCTCCAAACTGGGTGTAGGACCCCATAAATGAGACACTAAACAGGACAGCACTGCTCTCGTTCCCATTAGAACAGTGAAACTGATCCCACCTGGCTCACACTGCTGTCCCTGAGTGCTGTGTGCCAGTCATGCTCCTGCTATAAGGAGACTTCTGCTGAGTCCTTTGAAAGATTGAAAAAAAAAAAAAATTATTGCAAATCCAGGCAGCACAGTTGAAACAACAGAGACAACTGAATAGATTCATGCTGGATTGCCACAAGGCACTCATCCACTCGGGGGAAGCTATCTTCTTCAACAAGTTTCTAGAATAAAACAAACCAACAAAACCCTCTGAAGTTTCCAGAAGGAACAATGCAAACTGCAACCCTCGCTGGCTTGGAGCGATCCCCAGCTTCAGCAGGGACCAGCAGGGAAAGGCTGGCAGAGCCCAAGCAATTGAACTGACTGTAGAACAGAAATGCTCTGAAGGTCCTTACCATAAAGCTGTCACTCACAGGCAGTGCCAAGTCCAAGCACGTTCTGAGAACAATTCCACAATTCCATTTTGCAGTGAAGAACCGGTCAAGTTGGAAAAGGAACAAGGACTCCACTTCCCAGCCAGTGCTGTTCTGACAGCATGAAATGGCAGAAAGCTGAGCTCCAGAGAATACCCCACTGCAATTCTGGGCTTAAGTTCAGCTACAAGACTTTGCCCCCGAGCAGATAAGTTGTGAGCCATGTCTACCTCTGTCCCTGCTGCAGGCACAGGCTCCTCTGAAGCAGGGAGGAGCTGGCAGTGGTCAGCAGCCTCAGCAAGAGTAGCCAGATTTGGCTCTTGCTCCATCTCAGACAGAGGTACCCAACATGTCGCCTGTCCTTTTTTATCAGAACATTCCCACCTATCTTATTTCTAGCAAACCCCATTCCCAAGGCTTAGGAAATCCATAATCCTAACTGCCATCCCTCCTGTCAGTGCTGTGCCTATCTCTGTGGCAGGATCAGACCCACACCCCTGCCAGAGACAGCACAGTGTTTCTGTCCCCCAGGGAATAATGTTGGCAAAAGCAGAACTCTGTCCTGCATGGCCGGGTCAGCCGACCATCCTGGGTGTGCAGTGCCTGGGATCAGCTCTATCTCACAGCTGCTGAGCAAACACTCCACCTAGAAGTGAAGCAACAGGATCCACGAGGGAAGGGAGATGAGGAATGCTCTCCACCAGAGACTAAAGGGAATAAAGAGCCTAAAAAGCTCACAACATAAAAGGAAAACTCTGAGGCCAGAAACTTGATACATGTTGAAACAGAATATACTGACACATAACTCTCCTCTCTTGGGATAGGCCCTGGGGCAGGCTTCTCCCGCTTGAAGAAGAAATTTGAGGGCATCTCCCAGCTGAAAAACAGCAATACAAAGTAATAAGTAACAACAAAGGCCTTACTGCTGTTAAAAGCGGGAACTGTCCGATTAGTTCTGCTGGTGCTCTGTCCCACTGAAGTCACCTCTGTGTGGAAAGTCACCTCAGGCTGCTCCCAGACCCACCACACACAGATCACTGCACAAGGACATTGCAAACACACCCCATGAAAACCATGCCCACCCCACTGGGAAGAGGCAAACTAGGTATGTCAGAGGGACCAGAGGCTGCACATCAAACCTCAGCATGTGTGTCAGAATGTCTCAGCAGCCCAGCACTGACTAAACTAGAGAGAAAGAGAAGAAAGTTGGAAGGAAATAGGTAAGGGGGAATGTGCGCAGCTCAAAGAGGACTCCAAGAGCTCAGACTGATACAAGGGCGCCCCAGTAGCAGCACAGGTGTCCTGGCAGGAGCACAGGCTCATTTCAAACACGATTCAGCCACTGACCATGTCTCAGATCCATTTCGGCTCACACTCCCAGAAAACAGCCGGTTTCTAGAGCTGTGCCAGCACATCCAGCAGCACTGCTGCTGCCAGAGCCTCCCTGTCAGTCCCCCTCTGAGGCTCTGGCTGCAAAGCCAAAGCACCTTGCACCAGGGCAGTTCCTTCCACGTGGGAATTCACCATCCCCCTTTCCTTGGATTCAGCTCTGGGCCACAACGTGCAGATGCAGTTGTACTCACTGCTTTGGACAGAACAGGCACCAAACCACCCTGGAAAGTAGGCCTGAGCAGGCATTTGCTATTTATAAGGTAATCAGCTGATCTCTCCGGAGGGAAATCCTGCCCTTTGGGGCTGTTGGGAGTGTGTGGAACTGCGGGAATGTCAGGGAGGAACAGGAGGGAAGCGATTACACCGGCCCAGAGCGTGCTCCAAGTGAGCAGACAAAATTCCTCCCTGCTCCATCACAGCCCCAGCATCCTCCTGAAGAACAGGCAGTGATTATGAGCAGGGATTAAAGTGTTATGCTAATTTGCTGAGAGCAAAGTAATTTTTTAAATAGCTCCCATCTCCATTCATCATTATCTAAAAAGGGCCCTGATCTAGTTCTGCAAAGAGCGACAAGTCTCACAGTAAGAGACCACTAGAAATCCAAAAACACACGGGAAACTGGCTGGCTGGAGCTGCCTTGGAAGGGAATGGTATCAGCTTTCATAACTCTTTGATAATTATTAATTCCTTGTGGGAGCATGTCCTGGAAAGTTGAGTATGATGTGCAAGTATGCAACACTGATTTCTTTCCTCCTGTTCACATTTCTCTCTCATAAAAATAACCTTGGTTAGATGACACTGCTGGATTTTCCTGTGAAACAATGCTCAGTCATTTCCAACACCACTGCACACACTCAGTGCAACCACACACACCACAAAACAATCTCAGTTCTCTCTACCCTCCTTTTTCCTCACCTACCAAAGTATTGCTGAGAACAACCCTCTCCCTCCACTGACAGCAGCCTCTGAAACAAACTGGAGACAGCAAAGAGGGATGGAAATAGCTCTGTCTCAAACAGCACAGACTAAAACAACATCTCTTGGAGGAGAGGGCCCAATTCCTAGAGCAATCCTCACCAACAGGGCAGACTGGAGGCCCCCAGGCCTGGCACCTCCTCCAGGTGAGCAGAGCCCAGCGAGACACGGGCACCAGGCTGAGGAAAGGCTGCTCACATCAGCCCTGTGCTCCCCAGCACTGCCACAAGGGACACTTTGAGAAGCCCCATGTAAACAAAAAACAAAAGCAGGCCAGTGCATATTTGGCAGATTGAGATCATAATAAAAAGCCAGCACAGCAGCATTCTCCAAAGTCTCTGTGGCAAGATCTGTCCCTAAAGCTTCCCTTGATTTGGGTTTTGGGTTTGTTTTTTTTTCCTTTTAGCTTGTTACAACCAAATCTGACAGGTAAATGACACTGTTGTTGAGACAGATGGGATGGACCCTGCCGCAAAACACACAGCAGTTTGGGTTCCTCTGAGGAAATTGTCCCAGTCAAGGCTCTCTCAAAAAAATTAAATAGCAGTCACAGCCAGATAAACAGATTCCTGAGAATGCAGCAAAGAAAAGGGGAACTCAGATGTTCCTAGAAATGTATAAGTGAAACGTTTACATTTATTTTCCAGTTTACTTAGATGTCCATCTTCCAACAAACACCCTTAAGGACACCACAGCCACCTCACAGACTCCCAAGCAGAGCAGCCCCCAAACTCCTGGGACTGTGAGCCCAGCTGCTTTTATTAAAATAAAGAAAAACATGGAGCCTCCATGTAAAAGCTGGCAGCAAATACAAAGTCATCATGACTTAGGGAAGTTTGTGCTCAGGCTTGCATCTCAATCACCTAAAGATTTTGGATTCCATGTACATACCCTGACCAGCCAGACTGAATTCCCAGTCTCCAGCCTCTGTTCTCCACAAGCAGATGCAGACTGGCCAGATCTTGTCTCAAGTTCTTGCTGGAGAATGCAGATGGAGCTCTCTCAGCACCACACAGCAGCTTTTTTCACCTTTATTCCCACCTCATACATGTCCAAACTCTGCCCAGCTTTCCACCAGCTTTGAACTACACACAGCCACCAAAGCTGAGCACAGCAGCTTTTGCACCAGCTTTTTTGTGGGATCTGAGTTAACACTCCCTCTCCTCCTCCTCATGAGGTACCAAAGACCCCCTCCAGCCTAGCTCCCTGTGTTCAATACATTCATGAACCCAGGCAAAAATTCCTGCTTCCCAGGACAGATCCCACTTCTCCCTCCCTTGCTTCTCTGCTCCCATTTCAGACTCTTCCTGAAGAGTCTACTTCTTTACTTTCTCTGGTAAAACATATGTGGTCTCCCCAAAGTTCAGTGCCAAACTAACCAGGCCAAAGTGTCAGATTCTCATTTCCCCCTTTTTACTCAGAACTCTGAGTTGCTCATGCAGTTTCTCAGCTTTTACCTGTCAGCTTCCTTCAAGTCATTGCCGAAATCACCATCAGGATCTTTAGAGACAGTTAACATAACATGCCCAATAATGTCCTAGGACCCTCATTTTACAATGGATTATTTTGAGCTCATTCCACCAGTTAATTCAGCAGGAAATCCCAAAGGCATCACATTAGCTGTTTTAGGGAAAGCAATGTTTACAATACAGTTAGCTGAGGAGGTTCTAAATAAATGTCAAACCTGCATCACCATCTCCACACCAAACTTCAGCCAGCCACAGTTCCACACCAGCACAGAACCAGCACGGAGGGGAGGCACCTGCTCCGAACGCGGCCGTGCGTGGCCTCCAGGGGGGCACCGAGCAAACCCCACCGCACGCGAAACAGAACCGGCTCCGAGCCGCTACTCCGGATCTCTGCGGCACAGGAATCTCCCACCCGCAGGCACTGCCAGGCGGGCTCTGCACGGCCCCAGCGCGGGGGGACGGGAGAGGCGGGCGAGCCGCGCCCGCAGCCCCGGCCCGGGAAGGGCTCAGGCCCCGCGGCAGGGCCGGAGCGGGCAGGGCCGGCCCCAGCGGGAGCTCCGCGGCCCGGTCCTCGGTCTGACTGTGACCCCGCCTCCGCCCGCCGGCGGCACCACGGAAGCTCGGTGCAGCCCGGCCCGCAGGGCCGCTGCCTCAGCGCTGCTGCCACCGGGCGGTGCCGCCCCTCACGGACAGGCCCCGGGGAGGCCGCGCTCACCGGGCGGCGGGGAGAAGGAGCGGGGCCGCGGCGGGCGGCGGCCCGAGGAGCGGCGCTGGGCGCCAGGGCGGCGGGAGGGGAGCGGGAGCGGGGGCGGAGAGTCCCGGACAGCCCCGGCCTCACCTGTCCCGGCGGGTCCCGCCCGGCTCCGGCCGCGCCGCTCCCGCCTCTGCCGCGTGCAGCTCCCGCCCGGCCCCCCCCGCCCGCCCGCGCTGCCCGACCAATCAGTGCCAGGCACCGCCGGCGCCATCGACCAATCAGCAGAGAGAACGCGTCCCCGCCCAGCGCCACCAGCCGCCAGGCCACGCCTACCCACACTCCCGCCAGGCCTATCCCGTGACACGAGAGGGGGCGGTGCCCGCCGCCCGACGGCCAATGAGAAATCACAGCGCGTCCCGCCGTAGCCAATCGGCGGCCGCGCGGCGCAGCTCCTCAGACGGGGTGGGCGGGCGGCGGGAATGGGGGTGGCTGGGCCGGCCCGTCACGTGACCGCCCGCTGCCAGGGTCCCCCTCAGCCCCCGCGGGCTCCCGGAGCTTGGCGGAGCCCTCAGCCCCTCGGTGCCTGCAGCGCCCAGGGAACAGCATCGGTGCCTCGGCCGGGGCAGGGTGGTGCGGGTTCGCTGCCTCCGGGCCAGGCCTCGCGTTCTGTGGAAGCCCCCGAATAGTCAAGATATCGTGAGGCCCCCCCTCTCTATGGCCCCACTCAGCCTCGGGCAGCTGCTGCTTCTCTCTACCTGGCTGTGCTTCCCCCGGGGCTGGGTGGCCTCTGCCCCTCGCCTCGTCTCTGCGTTTCCCGATCTGTGTCGTTACTTGTGCCGTTCACATCCCCAGCCTGCCTGCGGTCAGGGAGCAATCTCAGGCTTCCTACAGCCCGAGTTTTACCTTCCAGGACCCGCGGGCAGCATCACAGAGTAGCTGAAACGGGAAGGGCCCTGTGGAGATCACCCAGCCCAACCCCGCTGCCCACGCAGAGTCACCCAGAGCGGTGACAGGAACGCGTCTGGGTGCGTTTGGAATGTCTCCAGAGAGGGAGACCCCACGGGCTCTCTGGGCACTGTTCCAGCGCTCCCAGCACCGGGTGCTGCTGCCGGAGGCGGTGTCTCTGCAGCCTCTGGAAAAGATGAGCCTCAGACGGATCTGGAGGGTTTGGGGATGTGGACAAAGGGATGTTGGTCCTCGACAGAGAACAACCATCCCTGCCTGGTGCCAGCTGTGAGTGGGGCTGTCCCGGGCCTGCCTCTGGGAGGTGCAAAAGCACCTCTGCCTCCTTGTCCTGCAGATGTTGAATCTTTGCAAATGCATTGCTTTGGGCAATTTCCCCGGGAAAACTGTGTGGGAAAAGGGGGAGGTGATTGATGGCAGGAAAAGCCTCTGGGCTGGAAAATGAAGAAGGGAGCAGCACCCTGGGTTGGCAATAGGGCCGGTGGAGCAGGTAGAGAGGTGATAGGGAGGAGGCAGCACCTGGAGGGAGCTAGGTGGTGGGGCAGCTGGAGCTATGGTGTGGGGCAGATGGTGCCATCCTGAAGAGGAGCTGCTCCAGAATGTGCAGAAAGAGTTTGTGGAGCATGTGAGCAACCCACTGATCTGTGGGATGCTGGACAACCTGCTGACCCAAGGGGTTCTGAGCCTCGGTCAGGTGGAAGAGGTTCAGGATCAATGCAAGATGCACGTGGTTAAGGCTTGGCTCTTCAAACACTGTGCTCCAGAAAGGGCACCAAGGCCAGCCAGATCTTCAGTGACAGCCTCAGGATGCTGGAGCAGCTGGGTGTGAGCTGGCTCAGGTGAGAGATGAAGGGCTGTGGTCTGCTCCTGGCCAGAGCCTCCAGTGAGATGCGGGAGCAGCCCTGGGGAGTGCCTGAGGCTCAAAGGCAAGGGCCAGTTGGGTATCACAGCCCCGAGACCCCTGTGCCACCCTGTGATGACAGAGCTCTGGGGGGTGGCTGTCCTCCCTGGGCCTGAACAGGAGCCCCCAAGGGGCCCTGCCCTGCATCAGCCCCTCTAGCTGCAGGCACTTCCCAGTGTAACAGAGGGGCTTTCTGCTTGCAGGGCCCTCTGCTGTGCCTTTCCTAACACTGAGGTGCCCCCTTAGCCCCCGCTGGCGTCCAGGGCCAGCACTGGATCCAGCAGTACCCCCTGAGTGAGTACTGCGGCATCAGGGACAGAAGGAGCCCGCATGCTGCGGGCAGAGCGGGTGAGAGGAGGGCAGGAGCACAGCCCAGCCCCCTGATGGAGCAGGCATGGCTGAGGGGAGGAGGGGTCTGCCGACCAAGGAGCAGGGCAGGAGATCACGGAATAAATGAGACTGGAAAAGATCTTTGAGGTCACTGATTCCAGCCTTTCCTGCAGGGAGCCCCACGAGCAGGGCAGACGGCAGTTCAGGACACCCGCACGTCCCTGCAGCAGCACCAGGGCCAGAGCTGTGTGACCGCCCTCCCTGCAGGCGGGGCTCCCACCCCATCCCACCCTCCCCGGCCCTGCTGCTCTCCCTCTCCTGCCAATTCCATCTCTCCCGCGAACCATTGCGGTGCAAATTGGCTTCTCCTGCTGGGTCTCAGATGGCTCCAGGCCATCGTGGCTGCTGGGAGAACAGGAAAGCAGAAGTTTGAAGAAAATATTCACATCACTTGTGTCTTCCCTAGGATGCCCTGTCCTATTTCCATGCTGTTGGCCAGATGGGCCAAATAGAATGATCTTGGAGAAGGTGCCCCAGTGTCCCGGTCTGGCACCCAGCATTAGTCACTGTTGCAGTGAGGGACGCCAGTGAAGTCACACTGGACATCTGTCACCCCAGATCCCGTGTCCCTCAGGTCACCAACAGGCTCTTTTTCTACCCAATGCCTGACAGAGCAATTTTGAAGCCATGCCTGCAACAGCCACATAGAGGTCATCCTAAAGGTGGCGTTTGTGGTTCACTGCAGCTGTGCCAAGGATCAGACATCCTGCTTGGAGCAGAGCTCGGCCAGGACAGGTCTGTTCTTGGCAGGCTCCTTGGGAGCAGGCTGTCAGCAAGGGCTCTGGTTTTGCATCTCTGGAGGCATCAGCAGCCTGACACTTGGCAGGCACAGAGCCCAGTGAGCTGGTGCAGCCCATGGCATCCCTTGTGCCACCAGACAGATGCCTGGACGTGCCCCTGGGATGTCTCTTGAATTCCCTGTGCCCTTCCCATGCAGAACAGAGCTGCTCTCATTTCTCCCTGCTGTCTCTCTCACCCCAGGTCCAACAATGCTTCCCTATGCTCCCTCAGCAGATGCCATCACAAGGATGGACTACAATGTAGCTCTACCTCTAGAAAGCTCTACCTCTGCTCAGGCCACTGATCTCCTGCCATGGTGGGACACTTCACCTTGCACCTTGTAGCTGCCTTCTGTCTGTGCCCCAAACCTGGTACCTGGCCAGCAGGAAGGAGTGGGGAGAAATCCCCCACAGATCCTGGGCTCCAGAGATTGTGGCTTAGTCCAAAGGTCTTGTGTGCTGATAGCTGGGGCCAGACCCCACCCCCAGCTGGCTGGTGGCACCCAAGGACCTCATTTCAGTAGCTTGTGACTCTGGAGCTTATTGGTCTGACATTCTTCACAGGAAAAAAGTAATACATAGAGAGCAAAAGTGTTTGAATTTGAGAGTAATATAGTAGAAAACTCAAGGCCAATGCAGCCCAGTTCCGGAGAGGAGAGGGAGAGGGACAAGAACAGCTCTGCAGAAACACAGCAAATCTCCAAAGCAGTCCCTGGTGTCTGCTCTGCTAGGCAACTACAGCCAGACCTGGAATAAAGCATCCTCAGTCTTCTGCCCTCCCTCCCTTTTGGGGCCTCCAAACAAGCCCAAATTAAGCAGACTCATCCCAGGGAGCAGCAGACACCTGGCTCTGGAGCAGAGATGGTTAGTGTGTCTCCAGTTGTGACAGAGATAATTTGTCACCCCCATGGTCACTTCTGCCCTGTCCCTGGCTTTACCAGCTGTCCAATAAAGGGATTTTTGCAGCAGACACCCTGCTCCTCTGCCTCCAGCCCATGGTGGGTGGCTGTTATGCTGCCTCAGGGGGATGCACAGCAGGTGGGAGGGGAGAAATTGTCGGGAGCACAGGGATGAAACAACACCTGCCTTTGGGACAGCCTGGGCAAACATGCTCCTTGCTCAGGAGGCAGATTCCCTCACTCCCCAATCTTCACACTCCCCCAGGCATAGAGCAAAGTTGCAATTTCCCCTGGAAGCCAAGAAAGATCTTCAAACCTGTGTCTCACGTGCACTGCTCCCACAGCTTGTCCCATTAGGGCCCAGTCCAGCTGTCAACTCCCACCAGCATCCCTGCTGCCAACTGAGAACCCCCTCCTATGCCCCCCACACATGCCCTGCCCACCATGGCCACATCCAACCCCTGCTCTGCCTTGGCATGGATTCAGCTTTATTGCACATTCTGCAAAGTCACAGCCAGATCCATGGGAGGGTCTGGCAGCAGGAAAACAAGAGAGCTCTCCTGCCCCTCCGTGTGCCTGACACCCCTGTGCAGGCAGGACAGTCCTGAGCCACTGGTACCCCATCTCCCTGAGAGGTGGCAGGAGATCTCAGCAGGATGCAGGTACCTCTCTGCTCTGGCTGCAGGAGAATCAGGATGGGAGAAGGTCTTGCAGGCAGGATCAGACTGCAGTGAGGGCAGCCAGTCCCAGCTGAGCCCATCCTCAGAGCCTGAGCCCTGCATCACTGTCCAGAACTCCTCGGGACCCACATGGTCCTTGCACAAACCCTGGTCCCCAGTGCTACAGCTGTGGCAGGAAATTGAGGACAGCAGTGATGAATTCTTCAAATTTATCCTGATGGACTATGTGGCCTGCACCTTTAATGTACTGGATCTCTGCCTTGGGGAAGAGACGTTCGATCTCTGGGTAGTCTCTGGAGCTGCAGGACAAGGGAACATGCCATGACCAGAGGTCCCTCCTGGTGTCTTCCCTCACCCTCCCCAAGCAGAGGATGATCCCAGATATGACTCCTTTCCTGCTGGGAAAGCCCAGGAGGTCCCCAGGTTCCCCCTTGCTCCAGTGTGTCGGTGTCACTGGCTGCTGGAGCAACAGCCCTTGCTCAGAACCTTCCTCATCCCACGGGCTCCTCCCACTCTTGGCAGCTGCAAAGAGCACAAAAGGTCAAACCACAGACCTGGAACCGCTTCTATCCAGTCTCACCTGATATAGGGCGAGTCGGACCCTCCCAAGAAGAGTGCAGGACCAGGATATGGCTTTTGGAACACAGGGAAGTTCATGAGATCTGCCAGGTGCCGGGAAATGGCCTCCAGGTTCACCCGCCACACGTAGCAGCCCTCCACCTCCACCAGGTTGGTGAGGAGGAACTGTCTCAGCTGTGGGAGCTGCCATGGAAGGGGATCATGCACTCTTCAGTAAGAGCAACAAAACAGGATGTCCTGACACCCTCCATCCTCCCCATCTCCCATGGGATGTCCTACCTTGACCACGGGCTGCAGCTGGTCATCGGCCAGCTGGCGTGCTGCCGAGCGGGACAGCCCCGCCGGGACCTTCACCTCCTTCATGGCCGAGATGTAGGCAGAGAACTCGGACACGGGGGCTGTTGGGGCAGGACCAACGTCTACGGAGATGAGGCGCTCCACCAGGTCTGGCTGGAGACACAAGCAGGGGAGATCAGATGCCAGGATCTTCCAAGATCTCCCCAATGAGAGCAGGCACAGGGCTCCACTCCCAGTCAGATTCCCTGGAGGCTCTTTGCTCCCTCCTGTCTCAGTAGAGACCTCCATGTGCCCTTCCCAGAGCTGTCCTCAGCACAGATCTCCAAGCTCCCTCACAATCAGTGCTGGAGGGACAGGGCAAGCATGGCCTGGTGGACATAGATTTGCTCCTGTTCCTGCAGCCAGGCTTACACCACCCACCTAAAACAGACAAGTCCCTGTGGAGCTGGGGGCAAAGCCAGCCCCGGTGAACAGTCTCAGAAGGTGCTATCCCCTTCCTACAGCCCCCGCTGGAACTTCCTGAGCCTGTGACCCCACTCCCAGCCCCGTGCCTGCTGACCCGCTGCAAGGCCAGCGTCATGGCTGTCTTGCCCCCCATGCTGTGTCCCACGAGGATGCACTTGGTGATGCCCAGGCGGCTCAGGAGGTGCTGCACGTCCAGGCTCATCGCTTCATATGTCATCACGGGGCTGTGGGGGCTGCTGCCGTGGTTCCGGGCGTCCACTGTCAGCACCTGCCTGGGCAAGAGCAGCGTGTGAGCCCAGGCACTGCCCAACATGACCCTGACCCCTCCCTGTGTGCTGTGCCTCCCCCCACGCCCTGGGTCTCACCTTGCCGCTACCACGGCGTGCCAGTGTCTTGGCCACCGTCTGGAAGTTGCTGTGGCTACCAAAGAGCCCGTGGAGCAGGACGAGGGGTGGCCGATCCTTGTGACCTTCCACCTCCACGTGGGTCAGGGGCACTGCACTGCAGGGAGACAGGAATGGGGTATGGCCAGAGGTGCAGGGGGGAAGTGAGCCTTGCCCCTCTGCCCAGCCTTGGTGAGGCACATTTGGAGTGTTGTGTCGAGCCCGGGGCTCCTCAGGAAAAGGGAGACACAGAGCTCCTGGAGCGGGGCCAGCTCAGGCTGTGAGGATGAGGAGGGCCTGGAGCATCTCTGTGCCCAGCAAAGGCTGAGGGAGCCGGGGCTGCTCAGGCTGGAGAGGAGCCCCAGCTGAGAGGGGCCCTCAGGCCTGGCTGTCCCTGTGTGCAGGGAGGGGCAGAGCAGGGCCCAGGCTCTGCTCCAGGCCCAGCAGCGGCACCAGAGCCACGGGCAGGGCCTGAGCCCAGCACTGCCCCTGCCCAGGAGGCACAACTTGTGCCCTGGGCAGTGCCCAGCCCTGAGCAGGCTGCCCAGGGAGGGGCTGGAGTCTCCCTCAGCACTGGGGATCCTGCAGAGCCCTGTGCACACAATGCTGTGCCCTGTGCTCGGGGATGGCCCTGCCTGAGCACGGAGGTGCCACCGGGGACCCTCTGGGCCCCGCACAGCCTGGCCCGCTGGGACTGAGAGCGCGGCCCAGGCTGGGCCAAGGGCAGGCAGGGAAGGGGGCGTGGCCAGGGGAGGGGCCAAACCCGTCCACCACCCGTGTGGGGAAAGGGGTGCAAGGGGCGTGGTTTGAGGGAGGCGTGGCCAGCTCCCTTGTGGCGGCCACGCCCCTGCTCGCGGGATCCCCCCTCGGGACCCTTCCCGGGACCGCTCCCGCCGCCCCCGTCCCGCCCCGCGCGCAGCCGGGCCCTTACGTGGCCACGGAGCGGGCGGCAGCGGCGGCGGGCTGCGGGAGGGGCGGCGGGGCGGGGACGCGGAGCAGCCGGCGGAGCATCATGGCGGCGGCGGCGGCGGCGGCGGCGCGCGGGCCGTGACGCGACGTGCTCGAGTCGCCCCGCCCCGCTGGCGGCGGGCGCCCCCTCGCGGCAGAACGGCGGCAGCGCGCACACGGGGAGGGTCACGGCGGGGCCGCTCCCGCTGCTGCTCCCGCGGGCCCCGGAGCGGGCAGCGGGCACGGGGGTTGGGGCTCGGGGAAAGTGAGCCGGGCGGGGCGGGTCCCTGCGGGCGGCGGCGCTTCCGCACGGCCCTTCCGCCCGCTGTCGCCCGGAGGCACAGCGGGACCGGTGGGCTCGGCCCCGCACTCACCGCCCCCGGCCTCGCTTTCCCCAGGACCGGCCCCGCGCTCCTGCGGCGGCTCCTGCCCCTTTGTCCCTGGCCGCCGGAGCGTGGCGGCGGGCGGGAGGGAGCGGCCGAGCAGGGCGGCCTCGCCCCAGCGCGGCTCCCGGGCGAGGGAAGCGCCTCGCGGCCCCCCCGGCGGCCCCAGACTTTGGACTGCGGGCAGGGAGTGTCCCTGCGGCATCCAGCGGCTCCTCCGCTGCTTCCCGCCCCGACCGTTCCCGGAGAGCTGCCCCTGGAATGCGGGGGGACAACGGGTCTCCACCCCGAGCGGGGACGCCCGGCGCGCTGCGGCCGAGCCCTCTGTCCCCGGCCCGGTGCCACTCGAGTGCCGCCGTAGCAGGTGCCTTGGGGGGCTGGGCCGCCGTGTTCCCCCTCCCCGTGCCCACCTCGATCGTGCCGCACACCTCAAGGACACTCGGGTACCAAAACAGGACACGTTTATTGACAAATGTAACCGGTACAGACCACGCGTAACAGGGACAGACGGTGCCGGGCCAGCAGCGATGGGGGGACACAGCAGAGGGCCCCGTCCCCATCCCGTCCTCATCCCGCCCCACCGGCATGGCAGGACCTCGCCGAGTGCCTCTTCTCCCGCCGACCCGAAACTGCCTCGTGTTTAACCGAAACTGTCTCTATTTACACAGCCCGGCCCTGACCCCGCAGCCGTCCCCGTCCCCTCCTTCGCGCCCCCCCCCGCCCCGGCGCTGCCGCCCCCGGGCCCCACGGAGGGCGATGAGGGTCCCAGGGTGGATGGGTGGGGTGGGGGATATCGAGGGGGGCCGGGGGACCCTGGGGGGGCTCAGACATAGTTCCTCTTGTCGTAGCTGGTGACGGCGGAGCGTGGGGCGGAGTAGGCCACCTTGCTTGTGGGGTACCTGTCGTCTTTGGGGGGGCAGGAGCAGCAGAGCAGGCCCCCCCCCAGCAGCAGGAGTGCGGAGGCCGCCCAGCCCACGTAGAGCGAGGTGCCCAGCTCCCGCTTCTGCGCTTCGATCACCAGTGGGTTGTAGAAATCCCGGATGATGGTGTTGGCCGACCAGCAGACAGGGATGAGGGTCAAGACGCCAGAGAGGAGGAAAATGACACCGGAGACGATGGTGATCTTGGCTTTGGTGCTCTCGTCCTCCACGCAGCGGGTGCACTGGGCGCCCACGATGGCCACCATTAAGCCCAGCACGGCCAAGATGATGGCCACCACCAGCAGGGCGCGGGCGGCTTGCAGGTCCTGAGGGAGCGCCAGCATGGAGTCGTAGACCTTGCACTGCATCTGCCCCGTGCTCTGCACCACGCAGTTCATCCACAGCCCTTCCCAGATGATCTGGGCCGTCACGATGTTGTTGCCGATGAAGGCCGACACCTTCCACATGGGCAACGCGCAGCAGATGATGCTGCACAACCAACCCAGCACGGACAAGGCCACGCCGCCGATCTCCAGCCCCATCGACATGGTGGACGGTTCAGTGACGCGCTCCAGGCGATGGCGGAGAAGAACCCACGGACCGAGACCGTCGCCACCACCCGCCGCCGCTCGCAGCCGGGGGATCGGCTTACACCTGTGCGCAGTGCTATTTATATGGGCTGGCCCCGGGGTGGGGTTTCGGTGCTGGCTGCTGGACGCTCCTCTCTGCTCCTCCGTCACCGTCACCTGTGTCCCACACCCTCCCCTTTGTTTGCAGAGATGGCGCCGGGTAACCAGAGAAGGGCGGGAGGAGGAGAAACGCCACCTGCCACGGCCATCACCTGGTTTCGGCCGATGGGTATCAGGAAGCACTACCACCGTGCTCATTTCCACCAAACCCTGTCTGGTGAACCTGGAAATCCCAAGGGTTCACCTTTCCCCCCTGGAGGAAATGTGGCAGGTCAGGGTTTGATTTCTGTAGTGTTGTCAGTGCTCACGTTTAACTGGGGTTCGGTGAGCGTTGGGCACCTTTGCATCACCGTGCAAAGTGCAACCCCTCCGCCATGCCGTGAGTTTGTGTCACCATTCCAGGGGACCTGTGGGTGCTCCTGGCCCTGCAGGAATCCCTTCAGCCTGGCCCCTCCTGTTCCCACCCTACTGGAGCACAGTCAGAGATCCTCTGACTGACTGATAAATATCTTTACTCATCCTGCACAAGTCTTGTGACCTTGAAGGAAGCAGATAATGCACGTAACCAGCCCAGCAGCATCACCCTGACAACCTGAGCTGGCACCCAGCAAAGGGAAAAATATCCCAAGGCATGAGCAATCCCTTCAGACCTGACAGCAACAGCCCCATGGCTGTGCGGTGCATGTTTCCCCCCCCAGCCTTGCATTCTGGGGGTAGTGCCAGTGCTTCCAGTCCCCCTCCCCCAGGAATGTGGTTGCTGGACACAGGCTTGCTCCTACCTGTTCCCTGCCTGCTCCAAAAATCTCCTCTACAACTTATTAACTACTCAAGAGCGCGGTGGGATGCTGGCAGCTGGCGCCGTGCAGTTGGGATGGGGGGAACCCTGCAATGCCTGGCTGTGCCCCACAGTGCCCTGATGTCCCACAGCCAGAGGGCTTGGGGTTGGGTGCCCCCAGAGTATGCCAACACCCCATAGCCAGAGGGGTGTGTGTGGGTGCCACACAGTGCTCTGATACCCAGTATCTGGTGGGTCACCTTCTATTGCCCTGCAGCACCCTGAACCCCATAGCCAGCGGGGTCACCCCACAGCACCCTGATACCCAATATATGCCTGGGTCAGCTGTTGTCACCCCTTGTCACCCCAGCACCCCATATCCACCCAGCTTGACCTCCAGCCCGGTGCAGCACCCCATGTCTGACCTCCACCACACTGTGACACCCCAATACCCCCATTTCCAGCCTCTGCCAACCACGGCATCCCAAAAATATCCTATACTTGGCTGGGTGAGCTTGTGCCACCCCACTGTACTGTGATCACCCCCTCGAGGACACCAAAATCCCCACAGCCAGCCGGGGGTACCCGGGGCAGACCCAGCCCGTGCAAGCAGCCCCCAGGGTTCCGTGCCCTTGCTGGGGGCACTGGGGGTCCCGGCCCTCGGGGGCACCCCGGACTGGGTGTGCTCGGTGCAGGGCTGCCACAGGGCCGGGCTGCCAGCGGCCAGCACAGGGGGCCGGGCTGCCCAGGGGCCCATGGGTGCAGGCAGGGGAGGGTCTGCAGCCATGGGGGGCGGGAGTGCGCACATGGGCAGCTGGACACACACAGACAGACACACAGACAGGTACAGACACACACAGACAGGTACAGACACACAGACAGATACAGACACACACAGACACACAGGTACAGACACACAGACAGGTACAGGCACACACACACAGACACACAGACAGGTACAGACACACAGACAGACAGATACAGACACACACACAGACACACAGGTACAGACACACACACAGACAGACACACAGACAGATACAGACACACACACAGACAGACACACAGACAGATACAGACACACACACAGACACACAGGTACAGACACACAGACAGGTACAGGCACACACACACACACACAGACACACAGACAGGTACAGACACAGGTACAGGCACACAGACAGGTACAGGCACACAGAGACACGGGTGCAGGCAGAGACACGTACAGGCAGAGACACACCAACACAGGTGCATAGGTGAACACACACACACAGACACTACAAACACAGACAAACACACACACACAAACACACACACACACCACAAACACACAGGTGCAGGCACACATACACACACACAGAGGTTCAGGCACACACACAGGTGCAGGCACACACACAAGCACACACACACACACCACAAACAAACAGGTGCAGGCACACACACACACACACACACACACACACACACAGGTGCAGGCACACACACACAGACACAGACACACATACACACACACACACACAGACACACACACACACACACACACACACAGGTTCAGGCACACGCACACACACACCCTCTGCTGGCAGCAGCGCCCCGGCATGCAGCTGCGCACAGAAACATATGGACACATAGACACACAGACACACAGCGGCAGACTCGGACACACAGACACGTGGAGACAGACAGACACACGGACAGATTCACAGACAGACTCACAGACACATAGATTCAGAGACACACACACAGACAGACTCAGACTCACACAGACAGACACTGACACAGAAGCAGAGGTGAACAGGCAGTGGTACAGGTGCACTCACACACACCCTGCCCCAGTGCACATGAGGCTGTGGGCAGGGTTCCCCTGGCAGGGCTCTGGGCCAGGAGGGGACCCCAGGCAGGGCTGGGGTATAAGGAAGGGGGGTTGGCACCCCAGACAGGGCTGTGGGGCACAGAAATAGGGGCAGGGCTATACCCCCAAGTCTGTGGAACAATGGGAATACTCAATAGCAGGGCATGGGGCAGGGAAGATAACCCACATAGGAGTGGGAGATAGGAGAGAGGGATACCTCTGGATAGGGATATGGGACAGGGAAGATATTCTAGGTAGGGCTGTGGGGCAGGGGAAGAGTGGGATACTCAAGGCAGGTGTATGGGATAGGAGCTACTGGGGCAGAGCTGGGGTGGGACAGGGCAGTGAAACACCACAGCCCCCGAGCCTGCAATCAGAGCCCCACATACGGCGTCCCCACTTTGTCATCCCAAATTGCCCAAAGTACAGGCTGTGCCCGCTGTCGTGCCGGCCTGGGGCAGCTGCCGCCGCCTGACTCACGACGGAGGAAGGGGCAAATCACCGGGGTTTCGGGGTGCTGGCCACCCCCGGCAGGGCACATTCTTGTGGTGAGCAAACCAGCTCACTGGTGTTTACTGAGGAGCTGAGCAGGACCAGCGTCCCTGGGGGATTCCTGAGAGCACCCCCATCCCAAGCACTGCATCTCCCTCCCCAGCGCAGTCCCTCTGCACTTCCACACAGCTGGGGAGGGATGAGGAGTATCCAAGTCTCTCGGGATGGGGACAAAGTGTGGTGGCTGCAAGAACTCTGTGGTGACACGGGAACAGGTTTTCTCCGCTGTGATGCAGAGACCCCGAACAAATGTCAGACTCAAAGGTCACGGCAGCATCACCGGTTTGGTGGCCTCAATGGAAGGACACCTGCGCTGACAGGGGGGCACCCACTGCAGCATCCCCCATCCCCGCACCCGCAGCACCCGGGGGTGCGCGGGAGGTGACGGCAGAAACCGCCCCGGGGCCGCGGGGCCGCGTCCCGCTCACGTGTGCGGCGGGGCCGGGGTGTTCCCGCCGCTGCGGTCGGGAATGCCGGCGCTTTTCCCCCGGGGCAGCGGGGCCGGGGCGCTAAATGCCGCCTCGGCTGCTTATATTTCAGGCGCGGGGCTGCTGGCTCTGCCCCGGCCAGGGCACACAGGCAGCCCATTGTTGGAGCCCCTTCGGCGCGGCGGGAGCAGGTGAGGCGGCTCCGAGCATCAATGGCAGCTCTGTCTGCGGCGGGGCGGGGAGGCGGCTGCGGCACTCGGGGCTGGGGGCGGCGGGGACACGGACCGGTGGGATGTGTCGGGGGGTTCGCTGCGGGATGCTGGACCGTGCCCCGGCATCCCCACCCCGACAGATCCGACCGTGTTCCCCAGGGCTTTGCCGTGACATCCCGCTTCCTCCGAGCGTCGCCGGTGGGGACACCCCCATTGCACCGCCGTGACCCCTTCCTGATCCATCATCTCCCCCATCCCTTCGCCAACCACCCTGGCAGCGCTTAGGGGCGTTTTCCCTGTCGGGAGCCACTTGTTGCATAGAAACTGGACAGAGTTTTGACTTTCAGAGCGACTTCAGGCCGAAGGTCCCTTCTCTCCCTGCAGGGACCCCACAGGTCCGGCGTGCGGCTCCCCTCCCGATAAGACTTTGCTTTCCCCCAGCGACAAACAACCTGACTGTGCATTTTTGAGTGGGTCGGAGGGATTTATGTTGGGCAAGGATGTTTTTTGGGAACATTCAGTCTCTGGGCTGTCGGTAACTAATCCTCAGCCTCCAGCGGGGAGAAGCTGCCCCGCTCCTCACAGCCTGAGTGGGAGGGTTGTTGGCCGTGCCTTGCTTGGCAGATGTGAAGCCAGAGATCCCGGTGGATCATCATTTGCTGGCAAGTCTCACCTGCCTCTTTGGGACCTTGAGGTAGCCAGGTTGGTGGGTCCATGTGTGGGTCCTGGGGAATGAGGGGCTCTCGGCTCAGTGGTGTGGGCTATGTGAGGTGGGACTGACACTCATGTCCTTGGTGGAGGTATCCCCAAGACATTTTTGGCAGGAGATTCATGCCCCGAGCCCTCTCTCTGCGGGGTATCCTCTACATTGAGCAAGGCCAGGGTGACACAGCCTCTGCTGTGCACCCAGCAGTGCCTGGCATTGTGGTGGCACTGTGTTTAATGTCACCTTCCTGCCTGGGAATGGCCTCACTGCCCAGCTGAGGGGCTGTAGTGTGTCCCCATGCTGGTGAATACAGGAAAAGTGTCAGAAGGTTTTCCTGATGGATGTGCCAGAACGGGAGCTCTGCCCTCACAAACCCTGTTAGTGCAGCGTAACAGGGATGGGAACCCAGGCTCCTGCATGTCCTGCAAATCCCACTGCATTTGGGGCAGGGCATCCACGGCTGTCTGGATGCTGGGGCAGGTGCTGGGTGGTGAAGGCTCAGGATGGGTTGAGTGTGTTGAGCAGCCTGTTTTGGGGTGGAGGAGCTTCCTGCTGGGCAAGTGGGCTGTGGTCCCACCAGGACGTGTGCCTGTGCCATGGGTTCTTGCAGGTGACACTTGGGAAAATCTGGGACTGGGGTCCTGCAGGATGCACTGGCAATGAGCATTGGGATAGGGCTGTGGGGCTGGTGTCCGTGTGGGGCTGGTGTCTGTGGAGTGGTTGTCCTGGATGGCATGTCCTGAGGCACTTGGTGGTCCCACCTGTGCTGCACCACCATCCTCAGGGCTCTGGGGTCGGCTGCTGCTCCTCCATGCCAAGCTGGTGTCTGTCTGTCCGGCAGTGCTGGGGACACGGGGCCAGCAGTGCTGTCCGGGTGGGTGTGTCACTTGGGAATGTGGGGAAGGGCACAGGGGCTGCCCCTGCGTGGCAACTGCCAGGTGGAATATATGTCACGTTCCAGCATTAATTACAGTAATTGGCTGTCAGATGCCGTGCTGGCGCCTGCTCTGCCTCCGAGGGGGAGCATGAGCAGCTCAAGCTTTGATGCTCCGTCCCTGTCCCCACCTTGCCATTTGTCCCCAGCCCAGAGACATGTCCCCACGTGCCTGCGGGGACACCGTGCCGCTGGGAGCCACACACACACACACACACACACACACACACACACACGCACACACGCGCGCCCGGGCGTGTGCCTCTCTCCAAGCCCAAACACTGCGGTGGTTACAGCAGCTGGCTGGGAGGTGAAAGCCTCAGGCAGAGTCTGGCCCCGGCGGGGATGCTCCGGAACCTTGTAGATTAAAGGGAGCCCTTGCCCACAAGGTTCTGGCCGCAGGGTAGACCCTCTGGTATGTGAACAATGCGGGCGTTCCAGCAGGACAGAGGGACGGAGCCTGGGCAGCTCCTCTGGCACAGGTCAGGCAGGCAGGACTATGGTCATCTCCCTAGGCTGGGGTCTGCTGTGAGACGTGGGTGTCCCCAGGCATCCTCCTGGCACCACAGTGCATGGGCCACCAGGCTTGTCCCACCACACTGGGACATGATGCCCAGGGACATCCTGGCACGAGCAGTAGCAGCTCCAGAGTCCGTCACACCAAGCAATAAGAACAAATGATTGAATCGTGATGGTAACCCAGTGCTCAGGAAAACTAAGATTATTGCACTGCCTCTTATCTTTTCCTGGGGCCCAGGATTAAGCTAGGGTGATGAAACAGTGCAATGTCCGTCCGTCTGTCTGTGCCATCTGTCTGGTGTTGTGCTGTGCCTGCACAGGGGCTTGCAGGGAGTAGGGAGGGAGCCCGTGTGGGAGTCATGCATTTAAAGAGGACAGGTCAGCATCAGCATGGCATCAGTGTTGGCATTGGTATTGGCATCAGCATGGCATCAGTATTGGTATTGGTACTGGCATCAGCACTGGGATCAGTGGGTGTGGCTCTGGATGTGATCAGTGGGATCAGTGGGTATGGCTCTGGGACAGCTCGAGGCTGCATTTGCCCCTTGTAGCCCCAACCCACCCAACCCCACCACGCAGGCAGTGGGACACGGGCAGAGCTGGGGCTGAGGGTGGCTGTGTGAACCCTGGCTTGGCACTGGGGCACAGGTGAGCTGGGTTTGGGGTCTGCCCCCTGTAGCCCCAGGCAGTGCCGTCTCTCCTTTGTGGGGAAATGGCAGCCGCTCCAACCGGTTTGTGGGTGTGGGCGGTGGCACCTCCTGCCCGAGGCCTAATGGAGGGCTGCAAGTGCTGGTATGGATGCCAAGGAGCAAACAAGAGCCGCTTGTGTCCTGCCGGGCATGGAGCCCAGCAGCCAGAGGGAACAATGTGCTCCTCCCCCGGCATGGGGCCATGGGGGGCCAGAGGCTGGCCTATGAGCTGGAGGGAAGTTGAGGCATGAAGGCCTGAAGGGACCCCATCCAAGTGAAGGAGCAGAGGGTTCTGGCAGAGATGGCAGAGATACCCTGGTGCCTAGACACTGGCTCTTCCCCTTTAGCATCCCAGTGCTGCCCTGGGCATGATGTCCTGCCTGCCCACAGCAATGGGATGCACTCCTGCACCTGGGTGGCCTGGTTCCAATCCCCTGCATCCTCCTCCGTGGGAGCAACCGGGATATTAAGTGTCATCACTGCAGGGAGAAATACAAGTGGAAGAATCCCGGGAAACTGGTTCTACCCCTCCGTCCGGTGCCGGCGGCAGGCCGGCGGCTGCGGCGGCGCTCCTCCCTCGGCAAAGGCATAAAATGCCTGCCATGGTCCCGGCAGCCGGCACTGCGCGGCGGGAGGCGGGCGGGGAACGGGCGGCGAGCGATGGCCTCCATGGGGATGCAGGTGCTGGGCATCGCCCTCTCTGTCATCGGCTGGCTGGCCTCCATCCTGTGCTGCGCGCTGCCCATGTGGCGGGAGACGGCCTTCGTGGGGAACAACATCGTGGTGGCGCAGATCATCTGGGAAGGGCTCTGGATGAGCTGCGTGGTGCAGAGCACGGGGCAGATGCAGTGCAAGGTGTACGACTCCATGCTGGCCCTGCCGCAGGACCTGCAAGCTGCCCGTGCCATGGTGGTGGTGGCCATCGTCCTGGCCATCCTGGGCACCCTGCTGGCCGTCACCGGCGGCAAATGCACCAATTGTGTGGAGGATGACACCGCCAAAGCCAAGGTCATGATCTTCTCCGGCATCATCTTCATCGTCGCCGGTATCCTCATCCTCATCCCCATCTCGTGGTCAGCCAACAGCATCATCCAGGACTTCTACAACCCGCTGGTCTCTGACTCGCAGAAGCGGGACCTGGGCTCGTCCCTCTACGTGGGCTGGGCGGCCTCGGCGCTGCTGCTGCTTGGGGGGGGGATCCTGTGCTGCACCTGCCCCCCCCGCGGGGAGAAGCCCTACTCCGCCAAGTTCACGGCTGCTCGCTCCTTGCCAGCCAGCAACTACGTGTAGGAGCCGCCGCGCCTGCCTGGACCCCCGGCCGCTCCAGGGCGCAGGGACCTCCCAGGACACGCAAAACCTCCCCGGCCGGGCTGGGGCTGGCCGGGCGCCGGGGCGGTGCGAGGGAAGGCAGACAGAGCCGCCTTTGTTCCACCGGGGTTGCAGCCGATTCTCTAATCTCGGTTGAGACAGGGGACAAGGAGATCCTGTCCTGGCTGTCCGCGGTGGGGGCTCTGCTCCCCCCGGAGCGCCCAGCTGAGGCATCTTCTCCGAGACATCACCTGATCTCCCCCTCGAGCATTAGCTGGCTCCCGGTATCGGGGTGTGCCGTGGGGTGACACAGCTCCCAGGAGCCCGTCCCACGGGTGGCACGGGGCTCTCTTTCCCCGCGTGGAGCTCCCCGGGACGTGTCTGTCCCTCGGGGTGGGTGGCGGTGTCGGTGCTGATAGGGACCGCGAACCTGTCCCGCGTGGTCACAGGGACGTAGTGGTTCTGCAAACCCCGGCAGGGTCTTGAGGGGTGACAGGGGCTGTCACCTGCCTGCTCTCTAAATTATGACTTTGACCTACTTTCGGGGCTCGGAGCGGCCGTACAGAGTGTGATTTCTCGCGGCAGCTCCCCAGGGCGGGGGCATCATTATCCTGGGAGTGGGACGGCAGCAGCCGGGCTGGGAAAACCGGTCGGGGAGGCGGGGCGGGAGCGGGGCTGTGCCCCCGCATGGTGGGGGGCGTCCCCCGGACCCGACCCCATCCATGGCCCCAGCGTGGGGCGCCCGGGGCGGGAGCGCAGTCTCACGGTACCCCTGCCCGTGTTCAGCCTTCCCGCATTAAACGGCAGCTGCTCTCACCCCGCTGTGCCTCGTGTTCTTTGCGCTCTCAACACCCGCCTCGGTGGTGGGACAGCCCGGTGCTCCTGTGCCCTGGGCTCTCCTGAGAGATCACCCAGATCTGTTCTTCGCAGTCTCCTGAGATCCCCGCCGCCTGTTCCAGCCCTGGCGTCCCCTCCCCGTTCCCCTCCCGGGCCGCCCGAGGGTGACAGCGGCACAGAGCCTTGGCGGCGCCGGACGGGGCGCAGGGCTGTCCCACGCCTGTCCCGCCGCGATCTCCCCACCCGAGCCGGCAGAAGGCGGCGGGCGCCGGCTGGGGCGGGTCCGGGTCGGGGCGCGCTGGCCCCGGTGCCATCCCCGAGCCCCAGGCCGGCGTGGGCAGCGCCCGCTGCTTTGCCTATCTCGCTTCCTGCACGGCAAGCGCTGCTCTGCTCTGCTCTGCCTTCCTTCCTTTCCTTCCCTTCCTTTCCTTCCTTCCTTTCCTTCCTTTCCTTCCTTTCCTTCCTTTCCTTCCTTTCCTTCCTTCCCTTCCTTTCCTTCCTTTCCTTCCTTTCCTTCCTTTCCTTCCTTCCTTCCTTCCTTCCTTGGGGTTTGGGGGACGGGGGTGACCCCGCCTAGCTCTGGGTATCTCTTCTGGATCTGAGAGCTAGAAGGCTTCCAGCTCCTCAGTCCCTTCACGGGCGCGGGAATGGTGGAAAACATGCCTGTAACCCTGTGGTGCCAGTGGGCAGGTGGGAATGTGAGCTCAAGGCTCTGCCGAGCATCCCCGGGGATCCGTGGAGGCACCACTTGTCCCCCTGCAGGCGCTCGTGGGCCCTGTTTGGGATGTCTCGTGTGGCCAGGTCCCGCTGGCTGGGGAAGGGTGCCTGGGATGCTGCCCACCACCCCGGCCCCTGCCTGCCTGCAGCACGGGGGAAGGGGCCGTGGTTTTGGCCCAAAGGGTCTTTCATGGCCCGGGGGATGCCAAGGCCAGTGTTGAGTGTCCATCAGGCTCCTGAGGGATAAAAGGTGCTGGGGTAAGGAGTGCGGATACAGCAGGAGAGGAGAGGCTGGAGAAACCAAAACCGAGACAGGGGAAATGATGGTGAAACCTCTGGCAGGAGCCGCAGGGTGTGCCAGGCACAACCGATACCCGCTGAGCTCGGGGCCATAAAACCCCGGCTGGTCCCACGTGCCAAGCACGGCACGGCACCCAGGGGTGAACTCTGCTCCGTGAGGGGCTGAGCTGGATGTGGGCTGAGCCAGGGCCACAGCAGTCACACATGGTCATGGTGGAGCTGCCAGTATGCCCAGCATGTGTCCCTACACCAGCCACCCCTCTCCCAGGGATGCCATCTGTGGTGACCCTGTAGCTCCTCACCAGGGTTTGCCCTCTTGGGGCTGCTCCTGGGGCTTCTCTGGGATGGTATCACAGAAGGTCTGAGCCCCAGAGCTGGGATCGGGGCAGAGCTCAGCTCTGATCCGTTTCCCTTTTCTCCTGGAGAGGAGATCCTGGGTCCAAAGGGCACTGTGGGATGGCTGTGAGGGCAAAGCCAGAACGGGAGCAGGCAGTGCTGAGTGCTGTGGGGGGCTGCTTTCCCTGCCGTGCCCTGTGCCCTTCCCTGTGCCCCTGTCACGAGGCTTGTGGCCGGGGAGGCTGAGCACCCGTGCTGGAGTGGGACATGGGGTGGGCACCAGGGGGTGGGCACCAGGGCAGGCCATGGGATGGGTGTGAGGTGGGGGGTTTGCACTCTGCAGCACTGGGGGATGGGCCCACCTAGCCCCCCATCCTGCCCCCCATAAGCCATGCCTTCCCTGACTCTTGCCATGGCCAGGAAAGGGGGGATGACAGAGGCTGTGCTGCACTGTGGGGACAGTGTAGGGGCCAGTGTGACACACGGGGGCTCCTGCTTGGGGCCTGGCTCCTCAGTGCCACATGTGTCCCCATCCTGTCCTGCAGCACCGCCCCATGCCACTCGTGTCCCCGTGCCCTTTAAGTCCCCGTGTCCCCCATGCTGTCCTGCAGCCATTCCCATCCTGGGGGGGAGCAGGGCATACCAGACGAAGCCCACGCTGTCCCTGGCTGTGGGCTGTGCCTGTGACACCCGTGCCTGTCCCTGCAGGAGCTCTTGATGGCGATGATGACGATGCAGACGGGAGGACTGATGATGGCCGCCCTGGGCTGGCTGGGCTCCATCCTCACCTGTGCCCTGCCTATGTGGAAGGTGACGGCCTTCATCGGCTCCAACATCGTGGTGGCCCAGGTGTTCTGGGAAGGGTTGTGGATGAACTGTGTCTATGAGAGCACAGGGCAGATGCAGTGCAAGGCCTACGACTCCCTGCTGGAGCTCACCTCTGACCTGCAAGCTGCTCGTGCCCTGGTGGTCACCTCCATCTTCGTGGCCTGCCTTGCCTTCTTCATCGCCCTCTCGGGAGCCGACTGCACCCGCTGCGTGGACGACAGCGGCACCAAGAGCAGGATCTCTGCGGTGGCAGGCGTCATCTTCATCATGGCCAGCATCATGCTGCTCATCCCTGTCTCCTGGTCTGCCAACAGCATCGTCAGCAACTTCTACAACCCCATGGTGCCTGAGGCCCTCAAGAGAGAGCTGGGGGCTGCCCTCTACATCGGCTGGGCCTCCAGTGCCCTGCAGCTCTTCGGTGGGGGCGTCCTGTGCTGCTCAGGATCCCAGTCCCAGCAGGACCCCTACCCCAAGAAGTACAGGGCAGTGAAAACCTGCGGCCCAATGGGCTATGCCATGAAGGACTATGTGTGAGCCACTGTGCCCAGGTGCCAGCCCAAGGCAGAGCACCACTGTCCCTGTCCTGCATCCCCGTGCCACACCCTGCCCCTGCACTGCCTCCCCCTGCCCATCCCCACGCTGGCTCACTCCCAGCACGGTCCCCACATGTGCCCTTCCCCAGGGCAGGGACTATAAACATCCTGGTGCCACCAAGGCTGCCTGGGCTCATTTTGAACAGCGCGGTGTGGGGAGGATGGTGACGCGTCCTGGGGGTGCTGTGCCCTGCCAGCTGCTGTGCTCCAGCACCTACAACATCCCCATCTTCCCAGGGGGATCAGCAGCAGTCAGGCAGCTCCTGGTATTCCTTGCAGCAGGAAACAGAGGCAGGGAGAGGATGCTGAGCTAAGAGAGGCACAGGGGGACACCAGGTGCTCTGAGCCCCCATGGACTGGGAGGGAACCCCAGAGAAAGGCTGAATCCCCCCTCCCAAGCTCCTGGCCACCCACCCTGGAGGGGGCACATTCCCACTGCTCTGGGAACAACACACAGCCAACAGACAGCAGGGACAGAGCTTTATTGAACAGGCAAGTGCAGGGCTGGGCACAGCCACAACCCCCAGCTGCCCAGGGAACAGTGCTGGAGACAAATGGGGAGGGAGCAGCAGGACTGATGGGCACAGGGACCCCAGAACATGGGGGACAAAGCAGAAGGGTGACAAGAGCCATGGAGAGGGTGAGTGTGGAAGATGTGGGATGCCCTGGGTGAGGAACAGGGACAGACACAGCCATTGCCTCACACTGAGAACAGCTCCTGAGGGGAAGGATGCAACCTCTTCTCCAGGAACATAGGAACAGGATAAGCAGGAACAGGTCTGAGGGAAGGGAAAAATGAAAAAAAAACAAAACAAACAAATATTCCAGGAAGAGATTTGGGTAAAAAACTTCCCAAGGGAGCAGTGGAGGAGGAATTGTGAAGGCAGCCCAGCAAGGGGCTGGGGGAACAGGCTGGGCAGGCAGTGCTGGATGGCTCCTGGGTGGGGAGCAGCTGCCAGCTCCCCAAATCCCTTCCAGACTCATTTCCCCTCCCTGAACATTAACTACAAAGCTGTGGGAAAATGAGATTCAAGCAGCTGTTGTGGGATGCAAGGCAGATGTGGCACTTGGAAAGCCTCTCCAGCTGGGAGTCACCTTGGCGTTGCTGCTTTGACTCTGGACATGGAGGCTCCTGCACCTCAGGGCTGGCTTGGTCCCTAGGGAGGAGGAGAGGCCACAGGACACAGCAGCGGGGACCCACCTCCAGCAGTCCCCAGCTAAAGACTCTGGGGGTAGGAGATGGAGAAGGATCCAGATTTGACCATGAGTGCTGAGATGGAGAAAGTGGGAAGAAATCCCAGACTGGACATGCCTCAGAACAGCCATGTGGGTCTGTGAGATGTCATGGTGAACGGTGAGGTGTTGGGGTCAATACCTAAATGTCAGAGCTAAAGGTGGCACCCAGGAGACGCTGGTGAATCCAGAGACCCTCCCTGTGCGGTGCAGCAGACGAGGGCCCCAACCAAGCCCAGACCTCGGTGAGAAGGAACCAAGGAAGGGAATGGGGAAATTCCCCCAGAATATTGCCGCCCCCAGCAGCTGCTGTGCTGCAGGAGGGGGCCACTGGGCTCTGTTTTACAAAGGGTCAAGTGCTCACCCCCCCTCCAGAGCCATGCTAGCTCTCAGCCCTCCTCGAGGTTGGGAACAGGGCACTTCTGGTAGATGTAGACCACCCCAGAGATGTAGCCAGTGCCCTGGGTGCTCTCCTCCTCGGAGGTGGCCCTCTCCCAGTACTCCACTTCCTGGGCCTGCAGCTTCTGCCAGGCTCCTCTCTGCTCCAGCTGCCCCAGCGCGGCCTCCAGCTCCGCCTTGTACCGCAGGTTCGAGGGGTTGCTCCTCGTCGTCAGGCACAGGAAGCCGCCTGCGGGACAGGAGACAGGTAACACTGACACGGAGCGGGGACACGGGGAGGCACCGAGAGCCTGCCCGGAGTCAGCGGGCACGGACGGGGCAGCGGACAGGGGACAGGCAGGACAGCAGGCAGAGATGGGCAGCATAGGGGCCGGCAGGGCATGGGCAGGATGTCCCGCCTGAGCACAGCTGTCACACACCAGCACCTTCACTGCCACCTGTCCCACTGCCCAGCCCTGGCAGCGGGCAGGGTCAGAGACCCCGTGAATCGCCCATGCATGCAGCAGGGACAAGGCCGTGTTCCAGCTGTGCCACGGGCCCAGTGGTCAGCAAGGGACCCACATCCACCGGGGCTCGGTGTCCCATCCCAGCCCGGCGGGGGTCCCGCATCCACCGGGGCTCGGTGTCCCATCCCAGCACGCCGGGGGTCCCGGCGCGGAGGGGAAGCGGCCCCTCCTTACCCGGCTTGGTGACCCGCAGCAGCTCCGGCAGCACCGTGCTCGGCACCTGGCCCTCGCCCAGGGCCCCCACCACCGTCACGGCGTCGTAGTGCTCTGCGAGGACACGGGGCATCACCGGGGGGACCCTCCGGGGCTCCCCCGCCCGGTGCCGGCCCGTCACCCGTGGGTGTCACCGAGGGGTCCCGGGGTCCGCCCCCTCCCGTTACCTGCGGGCGCGGGCAGCGGCTCCCTGCCCAGGACGCAGAGCCGCAGCTCCTGGTAGAGCCCGGTGCTCCGCGCCCGCTCCATCATCCCCGCGCTGCCGTCCACGCCGTCCACGCAGCGAAACCCGCGCCGGTGCAGCTGCGGGGACACAGGCACCGTCACCCCCGCCCCGCCCCGTCCCGTTACCCCCAGCCCGTCCCGCCCTGTCCCGTTCCGTTAGCCCCGGCCCGTGCCACCGGTACCTCTCGCGCTACGAGCCCGGTGCCACAGGCCACGTCGAGCAGCCGCGCCTCCGCACGCGGCGCGGGGAAGGCGAAGGCGAGCGAGGCGGCGGCGAGATACGGTGCCCGGTACTCCAGAGCCGCCACATCCTGCGGGGACACGGCGGTCAGCGGGGACACCCACGGCCCCGTTCCCGTTCCCTCTGTGTCCCCGGTACCTGCTCGTAGAGGGCGGCCCAGCCGTCGTAGAGCCGCAGCCGTTCGGGCAGCGCCGAGCCCCGGTGCACCGCAGCCACGCGGTCCCGCACGGCCGTCGGCAGCCCCATCCCGGTACCGCCCGGTACCGTCCGGGCCGACTGACCCGCGCCGGGCCCGCCCCCGCCACCATTGAGACGGAGGCTCCGCCCCGGACACGCCCCTAAAGCACTTGGCCCCGCCCCCCGCTCGCGACGCGCCCGCAGTGCCTCATTGGCTTCTCCGCTCGCCCAGGACACGCCCCCAAGCGAGGTTCCACAATGACCCCGCCCAGGACCGCCCCACAGAACACGCGACCCCGCCCCGGCCAATTGGTTGGGGGCGCCCGCCCCGGCCACGCCCCCGCGCTCCATTGGCAGCCGGAGCTGCCCCTCGGGGCGTTGGGAGCGACCAAGTGCGCTGGGCAACGGGGGGGGGGAAGGACCCGGTGTCCTGAGACCTGACCAAATGTCCGAGTGGTGACCAATGGCCCAGGGAGGCGTCAGATATCCTGGGGGGCTGGCCAAGTCCAGCAATGGTGACCTAAATACCCTAGGGCCGTGACACCGAATCCCCGCGGGGAGCGGCACCGGGGCCCCCAGGGCGCCTGTCTCCAGCAGTGTCCCCTGTTCCTGCTGCTGTCACCTGCAGGGGTCAGTGCCCATTGCGTCACTCGTGTCCCAGGCGCGGGGACAGTGTCCTGGACAGGTCACCTCCTGCCCGGGCCCTGGCCCCAGCCCCACACGGCCCCAGCGCTGCGCTGTTCTCCATCCTGCCTCCGCATCTCCTTCCTCCACTCCGACCGTCACCCAGCGTGGCGGCCCCCCGCGCCCGCCGTGTCGCACCGTGTGCGGCAGTGACAACCCGGGACTGCCCCCGGGGAGGAGGCCACGCACTGTCGGGCAGCTGCTGCTTGTCCGTGCCGCCCCTCGGGCCGGGGGTCATGGTGCGCTGCCCCGTGGGGACAGGGGACAGGGGCCGGGAGCGGGCCGTGGCGGGGAGGGAGAGGCGCGGGCTGGCTCCTGCGAGGAGCGGGGAGCTGGGTTGATGATGGCGGCCGGCTCCTTGCAGCTCGTGGGGTGACATCAGTGTGTGACCTGGGTGAGGTTGGGGTTTGGCTCAGAGCAAGAACAGCCCTGAGACCCCGCGCGATGCACGGCGGGGGCAGGATGTCACCTCCAGGTCACAGTTCTCCGGAGTGCCTGATGCAGGTGCCCAACGTTTGTGAGGTTCCGTACCCAGCTGCGTTATCCCTCCAAGGGCGAGGTCACTGCGGGAGTCCCCGTTAACCTTTGGTGTCGCAGCGAGGCCGAGGGACAAGCTCTGGGACAAGCCACAGCTGTGCCCGTCGCCTCCGGCTGTTCCCAGAGCGAAACAGACGGATCCAACCGCTAATTAGTGACGGATTCAGCTGCTAATTAATGACGGGAAGAAAATGCGGTGCCCTGACGGAGCCGGTGGCCGCTCCGAGGCCGCGCCGGTGGCCTCGTCACCTCCTGTGTCCCTCCCTGGGGCCCTGTCGGTGTCACAGGCGGGGCCGGCTCAGCCCGCGGTCGGTCGGTCAGTGCTGGCCGGGACCCTCGAGAGGGAGCCCTCCGCCCGCGGCACGGACCGGCGCGGCCGCGCTCGGGGTTCCTGGCGGAGCCGCAGAGCGCAGCGCGGGGCTGGGGGCGCCCAGGGCTCGGCCCGGGACAGCAGCGACCGTGCCACCCACCCCAGGCACAGGGATGGCTCCCGGGCTGGGGCTGCGGTGCTGTGACAGCTCCTGCCACTGTCCATGGGCATTTTGTCCCCCCTGCTGCCACTAGCGTGGGCCCAGTCCTGTCCCTCGTGCTTGGCGTCCTTAGGAGGGCTGTGGCCTCCAGCAAGGACTCTCTCAGTCTCGCCATGGTTGCCACCACTAAGTGAACTTCCCTCGAGGAAGCAGTGCCAGAATGCACCTCCAGCACCCCCTGTCCCTGCTCTGCTGGCCCCAGGGCCCACTGGGCCTCACCTTCTGCAGCCTTGACCTGTACAGATCAGCCCCGAATCTGCCGGTGCTTTCTCCATCCCCTTGCCGTGGCTGGCTGGCTCTGTCACAGCACAGCTGTGCAAACACCTGCACCCCGTGCCACCCCCACAACTCTGGGCTGGCTGGGGCCCAGCATGGCCCTGCTGGGGTCTGCACAGGGCCTGTTGCCAGCGTGGGATGGCCTGGGCCATCCCTGCTTGGGCAGGGGACAGAGGTGGCAGCAGGTGTTGGCAGGCTGGAGCGTCCCATGGCCGGTGCCGGTGTGAGGCTGGACTTTGTCCTGACATGTGGCCTGGTGCTGGCGGGCTCCCACTGGGTCACAGGACGTTCCTCTCTGATGGTGCAGTTCCTTGGGGCGCTGTCCTTGTCCCCTGCCAGGGAACACGGCTCTCTCTGTGCCCTGATGGGGTGCTGGGACACTGGAGCTCAGCTCAGCTGCCCTGATGGAGTGTCCCCACTGCCCCTCGAAGGGACCTGGGGGAACGTGTGCCCCCAAGGCAGGGGCTGAGCCCCCCGAGCCCACAGATCTCTGCTGGGGCCTCTCCTGCCCTCCCTCCCCAAGGAGTTGCTGTAGGGGTGGAAGCATAGCTTAGGTGGGGCCCTCACCTCCAAAGCTGCCACTGAGCTGGGACAGGAGTTGGCAAAGGCCAGGCCTGTGCTGCATTTGGGCCAGGCATCTCCAGGGTGGGCAATGTCACCTGGCACCAAACCTGCCTGCAGGTCCCCCCTCTGAGGCTTCCTGGATGCCCAGGTGAAGTGTGGTGGCATTGGTACCGTGGGCAGGTGGGCTTGCATGGCCCAGGGCCTGTGCAGGGCAGCCCTGGCACATCCTTGGCCCTTGGGGTGGGACTGATGCTGTCCCCCTGGACATCCCAATAATGTTGGAATATCCCTAAGCTTCTTCATCAGGCTGGAGTGACAGAATGCTCAGCCCCGTGGCCTTGTGTGCCTCAGAGACTTCCTGGGTGGCCCACACAGCTCCTGGGTCCGGCTGTGGTGTGGGTGTTCCCGGGGCAAGGGACAGATGCTTGCAGGGGGACAACCGTGGACTTGGCAGCTTCTGGCTCAGAGGACTTTGGGGACAGTCATGGTAACTGTCACTGGAGGCTGTCACGGTCATGAGCTGCATCCTCTGTGCATCGGTCCTGACTGCAGTTTCTTGGTGGTGCAGGAGCCTACCAGCACCAGGGAATGGCTTCAGGGCATCCCAAGACATTTCCAGCTCTGGGAAAGGGCCCTTCATGGTCCTCTGAGCTGTCTGCTGCATTTCCTGAGCTGGGAAAGCATGGACAACCATCCCATGGGGCACTTGAGCCACACAAGGTGGAGGTGGAATGCTCTGCTGGGTGCAGAATTGGGCAGAGCAGGGAAGGAAAACCCTGTGGGGTGACAGCCAGGTGGGATCTGGAGAGCCCCCATGGGGAGACAGAGGGAGGAGGGAGGATCAGGTTGGAAATTAGGAAATACTTCTTCACAGAAAGGGCAGTCAGGCCCTGGCACAGCTGCCCAGGGCAGGGTGGAGTCCCCAGCCCTGGAGGGGTTTAACAGCCCTGTGCACGTGGCACTTGGGGACATGGGGCAGTGGTGGCCTTGGCAGTGCTGGGAGAATGGTTGGACTCGATGGTCTCGGAGGGCTTTTTCCAGCCTTAGTGATTCTGTGATCTCCCCATGGCCGAGGGGGTGACAGACAGCAGGACAGGGCCAGGGTGGCTGGTGGGGCTTCACACACCCTGGGTGGGATTGCTCTGCACTCACATCCTTAGAAAAAGGAGCATTTTCCTTTCCCAGCATCCAAATGTGACTGCAATCTGCCCGCTCCTCCCCTCACCCCCATCCCCGCGGTGTTCCAGGGCCCCACTCAGACACATGAGCTCGCCTGGGTCCCTGGGCTCCTGCCCGACTTCTGAGTCTGCAATCTCGGCGTGGCTGGGACTGCTGGTGCCCGGGGCTGCTGTCACCAACCCTCCTGCCCTGGTCCCACGGCCCGCACGGCTCCGGGCAGGTGACAAGGAGGTGACAAACAGCAGAGCTGGGTGGCGATCGGGGTGGGTGGCGCGGCAGGAGCGGCTCACGGAACTCATTCTAGGAGCTGGAAGGGCTGTGCTGCCTCCAGTGGGCCACGCTGTCCCCGACCCGCGGGGACCCGGCCATTCCCTGAGTGACCTGGGTGAGTGTGGCTGTCCCGGCTGTTCCCGAGTGTGGCTGTCCCGGCTGTTCCCGAGTGTGGCTGTCCCGGCCATTCCCCGAGTGTGACTGTCACCCGCAGGGCCCTGGCCATGGCCGGTGCCCGGGGCCAGCAGCAGAGGCCATCCGTGCCATGCTGGGAGCGCTCCCTGGCTGCATCAGAGCGCTCCCCTGCTCCTGCATCAGTGCCAGCCCCTGCACGTGTGTCGCCTGCATCCCATCCTCCCTGCAGCCCCAGCGGGCCGTGCTGCCCTCCCTCCCGCGCCCCAGTGCGCGGTGCTTTCATCCTTCTTGCGTCCCAAATCCTTCATGCTCCTTTTCCCCGAACTCCCAGCGTATGGACTCCACCCTCCCTTTGTGCTCCTGCTGCACAGAGCTCCACACCCCCTCTGCCCCTCGGCTCCACACGTTCATAGGGGCATGGTGCTCCCACACTGGTGACATTCCCATTTCTCCTCATCCCCATCCCAAATGCCAGTGGCTTCATTCACAGTTGTGTGCTCTGGCTGCAGTTCATAGCTGAGCTCAGCCTCTTCCTCACCTCTGAGCAGCCCCACAAACCACATCCACACCCCCAGCCCATGGACTTCACTCCTTGTTCCCCTTCCCCCTTGTTCCCTCTTGTCTCCATTGTCACCGGCTCCTTTCCCCTGACTGGGGACTTCCCATCCTGACTATACCCAAGACACCCAGAGACCTCAGGTTCCATGCACCCCACGTCCCCCGTTTCTCTGTCACACCCCATCACCTCCTGTCCCTCACAGCCCTTCCTGCAGCCAGCTGAGTTTCCCTGGGTGCTGCCTCCCTGTTCCCATTCCCACAGGCAGTGGGAATGACATCACCGACACCTTGGCACACCTCAGGCCAGTGACTCAGTGTCCCTCCTGGGACAGCACCTCTGGAACTCATCACCTTTGTGGAACAGCACCCTCCTGACTCAGAGTCCTTCGTGGAATAGCACCCTTGTGACTCAGTGTCCTCAGGTCCACCCCAGGAGCTCTCTGTTTCCACCCTGGGACACAACGTGACTCACTGGTCACATCCCTGCCACTCCTGCCATTCCAGGCGTGGCTGCCCCTCAGTCCCTGGCTCGATGCAAGCCCACCCCACCATGTTCCCAGATACCCCCGGACACCTGCCCTGCCACCAGCCTGGCTGCCCAGAGCACTCCTGGGCCCCGCTCCGGATCTCCTCCCCAGGACTCCCCTCTTTTGTCCCTGCACCGTGGGCAGTGACTGCCACCTTCTGGGAAGAACGAGGGACAGGGCGGGTGAGGTGTCAGAGGTGGAAGTTGCGGTGAAGCCCAGCCCAGCAATAAGGTACAGACTTTCACTGGAGCAGGAATTAATGAGTGGATGGATTAGTGGCTAGAAATAAACAAAGGATTTCTTGTGACTTGTAAAAGATGACTCAGTGGTTTCGGGAAAGCTGGCTGCTCTGCAAGGGATGTCGGTGATCCCAGGGCAGTCTGGACCTTACCTGTCGGGCTCATCCTGATGATCCTAAAACACTTCTGGACCTTTGGTGATGTCAAGCCACCTCACCTCTGTCTGCACAAGGGCTGAGGTGGTGTTTGGGTATCTGAATCCTAAAAAGCAGTTTGTAACTTCCTCCACCAACTTCCAACTCTATAGATATTCAGGAAGGAGGATGGGCTGCTGTGCCCAATTGCTGCTATTTGTTTTATCCTCAGGCTCTGGTAGTATTTCCTGGAGACCAGTCTTTCCTTTCTCAGGGACATCCCTGAACCCCAGCTGTGATGTGGGCCCAACAGATTGCCATTGGCAGGAGAGATGGTGAATCGCTATGCCGCTTCATCCCCTGCCCATCCTTCCTGCCCAAATGAGGAGTTGAGGGGGAGCCCCTGTGGGAGTGAAGCCAAAGAGGTCAAACCATTTTCATCTTCTTGAGCTAAGCTGAACCTGAGCTGAGCTTTGCCAATTCCAGCTGGAACCAAATCACCAGACTTGGACCGTGTCACCCAGGCAGGGAAAGCAAGCTGAGAAGTTACCCAAGGGATTTGGAGTGAATGGAGTGGGAAGGTGTCAGTGGGCTGGGTGATGATGACCATGGACTGAGTGTTCCTAGAATCCCAGAAAGGTTTGGGTTGGAAGTGACCCTAAAGACCAACTTGCGCTCTACCCCTGAGTTCATCCATCCTAGAGCCTGATGGCATCTGTGCTTGTTTTGGAAGTGATGCCAGCCAATTGCTGCTGGCTGTTGAGGCTTGCCCTCCCTGTGCTGAGCATTTCAGCTTTGCTGGAGGATTGCATCCTTGGGTTTGGTGGCTGGAGCTGCTGCTCTGAGCGCTCCCCAGCCTGTGCTGACGCCTGGCTGGGCAGGCTGGTGCTGGGTGTCTCTGAAGGGACAGTGCAGCTGCAGGGGCTGTGCAGGGACAGTGCAGCTGCAGGGGGCTGTGCAGGGACAGTGCAGGGGGCTGTGCAGGGACAGAGCAGCTGCAGGGGCTGTGCAGGGACAGTGCAGGGACTGTGCAGGGACAGAGCAGGGGCTGTGCAGGGACAGTGCAGGGGGCTGTGCAGGGACAGAGCAGGGGGCTGTGCAGGGACAGAGCAGCTGCAGGGGCTGTGCAGGGACAGTGCAGCTGCAGGGGCTGTGCAGGGACAGAGCAGGGGGCTGTGCAGGGACAGTGCAGCTGCAGGGGCTGTGCAGGGACAGTGCCGGGGCTGTGCAGGGACAGTGCAGGGGCTGTGCAGGGACAGTGCAGCTGCAGGGGCTGTGCAGGGACAGTGCAGGGGCTGTGCAGGGACAGTGCAGCTGCAGGGGCTGTGCAGGGACAGAGCAGGGGCTGTGCAGGGACAGTGCAGGGGCTGTGCAGGGACAGTGCAGCTGCAGGGGCTGTGCAGGGACAGTGCAGCTGCAGGGGCTGTGCAGGGGCTCTTGGAGGAGGCAGAGCAGCAAAGGCGGCGCTGGAGCTCCTGGGTCAGGGAGGGTCCTGCTCCTGCAGAAACAGAGTCAAGGGAGTAAGTTCAGGGAGAGGCCAGGAATCCAGCAAAATGGAAATCTTGGGAATTATCTCAAGAACAAGGAGGGGGAGCCCAGACAGCGGAAACAACTTTAAATCATTCGAGACAGGGTAACAGGAGTGTGTGAGCACAGGCAGCACGGCCTGCTGGGGTGGCTGATGGACTTCCCAGGGTCCAGAGGGAAGGGAAGGTGACCCAGGGTGATCCTGCTGACCCAGGGCGGTCCCTGTGGTTCTGGGGAGGTGTGACCATGCCTGGGTCTGGGGTGGCTGCTTGGTCACCTTCCTTTTCTACGCTGAGTGGGGAGTGCAGGTAAAGTCCTCTCTCTCACAGGGCTGAGCTCAGCCTAGGCTGGGCTGGAGGCACAGGGAGTCTGGGTAAGTCCCACATTTCCAAAAGCCTGGTGATGGACTTTTGTCTTATGGCACTTTGAACACTATCTGAAGAAATCTCATCTGTGGATTATCTCAAGTAACAATTAAACTAGGAGCTCGCGTGTGTTCAGAGGGTGGGTTCAGCTCGAGTTCATGGAAGAAAAATACCTCAAGGATTATCACAGCCAAAGGCTCAGCTCTGGCTCAGGATGCCCATGAAAATTGCTCTAAGCTGGGAAAGTATTTGAGGCTGTGTCACCCTGTGTGGGTGCTGGGTTTCTGCTGTTGGGGGTGAAGTGCAGGGGAGCTCTGGGCACTGCTCCCCCACTCTCTCAGAACAGGGCAAGGCAGGGAACCTCCTCCTCCAGCACTTGGAAAGGCAGCTGGGAAGGACATGGGTCTGACCCTTGACTGCAGGAAGGGGTTTGGTGCTGTTTCACAGGACCATGACTTTCCTGGGGCTGTTATAATGTATGTGCAGGTGTGGTTCCCACAATCCTCAACACCCTGGAATCCACAGCCATGTGAGAAACCTTGAAGGACCAACTCAAAGTGGGCCTGACTTGTTGAAGAAATGATATTTTTTAAAAAGTCACTCCCACAACCCACCTCATTAAGGGAGATGCCTTAAGAGGAAAATCAGGCTGATCCTGGTGGAGAGCAGGGGCTGGAGAAGCCCCACAGAGGCTGGAAAGGAGGAGCAGGATCAGGATCAGGACCAGGATCAGGAGGAAACTGGTCTGATCAGCCTCAGCAAGGGAAGGACAATTGCTCTGCTGGTAGAACAAGGATTTGGGGGTCAAGATGGCACAAATTACCAGTGTCAGAGAAGATTTCTATGCCAGGACACAGGGAATGACTCAGAGGCCAGGGATGGATGGGATATTGGGAATTAGGAATTATTCCCTGTGAGGGTGGGCAGGCCCTGGCACAGGGTGCCCAGAGCAGCCCCTGGATCCCTGGCAGTGCCCAAGGCCAGGCTGGACAGGGCTGGGAGCAGCCTGGGACAGTGGGAGGTGTCCCTGGATGGGCTCTGATGTCTCTTCCAACCCAAACCATTCCATGATTCTGTGCTTCTCAGCCACCCAGGTCATGCTGGTGTCACTCTCTACCAGTTCCTGGAGCCTTGCGGGTCCTTGCTGTGACCTCCCAGGTGTGCAGACCCCCCAGCCCCAGGTGCCTGCAGGCTCTGTGTGCAGCACAGATGCTCTGGGCCATGCCAGATCCTCTGTGTTTCTTGGCCCCTGGCTCCTCGGCCATCTCGCCAGGTATGTAACTATCCCAGCTATTTCCTGCTGTACTGCAAGGAAAAATGAAAAAATTAAATCATCCAGCCTTTGGCCCTTTCTGATCCAGATCCAGGCTGCAGCATTGCAGACGGATTGCGTGTGGTGGCAGCGCCGCCAGCACCCCGTGCCCTGCCTGTTCCCTTTGGCAAGGGGAGCACGAGGGGCTGCCACGGCCCTGGCCTGCAGCCAGCTCCCATCACAGCCCCAGTGATTTATAGCCTGCATTCCTGCTGCTGACAGGCACATCCTGGGATGCTGTGCTCCTGGAGAGAGGCACTGGGGCTCTCTGGGGCTGCCTGTGCCCCCTGGAGCTGCCCTGGCCTTGGCAGAGAGGGGCAGCTCCCACCAGTGCTGCCAGCGGGGTCTGGGCTCAGGAGGGACCCCTCGTTCCCAGGGATTTGTTATGTTTTCTGTCTCATGATGAGAGTGCCGGGGTCCAACATCCCAGGATTACACTCCATAATCCCAAACTGGCAGCCCCTGCTGCCCCGTTCCCAGGCTGGTGTGTTGGGTCCTGCCCTGCGGAGGGGCTGCCAGGCTGTGCCAGGCTGTGCCAGGCTGTGCCAGGCTGTGCTGCATGGGCTGAGCTGGGGCTGCAGGGCCCAGAGCAGGTCCTGAGAGCCTGAACCCCCAGATGTGCAGCTGAGGGCAGCACAGCCCAGCAGCTGCTCTGCTCCTCTCCTGTTCCACGGTTCCTGGGGGGATTTGCCATCCCTGGGCCCGTCCCTGCTGCCCTCAGCTGGTGTGGGATGGACACGGCAGTGGGGGCAAGGCAAGCACTGGAGACATGATGGCCACTGGGTTTGCTGGTATTTTGATCTGGTATTGGTGGGAGCAGTGGTTTCCTCATGCCCAGACATCCCATGGGAAGGCCAAGCCAGGCTGGAGGCAGGGCTGTGTCCCTGGGTGCTGTGAGGCTGAGGGTGGGGTGTGGGACACGGTGTTTCTCCCCATGCCTCCAGATCCCCTCCTGCCAGCACCCAGTGACAGGGGCTTGGTGTCCTGTTCCCTCCTGGCTGGGCCTTCAGCCTCCTGCTCAGGCAGGGATCTCTGCACTTGTGGGACACAGCCCAAGAGAGGGAATTGCCTCAGCTCCCCTCCAGAGGCCAGAGCTGGGAAGCACCAGGGAGGATCTGGCCAGGGCTCCGTGGCTGCAATAGCATCTCATCCTGTCCCAGGCTGTGCTGGGATGTGTGGGACCCCAGGGCCTGTCTCCCCAGTCTGTGGGATCCACCCCAGGCTGGCAGGAGCCATAAGGACCCCACAAACCACCCTGAGTGCCTCCAGCCCCATCCAGTTGTGGGCACAACCCCGTGCCCCTGGCTGCTGCCACAGACCAGCTCCCCAGGGCTGTGTGCAGCAGGCAGGACCTGGTGTTTGTGAAAGGTACTTTGTTATTTTTTCATCTTTTTTTCCCCAGCAAGAGCAGGCAAGCCACGGTCTGGATTCCAGTTTGGCTGTAATTGTGCTATTATCTCTCCCCCAGGGCCTGGTTTCACTCATGCTTGGGGTCCCTGTGAGTGAATGGATGTCTCCATTAGGGCTGTTCCAAAGCATTCCCTGCCTCTGCCCTCTCCAACTTGCCATGCTGCCCTTGCTGAGCTCTGCACTCCCCTTGGCCCTGAGCCCCAGGCACTGCAGGGCAGAGGTTCTGGAAGCACCTGCAGTCCTGAACCTGAGTGTCCCAGCAGCCAGTGTGACAGCTGTGGCTGGCAGCACAGGGAACCCCTCAATTTCTCCTGAAGGAATGTTTCCCCCCATGACAGTCACAAAATGTGGGAATGGAGAAGTTGGTGGGGCTTTGCTCTTGGGTATGTTCAGAACTTGACTGGCCCCAGGGATCATCATCATCGTCATCATCATCATCATCATCATCATCGCCTTGGAGCTGCTGTGCTGGGGGAGCGGGGCTGGACCAGACAGCTCTGCAGGGCCTGGCCCACCTCAGGCATTCTGGAATGTTCTGATGGAGCACAGCCGTGTTTGTGGCAGTCCCTGAGGGGCTGGAGGCTCTGGGAGATGACACCAAGCAGGGCTGTAAAAGAAGGTCCAAATCATGAAGGAGGTTTGCAGAAGAGGAGGGCACAAGATGAAGAATGGCTTTACCCTGGGACCTTGACCTCCCTGAGCTCTGAGCTGCTCACTGCAGGCTCTGGTTGGAGCTGGGACATTTCCCTGGAATGTGACCCTGGTCTGGTCTGGCACCCTGCCTGGCACCAGGATGGTCCTGGCTCCTGGAGCTGATGGAGCTGCACATCCTCTCCCCAGTGCCAGGACTGACCCAGACACGGTGCCCGGTGCCCCTGGGATGGTCCCACTGCCCACCGTGGTGAGGACTCCTCTTCCCTCACTGTCCTCTCCTGGTCTCAGGGTCAATCCCCTCAGTCTGATTTCTCAGACCCTTCAGAGGATGTTCCCCACAGACCAGCCTTGGGATCCCAGGATTCCAGGGATTCACTTGGCTGCTCTCACATCTCCCTGCTCAGCAGCAGCCCAGCCCCTCTGGCTCCAGGGTCCCCAGGGTTTGGGAATGGACCCTGACCCCTCCTAGGATGGCTGCTGGTTACACAAACCAGGACACATCCCTGTGTCCCTGGCAGTTCCCAGGCATTGCTCCAGAGCTGGTGGGACACTGCTTGGGACACTGGGATGCGTGTGGGTGCTAATCTTTGGGGCCATCAGGCCAGGCACTGAACTGAAATCCAGCTCTAATTGGCCTCTTCCAGTAATTCTTCCTGACAAAACAATTAAGTTTCTCAGGCAAGAGATGTTCTTTGCAAATGGTCTGTGCCAGATGCTTTTGCTTTTTTTATCTGTGGTATTTAAGGATCTTTTCCTAATACTCATTATTTTATGAGGCACAGACTGGTTCTTCCTGCCCTTTTGAAGCTCAGTATCACACTCATGTTTGTTTGTTGTCTCAGGGCTTCCCTAACTGCATGTGAGGGGGGTTTTGTTTCATTAAAAAAAATAAAATTAAATAAACATTCTTGATTTGTAGAGGGCTGGGCCCTGTGAGACAGGGCAGGGAGCGGGATGGGCTCCAGCCCTCCCGAGCCTGCAGAGGCTGCGTGTTCTGCAGTGGGACTGAGGTCAAAGCTGGAAAATCTTGCAAGGCGGGATCAAAGAGCAGGGCCCCTGCCAGACATGTGGGAAACATGAGCTGGGGGTGGCTGCAGTGGGGGCATGGCTGGCACTGCCCGCAGTGCCCCCTCACCCCTGCCCACCCCTGGGAGCCCTCAGGCTGCTGGGGGGCTCACAGTCCCTTGTCCCCTCACCTGGGAGCTTTGTGGCTCCCCCTTCCTGCCACCCACTTTTAGTGGCTCCAGCTCCTCCTTCGGGGGAGCCCATCCCGGCTCTCCCAGCGTGGCTCGGCTCAGGCTGCTCGGGATGTGCTGCAATGCTGAGGAGCTGCTGCTCCACTGCTGCCCTTGCCGTGCCCTGCCCCATCCCCAGGCTCAGGGCTGGTGCTCCGGCTCCCAGGAGAGGGAGCAGCCCTGGGAATGGTTCAGTGCTGGTTCTGTCGGGAGCAGCCGCCCGGGAGGCTGGGGAGCGTGGTCCCCACGTTTTTGGCAGCTCTCGGGAGCGGAGTGTTGGAGGAACAAGAGAGCATCTGGATGGGCTGTGTGTTGGGTTTTGGGGTTGTGCTCTCTGTGGGGTGACTGGCACAGTGCTGGGTGTGTCCTGGTCCTCATGGTCTCTGACATCTCACCCATCTCACTCCTGCACTGCTGGCTGCTCTTACGGAGGGTCTGGGCTGGCCTGGGTGTTCTCTGACCAATGAGACCCCAAGTGTTACCTGGCCTGGCCTCTCTGGAGCCAGGAGGGGGTTTGGAGATGCCGGGGAGGGCAGGGTGGGGTTCTGGGGGAGAATGTCAGGGCAGAGCACAGCCGCTGTGCAAGGTGTGGGCCCAACACGAGAGGCCTCAGAGCAGGTCCCAGCCCTGCTCTGCCACTGATGCATCCGCACGGGGAGGGGACACACAGCTCTGGGGAGGGGGTGGCGGCTCCCTTCGGTGTGTGTGTGTGTGTGTGTGTGTGTGTGTGTGCGCGTGTGTGTGTGTGCGTGTGTGCCTGTGTGTGTAGGTGTGTGTGTGTGTGTGTGTAGGTGTGTGTGTGTGTGTGTGTGTGTGTAGGTGTGTGTGTGTGTGTGTGTGTGTGTGCCTGCACCTGTGTGTGTGTGTGTGTGTGTGTGTGTGCGTGTGTGTGTGTGTGTGTAGGTGTGTGTGTGTGTGTGTGTGTGTGTAGGTGTGTGTGTGTGTGTGGGTGTGGGTGTGTGCGTGTGTGCGTGCGTGTGTGTGTGTGTGTGTGTGCGTGTGTGGGTGTGGGTGTGGGTGTGTGTGTGTGTGTAGGTGTGTGTGTGTGTGTGTAGGTGTGTGTGTGTGTGTGTGCGTGTGTGCCTGTGTGCGTGTGTGTGCCTGTGTGCGTGTGTGCGTGCGTGCGTGTGTGTGTGTGTGTGTGGGTGTGTGCGTGTGTGTGTGTGTGTGTGTGTGTGTGGGTGTGTGCGTGTGCGTGTGTGTGTGTGTGTGTGGGTGTGGGTGTGTGTGCGTGTGTGTGTGTGTGTGGGTGTGGGTGTGTGTGGGGGTGGGTGTGTGTGTGTGTGGGTGTGTGTGTATGGGTGTGTGTGGCTGTGTGGGTGTGTGTGTGGGTGGGTGTGTGTGTGCGCGTGTGTGTGTGGGTGGGTGTGTGTGTGTGTATGGTTGTGTGTGTGTGTGTGGGTGTGTGTGGGTGTGGGTGTGTGTGTGGGTGTGTGTGTGTGTGTGTGGGGGTGTGTGTGTGGGTGTGTGTATGGTTGTGTGTGTGCATGTGTGTGTGTGTGGGTGTGTGTGTGTGTGTGGGTGTGTGTGTGTGTGTGTAGGTGTGTGTGTGTGTGTGTGTGTGTGTGTCTGTGTGTGTGTGTGTGTCTGTGTGTGTGTGTGCATGTGTGTGTGTGTGGGTGTGTGTGTGTGCGTGTGTGTGTGTGTGTGTGTGTGTGTGTGTGCGTGTGTGTGTGTGTGTGCGTGTGTGTGGGTGTGTGTGGGTGTGTGTGTGTGTGTGTAGGTGTCTGTGTGTGTAGGTGTGTGTGTGTGTGTGTGTGTGCGTGTGTGTGGGTGTGCATCGCTCGCAGCCCGGGGCTGTGCTGGCCGGGAGGGGAGCCCAGGTGTCCCCGGCTGTGGCAGGTGCCCCCAGCTCGCTGTGACCTCTCCCAGCGGGCTCCGGCCCAGGGATTCGGGCGCTCCCTAAATCCCCGTCCCTGACTCAGGGCTGGGAGGGCCCAGCTGCGCAGCCATCTCCGCGGAGGAGCCGGGGTGCCAGCGTTTCCAGGCGAGAGACAATCAGGCTTTATTTCCCTGCCACAAAGGAAAAAGAATAAACATTCCTCGGGTTTGTTTTCTCCCTGGCCGCTTGGTGGAATTAATCTCAGACTGTTGTTGTCTCCCCGGGCTCCCCGGTCCCGCGGAACTGCCTGTTCCCACTCCATGAGTCACCGGCCCTGGCGGCACCGCCGAGATCCCGTGCGGTGCCCGGGGCTGCTCCTTGCCGGGGTACCGTGGGCACCTGGAGCAGAGCATCCATGGGGGGCTCAGCTTGGCACCGGCATCTGTCGGGATCCACGAGCCCCCCGGACACCTCTGCTGCCTGGACAGCCCTGGTGACCTTGTCCTCTGGCCCTGGCTCTGCCTGCCAGGGCCTGGGTCCCACAGCATCTCCTCTACATAGGTGCTCCTCTACATAGGAAGGAGCAGAGGTGTGTCCAGTGTGTGCATGAGGTAAATGGTGACCTCAGCCACGGCAGCGCCATGCACGAGTCCCAAAAATAGCTGGGTTTAGAAACATGAAGTCTGCTCGAGCTGTTGCCCAACGCTTGTTGCAAATGTAGCGGCAGCTGAGTCCAGTGAAACTATGGTCAGAAACAGCGTGAGTTTCGGCAAACAAATCAGCCTCAGGAATGAAGGTGGCTGGGAGGCACTGGGGCCACAAGGCTGCCAAAAATGTGGTGAAGGGTTCTGAGATGAATAATGAATAAAAAAGCCCAGCCTCAAAGGTAAAGTTTTTAAGTGCCTCACAAGGAGGGAGAATGGGATGAAGAATGAATGAAATGCTGTTGCCAGGAAGGGCTGTTCAAGAACAGAACAGCCCAAAGAGAGGCTGGGTGAGCACTGTGACCCCGGGCAGCAGCGGCCCAGGGAGGCGCAGGGGCTCAGCCCAGGGGCAGGACAGGAGCTGACACATCGCTGATGGTCCTGGATCCCACAGACAGCCCTGCAGGCAGCCCTTCTCTCATTAGACAGGGCTGTTTAGGTGAAACAGGGTTGCAGCTTGCCGGAAAGGCTCTAGGAGGCAAAGTCATTCCCTGGAGATGCTGGGTAGAGAGTTTTAGGGCTGTGATGTGCAGTCAGCAGCACAACTTCCCCAAAGTCTCTACAAATCAGACAAGAACTGGCCTTGCACAGAGCTCTGGGCAGTGTCAGGGTAGGGAGTGAGGGGCTCTGCTGGTGACAGGTGAATTCCTGGGCTCAGGATGGGGGAATCTATAGGCACCAGGGAGCACCACGGCTGTGCCCGTCTCGGCCATCAATGAACAGAGTGTTTATTTGGACATCTGAAAGGTCAATTTGCTAAAATTCGAAACAATTGCTGGCGTGACTGACTGGGACTGTAAATTTAGAGTGGGAGGTGTTAGCAAAAACTGGGACTCGTTCAAGGACATCTCAACAGTGCCCCAAAAGCCATGATTTCATAGCCCAAAATAATTTTCCCAGAGAGGAAGCTGTCAGAGGCGGTTTGGACATGTCAGTGTGGTGGCTGCAGCTGCAGCGGGAGGACCAGGCTGCCCAAGGGCTGCAGCAGGTGGGAACCAGGCAGGGGCCTGGCCAGCATCTGGGGAAGAAGCAAGGAACTGAACGAAGGCCAAAGTGTTGGCTTTGTTTTGCTGCCTTGGAGAGGGCAGCGTGCCTTCCCCTCTTCCTCATCCTTCTGCCTCTGCCATGATTTCTGGAGGGTGACTCATGCTGACAGGCAGTGTCACATGGTGAGGAGGATGTGGTGTGGAGCTGAGCGGCCATCGGATGGGAAAGGAGATGTTGGTGGCACATCCTGGGACAGCAGGACGATGGCAGCTGGTGAAGGCCTCGGGAGGGATCTGCCTCAGACCCAGCAGAGCCCCCAGAGTCTCTGTCCAGCCGGGAGTGGCTGCAGCAGATTGTGGACAGAGGCAGGAAAAGGCTGCAGGAGTGGTGATGGAAAACCCAGGGCTGGCAAGTCAAGCAGAGTCCATCTGGCCCATGGGACACTTCCATCTGTCCTGGAGGAGACAACTCCAACAGAAAGAAGGTTTCTGCTGAGAGCCTGGTAGGTGTCAAAACCCAAGGGTCCTGTGCATGGGCTGGAGAAGGAGGAGCACGCCAGGGAGATGAGGAACAGCGAGGCCTCCAGCAATGTACAGAACTGCTGGTGGTAGGAGGGGAGAGAAATCAGTGAGCTGTCACTGGCTGATGGCCTTTGAGAACATATATTTAGGACACCCAAGTGAAGCCAACCCCAAATCCCAGTTTTGCGTAAAACAAATGGGGCCTAATCCTAGCAGTGTTCAACAAACGACTCCACCCTGTGCTGGGTCAAAGCAGACACGTTCAATCCTGGCTGGGTAAAGTAATTAAATCTGTAATGAGGGAGACCAGGGTAAAGCAATTACATCTGTAACAAGGGAGGCTGTGCAACCACAGACCAACAGGCCCGGTTCACTGATACTCTGGAGCTGGGAATGAGCTGCTGAAGAGTCCCTGACATGCTGACACTGACATTGAACAAGTCCTGGAAAGACAGGACAGTGCTGGGACACCTGCCATGAGCCAGGGCTCGATGGCCCAGGAGGGGCAGGGGTGGCCCAGGGGGTCTGTGCAGCCGGACAGGGCTGTCCACTCATCCCAGACCCTGCTCCCAGGGGCTGGGAATGGGCTGCAGGATGCAGGGCGTGGTTGGTCCCCATTGCTCTGAGGAGCCTGGGTGGTGATGTCACTGTTTTTATAGGTACTTGCACATAAAGATATTTCCTGGTGTGGGACACTTTGGGGAGTGTTGACAAATGCACACACGGCCCGCTGGCTGCAAATCTAATTTAGACAGACTCAGCCTCGAAACAAGCTGCAGTTCCCCATTCTTCGAGAGTCACCAGGCACTGGAGGAGATTCTGGATCCTCGGAAGATCCACCGCTGCCTGGAGCTCTGCTGCACAAGGTTTTTCTGTGAGTCAGGCTCTGGGCCAAGTTTGTAGGAGAAATTCCCCAGGTAAGCTTTGCTGGCAAAGACCAAATCAAAGTGTTCTTCCCATTCCTTTGTGGCCCTTGTGGAGAACCAGCAGGAGCGTGTATGGCTGCTTAAAATCTCAGAATCACTGAATCACTCAGGTTGGAAAAGCCCTCTGAGATCACAAGTCCAATCATTCCCCAAGTGCTGCTAAGGCCACCATAACCCATGTCCCCAAGTGTCACACTGACACATCTGTCAAACCCCTTCAGGGGTGGTGACTCCCCCACTGCCCTGGGCAGTTCCAATGTTCAATCACTGTTTCTGTGAAGAAGTTTTCCCCAGCATCCAGCCTGACCCTCACCTGGCACAGCCTGAGGCCATTTCCTCTTGTCCTGTCCCTGTTCCCTGTGAGCAGAGCCTGATCCCCATCCCTGGACTGCCCCCTTCTGTCAGGGCTTTCCTCTTTGGTAGTTTGGGGGCACCAAACTGAGGAAAGAGCAGAGTCCTCACAGGAAAGTGGGTCCAGTTCCATGTCCAGCAGCAAAGAGCTGCTCAGACCACAGGTCACCCACAGAGGACCATGAAACCAGCACGGTGGTGAGCACTGGATATGGTGCAGGAGATGGACAAGGTGATGCAGGGGAATGGAGGTTGGGATAGCGATCTCAGCCACCAAGGGTGACCATGCAGACGGGGGGTGGACGATGCAGGGGACGAGGGTAGAGCTGGTGGCACTGACACCACCTGTGTGTCTGCAGAAGGAGCTCACTTTGTGTGTGAGAAATGTTCTCCCACCTGCCCGGGGTCACCCAGAGGATGGCATGGGCAGGATCAGGATCTTTTCCCAGGACACCCAGGATGAAGTTGGATGTTTGCTGCCCTTCTGCCTGGGGGCACCCTTGCAGTCCCACCACTGCCCACTCCCTCCTCCTCTGCTCCATCTCTCCAAACCCAAGGGAGGACATGCTGATTCTGTACACCCCTGTGGCTGGGGCATGTCCCACTGCCACCCTCTGGGTGCCTCTTCCTGCAGGGGCTCTGGGGAAGTGGTGGGGGCTCTGAAGAGGCCATTTCCATGCTGGAATAATGCCGGGCATTCTGCCTGGTGCCATTTGCACAGCTCATGCTTTGGCCGGTCCCCAGAACCCTCCAGAGCTTTGTTTCCGTGGCACTCCTTCAATGGGCAGGATGAAAATAGACCCTGAGAGGAGACCAGATGAGAAACCACATCCTGGAGGGGAAGAGATGTGTCAGAACAGTGCACCTGAGCCCCAGGGCACACTTTATGGGAAGCTTTGGATCATGGGCATTGGATCTACAGCACTGGATCTCAGGCTGGCACTGAATCACCCCAGCATTGGGGTCATGGACCCATTCCCCATTCCCCATTCCCTATTTCCTCTATCCCTTGGGGACGGGACCAGAGGAGCCTCGAGTGCCAGGAGATGGTACCAGCTGCCCTGAGCTCTGCCCAGCTCGTGGGGAGATGTCCTGGTGGCATTGGAAGGGATTGTGTCTCTGAAGAGTTCCAAAGCAGGAGCACCCCAGGGGACAAGTGTTGGGGAAGATTCCTTTCCTCCCAGCACGTCCCAGGTTTGTGAAGGGTTCCTGGGGGTGGTGGCACCCGTGCTGGCTCACCCATGGAGGCAGCTCCCCACCTGCCCTTGTCCCTGGATGAGGGAGCTGTGCTTGGTTCAGGCCCCCGGGTGGCCTCGGTGACAGCCTCTGAGGCTGAGCTCCCCGGGGTTCAGGCTGCAGCCCTGGGCCCCTGCCCAGCTGGGGCTCCCAGCTCCGTCCCCTGCAGCTCCCCAGGGAGCTGCTCCACAGATCCCATCCATCCCCTTCCAGCCTCGGGAGAGGTGTCCACTGCCCACTCTATCTCACGGTCTGGGAATTTCTCCTGAGACTTTGTTTGCATTTTGCTGTCCTTATTTGCACCTCTTTGGGCTCATTTATACCCTTACATCTTGTCCTCTTCCCCTTGGTGCATCCCCTTCCCTCTGCCAGCTCAGGGTGCCTCCTGGCCCTCTCTTGGTGGCCCTGGGACCATTGTCCAGCACGGGTGACAAAGGCCACTCACCCCATGACCCTGTCCCTGCTGACACCTGTCCCCAGAGCTGATCCCTGGCCCACCTCCACCTCCAGCCAGGTCCTCCCTGCCCTGCTCCTCGCTGGCCACCAGGTCCCCCACCTTGTGGGCTTGTCCCTGACCTGTCCCCAACTGCAGCCCTTGGTTTTGAGCCTGCTTTTGGCTTTTCTTCTGTTCCTGAGCTAAAGCCAGGCTCTGCTGGGTACCTGCACTCCCAAAGTGGGTGCAGCCTCTGTGTGTTTGCCTGTTTCTCACCCCTCCCTGCAGCTCTGGGATAACATAGCACATCTGGATTCCTTGCATCCAGCCCCAGCTGATGTGCCACATCTGGATTCCTTGCATACAATCACTGTCTAACAGGCTGTGTCTGGCTTCCCAGCATGTGATTCCTAGATAACAAGTCACTCCTGGATTTCCTACATGTGATTCTTGGATAACATGGCATATCTGGATTCCTTACATTCAATTCCTGGACAATATGGCACATACACTCTCTGGCCAAGGCTGGGGCTGGAACAAGACTTTCTCCTTACAGTTTAAAGGATTTTTTTTTTCTGGAGAAAATGAAGCTTTGACCTGAATTCCTGGCTGCCTCACAACATCTCTCTTCTACCTCGGCTTTGGCTGCTCTTGGCTGGGAGCCTGGCTGGAAAACAAAGATCCTATCTCCCCCCACCCCCTGGGCTTTGGGACTGCTGGCGGTGGACATGCTGCCCCTCGCCAATCAGTGCTTACAATAATATTTTTCTCTAGGATTGAGCTTGGAATAACTTTGTTTTGACATAATCTGAACTAATGTCTCCCCGGCAATGACAGTAAACACTCGACAATAAGTGTCAGTGCAGCCCTGGAGCTCTGCACAAGGGGCTCCAGCAGCTGGACATGAGGGAGATGGGACAGGGCACAGCCTCAGGGAAGAGCCTGGTGATGGCAGCGTGGACCAAAGTCCCAGGGGTCCACTTGTCACCCTTTCTCCCCCCAGCTCTGCAGAGGGTGATGGAAAATGCAGCCCGGGGCCGTTGCTAATCAGTTCCTCAGGCACCAGGAGTTATTGTGTCTGCACTGGTGGCAGCTCCAATTTAAACACTGTCACTGCACTATTAATGGTCCTGGCACTTGCTGACCCCGGAGCTCAGCCTGGGACTCAGCAGCAAGAATGTTTGTGGAGCCCAGCAAGAGCCCCTGAGCTTCACTCCCTGTCCTGTGCCAGCTGTGCCCTGATTCCAGCCAGGGCTGGGTGCTTGGGGTGCCCTGTGCTGGCAATTCAGGGCAGGATTCCTCCTCCTGCTCTCCCTCCCAGGAGAGGGCCCTGGGTGGCCTCACCTTTGTGAGGTCGAAGTAGCTGGACATGGGCATGGACCTGGGCATAGGGAACTGGGCAGGGATCTGGGCATGGATCTGGACACGGGCAGAGACCTGGACCTAGGGAACTGGGTGTGGGGAACTTTGCATGGACATGAGCCTGGATCTGGATCAGGACATTAGCCTGGGATGGCACATGGGCATCTGAGCTCTCCACATGTCCCAGAGTCTCTGGTGCTGCTCCCTTCCTGTTTTAATGCCTGCACTGGTCCTGCAATTTAATTCCTGTGCTGGTCCTGTAATCCCATCTGTCCAAGCAGGATCCCAAGCAGACACTTCTCAGGCCTGTTGTGGTTTGTCCAGAGGCTGAAGCCATGGAAAGGTCTGCTTCTCTCTCTTCCCTGGAGAGCTCCATTTCCCTGCTGGTTCCCATCCATCCCAACTGCACCTCCTTGTCTCATCACACCCAGAGTGAAAACCAGTCCTGAGAGCTTCCTGCTGGCTCAGTCTTGGGCACCGAGCAGATCATCCTCCCTCATCCCTCTCTCCTGTGAGCCAGACGTCTCTCTCTGCTGGCCTGACCTCACAGCAGCAAACAGCAGTGGCTTCAGACCCCAGGGATAAGGACACCTGAGGGCAGGTGATGCCCCTCAAGCCATCCCTCCCTCAGCAGGGTTTCTGCTCCCTGGAAAGACAGAGCTGCAGCGGGAGATCCACCAGGGCAAGCAGGACCTCAGGCTGCCAAACACGGCTTTCCTGGAGACCAGTAGGCCCTTCCCTGCTTCTTCCTGGGGACCACAGCCCAGGAACTGGGTGTCATCCCTGCCTGGCCACTCAGCATTGCAGCATGGAGTGTGTAACCAGTTCTGAACATCTCCTGCAGGATCTGAGCTGGTCTCAGCATCCTCCCCTTGGGCAGAGTGAAAGCTGCAGCTCCTCTGGTTATTCTGGAAGATCACAGGTTGCCCACATTGGTTTTTTGATGGATGAAACCATGTGCTTGATATTGGGGCGGGGAAAAGGAGCTGACTAACATGATGTAGAAGACTTCTGAATGTCTGAATTCTGGAGTGAGCCCTGGAGGACTGATGTAATTGATGCCAAGGAGAGCAGGAAAAGCCTGCCCTGGGCCGTGTTTCATGCAAAGAAAACTAAGTGGAATTGCTCAGGGTGGATGCAGAAGGGGCACATTTTAGAACTGCAGATCCATGAGCTGCTCCAAGTGGTCAGGGCAGAGGTTGGGAGTTAAGGAGCCATGTCCCTGCTTTCCAGAAAGGAGCTCTTCACTGGTGATGCCTCATCCCTGGAAGCATCCAAGGCCAGGTTTAACAGGGCTTGGAGCAACCTGGGAGAGTAGAAAGTGTCCCTGCCCATGGCAGGGGGTAAAATAGGTTGACCTTTGTGGTTCTTCCAACCAAAACCATTCCATGATTCTGTGAAGTTGCACCATGTGTCCCATCTGACTGCATGTTCCCAGCAGGAGGAACAAAGGGGACAAGCAGGCAGGGACGGTTTGAGCTGAGGTCCCTCTCATCAAGGAA